>NC_136138.1:3540973-4968473 GCF_965212315.1 Lampetra planeri | reverse complement strand
TGAGGAAATGGATTCCAGGCTCGCCGGCCCTATACAGGCCCAGAAGAAATTATGCACCTTCTCTGCTGATGAACCTAAACACGATTTACTTTTGATTTAAAGCTTTCGTGACTGCAGGGATTCATATTCTTGGCTCTTTCGGTAAAGTCACGTAGAAGGGAAATAAGAAAATAATAAAAATATAAAACAATTTAAAACAATTCTCACGACGTTTCGACTGCAACACAAGCAATCATCATCAGGTGTGAAATCCACAGCAAGAAAATTTAAAATAATTTATTTTATATTTTTATTATTTTATTATTTTCCTTCTACGTGACTTTACCGAAAGAACCAAAAATATGATTTACTTTGTATATGTTGTTTAAAAAAACGGATCCTTGTTTGTTTATTTGAATACTCACAGTCCACCGACATGTCCCGTAATAAAAACCTGTGCGATCTTCGGCAATGGTCCATCTACTATCGCTTCGTTCTCAAAATAAAAGACGTATCATTGATACAAATATATATTCAGATAATCAGTATCCCAAAAGGAAGGGGGCAAGGGCGGAGGGGGCGATGGGGGGGGTGGAATCAAACCAAGAAAAAAGACAAAAGACAACTTTGGGGGGAAGCACACGAGTGTACCTTACCTTGGTACACGTGAGAGAGAGAGAGAAAAAAAATCTCAAATTGGGGTTAAATTAATTAGTGTGGTTAATTGATTCAGTAGGAAGGAAGGATGGGAACTGCCACTGCTTTAGCCACAAGAGCCGGATGAAATCCACGGGATTTTCACATGTTTACAGATTTTACATTTCTTAATTGACCAAACATCGACAAATGCAGCGCCCTCCTGGGATTAAAGCGAGAATCCTGAGACATGGCGAGGCTTTCCTGGATTAAAAAAAAAAAAACCTTTTCAAAATTTAAATCTGTTCTTATTTATCTATTTATAATATGTATTTTTCTTATGTTCTAGTAAACGACTGACCTTTTTTTTAATGACAAACTGCCTAATGGACAGGGCTCAATGTATCACTGCAAACAGCTGGAGTAGGTGGAGCGTGCCCCGTCTTAGGCCCAGCCACAGCGAGAGGTTATACTTGACGCGGTGTGCCGGGTGCAGGAATATTTTACCCGTGTCGCCCACCCCGGTCAGACCCAGCTGAAATGAATCCCTGCCTATGAGCCCATTTTCCTACCCAGCGAGGGTTCGTCTGGATAAAGGGACATTTACTACCATTGCTATGGAATTAAACCAGGGTATCGGTCGTCATGGTAACAAGTTGGGGTACACACCAGACCTTTATATTTCTTTATTACCGAACACGGTTTCGACGACGGCACGGAGTTCCCAGCTATCGTCAAGTCTGAAATTTCCACAGCATCGCTGTCGTGGGCTTAAGTAGGCACAGAACCCACTGAGAGAAGGAGAGGTGAGCAGTGGCGAGCAGTGCACACTGGGTACAAAAGTGACCCTACTGCACCACGTTCCCGCATTTGTTGTTTGTTATGCGGTGTTCGTGCTGCGCGGCTCCACGATGTGAGACATGCAGCACGACCTCAGGCACGACACGCCAGAGATCCGTGTGCACAACCGCCAACCACCCCCACCATCCTCCCCTCTGTGGGCACAGTTTCCTACTTAAGCCGTGGCGACGGTGGGAAAAGTTCAGGCCAAAGTTCATTTTGTGACCGTCCTCTCGCTGCTGTGGCACGAACGTCTTCGCGTGCCACCGCGTTCGAGTCTGCTGTGCCGCCACCCTTGTGCCGTCATCAGAGTTCGACATTGCCCATGCAGTGGTCACCTGACCCGTGCATGACCGAAGGCAGAGGCTGAGCGTGGGCCCAACTCAAAGCATTTGAGCTGAGCGCGGAGCTCCAAGCAGCTGGGAGCATGTGGTAGATTTACTTTGCGTGTGTGTGTGTGCATATGGATATGTATCGTGGGGAACGGTGGTGCAGCGGTTAGTGCACTGCATCACTAACCCAGCGACCCACGGTTCAATTCCCGCTAATGGCCAAAAACAGCAGCGAATATTTGAACTGCCCCAGGGCCTTCCCTAGGTCAATTCAGCCTTAAATGAGGACCTGGTGCAGTGTGTAAACATCAGCAGTGGGGAGACAAAGGCGGCCTTGCATAGTGCTTGCAACCCACCCCCTCGTGTGCCGTGCCGGCCTAAATAGGTGCTCTCTAACAGCACTTGCCCCAACAGAAGGGGGGGGAGGGATCTTAATCTTTGTCTACGAGCGTGCTGTGTGTGTACGTGTGTGTTGTGCACAGTGAAATCTACGCTGCCCAACGGACCCTTAACGCGCAAAACCCCATCAGGCTCTTAAAGCGCGGGCATGACCCAAGGGGTGAGAGGGAGCGGGACCAAAGCACGCGTGAGCTGGGGCATGCAGCGGGCACCGCAAGACACACGCGTGCACACACACACACGCACGCGCATGCAGATGCAGAACACCCACACACGTATACACGCACATGCGTGCACCACCAATACCAAAATACACGAGCCATCATACACACATATACAATGCCAAAGTACAGGTACACACACATACTTACATAATACCATGACATATATATATACAGGACATATACACATACACATGAAGATAAAGACCCCCCATGTAGCCTTAAATAACGTTGGGGCAAGAGCTTTTAGCGAGCACCTATTAAGGACAACATGGCACCACGCCTGGCCGCCTTTGTCTCCCCAGTGGATGTTTACACACCGCACCAGGTACTCATTGAAGGCTGAGTCAGTCTCGGGGAGGCCCAGGACCAGTTCAGATAATCGTCACTGATGTGAACCGCGAGCGTGAATCGAACTCGGGCCACCGGGTTCGTAGCACAGCACGCTTACCACTGCGCCACCGCTCCCCACCGTGTGTGCCACAAAGACAAAGATCCCCTGTATAGCCTTAATAGGCAAGTGCTGTAAGCGAGCAAACGGTACACTAGGGGGTGGGTGGCCAGCACCACGCCCGACCGCCTTTGTCTCCCCAGGGGCGATGTTTACACACTGCACCAGGTACTCATTCGAGGCTGAGTCGACCTAGGGGAGGCCCAGGACCGGTTCAAATAATCGTCACCGGTGTCGGCCCTGAGCGGGAATCGAACCCGGGTCGCCGGGTTCATAGCGCAGCGTAGCGCTCACCGCTACACCACCGCTCCCCACACGAACAACAACAGCAACAACAACAGCAGCAACAACAGCAGCAACGCTCACTCGGTGCCTGGCGAAGGCGCACTTACGACAAACACAGGGGGACAAATTCGAGGTGCGCACGTAGCGGGGGGGGGGGGGACACACAGTTGCACGGAGACGGACGCAAGCGGCGGCGACGTCGCCGCTCCGTTCGTAACCCGGACCGGACGCACGGGGACGGGGCGGGGAGACGGAAACACGCAGTCACCGCAAGCCAGTTGTTGGTGCTTAGTAGAGTCAGTGTGCTACTTACTGGACACACCTGACACGAGTCGGAGCGGCCTGAGCACGCGGAAGGCACGCAGCGCCTTCACGTCGAAGCCCACGCTGTTCCCGCTCGGCAGGCCCGGGTCGGGCTGCGGGGACGTGGCCTCCAGCCACACGCTCAGCACGCTGCCATCGGCACCGTCAACACCATCATCATCATCGTCGTCGTCATCGTCGCGAGCATCGCTCTCTCATCGTCATTGTCGTCATCGCCGTGTTTGGTTTCGTACAAAGTGTCGTTGTCGTCAATCAAGCGCATCGCATCTCGAACAGTCGCCGAGGAACGGGAGACGAGCTGGAAGGCAGCGTCCAGGCGGTGAGCCCAAGCTCTGCCGTCCTCTATGCATTACGATGTTTTTTTAGACAACTGTCGAGTGCTTACATGCGTGGGAAGAAACCGGAGCACCCGGAGAAAAGCCACGGGTTGCGCGAGAGAGGCAGATAGAACAGATGGATATTAGTCCACACTTTGGTATACCGCCTTATCCTGGTGAGCCAGGGTACAGTACCTCCTCGACTGCCCGTGGGGTTAGGGTGGTGATCCACCAACCCTCGCTGCCTCCAGAGTGCCGGATTACAGGCCACGTGCGTGTACCCATCACCACTGCCCGAGTTGAGTGACTGTCACCGCCCTTATTGTTATGGCTGTCATTAGGAGCGTCACATTAATTATCATGGAAAACCATCGTCATCGTCATTGTCAGTTATTTGTATCATGAGATTCATCTTTGTCAAAAAATAATTGTGCCTGTCAATGGGGTTCATACGCTTCAGCATAATTGAAAATCACCATCATTACGATGGTCACAGAGATATTAAATTGTCATTTTAAACCACTGTCATCGTCTTTAGGGTCACCGTCATTTGCCATGAGACTTAAATTATAGTTATCATTAGGACTCTCATCATTGTTATTAGAATTATCTTAATCAGATACTGTACATCATTGTGAAAACTCCTCGGTATCGTCATTAGAACCGTCATTGACACGTTAATTTTAATTAGAATCATGGTGGTGGTGCTCGTGGCGGTGGTGGTGATAGTGGTGATGGTGTTTGTGTTGTTGGTGATGGTCGTGGTAGTGGTGCTGCTGCTGCTCATGATGATGTGGAACGTGCTGATGGCGCTCGTGGTGGTTGGTGATGCTTGTGGTGGTGGTGGTGGTGGTGATGGTGTTTGTGTTGTTGGTGGTGGTCGTGGTGGTGGTGCTGCTGCTCATGACGATGTCGCTTTTCGTGGTTGGTAATGCTTGTGGTGGTGGTGGGTTGTGCTTCCGGTGCCGATTGTGGTGGTGCTTGTGGTGCTCGTGGTGGTGGTGTCGCTTGCGGTGGTTGTGTTCATGGTGGTGGTGATTGCGGTGCTCGTGGTGGTGGTGTCGCTTGCGGTGGTTCTGTTCATGGTGGTGGTGATTGCGGTGCTCGTGGTGGTGGTGTCGCTTGCGGTGGTTGTGTTCATGGTGGTGGTGATTGCGGTGCTCGTGGTGGTGGTGTCGCTTGCGGTGGTGGTGTTCATGGTGGTGGTGATTGCGGTGCTCGTGGTGGTGGTGTCGCTTGCGGTGGTGGTGTTCATGGTGGTGGTGATTGCGGTGCGTTCCCCGCCGAGCGGGATCTGACCCCACGACGACGATGATGAAGTCCATGATGTTCCACCCGCTGCGCAGGTACGCGTACTGGTGGAAGAAGAACCCGTACGCCACGATCTTCAGCAGAGCCTCCAGCGTGAACACGAACAAGAAGAGGTACTCCACCTGCTCCTGTAGGCACACATCATGAGTATCATCAGCTGCCATGAGCTATCCACTGCTGCATGAAGGTCTCCTTGAGACGTCACCTTCCATGAGCTATCCACTGCTGCATGACGGTCTCCCTGAGACGTCACCTTCCAACGTGGATGTACGGATCATTATTTATTTCTTTGTTCGCGCGGTTGCTGGCCCATAGGCCCAAAACGTCAATTGCAATAAACATCTAGCACCCGCACACACAAGGGGATTTAATCGCTGCATCTCTACGGTGGACGACCTATCCAGTGTGTTTCCTCCTTTGGCTGCCACTTTATATCAAATCAGCCCCTCCATCTCCTGTTCAGCCCATGGCCGCTCACTTAGCCCCCTCGTTTCAGCCAAGCAGAAGCTGCTTGGGCATGCGGTGGCTGGGCATACGGATGACAGGAGCTCACGGATGGGACCGTGTCCAGATATTTCAAGAATCTGTGAGCTCCTCATACAATCCAGTCTGGATTAAACCCAGGATAGATCAGGCCGGTGCAGGTGTATATAAAGTACCCAGACAAATACTTCGTTTTTTGTATGGATGAAGGTAAGGTCCCATCTCTTAGAGGCATGCTCCAGGTTCACTAGCAAATTATCCAACTCCTTCACCAAGTGAACAGCAATTACCAGGTCATCAGCACACATGGGCATGGTTGAGCAGTCGGGACCCATCCCTTGACCGCACCGGGAGATTGATGACTCTTGTTTTATCACCACATTTAATATTTAAATATCACTGGTAGAGGCATTCTCAGACTACTTGGTCAATAAAGTTGTTAAATAGTGTAGGGGCAAGAGGACATGCCTGTCGCCCCCCAAGGTGAATAGAAAATTACTCTAAATCCCAGCCACGCAGCTTTACCCAGGCCTGCCCACCATCATGAAGGTCCTTATTGATCGTGAGAAGAGAATCAGGGGCCCCGAAAGCACAAATAATAACCCAAAGCCCTGGCTTATTGATGGCATTATAGGCCTTGCACATGTCAATAAAGCAGAGATGTGGGTCTCGTTGAAATTCCGTAAATCTGTGCTGTAGCAGGCATCGGTATAAACAAGAAGGGATATTTAAATTGAATCGTGGGCCCAAAGTGTGACGATTCATTGAATCGCAGGGCTAGTATGAATGATGACAGCCTGTGCATATATCTGACACATTAGTACATACACAGGTGAGTGTGTGTGTGTGTGCGGTGATTCACATGATACGTTAAAACCCGGGTTAGATTCCTGGCCAAGGTGCTCAGTAAGGGGGCACTTTGACATTTGACCTCACGGAGTCAAATAAAAAGTCACATCGTCTCCCGGCTCGAGTGAACGCACGGCGGTAATTATCTTGACGTCCCCTCGCGGCTCTGGATCCAGAGCGGGTGGAAATTCCACATTCTTATGGCACCAAGCCAGTCTTTACATAGGACATCCACTAGTGGCCAAAGACTGATGTGACTCTTTTCTGGGAATGCCTTTCTGGTGAGATGGTGCAATGGGCAGGCTGGGGCACAGTGGCTGGTGACATACGTAATGCTCTCCTCCTTTGACATTTATCGTGGTGGAAGTTAATGGGTAAAAGCAAATGAAAAATAATGAATTGTTATCGATAAGAGCCAACCTGCTTTTACGCCGGTGGCATCTCAGAGCACTTTACAAGCGACGAGGGGCTTACGTCTCATCTGAACATATTTGAAAGGGGCACCCCCAGCAGCAGCTGATCTTGCGTGGCACAGGGTGACTCAGCACCTGGCCTGCAATAGGGCATTGGTATTCCAGCAGGGGGTGATGATGTCTACCTTGTGGTGGAGCCTAGGGCACCCCCTATGGTAGCTGTCCCTGCGTGGCACAAGGTAATTCAGCACCTGGCCTGCAATTGTGCATTAGTGTGCCAGTAGGGGGACGATGTTTGCTTTGCTGCTGTGTGCGTGATCCCAGTTGAGTAGCTGGCATTACACATGACAAAAGGTGTTGCAGGTAACCAGCAGGGATAGAAAAGATGGAACACTATGGATGATGGAAGGTGGTGGGACACAGATGTTGAGACATATGATGCACGGGATGACACCGGACATTTGATGGGACGAAGAATGAAAGAACACCAGATGATGACACGCAGAATGATGGAAGAAATATTTAGATGGCACGTATGATGTGACAAATTATAGGACAGTGGTGATGGAAGATGAGGTCTGACAGCTAATAAAACAGCTGATCAGACATATATGATGGGACACAGGTGACAGGAGATGATGGCACACGTCTGATTATACGCAGATAATGGGACAGATGTTGGCACACAGCTGATGGAACAATTTATGGAAGGTTATGGAACAGAGACAACGGAAGACAGGCACACAACATTCTGAATGATGGGACACAGCTGATGGGTGACGATGGCACACAGAAGCATAAATAATTGCACACAGAATGATGGGGCATATGGTGGGAGACGATGGGAGACAATGGCACACAGATTTCCAAATGATGGGATGCAGAATAATGAGGCGCGTGGTGAGAGATGACGGCTGGTTATGGCACGCAGAATTTTGGGTGACGGCAGACGATGGCGCACAGATATCTCAATGATAGTTCATAGAATAATGAGACACATGGTGGGGGATGGTGGTAGATTATGTCAAGCTAAATTCTGAATGATGGGCCACAGATGACGAGAGATGACGGGACATACACACGCACAATAGGCCGCAGCAGCAGGAGGAGCACGTGAAACGTGTCTGTGCGCTTGGGCGTGTGGCCGGTGCGCTCGCTAGGTGCAGCATGCGCGGTACAGTGCATGGCCTAAAAATACGAACACGAAAAAAACTTCCCTTAAATGTGGGACTCAGCCACACGGATCCCATTTCACCAGCGCAGAACATCCCCTCTCGACCCCCCCCCAGCCCCTCCCGCTGACCCCCCCCCCCCTCCTCTCTCCACAATCCACCATGTACGCGCAAACCTCCGTCCGCTATACCACGCTCCGGTCCACGAGGAGAGGGGCCGGGGGGCCAGGGCTGCATAATGGAATTCAAAACGTTGTTTATTTATTCCGCTTTTCAGAATATGTTGCGTTTGCTTTATCAGTGCCCATGTTACTGATCCAGCTCACGTGCATGCATTGTTGCACTGCAAGCTGATTCTCTTCCGTTTTTGCGCATAACGGCAGCGGCAATATGTTCAGGAGCCAGATGCCAATGTCGAGGTCTCCGAGCCACGACAAGGGGGCTACAGGAGAGAGTTTGTTGATGCAGCACAGACTCGAGTGGCTTACTAGATGGTCCATAGTTTTGGTTGCACGGCCACAATTCCACAACTGTGGCTTGTATTTAATTTTTCATTGATGAAGATGTGCGCATCAGCCTGCTGGTATTCTCATGTGGTTGATGGTTCCACCGGTGTATTGCAAGATTATGAGAGATGGGCATGGGTTTGAGGAAGCCATCATCTCGCCAATGACGATGATTGATGATGAATTAATATATCAAGCGAAGCATCCCAAAGTCTCGAGACTTTCTTTTACAGAGGGTCCTACTACTTTGGGATGTTCCAATAATGAAAGTATGGCTTCCTGTGGGGGCGGTGGGGGACCAGGTGGGGTAACGCTCATAACATGTGACACCATACAGACAGATTCAAGAATCCCTTGCCGTACTGCCACCCTTACGGCCACCTCACAACCGGAGTCTCCCATCACCCGGTATTCCCAGGCAGTCTCCCATCCAAGTACTAACCAGCCTCGTGCCTGCTTAGCTTCCGCCGAGTTCAGGTGTTATTCCGGATGATTTGTAGACGTTACATTGATGGCATGAGTCAACTCCTAACCAGGAATCGAAGTCACTCCTCGAACCACAGCAGCGCTCAGCTGTGTGTCTCTCCTCCACAGCTGGTGTCTGATCCCCCAGTCTGCCCACTCGTGTCTCTCTCTCTGTCCCCATGAGTGGGGAACAACTTTCACACGGCCTCCAGCTGAGCGGCGGGGACGATGGGAAAGCACAGAGCATTGAGACCAGTCGCTGCTGCATCCTGCAGGATGATGGTAATGACGATGGTCAATTATGCAATTGTAGTAATGGTGGTGATTGATGATGATGGTGATGCTGATGGAGAAGGTGGTGGTTATTCCTGTCATAGTAATATAATTATTATTTATCCAGAAAAGCCACACTGAGTCTAAGGACTCGTTTTGAGGATGGGACCTGTATGTATGTTGAACTTCTTTCGCACCGTACGTAGCCAACCATGCTAATCGGAGGTGCGGGGGAAAGACAACAAACTAAACACAAAAAGCAGTTATAAAGAAATGAGTTTTCAATCGAGATGATTTAAAAGTGCACAGCTCCAGTGGCTTCCTAATATCGGAAGGAAGAGAGCGTTCCAGACGGCCGCAGAAGCGCATCTGACAGTGTGCGATGGGGTGACCGTCTTTGTTCAACGGTTAGCCGAGAGCCGCTGCTGCGAGGAAGACCGGAGTTTACGTGATGCTTTATGCTTTTTGACGAGAAGATGATTTCAGCCAAATGTACTTGCATTTTACCTGCATTGTACAGTTTTATATGAGGATTATTTCAGCCAAATAAATATGCACGTGCGAGGAAACCGGAGGACATCCAAGGGGCAGCGGTCTGTCCCATACAGTTGGAACAGATGATTTTAGTCCGAATTGTGTTGTACCCACCTCCTCGACGCCCACAGGAAGGGATTCTAGGTTTGAAGTTTTCGTGACTGCAAGGATTCACACTCTTTGGTTTTTTCGGTAAAGTCACGTAGGTGAAACATTTTAAATAAATGTAATCACGACGTTTCGGGCGCAACACAAAAGCGGTGTGCTTTTGCTAAGTTGTCCCCACCTGAAGAAGGATGCTTGTGTTGCGCCCGAAACGTCGTGATTTAATTTATTAAAATTTGTTTACCTACGTGACTTTACCGAAAAAACCAAAGAGTACACAGGAAGGGAGTTTCACAACATTTGTGTGATCCACCAACCATGGCTGCTGCCTCTGCAGTGCAGGATCACAGGTGCGTGCCTCCACCACCACATGTTAAATCTGACCTGTCACAAGGAAATCTGAAATGGAAGGTGCTATTCGTTTACCAACGACGCTCGCTGGCCTGATGCTCTCCAGCACCCATTAATCATTGCGTCCGGTTTGAGCAGTGAAGTGGAAGACGCGTTCTAATTACGTCATTATTTACCAATAGCGGCGTATCGGCCGTTCCGAGGTGTTTTGTCGGAATTTCGGAATAAAAAGCCGCAATTTTTCCAGAATGTCCTCGGCAGGAGGAACATTTTTGGTTGCTTTGAAGTTTTCCTCCGACGTTCCGTTTCGGAGATCCAGAGCGTGACGGACGAACGGATGGACACTTGTGAATCACTTGTATACACACACACATCGATACCATTGGTGGTCATTTGTGATCATTATTCATCACGATGAAATTGTGTTAGTCGCAACAGATGGTGGTGGTGGTGGTGGCGATTACGACGAAATTGTGTTAGTCGCAACAGATGGTGGTGGTGGTGGCGATTCCGATGATTATTGGTGATGGTATTGGTGGTCAATGATAACGATGACGACGACGCGTCTCTTGCCATCATTAAAAATACAACCATTAGCTCTCTGCACGGCACTGGGTGGTTTAAGCCACGCTGGCTGGGCGCTTAAATCTGCTTAGTGGGCTGTACGGCCGATATAATTAGCCGTGAATATAATGTAAGAGGATCCGTCCGCCTTGGTCTCTCTCCGTGGCGCAGAGCGGGAGCGAGTTTGGCGGGGGTGAAAGATCACACTTGCTTACCCCCCCCCCCCCCCCCACATTTTAATTATACAATACATATTTAAAATAAAACATTAGCATACATGAATATTAATCGGGATTGGAGCGGTGGTGCAGTGGTTCACACACTTCAGCTAGGAACCTTAAGCGAGTTAGATTCCTGGCTATGGCTAACAACAGTGTCGAGTCTTATCTGGAATCTACCCCCCCCCCCCCGACCACTTCAACTATTTACCAACCCATGCGGACCGCCATGGTGAAGTATGGCCAAACAGCTCCGACTATTGACATCGCGTGAGGAGGCATTCATCCAGCAGTGGACTAACAAAGGGCTGCATTATTTTGTATTCGTATAGGCTGAGGGGGGGGGGGGGAGGTTGGCACAGAACTAAGAACCCTGCAACCCGAGATCGCTTCCCAACCACGGTTAACATCATCGGTGGCGGCGCACCGGACCTGGAAAGGCTGAACACTCGTTTTCAGGAGGGTCCTGCTACATTATGATGTTTGGCCAATTAGGTGCTGAACCAAGAGTGAACATTCCATGTTCCTATGGCTGGGGCTTTGCATGTTCTATTAACTCACCTGGCGAGCGAGAAGTCTCATCAGGTGGTATTCATCTTCTTGGTTCTTTCGGTAAAGTCACGTAGAATGGAAATAATAAAATAAAACATAATAAAATAATTCTCACGACGTTTCGGCCACAACGCAAGCAGCCGTCCTGAGAATTATTTTATTATGTTTTATTTTATTATTTTATTATTTCCATTCTTCGTGACTTTACCGAAAGAACCAAGAAGATGAATCCCTGCAGTCACGAAATCTTTAAATCTAAATTTAGGTGGTATTTAATTGAGCAATTCCGGAAGAGGATAATGATGATGATGATGAAATTGGCATCGACGATGACAATGATGGTGATCGTTTTTGGGAATTTCCTTCGGCCATTGATGATGGTGATGTTAGTGGTGGTCAAGGATGATAATACTAATGATAGTGCTCAGTAAACATGAAACGTTAGGACAGCAGTTCCAACCAAATGCCAACGTCTGTGCCAACGTTGCACGCTTACTGGTTGGTGGCAATTTTGATGATGATGACTCGGTAGTCATTGATGATGATGGTGCTGATGACCATAACAATGACAGCGATGGTCAGTAATGATGATGATGATGATCATGATAACGTGGGAGTAAATCATTGCAGTGGTGCCACTGATTAAGATGCTGGTGCTGATGCATCCTCGCCGGCCCCCATGACTCCACGTGTTACAGGCGTACGGACAGCAACAGGTTCAGAAAGCGCAGCGGCACGAACTCTCCCCTCGCCACCACCCCCTTGCTGGTCATCATCCATTCACCCATCACCCTCATCGCCCGTCACCCTCAGCACCCATCACCCCAATGATCCGTCACCCCCATAACTCATCACCCCCATCATTCGTCACCCCCATAACCCATCACTCCCAACACCCATCACCCCCATCACGCATCACCCCCATCACCACAAACCATTACAGATGCGGTTGCACAAAGGGAGAACTGAAAGCTCCCCGGCAGTGTGCGGAGACGGTGGGCACCCAGAACAGAACCATGGAACGGACAACGACCCAATGGCCGATTCACAAATACGGAGGTCGGCCTCATCAGGGCCATGGTACACGACTCGACTACAACTGCTGACACAATCGTCTGGCTCAACCACCTCAATGTGAAATGATAGTTGTTGCTCGACATCAATATCAGCCATACGAAGAAGACCCCCATAACCCATCATCCCCATCACCTCATTCACCCATCACACACACCACCCCTATCGTCCATCACTCCCATCACACACACCACTCCCATCACACACGCCACTCCCATCACACACACCACTCCCATCACACCAATCTTACAGCGCAAAGGCTCTCACCAAGCTCTGTAAGCTTTATTGAACATTTCCATCTTGAGTTCTACTTCAGGACCCACCACCCCCATCACTCGTCACCCTCATCACCCAACACCCCCACTACCTCAACCGACCCTATCACCCATCACCCCCATCACCTATCACCCCCGTCAATGACGTTCCCACACGCACGCAAATGCGCGCGTGGGAGCACGTGTCCGTCAGGCCGTGACACGTGACGTACACACAAGCTACACACACACGCGCGAGGGATAAGAGTTTTGAATTTACATGTCGGATTTTCAGATTTATATGGCCAATTTGGCATCTTTTTGTTGCCAATTTACAATCACATTATGCGTCTTCGTGCTAACAAAGACAAAGATCTCCCGTATAGCCCTTAACAGCCCAGTGGGGCAAGTGCTGTTAATGAGCACCTATGAAGGCCGGCACGGCACACGAGAAGGTGGGTGGCGAGCAGCACGCCTAACCACCTTTGTCTTCTCAGTGCTGATGTTTGCGCACTGCACCAGGTGCGTATTTGAGGCTGAGTAGACCTAGGGGATGCCCAGGGCCGGATGAGATACGCACCACTGATATTCCTGGCCGTCACCATGAATCGAACTCGGACCGCCGCGTTCGTGATGCTGTGCGCCAATCCAAACATATATCAAGTATCCGCATATACTGCATGTACTCTACGTGCGCACACACACACACACCTAAACGCAAGTCAGCATCAGCCGTGATAAATCCACTGCATGGCAACATTCGAAACAAAATTGGATTGGAGAAACAACGGCACAAATATAAACAGAAAATAATAACCGTCTCAGATTTGCTTCGACAAAAGTCATTAAAGCGTCCGTTGGGAATAAAACGTGCGGGCAATGTTAGGCCAACTTTGTAAGTTGGGCTCCAGATCAATATGGGAAAAACAAATGTCAGAAAATATCACAGCAGAATTTGTGTACCGAGGTTGCACCTTACACATCTCTATGTGTAAAGCGGCACAATCATCCCTTAAAATCACGTGACCTCTGTGTGATCACCCCAACTCTGAATCCCACTGATTGGCAAGGTTGGCTGCAAACGGTGCAAAATAAGTTCACCAAACATTCCCATCTCTTTATTTAAATCAGCTCAAACCTACCGTAAATCGCGTCACTTGTGTGTGGCCATACCCACTCTACTGAATCCCTACATTTTCTCCACCCCTGTCAATACCAGAATTCCCATAGTGTAAAGAGAGAGCCATTGTCTGTAAGATAGACAATGACGCAATTCACAAGCATTTGATTCAAGCAAAACTGACCGCTGCTTAAATCATTCAAGGCAAGCCGAATTTCCGACAATTGTGTGCCAACTGGGCCCAAAATTGTCACCGCAACACCGGAGGCCCAGGACCGGACCGGTTTGGATGTCCCTCGCCACTGCCGACGCTGCTGCGCGCACGTTCGCGGTCGTGCTGGCTGGCTCTGCAATGTGTCTATCGGGTTGTACCGCGTATTTTTCGACGCGATGTCCGATAATCATGTCCCTGAAGAAGCTCCCAGCATGCGGAGTGAAACGTCGGGCACGTGTTGCAATCGGAGAGCACACGAGAGAGCTGTATTCGTCGCCGATGCTCGCCGTGGCCGAAAAATCGAAATCACGTGGCCGAGTTCTTAAAGTAGTGCGCTTACCACTGTGCCACCGCTCCTGACACTCTCACAAGTGCAGGATAGTTTGCTAAGTAAAATACACGAATGGCTTCATGAGCAGGGGAGATCTGAGATTTCCCTTCCGTAAGGGAGATCTGGTCATTGGAGGAAATCACCATGGCAACGTCGCCCCCTACTGGCAGACTACACCCATTTGTAGGCCGGTGCTGCTTTATGGCTTGTGCCGCGTAGGGATGGCTGTCACTGGGGGTTCCCCGAGGCCAGACCTCCCACAGGACAATGGAACGGTTGAGTTGGGGTGTGATGTAAGGTGCTTTGAGATGCTGATACATTTTAGCAGGCCCACAATAGATTTAACAAATAGTCTGGTGACGCTACTGCTGCATTAACAGTGGTGCACAAGCACAATGACAAAAAATACGACACATTCCGTGTCAATCACACTGCGGCCGCAAAAAGAAAAAAAAATAACTGGCGACGTTTCGGGCAATGGTCATGATATAGATGAAATTCCAGTTTGTGGATGATGGTCGCCCATTCAAGCACTATCCAGGCTAAGATGTGCTTAGCTTCTGAGAGATCTGACAGGATAAATCGAGCGCATTCTGGGAGATTTGGTCATCAGCCAACGTGATCCACCAACTCTTGATTGCCTCCAATGCACTGGACGACAGCCGCACACCACATGGAGCTGATGGTGATGACGATGAAAAGAATGATGGTGATGATGATAATGTTGCCGATAACAATGATAATGACGATGACAATGTTGATGATGACGATGACGATAACGACAATGATGATGGACACGAAAATGATGATAATGACGACGATGATGATGATAATGTTGATGACAATTATGATAATAACAATGCTGATTATGATAATGATGTCAACGGACGTGACTATGATGATGGTGGTGGTCACGACAATGACGACGACGACGACGATGATGATGTAGTGACGCTGCAGCGGAGGAGGAGGAGGAGGTGGTGGTGCCTCCTCCACGCGGAGCGAGGAATGCGGGAGGAGGCAACAGCTGCGTGCCCGCCACTCCGCCGGGAGAGAGGCTTTTTATAGCGGCGCGGGCTCGTGGTGACCACGCGGCTCCTGCCTGCCCCAACCCCACGACGCTCCAGCTCAATGCCGGTCCGTCCGGACAAATACAGATCCCTCATCACCCGATCACGTCTCCACAATCCTCGATCCGTGCTGATTCATCTCAGGAATCCTGGGTCCCTCCTGATTCATCTCAGGAATCCTGGATAAATTCTGATTCATCTCAGGAATCCTGGCTCCCTCCTGATTTATCTCAGGAGTCCTGACTCCCTCCTGATTCATCTCAGGAATCCTGGCTCCCCGCTGTCTAATCTTAAGGATCACTCCTGTTTCACATCAATAAATTTTGGTTCCCTCCTGATTCACGCACCTCCATAAAAATAACTTTGGCCAATGAGACTAATTATCCTCATCATCAGCCATCGTCAATCCACTGCTGGATGACGGCCTCCGTAAGTTGTCACCATCTCCCATGATCCTGCGATGTGATCATCTACCCGGCGCACCACTCCATCTCCACAGCAGAAGAACTGTCGGGCACGTTCCAGGGATATAAAGAAAAAAGCCCTGCAATTGCTCACTCCACTGCTGGCAGAAGGAGCCTCCGCTCGAGGAAGCTCTAGAGAGGCCCCTCTAGAGGGTACTTTGGTCTACTCTTCCACGGTGGCCAAACTGCTTGGAAGAGGTGGGGGTACCCACAGTTTACCCCACCACACACGACCTGCCCGCTGATCGACTAGCTGTGGTGGGTGCACCCATTCGTTGTACTGTACTGCTGGGTGGTCAGAGTCCAACAACAGGCGATAGGATTTCACAAAGTGTCCCTCTCGTTTCGACCGCCGCGCTGGGAGATCGAATCGAGCCGGCGAGCTCTGGATTTGTAAACGCGGAGCGTGGTGACACACATTCCGTCTTGCTTAACCACTAGACCACCAGCGATCATTTGTGTCTGGAAGCTACCTTTAAGTCAGCACACGGACAATGCGGTTGAGGGTTCACCTAAAGCGGACTTGAAAGGTGGTCCGGAGTTATTCTTGCGAGAGAGTGAGGAGCAGACCTCAATTAGCGGTGAGGGTTTGAAGCGGGATTCAATTTCTTAGTCAACACACACACACATAGCTTTAGACACGGACGGACGTGCACATACACGCGCGCAGATGCATCGGCAGTGGCCATACCCATTCAGACATACAGAGACGCATAGATGCACGGACGTGTATACATACACACAGATACATACACACATACACAATCGTACATACACACGTAAACTTACACATATACATGAACAAAATACATACACAACCAACCCTATCACAGACACATACAGTTTACACAAATACACAAACATATACGAAGACAAAGTTCCTACGTATCGCCTTTAAGAACCTGTAGGGACAAGTGCTGTTAGCGAGCAACGATGAAGGACGGCACGGCACACGAGGGGGTGGGTGGCCAGCAGCGCACCCGCCCGCCTTTGTCTCCCTAGTGCCGATATTTACACACCGCGCCAGGTACTTATTTTAGGCCGAGTCGACCTAGGAGAGGCTCAGGACACGTTCAGAAAATCATCACTGCTGTTGGGTGGCCGGGTTCATAGCGCAGCGCACTAACCACGACATTGCCGCTCTCCCCCCCCACTCACAGACGCACACACGTACACTCAGAATCTCCGCCGCAGTCCTACGGGACAATCGTCGTTGTTAGCGAGCGCTTATTTTTAACAGAGGTACGCGTCCTCAGCTTGCCCAACGCGGCTCCCGTAAACACGAGACCTTAAAGGGCTCTCGCTCTGCTCTGAGGAAGAGCCATTGCCCCGAAACGTCACCTACCACGTACATTTTTCGATTTAAAGCTTTCGTGACTGCAGGGATTCATCTTCTTGGTTCTTTCGGTAAAGTCACGTAGAAGGGAAGTAGTAGAATAATAAAAATAAAACATAATAAAATAATTCTCACGACGTTTCGGACGGCTGCTTGCGTTGTGGCCGAAACGTCGTGAGAATTATTTTTTATTATGTTTTATTTTATCATTTTATTACTTCCCTTCTACGTGACTTTACCGAAAGAACCAAGAAGATGCCACGTACATTCTTTCTAGGGCGGCGTTATTGGCGAATGGTGTTGATGTTTAATTGTGCTTGTGCACCCATTGGCAAGGGCTACGGTTGGAGATTCCAGTAAGCATGTTAGTAGTAAAGGTTTGAGTTCCCATTCGGATTATCGTTAAGGGTTCGTGTTATTATTTGGGGTTTGAGTTTGTGTACTGATCTTTTGTTAAGGGCTTAGTTCAGGAGTTTGTTCATATTTATCCCGAGCGATTACTATTGCATCATCATTTGAAAAAAAAATTCCTTGCAACAAATACGCATTGAGTTCAAACGGAAGAAGTTCATCCGACGTATAACACTGTGTAACTAAAAAACTAATTTTGTTCCTGGGTAGTGTTATTTCCTAATTGTTTATGCCTCAAAAGTACATAAAATGGCTATTATTCCCCACAAACTTTGCTTTTGTGACCAGGACAGTGATATGTTTAAATGTACCTATTTTCAATGATAAAACGCGGTGTGCATTTGTGTCATTCGTTCACATAAAGTCCTGGTCATAAAAGCAAAGTTTGTGGGGAATAATAGCCATTTTCTATACTTTTTAGGCAAAAGCAATTAAAAAAGAACGCTTACTACCCAGGGACAAAAATCGTGTTACATAGTTTAATAGACAGCGACATCGAAGAGGCGGAAGTAACGAATATAGAAGACTGACCTCGGTTCATTTCTAATTTCGAAAACTTTTCAACTTGTGCTCCGATTAGTGTGGAATAATTTTGCCAGTATATTCTTTAAATCCGAGAGAATGAAAAAAAACCCTCACAATACGTATATCCTTAGCATTTTAGGACGTGAAAAAAAAGCCAATTACTGGTAGGGATGAGTGTTCGGTGAGTACACACCCCACATCTGCCTCTCATTTTCCGTCACAGAACACGAGGAGGTTCGCTACTCGTTACGTTTTGACAATTACCCCTCCCCCACCCCCCCACACAGTTCAATTCCCTACTGGGGCGCTGTGAATGAAGAGAAAGGCTTCCCAATTGGGCCTCGGGATAAATCATGAAGCGAAACGAATGAACGCCTACGACGAGTTCCCTAAACCTAAACAACTGGCGCGACCGCGTGTCGGAGGGTCTGCAAATAAACAAACAAACAAAAACGAGCACCCAGCACAGAGGGCGTTGTGTGTGCATCCAGGACAGCGAGCTCGTGAAAGGCTGCCCGCGACGATCAACACGATGCAATATAGGGGGTGGACGCGGGGGCAGGGTGGGATGACTTTTGGAAGGGCGAACAGTCACCACATCAACAATGAGGCGAACCAAGCAACGTGATTAATCAGTCCGCACTGCTGCCCCCCCCGCCGCTCCCGCCCGCTACGTAAGACGCGGTTCGATAACACCGCGGTCATCATTGAGCACAAAATAAACGGGTGGAACAAAAAAACTGGGAAGTGCTCAAATAAGGGGAGAAAGATGACCGCACGCTTTGGGGTGACTGTTGAGGGCACAGAATGAGGAACGCGCGGCTCGGGAGAACATAGAAGCGCAGGTCAATGGCATCGTTCGAACTGGCAAGACAATGAAGCGAGTGGGCCTTGGGCAGGAAACGTCACGGCTAGAAGGGACGATGGTCAAGAGGAATGACGGGATTGAGGGCCGAGGAACGGATTGCTTTCTGAGAAGCTTTCGTTCAGCAGTAGATTGACCGTGGCTGATGATGACTTTTTAAAAAATCCTTTATATTAAGTTCGCTTGCATGCTTAGGACCGTGGAAATCTTTCGGTCGTTTTTTAACCCACTTCCCGTGATCCAATCGAGCTGACATTTTGCACACAGACTCGTTGTGCGTGACAATTAATTTTCGTGAATTTTTTTTTCCAAAATTTTACACTTTTTAGGACAAAAATATTATATTTAATTACCAATTGCTTAATGGTGCAATGCAATCATCTGACCCATAGGTGGCAGCCATCTCAAGCCAGAGGACGAGAGGACTCTAGCCGCCACGCATATAAAGGATGTATAGTGAAAAACTTTGTTTTTACGGGTTATACTTGTTAATACTTAATTATCGTCTCTCCCACTCACTCCCCTTTCTTCCCCCCACCCCCCAATCACCTCTCCACGTCCAATATCTCTTACCGCCAGCCACCCACCCACCCCCTACTAGTGAAATGGTATAGTCCACGCCACTGACCAGTATGTGGTTGATCTTGTTGGTGTCGTCCTCCGCGTACGGGTGGTAGATGGCGAGCGCCACGCAGTTGGCGAATATCGTGATGAGGATGAGGATGTCGAAGGGCCCGCAGAGAGGAGAGGTCAAGGGAGCAACTCAAAACGTAAAACCATGACCTTTGATTTAAAGTTCATACTGTGGTCCAAATTCCAGTCCGCCTGTCCACGCGTTATGCGCGTGCGGACCTTGTTAATCCAATGCTGGATGAAGGCCTTCCCACGCCGTGCCGGTCGTGTGGCGGTTGTTTGACCATACTTCACCGCGCTGGTCGGTTCGGATTTGGTGACGGGTGGGTGCCCTGGGACCGGTTCAGATGTCGCTCGCCACTGATGTTAGCCGTGGCCAGGAATCAAAACTCGGATTGCCAGGATTCACAGCGCAGTGCGCCAACCATTGCACCACCGCTCTACCCCCGTCCACGTTTACCAAGCTTCAGTTCTCTGTAAAGTACAATTGCTCACTGTGTTGGCAGGGGAAAGCGAGTTTTAGGCAATGGGAGCAGCAGAGGAGAATGAGCGACCCCCCCCAACCTACTGAGCGAATACTCTGACCGTGGTGGGTCGCGAGGACTGGAGTGTGTAAACCCCTGGACTGCAAGTAGACACGACCCAAAACTACTAATCGGCTCTTGCATGTAGCAGCTACACGCCCAGGCTGAGTGTCCTGGTGAGATAAGAGGCAAGTGCGAGTGATTGCAGGTCAGGGTGGTGAGTGTCCTATCCAAGTGTGTGTGTGTGGTTGTGTGTGGTGAGTGTCCTATCCACGTGTGTGTGTGTGGTTGTGTGTGGTGAGTGTCCTATCCAAGTGTGTGTGTGTGGTTGTGTGTGGTGAGTGTCCTATCCAAGTGTGTGTGTGTGGTTGTGTGTGGTGAGTGTCCTATCCAAGTGTGTGTGTGTGGTTGTGTGTGGTGAGTGTCCTATCCACGTGTGTGTGTGTGTGGTTGAGTGTGGTGAGTGTTCTATCCACGTGTGTGTGTGCGGCAGAGGTCGCAAACGGGTTTTGATTCCTTACCCGTACCCGTACCCGGCCGCACCAGGGTCGCAAATGGGTACCCGTACCCGGCCGGGTAGCCGGGTATCGGGTAGGGTACGGGTATCGGGTACCCGGTTGCGACCTCTGGTGTGTGGTTGAGTGTGGTGAGTGTTCTATCCAGGTGTGTGTGTGGTGAGTGTTCTACCCAAGTGTGTGTGTAGTTGAGTGTGGTGAGTGTTCTATCCACGTGTGTGTGTGGTGAGTGCAGGGTGAGTACGGTGAGTGTCTCGTCGAGACACAGTGGCGAGGTTACAGGTGGGCGTCCTGTCAACGTGTGGTGGTGAGTGTGCCGAGTGCGATGGGGACGTCCTGTCGAGGTTGCTAGTAGTGAGCGCGGGTGAGTGCCGGTGAGTTTCGGTTTTCTGTTGATGAGCCAAAGTGAGTGCGGTGAGTGAGTGACAGCGAGCACAGATGGATGACAGACGAGTGCGTGGTGAGTGTGTGGTGAATGTGTGGTGAGTGTGTGGTGAATGTGTGGTGAGTGTGTGGTGGCTGTGTATTAGATGTCCGTGGTGAGTGTGTGGCGAGCAGTGGTCCGGTTAAAGCTGAGAGTGTCGGTTGTTGGTTGCGGCAAAGTTGGGCCCCCCGTCGTTGTGGCGGCGGGGATCAGTGTTGGTGAGTAGTCGCAGGTGAGTGTTAACATCTGAGTAGGGGGGGGTGAGGAGAGACGTGGTGGTGGGTGATGGTGAGTTTGCAACGACGTCCCCCCGCACGGATACTTCCACTCGACGAGGTTGATGCAGGCCTTGCGGATGGGATTGCTGAGCGTGAGGCAGAACAGGGCCCTCGGTGGCCTGATGTCCTGCTGGACCTTCTTCTTCTTGAGCTCCTGCCGCCTGCGGAGGAACGCCTCCGTGTCCACCTCCACCTCGACCGCCTCGATCACCCCGTCCGCGTACATCTTCTCGGCCATTATGACCACCCCCACTCGTTTCTTACTCACCCAGGGCGCAAACCACAGAATTTATAAAAAAAAAAGGCGATGAATCCCTCTGTCCGACGGTGGATGGCGGAGGCTCGGTGAGGCGCGGCTCCCACCCCCCACTCCTCCTCCACGCACGCGGCCCGGGCTGCTTGCTGGGGTTGCCGCGGGGGTGTCGTCGCTGGACTGGGAGGGGGGGGAAGGAGGTTCGGGGGTTTGGGTGTCCGGGTGTTCAAGTTGGAGCCGTGGAAAGGAGGGGAGGGGAGGTTAGGGGGTCGATCTGGCTGGGTGATGTTCCCTTGCTCGTTGTCAGCCCCATTGGTCGCTATAAAAAGCACTCTCACGAGGGGGTTGGTGGTGGTGGTGGTAGTGGTGGTGGGGGAGGAGGTTCTCCCCACCGCTCATAGTTTGCCTTCTGGCTCGTGGTCAGCTGTGAATTATTGATGCCGTGACGAGGTGGACAGGCGTGTGTGGGTTAGGGGCCGTCCATAAATGACGTCACGCACCTAGGGGGGGGGGTTGAGAAATGTGACGGCACATCAAAATGCGCAACCTTAAATAAATATAGACAACACGTTCTACTTAATTAAATCGACTTTTTAATAAATATTTTCTCCTACAACATCAGAGTGCAGCGCCACATTAAATACGCACTACAATGACAATAGTTTAACGCGATTTGAAGCATGTTATATATATTTTTGGGAGGGGGGGTGGCAGAGCTTTGTGACGTCATATTTGAGGGGGGGGGTCTGACTTGTTGTGACGCCGTGTGACGAGGGGGGGGGGTCAAAAATCGTCCAAAATCGCGTGACGTCATTTATGGACGGCCCCTTATTAGAATCGTAGGCAGATACGGCCAGTGGCGTTATCGGTTGCAGCGTCGGTGTGAGCGAACGGTGGTTAGGGTAACAACTAATGTAATGTTGGAAGTTTTGAAGTGTTATGAAATTATCGTTTTGTTTTAGTAGCAGCAGCATCATCAATAGCAGCAGTAGTATTATCGTCAACGGTAGCAACAGTGGCAACATAATTATGTATCAGTAGCAGCAACAGCATCATCACTTACAGCATCATCAGTAGCAGCAGTAGTATTAATTTTCATCAACGATAGCAACAGTATCAGTAGCAACATAATTATGTATCAGTAGCAGCAACAACATCATCACCAACATCATCAGCAGCAACAGCATCAGCAGCAGCAGCAGTCGCATCTGATACTTGTTTGTGCGTGACTGACATTGTTGTACAAATTATTTAAAGAACGTAATCGCGTGTAAATTAATCGGCTTACAGCACCATGGTCAATCCACTGCTGGATGAAGGCCTCCCCATGGCCGTGTCAATCATGACTCGGTGCGGGTTTGGTGATAGTTGCTGCGGCGATCCAGGTCCGGCAAAGGGAGATCATCATCACTCGCCGCTGGTATTAGCCGTGGCTGGGAATCAAACTCAGGTGGCATTTCAGTTTCATTTACTTGGTATAGCCCTGTGAGCCATTCGGCTCTTGAATCGTTTGCAACCGCAACAAACAAAAAACAAAAACATGAACAAGAAAACATCTTAATGTGACAATGTGCAAACAGAAAATCCAAGAAAAGACAGCAAAATATTGCAGAATGGTCCGCAGTGCAGCGTGTCAACCACTGCGTCAGTGCTCCCCCGTGTAAATTAATTCAGCATTTTTGTTAATTACCTCCTGAGATTCTATTTGTTAATTTGCCTGGTGGCGGTGGCGCACACGCCTGCGGAGGCGAGGGTTGGTGGTTCACTCCCCTTTCCCCGTGGGTGTCGAGTATGTGCCATCACCCTGTCTCGCCAGGAGAAGGCGGTACAGCAACGTGTGTGCACTCCAGTGGACCTGTTCCCTCTGTATGGGATAGAGTGTTGTTGTTGTTGTTTTTTCCCCCGGGTGCTCCGGTTACGTCGCGCCAGTGAAACAGTCGTCGATTGTGCAGAAAACATCTTAATATATCTGGGATCGCAGAGCTTGGGCATAATTGTCGACAACCCCGGCTCGTCGCGTGCGTGCCTTCCTGCGTGTCGTCCTCTGAGTCGTTCTCTCTCTCTACGACAATAAATCTAGGAGCAAACCTGGAAAAGCAGTTGCGAGCAGTAACATCATCAATACCAGCTAACATCACACGCCTCACCAAAGAGAAGCGGTTCCAGCCATCGCATTAGGGGTGAGTTAATTCAATGTTTGACCAAATATAACGGGCTAATTTTTAAGTTGATAATTTTGTATGGCCCGCGAATGATGTAAAAATATCCAAATGGCCCTTGGCAGAAAAAAAGGTTCCCCACCCCTGGTCTACGAGATAGAGTGAATAACCTGCACGGCGAGTCACAAGTTAAAATTATTATCATCGTTATTACAAATAAGTGTCTCCAGTAGTTGAGATCTGGGAACACACACTCTCGAGATATGTGGAGCATGACCAATGCTGTCGTGTTCAAAAGTGAACACATTGGCTAGTGATGTTGCCACTGAGTTGACCGTGGTGCACAAGCACAATAACATTCAAACGCCACATTCCCTGTCAATAACACTGGCGCTAAACGGAAAAAATAGGCGACATTTCGTTTACGTGCTAGGAAGGACCATTGCGCTAAACGTTGCCTTTTATACATATATTTTTTTCTTTTCTAGGTTGCAGTGTTATTAACGAATGTGTTGAGTTTATTATCACGAGAATTGCCCGCTTTATTCTCGCTGCTATGGAGGGCTTCTCGCCCCCACCACTGATGTCCTCTTTCCTCCCCCCCCATGTGTGCAGATACTACTGACAATAGTAGTCTAGTAGTATCTACTGACTCTACAGTAGTATCTACCAGAGGTGTGGACTCGAGTCATGTGACTTGGACTCGAGTCAAACTCGAGTCATGAATTTGATGACTTGCGACTCGACTTGGACTTGCATAACAATGACTTTGTCCCACCTCTGAGATGTGGACTCGAGTCATGAATTTGATGACTTGCGACTCGACTTGGACTTGCATAACAATGACTTTGTCCCACCTCTGAGATGTGGACTCGAGTCATGAATTTGATGACTTGCGACTCGACTTGGACTTGCATAACAATGACTTTGTCCCACCTCTGAGATGTGGACTCGAGTCATGAATTTGATGACTTGCGACTCGACTTGGACTTGCATAACAATGACTTTGTCCCACCTCTGGTATCTACTGACTCTATAGTAGTATCTACGGACTCTATAGTAGTATAGTAGTAACTACTGACTCTATAGTAGTGTCTACTGACTCTAAAGTAGATACTACTGACTCTATAGTAGTATTTACTGACTCTATAGTAGATACGACTAACTATATAGTAGTATAGTAGTATGTACTGACTATAGTAGATACAACTAACTCTATAGTAGTATCTACTGACTCTATCCTAGATACTACTGATTCTATAGTAGTATCTACTGACTCTACAGTCGATACTACTAAGTCTAAAGTAGACACTACTGACTCTATAGTAGATACTAATGACTCTACAGTCGATACTACTGACTATAATAGTATCTACTGACTCTATAGTAGTATCTACTGACTCTATAGTAGTATCTACTGACTCTATAGTATTATCTACTGACTCTATAGTAGTATCTACTGGCTCTATAGTAGTATCTACTGACTTTACAGTCGATACTACTGAGTCTATAGTAGACACTACTGACTCTACAGTAAATACTACTGACTATAATAGTATCTACTGACTCTGCAGTAGTATCTACTGACTCTATAGTAGTATCTACTGACTCTACAGTATTATCTACTGACTCTATAGTAGTATCTACTGGCTCTATAGTAGTATCTACTGACTTTACAGTCGATACTACTGAGTCTATAGTAGACACTACTGACTCTACAGTAAATACTACTGACTATAATAGTATCTACTGACTCTGCAGTAGTATCTACTGACTCTATAGTAGTATCTACTGACTCTATAGTAGATGCTACCAACTCTATAGTAGCAGAGTAGTATCTACTAACTCTATAGTAGTATCTACTGACTTTATTGTATGTAGAGTGTGTAGGCATATATGTCTACAAAATACATTTCTTTTTTTGGGAGGGGGGGGGTAGACAATTTTTGGGAACCTGTTGGATCGACTTTCTACCCCCAAATCTGGAGGGCGGAGGGGCGTCCACTTTCTATAACTTTTTGATTCAGCCCTTCTGAAAGTTTATTATTTGGTTGACGGACAAACGGAACGCCGGGCTTTTGTAGTAACAATGTTGAGCCACCAGGCGTCGCCAAAGGATATGTTACTGCAATGGAATAATATTTACTGATATATTTTGCCCGAAATTCCACCTATTATTATATTCTCCCCCTTTTAAGGCCACACACGACGTTAGTGATGAATGTGTTGACTTTTATTCATTATTATACCTACTGTAAACATGTATCTGATTATAACAGCAATGTAACATAGGTATCAACCTGAAAGAGATGGATCAATGAAATAAACTCGTGTGCAGGTGCTATAGGTGTGGATTATTACATGGCAGGATCGTCAGCAACGGCACATGCGTAGGGGTGCCTTCATTCAGCAGTGGATTGACCATGGCCGATGATGATGCTATTCAACGGGTTAACCCACGACTGTCTGTCTTTCCGATTTCACCAATTTACCTCCTTTCAAATACCCAGTTAAGCATGGAATGTTTCCCTAACGTTGGGCAAATATTGTCCCAAAGTTGGACCAACAGTTCCAACCACATGCCTCCGTCCCAATGTTGGATGTTTTCTGAGTACATGTTAAGTCGTTAAATGCTACACGTGCTTAATGATTGTGAGACACATACCACCTGCTAAATAATGCCTGATTTGTGTTTGTAATAATTAAAATCGTTAGTTAGTGCACGTTATTATTCAGTGGCTTCATGTTGCTAAATGTATGAATACTTTGATGACAATCTTATAGCCTCCATCAACAAACATAAATGTGTGAAAACCACACATCTGATGATGATTGCTTGTGTTGCTATCGAAACGTTGTGAGAATTGTATTGTTTTATTTGTATTATTTCCCTTCTACGTGACACTCCGAAAGAACCAAGAATATAAATTCCTGCAGTCACGAAGCTTTAAATCGAAACATAAACGTGTTTAGCCATACTTCACCACGATGGTCAGTGCAGGTTTGGTTACGTTTTGTAACGGTGGTGGGTCGATAGTTAGCACACTAAGCAATGAACACTTGCAAGCTGAGTTCGATTTTCGGCCAGGGCCAAAATCAGTTGCGAGTGGTATCTGAATCGGTCTTTGATATCTGAATTGGTTGTGACTGGTATCTGCGGTGCTACGATGTGGTGGGCAGTAGAAGAAAGTCCAGCAAAAATATATTGTTGTACTGTACTACTACACTTCCAGGTCTATGTCCCCTGCCTTCAAATAAACACAGACCAGTGTAGTGGAAGTGTTGTAAAAAAAAAAACCCATGACTGATACGACATGGTGAGGCATTTATCCAAAAATGAAATGACATAGGACAAAAAAATATAAATATATATATTTATATATATATATCTTCCACATATAAATGTATAGTTGTCATCGGATAGGCTGACAGTGTATAAAATTAAATTGATTTCTTGCAGGCAGAGAATCAAACACTGATGTTGCCTGAACTTGAATTAAATGAACAGTGCCAACAAATCTTTTTTTTGTGCCAGGTTTCAATTTTAGTTGGGTCATATTTCTGGCTTGGGCTTATCCGTGAAAAATCCTTGGCTTTGATTAATTGTGCCTGCTGTGTCTGTGCTGCCGCTGGGAACACACCGTGGCTTTCCACAGGAGTCTGAAACAAACCCAAAAAACCTATTTATTTTTTGTTCCATCTTCAAAGTGGAAAAACGCATTGCCACATACAATAACACTCTTTCGATTCATCATCAGCAGCCGTTATCTATTCACTGCTGCATGAAGGCCTCCCCAAGCCGTCGCCATCTCCCAAGGTCATGTGATGCATTCTGTTTCTTGCACATGAGTTAAATTCCATGTTCTCTCAGGTGTGATCCCTCCTTTAGTTGCCATGCCATCATTTGTCTTAACCTCCAGCCAATCATCTCTCCAAGCAACGTGTCCTGAAAAAGCTCAACCTCCATTTTCTGAAATATGTCCTGAACACTCATATATTCTGTGATGCACGTGTTCCTCTTTTGTGTTTCACATTAATGACGGGCATATGTACGTCTATCCATGCTTCTTTGCAGCCTATTCAATTTTGGCTCAATTTTTTTGTCATAATTCATATATCTGATCCATATGTCATAGGCACATTGATACGTTGATTTTCATTGCTAAAGTAGTTTTTTTTTCCGAAACCACTCCAACCTGCTTTCGCCCGCCTCACTATTTCATTTTTAAAATGTTTAATTCTGGTCTGCCTTAAATAACCGCCCAAGGTATTCCTCCTCTGATTTGTTTTTTTACAGTTTCATTTGCCAATGCAGATGCAAATTTCCAAGGCATGCAACAGTCAGCGAGGTTAAATTGCTGTAGGTAGGATCATAACTTACACAAATTAGTAAGCAAAACGCATTATTTAAGAGGCAATCTAATACCCGTACAATTCAATGTGTTATGAATGTACGAGCCCCGCTCCTGCGTAGGTTTTCGCGGTCGTGCTGTACAACTCTCCGATTTGTTTTTGAGTCATACCACAGATTATCCGGCACAGCGTCTGACGTTTCGCTGCCAACATCGTAGGGTGAACAGCAGCATAGAACAACGTGCGAAAAGCCCATCAGAGAATATTATTTCACATCTGTTTTAAGAACATTAATATTATATTATTTATATTTCAAAATGTAAACCATGTGGGGAGCCCATTGAGACAACCCGTATTTCTTTACAAGATGGACGAGGTGGAAAATTCCACTTTTATACCAGGAATCTCCATGAAGCTCTGGGTAATTTGAACACAAGTTCGCGAGAATGCTGTTTTGTGTTATGTTATGTTACTGGCTGGAGTAATACTGGAAGTGCCACGTAAATTTCACATCCACAGTGCGGCACCGTAAAGCTAACCGGGGAGCTCACCAATTTTGTTTTGACAATACCATGTGGTGCAATCTGAATTTATAGAGCGTGTAGATGCGAACGCATTTCAAGACGCTGTACATAAGCGGCGAGCACAGTAACTTAATTGAGAGAGGTAGTCGGTCATAGGCAGAGGGAAACGGGAAGTGGAAAGCGCATTATGGAAACGAGAGCAGTTAATGAGATTTGAATGTAGGCTGTGAATGGAGAGCGTGTGAAGGGAGAAGAGTGAGTTGAGAGGGGAAAAGCAGTCAAGGAGCAAATCCATGGAGGATCGTCGAGATGGTGTGATTTTGAAATTGATCTGGGCTTGGATCGTGAGCTAGTGGAGGGACATGAGTATTGGTGTGACGTGGTCAGGTTTATGGGTTCAAGTGATAAGTCTGGCAGCCGCATTTTGGATCGTCCGGATATTAAAGACGAGATATTTGCGTAGGTAGGCCGGAGAAGAGAGTTGCAGTTGAGAATAAGGGTTTCCCCTTTTTTCTGGCAACAAAACAGCTGTGTTAAGTTGTTAAAACACCAAACTGAAACCTTTTACAAGGAATCATGTCTGAATTAACCACAATACTTGTGGTCAGAATGCAAAGAATGCGAAGAAACTATAGGCTCGAAAGAAAACTGTCTCTGGGGTGGACCAATCAGTTTCAAAGACAATGCATATATTTTATCAGATGTTTTTGTTTGCATTCTGACCACAAGTATTGTGGTTAATGCAGACATGATTCCTTGTAAAAGATTTAAGTTTTGTGTTTTAACAACTTTACACCTGTTTTGTGGCCAGAAAAAAGGGGAAAACCCTATTCTCATATTTTGGTACTGGCAAAGGAGGTCCCATGCTAGAGTTGCAGTTGTCGAGTCTGAATGTGATGAAAGGCATGGATGAGGGTCTCAGCGGTAGCTGGGTAAAGAAAGTGTATGCTGATGACGTTGCCCGGAGAGAGACAGGAGAGAGCGAGAGCTTTGGGGGTAGACTCATGAACTGGAGTCTTTAATGAGAGTGGACTAGTTTTTGATGATGACTGCTTCAGTTTTGGGAACTATGAGATTACGTTTTCACTATTCCGAGATGAAACTTTCACGGCAAGATGCGAGAGTAAAGTCACCCAGTAAACACACAACTTGTAACTTTCCGACCCGCCCCTACCTGGACATCTGAGAAAAACAGCTTCATAGCTCATCGGATTTCTCCAGGATAAATACAGATCCTGATGTGGTTGGAAACCGTTGGCCCAACCTTCCATGTTTACTTCGTAGGTGGTTGTCTCTAGAGTCAATGTGATATGGAGCAGACAGACCCTTTTGCCAATCTACTGCTGGATGAGGGGATCCCCACGACTGATTTGACCTTGCTGGTCTGTGCGGGTCAGTGAAGGTTGGAAGCAACAAGATAACTATGCAGTCACACGGTCCACAAGGTCATTCATTTACAAGTTGAATTTATTAGGTATAGCCCTGTGAGCCATGCGGCTTTTGACTCGGGTGCAACCGCAGCAAACAAAGAACATGAACAAAGAACATCTTAACGTGACGACGCGCAACAGAAACATCCAATGGTCGTCAAAATATCAGCCTTTTAGCGCTGATTTTGTTTTGCTTTGGTCCCAAGTTTTAAGCAACTCGTTTACATTTGGCCGGTGTTCTATCGGAATTTTTCCCTGTACATTGTAGCAACTGTTATCATTTAATTGCAATTCTGTTATCATTTTATAGCGTCTTTTACGGGTTATCCTCCGTTACAGACGGGACACACGTGAGCAGTCTTAACAATTTCGACTTTAGTTGAAAAGTGTTAATAACATGAACACGTGGACTTTCCCGAACAATCTTCCCAGTTTAACACGTAGGCTTTCGCGACCATTATTATGAACAATCTTCCCGCCAAACGAAAGAAGAAGCATTACGGGGCCGTCCATAAATGACGTCACGCACTTGGGGGGGGGGGGTCAGACATTTGTGACGAGGGGGGGGGGGTTCCAATGGTGAGGGGGGGGGTTTGAGAAATGTGACGTCACATCAAAATGCGCACATTTAAATAAATATAGAATTGTTATAACAACACTAATTGTTATAACAACACTCCTACAACATCAGAGTGCAGCGCCACATTAAATACGCACTACAATGACAATAGTTTAAAGCGATTTGAAGGATGTTTTATTTTCAAAATGGAAATATGGTTTGGGGGGGGGGGCAGAGCTTTGTGACGTCATATTTGAAGGGGGGTCTGACTTTTTGTGACGCCATCTAACGAGGGGGGGGGGTCAAAAATCGTCCAAAATCGCGTGACGTCATTTATGGACGGCCCCTACACACAATTACATAAAAAGGCGCCTTAACATCCTTCCCTTTCCTTTGTCCAGCTCATTCTGACCACGTCACCTTCCTCACAAAACCCTTGGTAGTGGGAACCCACTGTTGACCTCATTCCAAATGAACTCGGTGGTGAGTTAATTTATAACGTGAATGTTTACGCCCCCGGTGTTTGGCATTCCTCACACAGCAAACAACGTGGACAAACATAACATTACATTGCCTAACGCACATAAGCGCGGCTCTCTCAATCGACGCCTGCTATTGGTCATCGCGAATAATGGGGCGGAGACGAAACTAGCACCAGCCAATCACTAGCGAGTTCTCTCGTCTGGCCCCGCCCATAAGATGGCCTGTATCCAATGGAAGCGTCCATCAGGAAGGAGCGTCGCCTAAGCGTTGTAGGTTTTTATTATTCAATATTTATTTTCTTGGTTCTTTCGGTAAAGTCACGTAGAATGGAAATAATAAAATAATAAAAATAAAAATTATAAAATAATTATGGAAATAATAAAATAATAAAAATAACCCGTTATAAATTAATTATTTTGTTCCTTTTTCCCCCTTATTTTATTATTTCCATTCTACGTGACTTTACCGAAAGAACCAAGAAGATGAATCCCTGCAGTCACGAAAGCTTTACATGGAAATTAAATGTTTATTTATTTATACTGGAGGAATCCGATGAACTGCAAAGCTCTTTTTCATAGATGTCCCGTTGGGGCGGGTCATGAACGTTACAACAACAAACAATACAAAAATACGATATGAGTGCAAAGTATAGGAAAGGTAAACAAATCCCTTTAAAATATATATATAAATATACACTGAACTCTTTTTTTTACCAGGTAAAGCCCACTGAGCTATTAACTTATTTTTTATAAACGACCTTGGCCAAAAATTATAGCTCAACAAAGTGGTGTATCGTTACTGAGCCCAAGACGATGTCTCCTACAAACATCTGCCCCTCCACATAAAGAAATAAAAGTTTATTTTTCACATCCCGGCAGCCAACAAGCCCTATGTATACTTGCAGCGAGCATTAGTTCTAAACAAGCACAACTTTTGGGCCGGTTTCCACATTCAGTGTCTCATCAGCTGCAGTCAGGCTCGCTTGTCACTGGCTGGGGAAGCTGACAGAGGGGCCGTCCATAAATGACGTCACGCGATTTTGGACGAATTTTTACCCCCATCCCCTCGTCACACGGCGTCACAAAAAGTCAGACCCCCCCCTCAAATATGACGTCACAAAGTTCTGCCACCCCCCCCCCCCAAAAAAAACACATGCTTCAAATCGATTTCAACTATTGTCATTGTAGTGCGTATTTAATGTGGCGCTGCACTCTGATGTTGTAGGAGAAAACATTTATTAAAAAGTCTATTTAATTAAGTAGAACGTGTTGTCGATATTTATTTAAAGTTGTGCATTTTGATGTGACGTCACATTTCTCAACCCCCCCTCCCCCTCGTCACACATCGTCACAAATGTCTGACCCCCCCCCCCACCCTAGGTGCGTGACGTCATTTATGGACGGCCCCAGACGTCTAAGTACAAGCACCCTCTTTGTGGGTCCCCTAAGATATGTGAATGAGTTAAGAACCACATCTAACATAGTGGTGGCCCTTACCTACAACATCTGGTGAGCTGACAGATGTTTTATTTATTGCCAGATGTGTATATGCAAGAATTACTCGTCTATAATTGATACGAGTCCTTTGAGGTATGGGTTAGGACGCAAATCTAACAGAACGGGTGCTTACCTAGAAACACACCCGCATGCCTGTCAACCCCTTATCAGCGCCTAGCTTATTACAGACCAATTCAGACCTTCTAGATTTTAAGTTTTCGCTGTGGTGGTATCCACCTGATGAAGGACGCTTGTGTTGCGCCCGAAACGTCGTGATTTAATTTAGTTGTTTTCATTTTGTATTTTATTTTCACCTACGTGACTGTTACCGAAAGAACCAAAGAGTATAATTCAGACCTTATTGGGTCACTCCGTGCCCTTCTAAATCTCAACGTTCATTCAAACAAATGGACACGTTTTTTTTGCTCGTTTTGAAACGGATGTACGCCGTATGGACCTGAAAACTCAATTTCCATGTACAATAATAGGGTAAACCGTATGGGTTGACAGCTATTCACCGGGCAGCTCACCAGCATTGATTGAACCTGACTGCCGCTGATGAGGCACTGAATGTCGAAACCGGTTCAGTTGTTCTCGCCTTGAACCAATTGCCAGAGGTGGGACAAAGTCATTGTTATGCAAGTCCAAGTCGAGTCGCAAGTCATCAAATTCATGACTCGAGTCTGACTCGAGTCCAAGTCACATGACTCGAGTCCACATCTCATAGGTGGGACAAAGTCATTGTTATGCAAGTCCAAGTCGAGTCGCAAGTCATCAAATTCATGACTCGAGTCTGACTCGAGTCCAAGTCACATGACTCGAGTCCACACCTCTGCCAATTGCTGCACTCACAACAAAGCCGTGTGGCTAATGGGGTATGTTAAACATAGATGTGAAGCTTTCGTGACTGCAAGGATTCATACTCTTAGTTCTTTCGGCAAAGTCACGTAGGTAAAAAATGAAATTCTTTTTTATAAATTTTTATTTCATTTTTTACCTACGTGAATTTACCGAAAGAACTAAGAGTATGTAAAACATTTTATTTTATTTTTATTTTACTTTTATTAATTTTAAATTTTTACCTACGTGACTTTACCGAAAAAACCTAAAAATATGTAAAACATGTTTTTACGTAAAGGGACAGATATATGAAGATGTAGGATTCATATTCTTGGTTCTTTCTTATTTCCCTTCTACGTGACTTTACCGAAAGAACCAAGACTATGAATCCCTGCAGTCACGAAAGCTTTAAATCAAGAGATATAGTATGAATGCTTATTTTTTTTTACTTCTACAGTATTCTCCACAACTACGCTGATGATTTTTTAAATGTACGTTTTAAAATCCTGTCGACCGGAAGTGCCTGGGAGTGATGGTCGTGGTCTATACTGTCAAGTAATACAAAATAGTTGCCTTTAATAAGTAGGTCATTATTCATAACTCTATTCAACAAAAATGATCAGAATCTTTTCCCCAAATATGTTATTCTCATCAGACTCCATAGTGTAAAGAAGTGCAGTCTTTAACTCTGATTATATTTATCCACTCTGTCTGGGACCCATGTTAAGTGCTATTATGAAGACTTGCCCAAAACGTTGCCGATTATGTGTTTACTTTAAAGGGCGAGCAGTGTTACTGACGAACGTGTTGAGTGTATTTGTGTTCGTTGTGTCAACCTAACAGTATCTCCATGTAGAGTAATTCATACGACATGGGACCTCCTTTGCCAGTATCAAAAGATGAGAATAGGTTTTCCCCTTTTTCTGGCAACAAAACAGGTGTTGAGATGTTAAAACACCAAACTGAAACCTTTTACGAGGAATCATTTCTGCATTAACCACAATACTTGTGGTCAGAATGATAATATATGCATTGTCTTTTAAACTGATTGGTCCACACCAGAGACAGCTTTCTTTTGAGCCTCGTCTCAAACGGTGTTATTAGACCAGAGGACGCCAAAAGGCGAACAGCAACGGACGAGGTGGGTGGGGTAACGGACGCTGGTGGGTGGGGTAACGGTCGAGGTGGGCGGGGGTAACGGACGCAGGTGGGCGGGGTAACGGTTGAGGTGGGCGGGGCAATGATCGAGGTGGGCGGGGTAACGGACGAGGTGGGCGGTGTAACGGACGCGGGTGGGCGGGGTAACGGTTGAGGTGGGCGAGGTAACGGACGCGGTGGGTGGTGTAACGGTTGAGGTGGGCGGGGCAATGATTGAGGTGGGCGGGGGTAACGGATGAGGTGGGCGGGGTAACGGACGCGGGTGGGCGGGGTAACGGTTGAGGTGGGCGGGGCAATGATCGAGGTGGGCGGGGTAACGGACGAGGTGGGCGAGGTAACGGACGAGGTGGGCGGAGTAACGGGTGAGTTGGGCGGGGCAATGATCGAGGTGGGCGGTGTAACTGACTATATAGGCGGGGTCAGGGGCGAGGTAGGCGGGGTCAGGGGCGAGGTAGGCGGGGTCAGGGGCGAGGTGGGCGGGGTCAGGGGCGAGGTGGGCGGGAGTAGCGGTGACTGGAGCCGGCTTCGCGGGAAATGGCGGCTGAATGCAACTGCGGCTCCGTGTTTCGAATGCAGCTGCCGGCTTGAAAACAAAACAACATACAAATAGAACCGAATAAAATAAACAAAAATGTGCAAAGGCTCGAGGAAAAAATGCAGCGCGCAACGGCGTTAAAATCGGGTTCCTAAAAAAATAAAACGGCAAAAAAAATCATAAATTTTCTCGATTTCATTTCAACTGCTGGTGAAGGAGACGAACAACCGGCGGCCGGCATGGAGGCCGCGGACGAGGTGGAGACACTGCGGGCCGAGGTGACCCGGCTGAGCCGCGAGCTGTCCGAGGCGAGCCGGGAGAAGGTGCAGGCTGCCGAGTACGGGCTGGCCGTGCTGGAGGAGCGGCAGACGGTGCAGGCGAGATACGACGAGTTGGAGGCCGAGCACGAAGCCATCCGACACGAGCTGCTGCACCTGCAGGAGGTGCGTATGGGCTGGGGAGAGGGGTGGACGGCGGTGGGTTGAGGGGATCCGATAGCAGCATCGGCATCATGAGCAGCAGTCGAAGAATCTGCAGAATCAGATGCTGCGTCAGGCAGCGGTATCAGCAGCAGCTGCAACAGAATTGGCAGTAGCAGAATTATGAGCAGAAGCAATATCAGGCATCGCTATTAGAAGCATCAGCGGAATTGGCAGAAACGGCATCATCAGCAGTAACAGCAGTCCTAGAATCGACGGCAGCAGTCCGTAGCATCAGCAGTATCGGTCACATCTGAGTTATCATCGGGCAGCAGCAGAATCAGCAGCAGAATCAGCAGCAGAATCAGCAGCAGAATCAGCAGCAGAATCAGCAGCAGAATCAGCAGCAGAATCAGCAGCAGAATCAGCAGCAGAATCAGCAGCAGAATCAGCAGCAGAATCAGTAGCAGAATTAGTAGCAGAATCAACAGTATAAGAAATTCACAGTAGCAGCAGCAGCATTCACATAACATCAGGAACAGCAGCAGCATCATCAGTTTAATCATCAGGATCATCACCAGTTTAATCAGCAGCACAGTTCCAGTTGAAATGGGCACTGCAGTATTATCAGCATCACCATAAGCATTGGCATTAATGATTACCTTGAACAGCAGCAATATCATGAAGGGTCATTATCACAGATGGCCATCGTTATTAGCAGCAGCAGCAGCATCGTTATTGAACATCATCATCGGCAGGAGCAGTATCAACATAAGAAATTACCATTAATAATAATCAATAAGTGTAAGCGTGTTCCTGAATGACAATCGTTCATCATCAGCAGCAGCAGAACCTTTACCAATGACTCGTCAGCATCATCATAATTGACCATCATCATTACCATATACAGTACGCTGACTACAATCAGCAGCATTATAAAAAAAATACTTCGATCATCATAATCGGCATCAACATGGATTACCATCATCGTTATTATCGTCATGAGTAGCAGCATTAATGGACAACATGAATGACTCACCACCACTATAATCATGAACAGCAGCAGTACTTTGATCACCACTTTTATCATCATCAGCATGATGATCATGATAAGTATTAATCAGCTTTTTTATTGCTATTATCAGCACCAGTGGGAACAATCATAATCTTGATCATCAGTAACCCGGTGGTCATTATTAACAAATCATCAGCAGCAGCTTGATCATCATTCATATGATGGGTGATGATGATAATGATCAGCAGCATTATAAGCATCATCAGCATCCGGCACCATCATCAGTTATGTAATAAGCATCATCTTATAAACAAACCTCCAAAGTTATCAGGCACCATCATTAATTCAGCACCCATAATCAGTCCCCATGGCGCTCTCTGATTGGTATAATTGCCAATAGCCCAAATGTAAACTTTAGATATTTAAGTTAACGTTGATTATTCTGAACTTTGTTCCAGCTGGAAAAGTCGCACGGGCCATAACAGCACTGTATATAGTACAACTCTTTTAACCCACTGTTTTTTTTGCCTCCAATCGATACGCAATCATTCCTATTTAGCTGATTCTTCCTGTAATCCATGATTCAAATTTGGCCGGAATTGGTTTCCCGGTAGTGTAAAAGTTCATAAAGTTTTGGCCCTTTCTGCGGCTAATAATAGTTCTTACCCACATCCACCAGATTCAGACTATTTATTCGCGTTTATCTGTGGATATTCAGGTTTGTGGGAGACGCCAACAAGAGGGTCCATAGTTGTCCTTTACATGGGCCAGACAGACCTTAGCTGAGTACCATTGACTAGATTCAGACAATACCAATGCAAATGTTTTTGAGCTGTTATGTAATCTCGTTTAAAATGTACATTTTAATTGTACATGTAATTTACATTTTAAATAGGTTTTCTCTTTTTTTGTATCCACCAAGGAGACGGAACAATGACATCAGCTCGTATGGGCTGATGTCATCGTTAAACTTCTGCGAACCAACAGTCCCTAGATTGTTGCATCACGGGATATTGAGAGATGGTGGCAGCTTGGGGAGGGGCCTTCATCCAGCAGTGGATTGACCGTGGCTGATGATTAAACATTCTTTGGTGATGTTGCTGCGTTGGCACTGGTGCACAAGCACAATGAGTAACAACGAACACACCGCATTGGTCAGCAACACTGTGTGGCCTTAAAAGGAAAATACATAATAGGCGACATTTTGGCCAATGGCCCTTCATAGCACATGAAGAGAACGTACAGTCAAGGGTGGATAGTAAAGAGTTGGAGACTGCACTTTACCTCATTGAGCCTGATGAGAATTACTTTTAAAAAATGAAATGTCAGAATTTTAAAAAATGTAATTCTCATTTCTAATGGTGATTGCTTTGATTTGTTGAGGTTGATTGTCCCGCTATTTGCAGTATGTTTTTTTATGAGTCTGGTTATTTCTTCAAAAATGAACTGTAAGTCTCAACGTAATCGGACCTGGTTTAATATTTGCTGGAGCAGTTGCACAATGGTTAGTGCAATTGCGCTTCGAACCCCGATGCCTGAGTGTGATTGCAGCCCAGCTAACACCAGTGGCGAGTGATGTCTGAACCATTTCTGGCCACCTCACCTCTCCAAACTCGCACTGACCAGCGTGGTGAAGTATGGTCAAGTAACCCCCATGGCCAAAAGGCGTAGTGGGAAGACTTTCATCCATTCGTGATCTGTGAAAAAAAGCTTCATAGCTCATCGGATTCCTCCTGCAGAAAGATCCCGATGAAGAGCTGTGAATTGTAAAGCGTTACTCAGTTGATGAATCTGACTTTGGATGACTGCACACCCAATTAGCCTCTTATCGCATGAATTACACGTAAAAGTAAAAAAAAACACCGGTGGGTGTGTTTAGTGGGGGCGGAGCGCTCTGCCGTGGCGCTACAAGGTGGCACAGACGTTTGTTCTTATCGAACGGAACCGTTAAGACAGCCGCCGAGAGCCCTCGCCGCGGCGATTGACGTCATGCTCGGCCAATGAGCGCGAGCGCGTTGCATCTGCGAACCAAGAGTTCCCAGGAAGGTGACTGGCACCTCCCGATTGTCTGGATTTGTGTACCCATTTATACTGCTATAGGCCAGAAGACTTAAGAAACTTTGCACCATTGTTTAAATGAAATGCGCACGATCGACAAATCCTGGCCTGGCAGCCAGCTAGCTACTCAATGTGTATAATTAACTTTTAGGAACAAAGGAACTTGCAGAGTTACAAATTCGTTTTAGGATGGTGTTGCATAGAACGTTTGACCTGTAACAATTTTTCCATAAGCGGGAGAAACCCTGGGATATTCGACGGAACCTTGCACTGCTGGGCGGACAACAACAATAATTTGCTGTTCAGAAATCCATCCAGAAACCTACTCTGTGTTGCCTACTCCAGGCATTGCCATGCTGCTCTTCCTTGAAGTGGCTGTTTAGTGTTTATAGTGTCTCAAGTGGGTGTGTGTGTGTGTGCACGTGCGCGTCTTACCTGGTCTGTCGCTCCGCACGAAGCTTCAGGTCTTCTTGGCCACGGTCATTCCCTCCCTTCTCTACGCTTGCGAAACGTGGACCCCCCTAATGGAGCAACTTCACTGGTTAGAAACATTTAGGCTGGCCTGCCTACGATCCATCCTGGGTATAACCAGGCTGTATTGTGTGAGGAGCTCACAAATCCTTCAAAGATCTGGGCAAAGTCCCATCGGTGAGCACTTCACGTGGCCTCAAGGTGCACATGGCCTGGCACAAGCGTCGTGGTGACGTCACCGCCACTTAGTGGCGAATGGCGGTTGTTGTTGTGTCTTATCAGCGAAGACAAAGAATGGGGAGGGTGGCGCGGTAGTACTGTGGTTTTGACTGCACCACTTCTCATCTACTGGGCATCTGTGAGAAAGAGCTTTATTGCTCATCGGATTCCTCCAGTATAAATAAATATTGTGATTGTGAGTCAGCGCACTGCTACGAACGTGACGAACAAAGTTGGATTCTTGCTCGCAGTCAACATCGGTGACAAATATCTAAACAGGTCCTTGGTCTCCCCGAGGTCAACTCAGCCTTAATTTAGTACACTGGGGAGACAAATATGGCCAGATGTGGTATTTGCCATTCCGGGCTTCATAGGTGCTTGCTAATAGCACTTATCCAAACAGTCTGTTCAGGCTATTTTGTGTTATCAGCTGTCTCAACAGTTACATAGGCGTTGGCATTCACTCATCCCTGGCCAATCATTTGTGCATCCAGCCAAGGTGTGTGGCTCTATACAATCGGCCATTTATATTTCCAGCCCAATGTATGGGAGTTTCTCATTTGGCCAGCCATCTGTGTGCTAACCACAAATATGGCCATGTCATTTATATGCTAGCCGTCTTGTCCACATGTATATTAATGTGGCTACCCAACTATACCCTAGCCATTAATATGGCTTGCCATCTGTACGTCTAGCTGCTTGCATGGTTAGCCACTGGCTGCCCGTGCACCTCGGCGAGCACTTGCATGGCTGGCCATTGCCTTTCCCTCCAAACAATCTGGCATCAGTGTGACAGGTCATACGCAGCACTCCTGACGAACAGTGTTTGTCCGGCCAGCTGCTCATGTGATGGGACTCACCCCCCCCCATCATCCTCCTTTCCTCATGCTCGCCTTTGTGGTGGAGAGGAACCGCCCTTGCGCTATCCCATGAGTATTCTCGCCCATGGACGGAAGAACGGGCGTGTGGACGAGCGAGAGGGCGGGCGGGTGTGCGGGTGTGCTAGTGGGATCCGCCCAGGCCCCGTTAGCCGCTTTGTGTGTGCGTCACGGCCAAAAATACAACGGCGCGTTTGTGTCCGTGGATGCGTGGAGAATCAAAGATGGACGAGCAGAGGCTACCCCCTCCGCTATTATCTCGATGGCTTTAGGGTCACGGATACCGAGCGCGGATTCTGCTGGGACACGGAGGAGCCACAGTTTTTTCTCATTTTTATCCTGAGTTCCACAGTGGCCGTTTGTTAAGTGTTTGAGTTATTTTCTAAAGTTCACTTCCATTGGTTGTCATAACTCATCGTCAGCAAATCTGAGCTTGTTCATAATCTGAGATGATGACGACGATCACGAGGATGAAATAACGGAGCTGTGAACCTAGTGGCAGTGCCGGCACAGGGTTTTTGAAGCGCCAGTCCTCACGTCACACCTCCGTGCGGGATTTGGTGTTTCCCAGTCGGTGTTTGTGTGTGACTTGTCAGGTTAGAGTGTATTTGACTGGGGAGGGGTGTTGGTCGATGAGGGATTGAAGGCGCACCATGACCATTAATGCACGCGGAATCAGCGTCATCGCAACGAGCTCTGCAGTTGTAAGCGCCAGGGTGTGATAGCCAGGGGATGAGATTGTTGACCGAATGGGAGCCAAAGGAGGACAAGCGTACAAGAATGTGACCGCCACGGAGATGGAGCGATGAGATCAGTTCTTTTGCATGAGTGGGATGGGTAATTCTGCCACGCGACCTTTGAGGTTGGGGACGGCGTGAGGAGGCCTTCATCCAACAGTGGTTAGACAATGGCTGATGACGATGGTGAAGTCTACCTAATTGAATATCTTGAGCATAGGAATCGATATTAACGTATTGAATAGTCGTACCCCTAATGGTGATGCATGCCTAAGGCCAGGTCCCCACACCTGATTGATTATTCGCGGAACCAAAATCGCTCTTGAAATTGCACAAATTATCTGCTTTGTCCACATCTGTGCAGGTAGTCGTGTAACTAAGAAATAAAACGGTATATTGCACGTGATGAAGCACGTCACTACACATTGTCGACAATGTGGCACCGTGGCCCCGTGCCAAACCGTGAAGACCTTGGCAATCATCGCTCCTGTAATCGGAAACGTTTTGGAAAGCACGACCCTTCCCGCAACCTCGCGGCATGTGGCGTCTTGCTCTTTGGGATCAATAGCAAATCTGACAATGACCTTCACTTTTTTTGCAAACGTGCATGGGTAATGCGCCCCGCTCTCGTCAATTATGCATGCTACCTTTTCCGTGCGCTCTTAAAGTGCTGCACGCATTCCCGCTGAGATGACGCCTATCTAAGAGACGGCCACCTTGGTGCAATCCGTTGTTGCGCAATCATCAAGCTGGGTCCGTTAATTGTTGTGGTGTTGAAAGGTTATGCAACGGCTCCTAGTTAGCCCATTAACACCATGTTCTCTGGATTATAAGATGCCTCAAAGTAGGATGCACGCCCCAAACTTGCGCCCGGTGTCACAAAAGTTATAAAACATCTGGTCGAACACACACACACCAGATTGTAAGACACACTCTCAACTTTGGATTTAAAACACGGGGTAAGACATTAGTCTCATGATCAAGAGAGTACAGTAAGCGTGTTGATGCCAATGTATAAATCTCGTGTAGCGTGGGGGCACACTTGATTATAAGGAAGTCTGTGTTGACTTGGCCGATGACGAAATCACTCAGAGTAGCGCTTGATCTTTTCAGATCTCAGAAGCTATGCGGGTTTGAGCCTGGATAGTGTTTTTACGGGTGACCACCATGCACAAACAGGTTGTCATCAGCAGCTTTGGGACTGCGTCGTGGTTTGCAGTACAGCCATTCTTGTACTGTACTTCTATGTTCCAGTGTTTATGCTGCCCGCCCTCACCAACCCGCACTGACCGTCAGTGCGGTGATGTCAAATAACTTCCACGACCCACGCAGGGTTTGGGAGTGACCCTGATCTAGCCGTGCATTGTCACAAGGGCCACGCTCCCCTAAACCTGGAATACATTGCGGTCACCCATCCAAGCGCTATCCAGGCTTAACCCCGCTTAATTTGCGAGATCCGACGGGGTCACAGACTGAAGGTTGAATCATTGCGCGCCGCCCAGTACAGTTTTTGAGTGAATTAAACGCGGCGGAGGTTAAGGTTGGCGCTGTGCGATTAGCACGTCACGGCTGCTTTACACGCAGCCTCTGCCTTACTCTAACGCCGGGTTTGAATCGCTGCCAGCGTCGAATCGCGTTCCGTGTGCCACTGCCGGCGGCATTGTTGCCTTGTATGTTATGCTGGGATTTTCAATCATATATTAGTTGTTTGGAAATGGGGTGCTGGGCGGGGGAAGGGAAGTCATGTCGATTGTTTACATATTTGTTTGCGCAAGCAAGACTGAATTCTTGGCACCACTGCCATACAGACCTGGGGTCAGTTACGATTAAAAAGCAGTTTCTGCCTGTGGGGCAACAGTGGTCTGTGTTTCGCCTGTTTAAAAAACAAAAGTGTAGTCCGCAATTATCTTGCAATTGCGCTATCAGTGTCACATTATGAGACCTCAAAAATTCCCATTGCGAGCTCTCACTGGAAAACGTGTGACACTGCTGTTGGCAGTGATGCACGAGCACAGATAACAATGGTTCTGCACATTCGGGCAACAGCACTGGTCTAAAATAAAATGTATCGTTAATTTTTTCGGGCAATGGCCCTTTTTCCAGGCGAAGAGATCAAAATGTGGTTGATTACCTTGTGCGAGAGAATGGCCTCGAGAAGTTGAATCGACAGAACTACTGCCGAGTTCTCCTTCGTGTGGCTCTCATGCTTTTTTGGGCGGTGCGTCTGACCACACGAAGCAGGTGGTGCACCTAATCCGCAAGCTCTGCTTTCGAGGCGCTTGTTACATGGCAATCAAACCTAGTCCGCGGCTGCAGTATGCAGAATTAATCGAAAAACTAAATTCAATGATGACTTATTGTTCCATTTTAATTTGTGCAGTCATGCAACCCAAACTATGGACCATACAGTAAAGCACTAGTCTGTGCTCCGTCAACGGAGGAGAAATAGCAAGACTACACAAACTCCTTCCTGAAGTCCTCTCATCGTGGCTAACAGACCTCGACATTCTCATGTAGCTCCGGAACATATTGATGCTATCATGTACAAAAATAGACAAGAGCTTGTGAACCCATTTTAATCGCAGGTGGCTGGCTGACACCAATTTAAACCCCAGGATTTTTGGTGGTGCTGTCTCAGACCCTGACCCAGGCCCATCTCTGTACTTGCTTGTTTAAATTCCAGCAATCTCCAAAAAATAATATTCCTTTGTACATGATGGAGCATTTTACTCCCAGACGACCTCAAACACTATGCCAAGCTTGCTGTGCCACCAGGAGCCATTTGTCTAAACTCCGGGCATTTTTACTTAAGCATATTGATCACGCGCATGCAATGATGTCATATTTTCAGCACACAAGATTTTTTTTGCATAAATATTTCTAATCTCGGCTCCGTATCGAATCTCACTGGCGCGATATGCGATTGCGATGCAGATCACTTTAAATCGTTTGTGGGTGATACCAAGCCCTTGCTATTTCATTATATACGATGGCTCTAAACTTCCTGTCATATTGACGCTTTGAAAGTATTCACCCGCCCACGACAAACGCTGGCAGATTTCGCTCGGCCCGGCGGTTTGAGCGCCGGCCAGAGATACTGTACCGATGGAGACTATTTCCAGCAGCGCACAAGTGCATACGATAGACAAACCCAAAAAATAAATGGTTATTTCATATTTATTTAAAGATGCAGCGTAATGCGAATCGCAGGCTGCCCGGTCAACGACAGCGGTGCAATTAGGACATAACTCACTGTGCGGCGCTTCTGCTGCTGGTGTTGTATAGCACTTAAGGGAATCTCGGGGGAGGGCCCTGCATTACGGGTTTGGCGTTGGGAGCATCGCGATTGACCAAATGTCGAGGATGGGATTTGCAGCCCTGCATCATGTTCACATCCTCGCTATGGCCGTCTGGGGTGGTAGTGGTCAGTGGGGTGATGGTGCAGTTCGATTACTGTACAACACAATGTGGATATCGGTAGTGTCTAAATGCCAACGCATTCCTAGACGCTGTGCTGAAACATTGGGGCTGTTTATATTATATGTACAGAGACACAGTCGTAGGTCTCGGTGTCTATGATAGTCTGTGTGAGTCATTATCGGTCTCTGCAAGTCCGTAGGATTCTGTGGGAGCTTATGGATCTATCTCTGTGCGACTCGGTACAATACAACACAATGCGGATATATGTATAGCGTCTGAATGCGACCACATCTTAAAATGCTGTGCAGAAAGAGCGGCCATATTTTATAGAGAGAGAAGCAGTCGGGCATAGGGGGAGGAGAAGAGAAAGGTATTGAGACTGGATTTGAACACTTGCCGGGGGTCGACAGCATAGATGGCTGGGGGATGGGAGTTACAGACTACGAGGCAGAGGTCGCAAACGGGTTTTGATTCCGTACCCGTACCCGGCCGCACCAGGGATGCAAACGGGTACCCGGCCGGGTACGGGTTACCCGTAACCTACCCGATACCCGGCCGGGTATGGGTAGGGTACGGGTATCGGGTACCCGATTGCAACCTCTGGGATGAAGCCATGTTGCAGGCGTGGGTGGATTGATTCTAGGAACTTGAATTGTGAGAAGAGACAAGACGTTGGGAAATGAGTGACAAACGGTTACTCACCAGTGACTCACGGCCTACCCGTACCCGGCCGCACCAGGGTCACAAACGGGTACCCGTACCCGGCCAGGTACGGGTAGCCGGGTATTGGGTAGGGTACGGGTATCGGGTACCCGATTGCGACCTCTGGTACGAGGGCACCAGAGGAGAAATAATAATTAAATTTTATCTCAGCCTTACATTGGATGTTTGTCCAATTCCTTATTAGGTGGATAATTTTGACTTAAAGCTTCCGTGACTGCAGGAATTCATATTCTTTGGGTCTTTCGGTAAAGCCACGTAGATATAAAAAATAATAAAAATATCACGACGTTTCAATCGCAACACAAGCAATCGTCATTAGGTGAAAAAAATAGCGAGAGAGCTGCTGAGGCAGGATGTTATAAAGGTTTGATTTGGGTGTAGCCCAAGGGTCACAAGCGAAGTGGGCGGGGCTAGAGATTAAATTTGCATGTAAATGTAAGATCGGAGTGCTGAGCGACCTCCAATGTTGTTCTTTATGATGCGGTAGGGACACCAGAGTACCCACAGAGAACCCAACAGGCATACAGTCAGAGATCGCCAAAGATCTTGCTTGCCACGTCATAGCAAACTGACAGCTCAGCATATTTGGTTGTTTCGTAATTCTGCATAATCCAGAGGTGGCTTGGTGGCTCTGGGGTGACGGACATTGAGCCGCTACCACTGAGATCTCATGGTTTTAATCTGGGGTTCAGTCACCACCCCGTGATGAAACCTTAATTCTCCAGTGCAGCAAGTCGATGGTCTCAGCCCATTTCACCAATGACTGCACGTAAAAAAAACCCATGTGAAATTATATTTTCCAGTTTCCACTAATTTTTCCGTTGCAATGGCATTTCACATCGTTCCAGAAAGTGTTATGTTTTAATTATAATTGCTTCAGGCAAGTGCGAATGGAGGTCCCTGCAGTGTGGAGGTAAGCCCTCGCCATATATGGGCTCCCGGATGCACAGGGCAGTAATTTGATGACTGTGCTGTTTCGATGATTCCTAATGAGGACGAAATCGGGTCTTATGGTTGTCTATTTGTTTCACTGCTGTCGGTTTGCATGGCCAGACTTGGAACACTTTTTAAGTTGGTGTTTGAGAAAATTATATGGCCTCATGTTCATCTGTTGGTGATCTTCACTGATCAAAGCCACGGAAGGAATTGTCTGTCTTCCGAACGCAGTGTCCCAGCTCGAGCACAGACAGCTGTTGGTCAGCTGTTTGGTGGAATTCCTCACTTAAGCTCATTCTTATCTGTGTCCGTACATAGACGCACACGCCATGTGTTTACCAGAAACGCTTGGGCGTGTGACTTGCAGTGTATTTTCTTTTTACTGAAAGAAAATATCCAGCAGATCAGAGTTGAGGTGGTACCACTGAGATCCTGGGTTCTAATCCAGGTTTTGATCACCTCCAATTACACCAGGTTATCGCGTGTGGAGATTTGACGGTGCACTTCATTTGGCTAACGTCCAGTTGTGATAATTAAAACACTGTACTGACTGTCATGTGATGAACATCATTCATATCTGCAGAGAAAGTGCTTCCCTCTATGTTAGAGAACCAAAGACCGTTTTAAGGGATTTCAGAGGTGGCTCTGTGATATCCAGTTCCATGGGCCATTCTTTAACACGCAGGGTAACATTTCTCTGCGATATTTCCAAATAGACATGTCGTTCCGTGACACGGCGCCAATAGCACACAATCAGGATAAATTTGGGTGGGGAAATGACAATCTATATTTATAAAAAAATATCCCCGATCGAAGGAACATTTTGGTGTCTTCGCTTTTTTCCTGAAAGCGTCTTTGCGGTGGTTAAAATTGTGGCTGACGAATCCGCGGTCCAAGTGCGGCTTGGCGATTTGAATATTTAATGTGATGGATGAGCGCTGCCAAAAACACTATCCTTTATTTTCGACGCGTTGTTATTACCTCGCCGGCAAGGTGAGCGAGCGAGTCGGCGAGTGGCTGTTGGATTTTTCAACCACTAAGTCAATTAGGTCCCGAATGCAGCAATGCGGTGTATTTTGCACTGTGTGCATTGCGATATATGCGATATGTTGAGGATGTGAAGAGCCTACAGTGTAAATTGGATGAGTCTCAAGGCGTCCGATGTATTCATCGTGACGGTTGGATGGTTTCGTATTAAGTTGGCAGTTAGGGGGTGGTATGACAAAAGTTAGGCCTCAAATTATTTTCTATCTCTGCGGTTCGATGAATTCACATGATCTGAATCACACAGAGGTTCATTTTTTTCATGTTGCGGTACAGATAGAATGAGTATTGGTGTGTATATCTATAGGATATATCGTGATACGAGGAACTTTGTACCACTGGCACACTACGGGAATGGAAATAGGGTCAAGAATGTAATGTATGGGAAAAGGGAAGAGAGAAGAGATGGAATGGGAAATAAGAGGAAAAGTACGTAAAAATAAGACAGAAACGGGAGCAAATGAGCTGTGTCTGTTTTGACAGTGGGCGGCGGAGAGAGAGGAGGGATTCAAAATGGGGGTGGCAACACGGAAGTGACGTGATTTACTGGAGGCTTGGAACTGATTTCGATGTAGAAATGAACACACCATCACCAGACATAATCTATCCACTGCTGGGTGTAAACCTCCCCAGGGTGTCCATTTCTCGCGGTCAACTGATGCAGGAATCCATCTTGCTCCTGCACACGAGCTGCTGTCATCATTCCATGTCCGCGGAGGACGACGTCCTCTTGGGCGTGTTTCCTCCTTCACCTGCTACTCTGTCATTCGTCTCGACCACCAGCCATCGTCCCTTCTAGCGACGTGACCGGCACAAGCCGACTTACTCCCCTTCACGGTTAATATCACCTCTTTAACGTGCACATTGGCAAATTGTTTTACTTACCCGCAAATTACTAATTTCTCAAATTGGGACTATACATAGCGTTCATCGCCACCTATTAGCGGGTCACTCTTACAAATGAGGCTATCTTGGTATCTTGAGTTTGCACATTGTTGAACTAAACTTGAAACTTGCACATATTCTCTAATCCATGTGTTCCTTGCTTACTAATCATTTGTTCAAATTATTTGGCGATGCTTCTGCATTAGCAGGCCTTGCCGATGAGACTCAACAAACAATGTTATCTTTGCGTGCAGGAACATAATATTATTTAACCAATTATTTGCTGATGCTGCTGTGCTGGCAGTGGTGCACAATTAACAACAAAAACACGTTCGTCAATTACACCGTGGCCTTTAAAGGAACAAAACATAGGCAACATTCTGGTCAATGGCCCTTCTTCTTGGACAGAGGCCGGAGAGAGAGTGGATTTCATAAACTATTTTTATTTTACCAGGTGAGACCCACTGAGCTATATAGCTTTTTTCAGAAGCCACCTGGCCGCATGTGAAAGGTCAACGAAGTGGCTTATACTCTTTGGTTCTTTCGGTAAAGTCACGTAGGTAGAAATAAACAAATGACGATGTTTCGATCGCAGCACAAGCGAAAATGCTGTGGTTGTCCCACCTGATGAAGTTCGCTTGTGTTGCGATCGAAACGTCGTGATTTGTTTATTTCTAACTATGTGACTTTACCGAAAGAACCAAAGAGTATGGATTCCTGCAGTCACAAAAGCTTCAAATCACGAAGTGGCTTATGACGCGGAAATGTATCACAGCCAAATACTCTAAACGCGTGTTGATTCTAAATGTGGAGGGAAAACCCGGGGGACCAATAGCAAAATCCACACGACCAAGAGGAGAACATGCAACCTCCAAATATAGAGCCGTCAGGGTCAGGATCGAACCCACGACCTCCTGTATACCAGGCGAGGTAGTTAACATCTTGCCACCGTGGATTTAAAGTAACATGCGAATCGGAGAATATAGTGAATTATTTACACACGTAATTCGATCCGTGAGTCACCGTCCAAATTACAGTTTCTATGAAATGGCCGAAACGCATCACTTTGGCCGTTTTGCTGCATTGCAACGGCGTCATTGGCACGCTTTCTGAGAAAATCGGACGAGACGGAACATTCTTCAAGATGATAATCAATTTTAATCCACAAATCCATGGCCCGTTACAAGGCTTCAAATAAACACGTCACATAAAGATTCGTTGTGCTTAAACAAAACCCCCCCAAACATGTGCCATTACCCTGAGTAATAATTAAAAACGATAATTAAATGATTTTTTTTCTTGCTCTGTCAATCCACTGTTCTCACCTGGTTAAATATAATTAACTTGAAACAAATGTTAGCCATGGGTGGGAATCGAACTAGTTACTCCGGATTTAAAGCACACTGCTCCACCCTAAATAAACCTACATGATACGAATTGCTATTCATAAATATCATATCTCTAAAACATCACATTGGAGTTGATTCTGTAGTTAATTTGGCTAAATTCTAGCTCTAAGAATAAAAAAAATCCATCAATTTGACTGTCACAAGGCGAACGTGTGATAACGAAATTCACACACGTGTATTAATGAATGGCGTGTAGTAGTTTGTTGCACATTTAATCCGCTTCTAGCATGGATTTTTTTTCCCCCTGTCGTTTGGGTTGCTACGCGCGCAAGCTAATTAGGAGCGCAGGCGAGCTTGCCGCTCCGTGGCAAGATGGAAACACCGGGCCTTGGAAATCTGCGGCATCCTTTGGCGAGCGAATGATCGGCCTTTTGAAATGAGCAACAACGGCCACAGCCGGTGGGGGAAGCAACAGCCAGCACCGTGGCTAGAGGTTCTGTGAGAACCGGCGATGGGCGCACTGGCGATGATGCTGCAACGGATAGTGTGGATCACGGAGACCCACATTTATCTTGCTTGCACACTCTTAATTGGTATCTCAGTTGGCCACTAATTTGCGATGTCCACTGAATCCAATAATCTATTATTACATAGCTCGGAGAGATGTTGGTCATGGTGAAGCCCCGCCCCACCCTTACCTGTCTGCTTTCCCTGCCCATCACAACTACTGCTGCATGCGAACACTGCCCCCCCACCCATTCCAGAACCCCTACCAATACCCAAACAAGCCCAACCTTGTGTCTAGGGGAAGGAGTGGTGCCTAAAGAAGAAGGTGGCAGGTCCTAAAGAGGAGATGAAAGAGGAAAAACCTAATCAGGACGAGGTAGGGCCTAAGGAGTAAGGGGGGGCGGTGCATGAATAGTAAGGAGCGGGGCCTATCGAGGTTGAATTTCTCTGTTGATTTTTCGATTTAAAGCTTTCGTAACTGCAGGGATTCATCTTCTTGGTTCTTTCGGTAAAGTCACGTAGAAGGGAAGTAAGCGTTGTGGCCGAAACGTCGTGAGAATTATTTTATTATGTTTTATTTTTATTATTTTATTACTTCCCTTCTACGTGACTTTACCGAAAGAACCAAGAAGATGATTCCCTGTTGATTTCAGGTAATAGAAGTAGAGAATGAAATACGTGCAGCAGGCAGTACAGCTGTAGTGCCAGAGATGCAGCCACAGGCCAACTGGTAATGTATGCTCGGGATGTATTACAGATTTTTTTGCCATTTTTATTCTTTAAAAAATCTGAAAATCGGCCTCCAGTAAAACCTTGGCGAGCCAGATCCCGGCGAGCCAGATTTCATTTAGCCGGACCAGTGCTGCCCAAATAATAAGATATCTCTGCACCACTTGGAACTGCAGTGCAGCAACTCACCCAGTAGGTGGCTACACTTTTTGCAATTGTGTGTACTGTAGCTCGCTGTGCTGTAGTCATGTATCTTGTATTCTGTTTCTCTGTGTTGTCTCTCACTTTCTGTTCCTCCGTGTTTGTCTGTCTTGTTCTCCGTTCCTCTCTGTTTGCGTCTCTGTTGCTGTCCGTTCTTCCTTGTTTGTGGTTTCTGCTTGTTAATTCCCCTTGGAAAACAAACACCTCGCTCAATGGTTAGTACACAGCCACTTGGACACAGAGTTTCGCGTGGAGTAAATGTATTACAATTCAGTGGGTTTTTTTATACCCAAGGTTTTCAGGGTAGTTTGTGGTTTATTAAATCCATCTTAATTAGTTTGGCAGCTAGCCGAATATCGGCGCTCATTGGACCAGGGCTCTCCCTTATTTGTGTAGCTAGCGGAGGTGTTGCTGTATATAAACCATTAGCCTTCATATGATTGCCTGCACTGCGGTGTGTTGCCACTTACATCAGCCCTTCCTCTGTGGCTCATCCGTTTGGAGGGGGCAAAGTTTACTGCTTGCCTGGCAGCCCGAGTCAAAGTCCTAGGAGGTGGCGGCAGCGGTTGTTTATGCCTGGGATTTGGGTTGATGGTCACTTTTTATTTTCGCGGAGTGTTTTATCCCCATTAGTGACATCGGCATGATGTCAAAAGACGAATCGATGCCCTTTCGGTGCTCGAGTAGCAAGCAGTGCACGATTCCGTGGTGTCAGAGAATGGCGACGGAAAATGGTGTTCTCGTGTTTCCGAAGGCAGTTATTTATTTTATTTTTATCCTTGTTCAACCAGGAAAACCTCGCTGAGTCTCAGGACTCTGTCTTTTTTAGGATGGTCCTGCCAAGTTTTCGCAGTCGGGAGGAAATGTTGCCGCTGTTTGTAATCCCAATTGAGTAATTCCCACGGAATTTCTCAGCATTGGGTCGTTTTTGACCAATACCAATTACAGTGGACGTCTTTTTAGCTATGGGAGGAAAACGGGAGAACCAGAAGATTCCATGCAGAGCAGGGAGAGAACAGTCGGGTGAAAATCGAGCCCAGGCTCTCATTGCTGTGAGCGTTACCACAGCTCCACCCGCCCGCCCCTTCTTTTAATAGGACTCTTTCCCGCAGGGGATGTGGCGCTTCTCATATGCCCGGCGGAGAGCGTGTTGCCTTGCAATCAAATAGGAATGTCAGTTTTCAGAAATGGAATATACTAAATAAAAGGAAGAAGCTCTTAGAAACATCTAAAACCTTTTATATTTTGATACTGGCAAGGAGGTCCCATGATGTAGCTGCTCACCCCGAGTTCTCAATGTCCTGATAGTGCGTTGTCTTTATGCTGTTTGCCTTTTGGTGTCCTCTGGTCTAACACTCTTTGAGACTAGGCTCTAAAGAAAGCTGTCTCTGGTGTGGACCAATCAGTTTCAAAGACAATGCATATATAATTATCAGAGCATGTTTTTTTTGCATGTTCACCACAAGTACGTGTGGTTAATGCAGACAGGATTCATTGCAAATGGTTTCTGTCTGGTGTTTTAACATCTTAACACCTGTTCTATTGCCAGAAAGGGTAAAACCTATTCTAATATTGTGATACTGGCAAGGGAGGTCCCATGATGTAGCATCTCTCTCCTCTAGGTACGTCACCTCGTGTGTGTGGCCCAATCTGACTTGGAAATTTGAACCCTCATCAATTGAACAATAAACAGACTATAAAATCATGGTCAGGCGCTGCGTCAAACTTCACCCCGTCACGTGACTGTTTTTACAGAGCACATCAATCTATCCCACGTTGTCTCCGCTCACGCAGCACTAGGCCTGCTTTCTTCCACAGGCGTCCTTCTCTGCTCCCGTTGTCTGGAATTCTGTTGAACTTTGCGTGGTTGCTCGTGTTCAAGTCACGACTTGAGACTCCATTTGCTTTCATGTGCAAATTGCTAACGTTTTTATTATTTTTTGCCCCTCTATAAAGCATCTGGAGATGCGGTTGCATTTAAACACACTAGAAATGTAAATTTGTATTTCACTTTATGGAAGGGATGTCGCTGGAGTTCCATAATGACACCCAAGGCTGATTTAAATATATATCTATTTGGGTGTCCCACAATATGCAGATGGAAAAGTGAAGTGAATTTTTCTTTGGATCACATCCTCCTTTCAATTTGGTGCTTTAGGTCTAAATTCAACAGCTGATAATGTCACTCTAATCTGTGCATACTTACAGGTTACTCTGAACAACCTCCTCTTCTCTGCAACCTATGCCTACTGTGTCGTGACTGCTATGCATTTGCATCTGTTGAGCAACCAGTACATTTCGATTTAAAGCTTTCGTGACTGCATCTCATCTTCTTGGTTCTTTCGGTAAAGTCACGTAGAAGGAAAATAATAAAAATAAAACATAATAAAATAATTCTCACGACGTTTCGGCCACAACGCAAGCAGCCGTCTTCAGGTGGAGAACAGGTCTGTCGAGAAGGCAGCGTCAGACTTATTTTATTATGATTTATTTTTATTATTTTATTATTTTCCTTCTACGTGACTTTACCGAAAGAACCAAGAAGATCAACCAGTACATATTGAGGGGGTCTATTTAACCTTGCAGTGGTTTTAGTGGAGCAGAAACATTCGTACAACTACGTGGCGTGATTCTTGAAAAGAACAAACATTTTTTTCGTGGTGCCCTCGTGTATATTTGGCATCGTTTTTTCCCTGTCTAATCACGGGTGCTCCAAAACCCGGATCTTGACTGTGCTGGCTCAGAGCAGTCGACGCGGTATCAACCCCGGTCACCACGGGATTTGGGCTCCATAAAACCGCTGTGCGGAATGCGCGCGAGTCTGCGAGTTCAAAAACGATGAAGCCATGTAGCTGAACTGGACGCCATTACATGAAATGGCACAGAGAAGACGAGTGGACCCACGCAAATGGAGGTTGCTATTACTGCCGTGGAGGTTGTCACGTTTGCGCTGCTCCACAGCCCTCCTCCACTGTGATTTTGCGTCGTTATCGTGCATTCTTTGGGTGCGACGTGCACGTGTCACTCTACGTGCTGCGAGCTCCTTGGGGAAAGTCCTAAGAACTTCCCGGGAGTTCCAGGAGAAGCTCCCAGCACGCGAAGCGAAACGTCAAGGCCAGAAAACGCACAGAAGAGAGGTTGTCATTGTCTGGCAGGCAAAGCCACCTTATCAGTCTTGACACGAACCCGTGTTATTTGCTGCACATTACAACACACGCAATAAAACGGCAGCTGGGGTTTTGGAAGCGAGCTAGGGGTGAGCTCACGTTTGTTACCTGATGCGTCTGGGCTGCGTGCCAATCCTGATATTGCCTGGGGGGTGTCAGGGAGAGATGGCCTCGCTTAGCGATGTCTGCCTGAGTCACACTGCAGCGGCCTGACAGCGAAACTTCCTCACTGCGTTTGAACTGCTGTGCTCGTTTGTTAAAGATTCGCTCACCGGTCACAATAATGGATGATGCTTTTGAAACTTGAATATACGCCGGGTGTCTGTGTTTTAACAAATTACGCACCTAACGTAATCCGTAGCAATGACTGCAAGCGAGAGTGGGCTTTGAGAGTGCGCTTTTCTTGCTCTGAATATTGGCATTTGTGTCACATTACATGGGAGCAAATTACTTGGGTCACTCATGATAGGGGATTATATATATTTGTAAGTATCATGCAACCTGCAATTTCATGATTTTTGGGGGCTTCCGATTTCCATTGTTTACTTTTTTATAGTTACAAACATGGATCTTAATATATATAATTTACATAGGTCACTCCATAACAATGTCGTCTATGTGTGAGATATCACGATGAAACATTGTAACGGTGAAATGAATATCCATCAGGTCTGACTGCTGATGAGACTCAACAAGTTGAAACCAGTCCGATGGTGTTGCCGCTTTAAACAAACGTCGCCGATAGACTCATGGGCTTAAAAAATATGTTACGTTTGTGTGAAGAAAACATTCTTAATGAAGAAATAATTTGGTCATGCTGCTGTGTTGGCAATGGTGCACAAGCACAATGAACAAAAAACGCAACACACGCATAAATAACACTGCCTTAAAGCAAATCATTATAGTAATAAGCACATAATGTGTGGGTTTTATGTGCTTATGCAGAAGGCCCATTGCCCAAAATGCAATTATACATATCTTTTATTTTATGGAAGTGTTATTGATGAGTGTGCCGAGTTTGTGTTGTTAATTATATTCTTATTAATTTACTTATCTGAAACGTATCAAACCGTACCTCATACGGTGTCTGTGTGGCTCGTGAGCGAACGCAGTGTGCGCAGACGCATTTCGTCATCGCGTTTCATTTCACTTGCGCAGTCCCAGCTGCCGTTGGTTTGCTAACACATTACGTCTTTAATCATCAAAGCAGACCCCATGGCTCATGAATACCCGAGAAAATGCAGAACGCTTCTCAACCACGCGTGCAAGTTTAGTAGACGTCAGTTTAACACGTAGTAGGCTTTCGCGACCAATATTATTCATAATAAACGTTTTTGGGTTATATCGCGTTATTTATAAATGTGTCGTAACCCTCCACCACCCGACACGGCCAATCAGTAAAAAAGTGTCACGTTGACAAAAGACAAATAGTTCACTACTTTAGCCCACCGGTGTGTTGAAGAGTGAATCCACAACTGTTTCACCTGCGTCATATTGCAGATGGCCGATAACGTACGCATTGATCGCCGACGTCAGATTTACAGTTTGGGAGAGGGCCTGCCTCGGCTGCGTTGGCATTTTTTACACGAATTTCGGATCGTTCCAGCTGTCCTCTGGTCTCGTGGAGGCTTGACGGTATCTGCTGGACGTTAACAATGCAGCGATTGCAATCGATTCTCTTGCTTGCGGGGAGCACCCATCGAGTCATGTGTGTGGGTAAAAAGCAATTATCTACCAATTGCGGAATTTATACGTGGATAAAATGACGGTATAGGGTCACCGAGCTCGCCAAAAGCGTACAAACGACGCCAAAAGAAGTGAGAAATAATGCAAATGAGACGAGAAAATCTATATTTATGAAGGGGATGTGGGTGTCAATTGTTACGCTGCTGGATCAAGGCCTCCCCTTCTGGTCAGTATGGTTTGGAGAAAGGAGGAAGCCCAGGGCCAGTTCAGATTTCATGAAGGACCGCATTAGATAGAAGTTCATTGTGCCATTACGTGTTTGCTATGTACTATTTACTCGACACCCTGGAGATGTTTTGTCTTCGAGGGTTTATCCAGATAAAATATGTTTTATGAATACAAATTAACTGTGGCTGGTAATTGAGCTCTGGATGTCGGGTTCCAAGCACAATGCGATAACCACCGCGCCACCAGTCTGCCCCAGGCAATAATATTGCTGATAATAATGTTACTGTCATTTAATGACGATCATAATTATAACTTGTAACGCTCCGAAACAGTATTTGCTCACTCTCGAAGAGAGAGAGAGAGAATGAAGGGAGTAGGCAGTGCCAAATTCCTCCCTGCAAAGCTCTACGATCCTCTACATTTAGATGGATCCTCTACATATTAAGGTGTTATTGGCCAACTAATGAGTGTTTACATGTGGGAGGACACCGGAGCACCAGGAGAAAACCCAACAGCATTTATTTGAAAACCCATTGATTTGACCAGGAAAGCATCGCCGAGTCTCAAAACTTTTTCACAAAGGGCCTTGCTACATTGTAATGTTTTAGCACTTCAATGAGTGTGTGCTGTGCATGCCGGGAGGATACTGCAGTACTTGGGGAAAGGCTTCGACGCGTGTGTTAGGTGTAAAAACGCCTTGGCTGGGAGTTGAACTCGAGAACGCCCGGTTCATGTTGCCGACTGTGTGAACCATTGCGCCATCACTCTCACCCTCCTCCACCTCGCAGCGTTACTGCAACGGAATTTTAGCGGAATGACCACCTCGCATTGTTTTGCTACGTGCTGACATTTATTAATTAAATTCGTGTTGTTGCCGTTCATGCCTGCTATGACTCAGTGCGAATGCTTTGACTCATTGCGAATGCTGTTCCAAGTTTGTAAAACTTTTAAATGCTTGCGTGGTTAGGTCATCGGTGGATACATTTGCATTGGAGTGTGTTATTGTTGGCTTGAGAAATCGGCCATGTGAAAGAGTGTGGCACATGTGCCTGTACAGCCATTTTGTTTCAATTCACTGCTGGATGGGGGCCTCCCCACGTCGTCTGGGTCATGAGCGTTATTGGACCATACTTCACCATCTTGGTCAGTGTGGCTAGAAAGTGGGGAGGAGTGCTGAGTAACATTGGATTTGCTGCACTGCCCTCTACTGTCAACAGTGCCCACTACATCTGTCTTTTGGACGTGGTGGGTCACCCATCCAAGCACTTGCCAGGCTCAACTCGGCTTAACTTCCGAGGCCTGACAGGAAAGGACACTTTGTGGGTGACTTGGTCAAATGCCATCATATTGTGATTAAAATATAAATGGGCCTCTTCCACTTGAGTGAACTATAGAGGGCATGACCATTACATGACCATCGTGAAAAATTATTTTGCGGTAACCCTACTACAGTAATGCAAAATTGTTTTTTTTGTCAGACCGCATGAGTAAAATGTTGTGTTGTCATCCCTCCTCCACCCGATGCCGCCAATTGACAAAGTGTTGTCAAGTGAACAAACGGGCGTTCTTATTTCTGCTTCAGCAGCACTACTGGTGTGTTGTTGTTGGAGAGCAATCAACGTAACATTTAACAATTGAGTAGGATGACGTTTCCCTGGTAGTTACAACCAGCATCATCGGGCAGTTGCCAGATATCTGACACGTTTCACTTTTGCGATCTGATCCTAAATACATTTGTGAATGGTAATATTGGTCACGAAAGCCTACGTACAATAACCCGACTGCGGTAAAAGTTTCTCCGCTAATATCTCGTTTCCCCATTGCCCCGCAACCACCCCCCGCTCCCTCCTCCCCACCCCCGCTTGTGGCAGGCATTTGGGCAGGTGTGCACGAAGCAGCGGCGCGTGGCGGAGGACGGGGAGAGCCGCGAGGAGAGCCTGCTGCGGGAGAACGCCTCCAAGGAGGCGGCGCACCACGCGCAGGCGCTGGAGCTGAGCTCCGAGCTCAAGGCCAACCGCGCGGCGCTCTCCAACACGCTGAGCGAGAACGAGCGCCTCGCCGCCGTGTTCGTCGAGCAGCGAGAGGTAGCACTCGCTCCGCCCGCCCCCACGCCCCACCCGCCCGCCGCACCGTTACGACCACCACGCGTTTGTACCCGCCACACGGTTGTCCTGTGGTAATGTCAGCCCCGACCTGCAATGTGTCAGAAGAAAAGGGTGATTCCAAAGTGAAAAAGCAGAGCTTGCTAGGCATATTATATGCCCAAGCCTAATCCAGCTAGGCTGGCCTGATCCTAAATCCTCATCCAAATGATACCGAGGCAAAGCGAACCCCGGCTCTAAACAGTCTTGCCAAATAGAACCTTAGCCCCCCCACCAGCCCCCACCCCACCATGTCTCACACATTAAAAAACAAAGTGTTCTGGACATCTCCAACCGCCCCACATGTATCATAATTCACGAATAACTGCACGAAGGAATTGTTGAATAGACAAGTGATTGAATGCATGATGGAGCACATTTATAAATCATTAACTCGGCAAACATCAATTGAATGGAGGAATTAACTAACAGATCAATGAAAACATGAATAACAATGAGTAAACACACGAATTATATAATAAAATAATGGCCACAATCCTTAAATGAATGGATGAATGAACAAATGAACCAGCGAATGAACAAATGAAATAATAAAAAATATTGACGAGCAACAAAGCGATGGCTGAGTATGGAAGGTACGAACGGACGACCCGTGCTGTGCTGATGAGCGCGTTGCGTCTCGGCGCAGAACATCGAGATTCTGGAGCTGCAACGCTCGCGCCTGCGCGACGAGATCAAGGAGTACAAGTTCCGCGAGGCGCGGCTCTTGCAGGACTACACCGAGCTGGAGGAGGAGAACATCTCGCTGCAGAAGCAGGTGTCCACGCTCAAGGAGAACCAGGTGGGCTGTGCGCGGCCGTGGAGCGATCCTGGCTCGGGCTTTGCGAATCTGCGGCGGGTCCCCTATGCAAGGTTATAGGTCTGTTGTGCGAGTCAGTGGTGACCGGTCTCAGACCATCAAGCTACGATGCTTGAGAGAGCCTGGTTTAATCTCAGCTTGGTGTATGTGAGTCTCTATGCAAGTCTATGGATCTCTGTATAATTGGTTTAAACTCAGCTCTGGCTGTGTGAGTCTGGGTCTCTAAACAAGTCTGGGTCTGCATATAAATCATTGGTGGCTGGTCTGAGACCATCAACTCACTACACGGACACCAAATCCGTACCCAAGATTTCAATTTTACCAAATCGAACAAAAACTAATTGACAGGTTTAACTTTTTTTCACGCCCATGGATTGAGTGTTCTGTCTGTTGACCCTGCCACGCCTCATTTGTCATCCCTGCCCAATCGCCCCTGCCCCCTCCCCGCACATCACGTCTCAACCAGGTGGAGTTTGAGAGCGTCAAGCACGAAATCAAGCGTCTGGAGGAGGAGGTGGAGTTCCTACAGAGCCAGCTGGAGGAGTCTTTGCGTCTCAAGGAGATCGGCGAGCGGCAGCTGGAGGAAGCCCTGGACGCGCTCAAGACGGAGCGCGAGCAGAAGAACGCGCTGCGCAAGGAGCTTGCCGCCAAGGGCCACGGCAACGGCGACTCGCTCTATGCCGCCCCCGGCGGGCCAGGCGCCGCCGCTGCCGCCGTGGCCGCCGCGGTGGCGCACCTGAGCAACATCTCGCTGGACGGCCTCAAGCTCGGAGACGAGAGCAACGGCTCGTCGGCTCTGGATTCCAGCGCCGGCAGCGAGGAGCTGGCCAGCAACGGGCAGTCGCACAAGCTGAACGGCGACTACGGCAAGGCAATGTACCGCAAGGCGCCGGGCCTCGTGTCGGACCTGCTCAGCGAGCTCAACATCTCCGAGGTGCAGAAGCTCAAGCAGCAGCTCATGCAGGTGCGTGGCTGGCCACGGGGAAGGGGTGTGGCCGGCGGCGGTGGTCAAGTGATGGTGGGTCGACAGGGCAGTGGCGGTTGCTGCTGTTGTTTCGGTGAATTGTTCAGTCGGTGCCGACTACAGATACCTTTGGCGGGCAGCCACACATTAGCACACACAGCTTAGTCACTTCTGCCACTGAAAGAGGTTCTTGTTGTGGCATAAAATTAAAAACACGGCATTGTTTCCGGGTCAGAAATGTCTCTCTTACCCCATTTGTGTGGCTCAGGTAGTCGTAGTGATGAACAAATTTCATTTTTGGGCTGTTTTGAAGTGGTAGACATAATGTGGACCCAGATTAAATTGAATCGAGGACTGTAGGTTGTTAATCCCTACTCTACAAGATTAGAGCTCTGTGTTTTTATTAGATTGCATTTTGATTTGTGGTTGTCGATATGGACATGAGGTGGCTGCTTGGGTCAAAGGTTAGAATTCTGAGGGCATGGGTTCGAATCCAGGGAGTCGCCTGTGATTGAACTGGGTTCCCGAGTATAGCAAGTCGATGTTTGAAGCCCGGTAACCAGTGACAGCACAGAAGGATCATCACGTTGAATTTGATTCTGCGCTTGATTCGGCACAATTCCAGCTCTCCAAATTAAAAACATTGGCTTGATGATCACGCGATAAACCGTACAGATAGCGAGTGGGAAAGCTTAACCCTCTTCCTGTGTGTCCGTCTTGTGTTGCGCCTGAAACGTCGTAATTTAATTTTGTTGTTTTCATTTTAATTTATTTAGTTTTTTACCCACGTGACTTTACCGAAAAAAACCAAAAGTAAAGCTCTCTATCTTCTTCTGAGGGCCGTTCTCCAACACAACGGGACTGCAGTGTCCTGCGAGAGGTTAGAACGGATTCTTTGTGGGAGGGGAAACATATTTTTTTAAGTCGCAGGGAGAGTTGGGGTTTCGGGTGGTGCTGACATCGACGTCGAGCAAGTCGTGCGTGAGCCCCTCGGCGTCGGAGGCCGCTGCGGATGCGGTGGGGTTTGTTTGTAGAACTCTCTGGAACTTTTCAGCGCTAAAGCGGAGGGATTAAGCCCTTTCCACACGGCAGCCCCACCGCCCCCGCTATGTGTTTTCCGTTGCAAGAAGGCCGTGCGGGGTCACCCTACGTGACCGTCATGTTAATGCACACGTGTTTACCCGTGTGTCACCCTCCCCTCGCTTAACTGTAGGGGATTAGATCATCGTAATAACAATATATGCGAGGTGGGTGCAAACCTGCAACCGCTTGCTGAAGCAACTGTTGGCAGAAAGGCTTCCACTAGAAGCTCTGCTGAGCCTCTCGAGTGGAAGGAGTTTTGGCCTACTCTTCCACGCTGGACACGCATCTTAGAAGAGAATGGGGGTGCTCGTACTTTTCCCCACCACTCGAGACCTCCTGATTAACCAACTGTATATGCGAGTATGTACAGCCCTTTGTCAGTCTGCTTCTGGATGAAGGCCTCCCTATGCCCCTTTGAACATGAGGGTTATTTTGACCATACACCATACTTCACCACAATGCAGGTTGTTGGTGGGTGTGCCCAGGACCTGTTCAGATATCTCTCTCAACTGATGTTAGCCACGACTGGAATCAAACTGCGGTGGCCAAGTTTATCGTGTAGTGTGAGCAGCACTGCTCCTGCCTGTATAGTCAAACCCCCTTGAAATATCAGCTGACTTGTAACAATAATGTTTTTTTTTATTGTGCCCTCATTCATGGAAATTACATCTAACAACCGTTGAGGAACCACAGGCAAGCTGCAAGTCAGTACTCAGGCGGTTAGCCAATGCCAACAATTGCCCAAGCTCTGCAGTCCTCTATATATTAAGATATTTTCAGCCAATGAATGACTTGCCACTTTATTTCACGAGAAACCTCATTACACAACGCTGTTGTCCTACAGCACATGCCACACACTGTTTACCGCCATGTTGAAAATACTCAGACTGCTTTGAGCTGCTGTGATGTCACTTCACACAGGAATTGCCAGATGCTGCCGCTCCACTAACGTTCATCAGCGATATGTGATTCTCTCACAGTACGAATATTTAGAGACGAAAAGCACAGGTTAATCTTGAACAACTCCCCTACAAGAGGAGTTGTTGTTTGAATTCCCAGTTGCATCCCTTTAAATCGTCTTTATCTTCGTCATCATCAGCCGTGGTCAATCCGCTGCTGAATAAAGGCTTCCCCAAGCCGCTGTTACTTCTCACGATTCTGCAATGCAACATTCCACCAAACGCCGGCAACACGAGCCAATTTCGTCTCTTCCATCTTGGTGGACGTCCTCTCACGCACCATCTTACTTTAATATGAATCCCGATTGATAGCTTAAATGTATTTTCATCCCAATTTTCATGTTTCTCGGTGTGCGTTTTGTGTGGCAATGGCGATACAAGCGTGTGCGCGCTATCTTTTTTGAGTTTTGTCTGTGTAATTGAACGGGCATCGATTACGGGTGGAGGCATAATCACCACAGGTCAGCGCTGCGGGTCCTCCACAGATCAAATCACTGTCGGCCGCTCCTCTTGCTCCTGCCTCATTTATTACCGACCGTCGCTCCCCCGTCGTCCCAGGTGCAAGATTTATGCCGCGGTTCAGCAAATCCTTTCCCTCTGGGGAATTCTCCGGAGTCCGGGCCAGCCGGCTATCCAGCGACGGCGACATGATCGCTGCCGCTCCGGGGGGAATGCAACGAGAATTAAAACGCCGCCATCAGCAGTTACAAAATCTGATTATTGTTTTTTTCCGCCCGCGATTTTATCCCAATTGTATTACCGGCATCAGGTCATGCGAGGGGAGTAGTTATTCAGATTTCTCATTCGTGTTGGAATCTGATATGACAGAAATACCTCCTTTAAATGCCTTCAAGTGTCCTCTGGTCAACACAGTAGAGGGTAGAATTTCCCCACCCCCTCTCCTTATTAGTGTAATATTTGTCACATGACCAGTCACACCCGATATTTTAATTCTCACAGAGCTGGAATTTATCCAAACTTTAATGTGAGCAGGTTTTGTTTTGTGTGCGGTCATTGGTTACCATCGGGCTGAGACCATCAACTCAGAGCTACACTTGAGATATTCTTGGGTTTTTTCGGTACTTTACCGAAAAAACCCAAGAATATGAATCCTTGCAGTCACGAAAGCTTCACATCTAGAAATTAATATTAATTTTAATTTTTTACCTACGTGACTTTACCGAAAAAACCCAAGAATATGAATCCTTGCAGTCACGAAAGCTTCACATCTACACTTGAGAACCTGGTTTAATCAGACGCTGCTGGAATCCGTATTTAGACCAAAGGATCTCGGCAGGGCTGGCTCGGCATTTCTGGCCCCTGCACGGAATTACGCATGGAATCACACGTTTCCATTAGAAGAAAGGTGCGACGTGTTGACGAGTGAAAAGAAAAACACGCCACCCAGCGCAGTTACTCCGTTCATTTTTCTCCGCTACGAGTGGAAACTGATTTGATTTTCTTTGTGCCAAAGTCAGAGTAAATATTGCAGCATGCAGCAGTATTGAAGCACTGCCGCTGCTGCTGCTTGCGAATAATAAAACAGCAGCTATAAATAGCCAAAGTCAAAGGGGGCATTCTGAGTAAACTATCACGGCCGATAGCACCGCTCGCATTGTTACGTGCCGTTGCTGAGCCCACGATGGTCACCGTTTGTTGTGAGCGATCCCCACCAGCTCGTCGCTTCCTGAGATTATGAATGATAAAGCAGCGCATGCGTTGTTATTTCAAGTGGCTCAGCGGTAAAGCAAGCGGCCCACAATCGGAAGGCTGTGAATTCAAATCCTGGATGGTAGCTTTGATTCAGCCCATCATCCCTCATGGTCCATGAATTTAGTTCCGCTCTGCGTAGAAGTCAACAGCGGTTGTCCTGAGGATAGGGGATACTGTGATGGTGAGATGTTAATTACCTTGCCTGATATGCAGGAGGTCGTGGGTTCGATCCCGACCCTCACGCTGTATATTTGGAATTTGCCTGTTCTCCCTCTTGTCGTGGATTTTTCTCCGGGTCCTCCGGTTTTTCCCTTCACATTTAGAAACATGCATTTAGAGTAGTTGGCTGCAATTAATTTCCACGTGCTAAGCCACTTCGGTGAGCTATCATTTGTGGCCAGGTCGCTTCTGAAAAAGAGCTATATAGTTCAAATCAAAAATAGTTTAGTTTAGTTTCAACTCACCCCTTCCATATGAATGTGGAATTTTTACAACTGGCTTCTTTAGGGCTGTAAACGGATGATGAGCACCAATGCCCAAGTGCTCATTTGAGCATGAAGTCAGTCTCTCTTAATGACTTTTTTTGATGTGTTACGTGTGATCACGGATTTAGAGGATGCGCAACCCCCAAACAGCTGTGCTTATATAATCTGCAAAGCGATTGCACTGATGGCGTTTAGTATTTGCGGTGGTATCAGCATCGCCGCTCATGAAAAATGTAGATCCCTGTGTCGAGTCTGTTGAGTGCTTTTGAGTGCATTCACACTGTCCAGAGATTGTAGCCTCTGTTAAAGGACTGCACTGATTTGCCACTCCCTCCCCCTTGCATGGAAATCCTTCAGTTTCATTCTGTTCGTGTTTATAAGGCACATTTATGTCAGTCGGTATATTTGTTTATTCTGGAAGGCCTCGGTGCGTTTCAAGATTTTCAGGAAGATTCCTGTTTCGAGATGTTCGATCGATTGCTCTTCAATGGGTGTTTTGCTGCATGTGAGAGGAACGCAGACTACCCGGAGAAAACTTACCATGTGTACGAGGGGATCACCCTCAAAGGTCCGCAGGGATGGGTTCCCGAACCCACTTGCTGTACTGTCGTCCCCTTGCCACACAGCCCCAGCTGGTTTTGGACTTTCACAAATCTCAGTGTGATCCATCGACCCTCGCCCTCAAACCGCTGGATCAGAGGCGTCTATAGCGATGAGCTATTAAGCTCTTTTTCACAGATGTCCGGGGGATGAGAAGCGCCGCAGCCAAAAACCACAGGGCACATCGTGCAAAAATGCCCGACGCTCGGCCCATTCTCTGGTGGAATCTCAGACATTCACAATACCGTTCCCGTAGCCCTCAACGGGTTCACCACCAACATAGACATAGAACCCTTGCCAATCATCCTGCCACACGGAAGGAGAGGAATTGCGATGCGCTGCATAAACTCTAAATTGGCCGCTCTGGATCAATCGTCTCGGCACGCGGCATACGCTCCCTCCCCCATGCAGTGGCCCGCATGTAGGGTTTAATGAGCAGGGCAATGAGGATTTATTCTGTCGGCGGTGACCCCTGCAGTCCCGCCTCGCGCGGCTGTGAAAAGGCGGCGATTGAAGGCAGCGCCGGCTAGGCGGCGGTTACAGCGTTCTGCCGAGAGGGCGAACGATCTCACGATTGTCGCGTGGGTCACGGCCGAATTCCTCCATCGAGATCGTTCGCTGCCGTCTAAAGGGAGCACAGGAAGTATTTTTGTTTATTTTAATTAAAAATGAACGAGGAGCTGGCATGCCTGTCTGTTAAGGGGGTGCTTCAGGGGGGAGAGGTGGCCGGGTGGCTTCAAGGGTCAGAATGCTGAGCTGGCACCGCTGAGATGGTGGGTTTGAGGTCGGGGCGACCAATGGTGATTAAACTGGGTTGTCAAGTGCCGTGTTGAAAACGATACAAATATAAGATAAAAGAGAAAGGTAGTCTCCGTTTCGTAGGAGATTTGACGGCACAAAAAAAAACCTGGAATCAGCAGCGCCTGGGCTGCGTTAATAAATAACTAAAATTCATAGGAGCGACACTGAAACATGACTGCAATAGCACGCCTGCGGTAGTAACCGGTGCAATGAAATATGATTTTGAAGATGTTTTTACCACAAAAGGGATGAGCACATACCTTTTCCTGGTTTCTGTAGGCCAGTGTTTAGTGCATGCCGGCAAGTACCTAGTGCCGTTTTGAACACATTACGCCTACCCTCTTTAGCCTGCACTGGCTACCGATCGACTTCCGCATCCAATTCAAGGTTGCTCTCCGAACCTACAAAGCACTGCATGGTTTGGCCCCTAATCTACCTGCAACACTGCATCTCCCATCATCGGGTACATACAATACAATCTGTTCAACGGGAAGGGCAAGACTTGCCCAGCTCACGATTTTTCACCCGCCGCTGGGGGACGGCTTCGTCGAGCGCAGCCCCAAAGATCTGGAACACGTCCGCTGCCACCAGACATCCAAAACGCGCAGAGTGTCTCGCAGTTCCATGGTCCATGCAAGACACATCTTTTCAGACTTTCCTGCCCATAAAATCTAAAATAAAACGAACTGCTTCTTTACTTAATTGTTTTATTTACTACTTACCTTTCTTCTGGTACTCGTTGCGCACGCTTGCACTTTATTTGGCGCGTGGCTGTAATTTACTTTGCACAGTCGGTGTTAGCTGCTGAGGTCGTGACGGGTTTCATTCCGGTGGCTCAATGCCCCCCCGTACCGTTCCCATTGTGTTGTAATGAGCACTGACGCTTACTTTATTGGGGTGATATTGTCACGTAAAATAAAAGACTGATTGATTGATCGTGCCTGTAGGCAAATGCCTGGTGCCTGAAGGCCAGTGCCGTGTCCCTGCAGTTTTTTAAGCATTGCAAGTGGCTGATGTTTTTCACGAAAACCCAAGCACACGCCCTTCAGAGCAAATGGTCTTCTATGTGCTATGACAAACAGCCATTGCCTGGAATGTCGCATCTTGTAAATATGTTTTCCTTTTAAGTCTGCTGTGTTATTGACGAATGTGCCAGGTTTTTTGTTGTTCGTGCTTATGCACCACTGCCAATGCAGAATCACACGCACTAAATAACATGATATTTCTGCGATAGTTACTACATGGCTCATTGCGAAGGCCACCTCATGTTATATCCGTCCATCCTCTTGGTTCCACCACCAGGACATCGTTCGAGTGCTACGTTGACACCCCCCAGAATATACCACTTCAGATTCATTTCATTTTCCTTCAATATCATGTTGGTTTGTTTAAATTTTCAAGTTGATTTTGTTCAGCCAGGTGAGAACTCAAGAGACTAGGATGAGTCTCATTTTGCAAGAGTGGCCAACAGTGGCCTGGGTCACCAAAATGCCAATAGAAAAAGCAAGCATTAGTTTGTTTGACTGCTATCTCTCATGCACGGGTGGGAAAACCTACTGCCCGGTAGGCCTTATCCGAACCACTACTTAATTTTATATGACCTCCAACCGCGGGGGACCGACCAATTCAAAACGGACCGACAATCGACATTCATCCATTCATGCAAGCATCTTGGTAGCACTAATCAGATACTGGAAGGTGAATTGCTTGAACCTGGAAACAACACTGCGTTTCTAATAGTAGCGGTCTTCATCACTTCTGTTGCTCCATGGGGCCTCTCGCAGTCACGTCAGTGGCTGAGCTGTGCGCATTAACGTGTTGTTGCCCACCAATGGTATTTGAAAGTCCTCCTTCGGTAAGGGATAGGTTCGCCACTCCTGCTTCAGTGGATCAGCTGATGAAGTCGTTCAGTGGATGATGGCTCGTGTGTGTGTGTGTGCGCATGTGCGTGCTCGCGGCAGATGGAGCGGGAGAAGGCGGCGCTGCTCGTCACGCTGCAGGAAGCGCAGCGGCAGCTGGACCACATGAAGGGGGCGCTGTCAGAGCAGCGGGAGCGCGTCGCGCGCCTCTCCGAGCACGTAGGCACCATGAAGCAGCTGCAGGCACGGGCGCAGCGTGGGCGTGAGCCGTCGCAATCTGGTACGATCGCCAGCTCGATCGCTTAAGCGCTCGCACCACCTTGTCTTGATGCTCATTTGAGCAGGAAATCACATTGACAGTTTTACTTTTCATACTATACTGAACTTACAAATCCCTGCTTTTAAGACACGCAGCAAATTCCATCGCTGCATTCGCACTCATCGCTGGGCTGCCGTGTGCCTTGCGAACGCTGTCGCAGGAGCCACCAAGGACGAGCGGGATGGAGCCGTGGAGGAGGGCGATGGATACTACGAGGTGGACATTAACGGGCCAGAGATCCTGGAGTGCAAGTACCAGGTTGCGGTCATGGAGGTCAGCGACCTGCGCAGTGAGCTCAAGGTCAGTTGGTCAGTTAGGCTTTGTGTGTTTTCTATGCCACTGTTTATATGTCAATTGGCATCGTATTGAACAAGAAATTTGCATTTGGAATCAACCATCAAGGTGATGTCACAGAACTCCTTCTGAGATCTGTTCAAGTGGCATCTGGTCCACTCAGTAGAGGGTAGCACATATCCAACCGCTCTATCCTTGAGAGCAATTTTGTCACGTGGTAATAACCAAATTAAGTGCAGAACCAATTTAATGTGATTTTTTTTCTGAAATCTGGGATGGTGCTGTGGTGTTAACGATCAACTCACTGGACCCGCAATTTGTAGCTCGCCGGTTCAATTGGATCTCCCGGCGCGGCAGTTGACGCTATGGGCTAGTTTTTTAAATGCGCTTACCCCCCCCCCCTCCCCCATCTAACCATCAGTATACAACCACAGTTAGTTGGTCAGCAGGCCGCTTGTGCTGGGGTGAAGTGTGGGTAATCCCACCTCTTCTAAGAACGTTTGGCCAGCATGGAAGTGTCGACCAATTGCCATCTAGTGGGGCTTGGATTCCGCCAGCATGGCCCCCGGTGGGGCATAACGGCCAGCGTCGGTCCTGCGGTGTAAGGAGGCATTACTTGTCATGCCAATTTTTATGCATTGGCTTTTCCTGTTGTCTGATTATTTTATCATTATTATTCGCTTTTATCATAGTGTTCTTCATTTTATTGGCATTTCGAGTGGAGTTGTCGTTGATATTGTTATTATCAGCTTTCTATTTCGCTCACATTTTATCTTTACTTGTGAGTGTAGTTTTTATTTTTACGTACAGCGCTTGGAGATATTTCGATACGAAAGGCACTTTATTAAATCGAGGTTATTATTATTAATCAATGCCCGTCTAGTTGGGGGCTCTTCTGCCAACAGTGGCGTGAGCGAGCAATTGCAAGGCTGCACCTATACCTTTCGTCTTTGTGTGCCGCCGCCGATGGCGACGACAAAGGTGACGAGAGAGCAGTGCACGGAGCTGAAGGAGCGTTGCGTCGAGGACAAGGTCAAGTTCGAGGCGGAGCTGGAGCTGCTGAGCGAGCAGACGACGTCGCTTCAGGAGGCGAGCCGAGCGAGCGGAGAGAAGATCTCCGCCCTGGAGAAGGAGCTCAAGGTAGCAGCCGCGACACGGCCCGGATACGCGAGCCCGACCCGCTTATGTTTTCGCAGTGCGACGGCATTCTGGGGTGTTGCGCCTTGTGTCGTTTGTTCGGCACGGTGTCCTCGGATCTGTCCCTCCGCGTGGGTGGGGGGGGGAACTCTCGCAAGGAGTTGTAGAGTCATTGGCATCTCTTTTGATGATCGTCGATGCGATGACTCGACTCATCAGGTAACACGAAACTCGCTGGTGGAGAAAACAAACAAATAAATAGGTAAATATGGCAGTTGTTTTGGTTTTTCAGCAAAATGGAGGAGAAGTGTTGAAAAACAGGCACATTTTAGGACAATTTATTGAGGAGGTTTTGCGGGAGATTACATCCAACATCATCAGCTCTTAACTAAATCTCCGCTATCCTGGAGTAAAAAAGTTTGATCTGGGTCCTCAAGTAGGTTCCATGACATAAACAGGACAATTGTGCAGGTGAAGAGATATTAATAATTTGCGTTGAATGCTGGTTGATTGGGAGTGATTGGCATTATACCTACACTGTCTTACGCAAAGTAAACTAGTTATAAATCATAATATTGGTGGTTAAGGCCTGAGTATAAGAGACGGCAATTCTTGGCTCCGATTTAGCGACGCGATCGACTGTATTTCCCTGCACAAGGTTACGAATGAAACGAGCCGAGCGCTCTTGCCAGGTGAGAGCTCGGATTGCGGGTTTGGGCGCCCACTGTGATTTTTTTATTCCCCCCGCCCCACCCCGGCGGTATTTAAATTATTTCATTTATTTTAATCTCTCCTAAGGGAGCGGGGGTGTGGGTACAAAGCCTTCCTGGTCGAACACAGGCTCATGAATTTTTAAAGTTGAGAACCAGCAAGTCGAGAGATGGAACGGACCCAGAGGTTATTGTGTCTCTACAGAATGGGTGGTGGTGGTCGTGTGAGTGTGTGTATATATTTGCCTGTGTATGTCTCTGTGTCTCTGTGGAGCAGCTTTGTAGTTGTGGGTAGCTTGCAACATTACGAACCCAGTTACCCGAGTTCGATTCCTGCTCATGGCCAACACCAGTGACGATTATCTGAATCGATCCTGGGCCTCCCGTAAGTCAAATGAGTACCTGATGCAGTGTGTAAATATCGCCACTTGAGAAACAAAGGCAGTTTGGCGTGGTGCTGACCACCCATCTCCTCGTGTGCCCTGCCAGCCTTATGTGTTCGTAACAGCACTTGCCCCAAAGTCTGTGAAGCCTATACGGGGGTTTTTTGTCTTTGTGTATGCCATATGTATCTGCGTCTCTTTATGTCTAAACAAATGAAGTACGCACCGCCCCACTGTGACTCCCAATGTACCGATCCTCCAAATAACCTCATTACGATAAGTGGTTTTTTACCCTTCTATCTGGCAACAAAACCACATATCATATTTTTACTGGCAAATGAGGTTCCAATGGTGTAAACCTCATTACCTCTGCCTCCTCTCCTCCTTCCCCTCCTCCCCCTCCTCGCTGTTGTGCTGCCAGCGCGCGACCAAGACAGCGACGGAGAGCCAGGGCGGCCTTAATGTGGCACAGGAGGAACTGCTGTCGCTCAGCGAGGAGCTGGCGACGCTCTACCACCACGTGTGCATGTGCAACAACGAGACGCCCAACCGCGTCATGCTCGACTTCCACCGGCAGGGCCGCGGCTCGCGCGGCGCCGGCAGCACCGGCGGCGGCGCCGGCAGCACCGGCGCCGGCAGCGGATCGGCGGCGGCGGCGACCGCCACCAAGATGGCACGCATAACACGCATGCTCTTAGCAATCCAACACCTCCGTAGACTTCAGAGCCAGTCCGGAGCCACAGGAGCCGCTCCCGAGCTGGCACGCGTAACGCACAACACGGCACTGACTAACTCCCCTCCCACCCCCCCGCACGCACGCACGCACTTGCACGTCACTCACTCAATCAATCGCTCGCACACTCACTCGCTTAGTCGCTCACTCACGGGCCACGCAGTATCCGGCCCTGCACTCGCTTTCTGCGTGTGTGTGTGTGTGTCACCACCGACCTCTCTTGGCTTGCCTTCTTGTGCTGTTTATGCATTTGGTTTGTTTACTGGAAGTGCTGGACGTAACTGAGAAATTGGAAACTGTTTTTTTTACTTGCGATTTCCGAACTGATGTAAAATGTCAGTGCAGAGGGGCGTGTAGGCTGATGGGGACAGTAATGTAGTAGGAGAGTCTGTAGAGAGCTATTCACGTACACATGAGCGGGATTGTTTCAAAGAAATGTGTCCGTCTCTGACACTTGACCTAGCACGATGGGATGGTCGGTGGAGCGACCGCACTGGCAGCTCTCCCTCCCACCACCCTGCCCGGCCTTCAGTCTCACCATTCAGCTGGTTGTGATTTAAGCCCATCCAGTAACAATAATGATAAAACGCAAGTAAAGTTTGACAGATTAGGCCATTGCCGCAATCAACTGCACTACACAAGCTGCCACATCCGTCACTGTAGTTGTGATGGTAACTGAAGCTGAATAAATAACGGCTCCTTTACCCATCCACTGCTGGATGAAGGCTCCAAGATCTGAGCATTGCGGGGTAAGGCAGAGGATAATGAGCATCCTCCCACTAAGCGAATTTTAACTGGGGGAATTGGCGCCGCACCTTCTCAACGAGCGATTGACCCCATGCTTTCAATTTCCAACAGCAGTTGCCCCACCAGCGACCACCGCTGATTGCGCGTGTGCGACATCTCCGCTGTGCCCTCCCGCCCCCCGCCAGGCCCCCGACGGCAAGTGCTCACCGCTGCTGCCTCACAAAGCGGTGAAGCAGCACGAGGAAGGAAGTGGTGACTCGGAGCCAACGGCGGCTGCACCGCCGGGTGGCAGGGAAGGAGGAAAGGGAAGCACAGCGCCGGCCGCCACTGTTGCTGCCGCAACAGTCGCCACGCCGTGCTGCCCCGTGTCGGAGCCGATCGCCGATGGACCTGGTGAGTCGCGGCAAACTCATGTCGCCACTCACCTGACGCTCACCACCTCCTCCGATGCCTCCGGCTTCACCCCGCTCATCTTCATCCTATCGACCTCACAGTCTTCCTCGCCCCTTCACTTCCTCGCCCTCACTGTGCTCCCCCTTCCACCTCCTCGTATTGCCGCACGACGGTTCACAAATCAAACCTCCGCGCTTGCGTTTCCGCAGGCATGGAGCCCCTGCGACGGGAGGCCATGACGGTGGATAGCCTGGTGGGGATGATCCGCGACCAGCTGCGGCACCTGCAGCGCGCCGTGGAGCGCGCCGCCGAGCTGAGCCTGCAGCGTGCCGCCGCGCATGAGCTGGCGCCCACGTGCGACCGCGACAAGGAGGCCCTATTGGAGGAGATGCTCAAGCTCAAGTCGCTGCTGAGCACCAAGCGCGAGCAGATCGCCACTCTGCGAACCGTGCTCAAGGCCAACAAGCAGGTGGGCTCGCCGAACTTTTGTTGTTGCTGGTGGTTGCCCAGGTAGTGGTGGTGGTTGGGTGGTTGGGTGGATGTGGTTGGCCAGGTGCTGGTGGTGACTGCTTGCTGGGTGTGTGAGTGGCACTGCAGGGACAATGTCATGAGATAAATTATGTCGTGGCTGAGAGCATATTTCCTTAATGGTGGAGTCGGCAGCCGGGCCTGAGCATTAAAAGCATGCTGACTGAGCCAAGTATTTATCACCACTTAAGAATTATCATTTGGTAATAATCCTGTCCGTTTGTCCATTTCTCATCTGTTGCATGACGTGCGTGTGTCTACGTTTCGCCCATTGTAACCACGCTTTGTGACGCATCCGCGAATTTGGGTAAAAACTGTACAGTTGTCCGTACTTATAAATTTTAATCGCCCTTTTTCAGCTTTGCGACCTGGTTGTCGGTCACCCTGATCACCCCACCCCCTCAAGGCTATAATAAACTCAGGCAATTCCAGGCAATTGTTGCCGGCGATCATGGCCAGCATTCGTTCTAAAAATAAAAGAACAATTATAATATACCCAAAATCGAGGCTCCTCTGATCACTGCTTTTACATGCGGACAACCAGAAATAATGCTTCCAATCAAATCACAGATAACATGATTACCCAAGGGCGCGTTGTACCGACCAGTTTATCAAACACGTTGGGTGTGCCTTATAGGGGATTTCCAGTCATCTGGAGACTGGATGTCCGGGTGGCCACCTTTTTAAAGTAATCTACAACAACGAAAACGTAGTCCATTACAATTTCTGTTCGGTGAATCGGCTGTACGTCCCGGTTGTCGTTAACCGTATTGGTGGTTGTCGCCACCGAGCAGACGGCGGAGGTGGCGCTGGGGAACCTGAAGAGCAAGTACGACAACGAGAAGTCGATGGTGACGGAGACGATGATGAAGCTGCGCAACGAGCTCAAGGCACTCAAGGAGGACGCCGCCACCTTCTCCTCGCTACGCGCCATGTTCGCCACGAGGTACCCTCACACAGAGCTGCCCTTCCCTGCCCTCGCACCTTCCCTCTCCACCCGGTCCCGCCCTTTCCCTGCCCTTATGCTGACTGGCCCGGCCTGTCTCGGCCGCCGCTCAGCGCTGTAGAGCCAAACACTTTGACTGGAGCCCTGAGGCTAGCATTGCAGCCGATCTGTGGCTCTGAACCAATTCTATCCAAAACCCTGTCCATACCCATCTGCTTTTCTCTCGTAATTAATGATTGAGTTGAATCGTGAAAATTGATGGAATTGTTCTGGGGGCGCGGTGGAAGAGTGCTGCTCCCCAGTGTGGATGGTGAGGTCACTTGAAGCGATTTCAGAAGCAGTTCCATGATATCTTCTTCCACGGACCGGTTCTCCGCACCTCTGTGCGAGGGATCCGAATGGATTCATCGTCTCGTGCCATGTCGCCGATGGCACGAAGGGGAACAAACTTGGGGGAAAAAAACAAAGAAATGTTTTTTAAGACAATTTTAATTCGTTCAGCTGAAGTCCTGAAACCTTCTGGTTGGTCCAAGCTTCTCCTGCGAGACGACAGCCAGAGCGTTAGAGGACATCGATCACGCCGTCGGCTCCCCCCCCCCCGCCCTCCCGGCCGTTACTCCTGGCACCGCGCGGCGTGTCTCGGAGCCCTAATGCGCCTGGCGACCAGCTGACTGCTGGCCCTGGCTGTTAAATGAAACCGCTGACAGTTCCCCGCCAACAGTTTTGTTCACTTGGAGTGAAGAGCCACGGGGTGACCGTGAGTCGCTGCTTCTCTCTCGGTGACGGCGAAACCAGCTGTGGAAATTCTATATTCCTTTGGCGAGCGTCGGTATACATCCTAATGCCACTTAAAAGCAACCGCTCATGGTGTCCCTGCCAATATATTTACTGGACTTCAGAGCTAAGAATTGCGGTGTGATTATGTTTGAAGGAGTGTGAGGTGATGCCACTCTTTGTGGGTGTCCCTGAGCTTCTTTCTGCTCATCCATTGCTCCCTTGGCCCATTGTGGCATGGTCATTTCCTTTACCGGCATCTCCTTGGAGCGGTCTCTGCACTTAATCCAGCAGTCGATTGACAAAGAGGCTGCATGTAATGGTGACGATCTTGTTTTGACCCATGGACGTGACACGTGAACCGAGATTCAAAAACTCAACGAGTCTCCCTGCAAAAGCGAGCGTCAGGAAGTGGCGCACGTCTTCATTTAGTGGCTATAGGTCGTGTGGTGGAAATTCTGCATTCCTATGGCCGGGGACCAGCATATGCTTGAATGCACCTGACAGTTCTTCTGGCCGTGGCTTTCAAAGCCCCGTTAACGCCGTGCTTGGCAAAGTTTTCAATTTTCCGCGAGTCTCTCCACTCCTCGTTGTTGGTTGGCCCCCTTAGCTATGTTACTGGATCTTGAGCCACCCGTTCCACGGTGACAGCCGCTGTTGTTGACTTGGCATGTCTTGGAAGAGAGGGGGTGTGTTGAGCCTTAATCGGACGTAGTTGGCCTGTTAGGTTGAAGTTGGGCTGCAGGTTTGTGTGCTGCTGCTGCGTCTGCTGTTGCATGGTCCGGTTACATTTTGTGCACCTCGCTATTCGGTGAATTGTCACGATTTGGGTGTCGCGATTGGATTCAAAATGCGAGTCCCTTTTTGTCTCATTTTTATCGTCTCGTTTGTGTTGTTGCATCTCCTGCTTTCTTTTTCCTTTCTCATTAGTAGTTTTCATTTTTTTGCTTCATCTTTGTCATTCGCATACAGTTTTTACAAATTGTAAATATGTTTTCACGTGCACGACACGATGCACTGTATCATGAACGTAAGAATCTTCTTTTATCCATGGATGGACGATACACGCCGAGAATTTGGTATACGGCTCTTATAAAATTAGATTTTTTACACGGATGATCCCATTTATACAGTTTCACGGCTATTTAAGTCAGGGGGGAACTACGGTGCGTGATCACAGCAGCGCAAAGCTGCAGGCATTGTGCCGTTGTCCATCGTGGTAGCGTGCCTGTTTGACGCTTGGCAGAAACGCTGGGCGGTCCCGATGAGTTAGTTTGGGACCTCCGACCACGCCCGCTGTCGGTGCCTGTCGGAATAACTCGAGCCTGCATTGTTTCTCCATGTGGTGCGTGTGGCCTGCGCGTGCACACTCCACCCACTGCCACCCGCGCCGCCCCCGCGCACGTTTTTCGCGAGCATCCCATCTTCCGCGAGCTTGCGGCGAGCGCGCGTAGGTCCGCGTGTCGCCCCCCCATCCCGCCCGGGTCTCCGATCATCTCGAACGCGCGCTTGCGCTTCGCTTGCTCACATGCTCGCGTGTGCGTGTGTCTGCGCGCGTGCGTGTGTGCGCGTGCGTGTGTGCGCACGCGTGCGTGTACCTGCGTTTGTGTACGTGTGCGCATACGCCCGACCGCTCGCTTGCCTGCCTGCACCCGCCCCCCAACCTCCCTACTCCCCGCCCCCCTCCGACTCCCGCCTTCACCCCCACGGCGTGACGACAGGTGCGACGAGTACGTGTCGCAGCTGGACGAGATGCAGCGGCAGCTGGCGGCGGCGGAGGACGAGAAGAAGACGCTGAACTCGCTGCTGCGCGCCGCGATCCAGCAGAAGCTGGCGCTCACGCAGCGCCTCGAGGACCTCGAGTTTGACCACGAGCAGACGCGGCGCGGGAAGCCGCGTGCCGGCCTGCGAGCCAAGGCCCCCAGCCCCAAAGTAAGTCAGAGGCACGGCGCCACGGCCGACGGTGTCACCGCCGCCGTGCAGGCCATGTTTAACGCGTCGGCCATGGACGGCGCAGCGGTGGTGGCCGCGATGGCGGCGGCTGAGGGCAGAGCGGTGCAAGCGGCGACGGCTGGCGGCAGAGGACCGCCGCCGGCCCAGTCAAGGCCCAACGAAGGAAAAAACGCACGAAACAATACGAAAGTGGAGAACTCTTGAGTTTTATTTATTTTAGTCGACGTCTTTTTATTTTGACTTTTCGGTGAAGTGTACATAGGGTGGCGGCGAATATTGTGGCGCGTCAGAGTGTGCGGGTCGCGCGGGTGACCGATGTGCTCGCACCCGCCATGTTTGTTAAGTAAAATGTTTGAAGGTCACCTCGCGGACTGTGCCTTTCTTCCCTGAACCGCAAACACAAACTTTTAAAATCAACCTGCATTTGTACCCTACAGAAGTTCTACGTACGTAAGTTCTACCCTTAACGCATCCCCAAGGCCGCAGTAACTTGAAATTAACGCCTTTTTTTTTACGACTACTACACAGTTGTATTCCATTGTATTCTTTTGCAGTGTCGTAGTGTTGAAAATTAAATTACCGGAAAAAGACTATTCAGTTGTGCCTTAACGGAGTTTGGCATTCTGCAGTCACCGGCACAAGGGTGGAAGGGTGAGGGGGCCGGAGGCCGCTTGGCCGATGAATTATTTGGAGATGCGACCGCAACTGACAATTTAACGATTGCCTCTGTCGTCGATGATCTGGGATCGCGAGCCGGCCGCACAGCGAGCGACTCACTTAACCTGTTAACGCGCGAACGCTTCCACTTAACCCTCCTCGTGGCCTGCACCGACCGCGATTTCTAACCAAATTAATGCCGTGACGCCCGCCGCTCGGCGTCCGCTTTTAACCCAGGCGGCACACTCCACTGGCGCGCCAGCGTGTTTCAGCAGCAGCGAGTGGCTTTTGCAGTGGCGGCGTTTCACACGGGGGAATTTTAACCGTGCTGACCCAGCCTTTTCCGCACGCCGAGTCTAAATTTGGCCCGCGTGATGCTGAGTTGCAACCGCCCCCCTCCTCCGTGCCCACTCCCTCCTCCCCCCCACCCCCTCATCTGCCTCTGCGTTATTACGTGTCCTCTTTGTGGAGGTTGAGTTAAGGATGGAGTAGAGTCCCGCTCAGAGGGGAGAAACAGAAGCTGGGATCAGCTGAGAGAGATAGCAGGCAGCCAGACTAATAAGTGGCCGAGTGAGTGGGAGACTGGCTGGGTGGAAGGGTGGGTGGGCAGGTTGCTCATGTGTTTTAGTGGTTGTGTCGTACGGTGGATGGGTGGGTTGGCTGGTGAACATCTGAGGGGGTGAGTGACTGCTGCTCAGGTACCTCAGCGATAAGCTCGATGAATGGCTAGATAATCGATTGGCTGGGTGCAAAGCTGAATGCGTGTCTTGATTGGTTAACTGGTTGTTTGGGTGATTAACTGGGTTATTGATTGGATAGGTGGCTGGGTTGGTGGCTGAATGTTTAGCTCTGTGTTTGGGTTACCAATTGGCTGGGCAGTTGTGTCGTCAGGGTTATTGGCTGGGTGGGGAACTGGATTGGTAGCTGAATGATTAACTTCGTTATTGGCTGTGTTATTAGTTGGCTGTCTGATTGGCTGGGTGGAGTGGGTGGCTGGGTTACTGGTTGAAGAATTTGCATAAATGATTGGCTGTGTTATTAGTTGGCGAGGCTATTGATTGGCTGCCTGATTGGTGGGGTGGTGTAAGCAAGCGGCAACATAATTTTCCCGCAATCTCTTTGCGCATTGCCGTGCAGCGTGGCAAGAATTCCGGCACGCTTAAGCGACAAACACTGCAGACGCAGGCCCCTTGTGGCCATCCGTCCTTCCGGCCACTGCCCCACGGGGTGGGTGGGGAGAGGAGAGAGGTCCCACAGGTCACCCCCTCCTCCCACTGGCTCCCCCTTTTTTCCTCAATGCAGCTGTTGTCTCCCCCCTACCCGCCCCGCCGCGTTGTGCTGTCGCGTTGGGTGAGCGCCACCTCGCGTCCGCATCTAATCGCCCGTCTCTTAATGGACTCTACGTAGATTGTGAGCAGTCTTATCCAACCCTGTCGCCACAGTGCAACACAGCAGTAGAGAAGAGGCCGTCTCCCAGTAACTACAGGTAAAGGAACACGACTGCGGGGGGGGGCGGGGAGGGTGGGGGGGAGGGGGATAGCATTTGATTCAACAAAACACACAATTGGGGGGTATTGGTAATGTCAATTATGGGGAAAGATAAGTAAAAAAATGGGGGAAATGCAGAATCACCGCTGGGGTTGATACTGTTTGCTGGGACGGGGCCGACCGGCACTGGAGGTCACGGTGCACGGGGCCGACGTGCAGTGCGGTGTTCGGCGCAGTGCGGCGTGCGGCGGCCGAGAACCGCCATGCGTTTATCCTACGCCGGTACGTGTGTTCTCGCCGCTTCGTAAATATAGTGTCGAGCGCACACGGTGGCGGCGTTCTTGTGTGCGTGTGGCCCGCGCGTTATATATACACACGTTTTTAAAAATAAGATAAATTAACCTCGCGCGCTCGGCCGCCTGCACTTGCGCCGCCGGTCTATTTCGACCTCCCTGTATCCAGGGTCCCAGTTTGCACGCGGGTTCCCAGTGCCGAGTCACGTGCCCCCACGTTGCTTTCCCGCGTTGATCAGCTCCGTCCATTTCACCGTTTCGCTTTCCGCCACCGCCATTCCCCAACCCCCACGCCCCCACCTTTGCATCAGGCCCTTGACGTGGATCATTCCGCCGTGGACGGCTCCGCAACAGCGGTCGCCGTCGATAAACCGCGCTGACGACGGCGCGAGCAGGGCCGCGAGCCGGCCGCTCGCCCGGCACGCGGCAGTGAGCGCGACCGGGAGACACGAGACGTAACGCGCGACGCGGCCAGAGTGTGGCGCGGGCGGATTGTCGGCACGGCGGAGCGTCGGCGTCGGTCGCGCGGCGTCCCCCGGGCGAAGGCGGCGACGGGCCCCCGCGCGACCGGCGCCAGGCGGCTAAAGCCATCGTGGCACTCGCCATGCGACACCGTTCACGCGGCACAACTCACGCGGCACAACTCACGCAGCACAACTCACGCGGCACAACTCGAGCGGCACACTCGCCTCCGGGCACGGCTTTGGCGCGGTTCGCGTGGCGCCCCGTCCGTGGCGCTTGGCGTGCCGCACCTCACGGCTGTGCATGCCGCTTACCGCATGCATGGGCTGGCAGCTCCTGCGCGAGCAGACAGACGTTCCTTCAGCTGTGAACACGTGAGCGGTGCGACCACAGGTGACGTCGTTGACCACAGGTGATGATGTTTCGGTCCTTGCGGTGCCCACATGCTCACTGGGAAATTGGAAAGGAGCGGATTTCTCGCTGGGCCACAGATGTTTGACGACAGCACAAGTAATGGCACTCGGGACAGACGATGGCAGTCGTCGTTAAAGCCTGGAATATGTCGGGGTGGCCGCCCGGGTGGTTTAGGATTTTAAAGACAATAAGCCGTCACAGCTGAGAGCCGAGGTTCTTGTCCCCCCTAGTTTCAGCCGCCCGTGATTAAATCTCGCTCGCAGGTGGAGCGAGTAATGGCCTTGTTGCCAATGACTGCTCACACAACAACAAAAAACATCACATTCAATGAGCTTTTCACCTGATTCCGCAAATATATGAGGTCTGAGAAAAAAAATAGTATTTATCTCTGAAGAAATCTTGTTGTATTGACATTTGCCCCTTCCACACTCTGAGCCACATCAAACCTGGCCCAGAATGTGGATAAGTGGCTTACGTAGAAAGAGAGCGGTGCTGCGATGGGATTTTATGGGGCTTTTCTGTAACACAGCGTGGTCCACTGCTATCTTCGATAATTTCGAATGGAAATTCCTTAACCTGGTGAAATTGTGCTGCCGGCAACGATTGGAATTTAACTGAATTTTGTTACGAGTCTGGTATTTAACCTCCTGGCACTCGCCAGTCATTCAGTAACCGACGACGATGATTCTGTACGCCCTGATGAAGAGTTTCAGCTTCATCATTTTATAATTGAGTTCACGGCCACTACCGCCCCTGCAGAATAATTGCAGACAATCAGGACCGGCAAGTCAGGCCTGCTTGAGAGAGCTCGTGCACAAACATTGATCGCTTTTCAGAGATAATTGAGCTGCCTGCAGGGCTGTCACGTGACAATGTTGCTGTTACACCTCAGCCCTCTATTGATTGCATATCGCACCTCCCAAGTTGAGTCGGCCAAAATCACACGAATTTGTTTGTTTGCTTTGGCTGCGAGTCTGGTTCAGTTCGCAGTAGAGCTTCCGAATCTATGCTGCCCTGAAAAAAAATCGCCTGATTACGATAAAAATTACACGACATTTTCCTTGCGATATCCCCTTGGCAGCGGTCCACAAGCACAGGTATAATACAAATAAATAAACAAACTGGTCAATAACATAACCCGAATAGGAAAAAAGATACATACTGTATATTTCACAGCTGACGTTTCAGGCAATAGTCATCTTTCATAGCAGAGCTCAATGATTATATAATTATATTACGATCAGGTCAGCCAGTGCGTCAGCCTTTTCACACACAGGAGTATGCCGCTGCAGTGCACGGTCTCAACAAATGGGCTTGCGATCCCGGCTATCACCCAAATCCTAACGAAGAGCATGCCAGCTGATGCCTGAGTGCCATTGTTTATGCGTCGCTCGCCTCGTGTGATGAGCGTATAGAGGCAAATCGAGAGGTGTCTGATAGCAGTAAGCTGACCCCGTTTCTAGTGAATCGGTGAAGGTATATTGTGTAGCATTGTGAACAACCTATTTTCACCCATGGGGCCGTGGCAGACACGTCAAGGCTGGACTGATAACAGCTCGCCACAACACCGCATAGGCACATTTTATTGTTATGATTACAAAACTATCACGTGTTGTTTGAAAATACCCTGGGACACCTGGGTTGCTGGATTCATACTTATTTATTTACTGGGGGGGGGCAGGGTGTGTGTGTAGAGTAGTGGTGTAACTTTCAGCACAATGTACGATGAATCCAGCAATTTGTGTTCGATTCCCGGCCACGGCTAACATCAGTGGTGAGCGATATCTGAACCAGTTCTTATACATAGACGCATATACACACACACGCGCACACGTGTGTACATGTGAATATATATTTACTTGTATGCAGTTCAGCGTAAAAGCCTCACGTGTGTATATCACGTTGCCTGTGTCGCCCGCCCATGTTGGCATTCTTTTTCACAAGCCTTGTCTGCATTGAGGAAGCCAATATCTCAACCCTCGCTCTCTTCATCGCATGCCGGAAGTCCTCGTGTCATCGGCATCGTCGCAATGAAGAAACGCTACCGCCCTGAAGAAATAGCGCTGCAGCCAATTGCCAGCCATGACACCCTGACCGTCAATCCCACCCGTGAAATGTAAATGAGCCGAAAATTCTACAAAAGGTTGGGAATTTGTTACTAAAATAAAATATCTAAATCATTAGCTTTCTTCTGAAACTCAATCCTAATGCAGACTGTCTGAAATGCAGCGCCTTCGTGAGAGCACTGCACTCCAAAAACGGCGTGAATACCAAATGTACATCCTGTTCGTTGCACAAAACCCCCTCCGATTGGCTGCTGCGGTATTTTTCGGAGCTGTAGTTTTTTTCGCAACATTGCCGCGCATGTCTGTGTGTGTGTGCACGTGTGCACGTGTGCGTGAGCACACAGGTGTGTGTTTCGGAGAATTTGGCGGCATTTAAACAAAACAAATCTGTTTGATACTGGTTTCACCACTCACTTGCTTCATGCGCAACTGAGACCGGGGGGGGACGTGAGCGGAATTTCTAGTTTCACGCCGGGTTACTGCGGGAACGTGGCTGGGTTTTAATGACTCTCGTCAGCAAGGGGACGGCCAGACATTTTCATTCATCGACCAAGGGTGAGAACTGGACACTGGTTGTGTTCGGTGCGGTGATGGTGGTCGTGGTTATCCAGGCAGAGCTAACATAATGGGCAAGCGCCGCCATCTAATAGAGTAAAATGTAAGAGTAATTCCTCAATCACGTTATTTTTGGTAAATACGATAAAAATTGAGCATCCATCGTCATAGAGAATGTAGGCAACAAAATAAACAAAGTGTACGCCTCCTTCCCATATTTTGTCTCCGCATTAAAAAAATATCTTATTTTTGCACTGCCACACGGCCTTCTGGGAATTCGTCTTTTCAGCAGCATTGGTTTCATTTATGCAGCTCACTTCGCATCAACATGTCGGAGTGCTTTATGTCAAACAACATTTATACGGATGTTTAGAATACATTAAAAAAATGGAAAAAAATTATTCTACCAGTTCGAAAAAGGATAAATTATTTGTCTGCGTTATGTTTTTCCCAAATAATGCATTTTGAGCACCTTCAATGAGAGCGAAAGGAGAAATTTTACTTTTAAATTGTGTTTAAGTTGAGTAACTCGTCCTGCTTATAACTGGAAATTCGTGGCAGTGGAATAAGAGGGCTTCTTAGCAAGCTTAAGTTCAAGCTGATCACCACATCCAGTATTCCTCTGGCTCTATGGGCTGCGGATATCGAGTCACGTGCCACCCACTTCAATATAACTGTCACCCAGAAAACAATTGGTGAGAAACTAATCCCTGTTCTTAGCCTCGCCAATGAATAATGCAACTCTTTTCTGACTCGGCAATTATCCAATGAAAAACCGCCTATACCGGCGAGCGACCTGCGCTGGTACGGCACGGATGTGCCAATGGAAAAGAGGTGTAAGAATGTGCGCTGGGTGATTTGCTCGCAGCACACAGGGCCATTACCCCTCCTCCCGTGTTTGTGCGCCACTGTAACGGGGCAATAAATGCACCAAAGCGATTAACAGCCATTTATTTACGTTCAGCGTCGCCTCCGTAGCCTATGACCAAATCACCCGGAATGTGGCCAATTCTCGTAATCTAAGCAGGTTGGCGCCCGGCCAGCATGTGTATGGGCAACCACGGCCTTGTTACGGGCTGCGGGGGGCCACGTTGTGGGCAGCAGCGGGCAGTACAACAAAATCCATTGTACTGTGCTGCCTGGAAAAGGAGCTGTAAATGTCCACACGTGTGCGTGATCTCCGTAGCAACCCATTTGCAGTTGATTTTCTGTAGTTTAACGCTAACTTCCGCCTTGGCCTTTACACAAGGGTAGGCGCTGCTGCGTTTTACGCTGCGACGGTTATCGTCGCCGTGTCATGCGAACAGGCGCTGAATATCTGGATCCTTGTGAAGGTGAACGGGCGGGCGCACGATCGATTTGGTGGGACCAGATTCACCGATTTGTTGCCTGTTTGCCCCACCCCCTTACGGCGCCGCACTTTGCACTTCGCTTTTTCCCGCTCCTCACTTGGCTGTGCGCGTCCTCACCGGTCGGTGTGGCGATGTGGGAGGTTGGTGACCGTGTGATCGTGGGCAAAGGGAGCAAGTGATGGTGGATTCAGCTGATAACCTGACGGACGCATATTACGTGGACCAACCATGAAAGGGCATGTAACATCATTGGCCGAGAGAAGTATTTGTCAAATTCCAGTCGTTGGTGGCCCACCGCAATGCAGATCTCTGTGATTACCAATTATCGGGTGTGCAGCATGTTGCTGATTCGTTATACGAAGATTGGAAAACATCAGTAAGTCTGGAAGGTTGCACCGTGGGTGGGGGAGGGGATGGGAATGTGGCGATTGGAATTTGAGAATTACTTGCCCCGAGTATGCCATCGTATGCCAGAGATTAATTTGGATTTTTTAATTATCCTCCCTGTAGGGCAGGACATTGAACGCATGAGAAGTGACAATGTCTAACTTTATATATTTTTTACAATGAAACACATTTGTATGCGTATGCACGTGTGTGCGAGCGCGTGAAGATGCTACACGTACGTACGCATCTCACATTTTAATCCGGACAAGTTGGCTTTAATGCAGAGCTCGCGGACACGGTCACTCTGTCATCGTTTTGATTGCACTTTACACACAGTCTTGGGAATCGTGATTCAAGCGCCCTGCAGAGAGACCACATCGTCAATTTACCCGCCGGCACTCTGCCTACGATTCCCCCCGCTCTGCATGCTACCCACACGGGGGGGGGGGGGGGGGAGGAACGATTCCACAGCTGCGTACTAACCAACGTCTCTTCCTTCTTCCTCTCCTGTCTTTCCTTCATCCCTTCCCCATCTCTCCTCTTTCTGCTGCTCCGTCTTCCCTCGCCGGTGCAAAGCGCGCCAGCGAGCCTGTTGGACAGCCAGAAGCAGCTAGCCACTAGGCCGAAGTGCATCCCTCTGCACTGTCTGTCAAAGCCCCCACACTTTCCGTAGTCCCTGGACGATTGCCGCCACGAGGGGCGACTCTATCCCGCCGCCCCCACCTTCCCCCTCCTCCGGCGATGTCATCCTTCGAGCGTGACCCGGGCTAATGTGACCCGGGCTAATGTCACCCGCTCAATTGCTCACTCGCCGGCTCGTCCTTCAGCCCGGTCGTGCAAACTTAACGGAGAAACTCGCAGAGTCGGTCAGTCGGTGGGAGAGTCGAAGTTGTGCCCGGCACCAGGCCACTATTTCGTTCCCCACCCCCCCCTCACCCATGTTTTATTTTCGTCGACAACCCCCCCCCCCCCCCCCACATGGAAAGACACGGACATCACGGATGATAAATTACCAATTTAATAATGTCGATTTGTACGTCAGTAATAATTGCAGCGACGACAATAATAATCGATGAGCACATTTTGAGCGACGGTGAGCGAGGGGAGAGAGTAACACACGCAGCGTGCCTACATCCCGAGGCTCTCGGCGGTGGAACTGTAAAACGTTTCCTTGCATGGTTTTTCCCCAGCGTCTTTTTTAATCGCTTTATATGTGCTCGCGCACGTGCAGAGCGGTGAGCGCGTGCGACAGGGTCGTTGTAGTTGCGCGTGCCACATCTCACAGCCTGTTGCCTTAGCGCTCACCGGACGGAGGCAGCGGTGATGCTGGCGATGTCGCGATTGGGTCGGCTGGCGGTGGCGTCGTGATGCGCTAGGGCCAAGGTGGCAGAGACGGATCTGGAAACTTTTCAAAAAGGTGGGCAGAGGGTGGAGTGGGGGGCAGTCCTAAAATTTAAATCTTTTTACATCTGGCTCTCTCGATTAAAAAAACACATTTGATCAATTTTCTCAGATAAATAATCAACAAAATGCTAATTTTCAGGGTCTGGTGGGGGAGGAGCGGTGGTCATCCCCAACAGACCCCCGTCTGGGATCAGCCCCCGCATGGCGGGTGGCATCGATAAGCCCCCATAGTCGACTTGCAGCCACGTTCAGGAGGTAGAAGCTTTGTGCAGTCGCTGCACCCAATGTGGCCTATCACCGACTTGTCGTCCGTGTTGAGTGCTGTCCCCTCGCGTACGTAGGGTTTATCCAGGTTTATCCAGGTTCCGGTTTATTCCCGCAAAGAGGAATGCACTCCTCACAGGACGATGTCCATCGGCCAAGCACACCAAGAAGAATATTCCTGCAGGAGTCTTGAGACCTGACGAGGATCTCCCAGATCACAATTAGAAGCAACTTTTAAAGCGTTAAACATCAACACTTTAGGAAAATAACGAGGAACCCACAGAGATGCCATGAATTGTCATAATCCAGCAATTTGGTGGTCATGCTTACAATTTTTTCAAATTAACTGGTTTTGTCTCGTAAATGTCTCAGTTCTGGTTTCGCTCGTGGCTTATAATTTGTCGTAACATTTGCGTTCGTCGTAATATAATCTCCTGTCTTGGGCACGCAATTCCAGACGTGTATTGTAAAGCATAAAGAATTAAACTTTAATCGATGCATCCTTTCTACACCTGGCTGTCGCGTCAATGGCAGCCGGTTAAGCCACGTGAGCATCTTGCAGTGACAAGGGCGAGGGAGTTGCGTGTTCATGAGTCTGTGTGTCAATGTCCACCGGGAGTGGTGGTGCAGTGGTTATCGTGCTGCCCTACGAACCTGACCACCCGAGTTCAATTCCCGCTGGCAGTCAACATCAATGACGAATATCTTAACCAGTCCCTGGACTCCTCCTAGGTCGACTCAGTCTCAATTGAGTACTAGGTGTGGTGTGTAAACATCGACAAAGGCGGCGGCCAGGCGTGGTGCTGGCCACCCACCACCTCGTGTGCCGTGTTGGCCATCATCGGTGCTCGCTAACAGCACTTGCCCCTACAGTCTGTTAAGGCTATACATGGAGGGGGTGGGGGGGATCTTTGTCTTTTTGTACTTGCTGTATATAATTATGCACACCTTATGCATCGAAGCGCGCGCGGGTGTGTATATGTACATACGCACCGAGCGGTTGCGTGTGCTTCTACGGTATATGCAAAAATGCGCGCGGTGGGTTGCGATGTTGCAAGCGGGGGGGGGGGGGGGGTGATTCACAAGCGAAAATCTGCCGTCGCTAGTGGCGCTTCCGGCGACGTAAAACGGATGACACGTCGTGCGTGCGTTGTTTTATTTTCACATTTTAGCCGATCGAAGTGATGATCGTGGGCCGGAGCTCCCGTTGTGTGAAACGAAACGACGGGAGGGACTCGTGCCGTGTGTGTGTGCGCACGCTGTACCTGTACCAGATGCCGCGTGCAACTACAGCCGCAGTGATAAATTGTGCAATGAAAAACAGCGAATGAGTGTTAGTCGCTTACGACGCCGTTATATTTTATGTTGTGTTATTTTTTATCATTATTATTTGCAAGAAGAGCAAATTCACATAACAATTAGTTCTTGTCTTGTAGGTCATGTGCTCAGGCTGTGTCCCCGGGCCTGCCCAATTCTTTTTTGTTCTTTTGAAGTTTGGAACTTGAGTGAGAAAGCAACTGTGAAGTTGTAACTTCAGGGGAAGGCTTTGTTATCGCACCTCAGTGATGTCACCACGACGATATCATTTCACAACGTGTCAAGTCTATTTCTATGTTTTTATCTTTTCTCAATGATGAAGCTGCACACAGTGTGCGGCTAGGAGATAAGCGCTATCGGTTGTGCGCATCGCACCTTCCTGTAACATATGCACGCTTGTTAGTTTGATTCGCTCGTTACAATTTGAGCTCGAAATCGACACAAACAGTCGCAACCTGACGAGACGGAGCTTTGATATTTGTCCGGTTTTGGCGGTCGATTATGTTTTTCAAAGTCCGCTTCCGCCCGCCGGGTTTGCAGATCTGGCCTACGTATACACAGTCCACGCGTACGCGCGGATGTTTGGCGTTCACAGTTTACTGTGGCCGTCTGCCGCGTTGCTCCGAGAGTGGGCGTGTAACGGTGCCATCGATTCGGCGATTAAACTCGGTTCTTACGTTCACAGTACTCGCGTTGAATCGCTCGCGTACAAATCGAGAACGAGACGTCAAGGTGGAAGCGTTCTCAACAGACAGTACAAACGACCCTGCTGGTACAGATTAGACCAGCAATCCCAAAAAAATATTTCCTGCTCAAATAAGCATTATTGAAGCATTGGTGCTCATTTCTCCCATTGGCACCCCAGAGTCAGGAGTGGAAAATCCGCATTCCTATGGCGGGGGCGACTGTATCGCGCTGCCATGACGTATCGTCGAGTCGAAGGATGTGCGAATCGTTACATGCGCTGCTTCAAAGACGACTGCGTATGTAGCCTTGTTTGCAAAGGGCGCTGCTATGGAAACAATATTATCACGGTCATTTTTTTTTCCCTTTTTATTGTATATCCTGTTAAGTCTGTAACTGAGACGTGCTCAGATATGGACAAGGGTAAGGGGTTGAGGCGGCCGTTCGTGCGTAAACCATCCTTAGGGTGGATGACGTCATTGGTTGGCTTTTAAGAGGCGACTGCTGTTATTCCGTCGATAAACAGAATGTCTGCGGCGAATATTCATTTTTCAGCGGGCAAACATTCGCCGCTTCACAGAATCGCAAGCGGCTTGTCGTCGTGAAAACATTAAGACTCGTCATTCTCACCATCATCATTATTTGTCTTCTCTGGGGGGAAAGCCTCGCTGAGCCTCGTGTGGAAGAGGAGGGCCACAGCAACGGGGATGTTGTTTGACCTTGTTTTGTTTTATTTACGTCGCTCTCGGGAGCGCTGCTGAACCGGTTTCCTCAACCGCTGCCGCCACCCCGAATCGCCTTCCCCGCACGTGAATTCGACCTGAGCCCGGCGTGAGGATGAGCAACGCGAGACACACGCGGGGGGGGGGGGGTGCCCGAGGGGTTCTCGCTGTCGGAGAGAGAAAAAGACGTAGGAATCAAATGTACTCTTAGTTTTGTCGGTAAAGTCACGTAGGTAAAAAATTAAATTAATGAATACAATTATTATTGTATTTTTATTAATTTAAATTTCATTTTTTACCTACGTGACTTTACCGACAAAACTAAGAGTATGAATCCTTGCAGTCACGAAAGCTTCAAATCTAGAAGGAATCAAATGTGTGGAAGGTCGGGCTTTATGGATCTCAATCATGTGCGGTTCATGCTTAGCTTTTGATGTTACACTAATTCGTTTTTCTTTTGCAGTGTTTACATGGAATTACCGTATATCAACTTGTATGTAAATACGCCGCGCATTACTAATTTGAGTCGCGGCCCGCGTGAGTTTAAGGCCGGCGGCCGGACTGTCTACATCGTTGGCACAGGCGATGCAATCAAAGGTGTTACTGCGTTTTTATTTTAATCGTTTGAGATTTGTTTTTATTGTGAAATATTGTTTTTATTTAAGTTTGTGAGTTCACGTCGATGTTGAGATCCCCCCCCCCTCTCCCGTGGCCCTATTGGCAGTGAGCGGAGCCTTGGATTCTGGGCCCCGTAACGACGCGTCCATTAATCGATCAAAATCGCGATGCACGCAATGGATCCCGTGAGCGAGCGAGTCATCGTTTATTCTTACATTTCATGCAAATTACGGAAATTGTACACACGACTGATTCGCGAATGTTACGTTTAAGCTAACGGAGCAGAGAAAAGCTGCACAAACGAGGCAACATTTGAGACGGTGAAAACGGGACAGAAAATATAAATTCTGAAGCCGAATCCCGATCACAATCGAATTCGCTCAGGAGTCGGGGGGGGGGGGGTGGGCACATGCGGTGCGGTGTGAATGGTTACGTGCCGTTCGCACTGCCCTCTGCTGCTGAGCAAGGGGCCATTTCCCGGAACATCGCCTCGTCATGTTGTTCCGTTGCCGTGTCATGGGCGGTGTTTATATGGATTACGATGATGGTCGTGGTGTTTACATGAAGACCCTGTTTTCATTTTTGCCAGGGCGAATGTACAGCCACAGTGTCGGTGTGGGAGCTGCCCACCGCTGCCAGTAAGGGCCAAGCCACTGGTGTTGTTAACCCCACAACTGAAAAGCAAATGAAAAGTGAAGAGGCCTCACTCGGTAATGGAAGGGGCGAATACTTGGGGAGCGGAACACACGAATATGAACCGTAACAAACTAGCCGGCCAAATACTTATCCCTTAACGATCCAATCACACACCACGCCCTCGTCTAAACTAGCCAATCAGATACTACGCCGTCGTCTAAACTAGCCAATCACACACTACGCCGTCGTCTAAACTAACCAGTCAGACACCACGCCGTCGTATAAACTAACCAATCAGACACCACGCCGTCGTCTAAACTAACCAATCAGACACTACGCCCTAGTCTAAACTAGCCAATCAGACACTACGCCATAGTCTAAACTAGCCAATCAGACACCACGCCGTAGTCTAAACTAACCAATCAGACACTACACCGTAGTCTAAACTAACCAATCAGACACCACGCCCTCGTCTAAACTAACCAATCAGACACCACGCCGTCGTCTAAACTAGCCAATCAGACACTACGCCGTCGTCTAAACTAACCAATCAGACACCACGCCGTCGTATAAACTAACCAATCAGACACCACGCCCTCGTCTAAACTAGCCAATCAGACACTACGCCCTAGTCTAAACTAGCCAATCACACACTACGCCGTCGTCTAAACTAACCAATCAGACACCACGCCGTCGTATAAACTAACCAATCAGACACCACGCCGTCGTCTAAACTAACCAATCAGACACTACGCCCTAGTCTAAACTAGCCAATCAGACACTACGCCATAGTCTAAACTAGCCAATCAGACACCACGCCGTAGTCTAAACTAACCAATCAGACACTACACCGTAGTCTAAACTAACCAATCAGACACCACGCCCTCGTCTAAACTAACCAATCAGACACCACGCCGTCGTCTAAACTAGCCAATCAGACACTACGCCGTCGTCTAAACTAACCAATCAGACACCACGCCGTCGTATAAACTAACCAATCAGACACCACGCCGTCGTCTAAACTAACCAATCAGACACTACGCCCTAGTCTAAACTAGCCAATCAGACACTACGCCGTCGTCTAAACTTACCAATCAGACACTAGCCAATCATGCGGCAGCCCTAACCTCTGCAAATGAGAGAGCTCGACACGAGCTCTGACACTTAAAAACTACCTCGCCAGCTAACCGTGACCATAGCAGTTTAATAAATGAGATCCTGGCAGGAGCCTTAATTCTCATCCTGACAAACGAGCAAACCAGCCCCGAACCGCGCACCCCAACCAACGCGGCAGAACTTCGCTACAACCACCTGGTGCCGACTTGATCCACGATTTGCCACTAGCGTCGCCGCCGTTGAGAATTTGACGAATCACCAAAACCAGCCCCACGAGCTGCTACCAGTTAGCCCGACACCCCCGAGGACCTGTCCGCAGCCCCGGATCGTTTGTCAGGTTTCGTTCGCTTTTCAGTTTTGGTCTTCACAGCACCACCCCCTCCCCGTGTATAACGAATACTGCCATAACGTATTTTTTTCATTTCGCGTAACGGAAATGCAAAGTTATCCATAATGTCCGATATGTTTACGTACGTGCGCGTCGCTAATTTGTAAATCGATGATGAGCACTAGCGACGACCCTGATTGAATAGCCACGACGGATGCATTCACTCATTTCCCCCGAGTGATGTAAGATAATGCTCGCTGTACATAAGTATTACCTGCAACTTGTTCATTTCGAAGCTGGGCGATGGTATCCACCACCACCGCGACGACGACGACGACGACTCACGTGTTCCGCAAAAACCTGGATTTTATACAGACGTGGGGGGCCCTCTTCGTAGCCCCCCTCCCCCGCCTCCATCTTTACACCATCGACACAGAGTCACCGCAGGCACCCTCGGTGTCTTTCCCCGTACCGCCGGCAACGCGCGGTGCCTGGGTGTCTCGCCGAGAAGCACACTTTGAATTGGCCGGGCTGAAGACCACCACCCTCCTCTCCTCCTTCTGCCTGTGACCGACCGTCTCTTTTTTTTCCCTCTCTGAAATAAATCCATAAGTCCACTGTTTCTGTGCGTTGTCTTGCTGTCGCATTTACACGCACGCCGAGTGAGACCGGACTGTGTTGTGTTGGTGGGCGTGGGGGGGGAGGTGCTTGCTGCTGATCATTCTGCTGCTGTGCATTGAGAGTGCGGTTTGCGTCGTCTTTGCTTCTCCGTTGAGTTTTGCTTTAACTTCGCCGGGTCAGTCTGTTAAGCTCTTATGTTGTGAGTCACGTCCCGGATAATTTAACGCAGCTCACGTGCCCAAGCCGGACATCTCGATAACGCCTTTTGTCAATCTACTGCTGGATGAAGGCCTCCCCACGCCGGCGACGTGTCCCCACCATCGCGCAATTCAATTCGTCGCAGCACACTGGTTCGCGCGCTACGTCACAAGCCCAGTGAATCGCGTGCGATTCCTTCTCGTGCGTGGCTCAACATCGGTGGTGATCTCAACCCCTCACATGGTCAAACAATTGCCGTGGCTGATGCAGCGTGGGGGCACGAGAGGCGCTCTTCCGGCAGTGCGGTACTGACAAGGCTGTGCAAGCAAGTAGTTGCCACAAATGTTTTTCCCAACTTCTACTCTGGGCCATGTGCCGCCTTGTACACAACGTGCGTTCCACCACGGCCGCACGGCGCGCTCAGACTTGTGTCCTCATGACGTGCGCAGGTTGTGTTGGCCACTCATTTGTAAACTGCTCGAGTATTAGCATCCATAGTGCAGATAAATAAAACACAAACTCCCCCGCATGGCCTTAACAGACTGTTGGGACAAGGGCTGTTAGCGAGCACCTATGAAGGCCGCAACGGCACACAAAGGGGGTGGCCAGCACCACGCCTGGCGGCCTTTGTCTCTCCAGGGATGGTGTTTACGCACCGCACCAGGTGCCCATTTAAGGCTGAGTCGACCTGGAGGAGACCGGTTCACATGTTGGTCACCGATGTTGACCGAGTGGGAATTGAACTCTGATCACAGAGTTTATATCGCGGTGTGCTAACCACTGCGCCACCGCTCCCAGCATTACGTATGCGCACACACAAATACCCAAGTTTGCACGTAGCGTGTTGGTTTTGCTAAATCTGTCCTGAATTAAATACAAATGTAATTTGCCCTGCGCGGACCACTTGAGAGGAGGGGAATTGAACAGGGAGCCCCATGTAAGACGTTGCACAGGGACCCATGCCAACCACGCTACTACGTCACTAGTGCCTGGTGAAGACGTTACAGGACAGGCCGACGTTCTGGCCCCAGACCCGAAATAAGAGCAACCTCTGCTGTGAAATTGTGTTTTGCGCGCGCGTTTAAGGACATGGATCTGCATCCAAACAGCTCGGCATCTCGCGGCGCCTCGCGTAGCACCTCGGGTACAACCGTTCCATTGGCCTCCTGCAGTCGAGCAGGCAAGGGGAACCCCAGGGGCAGCTGTCCCTGTGTGCCGGCATAAGGTGTTCACAGCAGTCGGGGGGGATGGGTGGGTGGGTGGGGGGTGATCGTGAGACGAGGTGTCCCAGCCAACCTGCCCGTGGCGACATTCCGTCGAAACGGAACGACCCCACCCTGGAAGGAACTCGCTCCGCGCGATGGGCCAAAAGAAACCACTGACAAGTTAAACGCGATTCATAGTTAGTTACATTTTGGGCTAGACCGCTTTGTGCAGGGCTCTGTAACCTGCAGCTCCGCAGACGCATGCAGGGCTCTTAAAGGACTGCTTTGGTGGCATCGTTATGAAGGGCCGTCTCATGTGCATGTGCATTGCGGCTCTTGAAATACTTAGGGGTTTTTTCTTCCGAATTCTAAATAAATGGCGTTTGTTAATTTGGTTGCAAGCCCCTGACGCAGTAGGTGCAATGCCAATCCTTCACGAGAACCAAATGAAATCAAGTTGTCACGTGGGAAAATGTGGCAATTGTTTTGGGTTGAATACACCATTTGATAGACCGGATCAATTGGCATATTTGCCCAACTTGATTTGAGGTGACGTTCACTCGTGAGTGAAGCAGCCTGTGCGTGGCATTACTATTATGGTTATGACACCGGCGGTATTAACTAGGGCGACCGCTGTATTCGAACCGCGGATTTCTGCATTAGGCGCCGAACGCTCTACCGCCGCTGGCCCTCGTGTATTTTGTGTGACATCGAGCTATGTAGCAGGCAGCCTGGGTTCAATCGGTTAACCACGTAGGCTGCGACCAATGTTACCCATTAATCGAGTTTCTTTGGTCTTCTTGGTTCTTTCGGTAAAGTCACGTAGAAGGGAAGTAATAAAATAATAAAAATAAAACATAATAAAATAATTCTCATGACGTTTCGGCCACAACGCAAGCAGCCGTCCTCAGGTGAAGAATGAAACCAAGTTGGAGCGTATATTTAAGCTGGGTTGGAGGGGGGGAGGTGGGAAGAAGAGCGCCTTGACAAAATAATTTGCATATCAAGAGGAATTTAGCATATGGAAAATGCGTAGGAGGTGGGCGGGGGGGTTTCAAATTAACACTATGCCCGTGCATTATGCAGGATCAGCAGCATCAAAGGGAGGGGGAAGGGGGGTAGCATTAACAAAGGAAAGGAATGTTAATAGTATGTAGCTGCAGTTACTAAACAACCACGTAGAAAACTAAAGTATAAACTACATAAACAACTAAAGTATAAACTACATAGCATCATCAGTATACTTACTATACTCTACAATAAGCTGAGTTACTAACAGTAAGTAATACATTACAATTCTACGTCGTAAAAATTATATAATATGCTTCCATCTAAACTTTATTCTCTTACATCACACGAGTCTACACCGTACTATATACTGCCATAAACAAACCCAACATTAAATTATATACTGTATTGCTATAAACCACTCTATACCTTATACATTTTAATATAACACTGTATTATTCTACCCACCCTAATGTGTATCACACTGCTATATGTTTACTATACAATTACGATACTATATATTACTTTGTACATTGTATTAAGCATATAAATGTTATACTATTTGTTATTATACACCAGAGGTGTGGACTCGAGTCATGTGACTTGGACTCGAGTCATGAATTTGATGACTTGCGACTCGACTTGGACTTGCATAACAATGACTTTGTCCCACCTATGAGATGTGGACTCGAGTCATGTGACTTGGACTCGAGTCAGACTCGAGTCATGAATTTGATGACTTGTGACTCGACTTGGACTTGCATAACAATGACTTTGTCCCACCTCTGTTATACACTGTACCATTGACCGTCGTGTCAATGGGTGAGTCGTGAGGGGAAACTTGCAGCGGAGCAAAGAATCCATTCCCTGCGGAGAATACAATGCCAGTGAGTGGAACGCGGTCTGAAAGTCACCGTAAACGTGAACACAATCAGTTAAGATCCGAAATGGTTTATTACGTCCTTCCAATGATTGCTAAGCCAAGAGTTTCTTTGGGTTAGATCGCGTAAATATGAATGTGTCGTTAAATCGGCCACAACCCGACAAGCCAATTTAGGAAGGGTTGTCACGTAGACGAAACATGCCAATGAGTTGCTCGTTCAGCAGATTAGTGTGTTGGAGAGTAAACCCACAACAATTACAATTCGAGTACGTATTCTCAAGAAGCTTAACCTCCTTTTCCTGATGACGACCGCTTGTGTTGCGATCGAAACATCGTAGTTTTTTGTTATTTTCTTTGAACCTATCTACGTGGCTTTACCGAAAGACCCAAAGAATATGAATTCCCGCAGTCACGAAAGCTTTAAGTCAATATTTAATTCGAGGACGTTTCGCTGGTAATCACAACCAGCTTCATCAGGCGATAGCCAGAATTGTGGATAATTCCTCCTGCTTCGGTCTTGAATGGGTTCAATTCCCACCAATGGGTTTCACCAGCGGCGCGCGTCTTCTCAGCCCGTGCTGGGCCTCCTCTAGGTAAGCTCAACCTTTAAACGCGTGCCTGGTGGGGGCGGAGGATATCGGCATTGAGGAGACAAAGGCGGCCGGGAATGGTGTTGGCCGCCCACCCTTCTCATGGGCCACACCAGCTTTCATAGATGCTCACAGCCCTTGCCCAACCGTGTGTGAAGGCTATACGGGGGTTCTTTGTGTATATTTTGATGTTTTACCCAGGAAAGCCCATACCGAGTTCTCGACTTTTTCAGGGAACTACTGCCAAGTCTTCTCAGTAGGGGGCGATAGTTGCCCTGAATGCATTGAAACTTGCCACCCTGGCCAACTGGGTTCAATTCACCACAAATAGGTATAGCCAGCGGTTCGTGATATCTCGACACGTTGTGGGCCACCTCTAAGTTAACTCGGCCGTAAAACATCAGCGCTGGTTATTCTCACGCGCAGTGCCCACCTTAGGGGCCGTCCATAAATGACGTCACGCACCTAGGGGGGGGGGGTCAGACATTTGTGACGATGTGTTTGAGAAATGTGACGTCACATCCAAATGCGCAACTTTAAATATAGACAACACGTTCTACTTAATTAAATAGACTTTTTAATACATGTTTTTTTCCTACAACATCAGAGTGCAGCGCCACATTAAATACGCACTACAATGACAATAGTTTAAAGCGATTTGAAGCATGTTTTATTTTCAAAATGGAAATATAGTTTGGGGGGGGGGCAGAGCTTTGTGACGTCATATTTGAGGGGGGGTCTGACTTTTTGTGACGCCGTGTGACGAGGGGGGGGGGGGGTCAAAAATCGTAAAAAATCGCGTGACGTCATTTATGGACGGCCCCTTAACAGGTAACGGCCGACAACATATCGACCGCGATGGCCTCGCAGATCTTTTCAATAATTTAAGCGAGTTGGGGCGACCACCAACCTTGCCTTCCAAAAGTTCTGGATGACAAGTGTGCACCACACCCAGGCCCGGCTGAACATACTTATCTGTACAGCGCAATTTACAATGCTTCCAATGTTGTAATTGGCACAAAACAGTTCACGGACATGAGTCCCGTGACTGATGTCCACGATCGGTGTCAATCGAATTCTGTGGCCAAAATAGGTGGGGGCCTTCAAGAGAGAGAGAGAGAGCTTGCCCTACGAGAGGCGAGGCGTTAAACGAAGGCCGCCTCATCTTTCACAAAGGCCTCGCCTGCTACACAGGAGGGCGTGGGTTCGATCCCTGGACCTTGACGCCTGCGGTGTATTGGACTTTGCACGCTCGCTCTCTCTCCGCGTGCATTTTTCTCCGGTTCCTCCGGTTTTTTGTCTCCCTATTTAGAATCAACATCACGCGCGTGTATCGAGTATTTGGCTACTGCTTTACATTTCCACATGAGCCACTTCGTTGAGATATCATTTGTGAAAAAGAGCTCTATCTTAGTGGGCCTTACCTGGTCTAATTAAATTGTTTAGTTTTGATCCACTTGCTGGATTAAAGCCTCCCCATGCCTTGTCGGTCGTACATCGCCACGGCTGGTCAGTGCGGGTTGGGAGGCGGGCAGCGTGGATGTTGGGAAGCATACAAGTACAGTACAACAATGGACTTGGCTGCAATGGCAATTGCGTGGAGTAAACGGTGTGTTGGGTATTCTTAGGTTTTTTCGGTAAAGTCACGTAGGTAAAAAATTCATAAAAGTCAAATACTTTTATAAATTTATTCTCACGCGCAGTGCCTAATTTTATTTTTTTACCTACGTGACTTTGCCGAAAAAACCTAAAAATATGAATCCTTGCAGTCACGAAAGCTTCAAATCTAAGTGTGTTGGGTGTTTATGACAAATCAAATGGGCACGCACACGGCTGGTGACGGATTGGCAGCGTAACTACAGAACGGGTCCAAGAGGACGGCCGCCGCCGCCTCTGAGACGGGTGGCGACGAGGACGACGTTTCGTGTGCAGCAGCAGATGGGATGCACTCGTTTGCCAGGGATGGTGATGGCACGGGAGGCCTGCATGGACTCAACTATATTTTCTATTTCACCAGGTAAAGCCCACCGAGCTAAGCAGGTCTTTGTCAGAAGCGACATGGTCACAAATTATAGCTCAAAAGTGGCTTGTCGGGTGGAAATGCATAGCAGCCAAATACGCCGAGCGGATGTTTCTTACTGGTAGGAACCTCCTGGTTACACCAGCCCACAGGGGATTATTGTGTCCGTCCGTCGTGCAGGGAGGGGCTGGGTGGGGAGGGGCTGTCTGGGGAGGGGCTGGTCACCCCGTGGTGCCCTTATAAAACTCAACGTTTAACCTACTCACGCCGGCTTGTGCCCGCCCTCACAGTCGGGCATATTTTCGGAATACACCACGCCGCCGTTGACCCTGGCCATTGACAGAGCAACCCAACGTTCCTACCAGCTCCCTCCGCAGGAATGTGTTAATGCGGAAGGAAAAACCTCGCGACCACGGGGAGAACACGCAAACTCCAATCAATGGAAGGATGTTATTAATTAACCAGGTAATGCCTTAACTGGTTGTGATTGTTTCCATCCTACCTGCCGTTTACTAGATGTTTATTTCCCCCCCCCCGTGTCCCACACTCGGCTTCCCACTTCTAGCCCCGCCCACTTCCCCCACCAGCCTCACGTCCTCTTCCCCTAGCGCTCACGCAGCCCCCCCCCCTCTCTACCCCCCTTTCTTACCTATATAACCTCTTGCCACGGCAGCTCTCGCCTACTTCAGCATTTTCCTGCTGTGGTTGTTCCACCTGATGACGACCGCTTGTGTTGCGATCGAAACGTCGTGATTTGTTTTATTTTATTTCTACCTACGTGACTTTACCGAAAGAACCATAGAGTATGAACTCCAAATATACAAGCGTCAGGGTCGGGATCGAATCCCAAGACCTCCTGTATACCAGGCGAGGGAATTAACAGCTCGCCACTGCGAGGATGAGCCTCAACATCGCCCCCGATGTTGACACATGAATGCCCAATTTGGTGCAGGGTGGAGCAACAGGCTACCCATTGTGTCACGCAGCTGCCACTGTGTGGGGGGTTGGGGGGGGGTGGCCCCCGACCCACCCACCTTGGCTGGACTGTGACGGGGCATTGGATTGGTTGCGACGAGAGGCGCTTCGAGTTGCCTCGGTCTTGAAGCAAGCGCCACACTTGACACGGCAGGGACGAGCGGTCAGGGGAGGCAGAGCCTCGCCTGTCATACTCCAATGAAAATAGCTGTTACGAAAAAAAAATAAAGATTTTCCCACTGATCTGTTATAAATGTCATTTCTGTACGATTCCAATCATTTTTATAGTCAAAATCGCCAAATTTGCGGAGCTCCGCTGCAAATACAGGAAGAGACGAGAGGTGAGGCAGCGACGAGCTTAGCCTCCGCTCTGATTGCGCAACCCCTCAGTAACTGGATGGAGTGCGGGCACTAAGCCTGTTACTATCTCAGTATGTCACCAATGTAATGTTTGTAGACCCCTTCATTTCATGTCCTCGCCTTCCATACTCCAAGTAACTTATTTCACATATGTGTATAAAGATAGTTAGGCTCGCTCGTCTCGTCATGAATCTGCAATGAAAAAGCACCAGGGGAGGCAGCTATCACATCTGCCTCACTGAGGGGGACGTGTCTAACAAGCCCCCTCAGTGAGACCACGTCCCCTCAGTGTGTGAATCTGGCTGACACTAGCCAGTGCCTCCCCAGCCATTGACCTCACCACACGTCACTGGTATACGGCACATCCTCGTGCGTCATTCACACGTACACACACACACAGTGCTCCGGACAAGATTTTTTCTTTTGGAGGGGGGGGGGCGGCCTTTTATTTCAAGAGCGACACTTTTCAACGACAGCGCGTGGTATGAAGTTATAATCGGTGTTAAAACTCCCCCCAACATTTGCGAGGGCTTCGGTGGCCAGGTTGTTAAAGTCGCGTGTATACTGAACTTCTTTTGCACCGTACACAACCAACCGTGCTCCCTGGAGGTTTGTGGGGAAGGACAACAACCTAAACCCAAAAGGCAGTTTCTCAAGAAATGAGTTAAATCTACATTTGAAAGTGCGTAGCTCCGGTGGCTTCCTCATATCGGAAGTGTTGTATGTGTCGGAGTTATGAAATTTTGATGAAAATAATAAAAATTAATAATTTTCCGAAAAATGCGCAAATCGCATTAATTATGTTAATGTGTGTATTAACATGCATAAATTATGATACTGCATGTGATTATATGCATATATTATGATAGTGTGAGTAATTATATGCATAAATTATGATAATCGCTGAGATAATCGTAGTAAGTTATGCGGATGCTTGCGATGATGTTAATGTGAGCAGTTGTGGTAATTAGGCTCAGCTTCGTTTATCCAGAGTTATGTCAATCAGGATAACACGATGATCAATGATTAAACGTTTACCGATTATCCTAGCGTGTGTTATGATATTTAGGTCTCCATTTTCATATCTCATCACAGGATACAGTTATCAAAAATATGATGGTTTTGCATGGACTTGGAAAGAAGCACTCGAACAGTTGGTGTTAAGAAATTTTATTCTAACAAGCATGTGACATTCTATCATGCAGGTCAAACATGCGTCAATAATTCATGAATAACCAAACACTTATGCATTTGCGATATCATGCATTCGATTAATATGAATAACTAAAATTCTTATGCAATTACGAGATTAAGCATTGACTAATATGAATGAATAAACACTTATGCATTTACTAAATTGAATAACTCAAAACTCTTATGCATTTTCGATATTGTGCATTCGACTAATATGGATAACTAAAATTCTTATGCAATTACGAGATTAAGCATTGACTAAAATGAATGAATAAACACTTATGCATTTACTAAATTGAATAACTCAAAACTCTTATGCATTTTCGATATTGTGCATTCGACTAATATTGATAACTAATATTCTTATGCAATTACGAGATTAAGCATTGACTAATATGAATGAATAAACACTTATGCATTTACTAAATTGAATAACTCAAAACTCTTATGCATTTTCGATATTGTGCATTCGACTAATATGGATAACTAAAATTCTTATGCAATTACGAGATTAAGCATTGACTAAAATGAATGAATAAACATTTATGCATTTACTAAATTGAATAACTCAAAACTCTTATGCATTTTCGATATTGTGCATTTAACGAACTGAATGACCAAAATTTATTATGCAATCGTAACCTCTACCTCTCCACCAGGCATCTCATTAGTTCGTTTTTGTATCGATCACAATCGGCGACTGGCCGAGGTTGAAAACAAACATGACACACTTCATTTGCGGTAATAAACAGCACTTATTGTATCCCAGAGGCGAAGGTCTATGTGAGGGCGGGTGTGGGGAGAGCGAGTCTGATTTTTTTAATTAATTCTTCGGCGAGATTCTCTGACAAAGGGGAACTGGTTTGACAAGATTTTCTCTCTCTGTGCACGGTCGATTTGTAATGAGAATTTCGGGAGGTTGAGTTTGCCTCGACGAGTCTATTGATCGCCTATGTGATGAGCGGAACAAGGGAAAGGCACGGAAACCAACCTCACTCTTATAACCGACGGACTCTTAATCACTCGATGGGCCACGATTCCTCAAGGCCAGCTGATGGTTCATGTAGTTGATAATCAGTCTTCCAATAATTGTGTAGGGTTGATACGACAGTAAGGGTGAACTAGATAGGATAGTCTCACAGGTGAGTGGGGCGTCGATGCGTGCGGGTGTGTGGGTCTATTGGTGGGGGAAGTTGTGGGTACGAACGACTTTCGGAGGAGGGTCCTCTTTGTCGCGGCTGCGGTGATCGGCGGCTGCAGACTCCTTCCTCGGTAGAGCCCGTACGAAGATTGGCGGCGCGGTCGGGCGAGCACCTCGGCGTGGTGGCGGCAAGAGAGCTGGCTCGTTCACTCGTGTGCGGCAGGCGAGCACCTCGGCGATGCACGTCAAGGTGGTTGAGTCTCGTGTGCTCGTTTGCGGCAGGCGATGCACCTCAGCGATGCACGTCAAGGTGGTTGAGTCTCGTGTGCTCGTTTGCGGCAGGCGATGCACCTCGGCACCACGCGAACCTCGTCCTTCTGGATGACGAGAGCTTCTTCGCTGGCGGTGACGAGAAGAGAGGGCTGTCGCCCTGGAGATCTCTGGTGGCCTTAGCCCGGAGACGAGATGAGATGTAGGCCGGAGCTCGTGAGGAACTGTGATGGGGCTCGGAGCCCTGGCGATCTGTGGTGGGGCCAGAGGCCCTGACGATCTGTGGTGGAGGGCCAGGCCCCTGACGAAGTGAGTTGAATGGATTTTTCCCCGGCTTATGTTGAGAAAATGCCCTCCGTTTCCCGAGTTGTTCAAAGTCTGTCATAAAACCTTCCTGTGTGTGTGTGTTCGTCCGTGTGTTTCGCTTGCGTGTTTGTCCGTGTTTATTAGCTCTGAAGACACAGCTGTTGTCGTTCTGGAAGGGGGGGGGGCTCGTGACGGCGCCAACGAAGTTATACATTAGCCAGACCGATGATTCGCGTCGAGTTATATATATAAAAGAGATATTCGAATCCATGTTTTTGTTACTGAATAATATTTGTCGCGACAACCTACTTGTTAAGCGAGCTTAATTATTTCCGCCCTCGCTCGGGGATCATATCTTTTGTCTCACACAGCTTAAGTTGTTTTGGTTTGGAAGTTGAAATGCGACTTATTCCATTATGCCCCAGTTAAGCCGAAACCGTGTTCCCGATGTTTCATCGTGACCCGATCTCTCATGGAGATGTTATTCCTTGCGTGTGCAATTTTTGCTGTCCGTGTTGTGGGAAGACAAAGACGGTTGTTTCCACGGTGGAAGCGCCCGGCGCATGCGCTTATTTATTTATTTCTGAGAGCGTGTTAATTTCCTTTGAGCCATTGCCCGGGAGTTTTATTGGTGTCATTTCCCGGCTTGGTGCCTGCGTGTGGAGATCCTCTCGGAAAGACAAAGACGGTCGTGTTGCTGCTGTTGTTTTCAGGGGGTTGTTGTGTTTGGTTAATTTTGAGAGCCTTATTCACCGTTAGCTCCTAGTATATTCACTTTAATTCCGTACTTATTATTTGACTTCTTGTGATTATTTAATCTGCTATCCCGGCTAAGAATTTTGTTTTGGAGCGAAATATATGCCATAATTGTTCTTCGATGCTTCGGCCCGGCCGTGTAGAAATTCTATAAAGGTAAATAATGTCAGTATTTAATTAACAATGATGGGTCGCGATTCTGGTGCAGACTGTAGTCTGATTTTCAATTGTAGTGAGGATGGATACTGTTTGCTTACTTCATGGCTAAGTTGTACTAGTTTGTCTAACATGGTTCAAAACCCGTTTGTGTTTTTTTGTTAATGTTGTTCCTTTGTTAAGAATATAATTATATATTTCGTGGCCTGGTTTTGTACTTATAAAAGGTTTTTTTTTTCCTTTACGAACGGATGTTTCTTCCAGAACCCCCCCGGCTATCATTCCCCCCTCCCTTGTTCCTCTTGTGTGAAATTCGGGGAGTTTTTTTATGATCTTGATTACCCTTCTTTCATGCCCTCTTTCCTTTGAAATGAGGTGTGCGCACATCTGTGTTAGTGTGTGGGGGCCTCTGTGGGAGTGTGAGGGCGTGTCCGTTCTCACGTTGCCCCGTGTATATTAAAAAAAACGATATTATCTATGTTGGCAGAATAATTCTTAAAAAAAAATAATTTTTAAAATTAAAAAGGGGGGCATATATCCAACAGTCCGCCCTTTTGAAAATTATCAGGGGTCGATTTGGCCACTGGCGAATTTTCAAACAAAGTAATGCCCCCTTTTTATGTCATGCATCCCATCAGCCGCCCTTACTCTCGGCGGTTATTTCTTACAACGCGCGTGCACGTATTACAATCTTAATCTGGTTACATCTGAATTAGCAAAGGAAATAACAACCGTTAACATCGATATTGCGTTACATTGGTTCTCGTACATCATAATTCCGACGAATATTCATTTTTGTTTTTGCTTACCATGGTTACATTTGAATTAAGCAAGGAAATTAACAACACGTTAAAACATCGATATCATCAGTTACATGGTTCTCATACATCATAATTCCGACGAATTTCATCTTTGTTTTTGTTAAATCCTGGGAAACGCTAGGTAGCGGTTTCGAACGCATTTATGCGTCACCTTCCTCATGTTGCCTGGTTTACCACTTATCACTTTGATAATTCGATCACGGTTTTCGGGTTCGTTTTTGTAATTTTCTCTCTCACTCTCTCGCGTCGTGGGAGTGTGTGGTGAAAAATTGTGCTGTACATAATCAGAATTCGCGCACACAACCCACTTTGACACTTGGTTCGTGGCATTCGCTCTCTCTGCGATTACATGCACATTTGCCGAGTTTGTGTGTCGATTTAATTCTGTCCCTCGTAATGTTGCCCTCTTTGTTTTTACGAGTGTGTTAGATTTTAACACCATTCCCGATATGTCATGAACATTCGTCTCCATTTTAGCACTCCGATCCACATACATTTTGGTTTCCCTTGGATATTTTCCATTCAAAGGCTCACGCCTGCGCTCCTCAGGGCGTGTCTCTGTGTGCTCTCTTTGTCTCTGCTGTCTGTTATCTACTGTCCGATCACGCCTCAATGCAACCCCGCACCCGATCCGCGTGCCTTTCACGAGAGCACCGTCCGTGTTTTTGCCCGCCCTGTCACCTGCAGCCTGCTTGTATTTCCCATTGAGCTCGGGGTTTAACAAAACCTCGGCGGGTGGTTCATCATGTATTTGGACCGCATTCTGTGTTATTCCTCTATTCCCTCCTGGTATAGCCGGTGGAGGAATTGGTCGGAATTGGATCGATTGTGTTTGACCTCCCATCCTGCGATTCCTCTGAATGTTCGCATCCATACCTCCGCGGTCTGTGTAACACCTTCCCGCTAGGTGGTTATCTCGCCATCTTAGTGTGCAACTTTGGCCTCGTGTGTGTCGTGGCATGGGGTGTTGGTATGGTTCTGTTCTGAACCTCCCCCTCCTGCGATTCCTCTCAATGTTCGGCTTTGTGCCGCTCTCATTCTCGTGCCAACCTCTCTCTGGTTTATTTTGCCACAGGTGCGTGTGTGTTTGCTCTTCTAGGCATTGTGGGACTGTTCGGTGATTTTTATTCCTCTCTGAGAGGCTGGGTTCCTTATCCCTCTCCCTGTGTTCTGGATCCGAATTCTGATTCTTAGCTCTGTACAACCATGCCATGTACGCCTTGCTCTCTATGCGGCGTAAGGATGCGGTTTCTGGATTCAAAACCATTCTCACCCTTTCTGTAATCTCTGGGCTCAAGGATTCAAAAAACATAATTTTGAACATTTTATCTCCTTCGTGGTATTGATTCACATCGCCTGCGTAATACGCTCTTTTAAATTGTACGAGGTAGTCACGTGGATCTTGGTCCATGCCCTGGGTCATCGATTTTACAGCATAAAACCCTTCAGTGAGTGTCGAATATTCTCCAAACTTCCGAATCACTGCCAGGCTCAGTTGTTTAAAATCATTTCTAACCTTGTGTGGTAGTGACTTTACCCATGGAATAGAATCTTTATGTAAGCTTCGTTTCAACAAACTCGCTTTTTCATCCCGTCTCATCAGCCCTCTAATCATTGCCTCCTCTTCTATTGTTGCGATATGTGTGTGGATATCCATAGTCTTATTGTGGGGGTCAAAATCGGGAATTCTGATTAGAGCCTTGTCCATCAATTTAAGGGTTTTACTGGTGAATAGGTATTCCGAAAGTTGATTGCCGACAGCGTCATCATCAAACAAGTTATCATCAGGCAATCTGTCACTTTTATCTGTTCTGTGTGGGGCGTGATTAAGCGGTGTGCATTTCCTGTGTGCGCGCCCAGTGCCGTGTCGCTCGTGTTGCCATTTCCCTTCAGTTTTTGCCTCTGCCCTTAGTGGAGCACGTCCTGTCGACTTTACTTTAACATTTTGCTTCCCTCTATCTGTGAAGTTGTCAATCTCACATGTTTTTGTTTGCATATGTATCTCTCCATCCCTTCTCTCGAATTGTGAAGGTTTCTGTTTGTCAAGGATTTTTTGTTTGATATCCATAATTTTTTTGCGATTAGTCCCTGGACTCTGTCCACGTACCCAAGAGTGTGATTTAATGTTACTTCCATATTTATTCTGTGGATCCACGTCTGTGAGTTTCGCTGGTGTCGCGAGCCCTGATTTCTCCTCCCTTACGATGGTGTGAGGACATTTTTCCTCGTTTATTAGAGACGATTTCTCTCCTGTTTCCATTCCGAATTTTCCTTCATTCCACCATCCCTGTCTGTATGCCTGTGTGAAAAGGCATGAGTCCTGTCCTGCCTTCTCTGCAGCTTTTGCATCGTGTTCGCCTTCCTTACATTTTATCCAGTCAATTAGTTTCCCCCGAGGTGTGTTCGTGTTATCGATACAGCTCCCTTCCCATATGTCTCTCTGACTGTACTGCTTTGTAACAGATTGGTCGGTACGTTTTAATACGAGTTCCCCGTACCCCGTAACCCATTCAAAAATTATTCTTAATCCTAGCATCTTAGGTATGGCAAGAGTTACTTTGACCTTTCCTTTCAGAGTGCCTATCAAACAATTATCTCACAGAGTGTAGTCAGTTTGACTCGAGCTATTGTTATTTTCCGATTCAGAGTGCGTACCTCTAACACCATTTATCACAGGGTGCAATCGGTTTGATACGATATTATCTTAATTCCACTGTCTCTGTTTCAACCTGCTATTCTGGGTTTTAACCTTAGAGGGCGTTTTTTTTTGTTTTACGCCCGTTTACAATCACAATGCAATGTTTGGTCACGATATTCTGGTTAACACGAAGTGATTCATTCCATCATCCATGCAAAACACTGTCTGTGAGAGATCCCGGACGAGCCACCCCATTATGTTGTATGTGTCGGAGTTATGAAATTTTGATGAAAATAATAAAAATTAATAATTTTCCGAAAAATGCGCAAATCGCATTAATTATGTTAATGTGTGTATTAACATGCATAAATTATGATACTGCATGTGATTATATGCATATATTATGATAGTGTGAGTAATTATATGCATAAATTATGATAATCGCTGAGATAATCGTAGTAAGTTATGCGGATGCTTGCGATGATGTTAATGTGAGCAGTTGTGGTAATTAGGCTCAGCTTCGTTTATCCAGAGTTATGTCAATCAGGATAACACGATGATCAATGATTAAACGTTTACCGATTATCCTAGCGTGTGTTATGATATTTAGGTCTCCATTTTCATATCTCATCACAGGATACAGTTATCAAAAATATGATGGTTTTGCATGGACTTGGAAAGAAGCACTCGAACAGTTGGTGTTAAGAAATTTTATTCTAACAAGCATGTGACATTCTATCATGCAGGTCAAACATGCGTCAATAATTCATGAATAACCAAACACTTATGCATTTGCGATATCATGCATTCGATTAATATGAATAACTAAAATTCTTATGCAATTACGAGATTAAGCATTGACTAATATGAATGAATAAACACTTATGCATTTACTAAATTGAATAACTCAAAACTCTTATGCATTTTCGATATTGTGCATTCGACTAATATGGATAACTAAAATTCTTATGCAATTACGAGATTAAGCATTGACTAAAATGAATGAATAAACACTTATGCATTTACTAAATTGAATAACTCAAAACTCTTATGCATTTTCGATATTGTGCATTCGACTAATATTGATAACTAATATTCTTATGCAATTACGAGATTAAGCATTGACTAATATGAATGAATAAACACTTATGCATTTACTAAATTGAATAACTCAAAACTCTTATGCATTTTCGATATTGTGCATTCGACTAATATGGATAACTAAAATTCTTATGCAATTACGAGATTAAGCATTGACTAAAATGAATGAATAAACATTTATGCATTTACTAAATTGAATAACTCAAAACTCTTATGCATTTTCGATATTGTGCATTTAACGAACTGAATGACCAAAATTTATTATGCAATCGTAACCTCTACCTCTCCACCAGGCATCTCATTAGTTCGTTTTTGTATCGATCACAATCGGCGACTGGCCGAGGTTGAAAACAAACATGACACACTTCATTTGCGGTAATAAACAGCACTTATTGTATCCCAGAGGCGAAGGTCTATGTGAGGGCGGGTGTGGGGAGAGCGAGTCTGATTTTTTTAATTAATTCTTCGGCGAGATTCTCTGACAAAGGGGAACTGGTTTGACAAGATTTTCTCTCTCTGTGCACGGTCGATTTGTAATGAGAATTTCGGGAGGTTGAGTTTGCCTCGACGAGTCTATTGATCGCCTATGTGATGAGCGGAACAAGGGAAAGGCACGGAAACCAACCTCACTCTTATAACCGACGGACTCTTAATCACTCGATGGGCCACGATTCCTCAAGGCCAGCTGATGGTTCATGTAGTTGATAATCAGTCTTCCAATAATTGTGTAGGGTTGATACGACAGTAAGGGTGAACTAGATAGGATAGTCTCACAGGTGAGTGGGGCGTCGATGCGTGCGGGTGTGTGGGTCTATTGGTGGGGGAAGTTGTGGGTACGAACGACTTTCGGAGGAGGGTCCTCTTTGTCGCGGCTGCGGTGATCGGCGGCTGCAGACTCCTTCCTCGGTAGAGCCCGTACGAAGATTGGCGGCGCGGTCGGGCGAGCACCTCGGCGTGGTGGCGGCAAGAGAGCTGGCTCGTTCACTCGTGTGCGGCAGGCGAGCACCTCGGCGATGCACGTCAAGGTGGTTGAGTCTCGTGTGCTCGTTTGCGGCAGGCGATGCACCTCAGCGATGCACGTCAAGGTGGTTGAGTCTCGTGTGCTCGTTTGCGGCAGGCGATGCACCTCGGCACCACGCGAACCTCGTCCTTCTGGATGACGAGAGCTTCTTCGCTGGCGGTGACGAGAAGAGAGGGCTGTCGCCCTGGAGATCTCTGGTGGCCTTAGCCCGGAGACGAGATGAGATGTAGGCCGGAGCTCGTGAGGAACTGTGATGGGGCTCGGAGCCCTGGCGATCTGTGGTGGGGCCAGAGGCCCTGACGATCTGTGGTGGAGGGCCAGGCCCCTGACGAAGTGAGTTGAATGGATTTTTCCCCGGCTTATGTTGAGAAAATGCCCTCCGTTTCCCGAGTTGTTCAAAGTCTGTCATAAAACCTTCCTGTGTGTGTGTGTTCGTCCGTGTGTTTCGCTTGCGTGTTTGTCCGTGTTTATTAGCTCTGAAGACACAGCTGTTGTCGTTCTGGAAGGGGGGGGGGCTCGTGACGGCGCCAACGAAGTTATACATTAGCCAGACCGATGATTCGCGTCGAGTTATATATATAAAAGAGATATTCGAATCCATGTTTTTGTTACTGAATAATATTTGTCGCGACAACCTACTTGTTAAGCGAGCTTAATTATTTCCGCCCTCGCTCGGGGATCATATCTTTTGTCTCACACAGCTTAAGTTGTTTTGGTTTGGAAGTTGAAATGCGACTTATTCCATTATGCCCCAGTTAAGCCGAAACCGTGTTCCCGATGTTTCATCGTGACCCGATCTCTCATGGAGATGTTATTCCTTGCGTGTGCAATTTTTGCTGTCCGTGTTGTGGGAAGACAAAGACGGTTGTTTCCACGGTGGAAGCGCCCGGCGCATGCGCTTATTTATTTATTTCTGAGAGCGTGTTAATTTCCTTTGAGCCATTGCCCGGGAGTTTTATTGGTGTCATTTCCCGGCTTGGTGCCTGCGTGTGGAGATCCTCTCGGAAAGACAAAGACGGTCGTGTTGCTGCTGTTGTTTTCAGGGGGTTGTTGTGTTTGGTTAATTTTGAGAGCCTTATTCACCGTTAGCTCCTAGTATATTCACTTTAATTCCGTACTTATTATTTGACTTCTTGTGATTATTTAATCTGCTATCCCGGCTAAGAATTTTGTTTTGGAGCGAAATATATGCCATAATTGTTCTTCGATGCTTCGGCCCGGCCGTGTAGAAATTCTATAAAGGTAAATAATGTCAGTATTTAATTAACAATGATGGGTCGCGATTCTGGTGCAGACTGTAGTCTGATTTTCAATTGTAGTGAGGATGGATACTGTTTGCTTACTTCATGGCTAAGTTGTACTAGTTTGTCTAACATGGTTCAAAACCCGTTTGTGTTTTTTTGTTAATGTTGTTCCTTTGTTAAGAATATAATTATATATTTCGTGGCCTGGTTTTGTACTTATAAAAGGTTTTTTTTTCCTTTACGAACGGATGTTTCTTCCAGAACCCCCCCGGCTATCATTCCCCCCTCCCTTGTTCCTCTTGTGTGAAATTCGGGGAGTTTTTTTATGATCTTGATTACCCTTCTTTCATGCCCTCTTTCCTTTGAAATGAGGTGTGCGCACATCTGTGTTAGTGTGTGGGGGCCTCTGTGGGAGTGTGAGGGCGTGTCCGTTCTCACGTTGCCCCGTGTATATTAAAAAAAACGATATTATCTATGTTGGCAGAATAATTCTTAAAAAAAAATAATTTTTAAAATTAAAAAGGGGGGCATATATCCAACAGAAGAGCGTTCCGGACGGCCGCAGAGGCGCATCTCCAAGCGCGCGACGCAGTGACCGCATTTATTCGATGGCGAGAGACAAGCCGCTGAGGATGGACTGGAGTTCACGTGATGGTTTACACTCCTTGAAGAGATCAGGAAGGAATTGTGGCAAGGTGTAACGAGTGCTCCCATTTGTTTAAAACCGACCTGCATCGTTCGATGGATACGACTCAAAATACAAAGGTAAAGGGGCAGCCCTGCAAGTGCTCGCTCGCACTGCTCTGGAATCGAGGGCCTGTCCCCGTGAACCCTGCTGGGAGTTTGGTCTACGCTGACCGGGCGAGTTGGACGAGATGTGCGTACCCACGCTAACAATCATATTTATTTTATAAAGCGCCTTTCAAATCGAAAACATCTTAATGTGCCATACATAAAGGACCATAAAATAACTGCACTTTACCCCATCCATCACACGCGATCAGCTGATGCACCGTGGCGAACCCGTTTATTCCGCCGGGCAAAGAGCAGCGCGGGAGTAGAATTCGTAAAACATTTCCCATTCATCTTCTTGGTTCTTTCGGTAAAGTCACGTAGAAGGGAATAAAATAATAAAAATAAAACATAATAAAATAATTCTCACGACGTTTCTGCCACAACGCCGAGAATTATTTTATGTTTTATTTTTATTATTTTATTACTTCCCTTCTACGTGACTTTACCGAAAGAACCAAGAAGATGAATCCCTGCAGTCACGAAAGCTTTAAATCGAAACATTTCCCATTGTTTCGAGTGCCGCACTGGAAGAAGAATCAAACCCGAGTGGAATCCTGGATTGCAATTCCGGTGCGCTAAATCATTACACCACCGCGGCAGCTCTTAAGATTTGCCGAAATATTACATTCCACAAACCTCCAAACATTGCAGATTACAACCCTGGCCCGCTGGGATGTGGTAGAAAAAAAAACATTTCTCGCAAGCATTTCGGGTCAAAGACGGTTGCGCCAAACCCGATGTATTATTTTATCGCGAAGAACGCGGCCAGCCCATGAGCTTAGCCCTGTCCCGAGCACGCGCCGTAATTGCCGCGCATGCAAATTGGCCGGCAATTACAGCGGGCGTCGGCCGTCGCGGGCAAGAAGGGACGGTGCTTGCTGGCTCCGACAGGCTCGACGATCCTCCGTCTTGTTTGCTTGCACGCCGTGGGAAGGGTGGCTGCGGCGGCGGTTGATGGCCACGGCAGCTCCGGCGTTGTTTTCGTTCCGTATCCCGGCGTGTGCGTGCACGGCCCAACGAGATCCCGGCGAGCCCAAGGTGGCGTCGGCTTGCGCCAAAGGTCGTTGGAAGCGTCGCGGCGGTCACAGGGTGCACCCGGTGGGTTGGGGAGGGGGGGTAATTGGGGCAATTGCGGATCCCCCCCCGCCAAAATGCTTGTATGGTCTTGCCACTTACAATGTTTGCGTTTCCAGAAATTAGCAACTCTGTATTTGGTTCGGTAGAAACAATTTCCCGTCTGAAATGTGTACCTGGTTGCGCAACTGCCGGTGGTACCTGCGGTGGAGCTGTGGTGCCTGCAGTGGCGTTGGCGGTGGTGCCTCCGCTCTGGAAACTTACCGTGGAGGTTGTGCAACGCAGTCAAATGGAGCGGCGGCTTCCCCTGGCCAGGCTCCATCCAGTGCCCAGGCACGAAGAAAGACCCTCTCCACATAACTGATTTCAAATGGTGCTAGACCAGGGATACGGAACTCTAAACACCAAGAGAAATCAGTCATCTGGGTGGGGCTGGGCGCTACCGGCTGGTTTGAATGCCGCCGTGGTGGGGCTGGGTGGGCCTCGGTGAGGCCGTGTTGACGGGGCGAGGTTCGGCGGGGGCACGGCGAGGCTGGGTCTTGGTGGCGTCGGCGGCTGTCTGGCTTGGTCCCAGCAGCAAGAGCAGCTCAGATGCCGAGCGAAGTTCACCGCCGCAATGCGGTAGCCAAGGGCCGTTTCCTCGCCAAGAAAGTCCGACTGATGTAACCAGGCACGGCTGATGTAACCACGTCCGCGCGCCCGACTTCCTCGAGAAGGACCGTGGGCAAGGACCGCACGCTGCCCCTAGAGCTTCAAAGAAGCCGTGCCTCCCCCCCACCCCCCAGCCGTCCCCTCGAGCCACATCCGGCAGGCCGCATAACGCACAGGAACCAACAGAACACGCGTTGGCCTACGCTCGGTGGCAGCAATGCCAGCGACGTTGTCACACTTCGCCGACGACGGTGCGGCTGCGGCAACCGAGAGTGAAGGTCACGCACGGATAGGTCCCACCGGTGGCTGCCACCTTGCGGGGATCGCAATTGGCGCCAGTCTAAGTTTTTGTCGATTCTCATGCGGCCGCGGTGGGCGGCACGTGCCGCCGGCGTGTGACCGTGTGGCAGGTGCAAAGTTGTATTTATCTGGGGACTCCTCGCCCCAATGCTTCAATGATGGTCTCTAGGCTGGCACGGCTCACCGATGAGCCGTAACGATAGCGAGGATCAATTTAACACACTGGGCTGGCTCTTGGCTAGCCGTGAGTGTACACGGCTCACCAATCAGTCCGATTTGGACCTGATCCCGTTCGTCTTGCCCGGATGCAATCGCGAATTGTGTTTATTTTTCGGCTTTCTACGGCGGTGTGTATATATAGGTGCACATTGCGACAATGCTGGGCTACCCTTGGCAGTCTGCGTACTCAGTCAACGCTCGCCGACAACCTGGTCGGAGGGCGCAGCGCGGCCGAATCTCTCGCAGCGCGTAGCCAGCGGACGGTCGTGGACGCGGCCGTATGCTCGCCGTTTGGTGAAGTATGTCCAACTCCAGGGACACCGATTTCATATGGTGCTAGAGAAGGAACATCACAGTCTAAGCCACCACGTGAAACCAGCTCCCAGGAGCAGAAGGATCTGTAGCGGTGGTGGCGGCGGTGGTGGTGGGGGGGGGAGACGTCGATGAAGATCGGCGGCCCGACGATAGAGACCCCAGGGCGCAGGCGTCGCGCGGTCGACCGGCCTGCCAACGTCAACAACACAGCAAGGCCACCATCATATCGTCGTCACATCAACCGCCCTCGTCAGATCATCCACCTTGTCGCGAGATCAATGAGCAGCGTCTGTGCCCGTGCGTTTCACTCGCGTGTGGCGGGTTGCTCACCCCGTCACACGGAGTGATTTGACGATCCGTCGTGATTCGGGAGTTACACTGAGTGTTTACCGTCTCGCTCTTGTTTCTTTTTGGTTCGTTCGTATGCCCCCCCCCCCCAAACCGCGACGACTCGCCGAATCACCGGGAGAATCGCTGCGTGCCTGAGGGTCACCACAGCCTGACCACTGTACCTGAACACTGCACGTCTAATTGTCGTTATTTTTACACCGATGACGAAAGGTGAAAGGCGCGGTTCAGCAACTGCTTACTTGCGCCGCCGCTGGCAGACGCCCCTCACTCGAGCCGACGACAGGAGCTGTCGCGGCGTGCCCACGCCTTCCATAGGCTTGACCAGATGTGTGGCGTCCCCACATTCTACCTCGCCGCACCTGAACTGCCGATCACAAGACTGTTAATGCTGCTGGGTGGACGGCGGTGGTGGAGGTGGGGATGTATCATAAATCTCCGCGCCGGGAGATTGAACCTGTGGCTTGGCAGTGCGGCGCAGCTTAACCACGACAGCCAGCGGCGGCAGCGTCGATGCGAGCTTCAAAAACTCTCGCTCGTCGATAATCTGACGCGAATCGGCCACGAAGAAACATTTAGCAAATGCCAAGATTCGTCGTCCACGCCAATTTGCACACAGCCACCGGGCTCGTGGTGCCACTGCCGCCCGCCTGCCCGCAGCGCTCGCTCATAACCATCATCACCGCAAGAGCAAACATTGGGACGGCTCCACCCGTCGTATAAAAGCGCCGCTCAAGACGATGCCCGCTCCCCTTCGTTATCCGGGCACCGTGGGTGAACAAGTGCAGCTGTGCGAAAGTCTGCACCGAACCCTCCTCCTCCTCGCGTCACCGACTGGGCGTCGGCGCCCCCGAGGGGAGCGTTGCGTTGTGCGGCTGACAAAATATTTTTTTTTTACACAAAACGAGTTTCCCAGGAACTAACTAAACGCCCTGCGCGCTCCGTGGGAGCCAAAGACCTGAGCCTCCGGGCTCCGCCAACAAACAAATATCGACCCACGCAGCACAAACCTGAGCTGACTTCATGTTTTTTTTTTTTAAAGCTTAATTAGCAAACGGAGGTGGAAAGCTGTGAAGTGCACGTGCGTTGTAGTTGTGGTCGTGGCGTGCGTTGTTGTTGTGGCCGTGGCGTGCGTTGTGGTCGTGGCGTGCATTGTTGTTGTGGTGGTCATGGCGTTGTTGTTGTTGTGGTCGTGGCGTGTGTTGTTGTTGTAGTTGTTGTTTGTCATTGCGTGCATTGTTGTTGTGGTCGTGACCCCCCCCCCCCCACGCCGACGTTTCTCTCCAAGTGCCGGGGGCTCATCCGTCCGTTGTGGTGGTGGGGCGTGTAATGACGCGCAGACTTCCGCGATTATCGCCGATCCTCAAGATGACAACGCAAGCCTCAGATGGCAGAAATCATTTGTTGTCTTCGGTTCGCACGCGTTCATCTGCAAACGGGGTGAGGTGACCACTGCAGCCACAAATAGCCTCTACAATCGCTGCAGTGTTTAACTGAGAATCGATTATTGAATCGCAGGTGGGGAGAGTGGGGAGAGTGGTTTAATTGTTGCACGTGTGGTTTCTCAGTTTAATTACCAGGTAGGGCCCCCACCGAGCTATGCAGCTCTTTTTCAGAAGCGACCTGGCCACAAACAATAGCGCAACGAAGTGACTTCTATCACCTGGAAATGTATCGCAGCCAAATACTCTAAACGCGTGTTTCTGAATGAAAAAGAGAAATGGCGCCGCCGAAGACGACCACGAGAGAACAGGCAAACTCCAACTATACAGCAGCAGCAGGCGTCAGGGTCAGGATCGAACTTACAACCTCCTGTATACCAGGCGAGGTAGTTAACATCTCACCACCGTGGTGAGATGTTAACACCCCAACGGAGCGGCAGGACCCTCCTGACAGAAGAAGCCTTGAGAGTCGGCAAGGCTTTCCCGGTAATTTCGTTCGTCGTCTTCGCCAGTATCAGCCAGGCTCAATCCACTGCTGGATGAAGACCCTCCCCCCCCAGACTGCCGCCGCCGCCACCTCACTGACGATCCTGCGGCGACGAAACGATCCGCGCGGCCACCGGCGCGTGGAGGTGCGAGGCGTTGGTTCGATTGTTCGGGAAGTCGTCATATGCAAATTACTTTGTCAAGGCGCTCTTCCCCCTCCAACCCAGCTTAAATGTACGCTCCAAGCCTGGGGTGTTTCATTCAGACGCTGTCTTCCCGACAGACCTGTTCTTCACCTGAGGATGGATGCTTGCGTTGTGGCCGAAACGTCGTGAGAATTATTTTATGTTTTATTTTTATTATTTTATTATTTTCCTTCTACGTGACTTTACCGAAAGAACCAAGAAGAAATCGTCATTCCTTACACGTTTACCTGCACCAGTCGCCACGGTCCCGCCGCACCCGGGGCGCAAGCGTCGTGCCACCCGTCGCGCACCTGTGCAGGCAGCCGATGCAGCCAAAGCCTCCAGCGGCACCTGGAACGGGGGTGGGGGGGGCACGCACGTACGCGCAGACACCTGTGCAAATTGCACCGGGAGGACACACCTGTACGAGGCATGCGCTTGTGAACACACCTGTGTAAGTAGTCTATGGTGCTCACACAGGTGAACACACCTGTGTGAGTAACACACCTGTATATCTAGTGTATGGAGGACCCAGGTAAACACCAATATGGGTGCACACAGGTAAGCACACACCTGTATGGGTAGCGTACGGAGCACACAGGTAAACACACCTGTATGTAGTGCACAGGTAAGCATACACCTGTATAGGTAGCGTATGGAGCACACAGGTAAACACACCTGTATGGAGTGCACAGGTAAGCACACACCTGTATGGGTAGCGTATGGAGCACACAGGTAAACACACCTGCGGGGGCAGCTGCGCGGGTTGAAGGAAGTCGGTGCCAGCATCTGGGCACGGCGACCGCACGGGAGTCCCCGGGGGCGCCGGCTTGAGCAAGTTTCCTCACGCCGAGAAGCGAACAGGAACCTGAAGAGACAGAACAGTGCGCGCAGGCGACAAGACGTTAGCAGCGGCAGCGGCGACGACGACGACATCGCACGACAACATCGAACGATGGCCCTTGACATCGGCGCTTCAACGCCAATGCAGGCGACACGGCCTCCCAAGACTCCCGACTGATCCACACTCACCAGAGGTCGCAAACGGGTTTTGATTCCTTACCCGTACCCGGCCGCACCAGGGTCGCAAACGGGTACCCATACCCGGATATCGGGTAGGGTACGGGTATCGGGTACCCGGTTGCGACCTCTGACACTCACTCGCCGACCCACCCGGCCATCCGCTCGCCACACTGCAGGTCTTGCCCCCCCCCCCCCCACTTTGAAACTCGACTCCCATTGTTGTCTCTTTCCTCCTCCCAAGCTCTTGCAGGAATAACGTAGCTCAACTCAACAAGCACAAGGACTCCTTTACAACTCCTCGTGGATCACGCGCCTTCGACGGTGCCGCTTGTCGCTGGCCGCTTGGCGTTATGGGCCTTTGGGCCTGCACTTGGCAACAGTGATTAAAAAATAAAAATACGTCAACAAACAATTGAGCTGTTGGCGCTTTGCAAAGACCGAATCGACCAATTCGTACCGTGCGTTATTCGGCACGACACCTTCCTCAAGACGAGCCCGGCAACGCGGTCGCGAAACGTTGGACATCGCGCCGAACAACACGCGGCAAAAACAACACCGAAAACGCGTCTCAGAACAATTGATGACGATGGCGACGACGACGATTACAAACGTTGACGACGAAGCCACAAAGAAGGCAGACGACACTCGACGGCCACGTTGACGCGAGTGTTGTATAAAGGGGGGCTCACGTTGACGCGAGTGTTGTATAAAGGGGGGCTCACGTTGACGCGAGTGTTGTATAAAGGGGGGCTCACGTTGACGCGAGTGTTGTATAAAGGGGGGCTCTGGCGATGCGGGTGCTGACGGCTGAGTGGCGGCTTGGGAATCCTCGCTGCCGATGCAGCTGGCGCTCGAGCCGGGCGGTTCGAGGCAGCTGCGGGCAAACTCGGGACCTCGCGCCGCTCACGTCGCTCACCCCGCTCACCCCGCGACGCACACGGAATGGCCCCACCACTCCCCCACCCCGTTCAGTCATTAACCGATGTGTCACTGTCCTTGGCGCAGAGGTTCAAAGCGGGTACGTCAACAGCGATGACGACCCCGAGCGAGCACGATGGATGCTCGCTCCTCCGGATGAGAGTTACGAGAGGGGGGGGGGGGGTGGAAAAACGAATTCACGTTATGGTCCTCCAGCAGCTCCCCCCCTCTACGCAATTCATTTCTCTGCAGAAGCACGAAGATGAAAGCGCGCAACGGCGACAACGCCGCGGGAGCAAAATTCAACCGACCTCTTGACCCTTGACCCCCCCGAGCAATAGCGACCACGCACGGGCAACGCCACAACGCTCGCCGCTCACCGCTCGACTTTCCCCCCCGCGAACGCCACGTGGGCGACAACTGGGATTGGCGCTCCCGATTGCCGTGAGCGAGCCGCCCGGTGACCCGCTCGACCCGCTCGAGCCGCGTGGTGCGGCCCGGGAGCTCGGCACCTCCCCAGGATGCCCCACCGACCCACCGCAGCACCCCAGCACCCCCCGGCCACCGCCGCGGCAACCGCATCGTTGAGAGTCCGCCGCCGCTGCCGCCGCTTTCCAAAAATCAATCGCCCATCGGAGCAACGCGCCGGCGCCGCTCGAGACGTAAACCGCCGTCGACCGCGAATCAAACCTGGGCACAACATCGTCACCGTCGATTTTCTTGAATGCAGAAAATCGCAGATCCCACGGCGGCAAGTCCACGTGGTCAAGCGATCGTGTGAGCGACGAAGGGAAGGGGTGGGGAGGGGGATGGAGGGGGCGGTGAATGGAGGACCCCCAGCGATGGCGACGGCGGCGGCTTCGGTGGCTTCGCGCAACATCCTGGTTCGGACGTCGACCCAGGCGTTTAATTGCGTCAGATTGCCGCCAAGCGGTGACGGGAGAGGTGCGGCGGGCAGGGCCGCAGAGGGCAGGGCCCTGGCAGCAGGGGAGGGAGGGAGGGTGGTGGTGGTGGATGCTGGGGGAGCGCGGTGGGGGGGGTGGAGATGGGTGTGAACTTGGCAATTCCCCCACAAATGAAGTGGGGGAATTTTTTTTGTTCTGATCTTAGCCGCGGGTACGCCTACGCCCACGCGCACACACACACAGGATACGTACCCGCACGCAGACGAACACGCGCGCACTCACGTGAACGCACGCACGCGTAAAACACATGCGCCTAAACACAACAGGGACACGCACACACACCGAGAAGCGCACGGAGCACCTATGATGAGGTGGGTGGCCGACACCACACCCGGCCGCCTTTGTCTCCCAAGTACTGATGTTTACACACCGCACCAGGTACTGATTTAAAACGGAGGGGGAGGCCACAGGACTGGTTTTAACTATTCGGCCATTCTTATTGGCCGTGGGCAGGAATCGAGCTCGGGTCGTCGGAGTTCGTAGCGCAGCGTGCCGACTACTGCGCTACCGCGTAAATACACGCGTGCACGCGACCCCCATCCAGGGCGCGCCCCACGCCGTGTGCGCGTGCGCGTCGGTGTGTACCCTGCAAGCTTTACATCCGGTATTTTGTTTGCTCGCTGCTATTTTTACGGCGTCCGCTCGCCGCGGGTTCGATCGGAGCTCTCCCTCTCTCCCTCTCTCTTCCCGATCGGCGGTGGCGACGGCGTCGGAAATGTTCTCGCAGCGCCGCGTCTCGCGAGTGCTGAACCGCCGAACGAACTCGGCTCCAAAGCGGAGCGACGAGCGACGGAGGACTGCCGAGCGACGGCCACCCGAGCGTTAAACCTCACACAGGAGCAAGGTCACGGGGGCGCACACGCACGCACACACGCGCGTGTAAAATTTGCATGCGTACGTGGGTGGGTGGCTGAGCGCAGGGCGAGCCTGCTGGCTTAGCGTGGCACAGCGCTACGGAGCCAGCAACCCAGAGTTTGATTCCCGGCCACGGCCAACGTCGGTGGTGATTATCTTAATCGGTCCTGGATCATCTACCAGCAGCAGTTCCAGGCGCGGTGTGTAGTAAACATCAGCACTGAGGAGACAAAGGCGGCCGGGTGGGGTGCTGCAGACCACCTTGTGTGCTGTGCCAGCCTTCAAAGGTGCTCACTAACAGCACTTGCCTCAACCACCTGTGCAGGCTACACGGGGCAGCTCTGTGTGTGTGTGTGCGTGGGTGTTTCATGAGCGGCGGCAGCAATCCGCACATTCCATGCCCGAGCGTGGACGCAACCGCCGGTGAGCGACCCGCGGTGACCCTCACCCTCCTCTCTCCACGGGGGGTGAGCAGTGGGGGGGGGGGGAGGGGATTTCCGACCCCACGGTAGGATCGAAAGAGGGGGGGGCCCACTCCTCTCTCTGACAAACCGCCCCCCTCGAAAAACTCTCAAAACTCACAGCTCTCCGATGCATTTCCGCACCGCGCCTTTCCCCTAAATTGAGTTCCCTTCATCCGGCAGTGGAGCGATCGATTGTAGCCAAACGGCAGAAATGCCGTTAAGCCCCCTGCCACAGAGTGGCCGATGGCAAGCCCCCTGTTTCATCACGATCCACCTGTATCACGAGCGGCGGTGCGCACCTCCCACCCAACACACACCACCCCGTGCCTGCTGCAGAGCACACGGGACCCTCTCTCTCTCGCTCTCCGAACCGAACTGAGCTCCCAAGTTCAAATCCAACGCTTGCGCCCGCGAAAACCTCGTTTACTGGCAGTAGCGGGTGGGAGGGTGAGCGGTGGTGGTGGGGTGGTGGTGGGGTGGTGGTGGGGAAGGGCACGGGAAAGTGAATTCGCGGGAGGTCCAAGGGCAGCTTTGCATTCGCCAAGAAATAAAACTTCAAACGACACCAAACCCCCTGGCCCCACCTCTGTGTCCCTAACCGCTCCCCGCTCGCTCTCCCCCCCCCCCATCACCTCCGCCCCCCCCCACGAACAAAGCGTGGGAGTGACATTTTGCGGTTGAAACTCAAGGCGACGACGGCGTTGGCAGAGCGGCCGAGGAACCTCGCACCTCGCGACGCACGCCCCCGCTGCTGCTGCACTTCGCACCGCGTTGCGTCGTGTCTCTCGCTCCAGCGAGCGGCTCACTTCGACCACGTCGCGCTCTCACGCCACCCACCGCACGTGGAAGGGCCTCCAACTAAAGGCTGTGTGTGTCCAGCCCCCCCCCCCACCACCCCCCATTGCCAACTACCGCAGAAAGTTTACTTATTATTTCAAATGTATAAGGAGGGTGAGGGGGAGGCTGCGATTGCGCACTGCTGCTCGAAGGGGCCTCCACTGTTGGTGGTTATGGAGTGACTCCCCCCCCTCTAGTGAAGATTGGCCTCCTCCTCCACATTGGCCAGCTTTTCTAGGAATAGGAGAGAGAGTCGCCCACACTTTGCCCCGCCATCCGCCGATTGACCGACTGCTGCGACGCACGCCCCCATTCCCGTCGCTGTCGGAAGCAACGCCCGCCGGCGGTGGGACGCGCGCGAGAAGTCGCAGGGGGCTGCACCTTTTTTTCTTTAACGACTAAACGAACGAATGTGCGAGAACGAGATGCGATCCGTACGATAAAAACAACAAAGCCGACCCCCCCCCCCCCCCCGTCGTCGAATGCCGCGCCCGGGTGATGGAAGCGAACCCGGGCCCTCCTGACCGCAAGTCCAGCGCGATGACCCCCCCCACCCCCGTGTGAGCTCTCCTCGGATGCAAATATTTTGTTTTGTCAGAGCTGCTCCTCCACGTGGAAGTTTTGTACGGAACTTTCGAGTGTTTTTTCTTTAAAAAATGTTTAAATAAGGGCGAATGCTCCGAAGTTTTGTTTCTTTAAACAAATGTGGCCCCTGGTCCACGTGGGGCAGTCGGTTTGCTTGTTTAACGACCGAACGAGGCCGCGGGGGCTTCGGTTGACCGGAGTTTTAAGGAGGCCGTTGGATAATTGATCGCCTAAACTCAATTATGTATACCCTACGACTAACACCCCCCCCTCCCCCCCTATAGACTTTTGACAGACTGTTGGTGCAAGTCCTGCTCGCGAGCAATTATGAAGGCCGGGCATGCCCGTCCGCCTTTGTCTCCTCGCTATTGATGTTTCATACACGCAACACCAGGATCTCATTTAAGGCCGAGTCGACCTTGGGGAGAACCCAGGATCGGTTCAGATATTCGCCGCCGGTGTTGGCCGCGAATCGGATCTTGGATCGCCGGATTCGTACCACTGCGCCACCGCTCACACATGCACAGAGAGAGTGCACGACACTGCCCACTCATCCGTCCACCCATCCACTCGTCCATCCACTCCCTCGCTCTCCCACCACCCAGCCAAGTCCACCGCGCGTTGCCAGCATGGCCTGATTCTTTGTGTGTACTCCACGCACAGGTGTGCAGGTGTATGGGTGCACAGGTACGGGTGCAGCTCTGTACAGACAGGTATGGATGTGCAGGTGAGCGTGTATATATATAGATTTAGGTGTACAAGCATACAGCTAAATTCAGGCTGGTATATGGGCACAGACGCGCTTACAGGTGTAAAGACAAGCAGGTACTCAGGTGTACCGGTAAACACACACAGGTATGCGGGCGCAGGAGCAGACACGGGTATAAACGCATGTGGGCTGCATGCACAGGTAAACAGTGCTGGTGTGCAAACACGCTCGCACACACGTGGTGTGTACTGCCACCAGCTCAAACCGCCTCGGACCGAGGGGGCGGTGGTGCTCATGCGCCACGCAGGTACTCACACCTGTACACACCTGGCCCTCACACCAACACTGCTACTCACACCTGGACACACCTGGCCCTCACACCAACACTGCTACTCACACCTGTACACACCTGGCCCTCACACCAACACTGCTACTCACACCTGTACACACCTGGCCCTCACACCAACATTGCTACTCACACCTGTACACACCTGGCCCTATCCGCAACAACACTGCCAGTCACACCTGTAAACACCTTGCCCGAAAATATAATTCTAACATATAAAAGTGTTCATATTTGTGCGGGCCTGCCTGTGTGCGTAGTGTATCTACGTGCGTGCAAGTGTACGAGTATGTGTGCGCGTATATGCCATGTAGTGAGTGGTGAGCACACCGTGCTTCCAACCCGGCTCACAGCCAACATCGGTGACTAATATCTGAACCGGTCCTGAACCTCCTTTAGGTCGACTCAGCCTTAAACGTGTACCTATTGCGGTGTGTAAAGCATCAGCACTGGGAGAGACAAAGGCGGCCGGGCGTGGTGCTGGCCACCCACCCCCGTCGTGTGCCGTGTCGGCCTTCATAGGGGCTCGCTAACAGCACTTGCCCCAGCAGTCTGTTGAAGGCTATGCGGGGGATCTCTATCTTTGTACCGTACGTGTGCACAGTGGTCACAGGCAGCGCTGGGAACCAACCACATTTCTTTGCATCTTTTGAAATGAAAAACAACATCTAACTGCCCTAACGGAAAACGCGAGAAGTTGTGTCCCCAACCTCAACCCCCTTCCTCCTCATCCTCCTCGCACAGCAACACACACCTTGACACGCCTCGTTTCATAGTCACCGAACCTCCCACCCACCCCTCCCCCCCTTTAAAAAAAAACATTTATTGAATTCAAAAATGCTTGGCACCTGGGCGACAGGTGAAGGAGGTTGGGCAACATCACCTGGGTTGAACCCATCTCTCGTGAGCTCAGTGGAGCCGCCACGTGGCCACGGCGTGTGTTGTCGCTCACAGACGGGGGCGTGCAGGAGGGCGGGCAGCAGCCGTGGGTGGCGTCAAGGATGCACGCGTGCCAAGCATTGTCAGCCAATCTATTCGCGTCACGTGCGTGTGTGTGGTGTGTTCAAAGGAGCGGTGGTGTAGTGGTTAGCGCGCTGCGCTACAAACCTGGCAACCCGGGTTCGATTCCCGCTCACGGCCAACACCGGTGACGATTATCTGAACCGGTTCTGGGCTTCCCATAGGGTCGACTCAGCCTCAAATGAGTACCTGGTGCGATGTGTAAACATCGCCACTAGGGAGACAAAGGCGGCCGGGCGTGGTGCTTGCCACCAACCCCCTCGTGTGCCGTGCCAGCCTTCATAGGTGCTCGCTAACAGCACTTGCCCCAACAGTATGTTAAGGCTTTGTCATATGTGTTCAAGGGTGGGTCCCTGTTACCGTCCGAGCGATCGGTTGCATGCAACTCAGTTGACCCCCCACCTCGCACCCCCCCGCCACCACAAGGAAGGAATCGCGGTCACGTCACCACGCCCAAGTGCAACCATGCACGGCGCACGTGTGTGTACTGTACATATCGATACACGTGTCCTTACGTAGAGCTCCCACCGCTTGGCACGTAACGGCCGTGCTTTTGTCGATTCACTCCTGGATGCATTCTTGTTCATGTTTTTGTTTTTTTGTTTGTTGCGGTTGCACCCGATTCAAGAGCCGAATGGCTCACGGGGCTATACCTAATACATGAACTTGAACTTGATGTCAGTGCCGGATTAAGCTAGTGCGGGGCCTGTAGCATATGTTATAATGTTATAAACATAAATATTAAAACACAATTTGTGCTACTTGCACAGTAAACTAATCGTATTTTTTTCATTTGCTATACAGCCAGACAATACGACACATCGCTGACTTTAAACACCCAGTCGTTCGTAAAAGTTGAAGGCAGTATAGTACTATAGTAATAGAGCAAGTGCAGGATCACTGAACCGCAATCGATAGCTTGAGAGCATTTATCGCGGGGCCCTTGAAAGTGCGGGACCCGTAGCATATGCAGCTACTTTTGCTACCAGGATAATCCGGCACCGCTTGATATGTGACCCTGGCCGTGCATGAAACTCGGCGCAGGGCCGCTAATTAATCTGCGCGGCGCTGCGTGTACACGGTGACCCCGTGGATACGGCACGTCAGGAGGTTGTTAGTTGCACCGGCGACGCTGCCGAGAAACCTCGCGGCGAGTTGCAAAGCATTCTGAAAGAGGAACACGGATGATTGATGACGACGATGGTGGCGATGTCATTCCTGATGGGAGTAATACTGGAAATGATGGTGGTGATGATGATATTGATGGTAGAAGCGGTCGTATTACAGCTGCTGACAGTGATGATGATCATCATTGAGGTGGCGGTGATGTCACTGGTGGTGGTCGTGATGGGGGTGGTGATAGTGGTAGTGGTGATAGTGGTAGTGAAGATACTGCCGGCGCTGATTCCCAGTGGTGGTTGTGATGTGTGAAGCTGCTGCTGCTGATGGTGGTAGTGCTACTGTTGATGGGAATGCGACCCTACTTCTGCTGACGATGTCAGTAGTGATGATGATGATGATGATAACATCATTCGCCCACCATCTCTCACACGCCACACAAACTTACCCCCTCCTGTTGAGAACATCAGTCAAAATCAGCAGAACCCCCCCCCCTGCCCTTTAGCAACAGCAACAAGAGTGCCACGCTTAATTTAAGTCAATTAGACACGGGGGTGGCGGCGAACGCGCGGCGCCAACCCCCCTCCTCCACTCACAGCGCACGTGGTTGCAGATTCTTTATGAATGAAACTTTCGGGTCGTGTGAAATCATTTCCCGTCAGCGCCCAGAGGCAAGCTCCCCCCCCCCGCATCTCCCCCTCCCATCCCCCACCCATCTCCCCCCAACCTCTTACCCTCACTCTCACCCCGCAACTCTCCTCCCCTCTCCCACTTTTCATTCACCCCGCCCGATGTTCTTCCACTCCCACTTTGCCAGCTCTTCGCTCGCTCGCTCGCCTCACTCGCTTCACCTACCCACTCGCTTCACCCCCCCACCCTCCCCGACTATTCCACCCACTTCTCCACCAACCTACCCACTCGGCCATCACCACACACCCGCGCGCTTGTGCCATGCGAGGTGCACTTTGAGGCCACGTGAAGTGTCGAAGGCCCGCTGGCAGCAGGTCACGGAATAGACCGATGTGCCACGGTTTCACTCACCCGTGCATCTACGTATCCACCCACTCACTCCTCCAACTACTCACCCACCCACCTGCCTATCCATCGAATCACCCGCCCACCCAGAAACCCACCCCATTCCACAACAACTCTCACTCACCACTTCCTCATCCACTCATCTACCCACTCAATCCACCCAACCATCCACACGCACTCAGCCACCCAACCCACTCCCTCTCACTCCCACCCACTCACAAGACGCCACCCACGCACGGGGATACTCTCCCTCCCACCCACCCACCAGTGACTCTCACACTCACTCCCCCACCCACCCACCAGTGACTCTCTCACTCTCTCACTCACCAGTGACTCTCTCACTCCCCCACCCACCAGTGACTCTCTCACTCTCACCCACCCACCAGTGACTCTCTCACACTCACCCACCCACCAGTGACTCTCGCACTCCCCCACCCACCCACCAGTGACTCTCTCACTCACCCACCCACCAGTGACTCTCTCACTCTCACCCACCCACCAGTGACTCTCTCACTCTCACCCACCCACCAGTGACTCTCGCACTCCCCCACCCACCAGTGACTCTCTCACTCACTCCCCCACCCACCCACCAGTGACTCTCTCACTCTCACTCCCCCACCCACCCAGCAGTGACACTCTCACTCTCACTCCCCCACCCACCCACCAGTGACTCTCACTCCCCCACCCACCAGTGACTCTCTCACTCACTCCCCCACCCACCCACCAGTGACTCTCACTCCCCCACCCACCAGTGACTCTCTCACTCTCACTCCCCCACCCACCCACCAGTGACACTCTCACTCCCCACCCACCAGTGACTCTCTCACTCCCCACCCACCAGTGACTCTCTCACTCACTCCCCCACCCACCCACCAGTGACTCTCTCACTCTCACTCCCCCACCCACCCACCAGTGACACTCTCACTCCCCCACCCACCAGTGACACTCTCACTCCCCCACCCACCAGTGACTCACTCACTCCCCCACCCACCCACCCACCAGTGACTCTCTCACTCTCACTCCCCCACCCACCCAGCAGTGACACTCACTCCCCCACCCACCAGTGACTCTCTCACTCCCCCACCCACCAGTGACTCTCTCACTCTCACTCCCCCACCCACCCACCAGTGACACTCTCACTCCCCACCCACCAGTGACTCTCTCACTCCCCACCCACCAGTGACTCTCTCACTCACTCCCCCACCCACCCACCAGTGACTCTCTCACTCTCACTCCCCCACCCACCCACCAGTGACACTCTCACTCCCCCACCCACCAGTGACACTCTCACTCCCCCACCCACCAGTGACTCACTCACTCCCCCACCCACCCACCCACCAGTGACTCTCTCACTCTCACTCCCCCACCCACCCAGCAGTGACACTCACTCCCCCACCCACCAGTGACTCTCTCACTCCCCCACCCACCCACTAGTGACTCTCTCACACTCACTCACTCCCCACCCACACTTCCTCCTCCACCCACGCACTCACGAGACCCCACGCAAGGGGGGTGGGCGCCGTCTTCCACACAGACGTAGGCGACCCGGGCGCCGTCCATGAATCACTCGCCGTGACTCACCGATCCCAGCCCCTCACACAAAGACAAAGATCCCCCTGTAGCCTGCAACAAACTGTAGGTGCAAGTGCCGTTCGCGAACAACACCGGTGACCGGTCCTGGGCCTCCCCTAGGTCGACTCAGCCTCAAATTAATACTTAGTGCGGTGTGTAAACATCGCCACTGAGGGACACAAAGGCGGCCGGGCGTGGTGCTGGAGGCCCCCTCGCCCCCACCCCGCCGTCGTGAGCCGTGCCGGCCTTCATGGGTGCTACTCGCTAACAGCACTTGCCCCAGCAGTCTGCGAAGGCTATACGGGGGATCTTTGTATCTACGACAGTATAGATTGTATACTGTAGTGGACAGTACCTTCATACGCATGCACGTGGGTGCTGGGAACCTATGGCTGTACAGTTAATGTGTACATACTGCATGTGTACCGGCACACGACAGGATATGGGTATATACTGTCATGTCAACAAATCGATTACTGTTGGCAAAATCGATGCGGTGAATGTAGCGGCTGCAAGGAGCCACCAATCGAAAACGAATCGATGCTCTGGGGCTTGACGATCAACATAAATTATCCTCATAATCTATGTAAATTAAGCCCAATGATCGATACATTATTATTTTAATCATCAGTATTATCTTTATAATCGATGTTAATTAGCCCAAAAAAATAATGTTCAAGATATTAATAATCGATCATTGCTGCAACCGATTTATCAACGGATTATTAACACACCCAGTACACAGGACATAACTGCTACCTTATTGATCGGATTATAGGAGGGACCCCCCTCCCCCCCACCGCTGACCCACCCCTACTCGACATCTGTGAAAAACAGCTTCGTAGATCATCGGATTCGTCGTGCGGTCTAAATAACGATGCTGTTTGGGCTTCCAAGAACACGTTGGAGGTGCATCTTATAATCCGGTGAACACGGCAACCACGTGCACGGCTCAGGTGTGACGTCACAGGCAACACAATTCGCTCCCCCACCCACCCCCTCGTTAATTTGCATAACGACACTCCCTCGATTCAAAATCGCGTGTCCTTTATTCAGCAAAACATCCAAAAGGTGGCCGGGCCTCCATTCGATCGCGGCAGCTGAACCAACGGTGGGCATCTTCTTGGTTCTTTCGGTAAAGTCACGTAGAAGGGAAATAATAAAATAATGAGAATAAAACATAATAAAATACAATTCTCACGACGTTTCAGACGCTGTCTTTCCGACAGCCCTGTTCTTCACCTGAGGACGGCTGTTTGCGTTGTGGCCGAAACGTCGTGAGAATTGTATTTTATTATGTTTTATTGTTATTATTTTATTATTTCCCTTCTACGTGACTTTACCGAAAGAACCAAGAAGATGAATCCCTGCAGTCACCGAAAGCTGTAAATCGAAATTCAACGGTGGGCAGTTTCTTAAAATGCTCTTCTTGAACCAGCTCCTCCCCCTCATCGAAGCTCCCGCGACAACCACCTCTTCCTCCAACTCCTCATCATCATCCTCCTCATCCTCCTCGTCTCACCTCCCCCCCTACCGAAAGAGTTCCCACAACAACCACAACAACCTACCTCCTCTCCCTCGCCTAACCCTGCTCTAAGCTCCAACAACAACAACCTCCCCCACCCCCCCGAACGCTCCCACAACCACAACAACCTCCTCCTTTCTCCCTCTCTCTCGCGTCTCTTCTTTCCTCGCGAACATTCCTGCGGTCACAAACACGAGCTCGCCGCTCGGCGCCGGAATCCCTGAGTCACCAACCCCCCCAACCACCACCCACCACCACCCACCACCAACCTCGTCTGCCCCCCAACCCACCCACTCTCACAGTCGCTCGGATATTCGAGGGGACCATTGTCTCGGTTCACGTGGGGCGATGAGGTGTGGTGATGGTGCCCAGGTTAATAACACTGGTCACACTTTTTCTGGCATAAGGTATTCCAACGGTTTTAAGGTAATTTTGGGGTGCCGATTCCAAATCTGGCATCAATTTTTGTCTATCACATCAGGTTTTTGAGATATCAAATACTGTATTGCATTTTTAATAAAAACTGCAGAGGAAAAATGTTAAATAAATGTGGATATCTACATAAAATGATATTATAAACACACTATCCTAAAAATACAGCACCATATTTTAACACTAAAGCAGTCACTGACTCGCAACAACTTGCAATCATAAGTGACAGAGTTAATTTCGGGTAAAATCAATTAAAATGGGCTATGCCGATAGCATAAAATGAGATGTGATAGAGCAAATCTGAGATCAGATTTGGAATCAGCACCCTGAAATTAGTCTGAAACAGCTGCAAAAGTCCAGGCCAGAAATTTTTTTTTTAGTTTTTGTTGACCAGTGTAATAAATAGATGATGTTTACGGGATAGGATTGACATGGCGACGCGTGGAGTTTGCGGGTATTGCGAGGTCACACACATGCCGTGAGGTGAGATGAGGATGAGATGATGCGCGGCGAGTTTAACGAGGCGAGTCGTGCTGCGCACGCTGTGACCAGAGCTGTTGTGAGGCGGGGGGTCAAATGAGGTGTGGTGAGTGGTGACGTAAAATAGAGGTGAGTTGAGGTGCAACGATGGGAGGATAAGGTGAAAATGAGGTGAGTGATGGTGTGTGGTGAAAGGTGGGGTGAGGCGTGTTGAGGTGGGTGAGGCTACGAGTCGTGATGGGATGGTGCTGTTTAAGTGTTCGTTTAACGCCAGCAGCATTCCTAAAATTAGTAATTGAAAAAAAATTGTCTCAATATTACGAAAACAAATGTGGTGTAAGGTGACATGATGTGATGCACGTGTCACAAGATGCAAGGTGAGGTGAGGTGGATTGATGGTAGGACGTTGATGAGGTGCGATGGGGTAGGATGGTGAGTTTGAGGTAGGACTCATTTGAGAGGTGCATGAGGTGAGCTTTAAGTCGTACGAGCTGCCCAGCAGCGGTGATCCTAATGACAAACCGGGCCCCGTCATAGGAATGTGGAATTTTCGACCATTTACTAATGGTCACCGACAAAAAAACCTTCTATCCCACACATCGAAACATCCCACACTCACCTCCCTAGCACCACCCCCCTTCCACCAATCACATCCTGTCTTCGATATTCGTGTCTGTCAGTCGTCTCAACGAGTAATCGATCACCCAAGAGGGTCAAATTGTTACCGTTGTTATAAAAACTGAGCCTGTGCGTGTAGTTTGTTCTTGTCTTGGGGTGTTGAAAGCATCGTGTGTTGTTGTGTGCGTGTTGCTTGTAACTCTGCGTTTAATTACAACGTGCAGGCCCAACGCTAAATGTAGCCACGACTTTATTTACTCTATCTAAATATAGCTCAAACGGTGGAAACGAGAGAGCGAATACGTTTACAAATTGATAAACACTCGGGTATTGTTTACGTGACCTCAGCTGCACAGATTTGACCCCCAAAGATCCACTGACCTTCACCGCTGCCACCCCCTCCCCACCCCTGACCTTGAACAGAGATATGGGGGGGGGGGGGGGTCTAAGACGCTGGATGATGGTTACGATTTGAAAAGTGTGTGTGGGGGGGGGGTCTTAAAGCTGCATTCAAAGTTTACAGGGGTGCGACAGATTGATTGAGCCAGACTAAGGCACAACCAAATGAGCTTGGACTACGCCCCACCCCCCGATCTAATCAGACCTCCCAAGCCAAGCAGTGTTGAGCCTGGTTAGTAGTACGCGTACTGTGCACTACTTGGGTTGGGAGACGGCCTCGTGTTTTCGTCCTACTGGCTGCAAGGTGGTGGGGCCACCAGAGGGCAGTACAGCACTGGATCATTTATCTGTGGGGAGTTTCGGGTGATCTCCCGGCTCCTGTGAACTGTGGGTTTTCTCCGGGTTCCTGGATTTCCTCTCTGTTACCAACGATCCCCCGTTGTTGACAGAATCGGCCAAGACATCCCCAATGTGGCAGGCAGGACCCTCCTGAAAATGAGTCTTGGGGATTGAGCGAGGCTTGCCTGGCGAATTGAAAAAAAAACTTTCTTCAGCGCTATCGGTCCCAAATCCCTCGTTGAGCCAGCTGTCAACTCGGTCCATCATCACGATCCAGCTCTCCACGGTCGATAAAAAATGGAACAAGATTGGTGAAAGGTCAACAGGAGCTGCAGTGGATGGATGGACTTGCCCCCCCTTCTGCCATGAGAATGTGGAATTCTACACTCATTAGTGCGACAAAATTGATTTCTCACCTCGGACACACAGAAAATATGTTCCATAATTTATTGCAGTACAAAACGTTCGTTGCGGCAACATTAATCACGTGGTGCTTAAAGAATCACATGACCTGCCATTATGTAAAACAATAAATATCGTTATATAAACCACTCTGTTTTTCCACGACGATAAGAGCTCGTGGACGTTGTTTATTTCGAGCTCGGCTCCATAGCCGCTGCGTTGCCCAGGAGACAGATTTCAGCCCCCCAAAATTCCGTACGAATAGGTCAGTCGGCAACCCACTTTCTTGGACGTGTCTTTTGAATCGACGTTGGTGAAATTCTGCACTCCCAGAAGGCTGCTGCTGCTGCAGTGGGTTGCGTAAGAATAACTTTTCATGGGTTTTTTTTAATGCAGAGAGACGGTTATGTGCTTATTTATTATGTAATTGATATTTCTCACAACTACGGTTATTATTCTTTTTTGTTATGTATCCCTATATCATTTGGCATAAAACTGGCACCCATGTCGCACACAGAAAGAGCCCTTGCCAATGAGCTCGTCAATTTACCTGCATTGATTCAAGCAAGCCTGACTCTGATGATGAGACCACTGAATGCCGAAACCGGTCCAGAGTTTTCCTCGTCTTGGAACAATGCTGCCGAGGGGTTATGCACTCCAAGAAGGTCGTTCGACCGATGACTCGTGTGGAGAGACATATTTGTAAAAATAGACACGTGGTCTCCTTTTTTATTGTTCATATTCTCCACGACACTGATGATCATTTTTTTTGTTCCTGCGAAGTTCCGTCTGCTGGCCGACTTGTATGCAGCCTTAGCAGTTTCGTGACGTCAGTCCTAAGGTAGTGGTGGAAGTTCCACATTCCTATGGCAAGATATCTTGGCGGTAGTGTACCGATCGGTATAGTCGGAAAGATATACAATACGCGCAGTACAGGTAGGACTCACCGTTGCATAACAGGTGTTCTAGGCAGCGGGTCACGTGGTAGTTACCAAAGGGCAGTGCAGCAACATCGATTGTTGTACCGTACTTAGATGCTTACAGCGTTCATTTCTCTCCACCTTCACCAACCCCCCACAGACCAGCGTGGTGAAGTAAAGCGATTAGACAAATCGGCTCCTGCACGCCATTAGTTTACATTTTGTCGGGACGCCAAAGGTGCCACGAGTTGTTGAATTGTCTAATTATAGGCACAGACTCTGACTGCACTCGTGCCAAGTTCCAGCTTTTTTTGGGAGGTCTTCTATAACACGAAGTATGATTTACATCGACCACTCAGTCACGATCGTCAGGATCTGAAATGTTAATTTGGCCAAGACATCTCAATGTAAAGCAGAACCCACCTGCAAAGAAAAACCCACGAAAGTTTTGACACTCTTGAATCAGGCTTTTCAGAGTATAATGGGCAATATTTATAAACTAACCAGTATGGTTAGTTACACGGTGGTCACACAGCTACCACAACACTGCAGAGGCATGCGGAGCTCCCTCATCCAGCAGTGGATTGTCAAAATTCTTGTCAGTCGATGGACATTAATAATACAAATAAATTGTGACAATGAAGAGAAAAATGCATATTTTTACACTTGAGGCCACAGTTGGCATTGCTGCTAAGGTGGTTGGTAGAGAGTTGGAGGCTCTCTCTATACTCACGGCGGATACACTTTACAATATACCGTATTCACTTGAGACACAGAATGTTGTTAAATTCGGTCCAGAGTTTTCTTGTATATGAAAATGCTGCCGATATGGGATGGACTCCCAGAGTAGCGTGCGTGGATGTGTTTAGTGTTGCCTTCGTATTCGTTGTGTTTCTCATAATATCCACGACGACTACACCGTTCAATTACCGAGTTAAATGATTTTGTTTGGAAGGAGGGGGGGTGATTGTGGGAAGACGTAGTTTAGAGGTTAGCGCGCTCCGCTACGAACCCGGCGACCAGAGTTTGATTCCCTCTCACGACCCAACACCGATGATTATCCAAACCGGCCCTCGGCCTCCCCTAGGTCGACTCAGTCTTAAATAAGTAACTGGTGCGGTGCGAACATCGCCATTGGGGAGACAAAGGCGGCCGGGCGTGGTGCTGGCCACCCACCCCTTCGTGTACCGTACCGGCCTTCACAGGTGCTGCTCGCTAACAGCACTTGCCCCAACAGCTTGTTGAGGCTACACGGGGGGTCTTTGTCTTTGGTGGTTGTGAAGAGCATATAAACGGCACAAGACTTATCTAAGGAGCCAACTTCACGGCTGTTTACAGGGCACTGTGAGATGTTACATAACCAGGGGAGTAGGCGGGGTGAGTGTGATGGTGGTAGTGATGATGCCAATGGCTGGCCATGGCAGCGTGTGTGTATTTGGGGGGGGGGGGGAGCATGAGTGTGTGGTAGAAGATAGGGGTGGTGAGGTAGTGTTGATGGCTGTAATGGACACAGGGTAGGATTGAATGTGATGGCGTAGTGTTGCGTGTGTAGAAGTGGGTGGCGATGGTGATGGCGATGTGTGTGGAGTGACAGAGTTGGTGGTGGATGTAGGGCGGTGTTGATGGTGGTGATGGCACAGTGCCTGTGTGCGGGGTGGCGCTGGCGATTCGAGTTCGATTCCCGCTCACGGCCAACACCGGTGACGACGATCCAAAACAGGTCCTGCACCTCCCCCTAGGTCGACTCAACCTCAAATGAGTACCTGGTGCGGCGTGTAAACATCGCCACTGGGGAGACAAAGGCGGTCGGGCGTGGTGCTGGCAGACCCACCCCCTCGTGTGCCGTGCCGGCCTTCATAGGTGCTCGCTAACAGCACTTGCCCCAACAGTCTGTTAAAGGCTATACGGGGGGTCTTTATCTTTGATGGTGATGGCAGCGTGAGTGGGTGAGTCTGCGTGTTCCGTGTTGATGGGGGGAGGAGAATGGGGCGGGACTTGCCCAGCGACGTCATCACAACAACAACACGAGCCAGTATTGCGCAATCCACATGTAACCGATCCCACCCCACCCTCCCCCCTTAGCGATTCCCTTCCTTTAGCGATTCCATATCTCTAACGATTCCAAATCTTTAACGACTCCATTCCTTTAACGATTCGATTATTTATACGATTAGACCGAGTAATCGATTCACCAATCGATCATTCCTGTTATGCAAAAAAAACAACAGTGGTTTGTGAATGTGTCATCTATTGTCATCAATCAGCAGCCGTGATCAATCCACTATTGGATAAAGGCCCCCCCCCCCCCAGCTGTCACCCTTAAGATAAATCGGGAAATGTCGGTGACTTTTACACACGTTTATTGAAAGTAATCGATTCATATATAATCGATTAGGTGCATCTAATTAGTGGCATCCAAACTGGGCACGTAACGAGCGGCATCGTAACCGATTACTCGACGCAATCCATATTGATCGCGGCACGATTTATCGATGGATATTGAGGTCTTATCGATCCGACACGCGATCCATCGAAGCCTCGTGGAGTGGTCGTATTCACAGTTATTTTAGATTATAACGATTATTTTAGACGATTCTTTTTTACATTGAGATTAATTAACGCAACGAGTTGAAACCCCCTAGCGATTATAAACGCTAGGACACTAAATAACTCGACACGTTCGTCAATAACAGTGGGGCCTAAAAAGAAAAACAAATAGACAACGTTTCAGGCGATGGCCCTTCTTCATAGCACATTTAGGACCATTTCCCGAAACGTTGGCTATATATTTTTTTCCTTTTAAGGAACGCGCCGAGATGTTGTTGTGCAAGTGCTACCACCGCAGTAAGATCACAAATTGAGTTTAAACACTCGCAAATATCAATTATCATGGGTCAATCATCCTGAAACGATTCGATTATCACGATTATTATACAATTCTTACTTTGCATTTTCCCGTATTTATATTTTGATAATTTGCACAACTCGTCGTGCTCTCACGCACGATTCGATGCACGTATCACGATTCGAATCGATTATTTATCGATGCATCGTTACATCACCCCCCCTCTCCACACAAAAAAACGGACTTCTGGATCGAAACGGTAGATTCTCGATATTCAAGAAATCGACAGGGAAAAGGAATCGTTCGAGATAACTCCCCACACCTCCCCAGCCCCTCCCCTCCCCCTATACCAGCCCCCTCCCCAAGCCCCTCCCCCTTCACCAGCCCCTCCCCCTAGACCAGCCCCTCCCCCTCCCCACTTACGAACACCGCAATCCCCCCCAGCCCCCCCCCACCTCCCATCCTCCACACCAGCCCCGCCCCTCCCCGTGTTCCAGAACCCAGTGACGCATCGAAAATTCCATCGCGAGCTGCGTCACGTCCGCGCGCGCACGATCATTGGACCCCCCCATGGCCCCCACCCCCACTACCCCCTCCCCTCACCCCCCCCTACCCCCCCACCTCTGACGCCCCCCTATCCATCGGAAACGTAACAACAACAGTCGCCAAGTGACGTGCGATTCGTAGACACGAGGCCCGGAGCCAATGGCCAAACATCTCTTTACATCATTTTTTTTGTAATTATGTTGATGCCTGCCCGTTCTATTATTTAGACCCCCCCCCCGTGCCCGTAGACACACGAACACACGTCAACCTCATGCCCCTCCCACCACCCTCGCACCAAGCGCCCCCCACTCGGAATTCAATAAACCGTGCCGGCTAAGACAGTCGAACTGAGATGTGCTTAAGTCGGCGGTCGAAACGGAAGGGAAAGTGGCTGCGGGTTGACGTGGTTTATTTTGTACTGCGTGTCAACGGGCTTCATTAATTAAACACCCCTTCGTCATCAGTCACAATCACTATCAGCAGTCATGGCCAATCCACTGCTGGATGGAATCTTCCCCAATCCGCCCCCATCTCACCCCACACTTATTTCTCCCGAGCGATCATAACAAATGCCTCCCCCCGCTCCACCCCCATTACACCCAAATCATTCATGACCCTGCGTTGAGTACAATCCCGTTGGATGTGATTATTTTAAATGCGCGTGTTGCAGTGGCGGTGGTGATGTTCTCTGATCTCATCCCATCGCCATCAACAACCGCCCACCGCCGCCCCGAATTACCCCCCACATCCTCCCATCCTCCTCCTCCCATCATCCTCCTCCTCCCCCCATCCTCCCCCATCCTCCCACCCCCATCCTCCTCCCACCCCCATCCTCCTCCCCCCCCTCCCCTGTTTTGCTGACGTCACGCAGCCGCGCATTGCGCTCTGATTTCCACCTGCGCCACAAGCGCGCACCATAACACGCGCCACGTGATTCACCATCAACAACCACCACCACCATCAACAACAACAACCATCACCAGCAGCAGCATCCACAACATCGCATCATCACGATTGTCACCAACGTCATCATCATCAACACCGGCCGGGAAGCGTCATCATCACCATCATAAACATCACTGTCATATCAACATGACAATCACATCACTACCGTCGTCGTAGTAACATCATTAACATAACCGCCATTACCATCACTTTCACCATCATCACGACGACCATCAATGACTCAGCCAACACGAGCTGCTGCTGTTAGTGATGGATGATGATGTTGGTGATGTGGAGTCGCCAAGGACGCGTGACGGACATCGCTACCATCACCAACACCCTCACCATCACTACCATCACCATTACTACCCTCACCATCACCACCCTCACCACCCTCACCATCACTAACACCATCACCACCAACACCCTCACTACCATCACCAACACCCTCACTACCATCACCAACACCCTCACTACCATCACCAACACTACCATCACCCTCACCCTCATCATCACTACCAACACCCTCACTACCATCACCAACACCCTCGCTACCATCACCACTACCCTCACTACCATCACTACCATCACCACTACCCTCACTACCATCACTACCATCACCACTACCATCGCCATCCACATCTCAATCGTCATCACTCGCGTGTATCCGTGTTGACATTCGAGCGATGCGCACTTCCCAATGTTCAAACGAAATTGTTTGAACCAACATTATGTACAAGCGTCGTGTGCTCTTGGCTCATGTTGCTGTGTGTTGTTTGACGACGTTGTTGACGATGTTGTTGTTGACGATGTTGTTGTTGTTGACGAGGGTTGTCAACACAGCCGTGGTGGTGATGAGGAGGCGTGTGACGCCGCGTGCCTCGCGCGCACGGCGACCGCCGCTCTATGACGCAGCAAAACCCCCCAGAACGTGACGGCACAACCACAACCACCTCACAACAACCAAAACAACCACCACCACAACCCCCTCACAACAACCACAACCACCACCACCTCACAACAACCACAACAACCACCACCACCACAACAACCACCACCACAACACAACCACCACACAACCACAACCCCCTCACAACAACCACCACAACCACAACAACCACAACCCCCTCACAACCACAACAACCATCACCACAACAACCACCACAACTCCCTCACAACAGCCACAACCACCGCCACCACCACAACAACCACCACAACCACAGCGAGACTTCACGCGGCCCCAGACACGCACATCAACAACACGCGCTCGCACACCGCTTACACCCCCCATGTTGTGATGGGTTTAGTTTTTTTTTAAATGCACCAAAGTGTTAAGGAAGTAAATAAACAGAAGCGCCTCCTTACCTCGTGCGAGAGTTCACGTCTCGGCAAAAGTGCGCCACCACCAACACCGCCTCCTCCTCTCTCCTCCAACTGCGACACAGTCGCCTCCAGCCAGGGGGACAGGGGGAGAGGACCCAGCTACCCCCCCCTTCTCCATGTAACACCCCTTAACTCGTGACACAAGTGGGGAAGGATGGCCCGCTGAAGACGCGAAACGCGATCGAGGTCGCGACTGAGCGCGCTAAGTCACGCGCAGTCGCTCTTATAGCGCCAGACTCGTCGGGACTGCACCACGTGACCCCCCCCCCACCAACTCCCCCCCCACCAACTCCCCCCACCACCCCCCCCCCACCAACTACACCCCCCCCCCACCACCTCCCCCTCCTCTCCACATCAACTCCCTCCCCACTTTCCCCCCTCCCATCACTACCAAACACGACTACGACTGCACCCCCCCCTCCACCCTCTCCTCTTTTCTCCCCCCCAGCCCTCCCCCCAGCCCTCTTTCCTCCTCCCCACCGCCCCCCCAGCCCCCCCCCCAGCCCCCTCCCTCTCTCTCTCTCCTCATTCCCCCCACTCCATCCCGACGTGCCCCCCCCCCCACCATCACCACGGTACCACCTTCACCCGCAAACCACCACAACCACCTCACCCATTGTTTTGTTGTTTCTATAAACACAGCAGCATTGGCGATGCCGTGCGAGTGAATGACGATGCCGCTGCTGCTGCTGATGACGGTGGTGTGCTGATGACGATGGTGTGCTGATGATGGTTTTGATGATGATGTGATGTTGACAATGGTGACAGTGGTGAAGATGATGCTGTTAACTGCTGCTGCTGCTGCTGGACGATCAACCAAGTAATCCTTTATTGAACCAGGAGATGATGATGATGATGGTGGTGATGTTGTTGGTGATGGTGTTAAGCGTTGATGGTTTTGCCACTGTGCTCACCGACCGCCGCGCGATGGAGCTGTCCCGGAATCGTGTGACGCACTTTGTTATAGAAGCAGCAGCAGCAGCGCACACAAAGATAAATATCCCCCAGATAACCTCACACAGACTGTTGGGGCAAGTGCTGTTGAGCGCGGTGTTGTCAGCCACCACGCCTGGCCGCCTTTGTCTTCCCTGATGTTTTCTGTTTTACACACCGCACACCATTTAGGGCTGAGTCCACCTAGAGGGGGGGGGTGCCTCATTAACATAACGCTGGCTGTGAGCAAGATTCTAACTGGGACGCCGTCGGCTTCGTAGCGCAGTGCGCTAACCACCACGCCACCGCTCCCCCCCCCCACTGCATCTCACACACACATACGCACTTACATAATACGTGCACTCACATGTTCCGCTAATATACACACACACACGCGCGCCAACTCACACCACACAAACACGCACGCACATCGCACGGACATATAAATCCCCGCACACACACACACGCACACACACAAAGATCCCCCGTATAGCCTTAGCAGAGAGTTGGGGGCAAGTGCTGTGAGCGAGCACTCGATGAAGACCGGCACAGCGCACGAGGTTTGGGGTGGATGGGCCAGCACTACGCCCGGCCGCCTTTGTCTCTCCCCAGTCGCTTTGCTTACACACCGCAGCAGATACTCATTTGAGGCTGAGTCGACCTCAGGGAGGCCCAGGACCGGTGCAGATATTCGCCACCGTTATCGTTTGTCAGCGGAAATCGAACTCCCGCTCACCGCGTTTGTAGCGCAGTGCGCTAACCGACGCGCCACCGCTCCCCCCCATACACACGCACTTACATAATGAACACGTGCTCGCGCGAATAATGTACACACAGCGCATTGCAATACACACGCCCCTCTAACACACACGCACGCGTACACAAAAACAAAGACATATCCTCCGTATTGCCTTAACAGAGGCAAGTATTGTTAGCGAGCACCTATGAAGGCCGGAACGGCAAACGAGGGGGGTGGGTGGCCAGAACCACGCCCGGCCGCCTTTGTCTACCCTAGTCGTGACGTTTACACACCGCACCAGGTACTCATTTAAGGCTGAGTCGACCTAGGGGAAGCCCAGGACCGGTTCAAATATTAATCGCCACTGGCGTCGGCGGCCGTGAGCGGGATTCCAATTCGGGTCGCCGGGCTCGCAGTGCAGCGCGCTGACCACCACACACACACACCCTGTGTGTAGCACACACACACACACACCCTGTGTACAGCACACACACACACCCTGTGTGTAGCACACACACACACCCTGTGTACAGCACACACACACACCCTGTGTGTAGCACACACACACACACCCTGTGTGTAGCACACACACACCCTGTGTACAGCACACACACACACCCTGTGTGTAGCACACACACACACCCTGTGTACAGCACACACACACCCTGTGTGTAGCACACACACACACACACCCTGTGTGTAGCACACAGACACACCCTGTGTACAGCACACACACACACCCTGTGTGTAGCACACACACACACCCTGTGTGTAGCACACACACACACCCTGTGTACAGCACACACACACACCCTTTGTGTAGCACACACACACACCCTGTGTGTAGCACACACACACACCCTGTGTGTAGCACACACACACACCCTGTGTGTAGCACACACACACACACCCTGTGTAGCACACACACACACCCTGTGTGTAGCACACACACACACACACCCTGTGTGTAGCACACACACACACACACCCTGTGTGTAGCACACACACACACCCTGTGTGCAGCACACACACACCCTGTGTACAGCACACACACACACCCTGTGTGTAGCACACACACACACACCCTGTGTGTAGCACACACACACACACACCCTGTGTACAGCACACACACACACCCTGTGTGTAACACACACACACACCCTGTGTACAGCACACACACACACCCTGTGTGTAGCACACACACACACACCCTGTGTGTAGCACACACACACCCTGTGTACAGCACACACACACACTCTGTGTGTAGCACACACACACACCCTGTGTACAGCACACACACACCCTGTGTGTAGCACACACACACACACACACCCTGTGTGTAGCACACAGACACACCCTGTGTACAGCACACACACACACCCTGTGTGTAGCACACACACACACCCTGTGTGTAGCACACACACACACCCTGTGTACAGCACACACACACACCCTGTGTGTAGCACACACACACACCCTGTGTGTAGCACACACACACACACCCTGTGTAGCACACACACACACCCTGTGTGTAGCACACACACACACACACACACCCTGTGTGTAGCACACACACACACACACCCTGTGTGTAGCACACACACACACCCTGTGTGCAGCACACACACACCCTGTGTACAGCACACACACACACCCTGTGTGTAGCACACACACACACACCCTGTGTGTAGCACACACACACACACACCCTGTGTACAGCACACACACACACCCTGTGTGTAACACACACACACACCCTGTGTACAGCACACACACACACCCTGTGTGTAGCACACACACACACACCCTGTGTGTAGCACACACACACCCTGTGTACAGCACACACACACACTCTGTGTGTAGCACACACACACACCCTGTGTACAGCACACACACACCCTGTGTGTAGCACACACACACACACCCTGTATGTAGCACACAGACACACCCTGTGTACAGCACACACACACACCCTGTGTGTAGCACACACACACACCCTGTGTGTAGCACACACACACACCCTGTGTACAGCACACACACACACCCTGTGTGTAGCACACACACACACCCTGTGTGTAGCACACACACACACACACCCTGTGTGTAGCACACACACACACCCTGTGTGTAGCACACACACACACACCCTGTGTAGCACACACACACACCCTGTGTGTAGCACACACACACACACACCCTGTGTGTAGCACACACACACACACCCTGTGTGTAGCACACACACACACCCTGTGTGCAGCACACACACACCCTGTGTACAGCACACACACACACCCTGTGTGTAGCACACACACACACACCCTGTGTGTAGCACACACACACACACACCCTGTGTACAGCACACACACACACCCTGTGTGTAGCACACACACACACCCTGTGTACAGCACACACACACACCCTGTGTGTAGCACACACACACACACCCTGTGTGTAGCACACACACACCCTGTGTACAGCACACACACACACCCTGTGTGTAGCACACACACACACCCTGTGTACAGCACACACACACCCTGTGTGTAGCACACACACACACACACACCCTGTGTGTAGCACACAGACACACCCTGTGTACAGCACACACACACACCCTGTGTGTAGCACACACACACACCCTGTGTGTAGCACACACACACACCCTGTGTACAGCACACACACACACCCTGTGTGTAGCACACACACACACCCTGTGTGTAGCACACACACACACCCTGTGTGTAGCACACACACACACCCTGTGTGTAGCACACACACACACACCCTGTGTAGCACACACACACACCCTGTGTGTAGCACACACACACACCCTGTGTGTAGCACACACACACACACCCTGTGTGTAGCACACACACACACCCTGTGTGCAGCACACACACACCCTGTGTACAGCACACACACACACCCTGTGTGTAGCACACACACACACACCCTGTGTGTAGCACACACACACACACACCCTGTGTACAGCACACACACACACCCTGTGTGTAGCACACACACACACCCTGTGTACAGCACACACACACACACCCTGTGTGTAGCACACACACACCCTGTGTGTAGCACACACACACACCCTGTGTGTAGCACACACACACACACCCTGTGTGTAGCACACACACACACACCCTGTGTGCAGCACACACACACACACACCCCGCATCACACACACACACACCCCGCATCACACACACACACACCCCGCATCACACACACACCCCGCATTACACACACACCCCGCATCACACACGCACTTGCATAATAATCACGTGCGCGCAGAGCGTGCGCGCGCAGTGCTACGCACTCGCACGTAAAGAGAAAGATCACCCGCGTAGCCTTTAAAACACCGTTAGGGCAAGTGCTGTTAGCGAGCACCTATGAAGGCCGACACGGCGCACGAGGGGCTGGGTGGCCATCACCACGCCCGGCCGCCTTTGTCTCCCTAGTTTCGATGTTTACACGTCTTACCAGGCATTCAGTTGAGGTTGAGTCGACCTAGGGGATGCCGGGTTCGAAGAGCGCGGGTTCAACCGGAGTTCGATTCCCGTTCACGACCAATAACAGTGGAAAATATTCGAACCGGTCCTGGGCCTCCCCTAGGTCGACTCAGGCTCAAATGAATACCTGGTTGCAATGTGTAAACATCAGCACTGGGAAGACAAAGGCGGCTGCGCGTGGTGTTGACCACTCTTGTGATGCACCGGCCTTCAAATGTGCTCGCTAACAGCACTTGCCCCAAAAGCATATTCATTGCTATAGGGGGGGGGGGGGGTCTTTGTCTTGTTGTGTGATGTGTGATCTGGACAACACGGTGGGAGAGAAGGGGTGGGAGAGCGAGATTCTGAAAACAGGAGAGAGCGAGGGAGACGCAGAGAGGGGGAGAGGAGAGTGTGGAAGAGAGTTCGAGAGAGGGGAGAGTGGGGAAGGGAGTAAGGGGAGGGAATATCGGTTGAGAACGAGAGTGGAGGGAGAGCGTGAGAGATGAGAGGGGAGGGGGAGCGAGAGATCAGAGTGAGGAGGGGAGAGAGAGAGAGAGAGAAGGGAGAGTTCGGGGGAGTGTGAGGGAGAGAGTAGCGAGATGGATGAGCGAAGGGGGAGATGGAGGGGAGGGTGGGAGGGAGGGGAGAGAGGGGAGGGGGAAGAGGCGGGCGATGGGGAAATGCGACCTCACGCAAACTCCGTGCAACGCTGATGAAAGCTGTGCGTCATTTTCATCATCAGCAGCAGCAGCATCACCATCGCATCATCAGCAGCAGCATCACCATCAGCGGCATATGATAATCACATCAGCAGCATTGCAATCGTATCATCTGCAGCATATCACAAATACCATCATCAGCAGCAGCATTCTTAATCATCTTTCAACATTCCCGGATCACTTCCAAATGAGACTTGAGATATAACGGTCTCTTGAGCTGATTAAATAGAATTGATCAAACTATTTGGCGATGCTGCTGCCTCGCCAGTGGTGCACAACCACAATAAAAAAAAAACAACATATGAATCCCTCAACATTATGAAGGACCATTGCCCGAAACGTCGCCCATTATATACAGTACCTTTCCTTTAAAAGCGGTGTTGTTGACAAATACAATTAACGAGTATCAGCAATAGCAGATTACAGTATATCATTAGCATTTTCATCGTGATCTTAATCATCATCACCACACCATCATTGTTTTGTACAGAAACTGCCGCTCAGGAATTTAACTCCGCGGCCAAAAGTGGTTCCCACGAACATACACATTTTTCGGATTATAAGACGCACTTTCATTTCCCGTGTTTAAAGAAACATTTGGAGGTGCGTCTTATTATCCGGTCGATATGTGTGTCGGACCAAATTTAGTGGGGAGCGGTGGTGCAGTGGTTAGCACACTGTTACGAACCCGGTGGTACCAGTTCGATTCTCGCTCACGACCAATAACAGTATATTCTTTGGGTCTTTCGGTAAAGCCACGTAGATAGAATAAAAATAATAAAAAATAATCACAATATCACGACGTTTCGATCGCAACACAAGCAGTCGTCATCAGGTGAGAACTGCTGAAGCAGGTGGCTTTACCCAAAGACCCAAAGAATATGAATTCCTGTAGTCACGAAAGCTTTAAATCAAGATTTGACCAATAACAGTGGCGAATATTTAAACTGGTCTTGGGTCTCCCCTAGGTCGGCTCAGCCTTGAACTACGACCTGGTGTGGTGTGTAAACATCAGCACTGGAGAGACAAAGGGGGCTGGGCGTGGTGTTGCCCCCCCCTCGTAGTATCATGCCGGAGCTTGAAAAGGTGTTCGCAAACACCACTTGCCCCGACAGTCTGTTGAAGCCTACACGGGGGATCTTTGTCCTCTGTGACCAGAGTTGACACCACGCACACGTTTTGGAGTTGCTTATTACTTTCCAGAGCGTCTTATAATTCGGAGAATGTATACCGTGGTATAATAAGGGATTGCGTTGGCGAAACATAGTGATGAGCGAAATCATATCCCAGCATCGTCATTAACCATATGTCAAGCCAAAAACATTGCCATATTATGCATGCTGTACTTATCTTACTATGTATTGAAAGTAACACTCAACACATTCGCCAATAACACTGTGGCCTTAATAAGAAAAATGTACAATAGACGACGTTTCGGGCAATGGCACCTTCTTAATGGCACATTTAAACCATTGTTAACTGAAAAAAAATGTGTTTGCGTTGTTGTTTGTGCAGCAGCAGCAGCAGCGTAGTTAGTTTGTTTACTATGCTGTCTGTATACAGCCGAGTACTGTCATCGGCTGGGGGAGCGGTGGCGCGGCGGTTAGCGTGCTCCAAACTCGGCGACGCGAGTTCGATTCCCGTGTGAACGACTATAACTCTTCATCCGTGGCCAGTGATGTCCGAACGCTCACGATGCCGCACTGGCCGACGTGGCTGAAGTATGTTCAACGTGAGCGGGGCGGACGCGCTAACCAAAGCGCCACCGCTCCCTTCCAAGTAACTGCTCTGCATAAGACCGCACATCCGATATTAATTGATGTTAATGTGATAATGTAGCTCGTGTTCTGAAGATTCTCATTTGCTTCAATGTCAAAATCCAGGGCTCGCGAGATGAGTGGCGGCGGATGGGGGGAGAAGTGGTGGGAATTTCTAAACACGAAGAGAAAGAGAGGAGCGATGGAACGGTGGTGCTGATGGGGTCACAGGTTAATTGCTTGCAATTTGCCGCCGTCATGTGGAGACGTTATGAGCAGCAGCCATGGTTTATCCGCTGTTGGATGAAGGTCGTATCCGTCCCGTACTGTTCCAGCCACGTCTCAATCCATCTCTTAATCAACAGCAGTAAATGTTTCATTAGCCATGGTCTATTCGCTTTTAGGATGAAAGTCGTCTCCATCCCGTACTGGTCCAGCCACGTCTCAATCCATCTCTTAATCAACAGCAGTCAATGTAGCATTAGCCATGGTCTATTCGCTGTTGGATGAAGGTCGTATCCGTCCCGTACTGTTCCAGCCACGTCTCAATCCATCTCTTAATCAACAGCAGTAAATGTTTCATTAGCCATGGTCTATTCGCTTTTAGGATGAAAGTCGTCTCCATCCCGTACTGGTCCAGCCACGTCTCAATCCATCTCTTAATCAACAGCAGTCAATGTAGCATTAGCCATGGTCTATTCGCTGTTGGATGAAGGTCGTATCCGTCCCGTACTGTTCCAGCCACGTCTCAATCCATCTCTTAATCAACAGCAGTAAATGTTTCATTAGCCATGGTCTATTCGCTTTTAGGATGAAAGTCGTCTCAATCCCGTACTGTTCCAGCCACGTATCAATCCATCTCTTAATCAACAGCAGTAAATGTTTCATTAGCCATGGTCTATTCGCTTTTAGGATGAAAGTCGTCTCCATCCCGTACTGGTCCAGCCACGTCTCAATCCATCTCTTAATCAACAGCAGTCAATGTAGCATTAGCCATGGTCTATTCGCTGTTGGATGTTGGATGAAGGTCGTCTCCATCCCGTACTGGTCCAGCCACGTCTCAATCCATCTCTTAATCAACAGCAGTCAATGTAGCATTAGCCATGGTCTATTCGCTGTTGGATGTTGGATGAAGGTCGTCTCCATCCCGTACTGGTCAAGCCACGTCTCAATCCATCTCTTAATCAACAGCAGTCAATGTAACATTAGCCATGGTCTATTCGCTGTTGGATGAAAGTTATCTCATGCAGTCTCCATCACTCACGGCCCTACGCCACCACTATCCATATCATCACCACCATGTCGTTGAGCTGAGATAATCCTTCATCCCACAAATACAGCCCTTTAGCCGACCCTGCTAAACAGCTGAATAAAAAAATCAACAATATTGTAATTTATTTTTCCATGAATGCCTCGCGGAGTCTCAGGACTTTTTTTCAGGAGGGACCTGCTGCATTGGCATGGTTTGACCAATTCCATGTTGCTTTGTGTGGGTGCTGTGGTCGGTGGGAACCCACAACAAAACGTTTGATTTCTAAACTCCAAGTGAGATGACAGAAGAGACATCAGACAAGAGAGATGTACTGGATTGAGATGAGAGAATATATCTGCAAACAAGATTGAGATTAAATAAATTAGTTGTCTGGTTTATGTTATAATTGTTTTTTTGCCCTTTTATCTGGCAACAAAACTGACACCTTTTTTTACAAGGAGTCATGTTTGCATTGACCACAATACCTGCAGTCGGAATGCAAAAAAACACAACTCTGATAATGTATGCACTGTCCTCAGTTGTGTTTTTTTGCATTCCGACTGCAGGTATTATGTAAAAAAAAAGTGTCAGTTTTGTTGCCAGATAAAAGGGTAAAAAAAACTATTATTATATTTTGATACTGGCAAATGAGGTTCCAATGGTGGTTTATGTTAGTGAGCTTGTTTATCTAAGTCATCTCGAGCCTCTGGTAAAGCACGTGACTTCTGTGTCGTCACCCACACTCTGAATCCCTCCCGACTCCCCACCCCCAATGAAAACAGACGCCGTTCCGTGCAGCACAGTTGAGGCCCTGATTTAGCCTCTTCCAATCCTCATGTCTGTTGACCCTTTGCTCCCATTTCTCCATTCCTTTTCCATCCTTTTCCTCGTATTTCCCAGTCTTTCTCTTCTCTTTTCCCTTTCTCTTTTTCCCATACATCACTATAAACTAAACTTTTTATTTTGGCAGGTAAGGCCCACTGAGCAACGTAGCTCTTTTTCAGAAACTCAACAAAGTGGCTTATGTGGAAATGTTTTGCAGCCAAATGCTTTAAACGCATGTTTCTAAATCTGGAAGGAAAACAAAAATCATTAGACCTGGACAAAATCCACGCGACCACGGGGAGAACATGCAAACTCCAAATATACGGGCGTCAATGTTGGGATCGAACCCACGATTTCCTGTATACCAGGCGAGATATTTAATATCTCGCTATCGTGGCGCCCTTTACATCTTTGAATTTACTCCCCTTGCTGTGGTATTGTCATGGGTAACAGCAGTTGCTCATTGCGATTAAATTTGAGCTGATGTTTGATGCACCACTATTCTTTTTTTCATGAATACACGGTCTCCCTGTACAGCTCTCCACTCGGATTTCAGGTTGGACCATTGTGTTGTACGGCACGATATCCGACGTTTCGATCCACGTTTTGGGCCTTCTTCAGGGCCTGATGATTCAGTAATGATGGGGATTAAGTGAACGACTTAGCAATTCCATTGGAACCTCATTTGCCACTAACAAATATGATAATTGGTTTTTTACCCTTCTATCTGGCAACAAAACTGACACCTTTTTTTTACAAGGAGTCATGTTTGCATAGACCACAATACCTGCAGTCATAATGCATCTTTTGGTCCAACCCATGTGAGACTAGGCTCTAAGGAAAGCTGTCTCGGGTGTGGACCAATAAACTTCAAGGACAGTGCACATTATCAGAGTTATGTTTTTTGTTTGCATTATGACTGCAGGTATTGTAGTCTATGCAAACATGACTCCTCGTAAAAAAGGTGTCAGTTTTGTTGCCAGATAGACTTAGCAATTGCCATCATCATCGTCATCCACGAGCCGAGGTCTATCCACTGTTGAATGAAGGCCTCCCCACAAGCAGCTACCATCGATATCTCTTGACTGTGCAATGTGATGATCCACCCAGCACCTGCACACCAGCTGATTTCATCGCCGCGTCTCCTCTTGGTATGACGTCCTCTGGGACACGTCCCATACCCTTGGCTGTCTCGTCATTATTTTTTGACCACCGGCGCCATCGTCTGCTGAAACCATGACTTTGGTCCAAGCTGCGTGCGTTCATTTTTCATCGTTAGCCACGTAACCCGATTCGTAAATGATTTTGGATCAGATCGTATCAGTAAAAATGTGTTGCATACCCCTCCTCCACCCGATACATCCAATTAATAAAATTGTCACGTGACGACGAAATGTGGCCACTTTATTACTGCATCAGCAGCACCACCGGTTGGCTGTGTCAGATGGAGGAAGGGTGTACGACACAACATTTTTTACACACGCGGATTTCCGCCTCAAAAATCAATTATGAAGCATAAAATCGGTTGCGTAAACCTGGATGGCGAATGCCTCGTCGCGGCCCAAACAATTCGGTTCGTGAAGCGAGCTCCTGCCGGCACGTGGGGCGAAATGTTTGGCCGCGGCGCGCCACACAACGTGCGGCACGACCCCAAGGCGGCGCATCGGTGCGCTGTACGGCACAACCCACCCGTTGCGCCTGTGCGTGTGTGTAGTCCATGTGTGTGTGTGTGTAGTGCGAGCGTGCATGCGTTGGTGCTTTGCATACTGGCTGGCGTTAATCTCGCCACAAAACACGTACCCTCACCACGTGTGTCAGTGGAGTTGGTGAGGCTGTGGGGTTTGGAACGGTGGGGAGGGGTGGGATGGGAGGTTAGGCCACCGTTTGACCCAAAAATCGGACAACGTGACATCATCGATGTGGTTTTTTGGGACTTGGAGCCGCGTGACTTTTTCTGCTGCTCGCAATGAGTGGAGGGATTTTTGGTCTTTGAGCCGCGTGTGATGTCATCCATCACCACCCCCTGCCCCCGCCGGTCACAATGCGTGAGAGAATTGAGACCCAAAAAAAATACAAAAACTCGCCGTCCAACAATTCAAACTAAGATTATTTTTAATTTTGTTGACGAGATGTAACGGTAAATAGTACACGCGTTATCCAATAAACATACTGTAAATCAGGATATCTACTATATATTTCCACAATTAAATATATAGATCTTATTAATATAAATTGAAATAAATGTAAGAAATGATAAAAAAAATATTGCCGACGGTAAACGTTGACACACGCAAGGTTGTGCGTTTGTGTGATGTGTCGCCGGGCCCGTCCCATCTACTCTCCTCCCCGTGGTCATAACGAGTGAACGGGCCGCTCACAAACACGCGGTTTGTCAGCGACATTTACCAACGTTAAGTTGCGCTGTGCCCTTGCGCCCGTCCGTATCATGCGGCTGGGTAGAAACGGCCAGACGACTTCACCAAGCAAGGAACGCGACACAAATCGGCACAGAGATTTGCAAAAATAAACTTGCAGACATGTGGGGGGGGAAAAAAAATTCACGTTCATTAAAAACAACAGTGCATACCATTTTACAGGAAGGCCTGAGTCTCAAGACTCTTATTTTTTCAAGAGGGTGCTGCTACACCGAGATGTTTGGCTGATTCCATTAGTAAGGAGTGTGTGGCTTCGCATGGGTGGGGTGGAAACCCATCTCCTACTACAACACCTGGCTAAATCGTGAGATGTGCGGTGAGATGTGCGGTGATGTGTGCGGTTTATTCTGCATGTGGCTTTTGGAAAAGTGATGAGAGTGTTTGAACTCGACTGGCAGGTAGGACCACCTGACTCCTGATTTTAAAGACATACTCACCTTGTGCTCAAATTATTTCACAGACAATTGGGTAATTGTAAGTAGAAACTCTGTGCCATACGGAAATATTTGATCGTAATCAAGCTCATCTGATATATATTTTTTGGCCCAAAAACCCCCCAAATGTTAGACGAGTGGGTTTGATGCAGAAGTCAGAATTTAAAAAATAACTGATTTTGCCCTGTTAAGCAATAGACGCGTCGCGATAAATCAATGAAAACAAAAAACAATCGGATCATGCATGTGAGAATAGATTATTAACGATTATGCGAATAATATGCGAATGATATGAACATAACAGGAAAAATAAAGCCAAGGAGAGAACACAAAAACAACGCGTTAAGAATTAGATTCCAAAAATAATTCATTATTGAATCGATCCGTGGAGGGGGGGAGGGGGTGCTGAAATCTGCCCCCCCTACTGCTGTTAGCCATGTCGGTGTTATTATTCCAGTGGCACGCAGAGAAAGAATGGCGGGTTGGGTTTGTACCACGTCAATACCATGGGTGGCTGTGGTAAGGTCACAGGCCCCTGTCAATCTGCGGCTAGATGACGGCCATCCCGCACCTCCGATTAGCACGGTCGGCTACGTACTGTGCGAAAGAAGTTCAATATACATACATGCATCCCACGGCGTGTCATTCGTGGGAGTTGTTTCGCCAGACTTCACGAGAAGACTTTTCAGGAGGGTCCTGCATGCATTGGGACGTTTGGAAAATCAATTGGCGACAAAAGGGAGGTGCATGGCCCGGGATTGGTTCAGGTATCACTCGCAGCTGATGCATGAATGTACGTTGAACTTCTTTCGCACCGCACGTAGCCAACCGATGTTAGCCATGGTCAGGAATCGCACTCTGGTGGCCGGGTTCGAAGTACAAAGCGCTAACCAGTGCACCACCGCTCTCCCCACACACACACACACTGCACACCTACTACTGCCATTGCCACGAAGCGACGGTGACCTCACCACAGTGCCTGTGCCAGGATAGGTGCACATTGACACATTGACACCAACACACAACACATGCGTACGCACGTTTGCGAGTAGCGCCTATGAAAGTTTTCCCGGCACACGAGGGGGTGGTGTGGCCGACGCCACGCTCGGCCGCATTTGTCTCCCCAGTGCTGATGTGTACGCACCGCATCAGGTGCATACTCATTTAAGGCTGAAACGGCCTAGGGGAGGCCCACACACGCATATACATAGAACACACAATGATTTAATCGTTCCATCGGAGGGAAGCAAGATTCTGTGGCAATGCTGCAGCTGCGTTGGCAGTGGTGCACAAGCACAACGAACAAGATCAAGTCGACAAACTCGTTCACACCTCATTGGGCCTGAAAGAACTATACTGTGTATATGATAGACGTTCCGGGCAATGGACCTTCTTCATAGCAGAGACAATAGGAGACCAGAGAGGTGGAGCGAATTGTATTTGGGTTTGTCTGCTACTTGTTATCTCTACTTACGTGTCACTGTTCATATGCTAAAATAATAAGACTGTCTGGAATTATTTTTATAATACAATTGCAATCAGCGCCCCCTAGTGTCAATCATCCCTCGTGCAGCCTCAACTATTCACTCAATTTCTCTGGCCTATCTACCTACCTACTCACTGGCAGAGCCCCGTGGCGTCTATGGTGAAGTTTTCACTCGATAAACTACCGGCACAACACGGTGTGATTAGTACAGTCTCAAAATAACATTCACTTCATCTCTCTGTCCCTACTAACCACCAGAGCCCCATGGCATACATGGTGATAGGTGTCGTATCTATCTGTCTGTACACCACCCGGGGCCCCATGCTGTCTATGGAGAAGTCTCTATCTCTGCCCACATTAGCATGGTCTGTATGCGTGCAGTCTCCAACTATTATTCACTCATTTCTCTCTCTGATAGGAGGCATTTCTCTCTCGCCTCCATCTGTGCTGCTAGCAATTAGTTAACTTGCCAATGGCCTAAACCATCACCGCACCATCACCCTCCCATCAACCCCCACCACACCACTACACACAACCCCCCCACCTCCCCCCCCCCGCAGAGTGCGAAGTGGCTGTTGTCATCACCGCTGGAAACACGTGGATGCGCGCAGGGGCCATGTGCTGTGTTCGGATTTAGGTTGAGTTTGCGGACGCGCCGTCAGGGCTACACAATGTGCTCTCTCCCTCCTCCCACGCGCTCAGTCGACAGCTGCTGCTCCCGCGAATCTCACGTGCGTGAGACATCTGATGTTTTTACCCCCCCCCCTCTCCCGGCGTCCCCCGAACTAAACAATAAACTATTATTATTTTTCAAACCAGGTAAAGCCAAATAGGCACCTTGCTCTTTTTCAGAGACGACCTGGCCACACGTGACGGCTAGCAGCTCATCGATAGTGACTAAAGTCATCATCGTCGCACGTGGGAATTTATAGCAGCAGACAAATAATCGAAACGCATGTTTCTAAGTGGAGAGGTGGTGGTGGGGGGGGGGCAAAATCGGAGGAACCCGGAGAGAACAATCAACACAGCCACCACCACGGGGCGAGAGTGACCTCCAAATATACAACAGACATCGCCAATATCCGGGATCGAACCCACCTGTTCCTGCGTAACCAGGCGAGGAAGATGATGACATGTCCTCGTCACCGCGGTGAGATGCTAATTCATCATGTATTTAATTAAGACAATAGTTCGATTTCGCTGCCTCCTATCAGAGACCCCATCTGAACTGTTGTTCGATCCCCGACCACGGCTAACATGAGTGGCGAGTGATGCATGAACCGCTGCTGCATAGCTGGGCCATCCCATCTCACAACCTCGCCACCGACGGATGGCGACGGATTTGAGGGGGGGGGGAGGAGGTCTTCCTCCTGCAGTGGATAGGACCTGCCTGTCTGGTGACGGCGACAGTCCACTCTGGTCTCACGATGCCACAACTTGACGCCACACATTGCACATCTCCCAAACTGGATACGTCCGTGACGATATCCAGCAGGAGATAGAGAATGATTACATACTATACGTGCACGTGGCAACAGGGACACGATGTGGGAATACTGCAGAGTAATTGTGTACGCAAGTTACAGCTATCTTGTACAGTATACATTCTATGACACTCATGTACACTGGGGTCATGTACTGGACTGGACACGTAGACCGAAATCCAGCAGTGAATAGAACATAGACCATGCAGCCTCTGCATACATCCAGTGCTGATGACGTGTTAGATTTAGTACTGTCAGTCAAACATCAGCGTATCCCTGCCTCCACGTGTGATATTTTTTACACGCCTTTATTTAATTCACTCTGTCTGTTGTCGTATCCTCAAATCTTGTAACTCAATTTTAACCCACTTCCCAATGTGGTATCGACTGCAAACTTGGTATACTTATGTCATACTGATGACAATACGATATTCTATCATTAAAAATATAAAGAAATGTTTAAACATTATTTTTTATATGTTATGTTTCGGCTTGGGTCTAATTGTCCACGCTCAACTGACGTTGGCTGTAATTTCCCACGGCCACTTAGGTTATGGCAAGCTTCGGGGCCACTTCTTGAAGTCGTGGAGTTCTGCCATTACGAGTACGGTACATTTCATAAAAGCGTGTTTAAAAAAAAGTATTTTAAAATATTACTTATTAATGGTTGAATTGTGATTACTGTTGGCGATTATAATTGACTGATGATTAAATGGTCACCATGTGATTATGATGATGACATTAATTATCGATTAATTTATTTATCTAAATTGTATTATTCCTGTATTACGATTTCCCCATGGTGAAAGTTTTAAATCGATGGCGATTCACTGCCGGTGAATGTCATGACGACGGTGATGCTGAATAGGAAATTGAAGTTCGTGACGACGGATGATGATGATGATCTTGAGGATGAATTCGTGAGGTTAATTTTGTTTAACCAGGTGGTGAGTCCAGGATGAGTCTCATTTGCAAGAGTGGGTATTAGTCTGCCAGTAGGGGGCAATGATTTCAATGGATAGTATGGTCCCAATTGAGACAGCTGATTATACCGTCGGTGACAATTTGTAACTGTTACTTCACACAGCAGTGACGTGAGGTGAGGTCAATGGCTGGGGAGGCACTGGCTAATGTCAGAGCCAGATTCACACACCAAGGGGGGCGTGTCCTCACTGAGGGGGGTGTGTTAGACACGTCTCCCTTGGTGAGGCAGATGTGATAGCTGCCTCCCCTCCATGGTGCTTTTTCATTGCAGTTTCATGACGAGACCAGCGAGCCTAAATATCTTTATACACATACGTGAAATAAGTTACCTGGAGTGTGGAAGGCGAGGACATGAAATGAAGGGGTCTACAAACATTACATTGGTGACATACTGAGACAGTAACAGGCACGCGCTGATTGCCCGCGCTCCATCCAGTTACTGAGGGGTTGCGCAATCAGAGGGGAGGCTGAGCTCGTCGCTGCCTCACCTCTCGTCTCTTCCTGTATTTGCAGCGGAGCTCCGCAAATTTGGCGATTTTGACAAAAAATTATTGGAATCGTACAGAAATGACATTTTTAAGACAGATCAGTGGAAAAATCTTAATATTTTTTTGATTATTCTTTTTTTTTCGTAACAGCTATTTTCATTGGAGTATGACAGGCGAGGCTCTGCCTCCCCTGCCTCCCCTGACCTCACGTCCCTGCTTCACACACCACCTTCATAATAACCATCATCCCTGCCACATGAATGGTACTGTCATTGTTACTCATTGTTATTCTTAATGGCTGATGTTGCATGCATAGGTCGTAAGGAAGGACGAATTACTTCCAGCATGTGATTATTAATCATGCCGACTAAATTGCTGTGTATTACGACAGTACTATATGACAATTGTTGATGATAATTGTTGATGATGACAATTACATTTAAATACATAACAAATGTTCCATGACGCTAACCTATCAACCACCATCAGCACCATCACTGCCGCTGAATGGTAGCCACCATCATCACAACCACCACCACCATTACCACCACCATAACCAACACTATCGCTATCACCAACCATTACTATCACCACCACCACCATCATCACAAGCACCACCATCACAACCACCACCATCATCATTACCACCACCATAACCAGCACTATCGCTACTATCACAAACCATTACTATCACCACCACCATAATCACAACCACCACCATCATCACCACCACCATCACAACCACCATCATTACCACCACCATAACCAGCACTATCGCTACTATCACAAACCATTACTATCACCACCACCATCATCACAACCACCACCATCATTACCACCACCACCATCATTACCACCACCATAACCAGCACTATCTCTACCAGAGGTGTGGACTCGAGTCATGTGACTTGGACTCGAGTCAGACTCGAGTCATGAATTTGATGACTTGCGACTCGACTTGGACTTGCATAACAATGACTTTGTCCCACCTATGAGATGTGGACTCGAGTCATGTGACTTGGACTCGAGTCAGACTCGAGTCATGAATTTGATGACTTGCGACTCGACTTGGACTTGCATAACAATGACTTTGTCCCACCTCTGGCTATAACCACCACCACTACTATGTTACTATCTATAACCATGATTCACCAGCGCTGCGCCACGAACCTGTCCACCCGAGTTCGATTCCGACTCACGGCCAACGCCGGCGACGATTCCCTGAACCGGTCCTGGGCCTCCCCAAGGTCGACTCGGCCTCAAATGAGTTCCCGGTGCGGTGTGTGGTAAACATCGCCACTGGGGAGACAAAGGCGGCCGGGCGTGCTGCTGGCCACCCACCCCCTCGTGTGCCGTTTCCCGGCCTACTCGCTAACAGCACTTGCCCCGCCATTCCGGCGAAGGCTATACGGGGGATCTTTGTCTTTGGTGGAGTGGGTCGGTGGTGGTGAAGCGGGTGGTGGTGGTGGAGCGAGTGGGTGGGTGGGGTGGTGGTGGTGGAGCGAGTGGGTGGGTGGTGGGGTGGTGGTGGAGCGAGTGGGTGGGTGGGGGGGTGGTGGTGGAGCGAGTGGGTGGGTGGTGGAGCGAGTGGGTGGTGGTGGTGGAGCGAGTGGGTGGGTGGTGGAGCGAGTGGGTGGTGGTGGTGGAGCGAGTGGGTAGTGGTGGTGGAGCGAGTGGGTGGGTGGTGGAGAGAGTGGGTAGTGGTGGAGCGAGTGGGTGGGTGGTGGTGGTGGAGCGAGTGGGTGGTGGTGGAGCGGGTGGGTGGTGGTGGAGTGGGTGGTGGTGGAGTGGGTGGTGGTGGTGGAGTGGGTGGTGGTGGAGTGGGTGGTGGTGGAGTGGGTGGATGGGTGGTGGTGGTGGAGTGGGTGGTGGTGGAGTGGGTGGTGGTGGAGTGGGTGGTGGAGTGGGTGGGTGGTGGAGTGGGTGAGTGGGTGGTGGTGGTGGAGTGGATGGTGGAATGGGTGGTGGTGGTGGTGGTGGTGAAGTGGGTGGTGGAGTGGGTGGGTGGTGGTGGTGGAGTGGGTGGTGGAGTGGGTGGGTGGTGGTGGATTGGGTGGTGGTGGTGGAGTGGGTGGTGGAGTGGGTGGTGGTGGTGGAGTGGGTGGTGGTGGAGTGGGTGGTGGTGGAGTGGAGTGGGTGGTGGAGTGGGTGGTGGAGTGGGTGGTGGAGTGGGTGGTGGTGGAGGTGGAGTGGGTGGTGGAGGTGGAGTGGGTGGTGGTGGAGTGGGTGGTGGTGGTGGAGTGGGTGAGTGGGTGGTGGTAGTTGTGGTGGTGGAGTGGGTGGTGGTGGTGGAGTGGGTGGTGGTGGTGGAGTGGGTGGTGGTTGCAGTGGGTGGTGGTGGAGTGGGTGGTGGTGGAGTGGGTGGTGGTGGAGTGGGTGGTGGAGTGGGTGGGTGGTGGTGGAGTGGGTGGTGGTGGTGGAGTGGGTGGAGGTGGAGTGGGTGGTGGTGGTGGAGTGGGTGGTGGTGGAGTGGGTGGTGGTGGAGTGGGTGGTGGTGGAGTGGAGTGGGTGGTGGTGGAGTGGAGTGGGTGGTGGTGGGGTGGAGTGGGTGGTGGTGGGGTGGAGTGGGTGGTGGTGGTGGAGTGGGTGGTGGTTGTCGGCAGAGGGAGTAGCAGCAGCAGCAGGAGGAGGAGTCGTGGTTGATGTCTGAGGCTGCGTGCGGATCCATTTTCGCTCGGTTTGTCGTTCAGGCCCAAACACACACAGATATAACACACACACAGACACAGATATAAACACACACACAGATACAGATATAAACACACACACAGATACAGATATAAACACACACACAGATACAGATATAAACACACACACAGACAGATAAACACACAGACACACACACGCAGATATAAACACACAGACACAGATATAACACACACACAGATATAAACACACACACACAGACAGATAAACACACAGACACACACACAGATATAAACACACAGACACTCACACGCGTCCCGTGTGAGTGACCCGGCGTGTCCTGCCGGCTCGCTCACCTCGGGACCGGCGAAGCGAAACCCGCGGTCTCCCCTCCTCCTCCTCCACCTTCTTCGTCGTCTCTTGGCTTGTCACCCGGAGAGGGGGGCGGGCAACAACAACAACAACAGCAGCAACAACAACCCACACCCCCCCGCGAAGATGAGCGGCGTGCGAGCTACGGCCATTGGAGACATCGGTAGGAGGAGTCCGGGAAGAAGGAGAGAGAGAGAGACAGGGCGGCTGCTGCTGCTGTTGTTGTTGGAGGCTCTGCGTGGGCCTTGCTTGCCGTTGTTGATGCTGATTGTGATGTTGGTCGATGGTGGTGGTAGTGATGATGATGGTGGTGGTGATTGTGATGTTGGTCGATGATGGTGGTGGTGATGGTGGTTGGTGGTGATGATGATGGTGGTGGTGGTGGTGGTAGCGGTGGTGGTGGTGATTGTGATGTTGGTCGATGTTGGTGGTGGTGGTTGATGGTGGTGGTAGCGGTGGTGATGGTGATGATGATGGTGATGATGATGGTAGTGGTGATGATGGTGGTGGTGGTGATGGTAGTGGTAATGATGGTGGTGGTGATGATGGTGGTGATGGTGGTGGTGGTGATGATGATGGTGGTGGTGGTGATGGTGGTGGTGGTGATGATGGTGGTGGTGGTGATGGTGGTGGTGGTGATGGTGGTGGTGATGGTGATGATGATGGTGATGATGGTGGTGATGATGGTGGTGATGATGGTGATGGTGATGATGGTGGTGGTGGTTGATGGTGATGATGGTGATGATGGTTGTGGTGGTTGATGGTGATGATGATGGTGGTGGGTGATGGTGATGATGGTGATGATGATGGTGATGATGGTGGTGGTGGTTGATGGTGGTGATGATGATGGTGGTGGTGGTGATGATGGTGATGATGGTGGTGGTGGTGATGGTGGTGGTTGATGGTGATGGTGGTGATGATGGTGATGATGGTGGTGGTGGTTGATGGTGGTGGTGGTTGATGGTGGTGGTGGTTGATGGTGGTGGTGGTTGATGGTGGTGGTGGTTGATGGTGATGGTGGTGATGATGGTGATGATGGTGGTGGTGGTGATGGTGGTGTAGGGGAGCGGTGGTGCAGCGGTTAACCCGGCCGCCCGAGTTCGTGTCCCGTTCACATCCTGGGTTCCCCCCCCCCTAGCTCCACTCGGCCTCAAATGAGTTGGCTGTTTGCGACGTGTTAAACATCACCGCTTGGGGAGAGACAAAGGCGGCCGGGCGTGGTGCTCGCTAGCAGCACTTGCACCAGGCAGTCTGTTACAGGCTACACGGGGGGGGGGGGGGGTCTTTGTGTGTTTGATGATGGTGGTGGTGGTAATTTTCGATTTAAAGCTTTTGTGACTGCAGGGATTCATCTTCTTGGTTCTTTTGGTAAAGTCACGTAGAATGGAAATAAAAAAAATAATAAAAAGAAAACATAAAATAATACACTAATATAATAATATAGTGTTTTTATTTATTATTTTATTATTTCCATTCTACGTGACTTTACCGAAAGAGCCAAGAAGGTGGTGGTAATGTTGAACCGTAATCATCATCATCAGCAACGGTAACATTAGTAACATCACCTTCAGTTTCACCACGGTCAGCCGTCAATCGGCACCGATCTCACCATCACCGCTAGCATCACGAGGAGCAAAACCATCAGTCGCCAGCATGGACATCATCGTCACCCATTTCATTGTCACCAACAATCGAAATCGTCGGCATTTTGCATTATAATTATTTTAAATCGGCAGAGTGTAGTATTAACATCACCAGCCTTTGGATTTACTCACCAATTATTACAAATTTTATCACTCGTAAATCAATTCACCAATATCACCACCAATCATTTCATAATCACCATCTCCAATCACCGTCATCACCAATGTTCACGATCGATTTCATAATTTATAATGATAATAATTTCATCATTAATTTCACAGTCACCACACATCATCAGTGCCATCACCAAATATAACTGTGATCATCAGTCTCATAATCAAATATCAAAATTGTAATACAGTAATCATCATCATCATTGTGTCATCTGCTTGCCACTGTAAGCCTGAGCACGTGGTTCTGCCGCTGTTTACGCGGGGAGCTCACCACGCTGGTGATGTAAGAACCCCAGCACACGCTCAGCGGTACACGGCGACTTGAGCCAGTATAAATACCCTACAGTGTTCTGCCTCAGTACCCCATACAACCCCCGCCTCGCGTGTGTGTGTGTGGCAGCCTCTGGCACATAATGCCCAACTTTCCCTGCACGTGTGATGGCACGTAACGGTCCATTAGTACACGTGACGAGGTTTTCATCCAGCAGTGGATTGACCATGGCTGATGACCGGTACGTGTGATGCTAGGTACATCATGTCTATTAGTACACGTGATGAGCCTTTCATCCAGCAGTGGATTGACCATGGCTGATGACCAGTACACGTGATGCTCTGTACATCATGTCTATAATTAGATGTGACGAGCCTTTCATCCAGCAGTGGATTGACCATGGCTGATGATGATATGATGACCTCACGGGGGCTGCCCAAGCAGCAAGACGTACAACATCTCGCTGCTCATTCTGTGTCATCCCTTGCACTGCCCCTCTTTGAACTTCACCTCCCATCGCCTCTTTTTCCTTCCCCAGGTTCTTATCATAATCACCTCGTTCAATTACAATTTTCATTGTGCTGTTTGTTGCTGCTCCCTTGTGACGTTTCTAGGCCTTTTTGAGCCTGTGCTCAGCATCCGAGTTTTAATTTAAATATTACAACTGGAAATGTTGCCATTGGTAATCGATCGTATTCGCGGTTCAGTTTTAATTGTACAGCGATTCCATTGCAATCGTAATGGCAGCTAACGATGCTTGCCGTCACTAATCATTATATTTGACAACCGCACGTGGTAAGGAGATCCACGTGGATGGCGCAAGGAGGCGTCATCTTGCAAGTGGTGTCAACATGACCTCATCCACGCATGCCTCACCTCCCTCTTCCACCTTTCCTCCTCCCCCACGGTCCCCCACCTGTACCGCCAGGGGATTGGTGCTGCTGCTACTGCCGACGACGACGACGATGATGATGTCCCCGATTTGTCACCGATGACGGTGGCCCAAAGCCGGCTCGGTGACGAAACGCCGAATTGGGGTGGGAAGTGGTGTAATCGGCTATTTGCGAGCCGGTGATGTCGCCGGGGCGACGCGAGGATGCTTCTCTGTCAGCGGTGGTTGCGTTTGGGAAACGATAAAACCCGAAAGCCGCGAGATCCCGGAAAGGGCGGATTAAGATTAACGGCGGAGCAGAGATCGATGCGCTGAGCCCTCACGCCACCCTCCGGGAAGTCTTCATCGTTAAACTCGCGGTGCGCCGCTGTCTGCGGAGAGCACAGTGGGCACGAGTGGGGGACATCAGCAGAACTCCGTTCACCGTACCATCGCCATCAGCCATGGGTAAAATTAACAAAAAAATCGAGCAATTAAAAACTTGCCCGCTGTGTACAACTGCGGTCACGCAGAACAGAGGCCGTGGAATGTGTAACACAGATCGAAATTTAACACAGACTCAACGCCCCGATTCACAGATACGAAGGGCGAGACATAATCACAGCCGTGATGCACCACTCTGCTGCTGCTGACGCAATTATCTGGCTGATTAACCACCTTCAAGTAAAATCATAGCTGTTGCTCTACAGTCTACATCAACATCAGCCATGGTCAATCAGCTGCTGATGGAAGACCTCTCCAAGCCACTGCCGGCTCCTCCCACAATCCGATTCCCAAATAAATGAAATATATTTTTGTTAGCCCATCGATTTGTTTGGCTTTCCAGACCAATATAATCCAGCAGTATTAATTTTTAACAATAGGCGCTGAACAATATTGCCACTGAACAAATTATTCCGAAAAGCCTATGTATATAGGCCAATGAACAAAAAAATGTATACGTTAAAATGTGGAGACAGAACAGAGTTTTGGTGAAAGTCTCCATTGGTGTGCATATGGATAGGCTATCTGTGTTTGGCCATCGTAATGTGGAATGGACATGCTTTGGGTTCTAAATGGAGGTGAGCACCGCACCTCGTGCCCTTGTTGTGGTTTGGGACGGACGTTTGGGACACTTAACGATGTGAGAACTGGCGAGTTTGACATCTTAGACAGAAGGAGCGATGTCTCAATCTGCTCGTGTCTATTGCACGTTCTGCCCTGGCTCTACCCACCCGCTGTGTGCGAGAGGAATGGCCGAGACGCCCATCGCTCAACCATCATTTGTCGCGTTGTGTCCAGCCCCCTACAACTATTGCAAAACCAGTTGTATCAAATTTACTTGTATTTTAGAATTTAGAAGGAGGGGGGGGGAGTGGTGGCTATGCCCCCTCCCGCCCTCCTGACATCACTCGGCTGATTTGGGGACTGGCACGTCAACCAACCAACCAACCAGTATTTTGCAATTCAGATATATAAATCATTTGTGCCCACCTCTCTTGGCGAGGGAGAGTCGGTGCAGCCCTGCGATCGCTCGCTCAGGCCACTGCTGGTGGAAGCTTTCTCTGTGGGCTTCTCCGTCCACGCTGGCTGGGCCGTCTTGGAAGAAGATAAAGGAGAAACGGTCTTGTACAATACCGCGGTGGTGTCGGTCGTATGTGGATGGGCTGACTCGGCAACACGCTCGGACGGTGGTGGTGCAGTACGTTACGGGTATTGTCTGTCAAACCGTCAACTTAATCCATAAATAAGCCACATTTTCAGGATAGAATTTCCTGCAAAAGTATACCTGACGTACGGGGGGGGGGGGGGGGGTGTCAGGAATTCTGGCGTGTAACAGGATTTTAAAATGTTGACTGAGGTTGACAAATTTTCTTCATTGTCCTGGTTTAATAATACAAATTTCAACTGGTAACGCGCCGCTGTCCGCTCGCTCTCGTAGAGAGGACGACTCGAGAGGCGTGACAATGAGCCGCAGGCGGCGGTTGGGAGGGCAGCAGCAGCCAGGCCGTGACGCCGGCGTTTACCGATTGCCGCAGCTCCGCGATCCCCTATATATTAAGGTGTTTTCAGCCAATTCAGTGTTTACTTATGGGAGGAAACCATCTTGAGAAAACGCACGTATCTGAAGTGGCAACACTCTTATCCCATACAGATGGAACAGATGGGGTCAGCATTTTCCTGTACTGCCTTCTGCTGGAATAACACAGGCCATGTGCATAGCCACCATGATTGCCAACCGGCAGAGTTTAGATGCCTGCTTGGCGTGAAGCAATGCATCAGTTAATCTGTAAATATCGATTACATTCGTACAGAAGCTGTCAGCATGTGGAGCGGAACGTCGGACGTGGTGCCAAACAACAACAAGACGTGGCGGCACAACCCGAAAACACATCGCAGAGCCGTGCAGCGCAACCACAAAAACCTCCGCAGCAGCAGCAGCAGCAGTGTTTTGGTAACGCGGCTTGTAGAGTCAGGAAGTGTGACCACGTGGTTGACGACGACGACGACGATGATGATCACGACGATTTGATGGCGTTGGTGATTACCGAGTGGGGTTATTGGGTGTGGCACATAGCCCCCCCCCCGCACCGCACGGGAATATCCGCCGACTCGGCACGTTCTCCTTGAGTCGACGGCGACTCCGGTCGGAGGAAAGTGACGGCGTTGACTACGTTCGCCCAGCGGAGATCATCGCGTGACCGACTGTGACGAGACGAAATCAACGAAGTCGGAATGACGACGATGTGCCCAAGATAATTTGGTTGCATTATTAGGCACCGTGGTTCGGTCCACAAATGATAAATCGGCTCTCATCTTCATCCGACGTGGTCAATCCGGACGAAACGCGTCCCCATGCCGCTGCCGTCGCCGCCTGTCGCAATCCTGTGATGTAACCACGGTCCAACCGGCATCCGTGCTCCAGCTGATAATTGGCTACATGTGTCTATAGACGATAGGTGTCGAGTTCACCGATTGGCGGAGCTGATAATACCGATTGCAATAACGCTGGTGGACACCCCACGTGTGCAGGTCGCGTGTGATCTTGTGGCTCTTTGTCGGTGGCCCGTGGGGTCTGGAGGTTTGGACACCCCCCCACCCCCCCCCCCCATGATGATGATGACGATAGCCGGCCAGCAGGCTGAGTGGCAGAGCGAGCGGCCGGCAATCTGAAGACGTTGCGAGTTCACATCCTGGTTGGGGAGTTGACTGAGCCCGTCATCCCTCTGGGGTGGATAAAATACTGCTTTTGTGCAGAAGTAAGCGGCGGTTGTCCTATGGAGAGACGTGTCCCCCACCGTACCAATGTGGAAGTTTCACCACTGGCCGAGCCGGGCCGTAAACGGGAGATGGAGCACCGATGCCTCTGTGCTCGTTTGAGCAGCAGGAACTCAATTCGACGTTTACTTAGTTTTTGTACTTTACTCTGCACGTGCCGTTGTCTAGCCACTGCTGAACTTCTGGTCCACGTGTACCAGCCTGTTGATGTCAAAATGATTCACGATGGGGCGAGCGATATCGGTCGTGGTGTGGCTCGCGACATCGCCACGGCCGCACATCACCCCGACGAGCAGCGGGCTCGAGAAGTAACCCCCGATACGTTGATTTATTTCTCGTAACGACCGGACCACCGTCGTTCTAACGAGCGGTGCGGCGGGCGCGGCGCCAGCAGGCTTCTGGGCCGACCGGTCGCCGCTGCACGAGGCGGCGTCGCTGGGCCGCGCACTGCAGGTGAAGCGGCTGATCGAGACGGGCGCCTGCGTGAACCTCGTCACCGTGGACTCGGTGACTCCGCTGCACGAGGCCTGCCAGAACGGACACGCGCTCTGCACGCAGATGCTGCTCTCCGCTGGCGCGCAGGTACCTGGCGGAGGGAGCTGGGGGGTGGCACGTGGCATCATCTGAACAACGACGACCTCTGACCCGGCGAGCTGAGACGATTAAATCAATGTTTTCTGTGGTCGCCCATGTTCCCGAGCGCAGTGACCTCATGTCAGCCGTGACGATGACGATAAAGATGACCTCTCTCTTAACCCAGAACTCCGTCACTTCCTATTATCCTCTGATTTCTACTTGGTTGTTTTGCTCCAATTTCGTGTTGCTTCATTGCTGTAATTTATTGTCTTTTTGTGTTTTTAGGTGACCCGCCTAAAAACACCCTTGTCAATTATTCCGGTCTCCGGAGTTATTGCCTGGTTCCACAAAATAAACTCCACCCCCTACGTACCTCCCTCTATCCCCACCCCTCCCCCAGGTGGAGGCTCGTAACATTGACGGGAGCACCCCACTGTGCGAGGCGTGCGCCTCGGGGAGCCTGGAGTGCGTGCGGCTGCTGCTGCTGCACGGAGCGCGCGTCAACCTCTCCATCTTCACCGTGTCGCCACTCCACGAGGCCTGCCTCGGCGGTGCGCCACCACCGCCCCCGTGCCACCCCCAACGCCACCAGCGCCACCACCGCATTGCCAGCGCCTTGCCATCAACACCACGTACAGTAGAACCTCTGGTCACAAACGCTTCTGACCACGACCAAATCGGGTTACGACCAAAAAATTCACAAAAATTTTGGAATCTGGTCACGAACGCAAACTCGGGTGACGATCAAACACGGCCTCGGCCGATTTCCTCTTCCGCGCCATTTTTTTTGTAAGCGCCAAATTTCTTGTTGTTTGTTTACAACACAAAGCGTAACAGTTATATATATAACTTTTGTTATATTAAATTCCTAGTAAGATATTAATTTTGTGAGTGTAGTCATACCCCTCCCCCCTCATTCAAGCCGTAATTTAGAGAGCGAAAGCGCTGAGTACATAAATTGCTAGCATAAGAACCCGTTAATCTCTTCTCGCATCATTCATACGATGATGATGCGGTGAAGTAAACGTTCACACGATATTACGGTGAATGCTTCCAAAAACAATACTCTACCCAAATATTACTGTTAACTTACTTTCAATATAAACATGAATTGCTCATACGAATATTCTCTCTCTCTCAGAATCGACCGACTGATGTAGCAGACGAAACAATCATCTTGTTGAACGATTCTAAACCTTGACGCGGCAATGTTAGTTTTCTCTGTTGTTCAAGGTTTTCTCAGCGTTATTCAATGTTTTTATATTTAGTTTACTATTACACTGTGAATTCTATAGCATAATTAACTATTTTTGTGCTTAAAAATCTTTAAAAAACAATATTTATATACAGTTCGTAGGAGTCTGGAACGGATTAATCATATTTACATACAATCCAATGGGGAAATTAGGTTCGAGTCACTACCAAATCGGGTTGCGACCAAAGTTATGGAACGAATTATGGTCGTGACCAGAGGTTCTACTGTATATCTCTGTGTGTCTCCCTGCTTCTTCCCGTTTGTCCCCGCGTGTCCCCGCGTCTCCCCGTGTCTCCCCGTGTGTCCCCATGTCTCCCCGCGTGTCCCCGTTGTCCCCGCGTCTACCCGCGTGTCCCCGCGTCCCCCTGCGCATGCAGGCAGTGTGGAGTGTGTGCAGCTGCTGATCGCTGCAGGCGCGCACCTGGAGGCGCACGACTGCCACCTGGGCACCCCGCTGCATGTCGCCACCTACAAGCAGCACCAGACGTGCGTGCGGGCGTTGCTCGACGCCGGTGAGTGCTGCCGGCGCCGCCACCATCACCGCGATCACTCGCCACACGCACTCGCTGCCATCGCTCACCACCATCGCTCGCAACCATTACCACCATCACCGTGATTGTTCACCACGATCACCGAGATCGCTCACGCCACACACGCACCACGATTGCTCGCCACAATCACAACAGTCACCACGATCTGCACCATGATCACCGGGTTCACTCGCCATAATATCACTGCGCTCGTCACGATCACAGTAATCTCCACACTCAGGCGTTGGCTTGTGACCTGCCCCCCCTCCCCCGGCACCGCCCCCCCCACACGCAGGAGCGAACGTGAACGCGGCGAAGCTGCACGAGACGGCGCTGCACCACGCGGCGCGCACGCACGACTCGGCGCTGCTCGAGTTGCTCGTTGAGTTCGGGGCGCGCGTCAACGCCCGTGACAACCGCGGCCGCCGGCCCAGCGACTACCTCCCCGCCGGGTCGCCGTGCTGGGCCCAGCTGGCGCGATACGAGAGTACGGGGCCACCGGCCCAGGCCATCGCCGCCCTCCCATCGCCGCCGTTGCAATCGCCGCTCCCCCATCGCTACCACCACCACTCTCCTTCCATCTTTATCACCGTCAACCGTCAACTCTTGCAGCACCTGCCTTGCTTCCGAATCGGCATACCATCGTCTCTTATGTGTTTCTCATGTTAAGGCCACAGCGTTTGTTGATAAATGTGCTGCATTTTTTTGCATTCGTACGCCATTGTGTACGTGGTGCGGTGTGTAAACATCACCACGGGCGAGACAAAGGCGGTCAGGCGTGGTGCTGGCCACACACCCCCTCGTGTGCTGTGCCGGCCTACATAGGTGCTCGATAACAACACTTGCCCCAAAAGCCTGTTTAGGCTTCGTGGGGTATCTTTGTATTTGTGCGTGTCCCGTGCGTGTGTGTACGTGCGTGTGTCCTGTGCGCTGTGCAGGACACCCCTCGCCGCTGCTGCAGCTGTGCCGCTTGGCTGTGCGCGGGTTCCTGGGTCCCCAGCGCCTGCACCAGCTGCCCCAGCTGCCGCTGCCTCGCCCGCTCAGGCAATTCCTCGCCTACTCCTAACCCACACGGGCCCGCCACTCACCACAGTCCCTCGCCACTCGCTCACCGCCGGGCCATCCACTCACAACCACCTACCTCCACCGCACCGACTTCTAACCCACGTGGCCCGCCACCTCGCCACTCGCTACCACAGGACCGAGATCCACTCACCATTACCACCACCTCACCTACCCCCTAACCCACGTGGTTCGCCACTCACCACCACCACCCCCTCACCACTCGCTCACCATGGGGGCACCCACTCACCGCCACCGTCTCCTCACTGGTTTGCTCACCGTGGATATCACAGATGCACTCACCGTCGCCTCACCAAGGAGCCCGCAGAATCACCCACACACCACCGAATCGATCGTCCTTCGCTCACCACCGATTCCTCACCGTGCTCGCTTTACCGCGAGATTACAGAACCACTCGCTCCCCAATGGCCACGCCGCCCTCGCTCACCATGCAGCTCACAGAACCACAGAACATGCTCACTGTGAGGAAACGGTGGTCGCCTGCGCTGGTCAGCTGTGTCCAGCCGAGGGATGGCGCAACATGGTGGTGGGGGGGGGTCGAAACGGTAGGGGGCACCGGATCTGTAGCGGTGGTGTCTGTAAGTCCTCGCAGCGATCAGTGGTCGCGATTCGATCTGATAATCCAATCTGTTTTCTCTTTATTACAGAAGTAAAATAAATATATACAGTAATATATCATGACAGGGATTGTTTAACGATCATCTTTATTGATTGATGCCGCGGAAACGACCAAAATTATTTGGAGACGGTACCGTGGTACGTTCATCGTCGCCATCATCGTCGTCGTAACGTTGCATTGCAACGCCGCGTATTCGATCGGCTGGGGACCCCAGGCGGGCGGATATGTGAATACGTGAACGGTCGGCTCTGTGGACGTCTGTAGAAAACGAGGGTTGCGCCGCGGTCTGTGCGCAAACGCTTGCACGCGGTGTGGGGGGGGGGGGGCGGTTGATTGGTCGCGTGACCGGCGGTCGGACACTTGGCGTCGTGCGGCATTTACGAGAGAGCCGAGACACTTCACGGCTCGAGGTGACGGCCGAAGCGCCGCCGCCGCCGACAGCGCGTCGGCCGATCCGTCCCAGCGCCGCCGATGGTGACATTGGCGGCGCGATAACGTGCCAACGTCGTGCCAACGTCGATGAATTTTGTTCATAGTTTACCCCTCCCCCCACCTGCCCTCACCGCCTCCACTGCCCACAACGCCCCCACCGTGCTCTAAATGGACACTGGGTGACACTGATCTCGGCTGCCAAGCCGGAGGAATTCCACATTCCTATGGTGGGGCCCTGTCAATCCATAGGAGCAATCGTTGTTTGTTTTTCTGCCGGCAGTGGTCATTGCTCTGTGTGTGCGATGTACGTGACCTCTGTGCTGTATATGTATACACTACACACACTACACACATACACAAAGATTCCCCGTATAGCCTTCAATAGGCTGTTGGGGCAAGTACTGTTAGCAGGAATCTATTAAGACCCTATCTAGGACACAAGGGGATAGGTGGCCAACAACACGCCCGGCCGCCTTTGTCTCTCCAGTGCTAATGGTTTTATACACCACACAAGGTACTGGGAAATTCCGGGACCGGCTCAGATATTCGCCATTGTTATTGGTCGTGAGCGGGAATCGAACTCGTGCCACCCGGTGCGTAGCGCAGTGTGCTGAGCACTGCACCACCGCTCCCCACCTCGCCACTAAAGTACACACGCCCGCAAAACACCTCAATGCTGGGAAAATGTACCTGCACATTCCTCAGTTGAAATCACGCAGCAGCAGCAGCAACATCGCCCCCTGCTGTGAAACGTGAGAAGGAGCCTCCTGAAAGAGAGTCGAGACTTTCGTGGGTAAACAGGTGGAATAATAAACACATTGTCCTGCGGAAGGAGCTGGTAGGAACGTTGGGTTGCTCGGTCAATGGTCAGGGTCAACGGCGGCGTGGTGTATTCCGCAAATATGCCCAACTGCGAGGGCGGGCACAAGCCGGCGTGAGTAGGTTAAACGTTGAGATTCTTAAGGGCACCACGGGGTGACCAGCCCCTCCCCACCCAGCCCCACCCCTCCCACTCCCCACCCAGCCCCACCATCCCCACCCAGCTCCTCCCCACCCTCCCCTCCCCACCCAGCTCCTCCCCACCCTCCCCACCCAGCCCCTCCCTCCCCACCCAGCCCCTCCCTGCACGACGGACACAATAATCCCCTGTGGGCTGGTGTAACCAGGAGGTTCCTACCAGTATAATAATAACAGTCGTAACAAGTATTGAGCTCCCGGTGTTCGTTTCTCAAGAGTTTTTGACCACCCCGTGAGGGCAGCGTTCAGGGTCAAACATTATTGGAAGAGATTTGGTCTAAAACTCCCGAGCAGGACCCTCTTGAAAGAGTGTCTTGAGACTCGGCCAGTTGGGATTCTGATTACACGTGCGAGCAATTGATCCACGTGTTTAAAAAAGAAAACAATGGGGGGGGGGGGGAGGTCGTCTGATTAGTGTGGTTTATTTATATACACGGTGGCTCAAAAGTCAGGGCACACAGAGTTATTATTTTTATTTCAGCAAATCACGTAGGGTTGTTTCATGTATTGTAACAGATGCTCAAACTGACTCCCATTAACATTAGTGTCCACGTGAATTGTCTTTTGAAATGAACTTAGCACTTTTTATAAGATTGCAGGTGTCATCTTTGACCTTTTCATCAATTGTTAATGTCAATTTCCGCTTCATTTTTAAACGCCATCTGAAAAGGAAGAACACAAACAGAATTAATAATGATAACGGATACAATAATAACGTAAAGAATAAACAATACATATGTTGTAATGCCAGTGTTAAAATAAATGAAATAAGCTCGGTGTCCTGACTTTTGGGCCACGCCGGAGTACACTACAATACATTTATAAAACACCTCACCATCGTCATCATCGAGCTGTATAGTGAAGATTATCATGAACAAAATGAATAATTGGCCTAAATATCCCATATTTTTGTCTCAGCATTAAAAATAAAAGTATTATTTTGCACATCCCATTGGCCGCACGGCCTTCTGTGAGTGCGTCTTAGCAGCAGCGTTGATTCAATAAGAGCGAATATCTGCACCGGTTTTCGACATGCAGTGTCTCATTAGCAGCAGAATCAGATGTGCGCGCTTGAAGCAATGCTGGTGAACTGCCAGATGTTTATAGGCAAAATGACCCTCGCTGTTCGATATGGGTCCCAGTGTGACGCAAAACGAGATGATGGACTACACGGTATTCAATAACACGTTCGGCTATAATCCTGTGGCTGTAAAATGGAAATAATATAATAGGCGACATTTCCGGCAATGGCCCTTCATAGCAGATGTGCACCACTGCCAACGTACGGTCACCGAACTGCAGTGGTACCGCGGAGATCGAACTTAATTCGTTCCAGAAGGCCATTCGAACACCGATTTGTTCGAACACCGAATTAAGTTTCCCCGTAAGAATTAATGTAAATGACATTAATTGGTTCCACGCACAAGAAATCTCTCATTATAAAGCATTTTTACACGAAGTTTACAGTAATTACATGCATAAAATTATACAAAAAAAACAATAAACATTGTGTATGGATTAACACCAAAAAACACTAAAATAAAATAAATTAACGAAAAGGTTAAGGAACGATGTTTTGCGGGTCTGCACTGGGTGAGAGCTCCGTGTTAACTGAGCCTCTCACACGGCAAAACCTTTATCTGGGCAAGCGTCACGCACGCTGGGCCATACGCGTCTCAGCCGTACAGGTTCTTTCAAGTCGAGATTGCCCGTTCGACCTCCGAATTTCGTTCGGTTTCCGGGGCAAAAAATGTTCGGAAATATCGTTTGAACACCGATTTGTTCGAGTTCTGGTGCGTTCAACCTCCGAGGTTCTACTGTACTTTATAATTAGTATTATTATATACCCGGAGTATCTTTCACGAGATTCAATCGACTGGTGATTGAATATTGCGAAAGTGTTCAGCTGTGGATCTTAGAGTGGCAGAAATTTCATGGACTTATCGCGTTGCATATTGAAATTTCCAGAAAAAACTGCCAATGTTGGTCTAACTTTGGCCCAACGTTGGTCTAACGCTGGCATGTGATTGGGCCAACGTTGGCATGTGATTGGGCCAACTTTGTCATGTGATTGGGCCAACTTGGGCCCAACGGTTCCACGTTTACTGGGTTAGTGGAAGACACGTTCGAGGATTTGAAAAATAAAATGTGAATTTCTGTATCATTGTTTAAACCCAATTCCTAATGTTCTGCTTCTTTCTTAAAGCGCATTTATTGGGAGGGGGGGAATGGCACAGATGTTAGTCATCACGTCCTGGCCTTGATTATCAATTAGGGTAATTTGTTTTTTTCGAGGTGGTATCACGTATCAATTTATAAGCTTGACAAACATTTTGCAATCAAATAAACAGCACTTTACGCTTATATGAATAATTACTCTTTCATAATTATTTTTTATTATTCACAGCGCTTTGTGGAGTTAATTGGATATCGACCTCTGGATAGCAAACTAGCAGAATCAACTCCTGGATGAAGGCCTCACCAATGCCATGTGCCGGTTATGGGGAGAGGGGGGAGTTGACCATACTTCACCACTCTGGTCCGCAGTGCGGCTTTGTGAAGAGGTGGAGGAGGGCCCCAGGATGGTTTGGATGATATCACTCGCCGCCACCGATTATAGCCGTGGCTAGAAATGGAACTCGGGTCGCCGGATTCATATCGCAGTGCGCTAACCGCTGCACCACCACTTCAACCCCACAGACAGCACATACTGTAGCAAAACAATTGGCGGCCCAGTAAGTGGTGGTGGACGGTGACACCGGGCTAGTGGTTACGCATTCGGCCACTCGTGGCAAGGGTTCATGGTTCGAATCCACCGGTCGCCCTGATTAATACTGCGGCTGTATTTACCGGATTAATAATATTACGCGCCGTCTGCTTCATTCACAGTGGACATTTAAAATCCAGTGACCTAATTCACAAGAGGAGGCCATCGCGTGCCGGTGTCATGGAACAAATTTTGTTAAAGTTTGAAAAAATAATACCACAAATTGCTCAATTGGGATTGCACACAGCAGCGATCCTTGCCCTCAGTGAGGCTTTCCTTGGTAGAGAAGCGACGTAATGTGAGGCTATTCTTGGTTAAATATTTAAAGTCTTAACGTGATACTGTCCTCCGTGCGGCTCATGTTGCTGGAGCAGCAGCGGCTGTGATTCTGCGTCGAGCTGGTTGATGAGCCGGGGTGAATCTGGCATGGAGTTGTGTCACACGTCCCATGGTCTCAGTTGTAGGTGGTGACCACAGTTGCCGCACACTGCTGGAGAGAGTTTATAATTCTCCACTTGTACAGCATCACCATCATGATGCGGCCGTCTGGAACGCTCTTCCTTCCGAGATTAGGAAGCCACCGGAGTTATGCACTTTCAAATCTAGATTGAAAACTCATTTATTAAGAACTACTTTTTGCGTATAGTTTGTTGTCTTTCCCCCGCATCTCCGATGAGCATGGTTAGCTAAGTACGGTGGGAAAGAAGTTATACATATATACACGAGGTGTCCGCATCTGCTGCTGCAATGGCTTGTGCAGTGGATGATGTGGTTCAGGGGTTGTGGCCCCATGAGCTTCGCAGCAGGCGTTGGGTCCCGGTGGGAGGCGGGATCCTCAGCGTCCGAGCGGGAGGAGGCGTCCGTTGTTTGTGGACGTCTTGTGGTGAACGCCGTTCAGTTCGGGCATTGGACACGCGGTGGCGGTGGCAGAGCCGTGCAGTGCCCGGCTCGCCGCGGCCGTGTGCGGAGTCGGCGTGTGTCCGGCTTCTGGGGCTCGCTCCGGATTCTCGTGACTTGCGTCAAAGGAATGTCGCGAAATATCCAGGTCATGTCCACACCGCCGCAGTGACATTTGTCGCTTAGGGGGGCGTGGCGATTGACCCGGAGCCCCCTCCCCCCGTTGTGTTTTGCCCTCACTGTGATTGGCTGCCGGTGACATTTTGGTTCACTTTAACGTTTTAATTTCAGCTTTAACGTTTTAAATTTTGATTTAAAGCTTTCGTGACTGCAGGGATTCATATTCTTGGTTATTTCGGTAAATTCACGTAGAATTTGATGATCATCATCACACCTGATGATGATTGCTTGTGTTGCAGTCGAAACGTCGTGAGAATTTTGTTTTATATTTGTATTATTTTATTGTTTCCCTTCTACGTGACTTTACTGAAAATACCAAGAATATTTAACGTTTTACTTTAAAGTGAATCAAGGTCACATTTAACGCGCTTAAGATTTCGTGACCACGCGTAATTTTTTTTCGCGTCAAATTGTCTGCCGCTTGAGAAAAACAAAAAACAAAAAATTATTGCGTCGTATACCCCTCCTCCACCCGACACAGGCCAATTGCCATGGGGGCAGGAACAAAAAGAGACGTGGCCCAATTACCGCGTGAGCAGCACCACCGTGGGGTGTGGGAGAGCAACTCACAGCACGTGGTGACATGTTGTGAGACTGCCCCCCCCCCCCCCCCGATAACACCACCGAGCTAGTCCATAATGAAGGTCTTTTTGGGGGGCTAGGTCACGTAAATGTATAAATGTGTCGTTAACGCCGCCACCACCCGACAGCGCCAATTAGCAAGGCGTGTCACATTCCTTGGGTCTTTCGGTAAAGTCACGTAGACAGGGGGTCAAAGAAAATAGCAATTAAGTATAACCAGTAAAAACAAAGTTTTTCACTATAAATCCTTTATATGCGTGGCGGCGAGAGTCCTCTCGTCCTCTGGCTTGAGATGGCTGCCACCTATGGGTCAGATGATTGTCGGCCAGTATTAAGCAATTGGTAATTAAATATTTAATTTGTTTTCCCTAAACAGTGTGACATTTTGGACATTTTTTTTCACGAACATTAATTGTCTCGCACAACGAGTCTGTGTGCAAAATGTCAGCTCGATTGGATCACGGGAAGTGGGTTAAAAAACGACCGAAAGATTTGCACGGTCGTAAGCAAGCAAGCACGCAAGCAAGCAAGCACGCAAGCAAGCAAGTGAACTTAATATAAAGGATTTTAAAAACTGAAACTACGACGTTTCGATCGCAACACAAGCGGTCGTCTTTTGTTATTTTCTTTGAACCTATCTGCATGACTTTACCGAAAGACCCAAGGAATATGAATCCCTGCAGTCACGAAAGCTTGAAGTCGAGATTTAAGGTTTGTCACGATAACAAAACGTGACAATTCGTTACTCGTACAGCACACCGCTGTGTTGCTAATTGTCCCTGTCGGGTGGTGGCGGATTTGACGACACGTTTATATTTACGCGATCTCACCCAAAAACAACCACTTTATTACGCTAAATATTGGGCGCAAAAGCCGCCTACTACTACTATTACGCGAGTTAAACGCACTATCGTAGCTGAGCCTGTTGGGCTACGCGGGGTCTAAGTTTCATGGGCCCGGTGTTGAACCCCAACGTCTGACAACGGCCTGCAAATGTTCGCTTTGTGATCGTCGGCAAAGGTGCAATGTTTTTGCTGTCTCGGCTTCACGTTGACGACCGATTGTCTTGTTTGCTAATAAACGCGACACGGAAAGGACGATCGTCTGCGTTGGAGCCTCTTGTACACGGGGAGACGGTGATGGAGCTGCTGCCATGGGTGGAAAAAACTCGATTTTTTTTCCAGCGGCAGGCATCGCGGTTTTTCTTTCATACAATTAAACCCGATTTCGGGGAATTAAAATCTGGTTTAATGAATACGAAACTCTGATCCAAGGCTTAGGCTGCTTCCTCGTCGGTGCTGCTATCGTACTCGGGGGGGGGGGGGGGGCCGTCGGGCACGGGGTCGTCGTAGAATGCGGCGGGCAGGTTGGTCGTGATGAACACGAGCTTCTCCTCCACAGTCGTGGGCGCCGCCAGTGAGTTCCTTCGCTTGGAATGGATGAAGCCCATCGTTGAGAAGTTTGGAAAGTGCTGTTCTGCAATTAGAACCATTTAAACCGGATTTCTCCCAATCTCAGATGATCGGGTTTAATACAGAAAGACAATTAAACGCGATTGTAAAAAACCCGACTGTGCCACCCTTGGCTGCTGCTGATGCTGTGTTGGCAGCGTTTTAACAAGCGACGCAGAGCCACGCGCGTCAAAAAAAACAAACACCTCGAAAGGAACACTCCCGATTTTGACTTAAAGCTTTCGTGACTGCAGGAATTCATATTCTTTGGTTCTTTCGGAAAAGTCACGTAGGTAGAAGAAATATAATACCACGAAATAAAGTGAATACAAATAAAAAAAATTACATCTTCTTGGTTCTTTCGGTAAAAAAAAGTCAAAATAAAACAATATTATTTTATTATGTTTATTTTTATTATTTTATTATTTCCATTCTACGTGACTTTACCGAAAGAACCAAGAAGATGAAGTCACGAAAGCTTTAAATCGAAAAAAAAAATGACAATAAAAACAAAAAAACACGACGTTTCGATAAACCCTTTCCTGATGACGACCGCTTGTGTTGCGATCGAAACGTGGATTTATATTATTTTTATTCTCTTTATTTTGTATTATTATTATTATTTCTCTCTCTACGTGACTTTACCGAAAGCACCAAAGAATACTCCCAATGTTTTTCGATGCAATGAGGCCCGCGGGCCACTGGCCTGCCCCTGGGTGGCCTCGCGCGGCCTCCCCACAATACACACATGGTGAGAACACCGCCCCATCATCACCACCATCATCACCACCATCATCATCATCATCCTCGTGCTATCAGAAACCCAACAATGGTTTCAAACGCGTGGCGGTGATCACACTGATGATGTCTTACCGGCGACAATTCCCACACCCCCTCTGAAAATGAGTGAAGAACACCTGAATACAGTAATGAGTATAGAATCATCGTTAGTGAGACGCATCCTCAAAGTGTGCCCGGTGTCAGTACAGTCATTCAACAATGTACATGGTCACACGCATGGACACGCACAGCTACCTGCTTATAAGACAACAACTCAAATGTTTTACTTTCAAATACTCATATTCTGGACAGTGCGCTAAGAGGTAACGATTCAGTCTGGCGCTTACCTGCCCGCCCGATCACTCGCTCGATCACTCGCTCACCCAGCCACTCACCCACACTCACCAACTCACTCACCCGCCCGCTCACTCACCCGCCCACTCACTCGCCCACTCACCCACCCGCTCACCAACTCACTTATCCGCCCACTCACTCGCCCACTCACCCACCCGCTCACCAACTCACTTATCCGTCCACTCACTCGCCCGCTCACTCACCCGCTCACTCGCCCACTCACTCACCCACTCACTCGCCCACTCACTCACCCGCTTACTCACCCGCCCACTCACTCACTCGCTCACCAACTCACTTATCCGCCCACTCGCTCACCAACTCACTTATCCGCCTACTCACTCGCCCACTCACTCACCCACTCACTCGCCCACTCACTCGCCCACTCACTCACCCGCTCACTCACCCGCTTACTCACCCGCTCACTCACCCGCCCACTCACTCGCCCACTCACCCGCTACTCACTCACCCACTCACTCACCCGCCCACTCACTCGCCCACTCACCCGCTACTCACTCACCCGCTCACTTACCCGCCCACTCACTCGCCCACTCACCCGCTACTCACTTACCCGCCTACTCACCCACTCACTCACCCGTCCACCAACTCACCCACTCACCACACAGAACCTCTCTCTGCTCCTCCACTCGCACTGCTCCACCCTGGAACTCCCTCCCATCATCACCGTTGTTTATTTTCTCCCACGCCCTGATAATAAATAACTTTGCTCAATTAAAGAAACGTGTCATGCCCTTGATCTGTTGCTGGCCGCTTGGCGTTGTCTCACCGTTTTGGGGGATGACGGGGGGGGGCTCACTGATTAAACAATTCAATTCCATTCTAGATTTGAAGCTTTCGTGACTGCAAGGGTCCATACTCTTTGGTTTTTTCGGTAAAGTCACGTACTTAAAAAAATGGAAAATAAATTAAATCACTATTTATTTAGCTTTTTTTTACCTACGTGACTTTACCGAAAAAAAGAGTATAATTCAATTCCAAATCGTGCCACAAGGCGGCACTAGTGCCACAAAACAAAGATCCCCCGTATAGCCTTATCAAACTGTTGGGGCAAGTGATGTTAGCGAGCACCTATGAAGGCCGGCACGGCACACGAGGCGGTGAGTGGCCAGCACCACGCCCGGCCGCCTTTGTCTCCCCAGTGGCGATGCTTACACACCGTGCCAGGTAAAATCATTTGAGGCCGAGTCGACCTCGGGGAGGCCCAGAACCGGTTCAGATAATCGTCACCGGTGTTGGCCATGATCTGGAATCGAACTCGAGTCGCCGGGTTCGTAGAGCAGTGTAGCGCTAACCGCTGCGCCACCGCTCCCCACTCGCGCCACGTGAACACTGAACTGAGGTCCGTGTGCCCATTCAGGCGTGAGGTTTAAGGCCTCTATCCTATTTCCACCTGGTTCAGCACAAACTAGAACCTACTAAAGTAAAAAAAAAACTCAAAACCGCTTTATCTACACAAAACCTTTGGCTTTATTAGACAGCGCAAATTATTACCACATTATGTACACGTGAGCCAAATGTGAGATTTTTTTTTTACATTAAATATCGAACATATTATCGTAAATCGACCAGAACGTTTGGAGGTCAATTTAAGGCCTCGGCAAAGGGACCGCGACGCGTCCGTGGGCCACAGCCACCGAGCGAGATGGGAGCCGTGAAATTGATTTCTGCGTAGGCGCCGGGCAGATCAGTTGCATCCTTGGATCGCGAGGGATGGCGACAGCTCGGGGGGAAGGGAGGCCTTCGTCCAGCAGTGGAGCGATCACGGCAACGGCGTCACGGTGGCGAGATGTTAACGACCTCGCCTGGTATGCAGGAGGTCGTGGGTTCAATTTTCTCAAGGTTTATCCGGGTTTTCCCTCCATATTTAGAAACATGAGTTTTAGAGTTATTTGGCTGCTGTACATTTCCACGCGACAAGCCACTTCGTGGAGCTATCATTTGTGGCCAGGTCGCTTCTGATCAAGGGCTACATAGCTCAGTGGGCTTTACCTGGTAAGATAAACATTGTTTAGTATAGCGGCTCAGGGTTAAGGCACGGGGCCCGGTTTCTCTCAGCAGGTACCACAGGCTCGGCACGTCCCCAACCGGCCCTTTGCACCCTGCTGACCATGATGCATTCCCAGGCAAGGCATCCAGGCTAACGACTCTGCGAGCCTCACCCATTCGGGCCCCAAGCAATCATCGTGACCAAAACGATAATCACGACGAATCATCATCCCCCTGGTCTCCGTGGTCATGGAGACCAGGGAGAAGAGAAGACCGAAGAGCAGATGGTGGCAGAGCGTCAGGGAGGGTCGAGGGGTCTCTATGTGAGCCTATTGGTGTCGATGCGAGTCTATGGGTCTCTATGGAACTATGGAAGTTTGTGTGTATGTCTCTGTGCGAGTCTTTGGGTCACTTTGTGAGTCTGTCACTGGGATATAATGGGTCTCTGTGTGAGACAATGGGTGTCTGTGTGAATCTATGAGTCTCTGGGTCTCTGTATGAATACCGTATTTTCCCGCATATAACCCGCGGGGTATACCACTTTTTATAAACAAAACAAGACCCTGCTGGGTATATGAAGGTGCGGGCTATCTAAAAGTTTTCTTTACACAAAATGCTATTTTTGCGGGGTATATGTGTCTGCGGGTTATATGCGGGAAAATACGTTATGTAGGGTTATGTGTGAGTCTGCATCTCTGTTCGAATATATCTACGGCTAGATGGTGGAAGGCTGTCAGGGCACATCTTTGAGGTCGTCTCTGCATCTTGTGTGTCAGCAGCTGTGGGATTCTGGTGGAGGGTCGGGAATGCGTTGGCAGCTGGGAGGTGCCCTGCTTTGTGTCATTACCAGCTTGGGCCACGATGACCTCTCAACCTTGCCTGGGTCTTAACGCATTATTATTATTTTGTTGTATACACCACACATGGCATTGTTTTATCCACTGCCGGAATTAGATTCATATCCTACGTTACATGACCCTCGTGTGCATAGGCCTTAACCTGAAAGTAACAGTGTATCATTTACGTTGCACGTACAATTATTCTCTGCGCTTTAAGCTCAAGCGAGCGATGGGGTGGGTGCAATGTGGCCAGGAGATGATGGTAGATTGACGGATTCTTGAATCCGTCAGCGCGGAGCGTTGAGTGGAACCGCCTCTCGTGCGCGTGCCCCAGATTTTTCCGGGTTCTCCGTTTTCCTCCCTCGCACGCGAAGGCATAAACTCTCGTTGCTCTTGAAAATTGGCCAAAACCTCCCTGAAGAAGTCTGGAGACTCGGTGAAGGCTTCCCTTGATAACGAATGCGTACGCAGCATTATTGATGTTATTATAATCATCGTTACTTAGCCAGGCGGTGTAATCCAGCGATGTGGAGTCGGCGGCGAGGGTTGGCGGATCACACAAACGTTGCAAAACTCCCTTCCCGTGGGCGTCGATCGTGGTTTTCGTGCCCTTGCTTTGCCAGAAGCGGCACAGCAAAATGTGGACTCCACCTGTTCCATCTGATTGGGGTAGAGTGTTTCCCTGTCGCACGTGCATGTTTTCTCAGGGTGCGTCGGTTTCCGCACATTTTAAAACACTCAAATGTCGGCCGATAACACCTTGATATACAGAGGACCGGAGAGCTTTGGCAAGTGCTGGTGGCGCCGGCTCCTCGTTGTCTGGCTCCTGCTGCCTTCCCGCTCGACTGCGGTTCCTCCTCGCGTCTCCGAGTCGTCCTCTCTCTCTTCGAGAGCGAGGGAAGACCGCGGCGGCACCACGTTACAAGTTGACATCATCATAACTCGAGATATTCTTGCCGAGTGAACCGTAGGCCCATGCCAAATTGATAGTGCAACAAACAATATCCAGTGAAAACATTTAAAGTTGAGTTTTTCTTACCACTACACTGACCGACAACACGCACGAAAGTATATTGTGTGCACGTTGAACTTCTTTCGCTCCGTACATAGCCAACCGTGCTAATATTTTAAACCAGCATTCGCACTGATAATGTTTCTACGTTTTTGCAGAGCCAGCAATATCATAAACACGGAACGAGTGCAGACATGGACGTTTGACAATCACTTCGAGCGAGCAGAATAGACCCCTTCGTGGCAGCGATGAATTTCCCAATAAAGCCGACCCTTACAACTCACGGGGTATGGGGGAGATCCGTATCCCTGTTTGCCCCACGCGGGGGTCTCGCGGTTTTCCCCGGCGATCGTGAGCACCGGACGCGGGATGCGGTAAATCGCAGAGAGGCGGGTAAACGGATCAGAGGCTAACAGCCAATCAGAGTCAAGGTCTGCCACGAACCATAACCAAACAGCCACTCGAGCGAGAATCACCCCGAAGCAAACAGCCAATCAGCCGCCAGAGCTAGAATTGCTCCTAACTAACACAGCCAATCAGCGACTAGTGATAGAATTACTCATAACCAAACAGCCAATCAGTCATTAGGCCTAGAATTACCCATAACCAAACAGCCAATCAGCCACTAGACCTAGAATTACCCATAACCAAACAGCCAATCAGCCGCTAGTGAGAGTCCTGACTCTATTCTTAACCAACTTGACAACCGGCCACTGCTGACTCGAACCAACGAGCCATCCAACGGCGACGACGATGACGGCGACGACGACGAGAATGATAACAACGACGCGGCCTTGCGGAGTGACCTCGCGGCGGCCTCACGAGGTGAACCTCGTCGTCCGGGGAGGAGGGGGGAGGGGCCAGCGGGCCCCCCATCACATCCCCGCCGGTGTCACCTTGACCGTGATGCCGTGAGACGTCCTCCACTTCCCGTCCCCATCTCCTGCGGCATCGACATCGACAACTCCGGGGTCCGCCCGCTCACCCCTCCCGTCACCGGACGCTCTGCCAACCCCGCCGCCCTTCCCACCGCCGGTCCTCCCGGCTCCGATCTTCCCGGCTCCGGCGCCAGGTCCCGCCGCGGGACAGACCTGGGCGGAGGTCCTCGGGCACGCAAGCATGGCTGACACGGGGCGCAGCCTGGAGAGGACTTCTCCTCGTTTCCTCATCATCACTGGTGGCGCCTCGACCTTGAGTCCCTGCTGCTGCTGCTGCTGTTGCTGCTGCTGATGATATTGTTGATGTTGCTGAAGATCCTGTTGGTGCTCAGCGATGGACGCCCGAATGTGGCCGAGCCACTGCTGCTTGCTGAAGGAGTCGGAGGTCTGCAGCGTGTGGGACGGGCCGTGGGCCGGGTTCCGGAATCCCACCTTGAAGAAGTTCTTGGCTGTCACGTGAGGGGTGGTAGGAGTGGGGACGGGGGGGTAAGTGGGAGAGGGTTGGGTGAAAAGGGGTTGGGTGAGAGAGCGGAGAGGTTAAGTGAGAGGGTTAGACGAATGCGGCTTAGGTGAGAGAGAGAGAGGTTGGGTGTTAGGAGCGGGTTACATTGAGTGGACTAAGTGCGGTTGTTTACGCACACAAAATAAAGATAAAAAAAACAAAGACATATAAATGTTCCCCGTATGAGCCTTGGGGAAAGTGCTGTTAGCGAGCACCAATGAAAGCTGGCACAGTGCACGAATGGGTGATGTGGCCAGCTCATCGCCCGTCCGCCTTTGTCTCCCTGGGTAATAATGTAAGGCCGAGTGGACACGAGGCGAGGAGGCCCAGGACCGGGTCAACCACCCGCCACTATTATTATCACCACCACACTCTCACTATCACACCCTCACCACCACACCCTCACCACCACACCCTCACCACCACACTCTCACCACCACACCCTCACCATCACACTCTCACCCTCACCACCACACTCTCCCCCCCCTCGCCCCTCACCGGTCTCGCTGGCCCCGAAGGCCCCCCGGAATGAGCCCCCCGCCTTGACCTCGCCGTCGCGGAGGTCGTAGAGCTCGAGGTCGCACGCGGGGATGGGCCTCCCCGTGACGCGGTAGCGGGGGCCGCGGCCCCCCGCCGCGCGGGAGCCCGGGCGTGACACCACGAGCGCGGTGCCAAACACGAACACGTGCACCTTCTGTGGGGTGGGTGGGTGACACGGAGGGGGGGTGGGGGTGAGCGGATAAGTCAGTGCCGGATTATACTGGTAGGAACCTCTGGTTACACCAGCCCACAGGGGATTATTGTGTCCGTCGTGCATTCCAAATATGGGAGGGTGGGCAGGGCTGGGTGGAGAGGGGAGGGTGGGGAGGGGCTGGGTGGGGAGGGGCTGGGTGGGGAGGGGAGGGTGGGGCTGGGTGGGGAGGGGAGGGTGGGGAGGGGCTGGGTGGGGAGGGAGGGTCTGGATGGGGAGGGAGAGGCTGGGTGGGGAGGGTAGGGAGGGGCTGGGTGGGGAAAGGAGGGTGGAGAGGGGCTGGGTGGGGAGGGAGGGTCTGGATGGGGAGGGAGGGACTGGGTGGGGAGGGGAGGGTAGGGAGGGGCTGGGTGGGGAGGGAGGGTCTGGCTGGGTGGGGAGGGAGGGGCTGGGTGGGGAGGGAGGGGCTGGGTGGGGAGGGAGGGGCTGGGTGGGGAAGGCGGCCACGGCACTCAATCTCGACATTTAAGCCGCCAATTCGTTGAGCCATCATTCGAGGCCATGTCACTTCCGAATCGTATACAGCTCAGTGGGCCCTGCCCGGTCAAAATAAAACCTTTAGTTGAGCACTGTACACATTTCTGCACAGGGCACTGTACACACGTGTGCTGTAAGGCTTGTGCCCGCCCTCACAGTGGGGCATATTTGCGGAATACACCACACCGCCGTTGACCCTGGCCATTGACCGAGCAACCCGACGTTCCTACCAGCTCCCTCCGCAGGAATGTGTTCCTGGTAGCAGAAGTAGCTACACATGTAGTAGCTGCGGGTCCCGCACTTTCAAGGGCCCCGCGCTAAAATGCTTTCAAGCTATCAATTCCGGTTCAGTGATTTTGCACTTGCTCTATTACTATAGTACTATACTGCCTTCAACTTGACTTGAAGCTTTCGTGACTGCAGGAATCAATACTCTTTGGTTCTTTTGGTAAAGTCACGTGGGTAGAAATAAAATAAACAAATCACGACGTCTCGATCGCAACACAAGCGAACTTCCCACCTGATGAAGTTCGCTTGTGATGCGATCGAAACGTCGTGATTTATTAAATTGTATTTCTACCTACGTGACTTTACCGAAATAACCAAACAGTATGCCTTCAACTTTTATGAACGACTGGGTGTTTAAGGTTAGCGATTTGTCGTATTATCTGGCTGTATAGCAAATTAATTTTTGTTTTACTTTACTGTGCAAGTAAAAAAAAATGTTTGTTTTAATATGTATGCGTTTTTTTATATTTAGGGCCCCTTGATAACATATGCTACAGGTCACGCACTAGCTTAATCCGACACTGGGACAAGTGTATGTATATTGACTTTCTTTCCGCACTGTAAGCAGTTCTACAGAAATGAGTTTAAAATTGAGATTTAAAAGTGAATTGGTGTATGGGGGAGGGGAGTGAGTGTATGGTGAGGGAGTGGGGAGTGGTGAGTGTATGGGTGGGGTGGTAGTTTGAGTGGGTGAGTGAGTGGATGGGTAAGTGAGTGAGTGGGTGAGTGGGTGGGTGAGTGAGTGGGTAAGTGAGTGAGTGGGTGAGTGAGTGGGTGAGTGACTGGGTAAGTGAGTGAATGGGTGAGTGAGTGAGTGGGTGAGTGGGTGGGTAAGTGAGTGAGTGGGTGGGTGGATAAGGCTTTCAGTGAGTGAGTGGGTGAGTGAGTGGGTGGGTGAGTGAGTGAGTGGGTGAGTGGGTGGGTGAGTAAGTGAGTGAGTGGGTGTGTGAGTGAGTGGGTAAGTGAGTGGGTGGGTGAGTGGGTGAGTGGGTAAATGAGTGAGTGGGTGAGTGGGTGGGTGAGTGAGTGAGTGGGTGAGTGGATGGGTGAGTGAGTGAGTAAGTGAGTGAGTGGGTGAGTGAGTGAGTGAGTGGATGATTGAGTGAGTGGGTAAGTGAGTGAGTGGGTGAGTAAGTGAGTGGGTGAGTGAGTGGGTGGGTGAGTGTATGAGGGAGTGAGTGGATGGGTGAATGCATGGGTGAGTAAGTGGGCGAGTGAGTCGTCAATACGAAGATGACACCAACAATGACGCTGCCGGCCACAACAACAATAAATATGACATCCACGACTGCAAGTTTTGTGGATAATGCACACATGATTCCTTGTAAAAAGGTTTCAGCTTTGTTGCCAGAAAAAAGGGGGAAACCCCTATTATTATATGTTGGTACTGGCAAAGGAGGTCTAATGATGATGTCACTGGGTGATGACAATTCATGGACAATGTTCATGATTTGTGCTGTGGACGACGACAATAACAAGGCCAGCGACAGGACGAGAACAGTGACGGCCGATCGACGACAAACGCTGCTGCTGATACTGCTGCTGATGACCATGCTGCTGCTGCCGATGATGATGATAACGACGATGCTGCTGCTGATGATTCTGCTGCTGATGATGATTCTGCTGCTGCTGCTGATGATACTGCTGCTGATGACGATGCTGCTGCTGATTATACTGATGCTGCTGCTGCTGATGACCATGCTGCTGATGATGCTGCTGCTGATGATGATGCTGATGCTGCTGCTGATACTGCTGCTGATGACCATGCTGCTGCTGCTGCTGATGATGATGATGCTGCTGCTGATGATGATGATGCTGATGATGATGCTGCTGATGCTGCTGATGATGACGATCCTTCTGCTGTCGCTGCTGCCGATGCCGATGCTGCTGATGCTGATTATGCCGATGCTGATGATGCTGATGCCGATGCTGCTGGCGACCGCGCGAGTGCTCACGGTGCCCCGCAGGTTGCGCAGCTCGCCCTGGCAGCGCAAGCTGCGCGTGGCGCCGAGTGCCCCCGCAGCCCCCGGCCCCCCCGGCCCCCCCGGCTCCCGAGGCTCGCGTGGCTCCCCGTCCCCGAGCTCCAGGCGCTCCAGGAAGAAGCGGCACTCCGCCTCGCCGGCCAGCGCGTCCATCTCCTCCAGCAGCGCCTGCGACTCCTCCAGCTGCGGACAGAGCACGTGACCGCCACGCGCCGGCGGTGATGATGATGCTGGTGGTGGTGGTGGTGATGTTGTTGGTGGTGATGATGTTGGTGGTGGTGATGATGTTGGTGGTGGTGATGATGTTGGTGGTGGTGATGGTGATGATGTTGGTGGTGGTGATGATGCTGGTGGTGGTAATGATGTTGGTGGTGGTGATGATGTTGGTGGTGATGATGATGTTGGTGGTGATGATGATGTTGGTGGTGGTGATGATGGTGGTGGTGGTGGTGATGATGTTGGTGGTGGTGATGATGTTGGTCGTGGTGGTGGTGGTGGTGATGATGATGTTGGCGGTGATGATGATGTTGGTGGTGGTGGTAATGATGTTGGTGGTGGTGGTGATGTTGGTGGTGGTGATGATGATGTTGGTGGTGGTGATGATGTTGGTCGTGGTGGTGGTGGTGGTGGTGATGATGATGTTGGCGGTGATGATGATGTTGGTGGTGGTGGTAATGATGTTGGTGGTGGTGGTGATGTTGGTGGTGGTGATGATGATGATGTTGGTGGTGGTGATGATGCTGGTGGTGATGATGATGTTGGTGGTGGTGATGATGATGATGTTGGTGGTGGTGATGATGCTGGTGGTGATGATGATGATGTTGGTGGTGGTGGTGGTGATGATGTTGGTGGTGGTGATGATGTTGGTGGTGGTGATGATGGTGGTGGTGGTGGTGATGATGTTGGTGGTGGTGATGATGTTGATCGTGGTGGTGATGATGTTGGTGGTGGTGATGATGTTGGTGATGATGATGATGATGTTGGTGGTGATGATGATGTTGGTGGTGGTGATGATGTTGGTGGTGTTAATAATGATAATGCAATTTATAACGCTCGCAAATTTGCGGACGTAACGGCCGCAACTCAGAGGCGCAGAGCCAAGCTCAGAGTAGCTCGAAAGCGTGGTTGTAGAGGTGAGTTTTAAAGTGTCTCTTAAAGGAGGCGATTGAGGTGATGCTGCGAATGTGCAGAGGGGTGACGGCGTTCCAGACTGTTGGGGCTGCCACCGAGAAGTGGCGCATAGACACGATGACCATCCTGGATCTTGGTATCAAGAGGAGGTCGTGAGTCGCGCTGCGCAGGCATCTGCCGTGTGCCGAGCTGCAAGTCGTCAATAATGAAGAAATGATGATATTGGGGGTGATGATGTTGGTGGTGATGATGTTGGTGGTGATGATGATGTTGGTGGTGATGATGATGTTGGTGGTGATGATGATGTTGGTGGTGATGATGATGTTGGTGGTGATGATGATGATGTTGGTGGTGATGATGATGTTGGTGGTGATGATGATGATGTTGGTGGTGATGATGATGTTGGTGGTGATGTTGGTGGTGATGATGATGTTGGTGGTGATGATGATGATGATGTTGGTGGTGATGATGATGTTGGTGGTGATGATGATGTTGGTGGTGGTGATGTTAGTGGTGATGATGATGATGTTGGTGGTGATGATGATGATGTTGGTGGTGATGATTCCACATGGCCAAGATCACGGTGATTCCTCTGCACTCTGGAGAGTGAGTGCCAGGCCAGTGGTGATGGTGATGGTGGTGGTGATGATGATGATGTTGGCGGTGCTGATGATGATCATGGTGGAGGAGGTTGTGGTCGGTATATAATAGAGATGCTTCTGCTGCTGCAGCTCCAGATGGTGATACATGTGTAGTGACTCACTTGGGAGACACGAGTAGTAGGAGGCATTCACATTTATTCCAGCCATCACAGGCACGGGGGATAACTACACACTTGGTCAGGACAGCCGGTACACTGTCTGGCCTACAACGCCGAAGACGTCGCACGACGGGTTCCATTCCAGACGACAGCCCCGACCCAGAGTCGGGGCCTCCCTTTTACCCCCCCCCCCCCCCAGCGTGGCCTGGCTCCGCCCTCGGCCACGCCCCCTTCTGGAACCTACCAGAAGGTTCTGGGCCTCACCCCACGTGTTTGACTTGCATCCCACTGGGATTTTTGCACACAGCGTTGAAATGCGTTGTTTTTTGTTGGAAGACTTTGCTGGTTTTTCCAGGATTTTTCTGTTGCGTGTAGTCACTTTGAGATGTTTCTTGTTCATGTTTTTGTTTTGTTGCGGTTGCACCCGAGTCAAGAGCCGCATGGCTCACAGGGTTACACCTAATGAATGAAACTGAACCACAAACTGAAACCCTCTGTCACCTTTGCCCTACATCCCCTTTCCCCGGCCTATCACGTGCCCTGCTGGCAGACCGGGCTGCTACACCCTCAGATCCCCCTCTCTGCCAGCAACCAGCGCTACACACCCTAGTGACACATTCTATGTCACTACACACGTATGTGTGTGAGTGAGTGGGTGAATTGTTGGGTGGCACAGTAGGGGGCACAGGTGGTGCATCAGCCAGTCATCTCAGTCATCTCAGTCAGTCGACTCGTGGCACCTGGGTCTGCCCCGTGACCTCCTGCCAGCGGGCGTTCGACACTTCACGTGGCCTCAAGGTGCACATGGCCTGGCACAAGCATCGTGGTGACGTCACCGCCACTTAGTGGCGAATGGCGGTTGTTGTTGTTGTTGTTGAATTGTTGGGTGATGATTCTACACGATCGTAAGCATGGTGAGGTCAGCTGGGATGATGATGATGATGCCCATAGTGTTAGTGATGATGGTGGTGGTGCCGGTGGTGGCAAGAGTGATTTCGCTGCCGATGACGATGATGATGATGACGGTAATGGTAACGACCCCTTGCTGTGGAGGAGTGATTACGGGTTGTTGTTGATGACGATGATGGTGGCGGCGATCATGATGATGATGATGACGGTAATTGTAACGACCCCTTGCTGTGGAGGAGTGATTACGGGTTGTTGATGACAACGACGGAGGCGGCGGCGACGATGATGATGATGACGGCGGCGGCGATAATGATGATGATGATGACGGCGACGATGCCGTCCGCTCACCGCTCGCTGCAGGGGCGTCGTGTCGGGGTGCGCGGGCCCCGTGTGGCGCAGGACCTCGCGCAGCAGCAGGGGGTATTTGACGAGGCGCGACCGCGGCTCGTCCAGGAAGCTGCTGAGGTCGAGGCGGCGCGAGAAGGGCGACTCGCGGCAGCGCCGCAGGAAGTCGCTCACCCTCTCCTCGTCGCGGCGCCGCCACTCGAGCAGAGCACGCGCCTCCGCCTGGCTCGAGCAGTAGCCGCGGTAGGCGGGGCGCAGCCGGGGAACCTAGCCGGGCACGAGGACGGGCCGCAGGCGAGTTGGAAGGCAGCAGCAGCAGCCACGCGATGAGTTGGCACCGACGATTGTCCCGAGCTCTGTGATCCCTTATATATGAAGGTGTTATCGGCCAATTGATGAGTGCTTACACGTGGGAGGAAACCGGAGCACCCGGATGCACGCATGCGAGGGGGAAACACTCTATCCCATACAGACGAAACGGGTGGAGTCCACATTTTTGCTATGCCGCCTTTTCGGGTACGGCACTTCCTCGACGCCCGGGGGAAGGAAGTTTCACAACGTTGCCGTGATCCACCAACCCTCGCCGCGACAGTGCTGGGTTACAGGCGTGGGGGTGCTGATGCTCACCCAGTTGAGCAGGATCTGTCCCATTCGCTCCACGGATCCGTCGGGACCCCTCGCCTCCTGCAGCCGCTCCACGAGCTCTGTGCTCGGCGATAAACACACAACAGACAAAGATTCCCCCGTATAGCCTTAGCAGACTGTTGGGGCAAGTGGTGTTGGCGAGCACGCACGCGCACAACTAAGACAAAGACGGGCGCACACGTACATACGCATACACGCACACACACATGCACTCACACATGCACTCACATACGCGCGCACACATCAGAGGTGACTCATAATGGCCCTCCGGCATAGTACAAAACGTTGCCTGTTGTTTACGTTGCCTATGAAGGCCACGGTGTTATTGACAACTGTGTCGACTTTTTGTTGTTATTTGTGCACCACTGCTACCACAGGCAGCAGTAGCCTCGGCAGATTGTCGATCATTCAGGTGATGTCACTTCCTGTCGGATTGCGGCAAAATCCGAAACAATTCTAAACCCAGATTTTGATCATTTATTTTTATTCACCTGAAAATCAGGAGCGCATCCCCAGATGTAGATGATAAAGGTCTGATGAGGATAGTTCTGCTGCTGGTGACGATGATTCCTGACAATGATGACGATGATCTCTCACCCTGATGGAGAGGCACCAGCGACTGCAGGCTGCCGAAAATCTTCTGCGACTCTTCCTCGCTCATAATGTTCAGCTTCCGCATGGGGTCCTGGTAAACCTGGGAGCGGGGGGGGGGAGGGGGTCACGGCGAGTTAGCACGCGTACCGGCTAGCGACGACAACTACAGCTCGCACTCATCTTGCGCTCGTAATGTCATCGATGTCCTCGGTGACCCCCGTGATCCGCGGGTCAAACGAAATCGCTCAAGACGCCACCGGTGTACGGCAGCAAGAGCAATTTCATGCGAGGTCGCAAGAGGTCACGTGTTTAGCGCAACGATGCTTCGCTGGCTACGCGCGATGACTGAATGCATGACCCCCCCCCCCCCCCAGTGGCAGCTCTCACTGTGTGGCACAAGTTGAACGCAGCGTGCGTTTAAGTCCGCCAAGAGGGGGCAATGCTGCAATTGTTTTTGTTATTCAATACTGGGGTGAGAGTGTGGGGGGGGGCTGTGACGAGGTGACGGTGACGGTGACGTGCTCGTGCCGGGCCATGGCGACTCGTACCATCTTGGTGAGCTTCAGGTCTTCGACGAGGTCCTGTTCCCCTTGAAACAACTCGAAGATCGCCTTGGGAGAGGAGGAGATGGGTCCAAATTTAGATGATGATGATGATCATCATCAGTGTTGCTGCAGCAGCTGATGATGATCATCGCAATTTGTATGGCTGATGACGATATTGAACCTCATGATGTTGCTGCTGCTGCTGATGATGATGCTTTTATTACGTATGATACTGCCGATGCTGATTATACAATTGCTGATTGAAGCATTGCTGCTGGCAATGCTCACCGACACTTGCTGCTGATGATTATGAATAGATATTTATTGATGATGATGATGCTGCTGCTATTACGTTTGATGGTGATGTTGATTATTGTACAGACAGCAGATGTTTAAAATAATATTCAAAGCAATTCGAAAATGACACCACAAATGACACAATTGCACAGCAGCCGCATCGTTTGGTGATGCTGTCTGACATCGTGACGACCTCACGATGTCAGATGTAGTAAAGCGCAGGACCCCCAAAGCACAGGGCCCAGGGCTGTCACCCCCAGGCCCCGGACCCTAGGGACCGCTCTGGCCACTGCTGATGACGCTGCTGCTGCTGATGATCATAATGCTGATGATGCTGCTGCTGATGATGATGATAATGCTGATGATGCTGCTGCTGCTGCTGATGATAATGCTGATGATGCTGCTGCTGCTGATGATCATAATGCTAATGATGCTGCTGATGATAATGCTGATGATGATGATAATGCTGATGATGCTGATGATGACACTGCTAATGATGCTGCTGATGATGCTGATGATGACACTGCTAATGATGCTGCTGCTGATGATGACACTGCTAATGATGTTGCTGATGATGACACTGCTAATGATGCCGCTGCTGATGACGACGACGCTGCGTCTCACCTCCTGCCTGCGGACGTCCCGCGTGCTGAGCTCCCTCTTGGACTCCGAGGCGAACGTCTCGCTCCACAGGCGCGACGCGGTGCGGCACGGGCGGCGCGGGGGGGTGGGGGGCGAGGGGCGGAGAGCGGGGGGTGAGGGGCGCTGCAGCCCCCTAAAGCTGGCGGAGCGCTGCGGGCGGAGAGGGGGAAGGGGCAAAGCGGTAACACTTCGGGACACGTGTTTAATGCCAGGGGAGTCAACCTGCGGTGCGAGTGGACGAGTAGCCGCGGGAGGTAATGACAGGGGAGTCAGCCTGCAGTGCGAGTAGGCTGGTGGCCACGGGAGGTAATGATAGGGGAGTCAGCCTGCAGTGCAAATGGTCTGGTGGCCACGGGAGGTAATGACAGGGGAGTCAGCCTGCAGTGCGAGTAGACTAGTGGCCATGGGAGGTAATGATAGGGGAGTCAGCCTGCAGTGCAAATGGTCTGGTGGCCACGGGAGGTAATGACAGGGGAGTCAGCCTGCAGTGCGAGTGGACTGGTGGCCACGGGAGGTAATGACAGGGGAGTCAGCCTGCAGTGTTAGTGGACTGGTGGCCACGGGAGGTAATGACAGGGGAGTCAGCCTGCAGTGCGAGTAGGCTGGTGGCCATGGGAGGTAATGATAGGGGAGTCAGCCTGCAGTGCGAATGGTCTGATGGCCACGGGAGGTAATGACAGGGGAGTCAGCCTGCAGTGCAAATGGTCTGGTGGCCACGGGAGGTAATGACAGGGGAGTCAGCCTGCAGTGCGAATGGTCTGGTGGCCACGGGAATGATCGAGAATAGGGGCGTGGCCAGATGACGTAAGAGGAGTGTGGAGTCAGCCGGTAGAACGAGTGGTCTCGGGCCATCGAGAAGGTTCGGGAATAGAGGCGTGGCCACGGGTCAGGGGCGTGGCCACGCACGGTATATAAGGGGGGTGGTGTGGGAGACTCGGGGCTGTCGCTGTGGGGTCTCCGCCTCTCCTAGGAGCCCCCCCCCCACCCCCCAGCTCACCTGTGCCGGGTTGCCGAGTCGCTTGGCTGGGGACTTGAACCCCGAGAAGGGGGAAGAGCTCCCACGAGATGGAGCTCGCCCCGAGCTGTACGACGGCTCCTGCAGAGAGGGGGCCAGCCGGGAACAGTGAGGGGCAGTCGGGGGCAGGTAGGAGCAGTGGGGGGCAGCAAGGGGCAGCGAGGGGCAGCGAGGGGTGGGGCAGTGCTTCGCCAGAAACGCCTCCCAAATGGCAGCTCGTGACCTCAGGTACGCGATCTCCAATCGTACGCCCTGCCCATGACCCATTATCCCCAACCCCTCACCCTAACTATAATCTTTACCCTTAACCATGACCAGGGATCGACAAACAAAATAAGAAGGGGCATTTTTGTTAGAATTCTGTAAAAAACAACTTTATGTTTCAAGAGCCACAATGCAGTGTGAGTGACGTCACGAAGCAGTCCTAAAGAGCCTTGCACGGCTCCGGAGCCGCGGGTTGCCGACCCCTGACCCATGACCCTAAGCACAGCTCCCTGGCTCCTGACCCTAACGATGACTGTACTGCTGATTCTAAACCTAATCCTAAATCCAGAGCTACACTCTAAGCCTGAACCTAGCCACGTGCCTACCCCCAACTGTAAACACAGCCCCAAACTCATAACCCTCATCCCGAACCCATAACCCATAGCCCTTATTCCTGACCCTTAACCTCTAACCCTGACTCCCAACCCTAACCCCAAATCCAAACCATGACCCTCACCCTAATTCAACCCTAACCTTGACCCTAACCGTAATGCTCGACTTAAATACCTGCCCCAAATGGTGACCCCCTAACCGTAACACCACCGACCCTTGCTCCACACCTGACAACCCATCACAGAGTCCCCGTCGCAAGCTCCGGCCCCCTGCCCATGACCCCTGTAAGTCGCGCCCACGAGACTCGCCAGGCGCCCCCCAGGCTACGCGCAGTCGAGCGCCCCCCCCCTGCCCCCCCCCCCCCCCCATTAAGAGGGAGTGAGTGGTGAGTGGGGCAGGGGGGGGAGATTTCTCAATGTGGGGTGAATTGTTTCCTTGTGAAATTATTTGGGTTCTAGATTTGAAGCTTTCGTGACTGCAAGGATTCATATTCTTAGGAAACGTCGTGATTTTTATTTTATTTTTATTTTACTTTTATTAATTTAATTTTTTTACCTACGTGACTTTACCGAAAAAACCTAAAATTATTTGGGGTTTAGAGATGTGTTGTGCTGCACAGTGCTGCAGCCACCACCACTGGGGTGGAGCCCCGGGATGCATTGATCTGTGGATTTAACAAATATTGCCACGATGCAATGTGCCAGCAACACTTTTTTATTTAACTCATCATGAAAAAATAATTAGCTTATTTATTGGTTTCGATGGGCACCTAGGGGAGGGGAGATCAGACATTTGTGACGATGTGTGACGAGGTGGGGGGGGGGTCAAAAATCGTCAAAAATCGCGTGACGTCATTTATGGACGGCCCCCAAAAGAGGTTCACCACGCAGACTTTCGTTATCGATCGTGATTATTGAAGGGTTGTTTCTGTTACTCCATGGCTACTAACAGTGTGACTCCTGCATTTGTATGACAACAACAAACTGGTCATCATGAAAAAGTTAGTTTAAAAAATATATATATATAACTCTTGTCATGTGTGTAATCTACCAACTCTCACTGCTTCCACAGTGATGTGTTAACGTAGCTGCCACCGCCAGGCAAACTCATTGCAGTACTGAAGGACTGTGTTATATCCATCCCGTACCGCCCCCACCATCACCACCATCGTCAGCAGCACCACGTCCTTCGTTTAAAACAAAAAAAACCTCAGATCCGGCCATGAAAACGCGTAGGTGACGCCGCATACACGGGGCGATTTCTTATCACGGCTAGCACACGTGGTGGGCGAGCGGTCAGCCCGCGTGTGATTGGGCATCGCGAACACCGTACGCGCGTGTGTGCAGGCGTGTGCACGGCAGGCAAGGCTGCGCTGGCTGAGTCATGTAGCCAGCATGCCCAGCCACCGTATGCGCACGCGGCTTATGTTTGATCGGATAGAGAGGGCTAAACGGGCACGGCACGGGCTGGAGAAGAGATGGAGCTGATGCGGTCCAGGAGGATGGGGGAGCTGGGTGGACTTGCCGAAGATCGGCACCAGTGGTGCTAAGATCGCATCGGCCTCTATGCAGGAGGCTCGTGAAGAACGCGAGTGGGCAGGTGGAGGCAGTCGCCCTCCAACAACAACGGAGGGCAGAGGAGCGATGCTCGCAAAAAACGAGCGAAGCGCCAAGCAGTTCAAATGTAGCGAGTTGGCACAACTGGTGCATCTGCCAGTCACATCAGTCAACCCACGGCACCTGGATCTGTCCCGTGACCTGTCAGCGAGCCTTCCACACTTGACGTGGCCTCAAAGTGCACCTGGCCTGGCACAGGGGCTGTGGTGATGTCACCGCCACTTAGTGGCGAATAGCGGGCGTTATTGTTGTGTACGTGAAAGCACGTGCATGTGTGGGGTAAAGAAAAAGATCAACCATATAAACATTAACAGACTGTTGGGGCAAGTGCTGTTAGCAAGCAGCTACGAATGCCCGCAAGGGCACAAATATTATACTATAATGTCAACAAAAACTTTGCTCTTTTTCACCAATGGGTTTGAAGGATGGTGGCAAGTGTTGTCTTGTTAAACTATACCTTTAAAACGGAACACTACTTGCCTGCAGTACCTCTATTTAAATACACTATCGAAAAAATAATTTACAACCCTCTGTCAATCATCGTGTTTCTCAGTGTGGATTTGTGAACACACTTTGTAAACAGTACATGAAATAGTTTTAAATGCGCTGTTCATATTGTAACAAGCGTTTATACCAATGTTACTCTACAGAGTAGTGGGTCGCCGCTCCTCGTATCTGCATTGATACGAGCGGTACGTGGGGACTATGGCTTAACCGCAAAAAAAACCTATCTGCACAAATGCATGCGGACAAGAGAAGTATGATCAAACAGGATGAATTAACGGTGCAAGCATCTCATCTGTTAAATATCTGCAGGTAATAGGATTGTCACCGATTGATCCTGGCTGCAGACATTGGTAGGTGACACGTAATAATGAAGATAAGAGAGCAGTTTCACTGTATTATGCATCCCGGTATGACACATAAAGGACTTAAGTCGTGTAGGCAGTTTGAGCAGCTTTGGGTAGGACTTATGATCTTGCCCATACCCGAGCATGGAGTGCATTCGCTTGTTCAGCTCTTGTGCGCATTCGTCCTCGCTGCTGCGCTTGGACACGAAGTGACAACAGAATGATCAGCGCCAGGCGGGTCGCGGCGTTGATGTGCGCGGTGGGACGGAGTCGCCAAAAATGAATGTATTGATTACGATTTTGACTTCCGTGTATTCGGGACCCCGGGGTCCCGCCATGGGGTTCGTGTGGCCAGCACCACGCCCGGCAACAACATTTGTCTGGGGGACAATTCGAGCGCACGGCCAACACCAACAATGATTACTCTTTGGTTCGTTCGGTAAAGTCACGTGGGTATAAAATAAAATACGTCACGACGTTTCGGGCGCAACACAAGCGTTCGTCCTCAGGTGGGAACCTGACGCTTGTGTTGCGCCCGAAACGTCGTGATGTATTTTATTTTATACCCACGTGACTTTACCGAAATAGCCAAAGCGTATGGATTCCTGTAGTCACGAAAGCTTCAAACGAGTAACTATTATTATGTGAACCGGTCCTGGGCATCCCCTAGGTCGACTCAACCTCAAATGAGTACCTGGTGTGGTGTGTAAACACATCGCCACTCGGGAGACAAAGGCGGCCGGACGTGGTGTTGACCACCCACCCCATCGTGTGCTGTGTCCTAACAGCCTGTTAAGGCTATACGGGTGATCTTTGTACTAAATATATAATAAAAATGTGGAACAATTAAAATAATTAAATACAGTTTAGCAATCTGATGAAAAAAACACACTGCCCATATATTTATGCTGCGTTGGCAGTGGTGCACAAATTGAAAAAAAACTCAACATGTCACGATAACTGAATGCGTGGCCTCAAAGGAAAAGCATATAACATGTGACGCTTTGGGAAATTACCCTTTATCGTAGCAAATAATTTAGAGAAGCCAGAGATATAGAGTGGCTCATAAGAGTTGATAGAACATGAATTAATACAGTTTAATAGTAAAATACAGGACCATTTCAATGGCAATTACACTGTTTTTATTGAAATGTTGGTGATTGGGCCCAGAAAGGAAGTGCTGGGCGGATTGTTGCCTTGTAGCTCTCGTGGTGAACAACTATTCCCACAATGCAATGTGCCAGCAACATTTTATATTTTTACTTTTAATATAAATTAGTTTATTTAGTACAGTAGTTATTGTTATTTTTTTTTTGCAGGGGATTGTCTGTTACTCAATAACCACTACTAGCGTAACTTAACATGCCATTTTGTATTTAAACCTACTGGACACCTGTGAAGAAGAGCTTCATAGCTCATCGGATTCCTCCAGTCTCAATAAAGATTCAGAAAATTGGCCATTGGGAATACAAACATGTACTGTAATTCTCATCATCTGGCCCCCGTGGTGTCAACAAGCGGAGTTTACACTCCTTTCCATCCACTCTGTCTCTCTACTGGCCTCTATAAGTTATAATGAAAAAGGGACATTGCCTGTAAACGTCGCCTTTTATATGTTTCATTCTTTTGATGCCATGCATGGTGGCGTTATTGACGGATGTGTTGAATTTAGTTTTTGTTGGTCAAATATTCTGATGAAGTTGCGGATAAAACTGAGCTCATGAACACGCACTGCAGCGTCGGAAAATTTTAAATTGAAGTTTAATGATCGGACCACTGTGGTATTAAACAAATATAAAAATAAGGCCTAAATATATAGAAACACCAAAAGCACGTAAAACAAACTGCGATTATAATCATAATCCAAACCAAAACCTTCTGTTTCCGATCATTGGGCGAATGAACGCCAGACAATTACAATGCAACACAATGCCGAAAATACGGCCAAAACACACACAAAGCTAAGCAGGCGTTGAGCCTGGGCTCGTGTGTGGATGAGTGACCACCCTTGCATGAATATATATACACAGTCCACCCACAAAGTTAAGCAGGGTTTGAGCCTGGCTAGTGTGTGGACGGGTGACCACCCTTGCACGTATATATATACACAGTCCACCCACGAAGCTAAGCAGTGTATATAAGCAGTGTATATATAATATAAGCAGTGTATATAAGCAGTGCATATATAATATATACACAGTCCACCCACAAAGCTAAGCAGGTTTTGAGCCTGGCTAGTGTGTGGATGAGTGACCACCCTTATATATACACAGTCCACCCATAAGGCTAAGCAGGCTTTAGCCTGGCTAGTGTGTGGACGGGTGACCACCCTTACACGTACATATATACACAGTCCACCCACAAAGCTAAGCAGGCTTTGAGCCTGCCTAGTGTGTGGACGGGTGACCCCCTCCCTATGTGCCTAGGCTGCCGCGGGGGCTACGTTGTGGGCAGCAAAGGGCAGCTACACTGCCCCTCGATGCCCCTGCACAGAGCGATGTTTGGTTTTGGTCTCCCGCCGTACCACACATGTTGCGAAACTCACATCCCGTTGGGCTTTCGGAAGCCGAACACTGGCTCACCAGCAACGTGTGGACTAATCTCCATCCGTTCCAACTGCCTTCCCCTTTGCACATCGAGAAGGTGCCATATCCCCCGGCTCTGGCAGGAGGAGTTGGTACGGCAAATTGTGGACTAAACCTCCATCTTTTCCAACTCTCTTCCCGTGGCGAGGAGATGTCATGTCCCCGTGGCTCACCCTCAGAAGGTGGTAGAGCAAAGTGCGGACTAATCTCCATCTGTTCCTTCTATATAGTGGATCGCCTGTTGCCCCTTCGCTGGCACACGTGGGTTTTCTCCGGGTCCTCCGGTTTCCTCCCGCATCGATTCGCTACTCATTAATTGGCCTCACAACACCTTCGTATATAGAGAGGACTGCAGAACTTGGGCAATTGTTGGCAGCGCCTGGCTGCTGCTGCTGCTTCTGCTGCTACCTTACCGCTCGCCTGTGGTTCCTCTGCGATTGTGAGAGATGCGATCGGCATGAAGGACGTCACCGCGATTTAAAAACCCAAACTTGATACGGAACATCTGCAAAACTAGACTGACCCTAAGAGTGTGCTGAAGCCTTGCCAAAATTGACTCCCACGAGCCACAAGCGGCCCGATTGAGGCCGGCACCCAGCAGTGGATTGAGCATGGCCACACGTTTACCCAGAATACCGAGCAAGGCCTCAGTCGAAGGGAAACTTCAATTCCTGGAAGTGTGACTCCTTCCCTTTCCGTGGCTTGCCGTGTCAAGTGCGCGAGTACCGTACAACATCTACACGTTCGTGTGACGGGCAACTTCCCCTTCCTCGTGTTCACCCCCTCCAGTAGGAGACACATGATGATTATATATCCACCGTGCGTGTGTGGGGAGCGGTGGCGCAGTGGTTAGCGCATGTGGGGAGCGGTGGTGCAGTGGTTAGCGCATTGCGCTTTTACGAACCCGGCCACCCGACCTCGATTGCCTGCTCGCGAGCAATAACCGTGGCAGCGAATATTTTTCAATCGGTCATAGGCCCTCCCCTAGGCAGTCTCAGCCTTAAATTATTACCTGCAGCGGTGTGTATTGGGTGGGTGCGAGTTCTCGCTCACGACGAAACATCGGTAACGATGATCTAAACCGGTTCTGGGCCTCGCATAGGTCGACTCAACCTTAAATGAGTACCCGGGGTCGTGTGTAAACATCAGCACTGGGGAGACAAAGGCGGCCAGGCGCGGTGCTGGCCACCCACGACCTCGTGTGCCGTGCCGGCCTACACAGGTGCTCACTAACAGCACTTGCCCCAACCGCAGTTTAAAGGCAATGCGGGAGATCTTTATATGTAGAGATGTGTGCGCGTGTATATTGGTGGGTGTGTGTGTGTGTGAGGGAGTGGTGGCGCAGTGGTTATCGCACTGTGCTACGAACTTCTGCGGTCGAAGTAAAATTTCAGGCCACGGCCAACACAAGTGGCGGGTGAGATATCTTCACCCGATACCGGGTCTCCACGAGGTCGCCTCGACTTCAAATCGCGATCGTTATGACCGCCACACCATCCCCTCGGGAATTGTCCTGATCTTCACAAGATGCTGCCGAAGGGCACTTGCCCCAGCAGACCATGCACAGGCTACCTGGGGCACCTTTGCATTTGTAAACAGTACGATTGCGCGTCTCCTCCCTGCTCTTCCTGTTCTGCTTTCTCGAAGTGAAATCATGAGCTGCCCTCGTTTCCTCTGCCCGTCGCAGCGAAGTGATAACTCCACCAACAGCCCCACAGCCAACGAGCCCCACACTCACCAACACTCACCAACACAACCAACACAGCCTCACAACCAACGTGTCACCACACTCACCAACACTCACCAACACAGCCTCACAACCAACGTGTCACCACGCTCACCAACACAGCCTCACAACCAACGTGTCACCACACTCACCAACACTCACCAACACAGCCTCACAACCAACGTGTCACCACACTCACCAACACTCACCAACACAGCCTCACAACCAACGTGTCACCACACTCACCAACACTCACCAACGTGTCACCACACTCACCAACACTCACCAACACACCATCACAACCAACGTGTCACCATACTCACCATCACAACCTCACAACCGACGAGCCCCACACTCACCAACACAACCTCACAACCCACGTGTCACCACACTCACCAACACTCACCAACACAGCCTCACAACCCACGTGTCACCACACTCACCAACACTCACCAACACAACCAACGTGTCACCACACTCACCAACACTCACCAACACAGCCTCACAACCCACGTGTCACCACACTCACCATCACAGCCTCACAGCCCACGTGTCACCACACTCACCAACACAACCAACGTGTCACCACACTCACCAACACTCACCAACACAACCAACGTGTCACCACACTCACCAACACTCACCAACACAGCCTCACAACCCACGTGTCACCACACTCACCAACACTCACCAACACAACCAACGTGTCACCACACTCACCAACACTCACCAACACAGCCTCACAACCAACCTGTCACCACACTCACCATCACAGCCTCACAGCCCACGTGTCACCACACTCACCAACACACCATCACAACCCACGAGCCCCACACTCACCAACACAGCTCCACAGCTATTACATAACCACAATCACCAGCACAGCTAATCACCAGCTCAACAACCGCCCCTGTTATTTCACCGTAATTGCCAATACAACGCCTCCTCCATTACTTAACTATAATCAACAACTCTCCTACCATCAATTATTAGCATTCAACCACATTCACAAACAACTGCGCCCCCATTATTTAACCATCATCACCATCTCGACTCCACCCCGCATTATTTTCACCGTAGACCATGATAAACTTCAGATTTACGGTCACTTGGACCGTGGCACGCCCAAATCAAATATTTTGGTGTGGAGGGGGAGGGGAGACGGGGGCGGGGGGCGAGTGCCACTTTGTTTATCCACAGGGGAACGCCACCGATTGCTCACACATGCAGTCTTCGTGGTGTAACATTACCGTATTACCACCGCGCATGTGACCGCGTTCTCCAGATTACAAGACGCTCAGGATTGTAAGTCGTAACCCCCAAGTCGCCGGGGTCGGTATGAAACAAATTTAAGCGTAAATGTTGGGCCGTGGTATCCTGAACCGTCCATTGGGTATACTCCCCACTGCACCAGCCCGAACACTAGCAGCCAGAGTGGTGAAGTATGGTCAATCAACGGAGAGAAATACGTGAGCGGATAACACTCACACCCGCAACTTTTCAAATCAATCTATGTACATTTGCAGGACTCGGTTATATGTTCCGTTCAGTTTCCGTATATTAATTTGACCTTTGAAACCGTCCAGTAAGCACATGCTTATCGTAAATAAATTAATCGGTGCTGCTTGCTGCTGCTGCGTTGGCAGCGGTGTGCACACGACACAATCAAACACGACAACAACTCTCAACACACTCGTCAACAAACACCGCGGGGCCGCCATATACAACACATTCCTGCGGAGGGAGCTGGTAGGAACGTTGGGTTGCTCGGTCAATGGCCTGCAGGGTCAACGGCGGCGTGGTGTATTCCGCAAATATGCCCAGCTGTGAGGGCGGGCACAAGCCAGCGTGAGTAGGTTAAACGTTGAGTTTTATAAGGGCACCACGGGGTGACCAGGCCCTCCCCACCCAGCCCCAACCCAGCCCCACCCTCCCCAACCAGCCCCTCTCCACCCTCCCCACCCAGCCCCTCCCCACCCTCCCCACCCAGCCCCTCCCTGCACGACGGACGGACAAAATAATCCCCTGTGGGCTGGTGTAACCAGAGGATCCTACCAGTATAAATACATACAACTGTTTGTGTTGTGAAGAAGGGTCATTTCCCGAAATGTTGCCTGTTATATTATCTCTATTTATAGAGTATGATATAGTATATATCTTACTCTATAAATAAGTATATGATATAATTGTATCCGTCTATTGCCTCTCCAGAGCAACATTATTAAGCAGCGTGTGTTTAAACAAGTCAACTCTGGACTGGTTTCCACCTTCCGCGTCTCATCAGCAGTCAGTCTGCTGGTGACGATTGGTAGAAAACAAATATGCTCATGGACTATGTAAATGTTTTAATATATATATGCGGAGGACACATAACAGCGTGGTCTGTTCATATTTTGGCTGTCACCCATGATAATGTTACATTCTTATACTCATCACGCTCGTTTAGCCAGGAACGCTTCACTGAGTCTCGTGAGTCTCTTGCAGGAGGGTCCTGCCAAATTTGCGCAGTTAGGGGGTTGGGGAATCGATGTATCTGCCGCTGCGCGCGATCTCAAACTTGAGTAATCTGCGAGTAATTTGTCAGCATTTGGATGTTTTGGCAAATGCGACTTGACACCGTTGTTTTAGCTCGGGGACAGAACGGGAATCCCCGGGGGAAACCCGCGCAGAACAGGGGAGAGAGCATACGAACCACGTCCCCGAGTTGGAGATTCCACATTTTAGGGAAATGTTAGCAATGACTCCGACACACAATGGCACACTCGTGCGAATAACGTCGCCGGATCTTTGACATCCACCGTGAAGCAGAGCGCACGTTACAGCGTTTTCACGGCACCTGCAGGGCGTTAACCAGGGCGGCCGCTCGAGTTTGAACCGTGATGTGAAACTCTGCGACACGTCTTTGTCTCTGCTCCACAGCAGCGCGTTACGAGTTTGAGTATTGAACTTAGTTCAGCCGTTGTTATTTATTTATGTGTTACTAATATATAAATTAATATCGCTACCAGGAAACGATTGGTCAACCTTGCTGGGAATCGAACCTAAACGCTCGGCCGCTACCGACTCTGGCTCAATTTCCCGGAACAGAAACCGAGGTCTCCCCCCCCTCTTCCTACGCGAGATAGAGAGAGAGCGAGAGAACGTTCTGTAATGGATAGGAACGTTTCCAATCAGTGCGGTGTGACTACTTTCTGCGTGACGTGCGGTTTCAGAGACGCGGGCAATTCAGGGGAGAGACAGAAAAGAACGCAGAACAAACAAAAAAACCCCCCCGATGAGTATGCCGAGAAGACCCGTGAGATGTCTCCGCCACGTGCTCCTCTTCTCTTGGGGAGTAACGCCGAGACGCAGAGCGAGAGAGAGAGATGAGCACGTGGGGGAGACATCTCACGGGTTCTCGATGGCATCGTTCAAACTTCGATTTAAAGCTTTCGTGACTGCACGGATTCATATTCTTGGTTCTTTCGGTAAAGTCACGTATTTTTTTTATATTTTATTATTTCCCTTCTACGTGACTTTACCGAAAGAACCAAGAATATCGTTCAAACTGTTTAGAAAATCGAGTGGAGGCTTCAGGTCAGTGTTCTTCATTTGCAAGTCCCGCGAGCCCCTTTGGTGGCCTTTAGTGCGGCATCTGGCGTGCGCCACCAACCCCCCCCCCCCCCCCGACAATACACACATGTAGAAATCCCTCCCCCCTCCCCATCATCATCATCGTGCTGACAAAGATGGTTTCAATTGTGTGGAGGCCCCTCGTGCTCATGATGTCTTCTCGGCGAAAGCGCCACCGCCTCTGAAAATGTGCGAAGAGCCACCGCTTGAGGTTGGCAGGGACGACGGCCGATGGTCGAGACAAATAACGGAGTGGCAGCCAAGGTGGGAGCCCCACGGTGATGGCGAAGCTGATGATGATGTCAGCTCGTCGTGTGTATACAGTGCCGAGGTTGATTATTAGAGCGCAGGATCGCGAGATAATGAAAACAAAAGCAACGTGGCAACGTGTCCACCGGAGTGGAACGTGTTTCAGTTCGTGCAGTAGTGCGGGACCACTTTCTGTTACGTAAAACGCGTGGTTTGGCGACGCGGCTGCTGCTGCTGCGTTGGCAGTGGTGCAGAAGCACAGTTAAGAATTAACACAAAAACACACACAATACCGCTGAACTCATTCGTCACTGCCTTCAAAGTAACAAGGGACATACTAGGCGACGATTTGGGCAATGGGCCTTCTTCACGACACATAGAGAGGTATCTCAACTAAACCCTACTTCTCTAGGCCCTTTGTATGTCCTATGATGAAGGGTTATTGCCCGAAACGTCGCCTGTTATATTTTATTTTTCCTTTTAAGAGAGACGAGCTTCGTTCAATATTAGATGTGTCTGTCTGTGTGTGTGTGAGCGGTGGCGCAGTGGTTAGCGCGCTGCGTTACGAACACGTCCGCCCGAGTTCGATTCTCGCTCACGGACAGCACCAGGGACGATTATTTGAACCGGTTATGTGCCTCCGCTAGGTCGACTCAGCCTCAAATGAGTTCCTGCGGCCGGGCGTGGTGTTGGCCAACCCAGCCACGCCGCGTGCCGTGCCGGCCTTCACAGAGTGCCGCTCGCCAACAGCACTTGCCCCAAAAGTTCGTTCAGGCTTTATGCATACGGGGGCACCTTTGTGTGCGTGCGAGGAGCGGTGGCGCAGTGGTTAGCGCTGCACTGCGCCACGAACCGGACAAGCCCGAGCGAAAATTCCCGCTCACCACTGCCGCCGAACATCGCTGACGAATATTCGACGAATATTCCGAAACCGGCCCTCGACTTGGGTACCGAGTTGCGGTCTGTACAAAACGTCAGCACTGGAGAAGACAAAGTCGTCCGGGGCGTGGTGTTGCCCGCACCAAGCCCGCCTTCATGTAGCTGCTCGCTAACAGCACTTGTCTCAACAACAGCCTAAGACTAAACAAGCGGATCTTAGTTTTGTGTGTGTGTGTGCAGCATGTACATATAGCTGTGGACGTATTTTTCCGTGGTAGGTCACCGCACAGAGAACGTATCGTACGAGGTGAACGCGATGGATTGTGGAATCGCAGGCACCGTGAAGAGACAGTGGCAGCCCGGGTGGGGGGGAAGGTACATCCAGCAGTGGATAAACCGCGTCTCGTGAATGACGATGAAGAACAATGAGACACCCACCTGGTCATCCTCGATGACCTTGAGCGCGTCCATGTGCGCGTGCAAGGAGATGGAGCAGCGCTTCATCACGACCATCACTGGAGCTTCCCTCGACCATCAACCATCTCCACCACCACCACGTCCACCAGCAGCTTCCTCCTCCACGCAGTCCAGCGGCGCCTAGACCACCAGCATCGCGGGGCAGCAGCAGTCGAAGCAGCAGCAGCAGCAGCAACAGGAGCAGCAGTCACGACGGAGCGGCAGCAGTGGCTGTGTGGAGCGGAGAGGCGCAGGCCCCCCCCCCACGCAATTTCTCCGCTCCGAATTAGACCGTAGATTTGTTTCCGCTTGTTGCTTCCTGCTTCCTACTGTTGCCAACTACTCCATACTGTTGCCTGCTGCCCCCCCCCCCCCCCACTGTCGCCAGCTACTCCCGACTGTTGCCTGTTGCTTCCTGCTGTTGCCTGCTGATCACTGGAGCTGCTGCTGCTGCTTTCTCGTGGTTCTCGTTGCTACCTTTAACCCAGCGGCCGCCCTGGTTAATACTGCGGTTGTAATAAATATCCGTACCCAATTACTACCACGCAACGTCTGTTTCATTCCCAGTGGATGTGACAAGTCGTAGGCCTATTGGTGTGCCGGGCGTTGGTGACCACGCATTTGCCAAATCCGAAAACGACACCGCGAATTTAAATCCGACACACATCGGCAGCAATCACCGCACCCTACTGGCAGATCGACGTCCCAGGCCACGCTCACAACCGAGACCCGTCACCGCTGGTCTCTCTTGAGTTCTCAGCCGGTCAAACTAAATCATCTTAGAAGCTTCACTTCTGATGCCCCTTGCATCAGTCGGAGTCACCTCCTGCTTCTCACGCCCCCCCCCCTCACGCGCCGTCAACCACGTGGGGTTCAAGAAGGGGGGGGGGGGTGAGAGGGGGAGGCGAGTGTCCAGACTCTGGAGTGTGTGTGTGCACCTAGCCGGGCACAAGCGCTGTGGTGACATCACTACCCCTTGGCGAGTGCGAAACATCGGTGACGATGATCTAAACCGGTTCTGGGCCTCGCCTAGGTCGACTCAGCCTTAAGTGAGGGGGGGGGGGTGAGAGGGGGAGGCGAGTGTTCGGACTCTGGAGTGTGTGTGTGCACCTAGCCTGGCACAAGCGCCGTGGTGACGTCACTACCCCTTGGCGAGTGCGAAACATCGGTGACGATGATCTAAACCGGTTTTGGGCCTCGCCTAGGTCGACTCAGCCTTAAGTGAGGGGAGGGTGAGATGGGGAGGCGAGTGTTCAGACTCTGGAGTGTGTGTGTGCACCTAGCCTGGCACAAGCGCCGCGGTGACGTCACTACCCCTTGGCGAGTGCGAAACATTTGTGACGATGATCTAAACCAGTTCTGGGCCTCGCCTAGGTCGACTCAGCCTTAAGTGAGTACCCGGTGCGGTGTGTAAACATCAGCACTGGGGAGACAAATGCGGCCGGGCGTGGTGCTGGCCACCAATAGCCCTCGTGTGCGCACGTGCCGGTCATCATCGGTGCTACTCGCTTGCGGCACTTGCCCCAAGAGTCACAATGAAGGCTATTCGGGGGATCTTTGTAATGTGTGTGTGTGTCGGAAGGGTGGGGGTGTGCCCAACTTCGCATCCGCATCACCTCCTCCCCCCCCATAACCCTCACCTCCACCCCTCGCCCCGATACTGAACAACCCAACCCTAAAACAACACACGCTTGCCAATGCCAGCACTCGCAACCTCCACCCTCCTGCACCCTCCACGTCGCAGCTTCCTCCGTCTACGGTCACTAAGAACAAGGGTGGGGAACCTTTTTCCTGCCAAGGGCCATTTGGATATCTATAACATCATTCGCGGGCCATACAAAATTATCAACTTAAAAATTAGCCTGTTGTTATATTTGGTCAAACATTTAATTAACTCACCCCCTAATGCGATGGGCTGGACCTGCTTCTCTTTGGCGATGTTAGCTGGTCTTGATGATGTTGCTACTCGCAACTGCTTTTCCACGTTTGCTCCTAGATTTATTGAATTTCGAGTCCCGCCTGCGGTTGCCTTGGCAGGGCCGCCACCAAATAATTTCGCGGGGCCTCGTACGGCCCACGGGCCCCGGACGTTCCCCACCCCTGATTGAGAACAATGGTCCCAGGGTCCCCACCGCCTGCCGCATCGTCGCGGGGCAATGCCACGCACGCCCTGGGGCCCCGTTAGATCTTGGAGGCCAAGCAGGGCCACCCCCTCACCCCCCACCCCCCTGCCGCGCCCGGCCTGATGCGTCAGCTTTGAATGGGTGACCGCCAGCAAGGCACTTCATTTCTCACGGAATTGTTTTTATTTTTAAATCCTTTATATTAATTTCGCTTGCTTGCTTAGGACCGTGCAAATCTTTCGGTCGTTTTTTAACCCACTTCCCGTGATCCAATCGAGCTGACATTTTCTACACAGACTCGTTGTGGGTGACAATTAATGTTCGTGAAAATTTTTTTCAAAAATTTTACACTTTTTAGGACTAAAATATTATATTTAATTACCAATTGCTTAATGGTGCAATGCAATCATCTGACCCATAGGTGGCAGCCATCTCAAGCCAGAGGACGAGAGGACTCTAGCCGCCACGCATATAAAGGATTTATAGTGAAAAACTTTGTTTTTACGGGTTATACTTATTTCCCCATCAGCTCAGGACAGTTCCGATCTAACTGCAGCCCTGGTGACCACAGTGCATATTTTAAATACGGTAAAACCTTGGATTGCGAGTAACTTGGTCTGCGAGTGTTTTGCAAGACGAGCACATTTTTAAATAAATATTAACTTGATAAACGAGCGAGGTCGTTTATTAGTACGTGTGTACGCTTTGTCTGCCCAGCGTCACGTGATCACAACTGATATACGAGTGCTTTGGTATACGAGTGCTTTGTATTACAAACACGTTTCCGGAACGAATTATGCTCGCGATCCAAGGTTTTACTGCGAAATAAAAACCCTCCCGTCATTATAAGGCCGATGCCGAACTCGGCCGCGTGACCAATCGTTGCACTGCGCTCCCCGCATTCACCGCCCCGCCACTGCCGGCGTAAGTGAAGTATTGGGCATGTAAGCATGGCACGAACTCCACACGGGCGTGGGGTGGTGAGGGGGCTGGGAGGCTCTCTCATCCAGCAGTGGATTGACATCGACATGACCCGACCTGATCCACGGGAGCCTCACTCGAGTCTCAAGGCTCCTTTGCAGGAGGGTGCCGCGTTGGTTGGCACGTGTGCTCAATTCCCTTACGAGTACTCTGAATGTATATTCTTGCCTTACAGCGGGGGAATAAAACAAAATGTAGCCTGACGTTTCAGACAAGGGCCCTTCTTCAGGGCAGACAGAACGACCCGGGTTGTGGCTGCAGATTGCAGTTGACACCGTGGGGGGGCCCCCTGAGAAAACCGGGGAAAGGAAACATTTTACGAATCTTTGCTCAATACGGGCGTTGCGTCATCACGAGATGAAGAATCCAGAAATGTCACGGGGCAGCGCGGCCCTCTGACTACTGTAAGAGAAGAGCCCACGGAAGAGGAGCTCACAGAGCTACCTCTGAGGTAGCCTTTTCAGTGACCTCTGTTCCGAAGATAACAAACAACTACAAACACAAGTAGCACCACTGTGGCCTCCAAAAGAAAACAAATGTATAAGTCGACGTTTCGGACAACGTCCCTTCTTCATTGCACAGAGAGGCCATTGGAGACAGTGGACGATATGAGTTAAAAACTGCACTTGTTGTTTACACCATGGGGGGGGTGGTTCTTATTTAAAAAAATCCTAATGACCGGATTAAAATTGGCTTATGAAGTTACACTCTTAACAGCTGATGAGTAACAAACCCTTCAATTTCAACATGTAGCACAGGGGTCACTTGATACTCATTTAAGGCTGAGTGAACCTAGGGGAGGCCCAGGACCAGTGCAACAAGTTACATTGCAGCAACAAACGAGCCGATGTAATCGCTCCATCTATTGTCATTCGGATTGTTTTTAACCATACTTCACCACACTTGCCAGTGCGGCCACGTGACCGAATTGTCCCAGGGCCATATCGGATATCGGCGCCACCGTTCGCCATGGATGGGGACTCTGGCGGGCGGGGGGGGGCGCCGTGTCAGTAGCGCGGCGCGCTAACCACCGCGCCACCGCTCCTCGTACACGCGCGGTTGTGCCGCGTGCGCACGCGATGTGCGGTTTTTATTGCGATAGGAAACGGAGCGGGTTCGTGTCGACACAATCCTCCCGCTCGCCGCCACCCCGCACACAGGAAACCTGCGGTGGCGTGGGGGGGGGGCGGTTTAAAAGTCGCAACCCAGAAATAGAGACGTCCAATTCTCACAGCCCTCCCCCCCCTGCCCCTCTTTTGCCAATCCACTGCTGGATGAAGGCCTCTCTCCCTACGCTGGGATACGCCGGTCCCGTCTATGCCGGTTGATTGTATCCGTACTTCACCACGCTGGTCAGTGCCGGTTTGGTAAAGATGGGGGGGGGAGGCAGACGAGGAAGTGGAGGACCCACGACCGGTTCAGATATCCGGGGTGCACTGTCAAACTTACACCCGTAAAAGATGGGGGGGGGGGGGGAATAACAACAACAAGCTTTCACCAAATCGCAAGGACCAGCGTGGGGAAGTATGGTCAAACAACCCCTATGACCGGCACGCTGTGGGAAGGCCTTCGACCGATGAGATTTACGAACAATTCAACCCAACAGGTGATGTTGCCTTCATACGTCACACATGCTTGGAAATATTTAAAATGCATATAACCTGAAGATGCTTCGGCGAGTCTCAAGATTATCATTTTTTGGGACGTTTTCCCCGATTCCACTAACGCAAGTTTGGCGTCAACGACAGAGATCCCGGAGAAGAACCACCGCGCGTAGAGACGGGGAGACACTTAATAGCCTCCGATATTCAAGTATCCATCGCTCCACAGCACTTAATCGCCCCGCTGTTAGCCGTGGTCAGGAATCGAACTCAGGTTTGTGGGTTAATAGTGTAGTGCAGAACAGTGGTTAGCAGCGCACTACACCGCACTACACAGCGCCAGCGGAGGGAGTGCGCTAAACACCGTGCCACCGCTCCCACCCATGATAACCTCATTAGTGACTTTCTCAATCGATAGTTGACGCAACGGTGCGAGACTGCCATTAAAATAGGGAGCATCGGCATAAGGCACTACCACTAGAGTACACGATATGCATATCCATAATAATGCTATATTATTGTGCCCTATACTTACAATAATTCTAGGAAATATGGAACAATGAGGGAACAACCCAAGGCGAGAGATGATGTAGCGTGGCAAAATAATTCCCGGAACAGCTTTCCAGACTGTTCCGGCTGACACAAAACACCGACTACAATATAAACCTTAACGCAAGACACAGTCAGGCAGACAGACAGCACTTTCAGATGGTGGCTGCAAAGTTGAGTAAGCTTTATTCGCTTAGAACGCATTCACATGAAATTAAACTCGTTTATATTTACTCAGCAGAGTAGGGTCAATACTCCCCACTCCACCCCTTCCCCCCCACATCCCACCCCGCACCCCCATGGGGTTCGGCGTGCAATTCGCTACGAGCGAGTTCCCACGGAGGAGCGGCGGTTCATTGCCGGTGTCACTCATCACCGCTTCCGCCAGCTTGCGGTACCAGTGTCTACGTCAAGGTCAAAGTTCGCTCCCACCCACAGTGGTTTGGCCGCGCCGCGCGCTACGAAAGCGCCGATTCCCGAGTTCGATTTCCCGCTCGCGGGCACCGTCGGTGACGGATATCTGAACCGGTCCTGGGCCTACCCCTCTAACCCCCCTTCCCCCACCTGGTGCTGCGGAGTGTAGAACACCCCAGTGATGGCCAGGCATGTGTGGCTCTGGCCAGACCACCACCTTGTTCGCTGTGCCGGCCTCAATAAGTGCTCGTTAGCAGCGCTCGCCACGACGGCCTGTGAAAGGCTATAGGTGGAATCTTTGTCTATGTGCTCGTGCACGAAGGCATTTCTCTCTCCAGGTTTTCCCGTGCCCGTCCCTCCTCATGCACCGTCTCCGCTCGTGCCACCGGCGCGCCGGGGTTTGGCGGGCGAGCGAGGATCTCGTTGATCTGGTGCAAGTCATCCTCGCCCGTGACACTGCTCTCCATGAAGGTGAGCAGCTTCTCCGTCGCCCACTGTCGCTCATCCCTGCACGGCGACGGAAGAGACGAGAGAGATGAGAGAGAGAGAGGTAACGCTGGGGAATTGTTCGCGCTTCCATTGTATACTTTGCTTTTGAAACGGTGGTTGTTACCGGGTATATAACGATTAACTCGACTCTGTCTGAGCGACTGAGCGCGTGAGTGCTGAGTCGGTGAGCGAGCGAGTGCACGATTGTGCAAGTGAATGCATTTTGTGCGAGTGAGCGCTGAGTGCGTGGGCAAGTGAGTGAGTAAGCAAGCATCAGTCGGGACTCGCACACACGAGGAATGACACAAAGATCTCCCATATAGCCTATACAGACTGTTGGGGCAAGGGCTGTTAGTGGACAGCACATATGAAGGCCAAGACGTCACACGAGGTGGGCGGCCAGCATCACGAAGAGCTGCGTTTGTGTTCCGAGCGTCGATGTTTACACACCGTACCAGGTACTAATTTGTGGCTGAGTTAACCTAGGGGAGGCCCAGGACCGGTTGAGGTAATCACCGGTGTCGGCTGTGAACGGGAATCGAATTTGAGTCGCCGGATTTGTAGCGCGGCGCGCTAACCGCTGCACCACCGCTCCCCAAACACACGCACGCCATCGCAAGCTGCTAGCGGCACGCGCGTCCTTCACCTGTCACGCTCCACCCTCTCCCGCTTCTCTCTGCGCAGGCGGAGACGCTTCTCCTGCGGCGTCTCGCTGCTCAGCCACTGGGACGCGCGCATCAGCACGCCAACCGGCAGTCTGCAGTGGGGGGGGGGGGAGGAGGGCAGGCCCATTCGTCATCACAGGCATGCGCGGAAAACACCGTGTACGGTTGGGGCCCCGGGTTCAAAACTGTTTCTGTTCAAAACTGTTTCTATTCTACCAGGTAAGGCCCACTGAGCTATACAGCTCTTTTTTCAGAATGCGACCTGGCCACAAATGACAGTTCAACGTAGTGGCTTGTCGTGTGGAAATGTATTGCAGCAAAATACTCTAAACACATGTTGCTAAGTGTGGAGGGAAAAACCGGAGGACCCAGAAAAAGATCCACACGACCACGGTGAGAGAGACACGCAAACTCCAAACATACATCCAAACAATCCCAGATAAACCTTGAGAAAATGCGTCAGGGTCAGGATCGAACCTACAACCTCCTCTATACCAGGCAAGATAGTTAACATCTCCTCTTCTTGGTTCTTTCGGAAAAGTCACGTAGAAGGAAAATAATAAAATAATAAAAATAAAGCATAATAAAATAAGAATGATTTTATTATGTTTTTTTATTTTTTATTTTATTATTTCCCTTCTACGTGACTTTACCGAAAGAACCAAGAAGATGAATCCCTGCAGTCACGAAAGCTTTAAATCGATAGTTAACATCTCGTTACCGTGGCGCTCATTCATTTCCCAACAGATATTGTCTGGGTCGCTAGGTGGCACGTGACTTAGTAGCAGCCACGGTCATGGCGAGAGGTGTACTCTATGCGGTGTGCCCGGGTGCGGAAATATTTTCCGTGTTGCCTGAACCAGCCGAAATGACTTTACTTGATACAGCAATCGTGCTGTGACTGTTCCACCTGAAGACGGAAGCTTGTGTTGCCTCCGAAACGTCGTGATTTTTTATTTTACTTTTATTAATTTTAATTTTATTTTTTACCTACGTGACTTTACCGGAAAAAACCTAAGAGTATGAATCCTTGCAGTCACGAAAGCTTCAAATCTAGAATTAAGAATGAAAGCGTTTATAGTAATGCATTATCTCTTTGCTTTAATCCATCTCCTTTGTCCGTACGTCTGTGCCCGGGGTCCGGCACTACAACTCTCATAAAGAAGATCCAATTATGAACAAACTTTTGTTTGTATAAAGTTGTGTTGCTATTCGGAACTTTCCCAATTATAAAACGAACGAATCGATGACAGCCTCAGCCCAACACTTAAAAGAGACACAAACCTGAGCAATCTTCAAACACGTTTTTCCCAGACAGCTACCCATCCACCCTTCCGTCGGCTTCCAAACTATTACACGGTCCATGCCGCATGCATGCGTTTGCCTCGATTGTACATTAAACGATGCAGGGGAAATCAACGGCGGCTATGTCATACCCCGGTCATCATCGTCGTCGTCATCATGCAGTACGCCCCCAAGGACGGTGACCTCTCTCGCATCGCAGGTTGGTAATCCTTCGGCACGTTGTACCCAGTTGTTATGTTTGATTCCCGCGTGTTTCGCTCGTCACCTAGCAAGACGAGCGTTTCAACGACACAACACCCTTGCACAGAGATCTTACCCCAGGACGGATCCGATGAAGGCTCCTCCCACAAAGCCCCGGGGTCCGAGGGACAGACGCATGATGCCTCCGGCGAGTGCTGCGGGCACACGAAGATGCACGCATGCACGCTCTCTCTCTCTCGTCTCTCTTTTCTCGCGGCCGTTAGTTATGCACACTCAAACTCTGCAGCGAATCCGCCGCCGCGCTTGCGTGCGGTGATCGGTTACATCGCTGACGTTAGAACGAGATGTCGGCAATTTTTTTAATTAACTTGTTGTTTTGTATCCCGATTGCGCCAGCAGCGTCACGTGATGAGGTCTCCATTCGGATCTGTCAGTGCAACCCCTCGTGTTAGAAAGGGGCCCATGGGAAGCAGATGTCACAGAGCTACGTCCGAGATGTGACCTGGTACACATGATAGGAGGGGGCAGCAGTTTCTCCACCTGGTACCTTGCCACAGTGAGGAACGTGCATCGCTCACGACACTCGAGAACCCCGGTTTAATTATGGCGACTGAAACCCAGATTCGAATCTAAGTTCTCAACGCTGCCAACTCAGCGTTTTGGCCTCTGTGCACTTGGGCGCCCCCTAATATTTATTTTAGAAGGAATGTCGACCATTGGTGACCCCTATTAAGCATCAGTCTCAACAGTAATTGCGGGGGGAGGGGGGGGGGGCTCACCTCCGCCCGTGATGTAATTCCCCACGGTGCCTTTTCCTCGGTAAGCGCCGAGACCGATTCCAATGCCACTGCAACAGACGGATGGACGGAGGGACGGAGAGAGCGGGAGGTGAGCGATGATGGACGGTGTTGGCTATGCACCTGGCTGCCGTGATCCACCAACACTGCTGCCGGCGAGGGTTGGTGGGTCTCCGCACAAATGTTGTGAAACTTCCTTCCTGTGCACGTGGATAAGGTGACCATACCCTGGCTCGCCAGGAGAAGGCAGTAGAGGAAAATGTGAAATCCACCTATTTTGACCTAAACTAAACTTTGTATTTCACCAGGTAAGGCTCACTAAGCGATACAGATCTTTCTTTCAGAAGCGACCTGGCCACAAAAGATAGCTCAACAAAGTGGCTTGTCATCTGGAAATTTGTACAGAGCCAAATACTCTAAACGCATGTTTCAAAATGTGGTGGGAAAAGCCGAAGGACCGGGAGAAAAATCCACACGACCAGGGGAAGAACACGCAAACTCCAAATACACAGCAGGCGTCAGGGTCGGGATGAAACCAACGACCTCCTGTATTCCAGGCGAGGTAGTTAACATCTCGCCACCGTGGCGCCCCCTGTGCCTTCTGTATTGAATAGAGGGTTCTCTCCTCGCAAGCGCGGGGTTTCTTCAGGTGCTCCGTTTTCCTCCCAGATATAACACCTGAACATACAGAGGACCGCAGAGCTTGGGAAATTGTTGGCGCCGACTCACCACGTGGCTGCTGCCTTCTCGGCGCCAAACCATCGCGGTAATCCCGTAACGCAAGCTGTGTTTCTCTGCAACAGTTGATCGAAACTCGACTTCGCGACTTCGCGACTCCGTGAACTCACTTGAAGATGGTCATGAAGAAGCCGACCCTCAGCGCCATGGGGACACCTGCACGGATGAACGCTTTGATTGCCACGTTGTGAACGGCGCGCTGGGGGAAGAGGCGGCACGGTGGGTGAGGCAGGCGGTGAGACGGGGGGGCGAGGAAGAGTTTGAAGAAGGGTCAAATAAAAGATGCGAAACATGGGCGACATGCGCTGAGTGTGCGGGAATGTGAGTGAGCGTGCCAGTGAGCGTGCCAGTGGGATTGTCTCAATGAGCGAGTGAGTGCGAGCGCGTAATAGAATAAGCATGCCTACGGGGAGCGTGTGACAGTGAGAGTGAGCGTCTGAATGGGTGCGTGAGCGAGTGACCGTGCAGCGGGCAGTGCACGAGTGGCTGCGCGCGCCAGTGCCTAGTAGGGAAGGTGCGAGCGTGGGAGCGAGTGTGAGCGAGCCAGCGTGGGAGTGAACGCACCACGGCCTCGATGCGGTGCGAGTAGACCTCGCCGTATCTGCGCTCCATGAAGCGCTCGCGTGCGAGTTGGGCCGCCGGGACCCCGCTCCCCACGAAGCCGCCGATCAGACCCACGGTGGTGCCCACCATCAGCAATCCCAGCTCCTGCGGGTACGGGTACCTGCGTCCCGCACGCGATCACCCACTTGGCTCACACGCTCACCCCATCGCTCACTCACTCACACGATCGCTGACTCGATCAACGTTCTCACTCGCTCCAAGAGATTTCTCACCTCCCCAGATCGCTCACTTGCTTGCTCATTCGATTGTTCACTCGCTCATCATCCCATCGCTCACTCATTAACTCACTCGTTCGCTCACTCAATCATCCACTTACTTGTTTATTCGATCGCTCACTCACTCACTCATCTGATTGCTCACTCACTTATTCACCTGATCGCCCACTCATTCGATCAGTCCCTCACTCACACACTTTATTCTCTCAACTGGTGAGGGCCCGAGAGCTGAACAGCTCTTTTCGAAGGACGACCATGGCGCAAGATTGCTGTGCTGCCATCTCCTGGCCAATTCGCGTCCCTTTGACCGCTGGTGCAAGGAATCAAATCGGACCCACCCTGTCCAGTGCCCCCCAACTCTCCATGGCTCGGCGTATGGGTCCGCCACTCTGGCCCATGGATCCCGGTTCAGCTGCACGGCGTGCACACTCGATGAACTGCACCACTGCCTTGGAGTGGAAGTTGGCAGCCTTCACGCACCCCACGCTGTCAAGTGAGAAATCACGACTAACACCACCGTCAACCCGGCGACCGAACGTCGATCAACGATCACCCGGTGTCCAGAGGAGCAGCAACAACTGGAGCCACCACAACGGCCCTCCTCTCCAGGCAGGCCACACAACCACGCTTTCAGACATGGCGCTGCAACAGGGTTCCTCCAAACTCAACATTGAGGGACCTTTTTCCCAGGCAAAGTACGAGTAACCCGGGAACATTTTTAAAGAAGCATAACATCGACGTTCTCACCCTCTGAGAAACCCAAGTACCCATTGGCCAACAGGCCCAGTCGCTACCACTACCTTTAACTCAACAGCGAGAGCCATCGCTAGGGAGTAGCGGTGGGGGAGGGGGGGGAAGGGAAAACACCGGCACTCACTGCGCATGGAAGACGTCTCGCACTCGGTCCCATCCCGTCTCCTCCTCCTCCGCCGGCCCCGTCTCGCCGGAGGCTCCGGTGGCACAGGGGGTGGTGACAGGGCCCTCGGGCGATTGGGCAAACACGACGGCCGGCAGCGGCATCCGCAAGCTCCTCGCCAACCACGTTACGGTGGCACGGGAGAGCAGCGCATGCCTCTCGTCCCCTCCTCCTCCTCCACTTCCTTTTCCTCCATCTCCTCGGTCTCCAGGCGCCGCCACCCCCGTTCTTGTCTGCTGAGATGCGGCGTCCATCGTGAGGAGTGGTGGTTACTGCATAGGTGGAGTGGTGGTCACTGCGTAGGTGAATATTTATACACATGTATTAAATTGTATATCACTTTTGACTGCCCACCCAATGCATGCACATTCTGCTGGAACAAGTGGACCCCACTCAACTACGACCCTGGATGCTGTGGAATGGCTACAATGTGAAACAGCTTTGGAGCCAGTTGGTTTCTACAAATGCCTTACAAAACAAGAATTGAATTGTATTTGTGAGAACAGACTGTCTACAATGTATTGCAAACGCAAAGTGAAGATGTGCACGCTTGGAATCACACTGAGAGACGGGAAGATGAACAGGTGGCTCGGTGCGCCTTTTGGCGTCATCTGCTCCAACACCACGGGAGACTAGGCTCTAAGAAAAGCTGTCTCGGGTGTGGACCAATCAATTTCAAGGACAGTGCATACATTATCAGAGTTGTCTTTTTGTTTGCATTTTGACCGCAAGTGTTGTGGTTAATGCAAACATGATCCCTTGTAAAAAGGTGTCAGTTTTGTTGCCAGATAAAAGGGTAAAAAACTATTACTACAACAAATGTAGTTTTTTAATTACACGAGATGAGAACTCAAAAGACCAGAATGGTCTCATTTGCAATAGTGACATGGGTCAGATTGGAGCCGACATATTGACAGTTTCGATTTAAAGCTTCGTGACTGCAGGGATTCATATTCTTGGATCTTTCGGTAAAGTCACGTAGAAGGGAACTAATAAAATAATAAAAATAAAACATAATAAAATTCTCACGACGTTTCGGCCACAACACAAGCAGCCGTCCTCAGGTGAAGAACAGAGCTGTAGGAAAGACAGCGTCCTAATGAATACTGCTAAGCTTGGCAGCGTATTTTAAGCTGGGTGGGAGGAGCAGAGAGCCTTGACAAAGGAGTTTACATATCAACAGAGGAATTTAGCATATTGACGCTAAAGAAATGCTTCTACCCTACTGCCATACAATAAACCGATGTGAAATAACTAGGTATAAACTACATCAATATAATCAATGTACTCAATATAGTCTCCAATAAGCTGAGCTATTAACATTAAGTCACTGGGTATACACTACACTATATAATGACTACCATATAGTGAACCGATAAAAACTAAAATATAAACTACATCAATATAATCAATAGCTCAGCTTATTGAAGAGTATATTGAGTACATTGATAATATTGATGTAGTTTATACCTAGTTTTTTCACATCGTTTTATTGTATGGCAGTAGGGTAAAAGCAGTTCTTTAGCGTCAATATGCTAAATTTCTCTGTTGATATGTAAACTCCTTTGTCAAGGCTCTCTGCTCCTCCCACCCAGCTTAAAATACGCTGCCAAGCGTAGCAGTGTTCATTAGGACGCTGTCTTTCCGACAGCTCTGTTTTTCACCTGAGGACGGCTGCTTGTGTTGTGGCCGAAACGTCGTGAGAATTTTATGTTTTATTTTTATCATTTTATTAGTTCCTTTCTACGTGACTTTACCGAAAGATCCAAGAATATATTGACAGTTCATAAAAATAACACACAAAAACTCATCACGTTCATCATTACCTCCAAGTGTGGCTATTAAAAATAAATATATACAACAGGTGACGTTTCGGGCAATACCCCTTTTTCATTGCACGTATATGGAGAGGCCAGAGAGATAGAGTGAGAAGGCCGGCACACCAAAAATCTGAAATCCATCTGCCCCATCTGTATGGGATAGTGTTTCCCCATCACACGTGTGGGTTTTCTCCAGGTACTTCGGTTTCCTTCCACATGTAAACACAAATTCATTGGGCTGAGAGCACCTTCATATATAGAGGACTGCAGAGCTTGGGAAATTGTTGGTAACGCCGGCTCACACCTTTCCCGCTCGTCTGTGGCTCCTCCTTGAGCCTCTGAGTCGTTCTCTCTCTCTCTTTGAGAGCGAACGAATACCGTGCAGAGGTGCCGTGTTACGAGTTGAAATTATTATCACGGGAGGGGAGGGGATGAAAGGTGGAGGATCATTACCTGCCTATAGGTCTGGCGGTGACATGGCCAGGCGAGTTGGTGGGTGAAGGTTGTCACCCGAGTCGAGTTGACGTCCACCTCTTAACGCACACAGGTGGAACGGAGGGTCACGCAATCCTGCATCATGGCCACAAGTTTCAGACACGCGTGTTAAACACTCAACAACACAAAACAACAAATGAGCGGCTGTTACATATGGGGTGTTTAACCATACTTCACCACGCGGGTCAGTGTGGGTTAAAGGTAGGTAGCATTGATGGCGGAAGTACAATACAATTGATTTTGTCAACTGTTATATTGTTAGGGAATAAATTCAGGTTGGTTGCACAGAGAGCAGGCGAGAGGTTTCCCAGAACCGGTTCAGATCTCACTGTCAGTCGTGGTGGGTGTGGAATCGAACTAAAGTTGCTGGATTCACAGCGCGGTGAGCTGATCGCTACACCACCGCTCCACCCTCCCACCCCCCACTTCATTTAATTTCCAGAGTCGGTCATTGTGTGCCAGATTCGAATATTACTTTCAAATTACTCAATTTGGACTCTACACAGCAATCATCGCCTCCTACTGGCAGACTCTTGCAAATGAGACTCATCCTATTCTCCTTGAGTTGTCTCCTGGCTAAACAAAATACAGTAAAACCTTGGATTGCGAGCATAATTCGTTCCGGAAACGTGTTTGTAATCCAAAGCACTCGTATATCAAAGCACTCGTATAACAGTTGTGATCACGTGACACTCGACAGACAAAGCGTAAACACGTACTACTCGTATTGCAAGACCTCGCTCGTTTATCAAATTAATATTTATTAAAAAAAATTGCTCGTCTTGCAAAACACTCGCAGACCAAGTTACTCGCAATCCAAGGTTTTACTGTAAACTCTAAACTGGAGTATAGTACCATTTGTGGTAAACCACCTCAAACATGCCCTCTGCTGCAAGATACCAACAGCTGCGCTGCACTTGCGAAAGGATTTTTACAAATTATTATTTCACTTGTTTACCCAGGAAAGCCTCACTGAGTCTCATGGCTCTTTTTTCAGGAGAGTCTTGCCAAGTTTTATTGCAGTTTGGGGGGCAATGTTGCTGTCATCCAAATTGAGTCACTTTGAAGGTAACATTTTCCACATTCAGATGTTTTGGCCAATACTAGTTACAGTATGTTATGTTTAAATAAAGCTATGGTAGGAAAATTGAGAATTCGGAGGAAACCCATGCTGAACAGGGGACAGAACATACACATTCCATGCCCTCAGCTGAACAGGCGTGGGGAAAAACTGCTGAAAAAAACAAGACTACATATTTTTTATACCAGGTAAAGCCCACTTAGCTATATAGCTCTTTTTCATAATTGACCTGGTCACAAATGATAGCTCAACGAAGTGGCTTATCATGTGGAGATGTCTAGCAGCCGAATACTCTAAACGCATATCAACAAATAGAAAAACCGGAGGACCCGGAGAAAAATCCATGCGACCACGTGGAGAGAGACATGCAAACTCCAAATATACAGCAGGTGTCAGGTTTGGGATCGAACCCACGACCTCCTGTATAGCAAGCGAGGTAGTTAACATCTCGCCGAGTCAGGAATGGAACCCACGAGTGTTACCCAAGTCAAGTCCGTTGAAGCAACCGGTTGCATCAGCAGAGGGAGCCGTGCCCGATTGCATGAAACCTGGACTTCTGCGGCTCTGGTGGAGCGGTGGCGCAGTGATTAGCACACTGCGCTTGGAGTCCGGACCACCTGCGTTCGATTCCGAGCCACGATTAACATTGGTGGCCAGTAACCGCAGAGCCTCACCATTCTGGCGAATTGCCCGATGATGCTGGATGCAATTACCAGCGAAACGTCGTGCTACTCAAAAATTGTAAATGTTGTGGTTTCACGCTTCAACACACCGGTGTGGGCTAAAGCAGTGAACTATTTGTCTTTTGTCAACGTGACACTTTTTTTTGCTGATTGGCCGTGTCGGGTGGTGGAGGGTCACGACACATTTATAAATAACGCGATCTAACCCAAAAACGTTGATTATGAATAATATTGGTCGCGAAAGCCTCCCACGTGTTAAACTGAGTAACACCTGAACCGGTCCAGGGTCTTCCCCCACATCCACCTCGCCCCCTAACTTTCACCAACCCACACTGACCAGCATGGCGAAGTATGGTCAACACAACCCCCCATGTGGATTGACAACGGCTGTCATTGTTGACACATCAGTGGTGTGGAACGGGGTAGAACGCTGGCACTTTGCAATTTAGAGGTCGCCAGCGATACAACACGAATGGGGAAACACCGAATGTGTCGATCGGCAGGGCGCGCGTGTTGGGGTGCAACGTGAGTAGCTCCATACCTTCTTCAGCGACGTAGTGTGCTGTGCCGAGCGGTGGACGAGCAGGCCAAATATAAAGCCTTGTGCCTGTAGAGCTCCTTCCGACAGCACAGGCGCGAGTAGGAAATTGCACGGCTTCACCTTTACCCTGCTGCTTCAGACCACAGCCGAGACATGTGGAGGAGGAGGAGGGGGTCGCCTTTGGTGGGTGGCTGGACGAGCTCGTCAGCTCGCTCGGCACACCGCCGAGGTCGATGACTGTCAAAAATGTTTAAATGCCAATCGAAGCCGTGAGCGAGGGGGGGGGGTTGTCAACGCGATGGGGAGTGGAGGCGTTCGCGAAGCCGGGGTTCGAGTGCAGAGGACACGGGACACGCGCGGCGGCTCCCACCACCACCACGTGGGGTGAGGCCACGCGGCCGCCACCTTACTAAGGGTGCGTGCGTGTGTCTGTCTGTGTGTTTGTGTGTTTGTCTGTGTTTGTGTGTCTGTGTGTGTGCGTGCGCGTGTTTGTGCGTGTGTCTGTCTGTGTGTGCGTGTCTGTGTGTGTTTGTTGCGTGTGTCTGTGCGTGTCTGTGTGTGTGCGTGTGTCTGTGTGTGTGCGTGTGTCTCTGTGTGTGTATCTCTGTGCGAGTCTGGGTCTGTGTGAGTCTCTGTGTCTCTGTGTGTATGTGCGTGTGGGGAGCGGTGGTGTAGCGGGTAGCGCGCTGCACTACGAACCTGGCGACACGGGTTCAGGTTCCCGCTCACGGCTAACACCGGTGACGATTATTTGAACCGGTCCTGGGCCTCCCCTTAGGTCGACTCAGCCTCAAATGAGTACCTGGTGCGATGTGTAAACATCACCACTGGGGAGACAAAGGCGGCCGGGCGTGGTTGTTGCCCACCCTCTGGAGCCGTGCCGGCCTTCATAGGTCGCTAAGGGCACTTGCCCCTACAGCCTTGTGAAGGCTTTCACAGGGGATCGTTGTCCAGGGAAATTGAGTTTTCAGGTCGGCGTTCAGCCGTTTCAATACGGCACAATGTTTTTCTAACACTTTCTCTCTATTTGTTTGTGTTTCTCCCTCGTGATGGGACTTTGTGGGGTGAACGTTGCGATTTATAAGGGCACGGGGTGACCAGTACGGTCTGAATTGGTCTGTAAATAAGGAGTTGACACCTGTGGTTATATTTGGACGAACACATTTTGTTGGGTATATATTTGACGTGCCTTCAGTTACCCTAAGTCCACGCTGCTTGGCATCGCAAACAAAGGCTATTTCATATTCCCGACGGCGACTTTTGAGCTACTCCTGTATTCGTGAGTTGTCTAAATGTTGCTGCTTGCTGTTGTAGGCCGTGGTGACCCCGGTGAGGTTGTGGTTGTGGTGTTCAAGACTCTCGCTTATTTTGTATTTATCTATGTGGGGAGACAAACGGGTGAATGAGACGTCACTTGTTAAATTGACCGCACCTACAGTCCAGGGGTTGGTTGGTCCATGTCTTGTGTGCAGATTCATTTCTGTTTTAAATAAACCTTGTGAAATGGGGGTCACGTGCGTCTGTGTTATTTTTCTGCTCTACATTTCCACATAAACCACTTTGTTGACATATTATTTCTGAACAGGACGCTCCTGAAAAAGAAGCTAATAGCTCAGTGATCTTTACCTGGTAATATACAAATCTATTAATAGTGTCGTTTTATTTGCAAAATTGTTTTTAAAAGTGATTTCTTTACACTTTCCTATACTTTGCATTCCCATTGTGTTTTTTTGTATTTGCTGTAACGTTCTATGCGCCCCCCCCTCTCTCCCTTTACTGGACACCTGTGAAAATAAAAGAGCTTTATAGCTCATCGGATTCACCCTCTTCGGGTGAGTAAATCGACTCTCTGTTGTATTACATTACATTTTTAAGTATACTAGATTTGTGTTTCTATTTAATTTATACCTGATGACGATTGCTTGTGTTGCAATCGAAACGTCGCATGCTAGTATTTTACTTATTATTTTATCTTTATACGTGACTTTACCAAAAGAACCAAAGAATAATTCCTGCAGTCACGAAAGCTCCAAATTAAGTTTGAATCAAAGCGAACAATTCCCGGCTTGCCGATGCAAGTGACACGTGCTCCCCCACGCAACGTGGCCGCGTCTCGCGCGCGCGCACATTCGGTCGCGCGGCGATGACGTCACCGACACGGAGCCCCGCCCACCCCTGCCCGGAAGCCCCGCCCCCTGCCCGGCAGCGAGGCGGAGGCGGCGGGCAAGGCCGCGGAGAAGGCCGCGGGATAGTTCGCGTCTCTCCCTTCTCTCGATCTCTCGATCTCCCGCCCGCCCGCGGCCTCCTCCTCCGTCGTCGTCGTCGTGTCGTCAGCCCCCTGTGCTCGTCGCCCGGCTTCCGTCCCCCAACACGCCCCAGGCGTGAAGGTTTGGGCTGAGCCATGAGCGACAAATACACGCGCGCCGTGCTTCGGGTCGTGGTGGCTCAGGTGAGGTGGTGGTGTTTTTGGAGTTGTTCACTCCGCTTGTGGTGGTGGTGGTGGTTGTTGTTGTTGTTCTCGCTGCCGTTGCTTGCTTTGGTGGAGTTTACGACGAGTTGGGGACTGGTGGATGTGCCCGTTGCAGAGTTGTGAATGCGGTGAGCGTCGGGCGGCTAATGTTATGTTTGGGGAGCACAGTGTTTGTTTTATGCATTTGTCAGTTCAGTAAGTCGACCGATGGCACCTGGGTCTGTCCCGTGACCTGCCTCGACGCTTCACGTGGCCTCAAAGTGCACCTAGCTTGGCACGGCACCCGCCCCTTAGTGGCGAACGCCGGTGGGTGCATGTGTGCTGGTTCTGGTGCTGTGTGTTGACCTACACTGCAGTAGCAACATCATCAATAGCAGCTGACATCATCACGCCTCGCCAAAGAGAAGCAGTTCCAGCCCATCACATTAGGGGCGAGTTGATTAAATGTTTGACCAAATATAACCGGGTAATTTTTAAGTTGATGATTTTGTATGGCCCGCGAATGCTGTTATAGATATCCAAATGGCCCTTGGCAGAAAAAAAGGTTCCCCTGACCTCCAGTATGAGAGAGAAAGTGGCATTCGGATTGTGTGTGTGTGTGCATGTCAGTGGACTCTGGATATTGTAGGTGTGTATAGTTGGGTACAAGGGGTAGGTGTGTGTGTGTGCATGCTGCAGAGTGAGTGTGTGTGTGCATGTCAGTGGACTCTGGATATTGTAGGTGTGTATAGTTGGGTACAAGGGGTAGGTGTGTGTGTGTGCATGCTGCAGAGTGAGTGTGTGTGCATGTCAGTGGACTCTGGATATTGTAGGTGTGTATAGTTGGGTACAAGGGGTAGGTGTGTGTGTGTGCATGCTGCAGAGTGAGTGTGTGTGTGCATGTCAGTGGACTCTGGATATTGTAGGTGTGTATAGTTGGGTACAAGGGGTAGGTGTGTGTGTGTGCATGCTGCAGAGTGAGTGTGTGTGTGCATGTCAGTGGACTCTGGATATTGTAGGTGTGTATAGTTGGGTACAAGGGGTAGGTGTGTGTGTGTGCATGCTGCAGAGTGAGTGTGTGTGTGCATGTCAGTGGACTCTGGATATTGTAGGTGTGTATAGTTGGGTACAAGGGGTAGGTGTGTGTGTGTGCATGCTGCAGAGTGAGTGTGTGTGTGCATGTCAGTGGACTCTGGATATTGTAGGTGTGTATAGTTGGGTACAAGGGGTAGGTGTGTGTGTGTGCATGCTGCAGAGTGAGTGAGTGTGTGCATGTCAGTGGACTCTGGATATTGTAGGTGTGTATAGTTGGGTACAAGTGGTAGGTGTGTGTGTGTGTGTGTGCATGCTGCAGAGTGAGTGTATGTGTGCATGTCAGTGGACTCTGGATATTGTAGGTGTGTATAGTTGGGTACAAGGGGTAGGTGTGTGTGTGTGCATGCTGCAGAGTGAGTGTGTGTGTGCATGTCACTGGACTCTGGATATTGTAGGTGTGTATAGTTGGGTACAAGGGGTAGGTGTGTGTGTGTGCATGCTGCAGAGTGAGTGTGTGTGTGCATGTCACTGGACTCTGGATATTGTAGGTGTGTATAGTTGGGTACAAGGGGTAGGTGTGTGTGTGTGTGTGTGCTGCAGAGTGAGTGAGTTTGCATGCATGTTGTGCGGGTTAGGGCTGGTACATGCGTCTGCAAGGCACATCAGATGTGTTGTCTGTGACCATGCAATACAATTTACCTTCATGTCGCGTTTAAATGCAACCGCATTTGCAAATGCTTAACAGGGAGAAAAAATATAACACCGTATCCGTATGCACATGAAAGCAAATGGGTATTGAGTCTTGACTTAAACAAGGGCAGGAGAGTCAACAGCACGGAGTTTATTTTTCAAGAGGAAGGGAGTTCTAGACAGGGGAGCAGCAGCCGAGAAGGAGCGAAGATTGTGGGCTTTCTAAGACGGAGGTGGCCTTTATTGCTGGGGCGGAGACAACATGCCGAGGAGGTGAGTGAGATGAGCGGGAAGAGGTAGAAGGCAAGATTGAAAGTCCATAAAGACTTTTAAAGACAGCCACTTACAACCTTTAAGTGAATCCGAGACGTTTACAGGAAGCCAGTGGAGGGATTGGTAATCGTGCTCGAGTGACGTGATCATCTGTACGGATCGGCAGCCCCTTGCAGCGGCGATCTGGAAATGAGGGAATTTGTGAGACCGCAGAGGAACGATTTGCAGTAAAAGTCCATGCGAGAGAGGTTATGGAGCCGTGGATTTGTGCCTCGGCAGCCGACGGAGGTAGGGAGAGAGGCCTGCCTCACAGACCCGGGAGAATGTGGTGGGTGAATGGGAGTTCAGCATCTAAAATAACCCCGAGGTTGAACACCCCTATTTTTTTGTCCAACGTGAGAGATGCACACTTGACTTGGAGACTTAATTTAGAACTGACTTTGTTTACCCTATTTGAATGCGCTTAGTTTTGGCAGTATTTAAATGAAGAAAGTTAGAGTCAGTCCAGTATGAAATTGCATCAAGGCAGGCTTCAAGATTGGACATTGCGGATTGTCCAGTGGCTTGCAGATGTGTGTGACAATACAGTGTGCGCATGTGTGCGGTTCAGGGATAGTGTGCGTATGTGTAACTTGTTGAGGACACGTGACTGGCAGATGTGCTGTGTGTGACATAATGCATTGTGAGTGTGTGTGCATGTGTGCGAGTCAGGATTTAGTGTGTGGGTTTGTTGTATGTGTATAGTTGGGAACAAATGGCTTGCACATGTGTTGTGTGTGACTGCAGTGTATGTGTGCATTGTAGGGTTAGGAATATAGTGTGTTTGTATGTATTATGTACGCCACATGCCACTCATCTGTCATCCCATAATACCTGAATCTGTTCCATGACTTCGATACGTCACGTGCTTTGGCCTCACAGTGCACCTAGCCTGGCATGAACATTGGCGTGTGTGGGTTGATATTTGTGGGAGGTATATACACATGTGCACCATACACGTGTGTAAAGGTCTGCGTGTCCTTGCCACTACTCGCGGTAGGGCTGTGTGAAAATGAGAGCGGGTGCATGTAAAAGTCTATTCTATTCTTGCATATGGCAAGCCTATGTTCAGGAGCTAAATGGCAGGTCTTCTAGCCATGAGAGGGCTTCAGGAAAGCGTTTGTGTCGTTTTGCTATTCCTCTGTTGAAAGAGTGTAGACTAGCGGTTTACTTTATGCACCTTAGTTTGGATTGCATGGCCACAGTTCTTCGTGGGTTGTCTTCAATTTTCTGTTTATGAAGGACATGTGCTCATTGGCCGATTGATGTTCTGATGCGGTTGATGGTTACACCCGTGTCTTTGAGCAGTACTGTAATGTCAAAGCCAGGAGGTGTTCATTCTGGACGTCCACTTTGTTCTGTTGTGCTCGTCAGCATTCTTCCAGATCTGCGTTAGATTCTAGGATCCCAGACTGGGGATTGATACTAGAGTCAGCGGCGAGGTAAATTGTTGAGTTTACATACGAATATTTTGTGCCAAAACATTTGCCAGACTAGGGAGCTAGGGGATTGGTGTCAGTTTCAGTGTTCCAGTTATGATGAGCGTGGCATTAATGAATTGTGCATCTCGTAGATTTGTGTACAAGCTCCTGGATCAGGCTGGACCGTAGTAACTCTGCCACTGAGTAGATCAGTGATAAGATGGCAGTTCGCAGCAGATTAGCTGATGCACCCCAGGGTCTTGCAGTTTTCTTGTCGCAGGATGATTCTTGATTTCGTCTTTTCACTGCCCCATGACCTGGGTGATGTGATCGTGAGAGTGAATGTGACGATGGTGACTCCGATGGTGACCGCGATGGACCCCGTGAAGAGTGAGTGCCCGTGGCTGTGGTGCAGGTTTGTCAGGGCCTGGGCTGGGACGCCGTTCAGGTCTGCGCTTCGGAGGTGCTCACCGACGTCCTGCAGCGGTACCTGGAGCAGCTGGCGCGATGCTGCCACCGCTACAGCGAGCTCTGTGAGGGCGCCGCACACTCAACGACAGCACGCACGCTCACTACTGCGCACATCACATTCACTCATCACACACTAGGGCAGGGGTCGACAACCTACGGCTCCGGAGCCGCATGCGGCTCTTTACGGGCTGCTTCTTGACAATATGTACGTATGTACAGTATGTACTCAGATGCATTGCGGCTCTTGAAATACTGAATTTTGTACCGAATTGGAAAGAAATGGCTCTTCTTGTTATTTTGGTTGCCGACCCCTGCACTAGGGGAACTGCACAATAGGGATATCCTTTTAGCAGTCCACGCCGAGGGGCACTGGGCATACCAAGGGACACCACACGCATCCGGAGCACCACACACATGGACGGGGTATCGAATGAGAAGCGTACACCAGGGCATCGCACACATTGGAGACACCACGCGCTCGGGTGAACATCGCACACCTGGGGCACCGCAGAGGCTGGCTGTGACGTTGCACTCCTGTAAGCCAGTGATGTGTTGTGAAACTCCCTTCTGAGGTGCCATACCCTGGCTCGCCAGGAGAAGGCAGTTCAGCAAAAATGTGTACTCCACCTGTTGTACGTATGTTGAACTTCTTTAACACTGTACGTCGCCAACCATGCTAATCGGAGGTTTTCTCCAGATGCTCCGATTCCCTCCCACATGCTAACACTCATTAATTGCCTGATAACACCTTAATAAATCGAGGAGCGCAGAGCTTGGGCAATTGTTGGCATTGCCGGCTCATCACGTGGCTGGCTGCCTTTTTACCGCTCTTCTGTGGTTCCTGGTGCCTGTGAGTTTGTTCTCTCTCTTCGACAGTGAGCGAATATTGTGCTGCGCATTACAAGATGAGATTATTGCGAGTGTCTTGGCACTCGGCGGTGTCAACTGAACCGCTCATGTGTCTCGTCCGTGATGTGCGGTCGTACCTTAAACACACTCGTGCCGCGTTCGCTCATTACACTCCTGAGTCGGTTCGCTGGCACTGGTGAGTCGTGACACTGGCGCTTATCAGACATCACAGTCGCACTAATCGGACAACACATCTGCACACTCGTAACATCCACGCGTCACATTTACACGCATCATTACGTTCACTCACTTATGCATTCACTCTAATCGCATCCGCTCATCAAAATACAGAGATTCGTGAATCAAGTGGTACTAGCGAGCACCTTTTAAGTCTGGTCAGCACAATACCCTTGTCTCACTGGTGTTGATGTTTTACATAAATACCAGGTATTCGTATAACGCAATTGTCACCATGGTGACTTGTCATGTAGGATGTTAATGATGACGTGAATGATGTTTGTGTGTATTTCATAGATGATGACGTTGACGTCGTAGTACACACTCGCATTTATATACACTCACACTCATCATATTCACGTACCGCCCTCGTCCCATACACCTGCAATTGCATACACATCCATTACTCGCAGCCGCACTCATGTATACCTTGCCTAACAATATTGCATCTCTATACATAACACGCAAACACTTTACTGCATAATCAGTCGAGAGCACATCAGAGACCCACAACACACACACACATGCATGTACAGCCCCTTTTTTTTCATCAAATCCACTGCTGGACGAGGAGCTCCCCACAACATGCGAGTTGTGGGGCGTTAATTGCCCATACTTCACCACTCTGCACAGTGCGGGTCGGTGAAAGCGATGAGCAAAGACGTTTGAGCACAGTGTGCAGGAACGACAATGGATTCAGCCCAATATGGATGTACACGCCCCCGGCCACAGGAATGTGGAATCGTAGTCTTCCACCACCGGCTCGGGGCTGTACACCCGTTATGCCATTCATTGCCCAAGACGTCGCCCACAGTATGTTATTTTCTTTTAAGGCCACAGCACTCGTTGACAAAATGTGTTGAACGCGAGAATAAATCGCTTGCACTCGTGGACAAGTGTCTGGGCAGATGGGGCTATTAGCCACCTACCCCGCATGAGCATTAAATGCCTCGCACAATTTGTACAACGTTAGTACAAAAAAAGTTAGCAATTAAACACGTGTTGTGTGTGTGTGTCTGCGTTAACGGTTGTCGCCACAATGGGCCTGCCTATTGCGAGGGGCGGGGCCGTGTTGCCTGGGTGGGGGCATGGGGGGAAGAGGAGTGGGGGGGAGAGCTCTGCGTCCCCGCCCCTCCGTTTACATTTCCCATCCCGCACGCGCGACTCGCTCCCTATCAAGCCTCGCCATTGGCTCGAGGCCGCCACGCCTCCGGTGCCGCGGCCAATGGGGAGGTCGGACTCGCGCGGCGGCGCCTGTGCGCGCTGGGGAATGCAATGGCAGCGCGGCCGTGCCGAGATGGCATTGTCCTGTGCGGGGGAGACGCGGAGATGGCGACCGGTGCTCCTGGGTTCGAGTCCGGGAACCCTGGGGGGCTCGCACCCCCTCGCTGGGTGCTGAGGGGGTCCCTGTAGGTGAGGGGGGATGGTGGGAGGGGGTGGGGTTTGTGTGGGGGGTTTGGATTGGGGGTGGGGGGGTTTGGGGGTGGGGGTATTTTCAGACGTAAACACGATGTTTTGCTGCGCGTGGAATATTGTTGTTATTGACACTTCGTATGATCATTGTTCACCTTCGATAGGGTTGTGAACATAGGCATGCGACGTAATGAGCGTCGTCGTCGTCATCCTCCTCGTGATAAACATAAGCGACATCTCCCTCGCCGTAATTACCAAAAGCCATTAACATAATCGGCTCCGTCATGGACATCGTCGTCGTTTATAATGTCACTTAACGTAATCGACATTGTATTGGGGAAATCGTGACCAACCACAACGTCATACCATCGCAATTAACATCGTTGACATCACCCATCATCGTGGTGTCATAATGCATAGCCTCATTAACATAATGAGCGAAATCGTCATTAAGGTCAGTGTAATTAACAGCATCATTAACATCATCTTTCAATAACGTCATTAACATCAGAACGTTAGACAGCAGCTTTATGCATAACACTATTAATATTAACATCATCATTAATATGATGTATTATTGCCATGCACATGATAAGCATCATCACCTGCGATCATCTATAGCATCACCATTAACATGGTTATCACCTCCAACATCGTTGTCGTCTTCAACAGCAACAGCATCGTTATCACCATCAGCTGCACCATTATCATCAAGACACGTGTTGGCGTGCTAGCGGGTAACGTCACGAAGATTATTACCATCATTACATAATTAACGTCAACATCGCAAACGTCTTTATTATCAACAGGATCATTATTGTATACAATGTCAACATCGTTGGGATCATCTACAACATTGTTAATGTGTTCAACATCGTGACCAACATCATCGTCTTGATGTCAGCACGTGGAATATCATTCATTACTTCATCATTACCATGTCATAATCTGTAAGACCAACCAAAGACCCACATGCAGAAACATCATTACCACATAGTAGTAGTAGGTTTTTACCCTTTCAACTGGTACAAAACTTACACCTTTATACAAGGAATCATGTTTGCAATAACCACAACACAAGCAGTCAAAATGCAAACAAATCATTACCAGATGTTTTTTTTATCATTGCATAAACAAGACATGCATGAGCGCGGGGGACGCTGCTTATGTCACTAATGTCATCGATCACATCAACCCATGCATCAAAATAAAGGGAGCGATCCGAGAGGACGTCCACTGCAGAGATGGAGCAATGAAATCATGCCTTGAGCAGGTGCTGCTCGGTGGATCACACCGCAGGGTCGTGAGAGGTGGCGCCTGCTTGGGGGGGGAGTCCTTCAGCAGTGGATTGACCGTGGCTAATGATGATACGTCAACATCGGCGTCACCCTAACATCACAAATGATATCTTTAAATCCAAATTGTGCGATTGCATCATTGTCAGGCGATTGCAATGTGCGGGTCTGAGAGCAATTTGCTTGCGCAACTAGCTGCTCAGATGTGGGCAAAGCAGTTGCAGTTAATTCAAGTTGCGCGATTTCAAGAGCGATTTCAACCCTCAGTTGTGTGGGGACGTGGCTTTACATGTCCAAGTGGCAAGTTTATTTTCTTTAACCAGATGAGAACTCAAGTGACCAGGATTGAGGTCTCATTTGCAAAAGTGACCTGGGTGAACAAAATGGCAAAGGCAAAAACAAAGTTCAGTAATGGAGCAAATAGAAAGCGGGGTAAAAACAACTGTGTCACGTGAGATATTGCAAATATTGCGCCAAACATTAATCATTGGGAAACAATAAATTGCACGTAGCCTGAGTCGGCTCGGACAGATACTTTTTTGACAAATAGTACAATTACAAAGTTAAGTTACAGAAACATGTATATCGGACATCTATTGTACTAATATGTAAACACACAAGGAGAAACTGCAAAACCATCTTTCACTGCAAGGACATACCTGTGTTGCAGTTGATACCTAAGCCCAGGACTAATTATCTCCTAGTTTTAGACAAGGATAAACCATGACAAGGGCAAATACAATTTATTTTATTTCTACCTACGTGACTTTACCGAAAGAACCAAAGAGTATGGATTCCTGCAGTCACGAAAGCTTCAAATCAAGATTGCAAATACAATTGTCAAATGCAATTGCAGTGCATGAGGAACTCTGCCACTCTGTGTGTGTGTGGTGCCGCGGACAGACGGGCGCACGGACCCAGATCTCGAGGACGTGGGGCAGGCGTTCGGCCTCATGGGAGTGAGCCTGCACGAGCTGGAGGACTTTGTGCACAACCTGGAGCCAGTGGCGTTCGCACACACGCTGCCTGCCTTCCCGGCCGTCAAGGCCAACACGCTCGGCTTTCCGACGGCGGCGGCGGTGGCGGCCGCAAGCGCCCGTGACGCCGCCTCGCGCCGCGACTACATCCCCGACCACCTGCCGCCGCTCGTGTCCGCGCAGGAAGGTGAGTTTGCTGCAACCCCCTGCCCAGGATTTGTCCCAGCTCGCTTTCGCCGCTTTTCCACTGGCACGGCTGAGCCAATCCAGTGTGGGGCGCACTGACGGTACGCATTTTTTTGTTTCAACTGCCTATTTTATGAGCCCAGCCAGAACCAAACTTTGATAATGCTGAGACATCTGAATCAGGCTGCGGGGCCAAGGATGGCCAGGGCTAATGGTGTATGCAACTGATGTCATCATAGCTAAAAAGAAGATCACCTAAACAGGTGTGTGTGACTGAGCGAGCGTGCATAGCTGTCTGTGTGTGTACCATCGCGGCATCTGTGTGTTTCTTGAGGTCACACATTGCGCGTGACATCAGCTGGATGGCTCGGCTTCTGCATTGGAAATACAACCACGTCCATGCCAGGGTGGCTCAGCACGGCCCCGACATGGTCCAGATGTGCGGGTGGAAAAGTGGTATTTGAGTAGTCACCGCCATTTCAATCAGTCAGCGGAGCCACTATATCCATGGTGATGAATCCCAAACCATAAAATTCTTCTGCTATAGCTCCTGGGCTTGTGTACAGGTCCTACCGCTTGTTGGTGAGCATGATGTTGGTGGTTTCGCTCCATGTGCTAGAAGCGTTTTTGGACAGGGTGCCAAAACCACCTGCGGTACAACCTGATAACCACATCAGAGACCTATACAGCACAACCATGACAACCTAATTCGTTTTCTTCTGTTTCCTAGCACTTCCTCTACTCAGGTGCGTTCTGCCTTTGTGATCCTTTTTCTCCACTTTCTCCGGTACTGGGCCATCCCCCCACTCCCCACTTGGAACCACCTCTGTAGGCCAGCCTCTCAGCCTCCGCCCTGGTGCTTCTATCTTCATCACTTTCCTTCCGATGCCATTCTCCTACGACACGTCCGATCACTCTGAGTCGACTTTCAAATGCCTGGGGCCGGGCTAATAGATTGAAAACTCATCTTCGAGTTTGAAAACTAATTTCTTTAGAACCTCTTTTTGTGTTCAGTTTGTTGTCGTTCCCCCGCACCTCCGATTAGCATGGTTGGTTATGTACGGTGCATAGGAAGTTCAACATACAGCTTCGGGATGGTGAAAGGTTCTTTTAGCAACGTGCCAAATGTTTAATACCAAGTACTACCAGCAGAGGGCGGCTTAGCCCTGGGTAATACAATGTAATGTGGCTATCTCTGTCGTCTAAATGCTCACTTTATCTCAATAAGCTGGACAGAAACAGTTGGGCAAGTTTATTTTATATAGAGAGGAGAGGCAGTTGGGCATAAGCAGAGGAGAAGAGGAAGTTCTTAAGCTTGGACAGGGACAGGGAGTCGACAGTGCGGATGGCTGGGGGGCAGAGGTCGCAATCAGGTACCTGATATCCGTACCCTACCCGATACCCGGCTACCCGTACCCAGTCGGGTACGGGTGGGTACCCGTTTGCGACCTTGGTGCGGCCGGGTACGGGTACGGGTAGGCCGTGAGTCACTGGTGAGTAACTGTTTGTCACTCATTTCCCAACGTCTTGTCTCTTTTCACAATTCAAGTTCCTAGAATCAACCCACCTGCGCCTGCAACATGGCTTCATCCCAGAGGTCGCAATCGGGTACCCGTACCCTACCCGATACCCGGCTGGGTACGGGTAGCCGGGTATCGGGTAGGGTACGGGTACCCGTTTGCGACCCTGGTGCGGCCGGGTACGGGTTCGGGTAAGGAATCAAAACCTGTTTGCGACCTCTCACGTGAGAGGTGAGATTTTTTTCAATTTGGCTGTATGTAGCGCTGCACACGAAACATTTTAGGGGACAAGGCTGACTATTTCACTTTATCTCGCACAATTAATAAACAGAATATACATCAACATTTATTTGATTGAGATCAGTTCGTCAACCGAAAGTGCACACACGTACTTGGACTTTATATCACCAGGTCAGAATTCAGTGAGACAAAATTATCTCTGTCAAGAGGGAAAACTGTGGTCTTTTTCCATATGTCGTTTGGAAAAAGCAGCTGGTTACAAATTGTTTAATGTTGTAAACCATTCCACAGCATCTGGGGCGCTAAGAGTGGAGTTTGCTTGTTCCACCAGAATGCAGCGGTTTTGTTTTGGGTCATTAATGATGCACGCCTGATGGGTTTGCATCTCATCGCATTCACAGTTTGCTAAAGTCCTTGATCTTAAATTTATGGTTAACAAACGAAGACTTCACGGTGTCTGTCATATTTCCACTGTAGCAAAATCACAGCTATGGTGAGACCAAAACAAAATGTGTCTTAATACATGTGGGGCAATTATTTTTTTCATTTACTTTTGGCTGTATATGTCACAGATATAACTTGCAAACATGCGGTGTTATGGTAAATCAACAGACCCCCCCACCCCTCAAGCCACTCAGACACACCTATAACGTATAAGTGAATAAGTATTACATATGGGCCGGTTACTTTCAAGGTCAATGAATGTGTGGGGGTCATCACAGTTGATGCCACCGTACCGCACCTCCCCATTGTCCGGTCCTCTCCTGCTACATCCCATAGTTGTTGTAACAAAGTTGATACAACCACTAAGATCTCTTCTTACAGTACAGTATTACACTCTCTGACTTTGATCATCAACATCGTTATAATTTATTTGTATTTGGAAATGGGCTTCATACATCCCAAAATGTCTCAGTGCTTTTGGTCTTTTGGTTGCCGTAGTAAGCCAGCATTATGAAGTGCAAAGTGTTTGGATTCAAGAAACCTTTTCAACCTGTGATAATTATTATTATATAGTAGCAGTAACCCTTGCACTGGGGCAGAGCAGTGGTGCAGTGGTCTGCGCGCTGCGCTGAACAGCAATGCCTTTAATCCGTGATGATAGCCTCACTTAGTCTTGAGACCATCTTTTCAGGAGGGTCCTGCTTTGCAATGTATGGCCGATGCCATGAATCAGCAGTACTGATTCCATTAATCAGTAGTTTTGCATCATTTGGCTTTGCTGTGCCGCAAACAATAAGTCCACCACCCACATTTAAGCCTTGCGGTTGCCCCCTCTGGCTACGCAGGGCAACCACAGTTGGCGACACCACCGCAGGGCCTGGTATGCACGCGGGATTCTGCGGGAGATTTGTTTTTGATTGCAGACAAGATTTCATCGCCGTTGCATCGACGCTGTTTACAACATGCGCCATAGACCGATATGTAGTGTTGTAGAGGGTTTGTGATATGGGGTCTGGCAGGGGTTGTAGGGGGAGCTTTGTGATTCGTGAACTCAAGGCAACAGAGAGCCTACTGTGTACGGCTCGCTGTTATGTATTTGGGCTGTACCCGGCGTTGTTCGGCATAATGCCGTTTTTTCTCCAAGCCGAATTATGTTAATGACATATTGACTTGTGAAAAGCTTAGATGGAATACGTCGCTAGAAGGGTTGATGGCCAGTGGTCGAGACTTCTGATAGGAGTGGCAGCCAAGGGAGGGAACGCTTGACCGAGGATTCGTCCACCACAGGAAAGCGGCAAAGAAATCGACTCGTGTGCACATGCAGCACGGATCGTTCCCATCGTGGGATTGTGATATACGGCGGTGGATCGGGGGAAGGCCTTCATCCACCAGTGGATTAATCAGGGCTGACTCCTATGATAATGCCACTCTTCGGCTGCATGGGATTCACACACCACACACGTCACGTGCTTATTTTTCAACCTTGCGCCCACTCACCCGCCCCCTCGTTAAGTTAACTTTGTGGCTCCGCATCCACGCCGTAATTTCATTAGCGCGTAGTTTCTCGCAGAGCCGGCGATCGAACGCTCGCCCGTGGGAACCCGCTCGGACCCACGCCGTTCTCCGCGCAACATTTACTGCCGCGGCCTAATTGAAAACATACCTGTGTGTGCCTAACGTGCACACTCCGGCTCCTGCGTTGCCCATTTGCGCAGCCCGTAGCTCGTTCACGGGCCGCTGCCCAGCGTCAACCTGCCCCGTCACATCCGAGCTTAATGAAAAAAATAAAAAGCCCATAAGTGTTATTAAGGGGAGCCGACTAACATTTGACCCTCGCTTGTAAGTGCGCTTGTAAACTGGCCGTAATAACGCGGCACAAAGCAGCGGGGGGGGGGGGGTTGCCCCGGGGTCCTGAATGCTAATGAGCGGGAGGGCCTGGGGCATGGCGGACATGTCCAGTGAGCCGTGCGGTGGCTCGTTGGCTCACTCAGTCACTCACCTGCTCGCTCACTCACTTGTTTACGCACTTACTCGCTCACTTTGTTTACGCGCTCACCGTTTATACGCGCTCACGTTGTCTCGCTCACATATTTACTCACTCGTTGCATGAGTTTGCTCGCTCAGTCACGTGCTTGCATGTTCACTCGCTCACTCTTCTCCTAACTCTTATGTTGACTCGCTTACTCCTATGAGTTACTCGCTCGCTTTACACATTTGCGTGCTCACTCAGTCACTCGCCTTTTCGCTCGTTCAGTCGCTTGGCTTATATATTCAACCCACGCGCTTCTTAAGTCACTGTCTTAATGGCTCACTGACTCTCTCGATCGTTTTCTCACTTCTTCATTCACTTGCTCATTCATTCAATCAGTTTTCTCACTCATACTCGCCCAAACACACTCCATTGATTGCTCGCTTTCCCACTTGCTCATTAACTTTCTTACTCACTGACCCACTCACCCCCATTAATTAATTAACTTCCTCGCTCAGTCGCTCATCCACCCTCTCACTCGCTTATTCACTCACCCATCGTGTCACTCGCTGACTTATTTACTCACCCACCCACTTTGCTCACTCACTTCCCCCCCCTAAACCTCATTCTAGCCTCACCCCGCCGTGTCCTCTCTGCCCTCGGGGTGGCATGACCGCCAGCCTACCACTACCTGTGCCAAGGAAATAGTTTTGCCAGTTGTTTTTTTTTGCATGCAGAAGAGATTGCCGCCGCCGCCGCCACCACCACGCCGGCAAGGGTTGGGTGCGCGACTTGAAAGGACCGCTGCACGCACGCACGCATGCCGTGCTAGAACGGGAATGCAATGTGCAGTATTCGTTTGAAGGTTTAGATTTAACTGTAGCTATTTCATGGGTGGGTATCAAATAGGTATTTTGATAGGTAGGTGAAAGGTATTTTAGTCGTTTGAGAATCGAGGCAGGTGGTCCTGCGGCAGGTCTCCTATCTCGCATTTGCAAAGTCGCGTGTTCAAATTGCAGACGGAGGTCGAATCGGCCCATTGTCATCATCATCATCAAGGTATGAAATTGATTTAGTTTGACCTGAATGCAAAAGCAAATTAAATCATATAAAGTGTGGCATTGAAGGAAATAGAAATTGGAGCAAAAAACAACTTTTTCAGATCATCACTCGAGCATCTAAAAGGTACTAGTTTTTCAGAAGTCAACAACCATTGTTACCCCCTGTGGAGATACTTTTTCCCCATCTTAGGAATGTGGACGTTACACAACTTGCTCAGGGCCCACCAAAGGAGTATGAGCTCCACCCCAACGTTTGAGTGTGTGGAATACGCATGTGCACAGCTTGGGAGAATTAAATAATGTTTGTATAATTAGTCTTGTTAAATAGTGCTCTTTGTGCTGGCCTGCCGCTTGAATTACTCTGCCAAATGGGTTAGGGTTCATCTGCCACCCAAATTGAACCTCACCTCCCCAGCAATTTGCTTCAGGACCATTATCAAATTAACACACAGTGCCGTGATTAGACAGATTAAGAGATCCCATGGCCCATGTTGCAAGGAAAATATGCGGAATTATCAAAGCGTGACGATGCATTGATATGTCAATGGTGGATTCTTTCATTCAGCAGTGGATTAACCATGGCCGATGGTGATAATGTTCAAATTTAATTGAATCACCCGTGTGAGAATCAAATGTTTTTTTCGATCCGTGGAAGACGTATGTGATACGTTGACAGAATCCCTGCAGCCACTTAAGGCATGGCATCCGCCGCAATAGCAAAGCAATGGATTAATGAAATGATTCACTACCCGGGATTGTGACATTCCATCCAATCACTGTTCGGAGGGATATTGGGCGGTTATAGGGGGTGAGTTGTCACTTTCCAACAAAGTGAGCGATGCCGTGGGAGGTGGCTCCTTCTTTGCTGTTGTTCCCAAGGTCCGGAATTCTCTCCTTCCAGACATCTGTGCTACCAACTTGCCGCCCCCCTATTGCAGTCTCGGCTCAAGATCTTTCTCTCCCCCTCCGCTTGTGACTAAACCGTCTGCCATCTCTAACATGATTCCAATCTAACCTTCAAAAATATAAACACTTCCCTTTCATCTCCGCGATGCGCGTCATCTTCCACCGTTGTATACGGCATCCGTAGATGCAGTTGGTATGTACATGCTATACACATTAAAAGTGAAAAGCTTGATGAAGGAAGTTCTGGGAGAAGAGATGTTTGGGAATAGACCAAGAGCCAGAATTAAGACCGATCCTGCTTTTGACACCTTCAAGGAAGTAATGGATGGGCGCGGGGTGCGTGCAGTGAAATTCAGAAGAAAGCTCAAGATCGGACAGAGATGGAGGGATTTTTACCCAGGAACCTGCATTGGTTAGAAGACTGAAGACAATTAAATTAAATTGCATTTTTGTGTGTGCCCCACCGACAGTCTGTTGAAACCGTCCCTAGGCCAAACTGCCCAATGGCAACGCCGGGCGGGTGTACGCTGCTAGCACGCCGGTGCCGTCGCGGTATGCGCCCCGGCGGACGCTGGCGACGCAGCCTGAGTGGGTGCGCGTGGGAAGCGTGCGATGGACATCTCTTGGGGCGGTGTGGGTCAGGATCGTTGGGTTTGTGTTTTCGTCGCGCACAGACCATTCCTTCCGCTGCTCCCCCTCCACCTCCCCCTCTAGCTCCCCCAAGCCTCCCCACCCGCACCGTGTGCATGCGGGTTGCACGCTTGTGTCGCAGGCGCCAGCATGCCGGACGAGTCGACGGCGGTTCGCTCGCCGGTGCTGTAATGTTACCGCTGGCCCGGTCGCGTCCCATCAGAGCGGTTTTCTTGTGAGCCCGTCGCTGTGTGTGGGACCCAGCGACGTCGGGCGATTTTTATCAGAAATTGGTGCCATTTTACCGCTTTCCTATTTTGTCTTTTTTCCCAAGTTGTTTATCACGATTGTCCTGCTGGTGTCAGGTCATCTTGAGACGATGAATACATTCGCTTTTCTCGTAGAGCAGCACCCACTGTGTTGGAGAACGGATGGCCCACGGAAGTGAATATCACAGAGCTCCCGCTGAGATTCATCCAGGTGACCTCCGGTCCACAGAGTAGAGGGCTGCACCGACAGTAATTTCACCACGTGACAAACGTATATTTATACTCTTTGGTTTTTTCGGTAAAGTCACGTAGGTATAAAATATTCCTGCAGTCACGAAAGCTTCAAATCAAAACATATATTTATTATCAGAGGTAAAAATGTGGCAAATTAAGAGCACAATTGAATGAAATGTGATGGGTTCTTTTGTTGTGTGTAGTCATTGCTCCTACCGCACTTGAGAATCTGGTTTCTCAACATGCAGCTGTCTGGGTTCGAACCCAGGTCTCGGCGATATTGGCTCACTGCTCTGAACCAGCACCTGATTCACCAAACCCACTATTGCTGCTTAGTTACATTAGTAATACTACTTATTTCAGTTTTATACGGCATCATTCATGCAAGTTGCATCTCACAATCTCTTCACAATTTGTAATGAACGGAGGTGCTGAGCCTCCGCAAAGCAACGATTTCAAAAGTTCTGGACTCCTTTGTACATTAACATTTTCCCCGCCAATTCATGTGGATACGTAATTAAAGGAAAATTCTATAAAAAAAAACAAACAGCTGCTCTTATTCTGTTGGATAAATTATTTGTGATGCTGCTGTTGCATTGGCAGTGGTGCACAACTACAGTTAACAAAACAACACTGGCCTTAAAAATAACATAATCGACAATGTTTTGGGCAAAGGTCCTTCACTGGATCCTTTTAGATACACACCTGGGGCTCCGTCCCCATGACTGAGTGACACGGGCCTGAAGTTTGGTTAATGAAAGAAAAGACTTCACAGTAAAGGTCACACACTCCGTAATATCACCATAATGACATATTGTATTCGCGCGTTGAGATGTATTGGGATGTTTACCATCCACCGTGATTTAGACAGCGCGTATATATATTCGGTTGATAAGCCCGCTGTTGTTAACCAGGGTGGCCGCTGGGCTCCAAACGTGAACCTCTGCAATAAGCGTCAAAAGGAAGCCGTTTGCGGAATGAGGCTCGAGGATTTGTTGTTATTTTTTCTCCTCTTTACGAGTCTCAGAAGAGCTTTCTCTTTGTCATCAGTCTTAATTTTGCTTTATTGGTGCTTCCCACGGCTCCTTCCTACCACAACTTCCTATGACAAACAGAGGCAGAGGAGCCTTTCAACTGTGACGACCCCTTTCCCCCCTCCCGGGACCAGAATGGACTGGCCCTTTGACCAGCTGGGTGCTGCCCTTGTTGGACTAGTCAAAGTGTTTCTTTGTTGGAAGGGAGGGTGATGTGGTGTCACTGTGGCCCTCGTGGGATCCCGCCCACTGTGTTTGTGCGCAATTAATATCGCCCGGCTGGTGGGAGATGACATCACTTGAGAATTTTCATTGCACATGTGGAAATACGAAACGGAATAACGTTACAGTGACGGTAATACTAACGACTCCTGTGACCCACTCTGCTCCACCGTGGTGCATCCGATGGCCAGACTAACCGCATTTTTTTTAAAGCGGCACACGCAGGTATGGGTTGGTGCGCGTAGTGGTGGTGTGATGGGGGGAGGGAGTAGGGTCGGTGGGAGCTGCGTGTGTTTGTTTTGAGTTCCTCGCTGTTTTGTTTTGCGTAGTTGCGTGCTCGCAGTTTGCCAAGCGATGCATCGCACCGTGGCGCGTCGCTCCCCCATGCCCCCCTTGCTTTCCTCCTCCTCATCATCCGTTAACCCCTTCTTGTGCCAGTTCATCTCATCTCATGGTGGTGGTGGTGGCGATGATTATGATAATGGTGACAATTATAATGATGGTCCTGATCGTGGTGCTAATTGTGGTGATGGTGGTGACCGTGGTGATGGCCCTGATCATAACACTAATCGTAGTGATGGGTAGTGATGATGGTGAACGCGATGCCGATTTGTGGTGATGATGATCATGATGATAGTCACGGTGACGTTGACAGGCAGGATCATCGTGGTGGTGGTGGTAGTGGTGGTCATCTTTGCGGTGATGCCGATGATCGGACATTATAGCTGTAGCAATGCTAGCCCACCGCTACCCTCGTCTCGTTTTTGGCCCGCACCACCCAAGGGTCACGGCGGCCCCTGAGCGCCGGTCTCGGCATGCACCCAAGGCGGTGCCACCCTGTCTGGCTGCCCCCATCGGCCCCCGGGTGCCCCTCTCCTCCTTCGCCATAGGCGGGGGACGCTTCCTGCTGAATCTTTGCCTTTTACTGCTCTCATCCCTCCCCTTCGCCTCTTGGCCATCATCTCACTCCGACCCTCCAGCCGCCGCCCTCCCTCCCTCCTCCGCCTCCCCCTCGCTGCTTTGAATTTTCAAGATGGATGCGATAGGGCTCCATGTCGCTGGTGCGACGCCGCCACCGCCGCCACCGTGACCTTACAGGATCGGCAGCGCGATTTCCATCACCGCCTCGTCCGATTATTAGCTTCAGTTCCCTGGTAATTGTTTAATAAAAGACCATTCGCGTTAACATTTAACAGCGCTCGCATTGAAAAGGACACGTGCCCTGTGCGGCGGGGGTATTTTAACGCATGTTACGATGGCGGTGTGTTTGAGTGTGTGTCTCTATATCTCTTGTGTGCGTGCGTGTGTAGCTTTATATTTTTTGTATGAGCACGATTTACAGCTCGACAGATTATGCATCTTGGCACGCCCCACCATCACTCCCTCCCTCCCTTTCTCTCTCTCTCCACCCCCCCCACCTCTCCCTCCCCCTCGCACGCCCGCCTGCCTGCCCGCCTGCCTGCCCACCCTTGTGATTAATGAAGGGAAAGGGATGAAAAGGATTGCAAGGCATGCTGGGATCGCTCTGGGGCCAGTGCGAGATGATCGCAGATAGCAGAGGGAAAATGTTTTTCCCCCCACCAAAAATAAAACGAAAAATTTCACTCCCTTATTCCTATTTTTTTCCTCCCAAAGGGGGGATGATTTCCCAGCTGATGGGAGCTCCTGCCGATCCCCTTGCTTTGCGGGGCCCCTTCGTGCAGGGCCCCTCCGTTTCCCCGTCCTTGTGTGTGCGTGCCCCTTCTCGTCAGCAATGCCATACAGTAGGTGTTAATGTCGTCGACATATTACGCTTATTAGTCGAGTCAACGGCAGCCCGTGTAACGTTAGTGCAGTGTTGTTTGATTATTCTCGTGATGGCATTCAATTTTGAGAATCGTTAGGCAAGCCTTTTGCCTGTGGATTCTTAATCTAGTCATTAAATGCTGACTAAATTAACATCGGTTAATGTGTTCCACTTTTAAATTTTTGTGTTTTAATGAGTAAAACTATATACGCTGAACTAAAATTCCGCATATTTGTTGGGAACTCACCTGAGACCAATAATACTACGCTCTGACTTAAAATGACCAGAGCCGCCGTTACAAAGCCAAGACACGAGCCGCACTGGTGAGGCTCGTTTTGTGCCGCGCTCGCGCGCAACACCCCGGGCTTCAACCCGGCCTTCTCCGGACGTGCGAGTCGGTGGCCTCGCCTGCTACTTGGGCTCGCGCCCGCAGGGAACAAGGCTCAACGCTTGGCCAGAATTATTAACGAGGGCAGCCGCTAGTCACAGGCTGTTCTGGCCTGCGCCGTCGCAACGACAACTGCCGCTCTGGAATGAGTGGCGCTGTCTTAAAACCAGCGGAGCGGTGGGTTTTTTCCAGACAAGTTGGCTAAGTCAGGAGTGGGGATGGTGAGGGGGGGCGTGCTATTGCTCACCAATCAAATTGCCCCCCCCCCCGCCAATTTGAACACTCCCGAGGGGACACGATTTCCCAGGCGAGTGTGTTACGCGCCCTTTGGACAAAGGGAGATGGAGTCTTCGGCCCGACTACAGTTCGTACTGCGACCCCGTGGAGCTGCGTGAAACCTTTTACTGTTCTTAAGGCTGCTGCTGCTGCGTAGGCTTTCGCGGTCGTGCTGTACGGCTCTGCGATGTGTTTGAGGGTTGCACCGCATGTTGTTCGGCGTAGCGTCCGACGTTTCGGATATATCCCATCACGTGCAATGAAACGTCGTACGTCGTGTCGACCAACACACATGGTAGAACCCGAAAACCCGTCTATCATTCCGTTTATTATATAAAACAATTTGGGAATAATCTTGCGCACGCGTGGATTGCGCAATGCTGTCCAACATGTATTTGTCCATGGAAGGATTTAATTAGCGGTGTAAAGGAAGAGGATATCATCACAAAGCTACTTTTTAGATACCTTCCAGTCACCTCCCTTCTTCCACAGATTACAAAAAACTGAACACATTTGTCAATAACACTGTGCGTGTGTCTGTGTGACCTTAATATATCATAATAATGTGGGATGTTTCAGGCAATCACCTTTCTTCGCACATAAACACAATTATCAGTATGGAAGCCGATCGGGAGCTGTCGGGGCAAAATAATTTGCACATTCGCAAAGAGTAATTTTAGCGTCGGTTTGTGCCTTCAGATTTTTGGGCAACCCTTATTTGGGGGTCCCGATAATAGGAAGAATGAAAAGTCGCTTTGCTGTTGAAAGGCATTTCGCAGTTTTTTTTTAAATCTGTCCATCGTCCCCAGCGCTGCGGTGGTTTAGGGTTCCTCGTGCCGTTGCGTCCGCGCCAGCGTCTCGGTGAAAAATTGCTGAACGGCTCTTCCGTAAACACGTCCGCGCACATCGTCGGCCGGCGACGCCGACCCCTCCCTGTCTCCCGCCCACCTCACAGCCACCATTTAAAACATTCTTTAAAAAAACACAAAGTCCCCTCTCTCTCCTCGCCTCTCTCTCTCTCTCATGGGACCGCTTTTCGTTCCGCCCAGCTGCCTTCTCGTTTTCAGTTATTTTCCTCCGTGCGGATTTGTGAGGTGGAAAAAACGAAGAGGTGGGGCGGGGAGGGGGGGGCAATGGGGAACACAACCTCCCTCCACCCCGCACCGCCCCTCTTTTCCCCATTTCAAGAAAGCGCAGCTCGCGATTTGCCGCTCACCCTTATCTCGCGTAATTAATCGGGCCGCGTGCGGCGGTGGCGGTGGCGGCAGGGGCTTCTGGAATGGGCGAGCGCCATAATTGGAGCTCCCAAGGTCGTCGAGAGTTTAAACGGCGAAGCTCGCCGCTCGCCCCACCTCGACCGGTCCTCGACCGGCAAAGGTGATCGGCCCGTCGTGATGATGTCCACCAGCCTCCTCAGCCTGTCAAGCCCATAGGCTCCTCCACTCGTCTGTAAAACGATTTCAGCTGCTGTTTCCACCAGTTGTTCAGCTTGTATCCACCGAAGACTGCTTGTGTCCCAACGTCTCCCCCCACCTTTTATGAAGTCCACCTCTCTTCATGCCTTTAAGTTGTGTGGGAGTTGTGGCGGGTGGAGGCTGTGTCCACCCCCTCGCCTTGCCCCCCCCCCCTACCTGCCCCCCCGCCCCCCATGGTTGTGTAACTGTGGAGTTGGAAAAGAACGTATTCTTTTTCAAAGTTTCATTGCAGTTGCGATTTCGAAGTCGTGCTGTGACATGAACAATTTGTTGGGCAATCGTGCAGAGTGGAGTGTGGCAGATTGATAGAGATTTTATCGCAGACACTGCTTCTAAGATCCCTTAAAGTGACCAATGTATCCACACAATAATTTGTAAACAATTTCACGGAGAAATGTTCGTCGCATGGCATTGAAGGCGATATTTTTTTTTACACGTCTTTTCAAAAGCTGGAATTCAGCCAAATTAATTGAAAAGGCCAATTCAATGTGATGGCTTTTCTGTGCCGTCACTCTTGACCGGGCTGAGACCATCAACCGGGCTACGCCTGAAAATCCAGTTTACTCAAGGCAGCGGCTAAAACCCGTGATTAGAACCCAGGGTGTCTCAGGAACAGTGCCCCTGCTCGGCATCTCTGACCCCATTGATCTGCCACCCTGTCACATCTTCCAACAGTTGGTCTTTAATTGTGCATGTGTCCCTTGTTGCTCAAGTTTTGTAATGTTTCCTCCGCACGCCACTTACGATTTGTTTCATGTGAATGAATGATGGGACCCCAGTCAGCGCAGGCAAGCGAATGCTAAGCAAACCATGCAAAGCTTTCACGGCCGTTAAAGAACAAGTGAACGGCCGTACGCACTTCTTGGAAACAGTACATCATCTTTATTGCTGTGGTCATACGAGCTGTGTCTCTCTTTAAGTTGCCGATACATAATGAATGCACGGTTATTAAACCGTTGTGCTCGTTTCATATGGCCGTTTCACCGCCAACTTTTTGTTTTTTTTCTCCGATGTTTGTGTTCTGCCAATTTTATCCCGATTGCGTTATCGGCGTGAAGTCGTAAAGACGGAAGGATCCATTGGCAACTCGCGCAGAGCGGCGTAATCGCCCTCGCCGTGTTGGAGAACGGAAGGAGTTATAACAGAACTACTTGTGAAATAGCTCCTGGATGAGCTCTTATCCACGGTAGTGGATAGCACTTTCCCTCCCGCCTGGCTAGAATTTTGCCAAATTAGTTATAAAACCAAATTCTGTCTAGGCTGAGACCATCAACTTACTACGCTTGTTTAATCATCATAATTCAGTTCATTTCATTTATTAGGCATAGCCCTGTGAGCCATGCAGCTCTTGAATCGGGTGCAACCGCAACAAATAAAAACATGAACAAGAAACATCTTAAAGTGACTACACGCAACAGAAAAATCCAGGAAAAAACAGCAAAGTCTTCCAGAAAAAGCACCGTATATCAACGCTGTGTGCAAAATCCCAGTGGGATGCAAGTCAAACAATAACAACCATAAGACAATTTAGATTAAAGTTATCTAGCTAACTCTGTACTACAACATACAAATATGGCTAAACCAAAACGTTTTCGAAATCACCGAAATAAAGCTATAAAAACAATGTAACAGTGATCACAGGAACTGTGATTCAAATTTAACACTAAACGATATACACAACATGTACGACAAAACTTTGCAGCCATAGCTGGCAGCAACTCGTAACGTGCTAGAAAGTGTCCGCTCGCTCCCAAAGATGGACAATTACTCGGATGCCTGAGGAATCGCAGACGAGCGGGAAAGGCAGTAGCCAGGCAGTGAGCCGGCACCAAATTCCGCCCCACCCCTGCGGTCCCCCCCATATATGTTATCGGCCATTGAGTATTTACATGTGGGAGGACACTGGAGCACCCGGAGAAAACCCCGCACGTGCCGGGGGGCAACGCTCTTATCTCATACAGATGGAACGGGTGGATTCCATATTCTTAGGTTTTTTCGGTAAAGTCACGTAGGTAAAACATTACAATTAATAAAAGTAAAATAAAATAAAAATCACGACGTTTCGGAGGCAACACAAGCTTCCGTCTTCAGGTGGAACCGTCACAGCCACGACAGCTGTATCAAGTGGCTGTGACGGTTCCACCTGAAGACGGAAGCTTGTGTTGCCTCCGAAACGTCGTGATTTTTATTTTATTTTACTTTTATTAATTGTAATGTTTTACCTACGTGACTTTACCGAAAAAACCTAAGAATATGAATCCTTGCAGTCACGAAAGCTTCAAATCTAGGGTGGATTCCATATTTGCTGTCACGCCTACTCGTGGCAAGCCGGGGTACGGGGCTCTTCGAAGCCCCCACGGGAAGGGAGTTTCGCAACATTTGCGTGGCGATCTACCACAACCCTCACGATGAACTCGTGGGCGGCTGCAACTCTGATTCAAACCCCAGGATCACAGCGGTGCCAGCTCGGCGCTCTCATCTCTTGAGCCACCCGAGCACCTCCTTTTCACCATTTCACGACCACCTCAATAGCAGGCGACACGACCCGCCCCCCCCCAAACCTACAAAACAGCTACCGAGTAGGTAGATCGTCACCTAACGCTGGGTGTCCTGGGCTGGCCAACCCTGGGTGGGAACTTTTTAATGGGGGAACAAAAAATATCTAAAGTGTCTGTTTTACACTTGTCAGTCAAGTCTTCTCACTGCACTGATTTTGAAAACACGTTCCTTCGGAGTGGGCAGGTAGGAACTTGGTTGGACAGCGCATTCGTGCACGACAGAAAGCTCGCAGTCACGTGACGCACTTCAACCAATCCGGGAGCGTACTACATGTTTGGGAGGGGCTATGCACGACAGACAAATAATCCCTGGTGGGCAGTGTGGAACTGTTGTTCCTACCTGTATAAAGCAGTCATATCCCAGTGAGTGCAGTCCTTTGGACCTTGACTTTTTGTTTTTTATTATCAAAGCTTCACAATTTGAAAAGCTCTTCTCGACTGTGCCTAGCTTGGTAATGATACAATTGGAATAATTGGTTTTATTTATCTTGTTTTTCTTTCTTGCACTGTTCATAATGTTTCCGTCTAATTTGTACAGGAACATTAGCTCATCCTTCAAGCATAATGTGTGTAAATTATAAACAATTGATTCTCCCACGCATGGTTAAATGTACGTATGAAGAGCATAAGAATGGATTTTTATTGTACGAATTATTGATTCGTCATTTTGTTTCTAGTAGCTACTAGAAACGACCCATTAATTGCATCTTATCCTTCCTTTAAATATCACCTTTGCATCATCGGTAAATGTTTTGCTGTCACGAACGATCATCCATTTCCCTTCTGCAGAGGAGGAGGAAGCGGTCCAGTGCGAAGGCGGCACGTCGGCCGAAGCCATGCAGGTCTCCCTGGACGAGGAGGACGAGGAGGAGGATGAGGAGGAGGACGAGGAGGTGGAGGAGGGCGAGATCCGGGATGGACTGGAGCCTGGCGAAATCGTGTCGGACGACGGCAAGCGTCAGTTCATCCTGGACGCCGACAGCAGCGGTCCCGACTCTCCCGTGTCGTCCCGTCACTCGAGCCACCCCAGCAAGCGGGCCCGCCTCTCGGAGCCTGCCCCGGCCTTCCTGCATGGCAGCGGCGGTGGCGGAACACCTCGTCGGCCACTGGGCCCGCTCAGTGCCCAGCAGCTGCAGCAGCACCAGCAGCAGCACCAGCAGCTGAGGGCGCCGCCCGTGCTATCGCCGGTGCCCGTGTCGGACCCCTCCGAGTCCCCGCCCCTCTCTCCGGAACCGCCGGAGCTAGCGCCGGTGGCCCGGTCCGCGCCCACACAGGAGCGCAAGCAGCAGCAGCAGCAGGCGGCGGCCGTGGCAGCGGCGGCGGCGCCGTCTCATGGCAAGCACAAAGCGCCGCACAAGGCCGCGAAGGCGGCGGCAAAGGCCGCCCCTGCGGCGGCGGCACCGGTGACCACGCCGTCCTCTCGGCCCACACGCTCGCACAGCCAGAGGTCGCCGGCACGAGACAAGAAGTCTCCCGCTCGCACCAAGAGCCCCAAGTCTCAGGGCAAGAGCAAGGCTGCCTCCAATGCTGCCGCTGCCGCCGCCGCCGCTCCTTTGCCAGCCGCCGCAAGCGGCAAACCGGAAAGCCCGGCACGGGCCCCGCTGGCGCTGTACAACGCGGCCGTAGAGCGGACCTTGCGCGAGACGCCGCCCAAGGCGTCCGCTGCTGCCACTTCCACACCGGGCGCCGGCGACAAGAAGGGCGGGCACGAGGGCACGCCCAGCAGGAAGCAGCAGCAGCAGCAGCAGCAACACCAGCAGCAGGACGATAAGGCCATCACGGACTCGATCGACGCCGTCATCGCGCAGGTCTGCGCCAAGCGCGAGTCGGACCCCTTCGCCTTCTCGTCCGACTCGGAGGGCGAGGTGTTCACGAGCCCCAAGCACCACTCGGCATCCGAGTCGAGCACCATCAAGTCCCCGACTCTGGGCACCGGTAGCGGCAGCAGTGGGGCGAGCGCTGGCCAGGCCACCGGTCCGACCGCGAGCCCGGCCAAGGCCACGGACGCGGCGGCGACGAACTCTGGCGGCGAGCGCGAGCGGGCGGCGAGTACCAACGCCGCGTCGTGGACGCTGGACGACTCGATCAATGAGGTGGTGAGGAGGGCGGGGCTGGACGGGCCGGCGGCCTCCCCCGCCGCGACGTCGACGGCGCCCAAGTCGGGCCAGACGGCCGCGGCGCGGGTACTGTCGGTGTCTCCGGCGCGATCGTCGTCATCCGACGGTACCTCCCCGTGCTCCCCACGCACGGACGCCCCCTGCTTCCCCACGGCGCCACCGCCAGCAGCGCCCGAACCCAGGCCGAGCGCGGCGGCGGCGAAATCGGCGGCGCCGCCACCGCCCACGCTTCCGCCGGCGCCGCCGCTGCAGGCCCAGCCGTCGACGGTGGACGTGAAGAAGCGTCTGAAGAAGGAGCTGCGCCTGAAGCAGAAGAAGAAGGAGAAGGAGCGCGCGAAGGAGCGGCTCAAGGAGCAGCGCGAGAAGGAGCGCGAGCGCCAGCGCGAGAAGGACAAGCGGCGCGACGGCTCCAAAGACCGCCGCGGCCGCAGGGACTCGGACAGGGCGGCCAACAAGGCCAAGGAGCGCGACCGCTCCGAGTCGAAGGACAAGGGCAAGGACCCGTCTCTCAAGAAGGACAAGGACAAGCACCGGGACAAGAAGAAGGACCACGAGAAGACGAGGGGTGACAAGCACGGCAGGGACAAGGGCGGCGGCGGCGGTAAGTCGGCGGCGCTGGCGGGCGGCGGCGCTTCGGCGGCGTTCTCCGGCGGCCTCGCTTTCGCGCCGTTGGGGCGGGTCCCGCCGGGCCGGCACGGCGACAGCGGCGGCACCAACCGTGACAAAGATCGCCACCGTGACAAGGACAAGAAGAAAGACAAGAAGAAGAAAAAGCGGGAGAAGGATCGGGAGAAGGAAGAGAAGCACAAGATGGACAAGGTGCGGCGGCGCGTTCACTGTTTCTCTCTCGCGTGCACTGTCTCTGTATACCCGTGCGTGCGCGTGTGTTTGGCCACGAAAGTGCGGGTTTTCTGTACGTGTATGTGTGTATGGTCATGTAGCCCGCATGCCCAGCCACCGCATGCCTAAACAGCTTTTGTTCGGCCGGATCGAGGGGGCTAAACGGGCGCGGCACGGGCTAGAGAAGAGATGGAGTGATGTGGTACAGGAGGACGTGGAGCTGAGTGGACTTGCCGATGACTGGTACCAGCGGTGTCAAGATCGGCCTCAGTGGAGGAGGCTCGTGAAGGACGCTACTGGGCAGTTGGAGGCAGTCGCCCTCCAACAACAACGGAGGGCGGAGGAGCGACGCTCACAACAACGAGCGGAGCGCCGGGTGGCTAAAGCACAGCAAGTTGGCACAGTAGGGGGCACAGGTGGTGCATCAGCCAGTCATCTCGGTCATCTCGGTCAGTCGACCCGTGGCACCTGGGTCTGCCCCGTGACCTCCTGCCAGCGGGCGTTCGACACTTCACGTGGCCTCAAGGTGCACATGGCCTGGCACAAGCGTCGTGGTGACGTCACCGCCACTTAGTGGCGAATGGCGGTTGTTGTTGTGTGTGTGCGCACATTTGCATGCGTGTATCCGTGTGTACGGTATACATTCCAATCTTAAATTGTCACGGTGTGTAATCGTGTGCATACGAGTACCTGCCTGTGTATTCCGCATGGTGCGTTCACGTGTCTGTGTGTGTGTCAACCGAATCCAATTCAAACACTTGCGTACGTGCCTGCGCGTGCGTGTGTGCGTCCACATGTGTGTGCCACAGCTGAAGCAGGATCAGCCCAGTGGAGCTTCCTCCCCTGCTATCCCCAAGCTCACGCTGCGCATGGGTGGACAGATGCCGCTGTAAGTAGCTCATTCATTCACCCCATGGATGGACTGATCTGTCATGTGAATGTGGAATGTTATCCACGCCAACTGAAATGGGTGCCGGCCCACACTCATTTGAGCAGTAGGCAGAGACTGACTGTCACTTGAGTGTTGATGTTATGGTTCGAGTCCATCCTGGGGTTTATCGGGCATGTGGCATGCACCCGTTTCAGAACTTTGGAGGTGCAAAGGTGAGTGGACCACAAGAAATCCGTGTGATTCACCAACCCCTGTTTTGTAATCGGTAAACCCAGACATGGCTAGGAGACGCCATTACAGCCAACTTGAGTTCTTGAATCTTTTTGGGTGTTCTCCAGTTTCCTCCGAAGCCAAACATCCCAATGCCAGGACCCTTCCGAAAAGGTGCCTTGAAACTCGGCAAGGTATCCCCCGGGCTTAAGTACACAACCGAATGTTTACAGCTGAGAGACTGTAGCTCATTGTTAGGGTCACGTCCCCGGCTGGGCTAATTTCTGACGCGGTTAGAACATTTCCACTTCTTAAGCATTGTGCTGAGCGACTCAAGGTCCTACGCTCCCATCCTGAGTGATCCTCGCTTCTAGCCGGCCTCCCTCACATCTCTCTCCTCTCTCTCCACTCCGGCACTCCTTCCGTAAACTCCGCCGCGGTGGCCTCATTGTCTTTGTTGGCGCCGCAGCTGCCCCTGTGATCGCCACCGCCGCCCTCGCAACGTTGTTATCATTTAACCAAATCTTGCACAATGACTGCCGCCACCGCCACTAGCACGGTTAATGCGACGGTTCCGTTTATTTGTTGATTTTCTTTCCCCCCCGCCCCTCCCCCCACCCCCGTAAAGAAGAAAGACCCTTTTTAAGCGGTGACGCGGCGTTTCCGAATGTTTTAGTTTTGCCATGTCGCGCGGCTAAAGCGGGAGACGCAGACGGTGTTTACGGATTGCCACCGCCGCCACCGCGTCCCTTTTGCTTCGGGCAGCGATTTTTAGCTCTCGCTTTTAATGTCTACAATGATGGTGATGGTGATAATAATTATAATGACATTTACTTGTGTGCAGGAAAGCCTCACGGAGTCGCTATAGACTTTCTTTTTCAGAAGGGGTCCTGAATAGTTTGGCAAATTAACATTTTTAAGGAGCAATTTTGTTGTGTGGGAGGAAACCGGAAAAAACCCAGAAAAGAAACTCCCCACCAACCCACCCATACAAGGCACGAATGCTCAAAGGTCCTTACAGATAGATTCATGAGTCCGCTTGCTGTGCTGCAATGTTGTGGCCACCTAGCAGTCCATCGGCTTTGGGAGTTGCATACATCTATGTGTGATCCACCAACCCTTGTTATGGTAGTGTTGCATCACGAACGTGGGCCACCACCATGCCCGGCAAACAGTGAGTCAGCGGTTGCGTGACCACGTGCCGACTGACGCACTCAATGGCACACCTTCTAAACTACTCACTCGCTAATTTATTCACACACTCGCACACTTACCCAATAACTTACCTACAAACCCACCTTACCCACTCAACCTATTGAACCACTCACTCGCCTCACTACTGACCACCTCACCCACGGGTTGACTCGCTCATATCCATCCATATACCGACCCAATCACTCACTCGCTGACCCACACGCCCACGTATCCACTTTTTTCCTACCTCGCTCACTCACCCACTCGCTCACCCAACCGCCTACTGACCTGCCGATTTGCTGACCCACTCACTCGCCCACCCTCTCATCTACTCACTCACTGCTCAACCCACTGTTCCAATCACCCCCCCCCAACGCCATCTCGCCCAACGTGTGACCGAGCAGGGTGATCCACCAGACGAGCGTGGACAAGAAGCCGTCCCCTCCGGTACCACGTCCCAAGTCGCCCCCGCTGCTGGGCGGCGGAGGCGGTGGCGGCGGCGCAGCCTCCTCGCCGTCGCTCTCCCCGCCCGACTCGCCGCTCCCCCCGCAGCCGCTGCCCGAGCCCCACTCGCACCACCAGCACCGACCGGGGCCCGCGGCCTCCCTGTTGGCGGCGGGCCCCGGCCGTCCCGATGGACCGCTGGCCGCGCTCGAAATGACCGCGGGGAAGGCCGGGAGCGGCCCCGGAGCAGCGGGAGGATTGACGGCGGCTGCGGCGGCTGCGGCGGCGGCGGCGGCGGCGCTACAGCGCACCGTCACCACAGAAACCATCAGCACGTTTTTGGTTCGTTGTGCAGCAGACACCTCATCAGCATCGTCATCACGGTTGTGCTGTTGAAATCGCACGCGTAAATGTCACCGGGTCTCAACGACGCTGTACACAGGCAGCGGGAATATCTATTCTGTTCAGAGAAAGATGCAGTCTTAGGCCCCTGCATGGATCCCTGTGCGAGCCTGTGCTCTGAGTCTGTGTTTGTCTACGGATCTCTTGAGTGAATCTGCTGAGAGAGGCAGGCAGCCAGTCATACACAGGCAGAGAGAAGAGGAATATCTTGAGCCTGGACCTGAATACAGGGGCAGGGAGTCGGCAGCATGGACAGCTGTGGACTTCAATGTTATCTTGGTTTGGGCGATGTTGACCTCAATTCTCCAAGACAGCAGTGCGAGGTGATTAGGGAAATTCAATGCGCAAGTGGAGGTGGAGCCGTTGCTCAGTGGTGAATCGCACTGCACTACATAACCCCGGCAAACGTACACTTTATTGCCAGCACCCACGGCTAACGCCAGTGGCGAGTGATATATGAACTGTTCCTGACTCCCCCCCCCACCCAACCACCCTTCTTTACCAACCTGCACACACCAGCGTAGTGAAGTACGGTCACCGCAACCTCGATGGCCGACACGGCTGTTTGTTTGTTTTTCGAGTTGCATCCTTCGCAAAGTTTATTTGAGTTCTTCCCGCGGTTACGCTGTTTATTTGACGATCGTGCGGTTTATTTATGTTATTATTTTATTAATTTAGTCGTATTATCATTATTACTGGGCACATAGTCATGCTCCCGTCACGGAGCAGAGCTCCAGTCCTCTATCCCGGTCGGTGGAGCCAAGAAAAGAGAGACGGGAGAGGGAAGGGAGCCAGGGAAGGAGGGAAGAGGAGGAGGGCATTGTGTTTGTTTAGCGCTGCTGCTGATGATGAGTGAGTGCTGGCCGCCGCCGTCACTGGAAAAGCACCACGTGTAGGGCAACTGCGGGGCTTTTAAAAGCACCGCAAAGTAGGGAGGGATGTTGATTTGAGACCTATTAGCTCTTAACGGTCTTGGGAAGTTGTCCTGTTTTTTTCTCTATGCCCACTTCCCCCCCCCCCACCAGTGGACTCCTGTTCGCGCGCTCTCCCTCGCGCGCTCTCTTGCTCCGTGTAAATTCTCGTCTTTGTCAATTTCTCAGGCGGAAGGAAAATAACAATTACCGATTAGAAGTTTGTTTATCCTCGCGCCCGCTCGTTTCACCGGGGAGTAGCAAACATCCGCGGCACGGGGTTTTTAATCTGCGGTTTCTCCACTGCCTTGACCTTGGCTCGAACCCAGAAGGGTGGGTGGGGGGGGGGATAGGCTGCAGCGAGGCATCTGGTATCCAGGCAGATAGATAGATAGGCCAACAGACATGCATCGGGAAAACATGTAGGTAAATAACTTAGCTGGCAGGTAGAGACATCTGGCAAATATGCAGATGCATAGTCAAAGCAGACATGCGTCTGGCAAACGCGCAAGTGGATAGGGTATTTAAACATGCATGCAGACTTTCAAGTAGGGAGGCATTTGGGATACGGACCGATGGATAAGTAAGCTGGCCTCTGATACACACTCAGACAGGTTAGCAGACTGACATCTGGTAAGCGTACAGGCGGATAGGGAAAGTAAGCTGACAACTGGGAAGCATGCAGGCACATAAGGAAATTGGAAGGCATCTGGTAAAGATACGGAGGGGATAGGCCAGCCAGTAGGCAGATAACCGGTTAAACGGTCAAACAAACAGGCTGGCATCTGATAGACAAGCTGGCTGGCATCTGGTGAACTTGGAATCTGATTGGTAAAGCTTAGCTGGACAACATCTGGAATGCATGCAGACAGATAGGCAGGTAGAAAGGCATTTGGTGAACATGAAGGTGACACCACAGGAAACAAGCAAGCAGGTAGACAGGCAGACAGACAAACATGCAGCGGACACACACAGGGACCAGTGGCGTAGTCATCGAATGTGCAGGCAGTGCCACTGCACCAGGGCCCGCTGGTGGTCACAAGCCCAGGCGCCGGGCTGCAAAGAAGCGGGGAGTTTGAACAGCGCGCCTCATTGAATGACTCGCGATGGAGGTGCTTGCAACCCCGTGCTGGCACGCCACTGAGGCCGGGTGACCGAGCGACCCCCCCCCCACCCCCCCCCCCCACCCCCCCCGTGTCCTTGTATGCGCAGGATGCCCAAGGCAACAAGGTGTGGATCTGCCCCGGCTGCAATAAGATGGACGACGGAAGCCCCATGATCGGCTGCGACATGTGCGACGACTGGTTCCACTGGTGAGGGCGAGCGCGGGCGACCGTAGGGGGCGACTTGACGCGCCAGCCGCGGCGCTGTTAGCGCTCTCCCATCCTCCACAGCCCCCCACCCCTTCCCCCCCCCCCCCCACCAAATCCACGACTCTTCACCCCACCCCCCCACCCCAAGCCTTAATTGTTCCCATGCAGAGACCGAAGCCCTGAGTGATGCGACGGCAGATTAAAGCGGAGAAACTCGCAAATAAGTCAATTAATATGTGCCGTCGCCGACTCAAAGCGGCGCTGAAATAATATTTACACAGCTGCCGAGTGGCCGCTCGGTAAACTTCTGAAACCTTTTTACGAAAGAAAAAAAAAGGGGTACAAAACATTTTTTGAGCGTTCTCGCCGTCCTCCCCGGACTCTTAAAACAGACTATTCCGTACCGTAAATTGGGACGATGAGACACGAGCGGTTTGGCGAATTTATTGCCACGTCTGTTCCTGCGGCAGTCCTCCTCCTCCTCGGCCTTTTCTAGTGTCTGCCAGGCAAGTGGCGGCGTGCGTGTTGTCTTGAACTCGGAGCGACCCGACTCTCGGCGTACGAGCTGTCAGCTCTCCCACAAACGGCCCACGCGTCGGAGTGCGTGCATTACCCCACGCGTACAGACACAATGCGGTGGGGGGAGGGGGCGGACAGAGACGGTGGTGGACCAGTGGTGGCAGTGGTCGGGAGAGTGAGCAATGCAGTGTATTTCGTGGGACGAGCAACGTTCTCAAGGAGACTTCGCAATTGAGCGGTTAACTATTCGTCGGTCCAAGCGTGGATTTCCGGGTTCGTGTTCGTGGCGGATAATTTATCTCAAGCGTCCGCCACGCACTACTGCGGGCATCTTCAGTAGTGCGTGGCAAAAGCTCGAGAGAGAGAGAGGAAATGCTCGACGTGCGACACTTAGGTTAAAAAGCGGCTGCGAAAACGTACGTACGTGCGAGACTCGTCGATCAAAAAACATTTCTTTCACACGAGATGAAGTGCGTGCAGTCGGGCGTGGAAAACAATAACGGGATGCCAAAGAACGGAAAAAGATGGCGTGTTGCGGACACGTGTTGCGAAGCTCCAGTTGCACTGGGCATCGTGATGGTGCACCGTTCATTGCGAGTCACTTTTGAATGGCCATCCCACGCGCTCTCTTACGCTTGTGCCCTCCGCCCCCCTGCCCCTCTCGCAGGCCATGTGTGGGCATCTCCAAAGCCCCCCCGGACGCCGTCAAATGGTTCTGCCCGCGCTGCCGCCTCGCCAACAGCGCCGCACCCATCGCCGGCAAGCGCCGGGACAAGAAGGCGGCGGCAGCGGCGGCGGCGGTGGTGGCGGCGGCGGCAGCGGCGGCGGCGGCAGTGGTGGTGCCTCCGCCCCCGGTAGTGCTTCCGCCTCCGCCGCCTCCTCCCCCTCCTCCTCCTCCCCCTCCGCCGCCAGTCGTCGTCACCCCTCCCACCAGCGCGGGCGGCAAGCGCAAGGGCAAGATGGGGCGAGGAGGAGGCCCGCCGCCTAAGAAGGGCTCGGGGAAGCTAGTGTCGGAGGCCCTGCCGGTGCCCGCCGCCGCCCTTGCACCGCTGCCGCCACCTACCCCGCCGCCCGTCCCGGCGCCGCCGCCGCCGCAGGTCATTCCCATGGAAGACGTGAGTGGTCCAGATTTGATATTCTGGCATCCCGGTGATTTGACACGATGCCATCCTGGTGACGTCACCCAACGTGTTTAATTAAATTCAAAAATAAAAATCTGTTAAATGACGAAGAAACCAATCGCAAGGGAAACACTCGTGCAGCAGCCGGAAAAATAAATCGATTCCACAGCACATGCACAAGGTGTGCAGCATTGTATGTACAAAAACTCTTAGCCTATCCAGACCACCAGCTCAAAAAGAAGTGGTCTTTCTCAACTCTTTGAGCTGTGGTGGTCTAAATGACAAAATGGCCACACAACGTTCAGCTCTCTTTTGGACTGGTGGTCTGGTGAAGGCTGAGAGCTTGTGTACATGCAACGCACCGTTGTGTGCGTGTCGATAAATCGAGCGGACAGTGATGCCTCTAGAGCCATACGAAAGAGCTCATGATTGCAAAAGTGGCCTCTTATTTCTTTAACAAAAGCTTCATGGTGAACCAGTGGTGCAGTGCTCTGCTCCTTGCGCTTTGAACCCGGTGACCTGAGTTCAGTTCCCAGCCCCACAATTATCAGTGGCAAGTGACTCGCAACCCCCCCCCCCCACTTCGCCGACCCCCACTGAACCAGCATGGTTAAGTATGGCCAAACAACCCCAAGAGACCCGCAAGTCATCATGGGGGAGGGCTTCATCCAATCCAGCAGTGTTATCGTTATTGTACCGACGCATCGTAATTCTGTCGGATGTCTCCGTATCCCACCAAAGGAGAGCTGTTTTGTTGTTTTGGTTGCGTTTTCCGTGAAAACACCGACGTTGCAACACAAGCGTCTCCGAATGGCACGGCCCGCGAGGCACCGTGCACGTAGCCTAAGCGAGTGCGCCGTTTTTATTGGCTCTGTGCAGCGTGGGCAGAAGTGAACAGCGCGTTCGTTCATTGGGTACGGAACGGCTCTTCGCAGGGTGCACGTTGTCCGTCTCTCCCCCACTGGCGCTCACGCGCTGAGCTACGGCAAACAGACGCCGCTCCTAACTAACTCCCTCCCTCCACGTTTGAAATACGTCTTGGCGCAGCCGCTGCTCCCATCTTCCGTCTCGCGGCGCTATCAGATGGAAGCGCGAGTCTCCGGCTCGCATCACAATATGATTAGTCGCTGCAGCGCTCGCAAGAGTTAACCTATCGTTGGACGAACGGACGAACCAATCGGACGTGCGTACGCACACACACGAACCCGTACAGACGGACTCTGCCTCCAACTCTCCACTGTGTCACCACCCCCCCCCCCCTCACCACCAATTCCCGCTTCTTGATGCCGATGCCGCCGTCGCTGTTGTTTTTGCTGCGTCTGTGCCGGAGACGCCGGGATGTGCACATGTGAGAGGGAGCGCTGCGAGCAAGACGCGCGGGTTTTGTGCGCGCATGCGAGGGAGGCTCTTTCCTGCCCGGCAGGGAGGGGAGGGACAGGGATGCGGCGGGCGCTTTTGTCTCTCCTTGACGGTTTTACGGCAGCAGCGGCGCTGCGCGCCTTCAAACTCCCCGTGCATGCGCACACTCTGCTTGTACGTTCAGTGCGTGCGTGGAGGGTTCGTTTAATTTTTGTGCCGTTTTATCTGAGTGTGCGATCAGAAATATTCTAATGCCGCCCCCCTGCCGCCCCCTGCCGCCTTTTATCCCCTTTTTCTTTTTGGCCGACGTGCGATTGAAATCTGCACACACGCATACGTACACGTGAACGCACATGCGCGCACACACACGTGCATGCACACATAAACGGACACGCGCTGATAAACATATGTACATACATGCATTCATTGACTTACATGCGTACACAATAATGCACACTCATTCGCACGCGCGCGCAAACGCATGTACACACGCACACGCATGTACACACGCACGAATGTGCACGCACGCAGGACTACGAGGAGGGCAAGATCTGGATCTGCCCGAGCTGCAAGGGCGTGATCAAGCAGACGTCGGAGGCGCCCACCATCGGCTGCGAGACGTGCGACGAGTGGTACCACTGGTGCGTCCCCACCAGCGGCAGCGCAAACGATCACGGCCGTCAACCCGATGACGACGACGACGAAGATGACGGCGTCGATGATGACGAGGCATATCTCATTGTTACGGATGATTTTTTAACGGCAAGAGCCCAATCTCGCAAGCTGAGCAGGGTTGAGCTTGGATAGTGCTTGGATGGGCGCCCGCCGCGCACAAACCGGTTGCCGCGGGGCTTGCCTGGTGCCCAGCAAGGGGTGCTGCACAATTCAGTGTTGTGCTGCAATCGTGCGCCGCCGCGTCTTTGTGCTCGGTGGCATCGCCAACCCGCACTGACCAGCGTGGTGAAGTATGGTTCAGTAACCCCCGGGACCCGCACGGCGTGGGGAGCCCCTCATCATGCATTCGATTGACAGAGGATCTGTACATGCACAGGAGGAGTTTGTTTCCATTCACAAAAACTTGAACAGTTTCAGATCCGTCAGCTAGTAGGCCTCTGGGACTAGCGCAGCCCTGAAGTGTTGAGGCTGAACAAGGCCCGTTTAGACATTGTGACTTACTGAAGGGCGCACTTTTGTCTGTTCCCATTTAGTAATGATTATTATTATTTCGCTTGGCGGCGGCGGTGGTGGCTATGCTGCACTTGGCTGTTGTAATACAGCAGTGTGGAGTCGGCAGCGAGGATTAGCTGATCAGACAAATGTTGTGAAAGTCGCTTACCGTGGGTGGCGATGAGTTGCCGCGCTCTGGCTCGCCAGGAGAATGTGGTGCAGCAAAGTGTGAATTCCGCCTGTTCTGTCTGTGTGGGATAGTTGCACCCCCGAGTATTGTGGGTTTTTCCGGGTGCACTGGTTTCCTCCCAAACATATGAACGCTCATTAATTGGCCGGTAACATCTTAATATATAGAGGACCGCAGAGCTTGAGCGGGGGTGGGAATTTGGCGCCGGTTCACCGCGTGGCTGCTGCCTTCCCCCGCTCGTCTGTGGTTCCTCCTCACGCCTCCGAGTCGTTCTCTTCGAGAGGGCGAGTAAACGCTGTGTGGCGACGCATTACAAGTTGAAGTTCTAAATTATTATTAATAAGAGGGTTAAATAGAAGGCGCTGATGAATGTACAACATCCCATGTAATTGTAATGCTTGAGCATTGCCGAACGTGGTATGTTGCTGCCGGCTGACTGACTGGTTGGTATGACCGTGCTGTCCAGGACCTGCGTGGGCATCATCACCCCCCCGCCGGAGGAGGAGCCGTGGTACTGCCCGGTCTGCACCACCTCCAGCACCTCCACCGCCAGCGGCGGCGGCGGCGGCAGCAAGGGCAGGGACAAGCGGCAAAAGGGGCGGAAGGGCAAGGGTGGACATTAGCGCGAGGGTGCTGGGCTCGCGGCCTCGCACGCACATCTCCAATGGCGTGGGGCACCCTTCGCCCGTGGAGCCGGCGCCGCTCCCACCGATGCGGCCAACCAATGATGCGCCACCGTAAACAACAACAACAACAACAAAACTGCGGACGTTGTCCACCGAGCAACGGCGCCGGACACCCGTGTGGCCAAACGCTCGGGCGGTTGGGCGGCTGACTCCCCCACTGCCCCCCCCTCCCCCTCCTGCCACTGTGGGTCTCGACGCAGGACTGCGGGTGGACGCTGTGACGCGGCGGAGGGTGAACGCAACGGTGCGGCCGGCGCTATCGCTGGCTTTCTCGCCCGCCCGCCCGCCCACCCTCCCCAGCACAACGCCACAAACTTTCGAGTCGGCCGTTTTTACCGAACGTCGAGATGATATCGTCGCGAACTTTTAAGCGCCGCGTCGGCAGATCTAAAAGTCGGTCTCCTCCGCTTAAACGAACATGCGTCGCTAGTCTCACATTGGCAGCCTTACGAAGCCAGTGGTGGAAAGTCCACATTCTTATGGTGGGAGCCAGTCGGTCACACTCGATGGGACAACCACTGTTGACTTCCGGCAAAGTGGTTTCTTAATTTTATTAACCCCCCCCCCCCCACCATGTGCCGCAAACCTTAAATATGAGTGGAGTCAATCCTCAACCGGGATCGGAACTCTTAAAACTTGTGGTCGTGGGCGCAAACGCTTGAACCCATCGCGGCACCACCCGCGAGGCCATGTACATATGTAAAATACGTGTGTGCGTGTGTGTGCACGCACACTTGCGAGCGTGCGCGCGTGTGTGAGAGTATTTTTTAACTAAACGTATCCGTGTTTGGTCGTGCACGTACAGTGACGCGTCGGCGAACGCCTGATGATAAATAAAAACGTAGACGAAGTTAGATTTTCTTTTCCTCCCCCCCTCCTTCTCCCTCTATTAAAAACGTCGTAGTCGTTGGCCAAGCCAGTGTGGAGTCCACCGGCTGTCCGCCCGGTGGCCGTGTCTCGTGTGTACGTCCATGTCCAGGGGGAAACGAAGCCTCCGCAACACTCGCTCGCGTTTTCATCGTCGTGTCTTTGTCATGATTTATTTTTTTATTTTTAAACGGGCCTGGCTGTCGAGTTTTATTTCTTCGTTTTTTTTTATTTGTGTATTTCTACGTCATAAACTTACATGACTTTGCAACAGGTCCTGAAGTTTTGCTGAAACCGCACGGTGCGTTGTGTAAGATAAGTGGGTACACGGCAAACGGGTTGCGGTGAGGTGAACCCACCCGTCTGGATCTCTTCCGAGTGTTATCCCCCTTCCTATGCCCTGGTGGGTTTTCTCTGGGCGTTCAGGCGTCCTCACCCGCACGAAATCAAATTTCTATTTAAGAGAGGGCAATTGGTCCAAACATCCCAACGTAGCAGTGGGCCCCCTCTTGAAAGAGCAGTGAGACTCGGCGAGGCTTTGCTTGAAGGCAATTTCTGTGAGTTTATTTTTTCTCTCTCCCACTCACGAGGGACGGGCGGCTCTCTTGAGCTTGCCTCGAGTTTGAAGCTCTCCCACGAGCAGTGGTGTGAGCCAGCAGTTGCAGGGCTGCACCTCTACCTTTCACCGCAGATACCTTCTCAGTATTTGGTAAACCCACCGCCATGTTCCGCCAGCATTTTAACCCCCGAATCAAGACAACATTATTCCCGAAAGACTGGTTTCGTTTGGAATTGTCGTACCTTGAATGCACTGCCTCTTGGAACTGCGAGAATATATATTTCAAAAACGCATACTCCTTTTTTTTATACACATAAGTTTATATGTAGATGTTTTTATTTTTTAAGATTCTGTTTGCGTGTCGTTATGTACCACCACTGCCTCCCCCCCCCTACCCCACCACCAAATGATTTCAGTAGTTCCGCTTGGGGGCTATGCCCCATTTAGAAACGAAAACAAAAGTATTAGAAACTGTTGTGGCTTCTTGGTGCTGTACTCGACGACGGAGCGGGAGGTGTGGAGATCAATTAGCTGCCGAGGACATCACGGAGAGTCGGTTGTAGGTAAGAGGCCTCCGTGGGGTACAAGCCCTTTGCGCCCTGGGGCTCTCCATGCGTGGTGGATCAATGAATCTGCTGGCAGCTGCAGCAGCAGCAACAGCAGCAGCCGGGACCTCCAGAGGAGGGTGCCAGTCTGCACCCTAACCTGGTCGTGGCTGATGAGGCCACTTTTGTCAGCACCAGGATAACCAAAGGCCTCTCGCCCCACCCTACTCGGTGTGAGCTGTGCAATTGAGTCACCGTGGACGAACGTCACTGATGAACGTGGCCTCAAAGTTCAGGAGTGGATGAATTGGGTAAAAGAACAACATCGCCCCCCTCGCCCTCCCAACTACTGGCGGGCTCTACCCCCCTGTGACACATCGCACCGACGTTAAAGCCTCGTGCTATTGAGATTGGCTCCAAGAGCAAATGTGCTATGCTGTTTTAATTACAGTGACAGCTTGCGTAGCACAACGCGAATGTCGGCTTGTTTGATGCAAACGACAAATGATTGTTACTGGACTTGTCACAGGCCCATAACGCGTCATCCTATAAATATATAGTATATATCTAACCGGCTGCCGCTCTCAAAACCAAAAAAAAACACCACGAGGAATCGAGTCGGAAGCATTGCTCGGCGAATGTGTGGGAGCCTTTCGTGTGGAAGATTATTTGGTGATCCTGTCGCCGCTGCGTTGGCAGTGGTGCACAAATAACAACTCAACGCGATCATCAAACCCACTGCCTTACGAAAGGAATGATATATTCGGTGACGTTTCGGGCAATGGCCCTTCTCCCAAGCACTTGAAGACTTGTGCCACGAAGAAAGGGCAATTGCCCCAAACGTTGCCTATCATATATTTTAACTTCCGTGTGGAGGGGGTGATTGGCAAGGGTGGTTCTTCGTCGGGGTTGGTGGTGGGCCCGTTGAGGGTTCACGGGAGCGATGTTGCGAATGTCGCCAGCAAATTGGTCGGGCGTCTTTGCGCGATGCGTGTCCCGTGGTTTTGGCTGCGGTAGTCACAGTCGCAATGCGGGAGGAGGAGGAGGGGGTGGGGTGCGATTAGTAGGATCTTGGCCGTGTCTTCATCGATTCGCTTTCTCGCACAGTCAGGAGGTTGGACTGGGGTTTGGGTTGGTTCTGGTACGATTCCTAACCCTCGACCATCGGGCCCCGTGCCTCCCGCTCTGCGGGTGAAGAAGGCAACTTGGCCATCATCCGAAGCTTGGTTCCATCAGGGAGGCGAAGCGTTCATGGTCCCGACTTATTCCTGTGGCCAAATAGGTTGTGAACGATGCGATTAATTTGCGCGTTTGAGAACGTGTTTTTGCACGATTCGCTTACGTTGGCCACGCGGAGAAGTCTGCGGCTGATGAATGTTGCCGCTTACTGGCCTCTTGGCTGTATCTCGCCCAGCGCCCACGGGCTGCCACCTCGTGCGAGTCAACGGATACGTCTTGCTCGCTGTCAGTCGGTGGTGGCTGCTCGTCGAAAATACGCTCCCAAGGCTGCCTAGGATCTTCCAGCCTCTGGCGGCACGTGCGGGTGAATTGATTGGAATGCTCAAGTAAGATACGATGCTGGTGATGATGATGATGATGCCGCCGCCAGTGCTGGGCTCCCACCAGACCAGAGCTCACGGGAATGTGAGTGGGCTTCTTGGTTGCCCTTGCAGAAGGTGTCTTAATGGGCTCTCATCATCACGATCTTACCCACTGCTTTATGAATCCCAGCCGGTCGTCTTCTCTCCCAGTCTCGCAATGCCATAATCCATCGGGCTCCTGGCGAGGCTGGGCTGCAGTGGTTCTCACAAACGCGCTACAAATCCAGAGAGAGCTGGGTTTGATTTCCAGCCACGGTTCGCGTTGAGTGGCGAGCAACTTCTGAACCAGTCCTGGGGCCTTCCCCTAAGTACACTCAGCCGACCTACCGTTGTTCGCCGTGCCGGCCTTAATGGGTGCTCGCTAACAGCACTTTGCCTCGGCAGTTTAGGCTCTCTACGGGGATCTTCTGTATGTGTCAATGTAGTATGTGGTGTAAGTGTGTGTGTGTACGGTATGTGTATGCATATGCCCGTCTGTTGGAGCAAATCGCTGTTGGTGAAGCCGCTGCCAATCGCATTCCAGATTTTCAATGAATTCACCTGCAACGTGGTGGTGGTGTTGGGGGTGGTGGTGTTGGTGGTGGTGGCGGCACCTGAGACGAGAACAACCCGGGGTGGGACTCGCAGCCTGCGAGTCGCCGCTGCTTCTCCACTTTTACTTGTCCCGACTGTCTGACATAAGTTTGTAATTCTCGATTGGTCGTGAGCGCCGTGTTGACATGAAGGTCGCTCCTAAATCGTTATCATGAAGTCTCTCATTTGATTACTGTTCATATTTGTGCCGGACAGCCCTAGACGGCGCTGCCTTGTGGTAGCGACAGGGTTTAAGAGCTGAAAGCTGCATTAACTTGGGCCTAACCTCTTCCTGATTGGCCCGAGTGGGGGCGGTGTATACATTGAGGTTGGCGTAAGAAATTGAGGCTGGCGAAACGGGAACGCTCCAGACGGCAAGGTCGTTCAGGACCTCAGTTGGATTCTGAGATGTTGGCCATGGCTTTCTGTCGCTTTCTGACGTTTCGGAGGTTTTTCTCCCGTGGCGCTCGTGGCTTGGAACCAACCGCATTCAACAAAGATAACATCGGCCTCGTGTTTCGGGGATGTGTCGTTCAAGATTTCGAAGGCATGTGGCAGCGATGGAAGTTGGCATTCGGGCCGGGGTTTCCCCCCCCCTCCCCACATCTCGTCGCACAGTGAACTCGCTCTTGAAATTCCCCCCCCCCCCGCAGCTGCTTCATTCCACACCCGAGTCGTCGCGACGCAGAGAAATCAAACTGCGTTATGATTCGCCCATCGTAACGACAGTTTCTCGAACGTGCGCGCCACGTGATGAATGAAATCGGCTTGTGCAACGAAGTTCCCCCGAGCAGATGGCCGCCGTTTGTGAAGTGGAGTCTGGCCTCGACTGCGAACAGCAGCAACCGCTTGCAGAGATGGTCCGCGCACAAGCGATTCGGTGTGCGAGCGACCAAGTTGCACGCGACCGGTTCGCAAAAGAATGGTGCGCAAACACAAGCGATGCGATCGCGTCGCAGCTGATTGCTCAAGCCGTGGATTATTATGATGTCACCCTCCACCCCCCCCCCTCGTTTCGTCTCCCCCGCACGCGGGCATGCGACTCGTGAACGTGTATTTTATTGTGAGATTATAATAACAGAATAAGAAGACAAAAAAATAAATACTAAACACTACTACGACTCGTGCTGCCGTACGTTACGTTGCGACCTTGCGGTTGGTTCTTTTTTCTCTTTCATTTATTTATTTCTGGGTTCGTCTTCCGTTTCTCACGGATGTTGAAATGGTTCACACACAACCGGACCTGCAATGCAGAGGGCGCCGGTTCGATTCCTCTCCCGCCTCAATCAATGGAAACTGGCCTCTCTCCGCCCCCGCCCCCTCTCTATATTTAAGGCCTCGTCACAGAGACGACCTCTCTCTTTGTGCCGATACGTGTTCTCTCTCTGTGTATCTTTGTGATATCTGTCTGCTTATATGTCTGTCTATAGTTTTCTGGTTAGATGTTTGTTGCTAATTCTTTTATACCTGATGATGATTGCTTGTGTTGCAATCGAAACGTCGTAGTATGCTATTATTTAATTTATTATTTTATCTTATACGTGACTTTACCGAAAGAACGAAAGAATAATTCCTGCAGTCACGAAAGCTCCAAAATTAAGATTGGTCAGCACAGTTAAGTCTTATCGGCAGGTCGTGTGTGGTTGGAGGGGGGGGGGGGGCAACCCCACACCCTATTTTAAAAGATCTGGCCAGAATGGAAGAGTAGGCCAAAATTCCTTCTACGGAGGGGAGGCCCTTTCCGTCAGCAGTGGCGTGAGCCAGCAGTTGCAGGACGGCGCCTTCACCTTCACGGATGTCCGGCTAGTGTTGGACCGAGCTGGTAATGAGATTTCCTGTGACATCATTGTGCGTGTGTATGTATTTACGTGACAACACAAACACAAAGGTCACCGGTATAGCCGCAGACCGTGGCGGGGAGAAGTGCTGTTATTGGGCACCTGTGAAGAAGGCCGGTAGGGGGGGCGGGGCGCACGAGGGTGTGGCTCAATCCACGCCCCGGCCGGATTGCCGCTCCTCAGCGTTGATGTTTACCTATGTAAAGGCCGAGTCAACCTAGGAGAGTGCCAGTACATGATCAAATAGCAATCGGCTCTGATGTCCGGCTTATTAATTGACTCAATGGGGAGTTTACAAACACACCGCAGCCATCGTCACCCCAACTGGCAGACTGACGCCGCAGGTTTCTGGTGCAAATGAGACTCATCCTGGACTCTTTCAAGAGTTCTCACCACCTGGTTAAATAACATGTAATCTTGACATTTGGTACTGGTAGGAACCTCCTGGTTACACCAGCCCACAGGGGATTATTGTGTCCGTCCGTTGTGCAGAGAGGGGCTGGGTGGGGAGGGTTGGGCTAGGTGGGGAGGGGAGGGTGGGGAAGGGCTGGGTGGGGAGGGTGGGGCTGGGTGGGGAGGGTGGGGCTGGGTGGGGAGGGGCTGGTCACCCCGTGGTGCCTTTATAAAACTCAACGTTTAACCTACTCACGCCGGCTTGTGCCCGCCCTCACAGTCGGCCATATTTGCAGAATGCACCACGCCGCCGTTGACCCTGGCCATTGACCGAGCAACCCAACGTTCCTACCAGCTCCCTCCGCAGGAATGTGTTTAACTCGAGTGCCAGCAAATCGTAGTGCAATGCGCGACCATTTGCACCCCCGATCCTCACACGCGCAGTCGAGAGCACCCACACACACACACGCACGTGTCTCCCGACAATGCACGGCGTACAGCTGTACACGTGTGTACACGCACTGTCACGTGTGCAGTGCCATACGTACTTGTTGTGTACATGGTCTACACACACTAAGATCGCCTTTAATAGACTGTGGGGGGCACGTGCTGTTGTTAGCGAGCACCGATGAAAGCCGGGCACGGCACAAGAGGCAGTGGGTGGCCAGCACCACTCCCGGCCGCCTTTATCTCCCCAGTGTTGATGCACCAGGTACTCATTGTAAGGCCGAGTCGACCTAGAGGAGGCCCAGGACCGGCTCGAACACGCGCCACATGTTAATGGTCACGAGCGTGCAATCCATCTCGGGTCACCCAAGTCGATAACAACAACTACCGCCATTCGCCACGTGAAGTGTCCAACGCCCGCTGGCAGGAGGTCACGGGACAGACCCAGGTGCCATGGGTCGACTGACTTGAGACGACTGGCCGATGCACCACCTGTGCCCCCCTACTGTGCCAACTTGCTGCGTTTTATACACCCTCGTTGTTGTGAGCGTCGCTCCTCCGCCCTCCGCTGTTGCTGGAGTGCGACTGCCTCCAACTGCCCAGTAGCAGCAGCAGCGTCCTTCACGAGCCTCCTCCACAGACAGTCCGATCTTGACACCGCTGGTACCACTCTTCGGAAGTCCATAGCGCACACACACACACAGACACACGCGTGTGTGTATATACCAGTGTTGTGAGTCATACACCTTCATAATCAACGTTTTTGGGTTTAGATCGCGTTATTTATAAATGTATCGTAACCCTCCACCACCCGACACGGCCAATCAGTAAAAAAAGTGTCACGTTGACAAAAGACAAAACGTTCACTGCTTTAGCCCACCGGTGTGTTGAAGCGTGAAACCACAACATTTACAATTTTTGAGTACGACGTTTCGCTGGTAATTGCATCCAGCATCATCGGGCAATGACAGTCATACACCTGTATGCACGTGTGCGTGCGTGCGTGTGTGTGCACGAGCGGGCACGTGTCGAGCACACGGGGAGAGCGCGTGAACGCCGAGTCGCGGGCTGCGTTTCCACGACCGCGAGACGTGAATAATTTCGGGGCCCCTCTGAGGCGGTCCCTGGAGCCGTTATCTGTAATTAACATCACGCTTCCAGAGAGAATCACGCAGGGACAGCCTGTGCGCGTGTGTGTGTCTGTGTGTCTGTGTGTGTGCGTGCGTGTCACTCGTGGGGGAGCGGTAGTGTAGCAGCGGTTAGCGCGCTGCGCTACGAACCCGGAGACCCGCTCACGGTGACGATTATCTGAACCGGTCCTGGGCCTCCCCTAGGTTGACTCAGCCTCAAATGAGTACCCGGTGCGATGTGTAAACATCGGGGAGACAAAGGTGAGCGGGCGTGGTGTTGGCCATCCACCCCCTCGTGTGCTGTGACGGCCTTCATAGGTGCTCGCTAACAGCACTTGTCCCGATAGTCTGATAAGGCTATACGGGGATCTTTGTCCTCGATTTTTTTTAAAAATAACTCTGAACACAAAGCGTCTTCTATAAAGTCGCCTGTTCTACATTCGAACACGGAGCCTTAAATACAGGTAAATGCCTGTTCTAAGGGTCTTAAATACAGGTACGCGCTCTATATCTTAAATATAGATACACGTTTTATACTGTATATAAAACACATGGTATTAGCTACAGGTACCTGCTCTAGATATGAACACATGGTATGAAATACAAATACCTGCTCTAGATATGAACACATGGTATTAACTACAGATACCTGCTCTCTATGTGAACACAGTATTAGGTCGAAATGACGTTGGTGATGCTGCTGCTGCTGTGTTGGCAGTGACGCACAAGCACAGCCAGCAACGACACCTCGACTCGTTCCGTGTCGACGACACCGCGGGCCTTGGAATAAAACACATGTAGTTGACTAGGCGACGTTTCGGGCAATGTCCCTTTCTTTACACAAACTACCTCGTCTGGTCTCTCTATGCGTTCTGTCGAGGGTCATTGCCCGAAACGTCGCCTATTATATAGCTACGTGTTTCTTTTTAAGGCCGCAGTGTGATTGACGAATGCGTTGAGAGGTGGGTATCTGATAAACTCGGTACTGTATACGACAAAGACAAATATCTCCCATGTAGCCTTTAAGAGACCGATGAGGCAAGTGCTGTTATCGATTTTTGTTTTAATATGGGCTGCGGTGATCACGAACCCGGCCACCCAAGTTCGATTCCCGCTCACGGCCACCAACATTGGCGACGATTATTCTAAACCGGTCCTGGACCTCCCCTAGGTCGACTCAGCCTCTAAATGAGTACCCGGTGCGGTGCGTATGCTATGCCCCTGGGGAGACAAAGGCGGCCGGGCGTGGTGCTAGCCACCCACCCCATTCGTGTGCCGTGCAGGCCTTCACAGGTGCTCGCTCACAGCACTTGCCCCAGCAGCCCGTCAAGGCTACACGGGGGATCTTTGTCGTTGTGTGTTGAGAGTTGACGGCTGCCCGTGATGTTGACCTCACTCCGTTACTCTCATTAGGATGCGGGGGGGGACTCCTCCCTCCTCCCCTCCCCACACGTCCCACACCCCCTCCCCTCGTTATCTGCGGCGCACAGATAAGACCGCTGCTTTCAAGGCAATTTACACAGCCCCTCCCCTCCCCTCCTCCTCCTCCCCCCCTCCCTCCCTCCCAGTGTGTCTGTGTGTTCGTCTGTTCGCCCATGTCTCAGTGTACGCGTGCGTGCGCGTGCGTGTCCATCTACGTGCATTCATCGCCGATGGTGTGTTCACTCTTCTCTGTGTGTCTGTGTGTGCATCGCGGGATGGGGGAGCAGTGGCGTGGCGGTTAGCGCGCTGCGCTGCGAACTCGGAGATCCGCTCACGGTACCAACACCGGTGGCGATTATCTGAACCGGTCCTGGGCCTCCCCTAGGTCGACTCAGCCTCAAATGAGTACTTGGTGCGAAGTGTAAACATCGCCACTGGGGAGAGAAAGGCGGTCGGGTGTGGTGCTGGCCACCCACCCCCTCGTGTGCCGGCCTTAATAGGTGCTCGCTAACAGCACTTGTCCCAACGGTATGTTAAGGCTACACGGGGAATCTTTGTCTTTGTTCATTGCGGAGAGCGGTGGCACAGTGGTTAGCGCGCACTGCGCTCCGAACCCGACGACGCGAATCCAATTACCGCTGACAACCAATAACAGTGGCGAATATTTGAGCCTGTACTGGGCTTCTCCTAGGTCGACTCAGCCTCAAATGAGTACCTGGTGCGGTGTATAAACATCAGCACTGGGGAGACAAAGATGGTCGGGCGTGATGTTGACCATCTTCCACCTCGTCCGTCGAGCAGGCCTTCATAGATGCTCTCTAAGAGCACTTGCCCCAACAGTCCAAGGCTACACGGGGGATCTTTGTCTCTTGTATATATGTGTGTTCGATCCGTGTATTGATCTGTGGTCATCTGTGTGTGTGTCCGTATGTGTGTGTATGTCTGTATTTTAGTGGGGAGAGGTAGTGTAGCGGTTAGCGCGCTGCGCTATGAACCTGGCGATCCGGGTTCGATTCCCGCTCAGGGCCAACACCCGTGACGATTATCTGAACCGGTCCTGGGCCTCCCCTAGGTCGACTCAGCCTCAAATGAGTACCTGGTGCGGTGTGCAAACATCGCCACTGGGGAGACAAAGGCGGTTGGGCGTGGTGCTGGCCCCCCACCCCCTCGTGTACCGTTCCGCCTTCATAGATGCTCGCTAACAGCACTTGCCCCTACAGTCTGTCAAGGCTATACGTGGGATCTTTGTCTTTGTTGTCTGTATTTCCACGTGTGTCTGCATGTTCATCCGCCTGTCTGTGTCTGTGCGTTCGTGTGTTGCGTGTCCGTGCGCTCATCATTGGGTTGATCTGTGTTCACCTGTGTGTGTTCACCTGTGCGTGTTCATCTCTCCACGTCATCGTCGTCATTGTGCGCGTGTCCGCGCGCGCGCGTGTTCACCATTGGTGGGGAGCGGTGGCGCAGTGGTTAGCGCACCGCGCTACGAACCCGGCGAATCACATCCTCCGACCTGCGGACGTCCTGGCTCCCCCACGTGCTCCCCCACGTGCTCCCCCACGTGCTCCCCCACGTGCTCCCCCACGTGCTCCCCCACGTGCTCCCCCACGTGCTCCCCCACGTGCTCCCCCACGTGCTCCCCCACGTGCTCCCCCACGTGCTCCCCCACGTGCTCCCCCACGTGCTCCCCCACGTGCTCCCCCACGTGCTCCCCCACGTGCTCCCCCACGTGCTCCCCCACGTGCTCCCCCACGTGCTCCCCCACGTGCTCCCCCACGTGCTCCCCCACGTGCTCCCCCACGTGCTCCCCCACGTGCTCCCCCACGTGCTCCCCCACGTGCTCCCCCACGTGCTCCCCCACGTGCTCCCCCACGTGCTCCCCCACGTGCTCCCCCACGTGCTCCCCCACGTGCTCCCCCACGTGCTCCCCCACGTGCTCCCCCACGTGCTCCCCCACGTGCTCCCCCACGTGCTCCCCCACGTGCTCCCCCACGTGCTCCCCCACGTGCTCCCCCACGTGCTCCCCCACGTGCTCCCCCACGTGCTCCCCCACGTGCTCCCCCACGTGCTCCCCCACGTGCTCCCCCACGTGCTCCCCCACGTGCTACCCCACGTGCTCCCCCACGTGCTCCCCCACGTGCTCCCCCACGTGCTCCCCCACGTGCTCCCCCACGTGCTACCCCACGTGCTCCCCCACGTGCTCCCCCACGTGCTCCCCCACGTGCTCCCCCACGTGCTACCCCACGTGCTCCCCCACGTGCTCCCCCACGTGCTCCCCCACGTGCTCCCCCACGTGCTCCCCCACGTGCTTCTCCCTGCGTCTCGCCTCTGCAGGCAACTCCGACGAGGCATCTCTCCTCGCCGTTATCTCAGTCGCGTAACGAGTGTGGGGGGCAGGGGGTGCCTTGCCCCCCCTCCTCCTCCTACGCCTTCTTGGTGGCAGAAGCTACGAGTTGGGGGGGCTCCCTTGACAACCACCAAGAGATTTGTGTTCAACAACAACAGTGTGAACTGAACACGTGTGTAGCGATGTCATTCAGCAAGGCGAGCCGCGATATCCTGCAGAGCCCCGAGGTGCGACCGTGCGAGACAAATCAACTATTGGGGCGACCGCCTGACCGATTGCCGCACTCCGTGAGCTGATAATGTGGTCACTACCCCACCGCGTCATCGTCGTTATCGTCGTCGTCATCATCAGGCTCTATCCACCGCTCTAGCCTGCCGCGCGTGCTCAGCAGTGCAATTCCAAGCGAGCGCCTCTCTCCCCCCCCCCACGCTTCCACCATGAGTCCGTCACCTTCCGTTGCGCCTTCAAAGAGCCCCGTGCATTGCCGGCTTGCAGCCGAGCGGCTCACGACGCAGTGATCGTCCCATGTCCGTGCAACATTTTGGGGGGGGGGGGGGTCCCAAGACCGTGGGCCCTGCCGGTGAAGACCCAGACGGTTGAACTCGGTCCATAGTTCGCTTGCGTAAAAAAAAAAATATTTGCTGATCGATCTAGATTGGTGTGGAAAGTCGATAGGCCCATGGACATAATCATTGTGTTTGTGTATTTATCGTCTGCTGATTGAACGGGCTTCGGCTGGTATTAGATTTTACCCATAATGCTCCACGGCAACACAACGATAATTTAGGAACGCGATGATTAACATCTTAACTCCTACTCATCATCCTCTCTTTCCTCCTCTTCAACAACAACATCATCATCACCACAGCAAGAAACAACTGCTGAAGTAGGCTGTGGTCGTCCCACCCGATGACGATTGCTTGTGTTGCGATCGAAACGTCGTGATCTGTTGTTATTTTTTTCTACCCACGTGACTTTACCGAAAGAACCAAAGAGTATGGATTTGTGCAGTCACGAAAGCTTCAAATCAACATCATCATCATCACAATGTCGCCGCGCAATATTCGCTTGCCGCTCTGGCAGAGCGGTGTAAGTATGGCACCCGTACGTTGAACTTCTTTCGCACCGTACGTGGCCATCCGTGCTCATCGCGGTTCTCAAAGTGCGGTCCCCGGCACCACCGGGTGAGTGGTACCGCAAAGGTCCCCCACGTGGTCCGCGAAGGTCCCCCACGTGGTCCGCGAAGGTCCCCCACGTGGTCCGCGAAGGTCCCCCACATGGTCCGCGAAGGTCCCCCACGTGGTCCGCGAAGGTCCCCCACGTGGTCCGCGAAGGTCCCCCACGTGGTCCGCGAAGGTCCCCCACGTGGTCCGCGAAGGTCCCCCACGTGGTCCGCGAAGGTCCCCCACGTGGTTTGTGAAGGTCCCCCACGTGGTCTGTGAAGGTCCTCCACGTGGTCCGCGGGGCTGCGACGCAAACACAGCTTGATCCGGAAACAATGGCAGCGTTTATACCTTTTGTTAATTGAAGAATGAGGTTAGGTAAACTACCCTGATTAAAATAAACCACAAAACTCCCCCCCCAAAAAAAAAAAATCTTAGAACTGCGTTTACATTTTTTTTTTATTATGTCCCGGTAATATGAATCAGTGGTATGTAGAGAGAGAAGTGAATGCGTTTTGTCACCAGGGGGTGGGGGGGGGGGGTGCTGGGTGTTCCGCGGAAATGTTTACATCATCGGCTGAGTGGTTCGCCGGTCAAAGAAGGTTGAGAAACTGCCGTGGAGAGAGAGGGGGGACGACTCGGACGTCGAGAGAGGGGAAGACTCGGAGAGAGAGAGGACGACTCAGAGAGAGAGGGCGACTCAGAGAGAGAGAGAGAGGACGACTCGGAGAGAGAGGGCCACTCGGAGGGACAGAGAGAGAGAGGGCGACTCAGAGAGAGAAAGAGAGAGGACGAGAGAGAGGACGACTCGGAGAGAGAGGACGAGAGAGAGGACGACTCAGAGGCGCCAGGAGAAGGGGACCACAGACGAGTAGCGGCAAGGCAGCAGCAGCAGCGGGCACGCGGCGAGGATCCGACGCTACCAACAATTGCCCGAGTTCTGCGTTCCTCTCTGGAATTTGAAGGCGTTTACACGTGTGGGGGCAACCCGCTGCACCCGGAGAAACCCCGCGCGTGGCGAGGGGGCCATCGCCACAGTCCGGAATCGCCACCAACGACATCAGCGCCATCATCGTCGTCATCGTCGTCGTCGTCGTCTTCGTCGTTACTCTGCTCACGCCACACGACCGATCGTTATCGAGAATCGGATCCGGGGGGGTGGGGTGGGGGCACTTCGTGTCACAAGTAATTATCTCCGCTTATCTCGGCTTCTCTCCTCCATCTGCGATGCCAGTCCCTCCCGCGTGCAAGCCGCGCGCGTGTGTGGGTCACGTGCGTCTCTCCGTGTGTCCGTCTCTCCGTGTGTCCGTCTCTCTGTGTGTCGTCTCTTCGTGTGTCCGTGAGTGAGTGAGTGAGTGTGCAGCGGTTAGCGCGCTGCGCTACGAACCCGGCGACCCGCGTTCGATTCCCGCTCCGCTCACCTCCACCAACACCGGTGACGATTATCTGAACTGGGTCCTGCTCCTCCCCTAGGTCGACTCAGCCTCAAATGAGTTGCCTGGTGCGGTGTGTTAACATCGCCTCTGGGGAGACAAAGGCGGCCGGGCGTGGTGCTGGCCACCCACCCCCCCCCCCTCGTGTGTCGTGCCGGCCTTCATAGGTGATACTCGCTCACAGCACTTGCCCCAACAGCGTGTTAGCACTCTACGGGTGATCTTTGTCTTTGCGAACGAGTCCTGACTGACTTCAGTAATCCAGTTTCATTCGGTTCATGAATTCGTGCAATCGTCGACCCTATCTTGCATCTCTGTTGTTGTGTGCTGTAAAGAATAAGAAGAAGGTCCGTTCCCCGAAACGTCGTCAATACATATTTATTTATTTTAAGGCCACACTATTATTGACGAATATCGCGGTGTCGTTATCTGTGCTTGTGCACCGCTGCCAACGCAGCACCACCACCACCAACAACATGTTTTATATTTTTAACATCATCATTAGCCATTGATGATGTTGATGCTGCGATGTAATTGAGCGGAGTTGCTTCTGAGTGTGGATTGTAATGTTAACTATTTGCATCTGTTCAAATAAAGGCTTCGCGTATTTTATCGCGATAATCGTTACCATTGGTATCACTGTACCACGTTACAGCTTGCAAGTGTTGCTATTGCCAATCGCTGTATCAATATTATCGGCGCGCACCTCATTAAATAAGGCGCAATGATATTTCGTATTGTAAAGCGTCACTGATCATCGCCAGCATCATCACATCGGCAGCATCATCACATCGGCATCATCATAAGGAGCAACATCATAATCAGCATAATCAGCAGCATCATCATCAGGAGCAACATCATAATCAGCATCATCAGCAGCATCATCATCAGTAGCAACATCATAATCAACATCATCAACAGCAGCATCATCGACATCAGCATCATCATCAGGAGCAACATCATAATCAGCATCATCATGAGGAGCATCATCACATCAGCATCATCAGCAGCAGCAGCATCGACATCAGCATCATCAGGAGCAGCATCATAATCAGCATCATCACAGTAGCAACATCATAATCAGCATCATCAGCAGCATCATCAGCAGCATCATCAGGAGCATCATCGACATCATCATCAGCATCAGGAGCATGATCAGCATCATCATCAGGAGCAACATCATAATCAGCATCATCATCAGGAGCATCATCGACATCATCATCAGCATCATCATCAGGAGCATGATCAGCATCATCATCAGGAGCAACATCATAATCAGCATCATCACAGTAGCAACATCATAATCAGCATCATCATCAGGAGCATCATCGACATCAGCATCATCATCAGCATCATAATCAGCATCATCATCAGGAGCATCATCGACATCAACATCATCAGCAGCATCATTATCATCAGCATCATAATCAGCATCAGCAGCGCTGCCGCCTGGGAGCGTTTCCGCGTCTCGCTGTTGCACTACACCCGTGGTTGCGTAACCGCCTCGCGTTGATTCAGCGCCGCGATGTCCGACGTTTCGCTCCCACGTGCTGGAAGCGTCTTCTTCGATAAAACTGCTGATGTTTTCTTCTTTCAGGAAGCTCCCCAAACGTGGAACGAAACGTCGGACTGTAGTCATAATAATGATGATCTATAAATAATGATGACTGTCATATGTTCACGGGATTACTAACAACCATACTGATGGTTATTCGGGTTTGGTTGAAGGATGTTCACTGTTTAAATGCCACGGCATCCCATCAGCGCATGATGATTACAACAATAAGACAATGCATGGATAATGTTGATGATTCTAATAATTCAACACATTAATTATGTTGATGATTAATTATGACGATGATTACAATCATAACATAATACATGACAGGTGCTGATGTATGGGTGTTGAACCTCTTTCGCATCGTACGTAGCCAACCGTGCGAACCGGAGGTGCGGGGGAAGAACAACAAACTAAACACACAAAGAAGTTCGAAAGAATTTAGTTCTCAATGGAGATGATTTAAAAGTGCGTAGCTCCAGTGGCTTCCTAATATCGGAAGGAAGAGAGCGTTCCAGACGGCCGCAGAAACACATCTGAAAGCGCGCGATGCAGTGACCGTCTGATTAATAATAACGAGAATGATCACGACAATAAAAACACAGCACGTGAACGATGCCGATGATTCATAATGAGGATCATGATTACAATGAAACAATACATGAATACATTTCGATTTAAAGCTTTCGTGACTGCAGGGATTCATCTTCTTGGTTCTTCCGGTAAAGTCACGTAGAATAGAAATAATAAAATAAAATAAAACATAATAAAATAATTCTCACGACGTTTCGGCCACAACGCAAGCAGCGGTCCTCAGGTGAAGACCAGGTCTGTCATTCAGACGCTGTCTCCCCGACAGACCTGGTCTTCACCTGAGGACGGCTGCTTGCGTTGTGGCCGAAACGTCGTGAAAATTATTTTATTATGTTCTATTATTTTTATTATTTTATTATTTCCATTCTACGTGACTTTACCGAAATAAACAAGAAGATGAATACATGACAAATCGTGACTATTACAATACTAATGTTGGTTATTACATTTATAATACAAAACATGCATAATGGTGATTACCATGACGATTATTTCACTATTACAATACATTAATAATCCTGATTATTCTCATAATAATGCAATACATGAATAATGTTGATGATTACATTAATGATATCAACACATGCATAATGATGATTACTAATGACGATGATTTCAATAATAATATCACGTGAATAATGCTGATCATTGATAATTATGATGGCTACAATAATTATACAACACGTTAATGTGTTTTTGAGTTGTACATCGGCGTTATTCGGCACGTTGTCCGACGTTTCGGCGCTGAGTGCAATGTGTGTTTAAGGCAGCAATTGAGGCCTCGTCGACCGTTTAGAGCCCTGCAGCGGCAGCGGTGGAAATTCCACATTCACATGGCGGAGGGGAGGCGACTCTTTTCCAGACGACAGCCGCTGTTGACTACACCACAGAGTTTGTACCTATTTTATCGACCACGGAGGGAGAAATGATGGTCCGGGTCAACTCCATAACCAGGATGTCTGTGTGTACTCATGGTGTGTGTCTGTGTGTACTCATGGTGTGTGTCTGTGTGTACTCATGGTGTGTGTCTGTGTGTACTCATGGTGTGTGTCTGTGTGTACTCATGGTGTGTGTCTGTGTGTACTCATGGTGTGTGTCTGTGTGTACCCACACGTGTGTGTCTGTGCGTACTCATGGTGTGTGTCTGTGTGTACTCATGGTGTGTGTCTGTGTGTACTCATGGTGTGTGTCTGTGTGTACTCATGGTGTGTGTCTGTGTGTACTCATGGTGTGTGTCTGTGTGTACTCATGGTGTGTGTCTGTGTGTACTCATGGTGTGTGTCTGTGTGTACCCACACGTGTGTGTCTGTGTGTACTCATGGTGTGTGTCTGTGTGTACTCATGGTGTGTGTCTGTGTGTACTCATGGTGTGTGTCTGTGTGTACTCATGGTGTGTGTCTGTGTGTACCCACACGTGTGTGTCTGTGTGTACTCATGGTGTCTGTCTGTGTGTACTCATGGTGTGTGTCTGTGTGTACTCGCGTGTGTGTCTGTGTGTACCCACGCGCGTGTGTGTGTGAGGAGCGGTGGCGCTGTGGTTAGCACGCTGCGCTACGAACCCCCCGACCCGATTCCCGCTCATGACCAATAACATCGGTGACGATGATTTGAAGCGTTCCTGCTGCCTCTCATGGGTTGTCTCAGCCTCGAATGAGTACCCGGTGCGATGCGTAAACATCGCCACTTGGGAGACAAAGGCGGCCGGGCGTGGCTCTGGCCACCCACTCCCCCTCGTGTACCACCGTTCATAGGTGCCACTCGCTAACAGCACTTGCCCCAGTAGCCTGTGCAAGGCTATACGGGGGATGTTTGTCTTTGTGTGTGCATCCGTGTGTGGAGCTGGGAGGAGTCACCGGTGGTGGTGGCGGCGGTGGCGAGCAGCAGGAGGAGGAGCATCGGGAGTGGCGAGTGGAGGAGAGCGAGCGAGAGAGTCAGAGAGAGAGAGAGACACGAGGAGACGGAGCGAGAGTGCGGAGTCGATCCGCGGGGAACTCGGTTCCCAGGATCCCGAGGCCAGGGACCCGAACAGGTGAGCGCCTGCTTAGCTTCTGCGTAATTCACAACAATCATAACACCATCACCACCATCATCACCATCATCCGCACCTCCGATGTGCACGAAAGATGTTCAACATACATCCACACATCACCGTCACGACCAAGATTGCCGCCACCGTCATTTTCGTCGTCATCATCGCCATCAATATTTGATTAAATGTAACTGAACTTGAACTAAAATCTCTTTTTTGTAAAAAAAAAAATCACGCGTTCGTCTCGATCGTCGTGTTCCGCGACGCGTAGAGACTGAGATGGACTCCGACACAGAGAGACGCCGAGAAACAGAGACACGTGGAGAGACGTCGAGACGCTGACATAGACAAAGAGGGACACGGAGAGACAAGAAGGGATAGGAAGACAACGGGGACACACACAGACAGAGAGACAGACAGAGAGACACAGAGAGACAGACAGAGAGACAGAGACAAAGAGACAGACAGAGAGACAGAGAGACAGAGACACACAGAGAGACAGACAGAGAGACAGAGACAAAGAGACAGACAGAGAGACAGAGAGACACAGAGAGACAGACAGAGAGACAGAGACAAAGAGACAGACAGAGAGACAGAGAGAGAGAGAGACAGAGACACACAGAGAGACAGAACACAGACACTCTAAGACTGAGAGAGAGACGGGCCTTCATGAGAATCGGATACCAACGACAGTTCAACATTCATATACAATACACCACATACCCTGCGAAATTAAAACGTAATTATCGTGAATAACATCAACAGCTACATTTTGATCTAAAGCTTTCGTGACTGCAGGGATTCATATTCTTGGTTCTTTCGGTAAAGTCACGTAGAAGGGAAACAAAAAAATAATATAAATATAAAACAAAATTTAACATCAACAGCTGTTTGTCTATGCACTGCTGCATGGACACACACCCCCCCCCCCCACCGCCCTCGCGGCGTCTCGTCCACGGCTGTTGTCTGACCATACTTCACCGCGCCGGTCACTGCGCGTGTTGGGTGAAGGCGAGGAGGTGGAAGATGACACGGTGCCGACAACTTCTCGGGGCCCGTCCGCTGAGTCGGTGCGCGGCGACAAATCCGTCGGAACTTGAGGCCGTCCCTGCCTCCCTGGACGCACGCGGACTTTTGACACCCCCTCATCCCTCCCCCCCCTCCCCCCGAATCCTATAGAACGGCCGATATTGAATCGACGCGGGAACGATCAAGGACTAATACTATTCACGTGTTTAAGCAAACAGACAGTCCATCTTTATTCTAGATTACTATCTAACTCATTTGAAGGGCAATGTAGACAAATTATTATCGAGGCTTCACCCCCCCCCCCCCCGTGTCCTATGCGTACATTGTCAGTAGACCCCCCCCCCCATACACAAGCGAACGCGTTTGGGTTAACCCCCCCCACTCTCCCCACTCCGTGCGTAGCGCACTCAACGGATGGCTCCTTAAGCGGTGTGCCGAGAATTCACCTCTTGGCTGCCCCGGGGTTCAATGTGGGCAGCGCTGCCCTATCGTAGGGCGCGTGTCGTGCCGGCGGCGCCGCTGTCGCGATCCCCGACCCCCGCTTAGGTCTACTCAGCATCAAATGAGTACGATAACTGTACTGTCTCCGGGGGGGGGGTGGCGTGTGAGCGAGTCTCGGCGTGGGGGAGACAAAGGCGGCCTGAGTGTGAGGGTATCTTGACCATTCTGGTGCGCCGTGCGGAGATTAATGACGGCACTTACCCCAACAGTCTACGCAGGCTATATGGGGCGTCTGTGTATATCGATGTGTGTGTGTGTAAATCTCTCTTTGTGTCATCAGGTACGGTATAGCTTTACGGGGTAGAGCGGTGGCGCAGTGGTTAGCCGCACTGCGCTACGAACCTCGGTCACCTGAGATCGATTCCCGGTCACGGCAAGAACGTCAGTGGCGAGTGAAATCTGAACCGGTCCTGGGGTCTCCCTCCTTTCATCAACCCGCATTGACCAGCGTGGTGAAGTATGGTCAAAATAACCGATACGGCGTGGGGGGAGGCCTTTTTCAGCAATGGATTGACAAAGGGCTTTTCGTTACATCGTTGTGTATGTCGATGTTTTATGTGACTGTCTATATATGTGTAATTATGTTGAACTTCTTTCGCGCCGTACGTAGTCAACCGTGCTGATCGTAGGTGCGGGGGAACGACAAACAAACGAAGCACAAAAAGCAGTTAAAAATAAATCGACTTTAAATCTAGATGATTATTTTAAAGTGCATAGCTCCAGTGACGTTTTAACATCGAGAGGAAGAGAGCGTTCCAGACGGCCGCGGAAGCGCATCTGAAAGCGCGCGACGCAGTGGCCGGCTTTGTTCGATGGCTTCGCCAAAATCGCGTGGATGGTTTATCGCTCCTCGACGAGATGATCGAGGTATCGTGGTTCATTTGCGGCAAGCACTTTGTGTGTGATGAGTGCATCTGTGTGTATGTTGATACATATATATGTCTTGCGCCGATCTCGCCTTAATAGGTGCTCGCTAACAGCACTTGCCCCAACAGTCTATGAAGGCTACCCGGAGGATCGTTGTCTTTATCGCGCGCGCGTGCGTATATAATTATATAATTGTTGGGGAGCGGTGGCGCAGTGGTTAGCGCATTTCGCTACGAATCCGGCGGACCCGAATTCGATTCCCACTCACGACCAAAAACAGTGGCGAATTTGTGAACCGGTCCTAAGCCGTTGCCCTCAGCCGACTCAACCTTAAATGAGTACCTGGTGCGCTGTGTAAAACATCAGCACTGGGGGAGACAAAGGCGGCCGGGCGTGGTGTTGGCCACCCCCGATCCCCCCTTGTGTGCCGTGCCGGCCTTCACGTGTGCCTGCTAACACCACTTGCCCCAACAGTCCATTAAAAGCGACACGGGGGAATCTATGTCTTTGTTTTGCATATATATGCAGACATACATACACACATAGACACACACATATATATGTGTGTGTGTTTACGGTCGCTAGCATCATATGTTGAACGGTCAGAGAACATACTTACTTAACATAGAGTATGTCATTAATAAATGTAATGTCAGAACAAATTAATACGATACAAATCTACAATGTGGATGTATACATATCAGACAATATATATACACACACACACCGAGATATAGTGCGTCTCAACCCGACCGTGTGCAGTGAGAGGGACGTGAGGCTGGAACCGCGTGGCAGCGCTGACTGTTTCATCGACAGGCGCAGTCAGCCACGGGGTCTCTGTGTGAGTCTCTGTGTGAGTCTGTGAGTGTGTCTCTGTGTGTGTCTCTGTGTGTGTCTCTGTGTGCGTCTTTGTGTGAGTCTGTGAGTGAGTCTCTGTGTGAGTCTCTGTGTGTGTCTCTGTGTGCGTCTTTGTGTGAGTCTATGAGTCTCTGTGCGAGTCTCTGTATGAGTCTCTGTGTGCGTCTTTGTGTGAGTCTATGAGTCTCTGTGTGAGTCTCTGTGTGAGTCTCTGTGTGTGAGTCTCTGTGTGCGTCTTTGTGTGAGTCTATGAGTCTCTGTGTGAGTCTCTGTGTGAGTCTCTGTGTGAGTCTCTGTGTGAGTCTGTGTGTGAGTCTCTGTGTGAGTCTGTGTGTGAGTCTCGGTGTGAGTCTCTGTGTGAGTCTCTGTGTCTCTGTGTGTGAGTCTCTGTGTGTCTCTGTGTGAGTCTCTGTGTGTGTCTCTGTGTCTCTGTGTGAGTCTCTGTGTGTGTCTCTGTGTCTCTGTGTGAGTGTCTAGGTGTGTCTCTGTGTCTCTGTGTGAGTGTCTAGGTGTGTCTCTGTGTCTCTGTGTGTGAGTCTCTGTGTGTCTCTGTGTGAGTGTCTATGTGAGTCTCTCTGTGTGAGTCTCTGTGTGTGTCTCTGTGTCTCTGTGTGTGTGTGTCTGTGTGAGTGTCTCTGTGTCTCTGTGTGTGAGTGTCTCTGTGTGAGTGTCTATGTGAGTCTGTGTGTGAGTCTCTGTGATTCAGTAATCACATCAGTCACCGTCACAATCACCCGTGTGTGTTTGTGTGCGTGTCGTGGGGAACAGTGGTGTAGTGGTTAGCGCGATTACCTGAACCGGTCCTGGGTCTCCCCTAGGTTGACTCGGCCTCAAATGAGTACCCGGTGCGGTGTGTAAACATCGCCACGAGGGAGACAAAGGCGGCCGTGCGTGACCGCCCGTGCCGTGCCGACCGTCATAGGTGCTACTCGCTAACAGCACTTGCCCCAACACTCTATACGGGGTATATATATTTGCCTTTGACATCTATGTATATACATATGTGTTATGTGCGTGCGTCTGCGTGGATGTGTATTCGCATGTATGCTTAAGTGTGTAGGGGAGGGGAGGAGGAGTGGTGGCGCAGCGGTTAGCGCACTGCGCTGCGAACCCAGGCCACCTGAGTTCGACTCCTAGGCTCCGGCTAAAACAACAGCTGCGAGCGACATCTGGAACTGTCTCCGAGTCGTCCCCCCCTCCTTTCGCCAGCGTTGGTGAAGCGTGGGGTGCATACTCCAGCTGTGGATTAAACGATAATGATGGCGATGATGATGAACCTGAGACCACATTGTGTTCACGTGCCGCGTGGACGCGCTGTGGGTCTCAGGTGGGTCACGTGCACCGCGTGAACGCGCCGTGGGTATCAGGTGTGCGTTCACACACCGCGTGAACGCGCTGTGGGTCTCAGGTAGGTCACGTGCACCGCGTGAACGCGCTGTGGGTCTCAGGTGTGTGTTCACACATCGTGTGAACGCGCTGTGGGTCCCAGGAGCGTGTTCACACACCGCGTGAACGCGCTGTGGGTCTCAGGAGTGTGTTCACACACCGCGTGAACGCGCTGTGGGTCCCAGGAGTGTGTTCACACACCGTGGGAACGCGCTGTGGGTCCCAGGAGCGTGTTCACACACCGCGTGAACGCGCTGTGGGTCTCAGGAGTGTGTTCACACACCGCGTGAACGCGCTGTGGGTCTCAGGTGTGTGTTCACACACCGTGTGAATGCGCTGTGGGTCTCCGGTGGGTCACGTGCGCCGCGTACGCGTGAACCGCTGTAATAGCCGCACTCTGTCTGCTCCGCACGCGCCGGTTGCATCGCGTCCACCGTGAGCGCCTTTAGACGCACGCACACTGGGGGTGTCGAACTTCGCTTGCACACTGGGGGTGTTGAACTTCACTTGCACCGGACGGAGCCAAACCGCGCTCATCGGAGGTGCGGGCGGGCCGGGGGGGGGGGCAACAAACTGAACACAAAAAGCAGTTCTGAAGAAAAGAGTTCGTCAATCTCGATGCTGATTTAAAAGCGCACAGCTCCGGTGGCCCCCCAACATGGGAAGAGGCGTTCCAGACGGCCGCAGAAGCGCATCTGAAAGCGCCGCGCGGTACGGTGCCCACAACGCCTTTTGTTTCGTGGCCGACCAAAAGCCGCCGGCCGCCGCTGCTATTGCTGCTGCTGTTGCTGCTGTTGCTGCTGCTGTTGCTGCTGTTGCTGCCGCTGCTGTTGCTGCTGTTGCTGCTGCTGCTGCTGCTGTTGCTGCTGCTGCTGTTGCTGCTGCTGTTGCTGCTGTTGCTGCCGCTGCTGTTGGTGCTGTTGCTGCTGCTGCTGCTGTTGCTGCTGCTGCTGTTGCTGCTGCTGTTGCTGCTGCTGTTGCTGCTGTTGTTGTTGCTGCTGCTGCTGTTGCTGCTGTTGCTGCTGCTGCTGTTGCTGCTGTTGCTGCTGCTGCTGCTGTTGCTGCTGCTGCTGTTGCTGCTGCTGTTGCTGCTGCTGTTGCTGCTGTTGTTGTTGCTGCTGTTGCTGCTGCTGCTGTTGCTGCTGCTGCTGCTGTTGCTGCTGCTGCTGTTGCTGCTGCTGTTGCTGCTGCTGTTGCTGCTGTTGTTGTTGCTGCTGCTGCTGTTGCTGCTGTTGCTGCCGCTGCTGCTGTTGCTGTTGCTGCTGCTGCTGCTGTTGCTGCTGCTGCTGTTGCTGCTGCTGTTGCTGCTGCTGTTGCTGCTGTTGTTGTTGCTGCTGCTGCTGTTGCTGCTGTTGCTGCTGCTGCTGTTGCTGCTGCTGTTGCTGCTGCTGTTGCTGCTGTTGTTGTTGCTGCTGCTGCTGTTGCTGCTGCTGTTGCTGCTGCTGTTGCTGCTGTTGTTGCTGCTGCTGTTGCTGTTGCTGCTGTTGCTGCTGTTGCTGCTGTTGCTGCTGCTGTTGCTGTTGCTGCTGCTGCTGCTGTTGCTGCTGTTGCTGCTGCTGCTGTTGCTGCTGTTGCTGCTGCTGCTGTTGCTGCTGTTGCTGCTGCTGCTGTTGCTGCTGTTGCTGCTGTTGCTGCTGTTGCTACTGTTGCTGCTGCTGCTGCTGTTGCTTCTGTTGCTGCTGTTGCTGCCGCTGCTGTTGCTGCTGCTGCTGTTGCTGCTGTTGCTGCTGTTGCTGCTGTTGCTGCTGCTGCTGTTGCTGCTGTTGCTGCTGCTACTGTTGCTGCTGTTGCTGCTGCTGCTGTTGCTGCTGCTGCTGTTGCTGCTGTTGCTGCTGCTGCTGTTGCTGTTGCTGCTGTTGCTGCTGCTACTGTTGCTGCTGTTACTGCTGCTGCTGTTGCTGCTGTTGCTGCTGCTGCTGTTGCTGCTGCTGTTGCTGCTGCTGTTGCTGCTGTTGCTGCTGCTGTTGCTGCTGTTGCTGCTGTTGCTGCTGCTACTGTTGCTGCTGTTGCTGCTGTTGCTGCTGTTGCTGCCGCTGCTGTTGCTGCTGCTGCAGTTGCTGCTGCTGCTGTTGCTGCTGTTGCTGCTGCTGCTGCTGTTGTTGCTGCTGCGAGGATGCCGTCGATCGGAGTTGGCGAAGGGCAACTCCTGGAGCGCCACGCGACTCACGCAGCAGCTCAAAAGACAAATTCGCGCCGATGTAAACATAATTAAGTAGGAAAAATGATGAACTAATCATCGCTCGCTTGTTCAGGAGAGCCACGCTGAGGCGTTGTTTTTTTCTTAACTTGTAAGATGCGTTCAGCCGTCATGAACGACGGTGTCCGTGACACTACTGGACATCTGTGAAACAGGAACAAAGAGCTTCATAGCTCATCGGATTCCTCCAGTAGAAATAGAGATTCTCATCCTGAGTCGCGTCGATTATTGACGTGGGGAGGAGGAGGAGGAGGAGGAGGGAGCCAGAGAACCCGGAGAAAGCCTCACGCCTTGCGCGAGAGGGAGCAACGCTCTATCCCCGGATAGATGTAGACCGACGGCGATTCGTCCACATTGTTGTCGTGCCGCCTTCCTCCTGGCGAGCCAGGGTACGGCTCCTCCTCGACGCACCACGGGAAGCGGAGTTCCGAAACAACGACTGTGACTTGATCCACCAACCCCTCGCTGCTGCCTCCACTCTGCCGCTTCACCGCAGCCACGTGGACGACTATCACCGCGTCGGGGCCACGCACGGTGACGTTGTTGATGGGTGTGTTGCGTTTGTATCATCGTCTTCTGCGTGATCATTAACCTCGTTATAATCTCATCATCATCATCATCATCACAATCGTTATCGTAGTTGTCGTTGTCACGCTCCACATTCTCCACTCGTCGTGACCCATCCGTGCCTCCCTCTTGTTCTCTTTCTCCCATCTTGCTCCCCAGTGACCATCATTGTGTCCAGCTGAAACCCTGACAACGATCAGCATCGACTGCTGCCTTCGTCCACCTCGTCAGCTGTAGTCTTCGTCAGTCACCGACCACCACCACCACCACCACCACGGCGAAGACGTCGTCAGAAGACCTCTTCATCTCTCAACCGACCTCGTTTTTGTCGACATTGTCGGCTGTCATCGCCAATTGTTGGTCTCTACCTCATCGCCAACATCATCATCAACGTCGTCGTCGTCATCATCATCAAGAGTCACTGTCTTCATCGTCGTCATCAGCGGACATCATTGCTCATCGATGCCATTAATCGTCGTCATCACAATCGACGGTTAATCTTTGATCGTTATCAAGCGTCACCTCACACCGCCACTCATCGATCATCGTCTCTATCAGCGATTTTATTCATTCATCAGTCATCGTCGTAGTCGTCAACGCTGAGCTTTGTCAATACTCAGCATCATCGTCGTCGTCACCATCATCGGTGTTATTCAATCGTCGACTATCATCTCGCGCATCAACGGACTATCTCAATTACCAAACCATCGACCAATCAACCGCCAACCATCGACAAATCCACCACCAACCATCGACCAATCAATCACCAACCATCGACAAATCCACCACCAACCATCGACCAATCAACCGCCAACCATCGACCAATCAACCACCAACCATCGACAAATCCACCACCAACCATCGACCAATCAACCATCGACCAATCAACCACCAACCATCGACAAATCCACCACCAACCATCGACCAATCAACCATCGACCAATCAACCGCCAACCATCGACCAATCAATCATCGACCACCGACCACCGTCGCTGCTGCCGAGCCATGGAGCTGAGCGCGGACGCCGCTCGCCCCTGGCTGCCGCACCACGTGGTGCTCACGGGGGACCAGGGCGGCGGAGGGGTGGACCCGGGAGTCGGGGTGGTGGGGGTCGGGTTTGTGGGGGGCCCCTCGCACCCCCACGCTCTCCCTGCCGCCGCCGCCGCTGTTTCTTCTCACTGCTTCGTGGACGCGGCTCAGCTGCGGGGCTCCGAGGAGGCGGGCGACGCCTTCCTGGGGGGCGCGGAGCAGCGCCGCACCCCCGTTGGGGGGCTCCTCTTTCCCGCGGCGGCGGCGGCGCATGGAGGTTACCGCACCCCCACGCACGGTAGGGGAGCACCTACCGACTCAGCCCGACACACGTACCGACACACCGTGACACACGTACCGACACACTGACACGGGCACCAACTCGGGTCGCGGGGTTTGTAGCGCAGCGCGCTAACCACGCGCACACACAGACACACACAGACACACACGGACACACACAGACACACACAGACACACACCGACACACACACAGACACACACCGACACACACGGACACACACCGACACACACCGACACACACAGACACACACGGACACACACAGACACACACAGACACACACAGACACACACGGACACACACCGACACACACCGACCCTCACACACCTACAAACACACCTGTGTCCCGTGACCCCGTGACCTACCCTGCGTATCCCCCCTCCCCCCGCTTGCGCCCCTCCCCCACGGCCCCCCCAGTCCGCCAGGTGTGCCGGCCCCAGGTGCTGCATGGGGCCGCGCTGTCCACGTGGCTGCAGGAGAATGGACGCGGCCTCTCCCCGCACAACGCGTGGAGCGCCGCGCACGGCGCCTTCACGAAGCCCGGCAGCCTCATTAACCACACGGGCAGCAGCTCATCGGCATCGGCAGCGGCAGCGGCGGCGGCGGCGGCTCACGGAGGAATGTACGCAGGCGGTGGAGGTGGAGCATCGCTGTCTCATAGCCCCCTGGTCTACGGCTTCCCACCCACCCCGCCCAAAGACCCATCGCCGCATCACCATCAGCAGCAGCAGCAGCAGCACCAACAGCAGCAGCAGCATCATCAGCAGCAGCAGGGCCTCCACGCGGCGGCGGCGAGACGCGCGGACGAGTGCAAAGATTCGGAGGCGCTCAAACTGGAGCTGAACCCGGGTCACAGGAGCACCCATCATCACCATCCCATCGCCACGTACGCGGCGGCTTACCATCCTCACCACCCTCACCATCCTCACCATCCTCACCCCCACCATCACCACGTGCACCACCCGCTGGGAGAGGGCGCCCCCTCGCCGCACGGGGCCCTGGCCGCTCCCCTCTTCCACCCCGCGGACCTCTACGGGGGCCCCGGGTCGAGTTTCATCCCCAAATCAAGAAGCAAGAGCCGCTCGGCCACGGGTAAGGGACGCGGACACCTGGGGCACGGGGGGGGGAGCTGGGACCCTGGGGGGGGGGGGGCACGGGGGGGGGGGGGACCTGGGGAACGGGAACCTGGTACGCGGGATGACCTAAAACCTGGGATATGGGGACATGGGATATGGGGATCTGGGACTCTGGGGGGACCTGGGACACGGGGACCTGGGGAACGGGAACCTGGTACACGGGAGGACCTGGGGCATGGGACATGGGGCGATGGGATATGGGGATCTGGGACCCTGGGGGGCACTGGGACACGGGGGGACCTGGGACACGGGAACCTGGTACGCGGAAGGACCTGGAACCTGGGACACGGGGACATGGGATATGGGGATCTGGGACCCTGGGGGGACCTGGGGAACTAGATGGAACTGGGGCACGAGGACCTGGGACACGGTGACACGGGACGTGAGACTTGGGACCTGGACACGGGACATGAGACCTGGGACTTGTAGATCTGGCATCAATCTGGGAGTCGTGGAAACAAATGTTTGGAGGAGAGATGCCGTCATTGGATCATTTATGATCCTGCATCAGATGGCACGAGGGTTCTGCATCGGATGAGTTGCGAGTTCTCTTTGGATGAGATGTGATCACGATGATGATGGGAATGATGAGAGATAATCAATTATGGTGGTGGTGGTGGTGTTGGTGATGACACAAGATCAATGATGATGTGACTATGAAAGACAGCTATTGCGGGTGATAATGCAAGATGATTGAAGAGGATGATGACGATGAATAATTGACAATGATCACGACGAACGATCCGTGGATGATGACGACGACGATGGTTATATTCACGACAGATATTTAACGATGATTAAGTTCATGATATTCTTACGTTTTTTCGGTAAAGTCACGTAGGTGGCTTCAGCCGCACCGAACCTCACAATGGCTCATCCCACCCTCAACCAGTATATCTACAGTACAAGGAGTGTTTTTTATTTATCTTACTTGATGCAGCAGTCGTGCTGTGACGGTTCCACCTGAAGACAGAAGCTTGTGTTGCCTCCGAAACGTCGTGATTTTTATTTAATTTTTGTTTTACTTTTATTAATTTTAATTTTAATTTTTTACCTACGTGACTTTACCGAAAAAACCTAAGAATATGAATCCTTGCAGTCACGAAAGCTTCAAATCTAGAATTAAGTTCATGATAACGATGGTGGTGATGTTGAAATATAATTGCTGCTGCAGAAATATGATGAGATCTCATTGATGATCATAGATAATTGATTATGATGATTATGACGCAGTGATTTGATTGCTGATGATAATAATGAAATATAATTGACGATGATACATCATGCTGGTACATAATTGATTATAATTATTATAGATAATTAATGATAGATAAATAAATATCAAAATCAAAATGTATATTGACACTGGAGGAATCCGATGAGCTATAAAGCTTTATTTTTCCACAGGTGTCCAGTATGATAATATAGTTTATTATAATGAAAGAGAATTGACAATAGATAATCATGATGAAAGATAATTGATGACGATAGATAATTAATGCGAGATAATGATTCAAGATCATTGATGATACATCATCTTCTTGGTACAATAAAAAAAATAAAACATAATAAAATAAATATTTTTTAATGCATTTTTTTTTATTATTTTCATTCTACGTGACTTTACCGAAAGAACCAAGAAGATGAATAATAATAAAAATAAAACATTAAAATAGTTATTTTATAATGTTTTATTTTTATTATTTTATTATTTCCATTCTACGTGACTTTACCGAAAGAACCAAGAAGATTCCTAATAATAAAACTAAAAATAATAAAATAATTATTTTTTTATGTTTTATTTTTATTGTTTTATTATTTCCATTCTACGTGACTTTACCGAAAGATCCAAGAAGATGAATCCCTGCAGTCACGAAAGCTTTCAATTGATGATACATCATTAATGCGAGATAATTGATTATAGATCATTGACCATAGATAATTGATAATGATGGCATGCGTGAGCAGTGCCTACCGCTCTCTACAGAGCCTGTGTGTGCTCAATGGTGATGCCACGAGACGGCCGGGACGCGCTGCTGCTGCTGCTGCTGCGAGCTCGCAAACGACGGAGCACTTGCCCCGCAACGACGGCCTGTCGAAGGCTATTCGGGGGACCTTTGTCAATTGTCCTCGTCGTCGTGATTGTCGTGATCAACTCGGGGCCACGGAGACACGGATGCGCGTGCCGGCGGAGGAGCTGTTTACCAACTAAACGGACATTTCCGATTGGGGGGAAAAAAGGAAAATTGCGCGCCTCTTAAGCCAATTTGGCCGTGTATTTATTTATATGGTTTTGCTTTTAAAAAACACGCACTCTTGTTTACGTTAGATTATTTTTTTTTCTTCTTCTCCAAATCAATCAAACGTTGTTGCTGGCTTGCTCGGTTGTCAGGCTAAGAGACGCCAGTTTGCCAGATGGACAAATGCAGGCAACACGAACCTTATAACTTGGACCGGGTTAACTACAACCACGCTGCCTCCTATTGTGGTGCTTACTTGGGCACGATCATGAACACATTCCTGCGGAGGGAGTTGGTAGGAACGTTGGGTTGCTCGGCCAATGGCCAGGGTCAACGGCGGCGTGGTGTATTCCGCAAATATGGCCGACTGTGAGGGCGGGCACAAGCCGGCGTGAGTAGGTTAAACGTTGAGTTTTATAAGGGCACCACGGGGTGACCAGCCCCTCCCCACCCAGCCCCACCCCTCCCACCCCCCACCCAGCCCCACCCTCCCCACCCAGCACCTCCCCCCCTTCCCCACCCAGCCCCTCCCTCCCCACCCAGCCCCTCCCCACCCTCCCCTCTCCACCCAGCCCCACCCCTCCCACGCCCCACCCTCCCCATATGCACGACAGACAAATAATCCCTGGTGGGCAGTGTGGGACCTGTTGTTCCTACCTGTATTATAACTTTGACCTCTGCAGACTACACCGCACTACGCCCTCGATCGCGTTTTAATTCACTGCGTGAAAGGTCGCCTTGTTCATGCTCCCCGGGATCCCTCCATCTGGACTCTCCGCCGTGTCTCCTGAATCTGGCCACGTGTCTCCCCCCCCCCCCCCGCTTTGCCAGCCAAGTCGCTGCCTGCAATCGCCTTCTCTCTCTCTCTCTCCCTCGATGACAGCGTCGTCATCTGCGTCTCCTGCCCTCATCCCACCCACAACTATACTCCCTCCGCTCTATGAAGCTTAAATTTGTATCTGGTCACGCTTATCCAGTATTCGAGGATATTCTCCACGGGAGATCCGTGGTGCGTGAGCAGAGCAGCGACAAAAACAAAGACAACAACGTCTATTCAGGGTTCCCTCGCTTTGTGCGGGTTCGGTTTGTGCTATTTCGCCTCTTTGTGGCTCACCTATTTCTATACAAAATTGCGGGTTGAACTCACTCACATGAGGCTATGCCGTCGGACGTAGGACACCATTATGCGTGTACTGTGTGTACTATGTGTGTACTGTGTATACTGTGTGTCTGTACTGTGTGTGTCCTATGTGTGTGTACTGTATGTGTGTACTGTGTGTGTTCTATGTGCGCGTGTACTATGTGTGTGTACTGTATGTATGTACTGTGTGTACTGTGTTTCTGTACCGTGTGTGTGTATGTGTGTGTGTATGTGTGTGTGTATGTGTGTGTGTGAGTGTGTGTGTGAGTGTGTGTATGTGTGTGTGTATGTGTGTGTGTGTATGTGTGTGTGAGTGTGTGTATGTGTGTGTGTATGTGTGTGTGTATGTGTGTGTGTGAGTGTGTGTATGTGTGTGTGTGTATGTGTGTGTGTGTATGTGTGTGTGAGTGTATGTGTGTGGCCTGCAAAGGAAAATGTGTCGATAACAGGTGACGGTTCAAACAATGGCTATATGAAGAAAGGGCCACTGAGGAAGGGCCGTTGCCTGAAACGTCGCCTATTATATATTTGGTTATCCATTTAATGGCGTACACAGTGTGGTTATTGGCAGGTGTGCTGAGTTATTTTAACGATAGCAGCAGCAACAACTACAACAACAACAACAACGGCAGCCAGCAGGGATGATGGAGTCAGAGCGTGCGCTGGTGCTGAGTGCGCTGTTAGAACGCACGGTGGTGGTGGTGACTTGGGAGAGGACGCCATCCAGCAGTGGAGTGGCCATGGCTGATGATGAGATGTCGCGTAGCGAGCCGATGAGTTGGGGTCGTTGACAGACAGAGCGAGGGGTCTCCTGTCTAAGAGAAAAGCGGTAGATGAGGTGAGGGGGGGGGGTGCAGGGGGGAGCGACTTTCGTTCTTTCGTTCGTTCGTTTTGTCGTTCAACTCTCACGCAGAACTCGGCCGCGATCGGTGATGATGTCAAGGAACGTTTCGTTCCGAACGAGGATCTGGGCTCACCCGTGCATCATCGTTCTCGTGTCACTTGAGCGGAGTTTATTTACCGCAGCCGTTACGATGACGACGATGACATTCAGAAGTATTGGCCCGTGGTAGTGATGACGATGATTATGATCATGATGCGGATGTTGATGATGACCATTAACATGCGTGATGACGGTAGAGTGGAAGGTCATGATGATGATGATGATATGGGTTCTGAACCGTGATGGTCATCACGGTGAATGTGATGAGAGCGGTTCACTGTGGCAGAGTCGACAACGATGATGACAAACTCCTGTATAACTATGAACACATTATCTTACGACGCACGCAACAACACAAAAAAACCTGCAAACCTCTTCATTCTAACACCTACGAGTTGACAGGTGTGATGTCATCTAAGTGAACACGAGGCTTCTTACTATTTGTTTTTTTCGGTAAAGTCACGTCGGTAAAAATTTTTTTTTAATGAAAGCAAATAAATTAATACATTTAAATTAATAAAAATGAAAGCAAATAAATTAATACATTTATAAATTAAAATGAAATCAAATAAATTAATACATTTATAAATTAAAATGAAAACAAAGAAATTAATACATTTACGTGTTTTCATTTAAATGTATTATAAATAAATTCATAAATGTATTAGCTTTCTTTTTTATGTATTATATATATTTTTTTACCTACGTGACTTTACCGAAAAAACCCAAAGAGTATGGATCCTTGCAGTCACGACAAAAACTTCACATCTAGAGCGAGCCTTCTTACCAGTGAGCACGTGCCACGAGACCCCCGCCGCCACCATTGAGCACGTGTCATACCTCCCCACTCCCGTCAGAGGGCCGCGAGTGCGTGAACTGCGGCGCTACGTCGACGCCGCTTTGGCGCAGGGACGGCACGGGCCACTACCTGTGCAACGCGTGCGGCCTCTACCACAAGATGAACGGGCAGAACCGGCCGCTCATCAAACCCAAGCGGCGCCTGGTGAGGGCGCGGCGCTGCGTGTGTCTCACCCTGTGTGTGTGTGTGTGTCGTCACAAAGAAACGCAGAGACACGTGTGTGTGTGTGCGTGTGTCGTTACACACAGAGACACGTGTGTGTGTGTGCGTGTGTCGTTACACAGAGACATGTGTGTGTGTGTCGTCACAAAGAGACGCAGAGACACGTGTGTGTGTGTGTGTGCGTGCATGTGTCGTTACACACAGAGACACGTGTGTGTGTGTCATCACAAAGAGACGCAGAGACACGTGTGTGTGTGTGCGTGTGTCGTTACACACAGAGACACGTGTGTGTGTGTGTGTGTGCGCGCATGTGTCGTTACACAGAGACACGTGTGTGTCGTCACAAAGAGACACAGAGACACGTGTGTGTGTGTGTGTGCGTGCATGTGTCGTTACACACAGAGACACGTGTGTGTGTGTGTGCGTGCATGTGTCGTTACACACAGACACGTGTGTGTGTGTCGTCACAAAGAAACGCAGATACACGTGTGTGTGTGTACGTGCGTGTGTCGTTACACAGACACGTGTGTGTGTGTCATCACAAAGGGAGACAGAGACACGTGTGTCGTCACGCAGGGACAAAGACCAATAACAGTGGCGAATATTTGAACCGTTTTTGGGTCTCTCCTAGATCCCCTCAGCCTTAAATGAGTACCTGGTGCGGCGTGTAAACATCGCCACTCAGGAGATAAAAGTCGGCCGGCCGTAGTGTTGGCCACCCACCCCCCTCGTGCACCGTTTCGGCCTTCATAGGTGCTGCCCGCTAACATCATTTAGCCCCAAACGTTGCGTTGAAGACTCTACGGGGGGGGGGGATCTTCGTCTGTGTTGTGTGTGCGCGAAGTCTGCCGCCAGGCGGTCCGGGACTGCGTGCGCCAACTGCCTGACCAGCACCACGACGCTGTGGAGACGGAACGCGCACGGGGACCCCGTGTGCAACGCGTGTGGACTCTACTTCAAGCTCCACAACGTACGTCGACACACATACGCGCGGACACACGTACAGGACACGGACCAATATCCCCCTTGTAGCCGTAAATACTTTTGGGACAAGTGCTGTTAGCGAGCGCCTATGAATGTCGGCTTGACACACGAGGGGGTGGGTGACCAGCACCACGCCATGACCGCCTTTGTCTCCCCAGTAGCGATGTTTTTACACAACCTACCAGGTACTAATTTGAGGCTGGGTCGACCTCGGGGAGACCCAGAACCAGTTCACCTACATATAACAAAGACAAAGATCCCCCGTATAGCCTTAACAGACTGCAGGGGCAAGTGCGGTTAGCGAGCACCTATGAAGGCTGGCAAGGCACACGAGGGGGTGGTTGGCCAGCACCACGCCCGGCCGCCTTTGTCATCCTAGTGACGATGTTACCACACCACACCAAGTGCTCATTTGAGGCTAAGTCGACTTAGGGGAGGCCCAGGACCGGTTCAGATAATCATCACCGGTGTTCACCGTGAGCGGGAATCGAACTCGACTCGCCGGGTACATGGCCCAGCACACTAACCGCTACAATGCCGCTCCCCACGCGTATATACGCATACTTAAATACATATGTACACACACATAAATATCGATGTAGACACAAAAGACAAATGCAAATTCCGCCGTAAAGCCTTAACAGAATGAAGGAGCAAGTGCTGTTAGCAAGCACCTCTAGACACAAAGACACGCACATATACCGTCGACAAATGAGACGTAATTTGCCACGTGGTGTAGATGATTATTTCTGCTCACTCACAGCGGTGAATTGAAGAACAATCCTCACAATAAATTGTAGCAGACGAAATACATGCGACCCTTTGTTTGGCTATGGCAGGGTGGTGGAGGGTTTCACGAACACAAATTTGGCCGGATATTTTATTTGCGTGACTTAACCGAAAAAACATTTTCAACGATGAATCGTGAAAGAAAGCCGCTCGTTAAATCGCCAAATTGATTAATTTGGTTCATTTGATTGACAGGTGAACCGACCACTCACCATGAAGAAGGAAGGTATTCAAACGCGAAATCGCAAGATGTCCAGCAAGAGCAAAAAGATGAGGAGGAGCGGCGCTGACGGAGCCCTCAGTGACCCCGAAGATCTGATGATCAAGCACTACCATCACCATCAGCAGCAACAGCAACTCCATCACCACCACCAGCACCACCACCACCATCATCAGCAGCAACAACAACAGCAGCAGCAGCAGCAGCAGCTTCTCCAGCATCATCAACATCATCAGCATCATCTCCACCACCACCCACATCATCACCAGCATCAACAGCAGCAGCATCATCATCATCAGCAGCAGCAGCAGCAGATGGACAAAACGTTGCCCGTGGGTGGGATGTCTCACCTGGGCGTGGGACACCTGGACACGGCGATGCACGGACACCTGGGCCACCTTGGCCAGCTGGGACAGCTGGCTCCGTTCGGCTCCCCCGTGGCTCACGCTCACGCGGGGCTGCCCTTCGTGTCGCCGCACCACGCCGGCATGATCACGGCCATGGGATAGCGGTGGAGAAGACCGTAAGGGAGCACGCCTGTGTGTCTGTCTGTGCGTCTGTGCGTCTTTCTCCGTCTGTCGAATTTGTCATTGTGTGTCCGTCTGCCGGTATGCGTCTGTTCATCTTGTTCGTCTGCGTCTGTCCGTTTGCCTGTCTGCCCCGTGCGTCAGTGAATCTGTCAGTCTGCGCATGTTTCTCTGCGCATGTTTCTGTCTGTTTGAACGTCTATCAGTCTGTGTGTCAATCCATCTGTGTGTCAATCCATCTGTGTGTCAATCCATCTGTCGGTCTCAACGTCTGCCTGTACAGCTGTCTGTCTGTCTGTACATAAGTCTCTGTTGTGCGTTTGTACATCTGTCTGTCTTGGGCCGCTTTCTTCCGAAAGGAGAGTAAGTCCTTCACCACCTTCTTCACCACATCACCATGACACTCCCATCACACGCCCACCAAAGCCTGCGACATCACCATCACGCCGCCGTCACGGCGTGCAACATCACCATTGCGCTTCCATCACACCGACATCAGACTGCGCGCACAAATGCATCGGCACGTTCGAGCTGTGTGAGTTCACTCCGCTGTGTGCATCCCTCGAGGCGATCCAGCTCGTCCTATGTGCCGGGGCAATCTTCCCAATCGCCTCCCCCCCCTTTATCCCTTGGCCCCCCCTTATCGCTGCCCCCCCCCCCTTATCCGTGCCCCCCTATCCCTGCCCCCCCCCCCTATCCCTGGGCCCCGCCTCCTCCACCCGTTTGTCACACTCACCACTCACCCAGACATTTGTACACTTGGAAGCGTTATTGTATGCAACATAGTTCTTATTTAAACAACAAAAATATACTTTTTGGTGGAATCACCGCAATTCAGTCATCATTATCGTTAAGTATCACTTATACCGATTGTTTCACGACGCAGTTACAAAGTGAAATCTCTGTTTTACGTTAATATCGTCGGCGCTGCTACCCACTGTGGTGTTCAGGGGGTCGGCTGCATTGGAATATGCAGATTGTCGCCCGTTCGATTCGATCTCCGGGCGCGGCAGGAGTTCAAGCGACGGGGCGGGTTCACGACGACAAAAAAAAATCCCCCTTTCTCCCACGCAACATCTTTGTTGTTATCCAGCAGCAGTAATTCCGTGGGTTCGCCCGCATGTTCAGTCGCCCGGCAGCAGGTCGCGTGCGGTGGAGTAAGGCGTGGCCGCTCCCGTGGAAAGGTCGACCACAGAGATGCCACTCTGGAGAGGGGGCAGCAGGAGAGCGACTCGCTCCGACTCGGAGGACCCCCCCCCTCTCGCCCGCACGAACCGGCAAAACTGAATAACGAGAAGTGACAATTTGTTTTCGAATTCGGTCAAATAAAAAAACAAAAACATTCTCAAGAAATGTTTCAAGAATCTCGATGCACGTGAGTGTGTCAGAGATTGTAACCACGACCAGACGATACTCGCCTGGCACGTGGCGGACACCGCGAATAATCACTAAGTAAACAAAATAACAATGCCCCCCCCCCCCCCACGATTGGTAACTTAACGAGGCCTGATAGGGGTATTGGTTAGAGGCAGGGGCAATTGAAGGGGATTTGGGAGGGAGAAATGCAACGGGGAAAGAGCGAGAGACGGAGGATGATTGACAGGGAGGTTGGGTTGGGATCCGTTGGAGTAAGGAGCCATCCATTTAGTGCGTACGCATGGAGGGGGGGGGGGGTTAACCCAAATGCGTTCGCTTGCGTATGGGGGGTCTACTGACAATGCACGCATAGGAAACTGGGGGGGGGGGGGGGGGTGAAGCCTCGATAACAATTTGTCTACATTGGCCTTCAAATGAGTTGGATAGTCCAGCGGTGGCCTATCTGTTTGCTTAAACACGTCAATCTTCATGGTTCTTTCGGTAAAGTCACGCAGAAGGGAAATAATAAAATAATAATAATAAAACATAATAAAATACAATTCTCACGACGTTTCGGCCACAACGCAAGCAGCGTCTTTCCGGCAGCCTTGTTCAGTGTCTTCAGCTGTGAGACAACAAGTATTGCCGGGAGAAGTGGCACTGTGGGAGAGACGTCACTTCGTGTGCCACCGTGCCCCTGACTGCAGCTATCACGCAGCTCAGCAAAATAAGTGGCCAAGGTACGCAACTTAATTTTTTAATTCAGCCGGCGGTGGACTGTCTGTTTGCTTAAACACGTTAATATTATTAATCCTTGATCGTTGCTGCGTGGATTAAATATCGGCCGTTCTATAGGATTCGGGGATGGGGGGGGGTCACGTTTTTACGGATTTTTGCGTACCTTAATGGATGGCCCCAAAGTGGAAAGGTGAATTGTCTGGAGGGAAAGTGGAAGGACAAGGAACCTTCGAGTAAGGGGGCTAGAGGGATTTATATAATAGGAGGGGGGGGGGGGGGTGGAAACGCGAGAGATGGGGACGCTTGGAGCGAAGAGAATCCTTGAAGAGCGTGTCCAGTGCCGGAATAAATAAAGACGCCTCTCTTATTCACGACAAATGCCTGCGGTACATACACTCCGTCACGAGGGAATCCGTGAAGAGAGCCCCCTTGCTTTAGCCGAGGGCCTTCAGTTGGCAATGTTGGGAGCAAGCAAGCGCGGGCCTACGGCTTTTACCTATTACGTGATAATAATAATAATATTAGTATTGTTGTTATTCGATTTGCTGCTCCTGCTGCTGCTGTTGTTGCTATATCAGCCCGTGAGCGCGATGGCTGTGATGTCTGTCCAGCTGTTTGCATTGCTACAGTATACGTTACAGTATGTATGCACTGCATTTTGTAAACTGCAATAGCCACATTAAAGTTGTTTGTATTCCTCGCTGGAGTTCGCGTGTGGTTCACTGGTGCTTGGTTGCGCCTTGACTGCGTTAACGCCACCATTACACCATAACAGTGAGTGGTGCAACGTCACATCGCACTGTCATCATCACAGCGTGCACCATCACATCAGACGGTGGCTAGGAGATGTTAACTCCCTCGCCTGGTGTGCAGGAGGTTCGCCGGTTCGATCCCGACCCTGACCCCTTGCTGTATATTTGTCAAGGCGCTCTTCCTCCTCCCTCCCAGCTTAAATAGACGCTCCAAGCCTAGGACGTGTCATTCAGACTCTGTCTTATCGACAGACATGTTCTTCACCTGAGGACGGCTGCTTGCGTTGTGGCCGAAACGTCGTGAGAATTATTTTATTATGTTTTATTTTTATTATTTTATTATTTCTCTTCTACGTGGTGACTTTACCGAAAGAACCAAGAAGATGAATCCCTGCAGTCACGAAAGCTTTAAATCGAAATATATATTTGGAGTTTGTGGTGTCTCTCTGTCTGTCTCCCTCTCTTTGAGGTCCCGTGGATTTGTCTCTGGGTCCCTCCGGGGTTTCCCCTCCACATTTTAGAATAAACATCGCACGTTTAGAGTGTTGAACAGCTATACATCTCCACGTGATGATAAGCCACTTCGTTGAGCTATCATTTGTGGCCAGCTATATAGCTCTCGTGAAAAAGTGCTTGTTATCTCAGTGGGCCTTACCTGGTTAAATAGAAATGGTTTCATCGTTTCAGCCAGTGGTTCTTCAAACCTTACTGCATGCAGCCTTGCACCCCTTGCATTCTCAATCGTGATTGTTTTAATAATGTTAATACATTGATAGAGCGTTTGGTGAAACTAAGTAGTTGCACTTTTTGGTTATTTCGGTAAAGTCACGTAGGTATAAAATATATTTTTTATTTTATTTTCTACCTACGTGACTTTGCCGAAAGAACCAAAGAGTATGGATTCCTGCAGTCACGAAAGCTTCAAATCAAGATGAAGTAGTTGTACTCACGTGCCCGTACTTAATTTGTGTTTCGATGATTTACCTTCGAAAAACAAATCTGGCCGTGCCTCGCACCCCCAGAAAGGGCATCTCGCATCCCCAGGTGGGGTGTACGTGCACCTCACGTGAAGAACCACTGGTTGGAACCATCGTGCTGTGTGTACGTGTACACGGTGCAGTCCACTCGCAGAGGGCAGTAACAGCCCCTCCTGCGGGAGGGTTGAATCTTCCCGACAGATCCCGCCTCTTCCCACTCGGCCACCGCTCCCGTGTGTGGCAAGCAGCCAGACAGTGAGCCCCCCAAGTGTGCTGCCGACAATTTCCAAAGCTCTGGAATCCTCTACACTGTATATATGAGGACGCTTTCACAGCCAACTAATTACGCGTCGCGCATACATCGATAAAAGTATAATGTTTCCTCAATTTGAATCCCCGTGTGCTGTCGGCGTCAGATATTTATTTATCTGGCAACTCTTCTATAGAGCAGTGCATTATGTTGTGGCAGAGAACTGCACGTGGACGATGACACTGCAGAACTACTTCCGAAAAGGTCCTTTCAATCGCGTCCTTATCCACACTCGGTGACGTTTCGGGCAATTTCCCTTCTGCATAGCACATAGATCACATGAATGTTTGTTGAACACCTTTCACACCGTGCGTAGCCAACCGCGCTAATCGGAGGTCTGCTATTATGAAGAAGCGTCATTGCCCGAAACGTCGTCTCTTATATATTTTGTTTTAAGGCCAGACTACAGTACGATTGCCACGTGTGTTGAGTTGGTGTTGTTGATGTTGCGTCACCACATCGTGTGTTTAATCATGAAAGCCGGCTTGGTCAATGGTGGTGTTAGCATATTTACTGACAACACGTGCGCTCTCCAAGTCGGGGATTGGAACTCGCAGAATTCGCTCCTCCGTTGCTTGCTTCATTCGCCTCCCCCGGGAGAGGGGGTGGAGGTGGGAAGCGCCACTTGAACGGTAGTTGTCTTCGTGATGCTGATGATGCTGATGATCATGATGGAGGGTGATGGGGTTATTGGTCAGTAAGGAAGGGATGTGGGGGGGGTAGATGTTGCAGACGAGCTGGAGAGAGAGAGAGAGGGAGGAGGGAGAGGAAAGGGGCTCTGTGAATGGAAGTCTTTGACGGAAACTTTTTGATTCCGTCCACACGGATCGCGTGTCCCCCCCTCCTGCTCCGTGCTTCCGGACAACCCATCTGTCCGCTGTCCACCACCCCCCCCCCCAATTCCCTCCCCCAACCCCCCCCCCCCCCATTCTCCCCCCGCCCCGGCCGTGCTACCCGATTGTGCTATCGGGGTCGTCGCGTACAACTCTAGCAGAGCAGTGCAGCAAGCTCCGTGTTGGAGAACGGCCCACGGAATGGGAGACCACAGAGTTACCTCTGAGGTCACCTTCTCCAAGTGACCTCTGGTCCACGCCGTCATGTGGGAAGCGCTTCTCCCGGCCACTGAGACGACTGCTCGTCGCGTGACACACCAACCCCGATGTGTGCACTGTATGCATCCATAATAAAGGGTTTTGGGTTCGATCGCGTAAGTCTAAACGTGGATGACCTTTGAATCTCTGTTGCACCTATTGAGGAACGCCAGTGAAGACATCTAATTTACACGCTTGACGCGGAGTTCCTCCAATTTTCTGGTTTTAAGAAGAGTATCCTCCCCTTCGAGGTTAGTCAGTTTAACACGGAGGCTTTCGCGACCAATATTATTCATAATGAAGGTTTTTGGGTTAGATCGCGTAAGTCTAAATGTGCATTACTTTTCTTAAAACTAGAAAATTGGAGAAACTCCGTATTGAGCGTGTAAAATTGATGTCTTCACTGGCGTTCCTCAAAGGGTGCAGAGATTCAAAGGTAATACACGTTCAGACTTACGCAATCTGACTAATATTGGTCGCGAAAGCCTACGTGTTTAAACGCACTGTATGCACGTTGAACTTCTTTCGCGCCGTACATAGCCAACGGCGCTAATCGGAGGTGCCGAAGAAATGTAATTCCAAGGGGCGAGGCTGAGCTACCTTTAAGTGTAGAACCGATTGCGCAATGTTTTCTTTTTTAAGCCACTGATGTTGACCGGGCTGGAGTGGGTGGGTGGGAGTGGGGGGAGCGTTCGTGCCCCCACCACCAACCCCGCTCCACGCACCCCACTTCAATATGTGGCCACAAAAAAAATCAACAATAAAATGCGGCGACTTGAGGGAGAGGACCTTCATCCAGCAGTGGCTCGATTGCGGATGACGGCGATAATGATCTGGGGTGGGATGGGGGGTGGGGGGACGTGCTGCCTGGACCAGTGCTGGGTGCTCACACACCGACCCAGAGCTTCTCTCACCACCTCCTCGTCTCAGAGTTCCACCTCCCCCACCCCTCGCTTCCCTCGTCTCAGCACCGCACCCCGCCCTGTCCCCGCCACTCCGCTCACATCGGGCTCAGCGGTGGGGCGATCTCCCTCGCCTGGAGTGGAGGAGGCCGTGGGTTCGATCCCGATCCCGACCTTGACGCCGGTATCTTTTGGATGTTCTCCCCCGTGGCCGCGTGGATTTTTATTTTGTTTCCTTCTCCTCCAGGTCCTCCGGTTATTTCCCCTCTTCCAATTTCGAAGCACGCGTGTAGATGTATCTGGATGCTATCACAATGTCCACGCGACAAGCCGCTTCGTTGAGCTATCGTGTGTGGCCAGGTCGCTTGTGAAAAAAGAGCTGAATAGCCGAGTGGGCATCACCTGGTAAAGCAAAAATAGTAAAATTAGTAAATCCCCTCTCTGTCACCCCCCCTCCACATCACCTCTTCTTTGCTCACCGCCCACCTCACCTCCCACCCTCTCTCTACCCCGGCTCTGAATACACGCGAAGTCAAGTCGGGCGCCACGCGTGTGCAACAGAGAGCGTGAGACCGCGTGCTGCCCTGCCGACCTGCGATGAGTGTTTGTCCTTTCGCCCGTAAGCGTTATCCAGACACTCCCTGCTTGCTCATCCTCCTCCTGCCATTAGCACGGTTGGCTACGTACGGAGCGAAAGACGTTCAACATGCATACGTGGCAATTTAAACACGGTGTTTTTGTTTATTGAACTGCCCAGACATCCCAACGTAGCTGGCAGGACCCTCCTAAATAAGAGTCTTGAGATTTCGATTTAAAGCTTTCGTGACTGCAGGGATTCATCTTCTTGGTTCTTTCGGTAAAGTCACGTAGAAGGGAAATAATAAAATAAACAAATGTAAACATTTTATTATGTTTCATTTTTTTTTATTTTATTATTTCCCTTCTACGTGACTTTACCGAAAGAACCAAGAAGAAGAGTCTTGAGACTCAGTGAGGTTTGCCGCTGTAACGCGAATGCAATTTATTGAGAAACGCGTGGCGTGCAATCCCCACTCTCTGTGCGTTCACCTTGTCCAAGACACTCACTCACCGTTGCGCACTCTCTACCAGCGGAAGCATTCGTCCAATTACGTTGGACGCTTTGCGACTCGCAGATGACAGTGAGGCGGCGCTAGTTTCTCCGGTCACGTGGCCCCCTTCAGGTCGCGCACGCGGCAACGGCCGTGGGAGCGCCCGGTGGTCACGTGGAGGCGGCTGAGAAGGTGGTGGTGCGGCGCTCATCCCGCGGGCTCCGTGATACGAGCTCACGTCACCACCGCCGTGGTTGTTGTTGTTGTTGTTGTTCTAAGGGGCCATCCATTGAGTACGTTATGCATGGAGGGGGGTAACCCAAGTGCGTACGCTTGCGTACGGGGGGTCTACTGACACGTTACGTACGCATAGGTAACGGGGGGGGGGGGGGGGTGAAGCCTCGATATCATGTTGTCTACATTGGCCTGCAAATGAGCCACAGTTCAGTTTCTTCAGCTGTCAGACAACAAGGACTACCGGGAGAAGTGGCGACTGTGGGAGAGGTGTCACTTGGTGTGCCACCGTGCCCCCCTGACTGCAGCTTTCACGCAGCTCAGCAAAATAAGTGGCCAAGGTACGCGACTTGATTCTGTAACGCAGCCGGCGGTGGACTATCTGTTTGCTTATGTAGGGATGTCAGGGGAAGGATTCCCACCAATAGATGGGTTAGTGGGAGGGGTGATCGAGGAGATATAAGGAGAGAACGGGCGGGAAGAAGGGGCCTTTGGCAGGAACGAGATTGGGACGGCTGGGGACAGGTGTGAATGGAAGAAAAGGAATAAAGGACGAGACCCCTGCAATCTCGTGTCGGCTCCCCTTTACACTTAAACAATATTATTAATAACGCTTGATCGTTTCTGCGTGGATTAAATATCGGCCGTTCTATAGGATTCGGGGGGGAGGGGGTATAAAGTCCGCGTGAGTACAGGGAGGGGGGGGAGGGGTCAAGTTTTGACAGATTTGTGCGTATCTACTCAATGTATGGGCCCTAATTCTGCGATGAGCAAGCACTGTGTAGTAGGGGACGGGGGCAAAGGGAGAGAAGCGGGTTTAGGAAGTGTGACTGTGTGTGTGGTTGTGCCTGTGTGTGACTGTGTGCGTGTGTGTGTGCTTGTGTCTGTGTGTGTGACTGTGTCTGTGTGTGTGACTGTGTGCGTGTATGTGGTTGTATCTGTGTGTGTGTGTTGTGTCTGTGTGTGTGACTGTGTGCGTGTGTGTGTGACTGTGTGCGTGTGTGTGTGCTTGTGTCTGTGTGTGTGACTGTGTGCGTGTGTGTGTGCTTGTGTCTGTGTGTGTGACTGTGTCTGTGTGTGTGACTGTGTGCGTGTATGTGGTTGTATCTGTGTGTGTTGTGTCTGTGTGTGTGACTGTGTGCGTGTGTGCTTGTGTCTGTGTGTGTGACTGTGTCTGTGTGTGTGACTGTGTGCGTGTATGTGGTTGTATCTGTGTGTGTGTGTTGTGTCTGTGTGTGTGACTGTGTGCGTGTGTGTGTGCTTGTGTCTGTGTGTGTGTGTTGTGTCCGTGTGTGTGACTGTGTGCGTGTGTGTGTGCTTGTGTCTGTGTGTGTGCTTGTGTCTGTGTGTGTGACTGTGTGCGTGTGTGTGCTTGTGTCTGTGTGTGTGACTGTGTGCGTGTGTGTGCTTGTATCTGTGTGTGTGTGTGTGGGGAGCGGTAGTGTAGCGGTTAACGCGCTGCGCTATGAACCCGGCGACACGGGTTCGATTCCCGCTCACGGCCAACACCCAGTGACGATTATCTGAACCGGTCCTGGGCCTCCTCTAGGTCCACTCAGCCTCAAATTAGTTCCTGTTTCGGTATGTGGACATTGCCACTGGGGATACAAAGGCGGCCGGGCGTGGTGCTGGCCACCCACCCCCTCCTGTACCGTGCCAGCCTTCATAGGTGCTCGCTAACAGCACTTGCCCCAACAGTCTGTTAAGGCTATAAGGGGGATCCTTTTGTGTCTGTGTCATTGTGTCTGTGTCATTGTGTCTGTGTCATTGTGTCTGTGTCATTGTGTCTGTGTCATTGTGTCTGTGTCATTGTGTCTGTGTCATTGTGTCTGTGTCATTGTGTCTGTGTCATTGTGTCTGTGTCATTGTGTCTGTGTCATTGTGTCTGTGTCATTGTGTCTGTGTCATTGTGTCTGTGTCATTGTGTCTGTGTCATTGTGTCTGTGTCATTGTGTGTGATTACTATATGTCGGTGTGGCTGAATGTGCGGAGTTGGATGCCTATTCACGGCCAACATCGGTGACGAATATACGAACCGGTCCTGGAGGCTCCCCCATAGACCGACTCAGCCTTAGACGAATACCTGGCGACATGCGTCAACGCATCCGCACTGGGAGACGAATGCGTCTGGACGTGGTGTTGGCCACACCAACCCCCCTTTGTGCATCAACGGTATGCTGAAGGCTATACGGGGGACTTGTGTATTTATCTTTGTGAGCCCTGTGCACCGCGCTATGCTGGTTCGCGATAAGAAGCAGCAGCAGCGGCAGCAGCAGGAGATGTCGCGATATAAGCGCGACACGGCGGCGCCGTGCGGTCGCGACGGGGCACCACGTGACACGATCGTCGCCTAAATTGACCCGCGACTCAACATCATGAACTCATAAACTCGCCGTTCCCATGGCGGGGGAAGGTCCCGATTCAGCGTCGCACGCAGTGCAAATCTGCCCGACGGCGCGACTCAACAGTAAATGTGGTGATGGTGGCAGTGGTGATGATGATTATTGCGGTGATGGTGATGATGATGGTGGTGGTGGTGATGATGATTGCGGCGACGGTGATGATTCGGGCGATGATGATGAATATTCTGGCGATGATGATGATTGCGGCGATGGTGATGATTGCGCTGATAGTGATGATCGTGGTGGTGGTGATGATGATTGCAGTGATGGTGATGATTCTGGCGATGATGATGATTGCAGCGATGGTGATGATTGCGCTGATGGTGATGATCGTGGTGGTGATAATGATGATTGCGGTGATGGTGGTGATAGTGATGATGGTTATTGCGGTGATGGTGATGATGGCGGTGATGGTGATAGTGGTGGTGATAATGATGATGATTGCGGTGATGGTGATGATGGTCGCAGTAATAATGATGATACATCCTTGTCAGGTAACATATTACCGTAGTACAACAGTCACCCTCTCTACCTGTAGAATGTCTCTCTAGCTTCGTTTGTACTTGTGTCCAGTCGAAAAATAATCTGCCCGAGACAAAGAAAAACTACTACAGGGAATTCTTTATTTAACATTATTTTAGATTTCTCACGTAATGCAGTTGCTTTTTTGTGTTTACTCCAATTTCTATTTGCTTTATTGCTTCCCAATATTTTATTTTGCTTGATCCATGTCACTCTTGTAAATGACTCATCCTTGTCTCTTGAGTTCTCACCTGGATACACAAAATACACTTGAAAGTGGAAACTATATACTGTATACATCTCTTTCGCTATGGGTATCCGTGTATCTCTATGGGTATCTATGTATCTAGATTGCTCCTCAATGTATATCTCTGTATCTCTCTGTGCATCATCTCTAAGGGTCTCCATGCATTTCTACGTATCTCAATTGGTCTCTATGTATCTCGCGATGTATGTGGGTCTACGTATCTCCATGTATCTGGGTCTATGTATCTGGATGTATGTGGGTCTATGTATCTCCATGTATCTGGGTCTATGTATCTCCATGTATCTGGGTCTATGTATCTCCATGTATCTGGGTCTATGTATCTCCATGTATGTGGGTCTATGTATCTCCATGTATCTGGGTCTATGTATCTGGATGTATGTGGGTCTATGTATCTCCATGTATGTAGGTCTATGTATCTCCATGTATCTGGGTCTATGTATCTCCATGTATCTGGGTCTATGTATCTCCATGTATGTGGGTCTATGTATCTCCATGTATCTGGGTCTATGTATCTGGATGTATGTGGGTCTATGTATCTCCATGTATGTGGGTCTATGTATCTCCATGTATCTGGGTCTATGTATCTCCATGTATGTGGGTCTATGTATCTCCATGTATGTGGGTCTATGTATCTCAATGTATCTGGGTCTATGTATCTGGATGTATGTGGGTCTATGTATCTCCATGTATCTGGGTCTACGTATCTCCATGTATGTGGGTCTATGTATCTCCATGTATGTGGGTCTATGTATCTCCATGTATCTGGGTCTATGTATCTCCATGTATGTGGGTCTATGTATCTCCATGTATCTGGGTCTACGTATCTCCATGTATGTGGGTCTATGTATCTGGATGTATCTGGGTCTATGTATCTCCATGTATCTGGGTCTATGTATCTGTATGTGGGTCTATGTATCTCCATGTATGTGGGTCTATGTATCTCCATGTATCTGGGTCTATGTATCTGCATGTATCTGGGTCTACGTATCTCCATGTATCTGGATCTATTATCTCGACGTGTATGAGTCTATGTCATGTGTGTGGCCCAGGTCACGAGCAAATTGGACTCGGCCTGGTCTCTTCAGTTCTCACCACCTCGTTACACACTTGAGCAATAATGCGACACCGTTGGTGATGTTGATGATGTGGGTACTGTTGATGATGTGTGTGTTTATGATGATGGTGAGAGTGGTGGATCATGGTCTTATACATCATCATCATCATCAGCAGCAGCAGCAGCCATGGTCAATCCACTGATGAAGCCCTCCCTAAGCACCCCAGCGCCTGCATACCGAGACAGATTTCATCGCTCCATCTCCTGCACGGTGGACGTTCCATTGCCGAGCTCCAGACACAATGCACTGTTACTCAGGGGCAGTCGAGCAGAACACTTCTTTGTGGACTCCGTCTGAGTGTCTTCACCAGGAAGGTGTTGATGCACACGCACACGCACACACACACGCACACACACACACGCACACACACACGCGTGTGTGTGTGTGCATCATAGGCCTGGCAGCATCATTACAGCAGCAATAGCAGCATCGACCACTTTTCGTCTTTGCTTTTAGCCGTGACTCAATGTCTCTCTCACCTCCTTCCCTCTCCCCTAATCCCCCTCCTCCTCACAAGCTCTCTTCACTAAAGCCCGGATCTCACCAGAAGGAATTTTAACTCAAATGTGTTTTAAAAAGTCAAATTCTTCAGCGACACCCATGATTACAAGTCTTCGCTTTGATAATGTACGGACCGCAGTCAGTTTCAGAAACGTGCGTGTGCGTGTGTATGTCTGTATGTACGTGCCCTTGAAGGCCACTTCACATGGCTTTAAAGTGCACATAGCCTGGCACAAGTGCCATGGTGACGTCACTGCCACTTAGTGTGTAAGTAAGGGAGCGGTAGCGCAGTGGTTAGCGCACTGCGCTACGAACCCAGCTGATCCGAGTTTGCCGCTCGAGGCCAATAACAATATTTGCACCGGTCCTGGCCCTCCCCTAGGTCGACGCAGATTAAAATGAGCACCTGGTGCGGTGTGTAGAAATTGGCACGGGGAGACAAAGGCGGCCGGGTGTGTTACAGACACCTTCCCCCCCCCCCCCTGGCCTTCATAGGTGATCAACAACTCCACAATGGGAACGTGGAATATCCACCTCTGGCCCAGGGCAGGCGATAGAGTAAAAGCGCCGCCCGATGCTCGCGTTGAGAATGGAAACTTTCGTCTGCCAGGCAGTAAAAACAAACACAGCGATTTTGGGATTAAGGGCGCCCGGAACTCGGAGATAGCAACCATAGCAGCCATACAGCACCAACAACAACAACAGCAGCAGCAGCCGTGATGGCCGGGGGCATGAGGAGACCTGGGTAGTTGGTGGTGGAGGTTGGGATCTGGGAGATCTGGGATGGTGGATTTGAGTATAGGAGAACCTTGGCACGTGGAGCTAAGGGTTGTTTAATCATGTGGCCTGGGCAAAGGAAGATCTGGATGGGTGGTGGACGGAAATGCGAAGACGGAGACCTGGGACGGTGGTGATGCTGGTGGGACCTGGGAATAAGTGAGATTTAGAAGGGTCCGAGATTGCCGGATAAGCTGTGTTTTCTGTGCGTCCATAAACCAAGGCATCTCTTCTCTGTGTCTCCAGCTGTCCGTCTCTAGATCGTTCGTGAACAGTGCGTTTTGTCTGTGCACCTGTCCAAATACTAAATACGTCTGTGCACCTGCCTGCAAGGATATTAGTCCCGCCGGGGAGCATGTCCCTCTCCACTTGTCTCAACGCTGAATGTTCTGTCCGAGCGGTGAGTGAACCTTGCCCGCCTTTACAACCCAAGGCGGCAGGTCTGAGCGTGGAAGAGTAGGCCAACATTTCGATTTGAAGCTTTCGCGACTGCAGGGATTCATCTTCTTGGTTCTTTCGGTAAAGCCACGTAGAAGGGAAATAATAAAATAATAATAAAACATAATCAAATGCAATTCTCACGACGTTTCGGCCACAACGCAAGCAGCCGTCCTCAGGTGAAGAACAGGTCTGTCGGAAAAACAGCGTCTGAATGAACACCACCACGCTTGGCAGCGTATATTTAAGCTGGGTTAGAGGGGGGAAGGGCGCCTTGACAAAGGAATGTGCATATCAACAGAGTAGGCCAACAGTCACCCTCCAGAGGGGGATCCCCTTGCAGAGCTCCCTCTAAAGTGGGGGCGCGAGCGGGCAATTGCAGGGCTGCGCCTTCACCAACACACCTGCCCGAATATTTGTGTGAGTGCGCGCGCGCGCGCCCGTCTGGGCTGTGAAGAGCGGTGGCGCATCGGTTGGCGCACTGCGCTCCGAACCCGGCGACCCGAGTTCGACTCCCGCTCACGACCAACAACAACAGTGACTGCGAATATTTGAACCGGCCCAGGGCCTCCCCTGGATCGACTCGGCAAACGAGCACTTGGTGCGGTGTATCACCAGCATTGGGGAGACAAAGGCGGCCGGGCGTGGTGTTGGCCACCGACCCCTTCGTGTGTGCCGTTCAGATCTTCATAGGTGCTCGCTTGCACTTGCCCCAACAGTCTGTTAAGGCTATATGGGGGGGGAGGAGTCTTTGTATTTGTGTATACGCCTGTGTGTGGATGTATACGCGCTTGTGTGTCTGCACCATTTAGCTTTCGCGTCTCGCGGTAATCATCGCGGCGAATCTATAATTGCCCTAATTGGAGCGGGGGTAGGGTTAATTTGACATCGGCCTAGCCCCCCTCCTCTCTCTCTCCTCTATCTCCGCGTTCAATCGGCCCATGGACACTTGAGCCGATTGAACGCGGACTGACCGCGGTCAGTTTCAGAAGCGTGCGTGCGTGTGTGTCTGTCTTTATGTGTGATGATTGGTACGCACACGTGCACACGTGCACACAAACACACGTGCACACGTGCACACGGTATCTACCTTGAGTTGTGTTCATTGTGCTTGCGCGCCGCTGCCAATGCACCAGCAAATAACGTGCTCACCTTCGTTGCAATCGGAATTCTCTACTTCCTGTGGCACGTGTCTGACAATCGTGCATTGTTTGTGTTGGAGCGGGGGGGGGATAAGCTTGGTAAGCTTGGACAATGTAAGGTGGTGGTAAGGTGCTGAGAACCCTCGGTGTCGACACTTGTAACGGTACAACTTGCACCCGACTCGAGGTCTGGGCAAACTTTCAACTCTTTGTTTGTTGACATTTTCATTTATTCTATTTTCACCTGGAAAATGAATCCCTTCGGATGGGGCAGAGCCGGCCCAGCCACTAAGCGACCCTTGCAATTGCAAAGGGCCCCGTGGCCAGCAGAGGGCCCCCTAGAGTCACTGCTAGCTAGTGGGTGAAACAAATCATACATCAAAGGGGCCTCCAACCAAATTTTGCTTAGGGCCCCCAAAGGTCTAGGGCCGGTTCTGGGATGGGGGCATCTCCGATGGCAGGCGACGCGTTGCCCTCTTGCGTCGGGGGGCTGGGGCTCGGTCGCCTCGCCGCGCTGAGTCGGCAGTGCTGGCCGCTGTCGCCACCTACTGCACTCACAGTGACACCAGGACAAGCCTGGGCAGTCCACGAGGGGGATGGGAGCTCCTCGGGGGATTCGTCAACAGGGGGGATGGCAACCGTTCAAGCTCCTTTTGCATCTCCCGTGTGGCGTATCGAGAAGAAGAAGAAAAACAACGAGGTGAGAAAAACTCGTTTTTTCGCACGCACGCAACTTTCATTTGCGATCAAAAGTTGAACAGAAATTATGTTGACCCCAGAATTAATCAAATTTGATGTGGGGCCGTCCATAAATGACGTCACGCGATTTTGGACGATTTTTTACCCCCCCCCTAGTCACACGGCGTCACAAAAAGTCAGACCCCCCCCCCCTCAAATATGACGTCACAAAGCTTTGCCCCCCCCCAAATAAAACATGCTTCAAATCGCTTTAAACTATTGTCATTGTAGTGCGTATTTAATGTGGCGCTGCACTCTGCTGTTATAGGAGAAAACATTTATTACAAAGTATATTTAATTAAGTAGAACGTGTTGTCTATATTTATTTAAAGTTGCGCATTTTGATGTGACTTCACATTTCTCAACCCTAGGTGCGTGACGTCATTTATGGACGGCCCCTGTGCTGAATAAAAGTGGGTGGGTTCCTCTCGATGTGTAATGTAACAACTCCGGACACACCACTGTAGAGGCTTCCTCTATTTACTTAGCACACACGACTACAACTCGGTAGCACTGAACACAACGCTAACTAGCGACGACGTGGACGTCTGGATAGCTGGTCGACGATCTAGCGACGGCGACGATGCGATGACGAAGACGACAGCGACGACAGCCAGAACCCCGCTTGTCCCTGCCTTTTATTCCCCCGGCGTGGCCATGCCCCGCCCCTGGCCACGCCCTCTTCTCGAACTCTCTCGCGGCTTCTAGGAGCTGCCAGGTCGATCCCCTTTGACCCTTGGCCCAGTTTTTGTTCCCCCTTTTTGTCACTGGCGTGGATACGGTCTCCTCTCGTTCTTATTCTATTCCCACACCCGCAATTACCACTTATGGCCGCCAGTCGGCGCACTGTCTCTACAGATGTTTTTTTTATGCAAGCCACCCACTTTTATTCAGCAAATCGAATTTGATCAATTTTGGGGTGAGATTAATTTATTTTATACTTTTGAGTGCAAATAAAAGTGTGTGCATTGACAAACTTGTTTTTACTAACATTTTTACATTTAATTTGAATCTTGTAAAAATGATTTGTATATGTCCATATTCATTCGACGATCTTAATTCAGACAATAACAACAATTCATTATTGTCAGGATAATGGCAATATATTTGAAACAGTGCAATAAAAAAAATCAGTAAAAAAAACACGAAGAGGCCCAGGATCGGCAGGGACCCGGACCGGTTCTTTAAATGAAATCTTTAATTTGTCACGCGAGATGACGACCGAGTCTGTGTGTACAACATTTAAACTCGTTTGGCTTCTTTGATCCGAAAATATGAAGCGTCAAAAACATTTGAAAGAATTTAAACAAACAGGGCGAGTTAAATAAAAGTGTGTGGCAAAAACCCAGCAGCAGGCTACAACTGCGTGCGTGATGTTGTGAGCCATTTCACGGCAGCATCCGAGGTGGTAGTTGAGTGGAGTCGGGTTCATCTTCTTGGATCTTTCGGTAAAGTCACGTAGAATTCAGACTATGTCTTATCGACGGACCTGTGCTTCACCTGAGGACGGCTGCTTGCGTTGTGGCCGAAACGTCGTGAGAATTATTTTATTTTTATTATTTTATTATTTCCATTCTACGTGACTTTACCGAAAGAACCAAGAAGATGAATCCCTGCAGTCACCAAAGCTTCAGATAGAAATTTGGAGTTGGGTTGTTCCACCAGAATTCGCGTGTTGTATTGGGCTGGCAGTCATCACTGACATGCACCCTGATGGTTTGCACCTCACCGCATCCGCAGTTTGGTGGAGTTCCCTGCTCGTTCCATTTATGGAGGAAATATCTCCGCACCTCTCTTCTCTTCCTCCACGTGGTGTGGTTGTTGTCGTTGTGACTGCGGTTCACTGCGCTGGTCCTCATTGGCGTTGAAGCAGCAGAGGAGCTGGAGCTGTACCTCCTGCGTTCGGGTCCTTCAATTGCCAAAGCGAATGAAGGATCCCAAGATTCAAACGTGGCCTACAGACTCACCTGCTTCCTCACAGCTACGTGGCACACCAGAGTTGCTGTTGTTGTTGTTAACACCGACGTTTTGTTAAATATTCTTAGGTTTTTTTTCTGTAAAGTCACGTAGGTAAAAAAATTTAAGTTGTTCTTGTTTTTGCAGTAGGTAAAAAATTAAAGTTGTTCTTGTTTTTGCAGTTAACTGCAAAAACAAGAACTTTAATTTTTTACCTACGTGACTTTACCGAAAAAACCTAAGAATATGAATCCTTGCAGTCACGAAAGCTTCAAATCTAGTTTTGTTAAATGTTTATTATCGTGGGGTGGTGGTAAGAGGCCTACGTGGGGTATCTATGTTGAACTCCTTTGACACCGTACGTAGCTTTCCATGCTAATCGTACAAGCCCTTCGTGTCCTGGTGCTCACCGCGCGCGGTTGGTTTGTTGATCGGCTGGCATCACAACCAGCAGCAGCAGAAACCTCTATAGGGCCCCAGACTGCTTCATGGCTGCTGACGCAACGTTGTCAGCACCAGGACACAGAAAGGCCTCTTGCCCCACCCTCAGCGATAATGAAGCAAGCACCACGAGTTTCGACTCAACTGGATCCAGCTCATGAGTAGACCCATGTGAAAATGCGACGATTCACTGCAACGGACAATGGATCTTTTGTTATGTACAGTTTATATACAAGCACGCATAATCCAATCACAAGAATGTGCAATGTCCACCGCTGGACACGTGGAATGACGATAGGGACAACCGTGTGGACCACGGTGGCTGGAGAACTCCCCTCTGGTGTCTGGAGTGGTGGTGCAATGGTTAGCGATATGCGTTGCAAACTCAGGGCCGTGGTTAACATTGGTGGAGATTATATGATTAGATACTGGGTCTCCCCTAGGTAGACTCAACCTCAAATGAGTACCTGCTGAAATGTGTAAACGTAAGCGGTGGAGAGACAAGGAGGGTGTGGTGCTGGTCACAACACCCCCTTGTGTTGTGCCGGTTATAATAGGTGCTCGCTAACAGCACTTGCCCCAACAGTCTGATAAAGGCTATCGGGGGAAACGTTGTCTTTGTGTGCGTCATTGACCTCTGTGAGTATCAAGAACCCGTGTCCTGAAGACCCCTACATCAGCGACTCCTGTGACTTGTTCAGAGACCCCTATGAATGTATAGGAGACGTCCGTACCAAGAGACCACTGTATTATGGCTTCCCTCTGAGTGTCAGGGAGACTCCTGTGGCTGCCCCTCTAGGCAACGGCGAAGGGGGTGACGGTGGCCGGGTCGACGAGTGACTCCACTAGTGGTCGCTCCACGGCCGGGGGGCGCCCCCCGCCCCCCACCCCGCGCCGAGACCCCCGCGCCCCCCTCTGCGGGATGGGCAGCTCCGAGTGGTGAGCGGGCAGCGGCGCCGTGAAGAAGTACGGGTGCAGCAGGGCCTGCGGCGGCACACACACACACACACGTGACGCGGCACTCGACACGTACGACACGCGATGCGAGGCGCAGCGTGTAACGCACGACACGTTCACACGTGACGACGACAAGACACGTGACATGCGATACAAGACAAGGCACGTGATACAAGACATGATACGTATGACACGCGGACAAGATGCAGGACGATTGGCGTGCGACATGTGACCTCCCGAACCCCATGGGTGGGCGTCGAGGATCCGTAACCCTGGCACACCAAAAGAAGGTGGCACAGTAAAGTGCAAACTGATCTCCATCTGTTCCATCTGCATGGGATAGAGTGCTGGCCCCTCACACGTGTGGGTTTTCTCTGGGTGCTCCGGTTTCCTTCCGCACGTGTGAGCACTCATTAATTGGCTAAAAAACAACTTAATACAAATACGCGCCTCCGTGTGCTGCGGACTGAGCTGAGTTGTGTGATGAAGTTTCATGATTAAGATCATTTTCCACAGAAAGCCTCTAAAGTCTCATGAATGATTGTTCAGGAGGGTCCTGCCAAGTTTTTCGCAGGAGGGGGACGACGGTTGGCTATGAAGATTCCAATGGAGTCGTTTGCGGTGTACATTTTTAAAACTTGCCAAATTTGGAGTGACACTTTCACAAAAGTGGGATCTTTAACGCCCACTGTGGGTGAAGCAGACGGCGCCTGGTCGGATATTTACCGCTGATAAGACACCGCAGTTTAACCAGGTGTCATTGCAGTTCATGGCTAATACCACCGCAGTTTTAACCAGGTGAGAACTCAAGAGAGCAGGAAAGCAACTCACAGCGAGTGACCTCGGGCACCAATCAGTCTTCCCGTAGAGGGCGATGATTTGCTGCTCTGTGTAGTAATTTGCGGTGTCATTTTCGAATGTGGCAAATGTATCCCCCTGTCACCGGCACACAATGGCCCACTCTTGCAAATGACGTCAAGGGATCTTTCACGGCCACTGTGAATTGCACGGCGGCGCGTAGTGATATTAGCCGTGGTGACTACACAGTAATAACCAGGGCGGCCTGTCGGGCACGAACCGTGAACCTCACAAGCGGCGAACTCGCGACCGCTGGGCCGCGTCTCCGCTATAATTGGACAAATGATGGCACGACAGTCCGTTCTCCGATAACGCTGCGCGCTTTCATAACGCGAATTGTATATAACGCGATGAATGTACAGATAAACCTTGGATTGCGAGTAACTTGGTCTGTGAGTGTTTTGCAAGACGAGCAAATTTTTAAATAAATATTAACTTGATAAATGAGCGAGGTCTTGCAATATGAGTAGTACGTGTATACGCTTTGTCTGCCGAGCGTCACGTGATCACAACTGATATACGAGTGCTTTGGATTACAAACACGTTTCCGGAACGAATTATGCTCGCGATCCAAGGTTTTACTGTATTAGGGAACACATTTTTCGGAACGCGGATGCGAATTGGATACAATGCGATCGAGCGAACGGAGCGACGTCGCGCGAGTAGGAATACAGCGGCTGTACGACTGCCTCGGTGTAGGATCACACAGGGTGGGATGCTGCTGGATACTTCTAGATGCTCCCTACGCGCTTCAGTCTTTGTTCAGCCTGCATACGCATCTCAAGTGTTATCACGGACTGTGATTTACCCTATATTCTATAGTATTTGTTATAATGCGATTTTCCATAACGCGGTGCTCTACAGGTAAACAACTACTGCCTTATAGGAGGGCAGACTGTACATAGAAACTCTAATTATCATTGTTAAATATGAAATTCATCCGCACTGCGTCTTGCTACGAGGCCGCACACAGTCTCGAATCCACTCCGCGTTGCACCAACGCGAGTTCACGTGCTGGGCAAGGAAGGGCTGCGCCGCGCAGGGCGTGCCGGCCTTTGTCGGCGCTCGCCGACCTCGCTGGCGGGGATGCGCTGGCGCGACGGGTACACCAGCAGCCGGCGCAGCAGCTCCACCGCCTCGGGCGGCGCGTCCGGAACCACCTCCTCCAGGGGCAGCGCCGCGTTCTCCCGGAACGCGATCTTGTTGTAATCCGGCAACTCCGTTATCTCCTGCCAGGGGCACCGGTGGAGTGAGAGTGGTGGTGGTGGTGGTGGTGGGGAGGGGGTGGTAAGTGGGGCGAGTTGAGTGCGGCGAGGTGGGTGAGGCAGGTGAGTTGGATGAGTGCGGGGAAAGGTGGGGGGGGGAAACGGGGAAAGCGGACAAATCGTCACGTGGAAGGTGGCGACGGCTGCTGGCTGACAATGATGACGATGATGATCATGATGGGAATGATAAGAAAGATGATGACAGGGAGGTAACGGTTCAGCCCTTCCTCTTAGGTAAGTTGAAGGATCGTCGCGATTTGTGGTGACAATATGAGCCAAGGGTTAATTAACTGGTCTCGCTGGCTCACTTGTGTCGTTTCATGGGTACCGTTTCATTTGTACATTCTTGTCTCACAATGTCCGCCTCCGCCCTTCTGTCTGCACCGTTTGTACGCCAACGAGCGGCAAGCGAACCTATCCGACACCTGGACGTGGCCTCAATGTGGGGATGACGACTCATGAGTCGTCTGGTACCGAGGGGGTCTGTACCGGCCACACGTGCTGGTTGGGGGTCCCCAGCACCCGCAGCACGCAGCACAGCTGCTCGATGTCGTTCTCTCCGGGGAAGAGCGGGGAGCAGTTGAGCAGCTCGCCCAGGATGCAGCCCACCGCCCTGTGCGACGCACACGAAGACAAAGATCCCCCGTGCAGCCTTAACAGACTGTAGGGACAAGTGCTGTTAGCAAGCACCTATGAAGGCTATCAATGGCACACACGAAGGTGTGGGTAGCCAGCACCACGCCCGACCGCCTTTGTCTCCCCAGTGGTGATGTATAAACACTGCACCAGGTACTCAATTGAGGATGAGTCGACCTAGGTGAGGCCCAGTACCAGTTCAGATAATTGTTACTGGTGTTGACCGTGAGCGGGAATCGAACCCGTGTCGCCGGGTTCGTGATGCAGCGCGCTAACCACTGCACTACTGCTCCCTACGTGCGACGCGCACACACGCACAAGCAAAGTCACGTGCGCAGTTAAATGAACGCGCGAGTGCACACGCAGAAGCGGCCGGGTGGCTCAGGGCAACGACACCATTATGGAGACGCTGAACTGGCACCGAATTAGCCAATGCAGGACCCTCCTAAAAGAAGGTCTTGAGACTTCCTGCAGAAATAGACAAATGACGTTTTGTAAATTCCAGTGCAACTAAACGGACAGAGGAACGGCCAGATGGAAAGGACTGACGGATAAACTGGTGGGATTCTCTGTAACACACCGCAGCCTCGGAGCGGCACACGATCGTCTCTCTCCGTACGCCGTGGCGCACGAGCAGGCTGGCGCTTACCACAAGTCCACACCCTCGTCGTACTTTCGGGCTCCGTACAGCAGCTCAGGTGCGCGGTACCAACTTGGGTTGGAGTTCACGCCACCCGACAAAACAAACACCGACACACACGCGGCACCGTGTCAGTACTCATCCCGCGAGGCACTCATCTTTCTCCGTCTGTGGTCCTGGTAATCCTCACGTCTCGTGTTAAATCGGTCAAACCTGCGAAGATGCCTGCGACAAAGTGGCGCGTCACTTGCAAGTGAGACCCAGTGCACGTGGAATGTTGGTCCAACGGTTCCAACCACGTGTCAACGTTGCCCAATGTTGATCGTTTACAGGGGACCTACCGTAGGCCCAAATGGGGTATTCGTGAAGTTAACATTGGGTAGAAACATCCAACGATGGTGAAACATTCGGATTCTTACTGTGGCTTACACTCATCAGTCAGGCTGCCTCTGACACCGAGTGAGCAGCGATTCCTCGCCCCACAGACAACTCACCCCACGACTGCTGACCCTTTGTCCCGCGCGTGCTCACCGCGTGGCGACCTGGTGGCTGTAGAGGCGGTCTCCGTCGTTGGAGAAGACGCGAGCGAGGCCGAAGTCGGCGATCTTGAGGTGGCCCATGGAGCTGATGAGGAGGTTCGCTGGCTTCAGATCCTGCGAAACGAAGATCCCCCGTATCAACAACGATACACCGTGCTCGGCCGCCTTTGTCTCCCCTCGCACCTCCGATTATCACGGTTGGCTACGTACGGTTGCGAGAGAAGTTCAACATACATACAGTGCTGTTTACACACTCGATCAGCTACTCATTGAGGGCTAAGTCGACCGAGGGGATGACCAAGACCGGTTGAGATATTTGTCTCCAAATTTCGCTGAGCAGGAATTGAACTCGGGTTGCTGGGCTCATAGTGCAGCTCACTACACTCCACTCCTGCTCCCTAGAAGGTCCAAACACACACATGGACCAGAGACAAATGCTGCTTTTCCACTGTCAACTGAACCGTACCAGGGCTGTGCCTAGCCTGCCCGGCACTGCTCGGGATGCGTCGTGTTGTTTTTCCACTGCGTAGCCCTTGCCGTGCTATCGCACACGACGAGTTGCACTGCATGGAGAAGACGTGGTGAAACCATTGTCATGGTGTACTTACGTCCCGAGTACAGAATAGGTCCTTAGCCCCACCCTGGCTCCCGTGTTTTGCCATTAACCAAATTTAAGATGTCTTGTGTGGCCACCAGAGCACGGGTTTGGCTCCGGCTCGGCTCTGCAAATAGCCAGTGGGAAACAGCTGCACTGGCTGGGCTCGGATGTATGAGTGTAAATAATAAATAATATCAATTTTTTTGTGTGTAATTTATGCAACCGCATCACACAACGCTGCACAGTCCGCAAACACACAGGCGCAAATTGGATAAGATGTTTTCAGCCAATACTTAAGAGTGTTCATACATGTGGGAGGAGACCGGAGCACCCAGAGAAAACCCACATGTGCGACGGGGCAACACTCTACCCTCTAAAGATAGGACGTGATATTCGTCCAGACTGGTGCCGAAGATGGCAGCCGTCACGCGCCCCACCCTGTTCAGTGAGAAATCACGATTAATACCATCATCAACCCGGCGACCGAACATCGATCAACGCTCTCACGGTCTCCAGAGCAGCAACAACTCAGGTCCTCCGCTTTGCTGCACAGAACCGCCTTCTCCTGAGAGCCAGGGTACGGCACCTCGCCACCCTCGAGAAGGGAGTTTCGCAACATTTGTTGTGGTGATCCACCAACCCTCCTCTGCCTCCACAGCGCTGGATTACAGGCCACGTGCATTGCCACGACTACCCCAGAAAAGAGAGATCGCATCGCACCCGCACGCACACACGTGGTCGGGCTTGCAAGGTCGTGCGCACGCACGTGGTTCGCAGCCCGCGGGTGAGATGCCAGGGCTGTGGTGCACGTGCCCGCGCGTGCCACTCGCCCTGTGCATGATGGAGTTGTGGTGGCAGAAAGCGACGCCCTTGAGCAGCATGCTCATGTAGCTCTTGACGTGCGCCTGGGAGAGCGGGCGCTCCGAGTCGCGGATCACTTCGGCCAGGTCCGACAGCATGAACTCGAACGCGAGCACGAAGCCCGTGCCGTGCGGGAAGACATCGCGCAGCTTGACAACCTACGCGACGCGACCGTCGTGACATCGCAGCGTCATTTTCACCTTCGTTTTACGCACATTTTCACCATCGTATTCACCATCAATTAAATGTAATATTACTTACGGGTGACCGAGTTGTTTCTACGTGTGGCAGCCCATATACTCTGGAATTCTTTCCCAGGAGATATCTAGACATACAAACTTATCCAGATAATTCAGTTTAACTTTTAGATAATTCAATAAATAGCTTTGACGATTTATTTATTATTTTGCCGTGTCTTAGTGTTTAGTTTCATGAGTTTTTGTCACCGTCGTTTTCACCATCAATTAATTTAAATTTTACATACACCTGAAACACTGTAGGACAAACACCTCAGCCGTGGCAGATCACTGTTACAACTCAGTGGGCTCACATGACATTGACTTCTCCAAGACAGAGGTTCTCTGCAAGCCATCTGGCTATCATGAGAGATTCGTACATGAGGCGATCCACATTTACAAACACAGAGACAATTTTAACCGAGAAGATGGATTCTGGCTTAGCAATCACTGGAAGGACGTAATAAACCATTTTGATACACATTAGGGTGGGTAGAATAATACATAGTGTTATATTAAAAATGTATAAGGTATAGGGTGGTTTATAGCAATACAGTATGTAATTTAATGTTGGTTTTGCCTATGGAAGTATATAGTACGGTATAGACGCGTGTGATGTAAGAGAATAAAGTTTAGATGGAAGCATATTATATAATTTTTTACAACGTAGAATTTTTCATGTATTACTTACTGTTAGTAACTCAGCTTATTGTAGAGTATAGTAAGTTTACTGATGATGCTATGTAGTTTATACTTTAGTTTGTCATGCAGTTTATACTGTAGTTTTTTACGTGGTTGTTTAGTAACTACAGCTACATACTATTAACATTCCTTTCCTTTGTTAATGCTCCCCCCCTTCCCCCCCCCCCTTTGATGCTGCTAATCCTGCATAATGCACGGGCATAGTATTGATTTGGAACCCCCCCCGCCCACCTCCTACGCATTTTCCATATGCTGAATTCCTCTTGATATGCAAATTATTTTGTTTAGGCGCTCTTCTTCCCACCTCCCCCCCCTCTAACCCAGCTTAAATATACGCTCCAAGCTTGGGGTGTTTCATTCTTCGCCTGAGGATGGCTGCTTGCGTTGTGGCCGAAACGTCGTGAGAATTGTTTTATTATGTTTTATTTTTATTATTTTATTACTTCCCTTCTACGTGACTTTACCGAAAGAACCAAGAAGATACACTTCACTATAATTGTCAGAATCATTCCACTATCATTTCACCAATGTTTCGTCGTCATTTAGCCATCATTTGACCATTCATTCACCATCAAAACGAGACATCACCCAGCAACCTGCACTGTTGTGACGATGTGCCGAGCTGTCGATGAATGTCACCTGTCTCAGCTAGCGGCGAGTGCTGTGAATTGCGTGTGCACGGATTGATTGTTTAGGGTTTAAGTGAATTATACCACGTGCAGATCACGCGACGGTGTTGGGGTGAATTAACGTCGTAAAAGACAACACAAATCGAGGAGAAAGGGTGTGCGGGGGAGAGGGGTCTACAGGAGAGGGTATGGAATTAAAAGCCAAGGGGAGAAGGGTCTAGATGGTGATGCCAGGGTCTGGTAGAGAGAGGGTCGGGTAGAGATATGGTAGGATAGCTGAGAGGGTCTGTAGGAGATGGCATAGAGGAGCGGCTCTGCAGTGAGAGGGTCGGAGAGAAGGGTCTGTGGGAGAGTAGGGGAGAGGGGGCTGAAGGGAGGGGACAGGGGTGCCCTCACATAGGGGTTATCCTCGATCTCCTCCAGGGCCTTGATCTCGCGCAGGGCCTGGTTGGGAATCCCATCCTCCAGACGCCTCAGGGCCACTTTCTTCAGCGCCACTGTCTCCCCACTCTGTGGACACAACAATAGTGAGGTCACCATGGTGCTCGTGCCAGGCTAGGTGCACTTGGAGGCCACGCATGTGTTGCAGGTTCACTGGCGGTGAGGTCACGGCACATATGTAAAGACATATATTAGACAGAAATATAGAAAGAAAATCCCTATAAATATATACATATATGGCTTGATTTATTTTCAATGCATATTTTGTGGGTCACTGCTAAATCAAGAGGTGGGACGCGATCAGTAGTAGCCACAGCCATATGAAAGAAGTACAGTATACTGGATGTGGTATACCGGGTAAGGAAATAGTTCCACGGGTCGCTGACCCGAACAGGACCGGTTGAAATTAAGCCCTTCATATATACTGTACGTAAACTTGATTTGGAGCTTTCGTAACTGCAGGAATTACTGTTTGGTTCTTTCGGTAAAGTCACTTAGCAGGAAAAATAAATTAAATACTGTAGTAGCATACGACGTTTGATTGCAACACAAGCAATCATCATCAGGTACGAATGAAAGAGAAAACAAACCTAGTAAAATTTCGATTTAAAGCTTTCGTGACTGCAGGGATTCATATTATTGGCTCTTTCGGTAAAGTCACGTACAAGGGAAATAATAAAATAATAAAAATATAAAACAATAAAATTATCACGACGTTTCGACTGCAACACAAGCAATCATCATGTGTGACTTTACCGAAAGAACCAGGAATATGAAACCTAGCAAACTTACAAATATATACACCCTGACACAGGCACATGTTAAGTAAACATGGAACCAGTGGCGGCTCCTGCAAAATCTCTCAGGGGGGGGCAAATGTCTGGATGATTGATAAGGATAAGGTCCACCCATGCAATGGATAAATTAACAGCTTAAGCATGTAAAGGCAACTTCACTTCTTTAATATTAATGAAAAATAAAGTAACTCTTACAATACATCTTGTTTGTTTCTATACTCACTATTAAAACAAACCACTCAAGTTTATTTTATTAAAGATTCCACTAGGTGGCGACAAATTATATTGTTGGATGAAACGTGCTTACGTATGATGACGTAAGCACGTATGATGACGTAAGCACGTTAGGGCGAGCCCTCCCGGAAGCCATAGAGAATGCATTGCAGCGCCCCCCGTTCGAAAAAAAACATCTTTGAATGTAAGTCTATGGGGCCACTCGGGGCGATTCTCAGCTGGAGGGAAATCGCCCAAAAAGAGGCGGTACTCCACAGAACGTAGCATGACGCTGATTGGACTATATCCAGAGGCACAGTGACGGCTAGCGTGACTCTGTGGTTGAATGCCATTGGTGGTGCGTCGCCCAATCGCCCTAATGAAGAAACCGCCCCTGCATGGAACGATAGGCCATGATTGGCCCAACGTTGGTCCAACAGTTCCAAACACGTGCTGACGTTGGCCCGACATTTCCATGTTGACTGGGAAGCGGCACATGTTGGAGATATCATGTAAACGTGTGAGTGGTACAGGGTCAGTGACACGCTGTGTTCTCGACGTGCTATGTTAATTCTCACGCCACGTGTTTCTTGCCTTGTCAGTGACGTGTATCAGTGGAGTCGTCAAGGGCTGAGGTTTATGATGCTACGCCGTATGTCCCACGTGCTTGGCATGTCAGTGACGCGCGGACTGGGCCCTCTCACCTCGATGTGCTTGGCTCTGAACACGATCCCATGAGCCCCTTCCCCGATGCGACCCAGGATCGTGTACTGCTCCATTGCGGGGCCCCGACAAATACCCAGACCCAGGGAGACAGAGACCCCTCCACCTCTCTTAGTCTCTCTGAAGATGCAGTCTCTCTTCTTTCTTCTTGGAGACGCGGATATAGCCTCTGCTCTCCCAAATAACGCGCGGCGTCTCTGCTTTGCCAGCAGTCAAGGATCATTTGCCCTTTCTTCTCTTGCCGCGAGACAGGATATCACTTCTCTCCCAGGAGATGGGGGGGGAGGTCTTTCCCCTATCCTCTTCCAAGAGATGGAGACTGTCTTGTCTGCTGGAGGAGACAGGGTCAAGATACGGGTTAGTCTCTCCACTGCTCTCTCATGCGATAGGGTCTGTTTCCTTTCCTTCTGTGGCAGGGTTTAGGGGTCTATTATTTGTCTATTCTCGTCTCTGCTGGAAGGAATGGTCTCTGTGTCTCTCTGTGTCTCTCCTTCCCTCTCCTCCCAGAACCGGGGTGTCCCCTGCTGCTATCCTCGGAGACGGAGGGGGTGGGAGGTCTTCCCAACCGTTACTTCTCCTTGCTCATCCCAGGAGATGGGAACCACTCACACATTTCTCTCTCTCTCTCCAGATGGGTTCTCTCTCCTCTCCCTACCTCCTACGAGAAGACAGAGATGTTCTCACCTCATTTCCTCCTACCCTAGGAGCCAGAGGATCTCTCCCTAGGAGCCAGGAGCTCCCTCTCTCTCCCTCGGAGCCAGACGGTCTCTCTCCCCTCTCTCTCTCTCCCTAGGAGCCAGACGGTCTCTCTCCCCTCGCTCTCTCTCCCTAGGAGCCAGGGACTCTCTCTCTAGGAGCCAGACGGTCTCTCTCCCCTCGCTCTCTCTCCCTAGGAGCCAGGGACTCTCTCTCTCTCTAGGAGCCAGACGGTCTCTCTCCCCTCGCTCTCTCTCCCTAGGAGCCAGGGACTCTCTCTCTCTCTAGGAGCCAGACGGTCTCTCTCCCCTCGCTCTCCCTGTTGACTCGTCGTCGTTATGGGGACCCGCGTGTGGGGGCATCGATTTACGGCACCTAGCGCCGTCGCAAAAACAACATTTTTTACGACACACGCGAGTGCACAAAGACAAAGGTCCCCCCACCCCCGGTGTAGCCTTCGCGTCCGTTGTTGGGGCAAGGGCTGTGAACGGGGGTGGTGGGGTGACGTCACATCCGCTTTACGACAGCCGTAAGGAGGGTTGCTCAGGGCGGCCTTCCCTGGTGAGGAGGTGGGTGGTGAGTGAGGAGGTGGTGGTGGTGGTGAGTAAGAAGGAAAGTTGTGGGTGAGGAGGAGGTGGTGGTGGTGAGTAAGAAGGAAAGTTGTGGGTGAGGAGGAGGAGGTGGTGGTGGGTGACGAAGAGGAGTGGTGAGTGAGGACGAGGTTGTGGGTGACGAGGTGGTGGGTAACGAAGAGGCGTGAGTGAGGAGGACGTGGTGGTGAGTGAGGAAGAGGAGGTGGTGAGTGAGGAGGTGGTGGGTGACGAAGAGGAGGTGGTGGGTTAGGAGGAGGTGTTGGTGGGTGGGTGACGAGAAAGGAGGTGCTGAGTGAGGAGGTGGTGGTGGTGGAGGAGGAGGAGGCCGTACAAGGCGTTCGCAAACTCGGCGCGTCGACATGGGGAAGGAGAAGGCCGGCTTCCTCACGCCCAAGGCGATCGCCAACCGCATCAAGGCCAAGGGCCTACAGAAGCTGCGATGGTATTGCCAGATGTGCCAGAAGCAGTGCCGAGACGAGGTGAGGTTATCCCCGTCGTCGTCATCATCACCGCCGCATTTATGATTAAGTTCAAGTTCATTTACTAGGTATAGCCCTGTGAGCCATTCGGCTCTTGAATCGGGTGCAACCGCAAGAAACAAAAAACTAAAACATGAACAAAAAATATCTTAAAGTGAATATGTGACTAAGTGCAAACAGAAAATCCAAGAAAAGACAGCAAAATATTGCAGAAAAAAACACCGTACACCAAGGCTGTGTGCAAAAATCCCAGTGGGATGCAAGTCAAACAACAACAACAACCATAAGACAACTTAGATTAAGGCCATCAGTCTAACTCTGTACTACAACAAACAAACATGGCTAAACCAATACACTTTTCTAAATCACCAACGCATGATTTTGATTATTGGTGCGTTTTTGGCAATGGTGTACAAGCATAAATAATAACAATACCAGCATAACTCAACGCGTCCCGTGTTAATAACGTCGCCTCAGAGACGACGTTTCGGGCAATTGCCCTGATTCATAACACATGACCGTGGGGCGGATGTGTTTTATAAATAATTATATTTCACGTGGAGAGAGATGTATGAAAGAGACGTCTTAGTAACTATTGACCGTTTTCACATCTTTTTTTTAAAGGTTACTGGTGATGCAAATCAAGACTGGTCACTGTCATCATTGATCCTGTCTGTTCATCCGTTAATCATCATCACTAGTTTTATCATCAAAGTGAGCATCATTGTTTCATCACCAGCCATCAGTAGTTCCTCATCATCAGTCTCATCATCCTCTTCAACGTTAGCTTACCAAATTGTTCCTCATCAGTTGTTCATTCCGGTAATGTTGTTATATCTGATATTATAATATTTATATTATCAGAGTGTTTTTGTTGTTGTTGCATTTCGACTGCAAGTATTGTGGTTTATGCAGACATGAATCCTCGTAAAAAGGTTTCAGTTTTGGTGCCAGAAAAAGGGGAAAAACCCTATTATATTTTGGTACTGGCAAAGGAGGTCTAATGATGTAGTTATATCTTGTTCACCTTCATAATCCTCATTGCTTAACCATTATCATAGCGACCGTAATAATGTCATCAATTCATCATGAAATGGGGCGTCACGGTTGCGAGATGTTAACTACCTCGCCTGATATACAAGCTCAGTGGGCCTTACCTGGTGACATTAAATAGTTTTTAGTTTAGTTAAATCACCATTTGTTCACCATCATAATCAATTGTACTCTTTGGTTCTTTCGGAAAAGTCACGTAGGTAGAAATAAAATAAAATAAATCACCACGTTTTGATCGCAACACAAGCAACCTTCATCAGGTGGAACAACCACAGCAAGAAAAAATGCTGACTATTGCTTGTGTTGCGATCGAAACGTCGTGATTTGTTTTATTTTATTTCTACCTACGTGACTTTACTGAAGAACCAAAGAGTATGAATTCCTGCAGTCACGAAAGCTTCAAATCAATATTCATAATCAATTGGTTAATAATCATAATACTTAGTTCCGTCATCATTCAACCTAGTTCCGTCATGATCCGTCATCAGTTATCGTCATCAATTGTACATGATCACCACCGTTAGTTGTGGTTCTTCTTGATTACTGACTGGGCCAAATGTATCTGCCGTTCACAGAATGGTTTCAAGTGCCACTGCTTGTCCGAGTCTCACCAGCGGCAGCTGTTGCTGGCCTCGGAGAACCCAGAGAACTTCATGGACTTCTACTCAAAGTGAGCTTGGCCCCTGCTAAATACAACCAGAACCATGTTCCTGCAGGCTCAACATCCACTCCTTTGCCTGCGACAGTGTATTTGTCTTCTTGGTCCTTTCGGTAAAGTCACGTAGAATGGAAATAATAAAATAATAAAAATAAAACATAATAAAATAATTCTCACGACGTTTCGGCCACAACGCAAGCAGCCGTCCTCAGGTGAAGACCAGGTCTGTCGGGGAGACAGCGTCTGAATGAAACACCACCATGCTTGGAGCGTATATTTAAGCTGGGTTGGAAGGTGGGAAGGTGCGCCTTGACAAAAGAATTTGCATATCAAGAGGAATTTGGCATATTTATGGGAAATGCAGGTATGTGATTAGTACTACTTGTGAAATGCGTAGGAGGTGGGTGGGGGAGTTTCAAAGTCATATTATGCCCGTGTATTATGCAGGATTAGCAGCATCAAAGGGAGGGGATAGGGGTAGCATTAATAAAGGGAAGGAATGTAATAGTATGTAGCTGCAGTAACTAAACAACCACGTAAAAAAACTACAGTATCAACTACATAGTATCATCAGTATACTAAATATAATCTCCAATAAGCTGAGCTACAAACAGTAAGTAATACATTACAATTCTATGTCGCAAAAAATATAATATGCTTCCAGCTACACTTTTTTCCTTACATCACACGGGTCTACCCCGTACTATATGTTGCCATAGACAAACCCAACATTAAATTACATACTGTATTACTATACACCACCCTATACCTTAGAATAATACATAGTGTAATATTACACTATGTATTATTCTATCAACCCTACTGTATATCACACTGCTGTATATTCACTATACAATTACGATACTATATATTGCCTTATACATTGTATTAAACATTACAAGTGTATTTGTGTGTGGGTGTTTCCTCCCATGAAGTGTCTTCTAACCATAACGTCATCTCGATGCCCTCCCATCTGTCGCATCTTACCCCTAATTTCCTGCACTGAAAACATCTTCCACCCACATGGCAGAAATACATTATTGGCATTGGCCACAAATCCCAATGCAGGATTCTCCTGAAAAAAGAGTCTTGAGACTCAGGCTTTTCCTAGTAGATAAATTATGATATCATTACTGTTTTTTTTTTCTTTCGGTAAAGTCACGTGGGTAAAAAATTTAAATAAATTATGGCGTTTCTGGCGCAACACAAGCATCCTTCTTCAGGTGGGGACAACTTAGCGAAAGCACACCGCGTAAGTGTGTCAACACATTTAAGCGGTGTGCTTTCGCTAAGTTGTCCCCACCTGAAGAAGGATGCTTGTGTTGCGTCCGAAACGTCGTGATTTTATTTATTTTTATTTTTTACCTACGTGACTTTACCGAAAAAACCAAAGAGTATGAATCCTTGCAGTCACGAAAACTTCAAATCTAGAATTATGATATTGTTGCTTATGTTGGCTACAACATCCTTTAACCATAACCCTAACCTAAAGCCAAACGCTAACCCTGACTCTAACACTAACCTTAAATCTAACCCTAGCTAGAGCATTCTTTACTGCATCGAGTGACAGCCCACTCATGATGACAGCCCACTCTTGATGACAAGCACTCGTAACTATGCCTTGTGCTGCTTTTAGGAATAAGTAAATAACTGTAATTTGACAACCAATTTGAGTATTGTAATGTTCAGTGACAATGAAGTTAATCTCTTGTCCTTTCTTCCCCAGTGAATTTTTGAGTGACTTCATGGAACTTCTCAGTCGGAGATTTGGTAAGGAGGGCATTTCTTACACAACTCAACGACCAACACTGTCTTTGCATTACCTCATTATTAGCAGCATATTAAAGATAATTACATTTTCTTGAACGTTGAATAAATATGCCACGTCTTTTTACCAGTTTTTTGTTTTTATCAATACAGTCGTTCTTGTTTTTTGTTTGATAGAGCCCAGACATTCCGGTAATATATCTGAAATTATCATAAATGCTGAAATGAGCATTGGGCGATGCAAACAATTTCCACATTCTTATGACAGGGACCAGCTTCTGTATTGAGAAAACGAATAACCTCTCACAAAGTGATACTGATTTTATTTACCCCAGGGGTTATTATGATAGTAGAGTCAAGCCCTGACTCATTTCCGGAATGCGAGTTGGGTGTTTAATTCGCAGCCAATTCTAGATTAATTACAGTATTTAATGATGGTGCTGCTGTGTTGGCAGTGGTGCGCAAGCACCGCTAACAAACAAAAAACACTCGTTCGACATTCGTCAATAACAGTCCAATAATAATAATACTCCCCACTCTACCTCGGGCCCTTCTACACTATGAAGACCATTGCCCGAAACGTTAACAATTATATACTTTTTTTTTTTGTTTCAGGCCAGTGTTGTTAACAAATGTGCCGAGTTTTTCCCGTGTTTAGATGAGAGCTGCTGGTTTTATTGGGTAGCGTCTGGCTCTTAATTGAGCACCGCGCGCGAGCGCGTCTTGCACGGCAGGAACCAAGAGGGTCCACAACAACATGGTCTACAACGAGTACATCTCGCACCGTGAGCACGTGCACATGAACTCCACCAAGTGGGAGACGCTCACCGACTTGACCAAGTGGCTTGGTCGCGAAGGTTCGTGTTTACGCACACACACACACGTGTATGCGCTCATGCACGTACACCGCCGATTAGCACGGTCGGCTACGTACGGTGCAAACGAAGTTCAACATACAAACATACTCTTGTGTGAATGCACTCATGCTTGCATTATCAGCCATGGTCTATCCACTGCTGGATGGAGATTGAATGAATGTACCTGAAACAGAGTGAGTAGGGTAGAGTGAGATGAAAGGGCAGAGGTAGGTGAGTGCGTGGAGTGGAACAGAGTGAGATGAGAGGGGAGAGGTAGGAGAGTGTGGGGAAGGGAGTCGAGTGAGAAGAGAAATGAGAAATAGGGAGGTGCAAGTCTATGTAGGATCTTGAGATGGCGAGTGCAATCTTGGAATTGATCTAGGATTGGAATGGGAGCCGGTTGAGCAATCGGAGTATCAGGGCAAAGTGGTCTCAGTTTACGGTGCAGCTGGAGCTTTGAGAAGTCGCATGGCTGTGGAGGAGGGCAGAGGGGGGGCCACCTCTCACCGAGCTCACGAGAAGCCATTGCCGGTATCGGGCGCGCAGGCTACTGCAAGGTGGATGAGACGCCCAAGGGCTGGTACATCCAGTACATTGACCGTGACCCCGAGACGATCCGGCGCCAGCAGGAGCTCGACAAGAAAAAGAAGCAGGACGTGGATGACGAGGAACGCGCCGCAAAGTTCATCGAAGAGCAGGTCCGGCGCGGCAAGGAGGGCGTCGAGGAGGTGAGCGAGGGGCGGGGGGGGGATTGTTTGTTGAGCCAGAGAGGATTTCGTACATGTCGATGCATGCCAGAGTAAGACCAGCAAGAACGTAGAGGAATAGCAAGAACGTACTGGGTAGACACGCCGAAGAACGTAGAGCAGAAAGGATTGGACGTGAGCAGTGCAAGAGAATTAGTCCGAAACAGACGGAACCTTCATTTAGCCCCCTCGTGTGTATTGGTGTGGGGGTGTGTGGAAGCGTGTGCGAGTGTGGGGTTCATTTTCTTGGATCTTTCGGTAAAGTCACGTAGAAGGGAAATAATACAATAATAAAAATAAAACATAATAAAATTCTCACGACGTTTCGGCCACAACACAAGCGGCAGTTGTGTTGTGGCCGAAACGTCGTGAGAATTTGATTGTTTTATTTTTATTATTTCCCTTCTACGTGACTTTACCGAAAGATCCAAGAACATTAATCCCTGCAGTCACGAAAGCTTTAAATCGAAAAATGAGTGTGGGGTTGTTTTGGTGATGTGTGGGGGGACGAGTGTGAGTGTGGGGGTGCGTCGGATTGGAGAGTGGTAGTGTAGTGGTTAGCCGCACTGTGCTATGAACCCGGCGGCCCGAATTCGTTTCCCGTTCACGACCATTAGCAGTGGTGAATATTTGAATCGGTTTTGGACCTCCCCTAGGTCGACTCGGCCTTCAATGAGTCTCTGATGTGGTATGGTAAACAGCAGCTCTGCGGAGACAAAGGTGGCCGGGTGTTGTTATGGTCACCCACCCCTCCGTGTACTGTCGGCCTTCATAGGTGCTCGCTGGCAGCACTTGCCCCAACAGTCTGCTAAAGGCTATATGGGGGATATTTGTCTTTGTGTGGTAGTGTTTGGGGTGGTGTGTCGGTACGTGTGCGCGCATATTATTTTGGAGCCTGCACAAGGCTGGTATGTGGCTGTGCGTTCATGCATGTGTGGGTGTGGGTGGGTGGGTGAGTGCCAGTGTGGTTGGCACAAGTAAATAACACCGGAGCCCCACTTTCTCCACTTCCGCCATCGTGTGCGATGGATGCGGACTGAGTGACCCTCCGGCTTGTGGTGTGTTCAGCAGGAGGAAACGTCCGTCTACACGGAGCTGAAGAGAGAGAGCGAATCCCAGCTGGGTGCGTGTGGACACTGCACACCCACGGCCGTTTGTAATCCTCCCACTTTGGTCAGGGCCTCCCCTAGGTCACCTCGGCCTCTATTTGTTCACATGGGTTCAGCGTATCAATATTAACATTGTGTCATGGACTTGCCAGAGCGCTTACCACGCCACCCACACTCGTGTTGTCATTAGAGCTTCTAAAGAAGATAGAGTCCAAAGGACACAAACAGCTCTTGCAGCTACATGCCTCGGTTATGGTGTCAAGGACTTCATTAATGATGGGATAGACTTCACATGTATGGCTCATGCTATTGTGATCATGCAACCCAAACTATGGACCATATAGTAAACCACCATCATCTGCACTCCTTCTCTCCTGAAGCCCTCTCATGATTTGCAAACCTCGAATTGGCATTTAGCTCCTAAACATATTGCCATACCATTGGTACCTCATTTGCCAGTAAAAAATATGATAATTGTTTTTTTACCCTTTTATCTGGCAACAAAACTGACACCTTTTTTTACGAGGAGTCATGTTTGCATAGACTACAATACCTGCAGTCATAATGCAAACAAAAAACATAACTCTGATAATGTATGCACTGTCCTTGAAGTTGATTGGTCCACACCCGAGACAGCTTTCCTTCGAGCCTAGTCTCACATGGTGTTGGACCAGATGACGCCAAAAGGCGCACAACTGATGGTGCATTGTCTTTGAGTTGTGCGCCTTTTGGCGTCATCTGGTCCAACCCATGTGAGACTAGGCTCTAAGGAAAGCTGTCTCGGGTGTGGACCAATCAACTTCAAGGACAGTGCATACATTATCAGAGTTATGTTTTTTGTTTGCATTATGGCTGCAGGTATTGTGGTCTATGCAAACATGACTCCTCGTAAAAAAGGTGTCAGTTTTGTTGCCAGATAAAAGGGTAAAAAAACAATTATCATATTGCCATACGCAAGAATAGAATAGTGCATTTCTACAAGGCAAGAGCTGATCGTTTTTTTGTTTAGATATAGCTTGAATCTTCCTCTTACCAAGTGCTCACCAATAGTGATTGACCCTTCATTCCGTGTACTTAAGTGGGAGGTGTCATGTGCTTGTGTCTGTGCAGTGACGTTCAGCATGGGGGCCGGCACCAGCTCGTCGTCTGCATCACTGAGACCCAGGTGAGCCTCCCTGTGCCCGTTTATGCTGCCCCACCCCCCTCCACCCCGAACCTCCCTATCAGCCACCCAGGGTTTTGTGCAGCAAGGTTACACAGGTGTTGCGCAGTGCGGTTACACCTCTTGTGCCTCGCAGCAAGAAGAACCTGGGTTCGATTGTTGACTCGGGCACCCTTTCTGTGTGGAGTTGGTATGTTCCCCCCCCTGTTCTGCATGTGTTTGCTCAACGTTTCCTGGCATAACCGTTGTCACGTCTTCCGCGTCCCATCGGCAGTGCCCTGGCGAGCGCAATACAGCCGGGCGGTAGCACAAAGAGGAAGGAGAAGGGCCCCGTTGTGGGCGAGAAGGATGGCAAGAAAAAGAAGTCTGCGCTCGATGACATCATGGAGGTGATGTTCGCATGTGGGCCTTTCCCACAAATGAGACGCACGACGTGATGCGTGTATCTTCCCGGGCAGCAGTGGATACGCACGCCTGTAGTAATTCTGCACTGTGAAAGCAGCAAGAGTTGGTGGATTGCACCCGTTGGAATGCCCCCTTCCCATTGACGTCGAGGTGCCAGACCCTGGCTCGCCAGAAGGTCGGACGTTAAAATGTACACTACTTTTCTTTCGCCTGTATGGCGAAGAGTTTTGCCCTCTCACACGCGTGTGCTTTCTTCGGGTGCTCTGGCTGCTTCCCACACACACATATATACACACTTTTGAATTGGCTGAACACCTTAATATATAGAGGACCACAAAGCTTGGGCCATTGTTGACAGCGCCAGCTCGTTGCCGCTTATCAGTGGTTCCTCCTCGTGCCTCTGGGTCGTTCTCTGACTTCGAGAGTGAGCGAATACTGTGCGGCGGATTACAAGTTTAAGTGATTACTGCACGCGCAGCTGCTTGTATCACAACGGCTCTGGTTGCTGTGATGGTTGGGGGGGTGTGGAGGTCGAGATATTGGGGGTTGAGCGTGGGAAGAGAGGTCGCTTAGAGCAGTCCCTTCTCAACCTTCTTCACTTCACGGCACACTTTCGAGCTCGATTGATCTTCCCGGCACAACGAATCAAAAATATCCCACGGTGCTTCTGCGATTGAGGGGGGATTGAGAGGGCTGTGGGTGGGGGCTGACAGCTGCCTGCTGCCATACTGCGCACACGCGTGACCGATGGAAAAGGGAAGGGTGGGAGGTGGCAGACAGGGGCTTGATCGGCCACTGAACGGCATGGAGGAGAGTTAATGCGTCCTAGCTTGTGGACATTAGTGAGGTTCTTTTCCTATAATTCCAAAAAAAACGCAGCTTCTCTGGGACTTTGCCACGGCACACTGGTTGCAAAGCAGTGACGTAGAGGTTGGTAATGAAACTGGCGGCTCACTCGCAGTTCATTTTCCTTCTTTCTACAGATGGAAGAGCAGAAGAGGAAAGTGCAGAGAAGCGACTACTGGCTCCATCCGGTGAGGACTCCGCGGGACGCACACAAACCACGATGACGCATGTAGCTGTGTTCACACCGAGTTCTTTGATGCTGCACTGCCGGATGAAGGCCTACCTCAAGCGGTGTCGGTCGTTGGGGTTGTTTGACCGTACCTCACCACGCTGGTCAACGTGGGTTGGTGAAGGCGGGAAGAGTAGTCAAAGTATAACAATGGCCATTGCTGGCGCTGCCCTCTGCCGACAACGTAGCCCCACAGCAGCCTACAACACCTGTTTTGTTCACATTGCCCGGCCATCCAAACTATCCTGACTGAGCTTTGTCCAGACTGACTCAGCCTTCAATGAGTGCATTGTGCAGTTTGTAAACATCAGCACTGGGGAGAGAAACGCGGCCAGGCGTGGCGTTCGCCACCCACCTCTTCGTGTGCTTTGCCAGTTTTCATAGGTGCTCGCTAACAACACTTGCCCCAGCAGTCTGTTAAAGGCTACACGGGGGGATCTTTGTCCTTTTTATACGCTTTCTATTAACTCACTCTGTCTTGTTGTTGTCGTATCCTCAAATCTTGTAACCCACTTCCCAATGTGGTATCGACTGAAAACTTGGTATACTTATGTCATACTGATGACAATACTATATTCTATCTTAAAAAAATATAAACTATTTTTAGAAACCATATTTTTTATATGTAATGTTTCGGCTTTGGTCTAATTGTCCACGCTCAACTGACGTTGGCTGTAAATCACCACGGCCACTTACGTTATGGCAAGCTTCGCGGCCACTTCCTGGAGTCATGGAGTTCTGCCATTACTAGTAGGGTACATTTCATTAAAGCGTGTTTTTTTTTAAGTTTAAAAAAATATTATTTTGTGCACTTCGCCAGGGTATCGTGGTGAAGGTGATTACCAAAAAGCTGGGGGACCGGTACTTCAAGAAGAAGGCTGTTGTTCAGGTGCGGTATTCACGAGGCCACCCCAGGGTATGGCTGTAGCTGTTGAGGGCGCATGTGCGAACCGCATGTGCACGCATATAATAACAACAACAATCGCCGTTTGCCAATAAGTGGCGGTGATGTTTCCACATACATGCAGGGATTATATTTCAGTCGGGCATTGACCAGTTTGTTCAAACCGTCGGGAACTCCTTTATCAAGCTATTTTACTTGGTCAATACATTTGTATAGGCATGCCTTTCATGACAATAAAATGTATTTCATTGTTATTATAGGCATGCACTCCACCTCAAACTCTCATTGAGGCATGCATCATCGCGATCATAACAATCGATTTAAGTCTGCTAATTGATGTATCCGTGCACCGTGGATGCATAGGATCCACGATTACGACAATCGTTAGCATGCTGTCTGTCCGTCTATCTGTCCATTCAACTGTCCGTATGTCCGTATGTCCGACTGTCTTGACTGTCCACCTGTCCATTCGACTGTCCGTCTCATTTTGTGCGTCCCATCTGTCTGTCCATTTGTGCTGCGAGTAGGAGGTGCAGGGGAAGTACGTGGCGGTGGTACGCATGACAGACTCGGGTGACAAGCTGAAGGTCGACCAGATGCACGTGGAGACGGTGCTGCCAGCGCTAGGTAACACCCGCAGGGCCATCGCTGGCATGTAGCCAACCATTGTCATCAATGTCATCATAATCATACTTCATGGGTTGACACATTGAGAACCACTTCTGTGGGAAGTCAGCAGTGAGTGATTATGGTAATGCCATGGATAGATTGGGTAGAGTTGAGAGCCCAAGATTCAGTAGGACCCCCAAGACCATTGCGGTTAAGGGATAGATGATGGTAAGACTGGGCCCTGCCGTGATAATGTGGAATTTCTACAGATAGCTGCCAGTGGAGGTGAGTGCCACCTCCGTTGTTTAATTGAACAGGGAGTAGTCACTTAGATGAGCACTATTGCTGCCATCAAAGTGGATGGATAATAATACTTTATACATTCTAAGTATCAAAATCAAGCAATGTCGATCCTAAGACAGAGTAAACAGGGCCTGTAACGATCCACCCCCAGGTGAGTTGATGGATCGTCAAGATTTTATTCGAGCATCGATAATTATTTTACGCCTTATGTGTACGTCTCGTTTGTATTGTTTCTCATTTGTCATGTGTATCGTGTGTGGCATTTGTACTGACCCTGTTATGTTTGCTTTCTCCCTGGCACTGTCTCGTTTTATATTGTTTCTCATTTGTTCCCCCTCATTTGTTTTTTGTTTCCTTCTTTACCATAAATTGAGCCCACTCGTCTGTGATTCGTCCTCACGACTCTGAATTGCTCTCTTTGAGAGTGATTAAATACTATGGGGCGACACGTTCCAAGGTGAAGTCGTTATTAAAATGAAAACTCGTATATTTTTGTGTACAATTTACTTAAATATAAAACAATGTCTTTCTGGCAGGCATTGGAAGTTACGCGTACATTTTTACTCGTTTCTATTTTTCGTCGTGGGTTGTCGCGGCGCAGGCCGGAAGGTGCTGGTGCTGAACGGAGGCTACCGCGGTCTGGAGGCCGTGTTCAACGCCATCCACGAGGACCGCTTCTGCGTCAGCATCACCATCGACTCGGTGAGAGGCTCACGCTGGCTCCCACTGGCTCCCACTCTCTCAGCGGTTAGCTTCCTCCCAGCCACTCGTTCTCCTCACCACTTTCTCCAAACTCACCTCTCCCAACTGTCTCCTTTCGAAACTGCCCTCTCTCCCAACTCTCTCCTCTACCAAACCCACCCTCTTCTTCTCCCAACTGCCTCCCCCAACTGCCCTCTGGAGCTCTCACAAATCTCTCTTCTCTCTCTCTCAAACTCCCCCCTCCTCTCCTCCCAACTGCCCTCACTTCACAGAACTTATTTGTGAATGTCAGCAAGGTTTTGTGAGGTATGGTTTGTGCAGTAGTGACCATAATACAATATCCCTTTTTTTTTTTTGCTGCTAATCCTACATAATGCACGGGCATAATATGACTTTGAGACCCCCCCCCCCCTCTTATGCATTCCACAAGTAGTGACTAATCCCATATCTGCATTTTCCATAAATATACTAAATTCCTCTGTTGATATGCAAATTCCTTTGTCAAGGCGCCCTTCCTCCCCTAACCCAGCTTAAATATACGCTGCCAAGCTTGGTGGTGTTCATTCAGACACTGTCTTTCCGACAGACCTGTTCTTCACCTGAGGACGGCTGCTTGCGTTGTGGCCAAAACGTCGTGAGAATTGTATTTTATTATGTTTAAATTTTATTATTTTATTATTTCCCTTCTACGTGACTTTATCGAAAGAACCAAGAAGACAATATCCCTTCTTAAAAGGCATGAGAATTGAGAACAGCCAAGGTCTTGCCTGTGGCCGAGCATTGCCCAGTCGGTCACAGTGGTTATTCAGAATAGCAAATGTGTGTGTGTGTTTGTGTTTGCTGGCAGGGCCCCCTCAAGGGACGGAAGCTGGACAACATTCCGTACGAGGACATCTCCAAACTCGCCTGATGACGATTTCCCACGACCTCTTTCTCGTCTTGGCAATCATCTCAAGATTAAAATGTCATTCGGGCCACCACATCTCCTCGATGCCAACGCTTTCTATCCTCCACCAGATCCTGCAGTTGCCAAACGCACGGTAGAGACCTCCCCAGATCACACCGCCATCTGGCGCTAGGTCCTTCCCCTTATGGTTGTTGAACCGTAAGGGGAAGGTTGGTGGCCAGAACGATATAACAGGTGTAGCCACTTCATTCCCAGTGTTTGTGGGTGCCATTGGACTTCTTGAGGATCATCTGCCATTGCTCATAAACAGTTTATACTGGGTCCCACTACCCTCTGACACAACGTGTAAAGTATACAGTCCTTTAAGAGGTCCACTCTCCAAAACCTAGGTGTTGTGGCACACGCACGCACACACACGTTCCCGCGATTTGTAATTGAGGGTGGTGGATCATACGGACATCCTCACATTTGTTGAGACTTGCAACCTACCTGGCTACCAAGGTCACAGTGGGGTGGCAGTACAGGAAATAGAGTTCTTGACCCGTCTGTCTAGACTTGTTTAGCTTTGTCTGCTCGTACGCGCGGTGGGGTTTATGCGGATCCTTTGGTTTCCTCCCACGTGTGAAACACTCATTGAAAAAAAATAAGGAAATTGTATAAACGTCGTCAATGCAGGAACCTCCTGAAAAAAAAAATTGTGAGGCTTTCCTGGATAAACATAGAACTGTTTTTTTATTATAATTGATGCAGAAGCCACACAAACTGCAGGGAAATTTACACTGCGAGTAAGAACATTTTACCGCGGCATTTCCAACCAGAAAATCGGCTGTGCAGGTTTGGGAGTTTACAAATCTAAAGTGCGAGTTCATAGCAAGATGTGACTATCATACGGCATTACTGCTTCCAATGAGGCGTGTAGTGGTGTGGTTAATGTAGATCGACAGAAATCATTATTTTTTTCCGAAGATGCATTTAACCGTGTGATTCCACAAGAGAAGACTGTTAAAAAATATAAAAGTATTGTTTTTTTCTTCTTGGTTCTTTCGGTAAAGTCACGTAGAAGGGAAATAATTAAATAATAAAAGTTAAACATTAAATAATTCTCACGACGTTTCGGCCACAACGCAAGCAGCCGTCCTTCAGACGCTGCCTTCCCGACAGAACTGTTCTTCACCTGAAGACGGCTACTTGCATTGTGGCCGAAACGTCGTGAGAATTATTTTATAATGTTTTATTTTTATTATTTTATTATTTCCCTTCTACGTGACTTTACCGAAAGAACCAAGAAGATGAATCCCTGCAGTCACGAAAGCTTTAAATCGATATTGTTTTTTTGTATCTCCAATTAATAATCTTAATGGTGATAATAATAATGGAATAGCAGCCGAGGAATGGAGTGGGTCAGAGAGGGATGCCCAGCGAGGAGGCTGAAAGGATTATGAAGCAGGATGGATTATTATTCAATAGCAGATTCGTGAGAGGTTTGGTTTGGTGGCAGCTGCATTGGGGAAGCCCTTCATCCTGCAGTGGATTGACCATGGCTGATGATAATTATATTACAGATTCCCTAACCATTATATCTCACAGTTGTCCTTAAATATATTTTTTTAATATTCGCATATACATACTCGTGCAACAACCGCCGTTCGCCACTAAGTGGCGGTGACATCACGGCGTTTTTGCCAGGCTAGGTGCACCTTGAGGCCACGTGAAGTGTCGAAGGCTCGCTGGTAGGAGGTCACGGGGCAGACACACGTGCTTTCAGACACATTCATACACATACAAAGACCCTCATTTAGCCATACAGGTGGTTGGGACAAATGTAGACACTTGGACACATTCACTCTGGTAGGGGAAACGAAGGTGAGGAAAGAGAGAGAATCTTACGTTCGTAAGATATGATGGTAGATGAAGTAAATATCACATTAACGAGCAAGAGAGAAACCTAGTTTAAACAGGAGTAACTTTAATGGCATAAGAGTGACGAAACGCCGTCGTTTCCTGCCAACTTGGAAGTTGAACGTGCAATGGCGCTCTGACATGAAACAAAACGTTGTATTTTATTTTACCAGTTAAAGCTCATTGAGCTATACAGCTCGTTTTCAAAAGCGACCTGGCCACAAATAAAAGCTCAACGGAGTGGCTGGCCATGTGCAAATTTATAGCAACCACCAAATACTCTAAAGAGATACATTGTGTGTAAGGGCGCCTTGTAAACCTCAATTGAACAGGAAGTAGACGCTAAACAGTGTCGGTACAGATTCGTAATTCACACAAAAATCAGTTCACCGCCTTGTGTCAAAGAACAGCCCCTGAAGAGATGACATGACTACGAACTACTGTTGACCCTGCAGTTGCCGGAGAAGTGGTTTGAACTTGAATCCAGCAACGGGGGCCCCGTTACTCAAAATCGACATTGAAAATAATTACCCCCACATTTCTGAATTTGAGTAATTTAAGAATTAAGCATATGGTGAGTCATCCCGTACCGCGAAACTTTGCAGGATTTTCCTGCAAATGAGTAGTTTAGGCTTGGTGAGGCTTTCATGGTTAAATGTCAGGGATTGATTGACCCGTTTAAGTATCCTTTGTTCTTGTGTTATCTTTCACTTGACAGTAGCTGTTATTTTTACCAGCCTGTAAATGTTTCGTTTAGCTGGGGCGCTTGTACGAGTTTGTGCGCTCCTTGATTTAGCGATGCTTATTGCCTTCGTAATAAACGACTGATTGTATTTTTTATGGACGTTAACGCGGCGATATATTCTTTCATTTTTGAGAAGTGTGCATCTGTGTGAGCACGCTCGGTTCGAGGTTGACGTAGCCAATCATCATCTACATCAATTCAAGGGTGGATACAATGAGTACTGCCTTTTGGAAGTCCGCTGTTCATGTTAAGTCTCGCTAGCAAGAGTGACCTGAGGTTACCAAAACGAGAAAAGCAAATAAAATAAAATAGCACCACAACGAATAAATATGAATCGGAACTAAAACAACCGTATCGCGGTTGTACTTTGGATAGACTGGTTCCTGCCATGGGAACGTGGAATTTTCACCGCCGAGACAACCATTGGAGATGGGGGCCACCACATTGGTCGTTTAAACAACAATAAGGTTGCTGCGTTGGTCTTTGACGGTTGTGCCTTGTAGCTCTCTCATGGGTGTCCCGATTGTGAATCTTATTCAGATTGTGAATCTTATTCACAATCTGAAACACATCAATCTGAAACACATCAGAACCAGTAGCATCTACATCTGCAGAACGTGAAGAACCAGTGGCATCTACATCTGCAGAACGTGAAGAACCAGTGGCATCTACATCTGCAGAACGTGAAGAACCAGTGGCATCTACATCTGCAGAACGTGAAGAACCAGTGGCATTTACATCTGCAGAACGTGAAGAACCAGTGGCATCTACATCTGCACAACGTGAAGAACCAGTGGCATCTACATCTGCAGAACGTGAAGAACCAGTGGCATCTACATCTACAGAACGTGAAGAACCAGTGGCATCTACATCTGCAGAACGTGAAGAACCAGTGGCATCTACATCTGCAGAACGTGAAGAACCAGTGGCATTTACATCTGCAGAACGTGAAGAACCAGTGGCATCTACATCTGCAGAACGTGAAGAACCAGTGGCATCTACATCTGCAGAACGTGAACCAATGGCGTCTACAACTGCAGAACGTGAAGAACCAGTGGCATCTGCAGAACGTGAAGAACCAGTGGTGTCTGTCTACATCTGCAGAACGTGAAGAACCAGTGGCATCTACATAAGGTGAAGAATCAGTGGCATCTACATAACGTGAAGAACCAGTGGCATCTCCAGGAGATTATCCAACGTTTAAAGCCACCCCCCGTGTTTAGTGTACATGCCGTACACCATGTTTGCAATCGACAGGAGTAAAGTTGGACTTAAGCAGACATCGACTTACGAACAGACCTCTGGAACCTAACTCGTTCGTAAGTCGAGGAGTCCCTGTATTCGGATGCTGCCGTGGTATAATACTGGATAAGGATTATTATTCTTAGGTTGTTTCGGTAAAGTCACGTAGGTAAAAAAATTTAAATTAATAAAAGTAAAATAAAATAATAAAAATCACGACGTTTCGGAGGCAACACAAGCTTCCGTCTTCAGGTGGAACCGTCACAGCACGACTGCTGTATCAAGTGAGATACAGCTATCGTGCTGTGACGGTTCCACCTGAAGACGGAAGCTTGTGTTGCCTCCGAAACGTCGTGATTTTTATTATTTTATTTTATTTTTAATTTTTTTGCCTACGTGACTTTACCGAAAAAACCTAAGAATATGAATCCTTGCAGTCACGAAAGCTTCAAATCTAGAATTAATGGATAAGGATTAGTTCCTCTCTATCTGCTCCAATAGAGGTCTAGATGTCTGGGGTTCGATCTCCTGGCACGGCAGTGTGAAACATCGCCTCTATCCATCGCAATGTGTCACACGATCACCAAGGTCTATACACCGCAGCTTTAGTCTATGCTCGGAAGGAGGCGGGGTAAAGTTTGGCCGGCGTGGAAGAGTAGGCCAAATACCCTCGCCGACAGCTCCCTTCTCGGTGGAGTTCGTTCCGCCATCAGTGACGGCGTGGGAAGAAGTTGCACGGCTGCGCCTTCATCCTTGCAGAGGCAGTCACGTGTTACCCGGAACCTTTAAGTGTCAGTTCCCTGTTGCACACCGGACGAGGCACACAACCGTGGCCTTGCCTCGCCTCGACTGGCTGGCGTCTTCCCGCCTAGCTCGTTTAAAAGTCGCGAGTGTTTTATTTTATTAAGCTGTAATTAGTCTAATTTTTGTTATATATATATATAACATTACTTTCTAATACGTTACGAGGAGCGTTTCATTGGTTCGTCAGCTATGGCGCACAGCCGGACCGGGAAGACGAAAGTCTCCGCCTCACAAAATAAACGGGTGAGTTTTATTTTTATTACGCTGCAGTATTTAACAACATTTAGCATTTAAGTTAAACAAAATAAAAGTTGAGAAAGTAATATAACAGCCTCTCGGTCAATCCACTGCTGGATGAGGGCTTCCCCACGCCGCGTGTCGGTCACGGGGAGTTGTTTGGTCATACTTCACATCTTACTGGTAGGAACCTCCTGGTTACACCAGCCCACAGGGGATTATTGTGTCCGTCCGTCGTGTATCAAAAATGGGTGGGGTGGGGCTGGGTGGGGGGTGGGGAGGGGCTGGGTGGGGGGTGGGGAGGGGCTGGGTGGAGAGGGGAGGGTGGAGAGGGGCTGGGTGGGGAGGGGCTGGGTGGGGAGGGTGGGGAGGGGAGGGTGGAGCGTGGCTGGGAGGGGCTGGGTGGGGAGGGGCTGGGTGGAGAGGGTGGGGAGGGGCTGGGTGGAGAGGGGCTGGGAGGGGCTGGGTGGAGAGGGGCTGGGTGGAGAGGGGCTGGGTGGAGAGGGGCTAGGTGGAGAGGGGCTAGGTGGAGAGGGTGGGGAGGGGCTGGGTGGAGAGGGTGGGGAGGGGAGGGGCTGGGTGTGGAGGGTGGGGAGGGGCTGGGTGGGGAGGGGCTGGGTGGGGAGGGTGGGGAGGGGCTGGGTGGGGAGGGGCTGGAGAGCAGACCTGTTCTTCACCTGAGGACGGCTGCTTGCATTGTGGCTGAAACGTCGTGAGAATTTTATTTTATTGTTTTATTTTTATTATTGTATTATTTCCCTTCTACGTGACTTTACCGAAAGAACCAAGAAGATGAATCCCTGCAGTCACCAAAGCTTTAAATCACAGATGGCATGTGCATTGTGCAGCTGCACAAAACCTTGAGCGATTTGTATTAACATTTATTTCGATAGGAAATGCATGACTTGGCGAAAAGTATTCATGGCTCTTTCAGTGAATAGAGCTGACATGATGGTTTTTCCTTGTATTGATCACAGTCCATTGTATCTTGTATTGATCATTAACTTGTATGATTCATATTCTATTGTATATTAAGTTAGCCATAGGCACTGGTGGCTTGCGTACAAGCAAGGTGTCTTGTGTCCAATGTTGACCAAAGTCTCCTGTAGTTTATCAATAACCTATTTTGTGTATTACATTAACCACAGGCCCTTGAGTCTTATATCACCACTGTGTCTCGTGACTTGAGTCGAGCACGGTATCCTGTGTCGTATTGATTACAGTCCCTTGTGTCAGTCAAAAACATTCGCTTATGGCTTGCGTTAATCACAATGCCTTGTATGTCGATTGCAACGCCCTATTGTCTTGAGTTGCTCAAAATACCGTGCGTTTTTTTTCTTATCACAGTTTCGTGTCATTTTGATAAGTTCCCTTCAGGCTTGTGTTAATTACAGTACCTCATTATTGTGTTAATCACAGTGCGTTGTCCGATCTCAAACTCAGTCCGTTGTTGTGTCAATCACAGTCCACTGTGTTGTGTACGATCCAGTCTGCTGTGGCTTGTGCGTCAGAGCATGGTGGTTTACGTCTCCTTTATCATAGTCCCACGCGTCTTGTATTGATCAGTCCCTTGCATCTTCTTTGTTTTTCACAAAAGCGAACGGACGAGGACGACGATGAACCAGATTCCTCCAAGCTGAGCAGTCAGTGCGCGGAGCAGAACATCTCGCAGAAGCAACTTGAACAGAAAGTACGACACCCGGGCTACGCGCATGACACTTGTCGGCTCGCTTGTTGTGCACATGGCAGCGATTGCAACACGAGCAGAGTCATTCACGAGCTGCGACTTTGTGCATGTGTGCGGATCGCAGGTGAGCGAGGTGATACAGTACATCCTGACTGTCGACCAGAAGAAGATCCCTATAAAAAAATCAGGTGTGTGTACATTGTGTGTGTGTGTGTGTGGGCCTACGCTGTGGAGAGCGGTGGCATAGTGGTTGGCGCGTCGCGCTTCGAAACCATCAAACTGAGATGGATTTCCGCTCGCAGCCAACATTGGTCATCAGTATCTGAACTGGTCGTGGGCCTTACCTAGGTCGACTCAACCTTTCACTTGTATCTGGTGCGGAGTGTTTCAAACCTTGCCTCTGTCATAATGAGGTGAGGTCATCACTGTCATGATTATCATAGTTTTTATTACCATCAGCTTTGTCATTTCCACAACATAATTCTTTGTGGGGCAACCACCAGAAATGTGTCTGCAGATGTGTAGGCTATGAAGCAGTGACATTACAAATTAAATTAAACAAATGTATTAAAAAAAACATGAATGTGGAGATAACGGTAAACTCTCCAATGACCAAATTATCTTGGAGATTATGCTTGGATGGACAACCTCCTTTCGTAATTTGGGGCTATACTGTGAGCAGCACAGAGAGCAGTTCAGCAGAATCAATTAGTGTGCTGTGCTTCTACGCTGCCGCGCCTTCATAAACCCACACTGACCAACATGGTGAAGTATGGTCAAATAAACCCCCACGACCCTCACGGCAGAGAGAGGCCCTCATTCAGCAGTGAATTGACAAAATAGTTTTGCATGTACATTATTAAACTGTGATTCACACAAGAGACTGGTAAATACAAGATACAGGCATCCATAGCGTAATGCGCAGCCCCTATAACGTGAATTGGCAGTTACGCGATTCATATTTTAGGAACATTTCACAATCGCGTTATGCGTTTCACAGCTACGCACTCAATAAAAAACAATAACATTGTGAAATGTAATTTTTCTAAATAAAAAATTGGGTTCAATGATAACAATTCTAAGTAAAAGAAAACAGTTCTGATGGCGTCTCCGCGTGATGGCAGCGTCCAGTGTCACGGGCTGGGCGTAGCCATCTTAGATCTGCTGCATTTGTTTGCATCTTGCGTGCTGCTGCCAGCAGTCCACGGAAGCATTCAAGAAGCCCTGAAGTTACTCCTATTTGTAATGTATTAGATTTATACGTACTTTGTAAATCCAGGGCTAAAATAATGAAGTGAAATTGCTTAATTTTTATTCGGTAACGCACCTCCACTTAAATTTCGATTTAAAGCTTTCGTGACTGCAGGGATTCATCTTCTTGGTTCTTTCGGTAAAGTCACATAGAAGGGAAATAATAAAAATAAAACATAATAAAATAAAATATTTTATTATGTTTTATTTTTATTTAAATAAAATATTTTATTGTTTTCTTTTTATTATTTCCCTTCTACGTGACTTTACCGAAAGAACCAAGAAGAGGCACCCCCACTTATAAACACGTATGTCTGGGAAAATAGGGTTCATTCAGCGCGATCCAACTTACGCGCTGTTTTTCATCAACGCATGTCGCGCGTTCATACGAAGGACGCCTGCACTTTATCGATGCGACACAAGGGACCGTGGATTAACATTAGGGATAAGACACTGTGCATGCCACAAGAGACTGTGATTAGCAAAAACAGGAGAAGAGGGGAGACAATAAACAACGGCACGGCTTTGCTCGATATGTCATCTGTAGAGATGGTTTGGCTGCCCGTACTCGGGTCACACTTGCAAAAGGGACTCATTCTGGTCTCCCAGTGCTCGCCTGGTTAAAAAAAAGAAACTTGAGACCTGAGCTATGCTCGTGTTGTGCCGTTGGCTCCTGCTGCAGATATCAGCAAGAACGTGCTGAAGGACCACCGTTCTCTCATCAACACGGTGATGAAGATGGTGATCAAGAAGTTGAATGAGGTGTGTGTATGAGTGTGTGTGTGTGTACATGCACCCCCTCAACTGCCCATTGGTCATGGGGCAGTTGGAGAGAGAATGGAGAGTTTTCTATACTTGGGCAAGGACGCTACTGGGCAGTTCTAGGCAGTCGCCCTGGAACAACAACGGAGTGCAGAGGAGTGACGCTCGCAACAACGAGCGGAGCGCCAAGCGGCTAAATTGCAGCAAGTTGGCACAGTAGAGGCTACAGGTGGTGCATCTGCCAGTCATCTCGGTCAACCCATAGCACCTGGGTCTGTCCCGTGACGTCCTGTCAGCGAGCCTTTTCACACTTCACGTGGCCTCGGAGTGCACCTGGCCTGGCACAAGCGCCCTGGTGACATCACCGTAACTTAGTGGCAAATGGCAGCTGTTGATGTGCGTGCAAATTGGGGAGTGATAGTATAGTGGTAAGTACACTGGTACGGATTCGGCAACCTTTGATTCCCGCTCAGATAATTATTTGATTATCTGAATCAGTCCTGGGCCTCTTATAGGTCGACTCGGCCTTAAATGAGTACCTATTGCGGTGTGTAAACATCAGCACTGGGGAGACAAAGGTGGTCAGGTGTGGTGTTGACCACCCCACCCTCTCATGTACAATGCCGGCCTTCATAGGTGCTCCTCGCTAACAGCACTTGTCCAAACAATCTGTTAAAGGCTATTTGGGGGATCATTGGCTCTATTTTATTACGTGTGGAATCATCAGCAGTTTCTCCGTGTGTGTTACGAAAGGTGTTTATGTATGTCTACATGACGATGTGTTTGTTTTTGTGTATACGTGTGCAGGTGTTCGGGATGGACTTGGTGGAGATTGACTCCAAGCTGCACTCTTTCATCCTCGTCAATAATATTGCCAATGCTGGGGAAGCCTTAGCTGACAGGTCCTGCACTGCACTGCACTAGACGACGGCACAGTGTATCTCACTAATTGTATGCGTGCGTGTATGAATGTTGAACGTCTTTCACACCGTACATAGCCAACCGTGCTAATCGGAGGTGCGGGGGAAGGACGACAAACTAAACACAGAAATTAGTTTGCGATTTAGAAAATGAGTTCAATTGAAATAATGCACTGCAGTGTGATTGACTCTACTAGCTTCAGTGTATTGCTTCTCTCTGTTCATGAGACCTCTCTTAGCTTCAGTGCATGTGGACATTCACCACACCACCTTTTTTTGGGGAGAATATAAACAAACAATAAGCAGACCATGTCTAATTCACATATCAATCTCGATATGAATTCAGCAGCATCATTTCAAGCACGGTTTTATATAATTTTGTGTCGAACTGAAACCCCCATTGTGTAAGCGGAAAGGTCCTTGCCTGCAAGATCGGCAGTCCACCAGCATTGAATCTGTTGGAACTAGTCCAGTCTTTGCTTGTTTTGAATCAATTCTGATGAATGTGTGCACTTCCAGAAGTTTGTTGGTCTGTGGTTGATGAATTGTATCTTAAATATTGTTTTAATATAGAGAGATGGCAATGTGAAGTAATTATATTGTCTGGTTATATATTTTTTCATTACACTCGGTCACCGGGACTAATCTTAGCTTTCCATATCAATACGCTATACTATACTCCACTACTCCACTAACGAAAACGCAGTTGGGACATGTGGCATTCTTTTCTTTTCCTTGCATTATGAAGCTTTACTGGACCCAGTGCAATTCCCTTCACTCCGCCGTGTTGCACTATATCCTGTAATGCATTCGGTACTCGCCAAATACCTTTTAATGCAGGATTCTTGAATCGGGTGGTCTACGGGCTAGACGTGACCCATAAAAGCCACGCTACGATCCGCAGAGATAAGGAACAATTCGTTTAGTGAGATGAGAAACAAGTGATAGATGGACATAAGATGTCATGAGACAAAAGATAAAGATTGAGATTGAAGCATGATATAGAGGCTAGAGGCCTCAAGGCAAGAGGTACACATCAGTGTTCGCATGCACAGATGTGACATCACAAGCCCCTTAACATCTACACGTGTCACATGATGTCACGTGGTCCACCAGAACATACCAACTTTAAGTGGACCACGGGAAAACATAGTCGAGGAACCTTGCTACAATGTGCCCAGCTCTCACGCGATATATCCTTGTCTCCAGTAAAGCTTACAAAGCATAACCATGGCGCCTTCCTTGGCGAGCGCCTTTTGCACCGTTGAGATTGTCGTGAATGCCAAATATGTACCCTTTGAATTGTGTCATTTTATTGGAATGCGCCCGGAACTCGCTGTGCCTGGTCTCTCGTTCCCGCTTTCCCCCGGCAGTGCGAACGAGAAGCTGGGGCTGCTCATGCTCCTGCTCAGCATCATCTTCATGAAGGGCGGCGTCCTCAAGTGCGGTGCGCGCCACACTGCATCGCCACTCGAAACACTCCAGAGGGGGGGCTAACGACGGCCTCCTAGATTCGCCAATTTACGTCGAACTTTAAGCTCGCAGATACGCGCATCAAATCGTAGGTGTGCGAGATTGCGTTGTTCGATCCATCTGTGTTTCGTGTAATGGGGTTGACGTGATTCCCCCTCCCAACCACCAGAAGTTGCTACATTGGCTTTATCGAGACCAAAACATTCACCAATTGAGTTATCTTATATTTTTGTGTTCTAAGATGAGTAGGCACTTCCAAGGCATCTGCTAGTGTTTTCTGCAGTTAAAATCAGGTTTGTCTTGAAAACTAGACTTATGGGCTACATTGGATTTTAATAATCATTTACGGCCCTTAATCCACCAATGGATGATGGACAGCCCACGCTTTGTCGATCATGGACTTTCTTTCAACATACTTCACCATGCTGGCCAGGACAGGGATGGTGAAGGGCAGGGTGCCAGGATCTGTTCGTAGCTCTGTGCGTGATCCACTGCACCCCTGCCGCACCCACCCCCAGACTCTGACCATGTTATAAATAAGGATACCCTCTGTATCTCCTGAATATTTCCACTACAAGTTGAAATATATTTAGTGGAACTACACCACTGTGAAAATAATTGCAGTAATTACATAATTTAATGCACGGCAATGTTTTTATTTGTGTTACAGCAAAGCTGTGGTACGTGCTAAAGAAGTTTGGAATCGATCAGAGGTATGTTGTCCTTCGTTTTAATGCCCACACGCTGTTAGTGTTGTGCACTTAAGAGTATTTGTCTGCTATAAATTTCCACTTAACCCACTTCGTTGAGCTATCATTTGTGGCCAGGTCACTTTTCAAAAAGAGCTATATAGCTGAGTGGGCCTTACCTGGTAAAATAAAAAATAGTTTATTGTTCATCCGGTGAATACAGCCCTAGGCCATGTGTTCTGGGTTGTCTCACACCAGTGAGAATCTCCGTTCATGGCAAAACAAGGCACCCAGGCAAGACGGCTTGGGATATCCCACTAATCCCAGCAAATTTCATGCGTTGCTTTAGTTTGGATGTTGAAGCATTTGGCATTGGCACTAAATGGTAAGAATCCTTAATTTGAACTGGTGTGACAGCAACTTGCTGCGACCCACAGTACCTTAAATAAGTTGCTTGTGAAGGCATCCTGTTTCTTAAATGTATAATTATTAGAAGTAATACAAATTAAATTCTTCTGTTGCGAAACTCCCTTCCCGTGGGTGTCGAGGTGCAATACCCTGACTTTCCAGGAGCATTTGGTGCAGCAAACTGCAGCATAATCGCCATCTGTCCCGTCTGTGTGGGAAATATTGTTACCCACTCGCAGAGGTGGGACAAAGTCATTATTATGCAAGTCCAAGTCGAGTCGCAAGTCATCAAATTCATGACTCGAGTCTGACTCGAGTCCAAGTCACATGACTCGAGTCCACATCTCATAGGTGGGACAAAGTCATTGTTATGCAAGTCCAAGTCGAGTCGCAAGTCATCAAATTCATGACTCGAGTCTGACTCGAGTCCAAGTCACATGACTCGAGTCCACACCTCTGCCCACTCGTACGTGTGGGGCTTCTCCCGGTGCCCTGGTTTCCTCCCGCTTGTATAAACACTCATGAATGAGCTGTAAACGTCTTCATATATCCACTCCTCCTTTTTGCAGACTGTGCAGTGATGTGAAATGCAGTTTCCATGAATTACTAAGAAAGCAAAAAAACACCGATTACTATTATTATTCCTAACTTGGAACCTCATTTGCCAGTAAAAAATATGATAATTGGTTTTTTACCCTTCTATCTGGCAACAAAACTGATACCTTTTTTTTATTTTTTGGCGTCATCTGGTCCAACCCATGTGAGACTAGGCTCTAAGGAAAGCTGTTTCGGGTGTGGATCAATCAACTTCAAGGACAGTGCATACATTATCAGAGTTATGTTTTTTGTTTGCATTATGACTGCAGGTATTGTGGTCTATGCAAACATGACTCCTCGTGAAAAAGGTGTCAGTTTTGTTGCCAGATAAAAGGGTAAAAAAACAATTATCATATTCCGAACTTGTTTGATTTGCGGTGATTCCCAGCCATCGGTCGCACATGGGTAACCCTGCTTGGCGCTAGCCGCTCCCAAGACAGCGCAGCCGATGTGCGCACAGCCCTGGGCGTTGGGGCGGGGAGGGACACGCTCACCGTCTGACCTCTATTCCTCCACGTCCACCCCACAGCACGCACCACATCGTGTTCGGAGACGTCAAGAAGCTCGTCATGGAGGAGTTTGTGCGGCAAAAGTGAGTGAGGTCGCTTCTATAGTCGTGCACGAGTCTTAACGGGATTTGCTGCTCAATTGAGCATTGAGACGGTGTTCATCTCCTGCTTGCAGGCCTCAGCCAGTGGTGGACATTTCACATTCCTATGGAATCCGACGAGCTATAAAGCTTTTTCTCACAGATATCCAGTCCTCTGGACATATGGAATCTCTCCATACGACAGCCGCTGTTGACTTCCTCACAAAGTGGTATTTATGTATTGACCCCGGAGGGATGATGGGCTAAGGCAAACCCCTCCCCCCATCATCGCCAGCGGATTGGATCCTTCCGAGTGTGAGCAGCTTGCGCTGCTTCTGAGCCACCTGGCCGCGTACAGCCCTTTGTCACTCCGCTGCTGGATGGGGGCCTTCTCACGCTGTACGGGTTTCGTTTTTTGGACCATACTTCACCATGCTGGTCAGCACAGTTTGCTGAAGGCGAGAACAATAGACGTTGGCAAGTCCAAAACCCATCCCATGTATCTACACGATGAGGGCCGTCCAATGTTTGCGTCGCATCTGTAAGTAACGAGCGCGCGAATAATACATTTGCGTGATCGGTGTAATCAGTGCGGATGCCCCGAGCCTTGGGCCTTCGTTTAAACTGCACCGTAGAGTAAACCGTGAAGGGGGCCAGCCGCGATGATGGGGGGGGGGGGGGGTGAGGAATCCCCCCCCCATCGCACCGCCTCGCGGTCCCATCCACTGGCCCCTTCAAACACAGCATGACCTCAGCATGACCTCAGCCTGGCAAAGCGTGGCATTGTGGACACCCACGTTGCCACGCTTTCACGTTCCTTTGGCTGACCACAATTGAGCACTCGCCTCGGTCTAATCCAACAGTAATGCGAAATGTAATTAGTGCTCGCCGTTACTGAGCGTGCTAAAACGAGAAGCACAGCATTGTTAGGTCAAAAATATTGCCCTCGAGTATCCAATTAGTATGGCTTAGGTGCTCGTAGTGACGGATAAATGTTGTTAGCGGCACGTTTCAAAGTGTGGTAGGCCTCATCTGGCTGCAGGCCATATGAAATGAAGCCGTGGGCCGTGTGGAATGAAGTTGCAGGCTGGGTACGGGCTGCGTGCCTTAGCTTCCCCACCCTCGGCGTACACACTGGTGTTGGTGATATATGGAATGTACGCCGTGCGTGGTATTCGACTCGCACTAAGCACTCTGCCTCATAATGTTCAGGGCGCTTAGCGGCCGGGCAACACGCAGTGTTGTTGAGCAACAGTCTGTTCTCGGAAAGTTTAAAATAATTGTGTTATCTCTGAAACAGCAATGGGTGGGGTATTTTGGTACTGTCACCGAAAGGAAGGAAAGATGTCGATGTTTTATGGAGACATCTCAGAAGTGAAATTCAACTAAATGTCACCCCCCTTGGCTGTCCCAGCTGTAGGGAGACGTTTATCCAGCATTGAATCAACACGCGGCTGTAAAGAGCCCATTGAGGGCCACAAGTTCATCTTTGAAAGGATACCAGATTTTAGTACCTCCCGGGTAGGTGAGGCAAAGGTGCAGCCCTGAAACGTCATGCTCGCGCCACTGCTCGTGGAAGGGTCTCCACTAGAGGAAGCTCTAGTATGTTTGCCAACTCTTTCAAGCTGGCCAGACATCCCTTTAAAGAGGTGGGAGGACCCACACTTGACCCCATCATATGTGACCTTGCCAATAGACTAACTGTAATGTACCCATTTTATTTATACTGCTGGTTGGACAGGGGTGGAGGGATGGATTTAATAAACTTGTCCCACTGTTATAACTGCCACACCGGGGAGATCGAATGGAACCGCCGGCAACCTCTAGATTGCAATTCTATCGCATGCTCACCATTACACCACGGCAGCATCTATAGAGCACGACATTAAATAAATTGTGATTAAAGAGCGTGTGTGCGTGCGTCCCGCGAGTAGTAGTGTTGGGGTTAGCGTATTGCGCTACAAAACCGGCAACCCGAGTTTGATTCCCGCTCACGGCCAACATCAGTGACGATTATCTGAACCGATCCTGGGCCTCTCCTAGGTTGACTCACCCTCAAACGAGTCCCTGGTGCGGTGTGTAAACATCGCCACTGGGGAGGCGAAGGTGGTGCTGGCCACCCACCCCATCGTGTGCCATGCCGGCCTTCAAAGATGCTCGCTAACAGTACTTGCCCAAACAGTCTGTTAAGGCTATATGGGGGGGGGGGGTGATCTTTGTCTTTGTACCCACATGTGTCATGCAATTCCAGGTACCTTAAGTGCTCGCGTGTTCTGCACACGGACGTCCCGGAGTTTGAGTTCCGCTGGGGCGCCCGCGCCGAGTGCGAGGTGACCAAGATGAAGGTGCTCGAGTTCACGGCCAAGGTGCGCGCGATGGCCGCGATGGCCGCTTCAACCGCGCGGAGCTACGAGACTATTCACCGGGGCTGCGTCTAAACTCGTCAGATATTAATGATAATACCGTTTATAACGCGCGCAATGTTGCGGACCAAAGACGCAATTCCGAGGTGCGGAGCCGAGCTCCGTGTCGGGATCGCCTCGCGCAGTGCAGTGAGAAGACTGTTAAATGTGGAGCCGAAGAGACGTGCCTTGAGATGGTTTTTGAACGAAGAAAATGAATGATCGTTCAGGATGTCAATAGAAATGGTGTTGCAAATGACGGAGGCTGCAATGGAGAAATGACGAGAAGCGATTGCGGTCCTTGTCCTGGGAGTTTCCAGGAGGTTTTGCGTCATACTCAAAAATTGTAAATGTTGTGGTTTCACGCTTCAACACACCGGTGGGCTAAAGTAGTGAACTATTTGTCTTTTGTCAACGTGACACTTTTTTGCTGATTGGCCGTGTCGGGTGGTGGAGGGTTACGACACATTTATAAATAACGCAATCTAACCCAAAAACGTTGATTATGAATAATATTGGTCGCGAAAGCCCGAAGGTGCCTACGACCCGTAGAAGTGTAAAGCGTCAGCAGAGGACTTTGGCGTGGTGGGTAGGACTCGAGAACGCGGTTGATATGAATATTAAAGGAGAGAGTGGGATCCAGGGTGACGTCGAGAAATGTCAGATGGTCGGAGAATTGAATGAAGGAACCAGCGATTGAGATTCCCGCGGGGAGAGTGAAGCCAGTCTTTGCCTAGTGCCAATTAAGATGGCCTCGGATTTAGTTGGGTTTAGTGAGAGGTCATGGCATCGAAACCAGTGCTGTAATGCAGTCGAGCAAGCGGAAGGGACGGTCGATGCCCAGTATTCATACTCTTAGTTCTTTCGGTAAAGTCACATAGGTAAAAAATGAAATTAATAAAAATAAAACAATAAAAATCACGACGTTTCGGAGGCAACACAAGTCTCCGTCATCAGGTGGGACCGTCACAGCCAGATTTGCTGCATCAAATCTGGCTGTGACGGTCCCACCTGATGACGGAGACTTGTGTTGCCTCCGAAACGTCGTGATTTTTATTGTTTTATTTTTATTAATTTCATTTTTTACCTATGTGACTTTACCGAAAGAACTAAGAGTATGAATCCTTGCAGTCACGAAAGCTTCAAATCTAGAATTGATGCCCAGTATGTTGGGAGATTTAATGGAGGCGATGAGAAGTGATGTCGGCGTAGGAATGGAAGTGGATGCCGAAGCTGTCAAATCAGTCGGCCAATGGGAGATGAAGAGGCGGAAAACAGCGGGGGACTCGGGACTAAGCCCTGAGATACTCCGCATGTCAACGGAATTGTGTTAGATGAAGTAGCTCCCAATTTTGACGGTGAAACACCTGCAGGAGAGAAATGAGGAAATCCAGTTTAGTGCAGTCCCGCTGATCCCGAAGTTGGACTGGAGGTGATTGATTAGGCGTTTGTGGTTCACAGTGTCGAAGGCTGAGGACTTGTCAAGGCTGACGAGTAAAGCAATAGAACCGGAATCGATGTCAAGGATGTCGTCCAGGATCTTAGTCAGAGTGGTCTCTGTTGAATAATATTTGCGATAAGCCGATTGAAAGGGGCAGAAATTCGGTGAGGATGTGAGCTGAGGCTTGAGTTGGGCGAGGGCAAGACGCTCGGCAAGTTTGGAGGTGGTGGTGAGGTTTGTTATCGGATGATAATTAATTAGACGGGTCGGCAGCGCCCAAGCCAAGTATTTTTTTGAGCAGCGGGGAAACCTGGCCGACCTTTAAGGTAGGAGGAAAACAGCCGGTGGAAAATTAGGAATTAACAATGTCGGTACTAATGGTTGCAAGTTCCACGGCGCAGCGGTCAAACAGATGGCCAGGGAGAATATCCAGAGGAGATGTCTTGATGTGAAGTGAACGGATTAGGGCCAATACATCATTTGAATAAACTGGTGTGAATGAGGACAAGAAGAGAGTTGGGTGGATGGAGGGCAGGGTGATGACGTATGAATGGTGAGCGATGACCGCAACAGTGGTGAGCTTGTTAGTGAAGGTTTAGTGTGATGGCAGCTGGTCATTGTTGGGAAAAGATTCTCCTGGGTGGAGCAGAGCCTTAAGGACGTGTCCGAGGGTTGCGAGAGGTGGTTTGGATATGGCGGGAGATGTTCGCAGAGTGTGAGGTGAGAATTAGTGCGTTTTAGCTGGCAGCGCACGTGCTGCATTCCGACAAAAGATGCCGGCACCGAGGCAGCAGAGTGATCATGGCCGGGAAGGACTTCAAGCCCCGGATGCCGAGGGCAGCAGCTCCGTGCAGCCGATAAAATGAAGTTATGAACAGAATAAGATGAAAATTAAACGAGGGGTTACAGAAGAGAGGAAGAGAATGGGGGGACTGAATAACTGAGCTCGATGGGAATGAGACGCAATGCTGGAGCAGTCGGATGGCAGCCAGCTCGTGCACCGTCATCTTCAGAAGCTAAGACTGCTCAGAAGAAGGATGAATTAATTTGCATTCATATTGTTCTCTCTCTAGAACGGAACGAAGCGCCTGAGCACAGATCCCCCTATTGGCAGTTGTCCCTGTGTGGCACAAGGTGACTCTAACTGGCTCGGCGATGGGCAGTTTGTCACGTCAGTTGGGGCCGCCAGGTCATGGGGAGTGACGTGTTCGCCGCTTGTTGCAGAGGTTCAGGGTTCAGCGGCCACCCTGGTTAATACTACGGGTGTAATAAGCACGATAGTACTACCATGTGCTGTCTGCAATGTATGGTAAAGATCTCCCTGACATAATTCGCAAGAGAAGGAAGGCTATTGTGAGGGGGGCCAAATTTGGCAAATTAAATGACACCGCAAATTACTCAATCGGGATTATACATTCGCAATTATCGCCTTTTGCTGGCAAGCTGATGTCCCATATCACGATTTCAAGTGAGACTCGTCCAAGGCTCTCGAGTTCTCTCACCTGGTTAAACAGAATCATTTGAAACGATTCCTTGAGTGCTGTTTTTTTTTATTGATCATTTGACCCAAGATTCACATTGTTGGTTGAGTTACACGGAATGCCTTTGCGTGTGGAAATTTTTTTGCGAGTTGCCAACCCGGACAGACCCAGCTGAAATAATTCCCTGTGGTGATCCCCTCCCCCTTTTTTGCTGCACCCCCCTCGCCCCCGTCCCACACAGATGTACCACAACGCGCCCACGGACTGGGCCTCGCAGTACAAAGAGGCAGTTGAGGCGCAGAGCTGAGCGCAGGAAACTCAGCCAGGAGTGTGTGGCGGTCACACACTCGTGGTCACGATTCCACACTCGTGCGGGCTGTGGAGGTCGTACCAGGTGTGTCACGGTCCACGCCCGACAATTTACTCCCATTCGAATACAAACGAGCTCGATCTATGCTGCACGCGCCTGCGCGATTGTTAAACGCATCCCACGTGACGTGTTAAGCCATCAGCGCTGTCTGCGTCATGTTGAACATGTGTACACACGCACACACCGAGATCTTAATTTTAATGGGGGGGGGGGGGGGGGCAAGTAGGAATTTAGTGGAATCCTTGGTTCCTCCTTGCACCTCTTCAGTGGTTTTCTTTGAGAGGGAGCAAACACCACGTGGCTGCACTTTACAAGCTGAAGTTGTTATAATTGCAGACAAAATATATTGGCTGAACTTTCATTTTGACAGGGCATTAAAATGACACGACTGTGCGATGCCTTAAAAACACTTGCAAATAGTTGAAATATGCACCGATTTCCATGTAGCCATTCCGTGTAAATATCCGTGAAGAACTTTTTTACATTTCACGCATTTTCTGTGAGCGAATGGGGCAGCGTTGCAGTGGTTTGATTCTTTGTGAGCACGTCCGACCCACGCTCGACCTTATTCACACGTGACGGAGAACTATCTAATAAACGTTACTTTTCGTCACAAGTGCCGGCGTTCCTCGTCCCAGTGTTTGTCGCGTCGCTGCGTTCATTCTCAGAAGCGAGCTTCACACTCAGGGTGCTCTGAAAGGCGGTGTCCAAATGCAGGCCGACCCTGCCCCCCCCCCCCCCGAAGCTGGCCAGATGACGGTCTCTCACGTGCGGCTTTCACCAGAGCGGCGTGGAAGGCCGAAGTCTCAAAGGTATGCAAATGCGGCGTGGACAGACGGACGGACATATGGGTGGACCTTAGAAAGGATGCAGTGGATGGACGAATGGAGCAACAGTAGGATGGACGGACAGATGGGCTGACGGACACACTGGTGGATGGATGGAATGGACGAACAGAGAGACGGACAAATGGAGGGATGGATGGAAGAGCCCGTGAGGCCCAAGAAACAAAACCCTCGCTTGCTGGTCACTCATTGGCACGTGGTGTCACACCCCCATTATCCAGCACTGCAGGGCAAGGATTATGTATAGAATTGTGAAACTCCTGATTACACCAGGCTACAAGATGGATGCCAGGAGATGGCAGTATAGCAGGTGGGTTTATACTGGTAGGAACCTGGTTACACCAGCCCACAGGGGATTATTGTGTCCGTCCATCCTGCATCAAAAAATGAGTGGGGAGGGGCTGGGTGGGGAGGGTGGGGCTGGCTGGGGGGTGGGAGGGGTGGGGAGGGGCTGGGGGGTGGGAGGGGTGGGGAGGGGCTGGTCACCCCGTGGTGCCCTTATAAAACTCAAAGTTTAACCTACTCACGCCGGCTTGTGCCCACCCTCAGTCGGCCGTATTTGCGGAATACACCACGCCGCCGTTGACCCTGGCCATTGACCAAGCAACCCAACGTTCCTACCAGCTCCCTCCGCAGGAATGTGTTTGAACACAGCTGTGCAGACCTTTTCAGTGTCATTCCGGATCTGCCGTCTGTGTGGTGGTTTTTCTCTGGGGTTCTCCAGTTTTCCCCCCACCGGAAGTAACTTTCTGACCCGCCCCTTACTGGAAATCTGTGAAAGAGCTCCGAAGCTCACCAGATTTCCTCCAGTCTTAAAAGATTCTGATTTTGAAATGATCAAGTAAAACGTTCCGTATTTGTAAAGGAATTGGCCAAAGATTCAAATACAGTGGCGTGCTCTTGAATAAGTCTTGAGCCTCATCAAGGCTTCCTGAACGACATTTGACAACGCAGAGAGACGCTCTCAGGGGTGGTTTGCCCCTCCAAATATTTTATTTTGTTATCGTCACAGTCTAAACATCCGCAAATGTTGTAATGCTGTCTTTGGAAGATACAACAGATTGTTATATTTTTTTTTACATCAGTTTAACACATTCAGCCTTCATTACTGTACAGGTATTTAAAATCAAACACTTTTCTCGCCGTTTTAAAACACTTTCCGTGGAAAAATCTCAACTTTAGCAAAAAAGCAGGGTCTCCCTCCTTGTCGTCACCACCATTCACCAGAGCACCCCCCCCCCTTCCCCTCCCTACAGAACGTCGTCGTCTGTGTTTGTGTAAAACATAAAATGGCCTGAGGTCTAATTGCTGTCTTGCCATTGCAGCTGATAGTGGATTGATGTCCGTGACAGGTACAATCGCGATTAAACGCCCCCTTTAAAAAGGTGAACACCACAAACATCTGGCAATATGCTGCGCCGTGCAGTCAGGCCCGACCGCATCGTCTCCATACATTCAGCCAAAATACAGCAATCGTCGAGTGCGAGTGACCAACTCGAAATCAAACTTGATGCGCTGACAATTATAAATTTGCAATTAAAACACAAATTGGCTAAACTTTGGCCACGCGTTTGTGAACCTTTTGCCACAATTCGCGGTACAAAGTTGATCATTTTATTCGTTTATTCGCGTGACTTCTCCCACCAGCCCTGCCCGAGCCAATTGGCAAAGGACGGTGCGTGTTGGTTGGATGGCAGTCACGCACCAAAGCACCTGAGTTTGTGCAACGAAAATTACCCGACATACAAAGTTAATGAACAGCAAAAATCCGAGCGCGTGTCGGTTGGCAATGGAAAACGAGGAACCCGAGTCGCGCCCAGAGGGCAAGTGGAAGTTTGCGTGACCGTCGGTCACATTAATTCACGATTCAAAGCAAAGACCGGACAGCATTGTCTCCTCATATCAACTGCACACCTAGGGGCGGGGGAACCTATGCCCCTCCCCCGCGCCCCCCCCCCCCCCCCCGTGAGCCAGACATGACTCGGAGCATCATTTTACACGGCCCGCAGCCACGTGAGGTTGGCCCACTTTCACAACGACACCCACTTCACAGCGTTACGCTAATGGCATTCATCCGTTGCTGCGAGCATTCCAGCGGCGCTAATCGGGTGCTAGAGGGGGATATTTTCATACTGGAAACACTGCAGCTTTTCTAATTTTAGTGGCACTCAGGTCACAGTTGTCTTTCAAGTAGCTCTGAGCGTATGCAGTCAATGCATGTGGCGCAACCATGAGCAGAGTTTAGTGGTTATCTTAAGTGTGGTTGCCCGCCAAAGGATTATTAAACTTTTCCTCTCCCCCCCCCCCCCCCAGAACAGAACTGGTTGCCCACGTGTGATATAGGTAAATACAGAAAACGATGGCATTACATTCCAGGTGTGGAGTCGGCGGGCTAGTTTGTGCGCAAATCACCGTGTTAAGGGCTGCGATATCCCACCACTCATTCCAGAGATGAGACCCCACCCCCCCTCCCGTATTAATCCACAGATGCGACTGTTCCCATCTCGATCCAGCTGCCCTCTCCCATCTTCCGAACCGAGCGACGCAGAGAAGTCACCAACTTTAAATCTCTGCACGCGTGGTTTTTGTTCGTTTTCCGTTTTCAAACAGCTGCCGGCGGCACAATTCTCGCTCCACCACCGATCGATTCCTCGCCGGTCTGCTTCCCCACCGTACACGTTCGACAAGGTCCGTCCCTGCTGGTGCTGCGCAAAGCCTTGTTTTCTGCGATCGTTTCCTTTGTCCATCCATCCGTTCGTTCGATCGTTTCGAAGGGCGGTGGCATCTTGTTATATTTTGGAAGTGACCGACGGCAAGAGCGGAGCGTAGGCCACTTGGTTAATTCGTGCGCCGCTCTTCCCCCCCCCCCACCTCCGGCGTTCTCCATTTGGCAAGCGTCGCCGGCGGCGTGACGATGTTCCGCAGGCCCGATTGCGGAGTGTTGAAAATAAAAACACGAAATTTACAACGGGCACAAGGCATGTAACGATTCAACCTCCGTGGCGACTCGATCAAATTTTTTAATTTGAGGGTCCACGGTTCGATTCAACGTTCGATTCTTTCGTCCGATACGCACCGCCGGGCATTGTGCGTTCCGTGCGTTCTCAGTATCCTTCGTTCCGTTAGCCCAACGGAAACATTTGCATACAAGATGAAGGGTGCAGCTCTGACATCACTTGCTCACGGGTACTGCGAGCAGAAGGGCCTCCCCCCCCCCCCGAGAGATGAAACTCTCAGCCCATGTCTAGAGGGTGCTTGGTTTATCCTTCAACGAAGGCCGCAGAAATTGGGAAGTGGTGGGCGTTACCCACACTCAACCCCACCATGTTGTGACCTGACAGTCGAGCGACTGTGATGTACCCATATACTGCTGGGTAGAAGACCAAGGCGGTGGGGGTGAGGGGTGCAATTTTAGAAACTTCGCCAATGTTTACATGGATCGAATAGAACCATTGCACCACCGCAGGAGCCATCATCACCACCATCATCATTCCCGCGGATGAAATGATGAACACGGCCCAGTTATTTTACGCGTGTAGTGTTGCGAGCGTAACAATCGATCAGAATCGAGAAATCGTCACATGCCCATTAAATACTGAGCTCGGATTTGTTTTTTTTACCAGACATGCCGCCTCCCCCCCTTTAACAACGGGAGTGGGACCCCCCCCGCCCCCTCTTAGTGTAGTTTCACGAGCGTGCATTCTTAAAAAAAAATCATACGCGTACAAAGGTTAAAAGTGTCACCTGCAATTCCTGCGACAACCCTAAAAGTTGAAACGCGTGCATAAAACGGAACCGGCTAAGAATCCACAGCACCCATATTGCATTGCGATGCGCTAATAACGTTCGTTTCTCAACGCCAATCCTCACTACCCCCACCCCACTCCCAACGATATGGCTTTCCACGATTACCAACCATCATATATGTGCACTGTCTACAGAGGATTTAATTTCCATACGGATAAAGAGCCTGATTGGTACTAATCACAAAAAAATGCACAGCATGGAGAGGGGCCACGATGATGGGCGTTGAGATACGCCGTTCTGTAATAATAATACCCGCCAGTTAAAAACAATGGTAGTAAAATCCCTGCGGCATTGTTACAGTGGCGTTGCATCCCGTGGGTGCAAATCTCTCTCTGATTTTCCACGGCCCTTGGCACCAACCGCCGGTTGCCCAGCACCGGACACCGCGATTTTTCCCAACACCCGCTCGCGTCGAGTGTTACCGATTGCATTGCCGGTGCAACCGCCGCGTTTGAAACCGTTACCACAAGCCACGGGACAGCATCTACAGTAAAAAAAAACACGAAATAAAAAAAACCCGAGAGTGATCTTGGCCTCGGCATAATACCCACCCACCCTTCGTCCCGCACAGAGAAACAGTGCAGCGCAGCGCAACCCCGCAGCCACCTTTCTCAAAGCTGCCACTTCGGCCGTTCAAGTCCAGTGGCGACGTGCGAGTCCGGTTTTGAGGAGGCCACAATTTCCAGCTCGCGTTTTCCAGTCTCGGACGACGCGTGCAGGCAAAGACTGGATCACGAAGCGGCGTGCGATTATGACGAGGACGATGATGATGACGATGTTCCTGTACTGGGTTCCAACGAGACCAGTTCTGGGAAACTGGATTTGTCCGTCTGGTAGAAAGAGCGATGATGATGATGATAATAATGCAATCGGTGCTCCTGGGAAGCTGCTGGGGAGAGCCCTGGTGATAACGCCACTGCCAACGCATTCCAGTTTTTAAACGAATCCACGCATTTATCGATCACCCGAGACTGGAAAACCCGGGGCAGACTTTGTGGCCAGGAGTGACCACTGGGTCCCGGTCATTCCGAGATGCCCTCTCTATGATATCTACATCCTCCAGGTCACACAGCCACATGACCTGTGGCTTGGCAGCAGCAGACAACCTGTACCCTCCGTAGCCCATCACATCCTCAAGAGAGGTAAGCGAGTGGGTTTGGAGGGTAAGCGGGCGGGCGGGCAAGCGGGCGGGCAAGCGAGCGAGTCACTCGTGTAGAGGTACCGTCCGCAGGGCATCCTCCCTGGAGCGGGTCACGTCCACATTCTGCGCGCACCCACGGGAACCAGCGGGGTGAGGGGGGGGGCGAGGGTTTAGCGGTAAATGGTGAGGTCAGAGGCAAGGTCGGTGCTGGGTGACGACAACTAGAAGCCGGTTGCAGGATCCGTCGCATCGGCCACGGGACCCAGGTCTCACCCCAGCCAGCAGTAGATTGCACAGAATTAAGTAAACTTGTACGTTTAAGACGACGAAATACAATTACCGATACAGTTTGTGTTTATACACGGTTAAACCGTCAATAAAACTATAATACCGACTGGCTGTGTGGCAGTCGATACGCAAGTGCTGCCACAAGTGCCACTCAGCCGTGCCGCTGAAGGAGAAGATTAGAATTGTCAAGTGCCGTTCAAAATCGAGAATCAAGCCCTTCGTGCGCGTCAAGTCTCACATTATGGATTCGCGGTTTTTCACAGTTTTCAGTGTCTCACGGCCATACAGTGGATTCTCACAATTTGTGTTGATTACCTGTTGCAAATTAACACACAAAGCCCTATTTAGTGCAGTGCCTCACCAGCAACAGCTGCTGCAAGTAGTTTCAGGTCTCATGGAAGGTTTAGCTCCAAAACTGTTGTCTTTACTCGCAGCCTTTCTATGAGAATCAAGCTGGAAACTAACCACCATCCAAGGTTGTTATTTCATTTACTACGGGGGTGTCCACTAAATAGTGGACATTAACCTGTTGCTCCTACGCAATTGTGTCTGTGCCTCAGTTTCTTAGGGTCCCCTCTGAGTTTCTTGGGTTTCCCCCCAATATTTTCTCACTGGACATTTCACCGATTGAACCCCTTTGGGGGGAGTTGACATGCGTGGGTCTTATCTGCACCGCGAGATTTTTTTGTTCGCGAGCGCCCACGCCTCTGCAGCTTGCCACGCGTTCTGCGCGCTGCTCGATTCAGGCACAAGCGGTTTTTGACATCCTGCTTTGCTCGAACCCCCCAAAAAAATTACAAATCGACCGAGAGGGGTTGGGAGACGAACATTCATCACGAGCGCTGCCCGCCGCCGAGGTGGGAAAAGGCACGTCGGTCGCAGAGCCGACTCGGTGAGCCGCGATCGAATCAACTCCGCCAATCTACTGCTCCACCTAATAAACTCAACACGTTGGTCGATAACACTGCCCCTGCCTGCAGAGGAGTAGATCTATACTGGACAACACGTCCGGCAATGGCTCGTCGTCACAGCAGACAATGGTCACTGCCACAAACGTCACCTGTTACAAGTCCAGAGTGCTAGCTGTAGCGAGCTACTGCCAGAGCTAGAATGTGTTATTCAGTAGGTACCGCAGCCCTTTCACGTAAAACCGAGTGTCTGCTCCACTCCGTGGGCATATGACCCTTCCTCTTGCCCAGCACATGGAGGAAAGACGGCAGAGCTGTACTTCAAAATCAAGTCGCAGTGGTTTCCTGCTCACATGAGCAGAGGCCATGGCTGTGGTCATCTCCTGTTTACGGCCATTAGCCAGTTTGTAGGAAATTGCTATGGTGAGGGCGAGTATATCCTTAGGTCAACCACTGGTTGAGCTCCCCACAAAATGGTACTCATGTGATTCATCCCATGGGAGAGGATCTAGCATTTCGAGATTTGGGCCTGATTAGCCATCAACGGGAAGTGCCCCCAAACACACCGGCCAACGAAGATGGAGCATTCATAGGACCCAGTCGTCATCTGAATAACATGGACAGCGACAGGGGATGACGGGCCGAGTCAACCCCCACCCCAACCAGGATTTGAACTTGGAAATCTTTCCATAGTGCGAGCCGCTCGCTCTACCGCCAGGGCCATCTAACCGGGCAGTGGTGTCGGGCGAACGCGTTGAGTTTTGCTATTTGCTCTTGTGCAGCAGTGCTGTCAATGCGGAATCGGATGTAGTTTGTTGTTGTTTTTCAATCGATCGCAAGGAGCCGCGAGCGTCGAGGGTGAAGATGTTCAAGCGACGACGGGACTCGTGCAGAATGTGACGCACGCTCCACACAGTGCGGTGCGCACGCACGGCAAAAACCACCAACTGAACTTTGCAAACAATAAAATAACGGAGGAATAAAAAAAAAATTGGAGGGCGGCAGGGCTGGAAGGCGTCGCACGCGGCGGGTGGGACGGGGCGAGCCCTCGTGAAAGGCAGCAGGGTGGTGAGGAGAGGAGGCTGGTTGAACGGAGAGGTGAGGAGGTGGAGGAGGAAGAGGAGGAGGATGAGCGGGGGATGTTAATCGTGGTTGGGGACAGTGCTCAGCGCTTGCGCGGCGCCTCGAGAAACGCATGTGTCCTGCGACACCAGAAACACAAACGACACAGGGAGTGGAGGGGTAACACGAGGTCAACAGGGAGGCGAGGGAGGGAGGGGGGCACTGTTTGTTCGTGTGGACGAAGCAAACGCGAACATAGTTATACATCCTTCTCTGTGCCAACAATGCGGAGGGTTCAAAATTGTCCAATTGCACGTGAGCGCACGATTTAGTTTGCAAACCAATCAAAATTCCTGCTTCACGCTTTCGGTGCAAATTACTTTGGCTAAGAATACTTGCACGCGATTGTCTGTGCCACCAATCCGTGTGGTATGGTGAGCGGCGAGCGAGCGGTGAGCAGTACTCACCTCTGGCCGGTCTCTGTGCGTGTTCACCGCCTCCACCTTGAGGTTTATTTGCTCCATCTTGCAGCCTGAACCGCCGAGAGGGCGACAGCAAAAATGCGATCACCATCACAAACGAGTCTCCCTCGTCAGCGTGTTGCCAAGCAACGCGCGAAACGCTAACGACCTAACGTCTCGTTTTATCCGCGGCTGAATTGATTCGTGGGTAACTTCATTTGTATCGTCTCGTTCGACCACCTCATCTGACAAGATAACGGGAGTTCAGTGGGAGGTCGTTCATTCAATCTTCCTTTGCTGCTCCCACTATCTGGAACTCCCCCCCACCACAGCCACGTCTGCTGCCGGCTGCCTACTCCTGTTCAAGTCCAGGCCTCAAGACCTCACCTCTTCTCCTCTGCGTATGGCTGAATGTCATTCTCTCCCATAGACTCACACACAGACCCACAGACCCACAGACTCGCATAGAAACTTGTGGCTGACTGCCTTTCTCTCCCATAGACTCACACACAGACCCACAGACCCACAGACTCATGTAGAAACTTGTGGCTGACTGCCTTTCTCTCCCATAGACTCACACACACACAGACCCACAGACTCGCATAGAAACTTGTGGCTGACTGCCTTTCTCTCCAATAGACTCACACACAGACCCACAGACCCACAGACTCACATAGAAACTTGTGGCTGACTACCTTTCTCTCCCATAGACTCACACACAGACCCACAGACTCACATAGAAACTTGTGGCTGACTACCTTTCTCTCCCATAGACTCACACACACACTCGCATAGAAACTTGTGGCTGACTGCCTTTCTCTCCCATAGACTCACACACAGACCCACAGACTCACATAGAAACTTGTGGCTGACTGCCTTTCTCTTCCATAGACTCACACACAGACCCACAGACTCGCATAGAAACTTGTGGCAGACTGCTTCTCCTTTAAAATAAATCGGCCTGCTGTTTCTCTCGTGCCTTGAGATGTGGTCACATTTAAAAGCCATGTAAATCCACATCACCCTGTATCTGTTCTATCCATCCGTTTGTGTCATCTTCCTCAGTACTTTCCATCTCCATTTTGTTCTGCCCCGTAGCCAAAACGGAACATTTGTATCCCATTCCCGCGAGAATCGAATTGAACCAATGAAACATCACAACCCCTCGCCCGGTGCCCCCCCTGGTTTGAAGGCTGGCAATCTGACGTCAAGGGACGAGAGGGCGAGGTCGTTGCTCATCGGCACCTCCGATTAGCATGGTTGGCTCCGTACGGTGCGACGTAAAGTTCCACATACACACAAAGATCACGAGCCGGCGACCGTACCGTAAGCCACGGGTGTGAGCTTGATGACCGTGTGGAGGTAGCACTTGAGGTAGGGGAGCTCTTCTGAAACGAGACGGCACCAGCGTTGGTGAAGTACGCTCAAACGACCCCCTCGTGTGTCCACGGGCTTTCATCCAGCAGCGGATTGATCAAGGGGCTGCGCATTCGTACTTTTGAGTAACTTGATGGGATCGAGTCAATGACGTCATTATTGCGCGCGATTGGCTGCTTCACCAACCCATGTGGTGCGGTGAGTGGCGGGCGGCGAGGAAGGAACCCCGGTGCCGGTGTGCCCCGTGTGTCTGTGCGATTCTGTGTCTGGATGTTCTGTGGCCATGCGTCCGCGTGCGCCTGCGTGTGTTTCTGCGTGCTTCTGCGTGTTTCTGCGTGTACCTGCGCGTGTTTCTGCGTGTACCTGCGCGTGCGCACACGCGCGCGCGTCGGCATGTACGACGAGTGTCTGCACGGCGACCACCCCGTGTACCGTAGGACTTGTCAAGGAAGTAGGCGAGTAGGCAGCGCATGACCGCCTGGTGGCAGATGACCAGCACGTTCTCCTGCCGCTCCAGCTCCATGATCACCGGCTCCAGGCGGTGCACCAGGTCCTGGTACGACTGCCCGTGTGCAAAGACAAAGACCCCCCACCCCCGCCCCAACAAGCAAAATTTTGTTGGCTTTTCAATGTCCCCCCTCTGGTTTTGCTGAAAACCCAACGCAATCGGAGGATTTCCCTCCCCCCACGTAACGTAATTGGCTGTGTCGGGTGGCGGAGGGCACAGTTGATCATTAATTTGCATTATACCTACACGATGATCCAACTCAAAAGTAACCGATTACGGATCGTAACAGAGGTTGTGAACGCCGACTTAAAACACTGGTTGACTGAAAAGAGCTGAAGAAAAACAGCTGAAGGACCACAGAGCTTGGACAATTGCTGGTCGTGTTGGCTCCACCGCTACCCCCTGGCTCCTGACTCACCACTACTGCCTGGCTCCTGACTGACTGCTACCGCCTGGCTCACCTCTCGTCTGTGGTTCCTCCTCGCACCTCCGAGTCATTTTCCCTCATCCGGGAGCGAGCGACTACTGTGCAGCTTATATAAATGAAAATAATTAATAAATCGTACAGGTGTCTCTTTAAAATTGAATTTGGCCTAGATGTTAGTTATTGAATAATTTATTTAAGTTCGTGCACTATTTCGCGATTTTTTTTTTCCCTTTCGAAATGCAGTCGTTTTTTTTGCACCAGTTTCTATTCGGTCGTTTTCGCTCGGAGTTGGAGGGGACTGGCGGCCGTCGGGTCCCGGTTGGACTCACCTCCCCCTTGGGGTAGCGGTAGTGGTACTTGTCCTGGTCCCGGAGCGCAAACTCCTCCGGGTGCGTCTCCTGGATCTGCTCGTAGGTCATCTCTTCGCACACGCCCTGCACGCAGCGGCACGCACCACCACCCCCACCCCCACCGCAGTGAGCGTGCCGCACCGCCAATCGCAATGGTGATCAACCGCCATCAACCGGCTAGGATGGTCGCCCCGATTGTGAAGAAATACCGCACAAACGAACAAAGAGCCAACGAGTGAACGAGCGAGTGAGTGAATGATGAATTAATACATGAATGAGTAATGGAGTGATTGAATGAGCAACTGAGCACACGGTTGAATGAGTGATTGATTAAACAAGTAATAGCGATTGAGAAAATAAGTGAGTGAATTAATCGAGCGAATAAATGACTGAGCGAGCGAGGGGCTACATTAATGCAGTGGTCGAGCGAGTGAACAAATGAGCGATTGTGTGATTGGAGCGATTTAATAAATGAATGAAACGGGCGAGCGAAGGAGTGAACGAGCACGCACAGCGTCGATCTCGTCGAGCGCCTTCCACTGTTCGTACGGCGCGCCCAGCGCCTCGGCCGTCTGGATGGTGCGCTTCATCTGGCTCGTCCAAACCTTCAGGTCCTTGATGTTCTGCTCCCGCAGGAAGTTACCCATCGTGTTGGCGAACTGGGGGGGGGGGGGGGTACCAGGAGAGGTGGAGAGAGAGGGGAAGGGAGGATATTGTGGGGGGCAGGAGAGCAAACAGGGTCAAGGGTTAATCTCGTTCTGCCCCCCCCCCCCCCTCCCTGGTCTTCATTACTTGTCTTCTCTCTTCCTCTACTCCCCCCCCCCTCCCCCCCCCTTCATCCCTCGTCCCCATCGTCTGCCCCCTATTTTCCTTCTTAATTCTCTCGCCCTCTTAACTCCCCCCTCTCTCCCTCATTTATCTCCACCTTCATCCTTCCCTCTCATACTCCCCCCTTGTTCCTTTCTCCCTCAATACCTCACTTCACCCTTTCACTTCCCTTCAACACCTCACTTCCTGCTCCTCTCCCTGCTGCTCCTCGCTCCACATCCCCCCACCTCCCACTCTCCCCTCCTTTCCTCTCCCCTCCTTTCCTCCACACCAGTTCATCCTCTCCCCGATACCCTAGGGATGCCACCTCCGGTTATAAAAAAAAAAAACGGGGCAAATCGCGGAAAGATGCAGAAGACGACCATCTCGCGACAGCGGACGAGGGCGGCACTGCGTGCAAGCGCGTGGCCTTGAGCCGCGTGCGCGTTGTTATTCCGCAAGCGACGCAAACACTCCGGAGGACTTGGTTTACCCGGTACAGCAGCAGCAGCAGCTTCCTCCTCGACAAGAAGAGGATCCTGGGAAAAGCTGGACAGGTGGCAGCCCTACGCTGCCCCCACCCTGCACTCCCACCGCACTCCCACTGCCCCTACCCCTTGCTCCCCCACTACCACCATCCTGCCCACCCCCCCCCACAGCTCCCACTCGACTCCCATGCTACCCCCACCCCCCTCTCTCTCTCTACCCACACGCTTCCCCCCACCCTCTCTCTACCCACCCCCCTCTCTACCCGCACTCTTCCCCCCCCCCTCTCCCCACATGCTTCTCCACCACACTGGCCCCCCTCCACACGCTTCCCCCCACCCCCGTCTCATTACCCACACTGCCTCCCCCCCCACCCACCTGCTTCCCGCGCAGGGAGAGCCCCGAGTCCCCGCCGATGCGGCCCTTGATGTTGAGCTCGCTCTCCCCGTGGCGGCACAGGTAGATGGAGCGCGGCTGCACGTGGATGTTCATGAGGTAGTAGACGATCTTGCTCTGCACATGGTCCTGCACGCGGTTCACCAGGAAGCGCTGCCCCACGTTGATGATCTTGATGTAGGACAGCTCGCTAGATGGGGAGAGACGAGGAGGGGGAGGTGCGAGATGGGACATCGTCTCCTTGGCGGAGTCGCGAACGTCGTCACCGCTGCGCGAGTTCATTACCGGCGTTGTTCACGTCCTCGCGAACACCGCCCGTCGTCGTCGCAGCTTGCAATGCCCTTCACCGTGACGGCTCGGGTGCGTTACGCTCGTCACTCACGTTGCAGCTCACACTCATTACTCGCATCATGACCACGATGAAAGCTTGCTCCGATTAAGACCATCATCATTGTGATCAACGTAATCACAGCCTATGCTTTACATACTCATCATCAGAGCTGCATCTACTTATCGTACAAATCATCACAGCTTACACTTAATTACTCCTATTATCATTGTCAACGTAAGTATTAGAGCTTGCTCTTCATCATGAGTAGGGCTATAGTGTATCAAGCGGAGCAGAGCGAATTGAAGCACAGCCAGACCAAGTGGGGTGGAGCGAAGCGAAGTGAAGCAAGGAGAAGCGGAGTGAAGGTGGAGATGCCGAGTGAAGCAAGGAGAAGCAAAGTGAAGCAAGGGGAAGCAAAGTCAAGCAAGGCGAAGCGGAGTGAAGCAAGGCGAAGCGGAGTGAAGCAAGGAGAAGCGGAGTGGAGCAAGGAGAAGCGGAGTGAAGCAAGGCGAAGCGGAGTGGAGCAAGGAGAAGCGAAGTGAAGGTGGCGGAGCGCGGCGCCACCTGTCGGCGACGTCGTCGAGCGGCTCATAGGTCTGCTCGTAGAGCACGATCCTCTTGAGGAAGTCGTCCACGGCATCGTCCTTGTTCATGCCCTTGTAGTCGGGCCCCGTCAGCTTCACCTCCTGTGGTGGTGGTGGTGGAGCACACGCGGGGGGAGGGGGGGGCAGGGGAACGGGAGGGGGGAGGTAGGCGGTCGGGTGGAACGGGGAGCAGGGGGGGGGGGGGGCATCTTGTCAAGTGATCGCATTGTTTCGTATCATCTCAAATGCACCTTCGACGGTGCTGTTTGTTACTGGCCCGCTTGGCATGCTGGGTCTTTGGGCCACGCTACAGAAGAAAAAAAAACACACGCGCGTGTTAAATATCGCGACGATCGACATCACCACCACCACCACCTCGGGGAACTTAACATCGTGTCGTGAAACGTTGCATCGTGGCCGCCTCGCTCATTCGTCGAGGGCGGTCACACGGCTAGCGGTTTGGGAGGACACGGGGGTCACGAACGTGCCGAGCCGTGCACCTCGTCCTCGCGCGGTCACTCGAGGACTCGGGCAAAGGACAACGATTAGCGCCGCAAATCCCCCACGACTCGGAAACACTTCGGCAACTCGCAGTGGCCGCGCGTTTTGTGCATAGGCAGACGTTTCCTTTCGAGCAAGCCGAGTGGGACGCCAGAGCTGGGAGGTGGGGGTGCTCCAGGAGCGGTGGCGCAGCAGTTAGCGCTCGGCCACTACCAACCACGGCAAACCCGAGTTCGATCCCCGGCTGCAGCCATCATCCGCGGCAAGCGGATTATAGATGATATATATCTGAACCGGTTGAATTCCCTGATGTTTTGTGGGAGACTTTGTAGAAACATAACAACGTTTTTGCTTTCAACGTTACCTAGGAATTTCGGCCTGCAGGTGGCAGGCTTTTCCTTTAGCGCGGGTTTTTTTTCAAAACTAGTTTGGCTACTGTGTGGGCGTGGAGGTCACCGTGACAGGCTGGCTGGGTGCCGGCGGGCCGCGGTGTACCCGCCCCCGAGTGATTTCCTGCAGAGCCGGTTTGTAGGAAATTCCACATTCCAACCAGGGTTTGAACCCAAACCCTCCGATCTTGCGAGCCCGTTCGCTCGGCTTGTGCTCGCCGGTTCCAAGTGCTTTGCGCGGCGTTTGGACTGATGGTGCAAAGATTCTGAAATCCCCCCCACACCACACCACACCTCGCCAACCCCTTCGCTGCCTCTTTCCACCCCAGCAGCATAAATGGTTTCAAGGCAGTCAATCGCCAGGTGGGGGCAAAGTGTCGGTGTTCCCACCTTTTCAAAGATGCCTGGCCAATGTGTAAGAGTCGGGCAAACATACCCCCCTAAAGGGGCCCTCTAGAGCTCCCTCTAGTGGAGGCTCCTTCCGTCAGCGGTGGCGTGAGAGAGCGCCTGCAAGGCTGCGCCTTTAGCACATCCTGCTTTGAGCACATTCCAATCGCAAGGAGGGTTTTGCAGGCGGACGGAAACTGAGATACTGGAGGCACACCCCCAACACGCATACAGTCGACGCGACCGGGTGTGCAGTGAACACGACCAGCAGTGCGGTTAATGGTCCCGGTAGTTCGGTTGACGTCCACGGTAGTGCAGTTAATGACCCCCGGTAGTGCGTTTAACGGTCCCGGTATTGCGTTCAGTAGGACTGCGAGTGCATCATGGGATGTGGGTGGGGGAAGGGGGGCAAGGGAGGTGGGGCGGGGGGCCACGTGCCTGGATGTTGGCGGCGATTACATCGGGGTCCATGCACACCGACTCCACGAAGAACACTTTGTACGCGTTCTCGCTCGCAAAGTTCATGATGATCTCGCGCCGTTCTCGCGTCGTGTTCGTTGCGTCAAACACCTGGGGGCACGGGAAGGGGGGGGGCACGGGAAGGGGGGGGGCACGGGAAGGGGGGGGCACAGGAGAAGGGGGGGCACGGGAGGAACAACTATCAATTAGAACTATAAACCATCTGTATTTTACCGGGTAAGGCCCACTGAGCTATGTAGCTACTTTTCAGAAGCGACCTGCCCACAAATGATAGCTCAACGAAGTGGCTCATGTCGTAATTTAAAGCAACCAAAAACTCTAAACGCACGTTTTTGAATGTGAAGGGAAAAACCGGAGAACTCGGAGAAAAATCAACGAGACCACGAGGAGAGAGACACGCAAACTCCAAATATACAGCAGGCGTCAAGCTCGGGATCAAACCCACGACCTCCTGTATACCAGGCGAGGTAGCTAACATCTCACCAGCGCGGCATCCCAAAAGAGTTCCCTTCTCAAAAACCATCCAGATGCAGCCCACAATGCACTTCCCCAGGCGGCAGTGGCAGTGGCTTTAACATATCCGCTGAGAGTGGTGGCGGTGGCAAGGGTGAGCGTGAAATTGGGGCGAATCTCGTCAAGCGGTGATGCCCCACAGTGCAGCAGCACGACCGCCTCTGACCCAGAACTGTTGAGGCAGCAGCGAGGGTTGGTGGATCACACACAGATGTTGTGAAACGCTTCCCGTGGAAGCGTGTGTGTGTGTGTGTGACCGCCATGTGTGTGTGTCTGTGTGACCGCCATGTGTGTGTGTGTCTTTGCGAGACCGCCGTGCATCTGTGCGATCACTCACTGCCACTTGGCCGCCCTCGTCTGAGAGGTACGTCTTCACGTCGTTCAGCGCCGTCAGCGCGCACTGCCTGCGGGAGGGAGGCACCGTCGTCCCGTCAAGCAAAACAACGTCGGCAGCGGCGAGCAGGCAAGAAAACGCTCATTCTATATAGAGAACCGCAGAGCTTGGGGGGGGTGACATTTGGCACCGGCTCAACTACGCCAGGCTGCTGCTGCTGCTGCCTCGCTCGTCTGTGGTTCTCCCTCGTGCCTCCGAGTCGTCCTCTCTCTTCGAGAGCGATGAGCGAGCACCATGCGCGCTATGAGTCAACATTTTTATTGTTACAAATGGCCTGGCCACGTGGTACAGGGACGTGGATCACAGCCCCGCGGTAGCGAGCCCCGGGGGGAGACGTCACACCCCAGCCGTGTCATTCTCCCTCCCGTGCGCCGGCGCGATTAATGCGAGGTGATTATGCGAGGCGTGTGTGTGTTTGCAAGCACCGTCATCGCAGCGGTTGTATAACCACCACCCACAGGCGGTTGCCATGACGGCGTCAGTCCTGCCCGTCTGGGTCTCTGCACCTCCGGGCATTTGCATTAAAAATCCTGTGAATTCTAATCGTGCCAGAGTCTGCGTAAATGAGCATCAAACATTACCAACAAACTCCATGAACCCTAAAAGCAGCCTTAGTCTAGCTCATGAGCCTGAGGCATTAATAGTAAACTCTCAGAAGCCTAATGGTGCTTTCTATGCGCCTTGAGTAACAGGTAAAGGTGCAGCCCTTCAAGTGCTCACTCACGCCACTGCTGGCAGAAGGGCTTCCCTGCTAGACGAAACTCTATAGAGAGCCCACCGCGAGGGAACATTTGGCCTACTCTTCCGCGCTGACCAGACATCTTGACATGAAGGTGCCTTGGGTACTAACATCGAACCGAAAGGCTCCTAAAGAAATGAACCCTTTTGTCACGCGGCGCCACGACTTCATCGTCGTCTGGGTCAGAAGGAAAGACATCATCGCTACGTAAACGCCACGTGCATGGGCGGTGACACGTTCCCGCAGAGGTTTACCGTTCGAAATCCTGCAGCCACCCTGGTTAACCCCGTGGTGCGTATTAACCGTCATGATAACTAGAAAATATTTTTTATTTTACCAGGTAATGCCCACCGAGCCGTTTAGCTCTTTTTCCGAAGCTCAAAGAAGTGGCTTATCATCACGTGGAAATTTATAGCAGCCAGGTATCATAGTCCCCGAGTTACGATGGTCCGACTTACGATATTTTTGACTTACGATGAGGTCGTCGTAACGCATCTCTATCGTAAGTAGAGGACTACCTGTCCTCTAAACGCACGTTGATTCTAAATGTGGTGGGAAAAACCGGAGAACCCAGAGAAAAATCCACGTGAATATGGGGAGAGAGAGACATGCAAACTCCAAATATACAGGTGCCACGTCGTGATGGAACCCACGACCTGCTGCATACCAGGCGAGGTAATTAACATCTCGCCACTGTGGCACCCACAATGATACCACTATCATGCACCATCTGCTTTACTCACAGTGGACGTTAAAGAGATCCTGCGATGTGGTTCGCAAGAGTGGGCCACACTGTGCCGGCGTCACGGTCACCAAATTTGAAAACATTCCCACCACAGAGTTACTCAATCGGAATCATACACCGCAAGCAATAATCACTCCCTATTGCGAAAACTTGGCAGGACCTTCTTGAAAACGAGCCTCGGTGAGGCTTTCTTGTGTATAATAATATCATCAAAGTATAACACGCGAGGGACAAGGCACCGATCGAAAGCATCACGGAGTCCGTTTGGTGCGGGTAGTTTTTCTTCCCCGGCTGAGTGACGGGACTCAACCGTGTGTGTGGGCGTGCGTGCGTGCGTGCGCTTCGTACTTCCTGATCGTCATCGCCTCCTCGTTGTCATGGCGGAAGAACTCGAACGAGCGGTACGAGTCGGTGGCCTGGCGCCGGTACATGCCCACGTTGAACACTGCACCGTCCCGCATACACACACACACACACAAAAGATCCCCCCCATCCTTAACAGACTGTTGGGGCAAGTGCTGTTAGTTAGCAGTTATGAATTCCAGCATGGCACATCAGCACTGTCTCCCTAGTGCTGATGTTTACACACTGCACCAGGTCTCATTTGAGGCCGAGTGGACCAAGGAGAGGGCCAGGACCGGTTCAGATATTCTCCACTGTTAATGGTCGTGAGTGGGAATTGAACTCGGGTCGCCGGGTTCGTAGCACTGTGCGACTGGTGTGATCAGAGAGTGACACTGCCATGTGGTAGCGAGGCGGTCGAGGGGTGGTTCGGCTGCGGTGGGCGACGTGGGCTCGTGGTAGGAGCGTCTCACGGTGGCGAGATGTGAACTACATCGCCTGGTATACAGGAAGTCGTGGGTTCAATCCCGACCCTGACGCCTGTATATTTGGAGTTTGCGTGTTCTCCCCGTGGTCGCGTGGATTTTCTCCGGGTCCTCCAGTTTTCCCCCCCATATTTGGAAACACGCATTTAGGGTATTTGGCTGCTGTACATTTCCACGTGATAAGCCACTTCGTTGAGCGATCATTTGTGGCCAGGTCGCTTCTGAAAAAGAGCTACGTAGCTCAGTGGGCATTACCCGGTGAAATCCAGATGGTTTATAGTTCTAATTGATAGTTGTGCCACCCCCTTCCCCTTCTCCTGTGCGCCCCCTCCCTCCCCGTGCCCCCAGGTGTTTGAAGCAACGAACACGACACGAGAACGGCGCGAGATCAACGTGAACTTTGCGAGCAACAACGCGTACAACGAGGTGTTCTTCGTGTTTAGTTTCGTGTCGGTGGGCGATGCCTCGCCGGGCGATCTCAAGGAGTCCACCCACCTTTGGTGCTGACTCCGATCCAGTTGAGGTAGCGCGTGAGCTTCTTGGAGATGTAGGTCTTTCCCCGAGCCGGCAACCCCACCATCACAATGAGAGATGGAGAGTTGGTGAGCCGGGGCACACATGCTGCACACGTGCACAAAGACAAAGATCGTCCCGTGGAGCCTTTAACAAACCGTTGGGGTAAGTGCTGTTCGCGAGCACCTGTTGAAGGCCGGCACGGTGTGGCCGATACCACGCCCGGCCGTCTTTGTCTCCCCAACGGTGATGTTTACATGCCGCACCCGGTACTCCTTTAAGGCCTGGGACCGGTTCAGAATATTAGTCGCTGGTGTTGGCTGTGAGCGGGAATCGAACTTGGATCGCCAGGTTAGTGGCACAGTGCGCTAACCACTGCAGCATACGTGCACATGCGCACGGGTAAGACCCACACACACACACAGAGAGACAACCACCGATACATAAACCTGCACGTGCACACACACAAGCTGAGATAACCATGAAAAGGCAATCATACACATACAGGCACATCCGGATAAACACATCCACGTGAATGAATACACCCGCACTCACAGACAAGAACAAAGACACACATCCCCCCTATTATAGCCTTAACGGCTGTTGGGGAAAGTGCTGTTCGTGAGCACCTATTAAGGCCCGCACGGCTGCCTCTGTCTCCCAAGTGCTCATACTTTCATACCATGCCAAATACAGTAAAACCTCGTTATTTCGGTATTTGATCATTCGTAATTGGGGACAATTCGGCACGGCTGCGCTTTCGGCATATATATATACGGTGTGCTAGTAATTCGCCACGAGCCGAATTGCCGTACCGAATGGTCCAATCTCGTCAGAGAAGTGGAGCGATGCCGCGCGCCACGACCAAAACAACGACTCGGTCGAGTGACGACGCGGGTGGCGAGCGTGGCGAGAGTGGCGAGAGTGGCGAGCGTGTTGAGCGTGTTGAGCGTGGCGAGCGTGGTGAGTGGCGAGCGTGGTGAGAGTGGCGAGCGTGGTGAGCGTGGTGAGAGTGGTGAGTGGCGAGCGTGGTGAGCGTGGTGAGTGGCGAGCGTGGCGAGCGTAGTGAGCGTGGTGAGCGTGGTGAGAGTGGTGAGTGGCGAGCGTGGCGAGCGTGGTGAGCGTGGTGAGTGGCGAGCGTGGTGAGTGTGGCGAGCGTGTTGAGCGTGGTGAGCGTGGCGAGCGTGGTGAGTGTTAGTGCAGACCCGTCGCTTTGGACTTCACCTTCTTCGTGCACTCTGCGCAAGCCAACCCTCTCAGCAACGTCGTCTACACCCACATCAAGAAGTAACAGAAAGGGACTTGAAGTATCAATCCCTGAGTCTGCGAGACAAATCCAAAGTTTTTGATGGAATTGATGCAGGTGTGTCAATGTGTCTGGTGTGTGAAGAGTTTGGAAAACAAATTTGGATTTTTTTTTTATTGGGGCAGGAGGCACTAGGCAGTACCATTCGGAATATTGGATAATTTGGCAAGGCCAGAGCCGCATATGTGTCGAATTAACAAGGGTTTACTGTACTTATTTAAGGCTGAGTCAACCTAGTAGAGGCCTAGGTCTGGGTCATATATTCACCACCAGGGGCGGTTTCTTCATTAGGGCGATTGGGCGACGCACCACCAATGTCATTCAACCACAGTCACGCTAGCCGTCACTGTGCCTCTGGATCTAGTCCAATCAGCGTCATGTCACGTTCTGTGGAGTACCGCCTCTTTTTGGGCGATTTCACTCCGGCTGAGAATCGCCCCGAGTGGCCCCATAGACTTACATTCAAAGATGTTTTTTTTCGAAGGGCGGGCGCTGCAATGCATTCTCTATGGCTTCCGGGAGGGCTCGCACTAACGTGCTTACGTCATCATACGTGCTTACGTCATCATACGTAAGCACGTTTCATCCAACAATATAATTTGTCGCCACCTAGTGGAATCTTTAATAAAAGAAACTTGAGTGGTTTGTTTTAATAGTGAGTATAGAAACAAACAAGATGTATTGTAAGAGTCACTTTATTTTTCATTAATATTAAAGAAGTGAAGTTGCCTTTACATGCTTAAGCTGTTAATTTATCCATTGCATGGGTGGACCTTATCCTTATCAATCATCCAGACATTTGCCCCCCCTGAGAGATTTTGCAGGTGCCGCCACTGTTCACCACTGTTAATGGCCGTGAGTAGTAATCAAACCTTAGGCCACCGGGTCGTAGCGCAGTGCGCTAACCAGTACATCACCGCTCCCCACATACATGCATATAGACACACATGCACGCGCGCACACACAGACAACCGCCATTCACCACTACATGGCGGTGATGTCACCACGGTGCCTGTGTCAGGCTAGGTGCACACAGACACACATGTACGCACACAGACATGGGCGGTTGGATGGTTGAGTGGGTGAGCGAGCGAGAGGTCGAGTGAGCGAGTGAGCGAATGAGCGAGTGATTGAATGACAGAGTGAGTGTGCGGGTTCGTACCACAGGCACACGCAAGCTCACACAGCGGTAGATGCGTATAAATGCATCACGCCAACTCTCAATTCGCTTAAGTAACAGGGCGTTAGGGTGGTTCTAATCAACACAAAAACGCGAAGATGTGAAACACCCCGCACCTTAGGGTATAAAACCGCCAAGGGTTTGTTTATCTTCGTGGAATGTGGGTGAAGGAGTGGGAGATCATATCGTCAGTGTTGATTCTAAGGTCGTGGGTCACCGAGTCACCAGGAGCAGCAGCTACCAACAGAACGACTGGCATACGCTTAAAAGGAGGCCAATGAGCGTGGAAGTTAACCTCTTTAAAATTCGTCTTCCTTGTGCTGAAAACTGGCGACCTTTGAACCCGTGGTGGCACAATCACGTGTAGGGGAGAAGGGTCAAGGATGTGAGCCCTGTGAGGCAGGCCTGGGGAAAGGGGGAAAGGGGGACAGGAAAAGGAAGAGAGAAGAGAATGGGAAATGAGGAAAAGGATGGAAAAGGAATGGAAGGAACGGGAGTGAAGTGGTCAGGAGAGATGTTTAACTTCTTTCCCACCGTACGTAGCCAAGCAAGCTATTCAGCAGAGGTGCGGGTTGAGGAGAGGGTAGTTTAGGGCCTCGACGCTGCTGCATGGACCGACAGTGGGCGGCGAGGAGAGGGCAGGGATTTAGAGCCACACAGAGGTCACGTGAGCTGGTTTAGAGTGTGTGTATATAGATCAGAGTGGAGGGGTTTCACAGTAGGGGTGGTCACACAGGAGTCACGTGATATATGGGGGAGGCTGGGGCTGATTTTGATACATTTAGCAAACATTGGGAAACATTTACCCGCAGATTAGGAGCCTCGCCGAATCTCGCGACTCTTTTTCAAGAGGGTAATTTTATTGCGTGCAATTGTGATCAATAGGCATATCAGACGTGAGTACATCGAATGGGCATGATCATTGGTTCACCGCAGCTCAAAGACTCGGTCACTACAAGGCGTGTGGTGACATTAGGAGATGTCTACGCAAAGTTTTTTTCAGTAATGGGGATGATGGCCGCCATGTATACTCCAATCAGGTTAAATGTTGAGTGTGTTTACACATTTGTAAACACACTTAACACAACACATCAGCCACGTGGCCTTCTAGGAGTGCATATTTTCAGCAGCAAAACTCTGCACCGGTTTCACACACATCATCATCATCATCAGCAGTGTCAGGCTCGCTTGAATCAATGCTCGTGAAATGGGGACACTGTGTGGATGGTTTGAGCGGGGGTCAGAACATCAGTGGTGGGCGGCCACACAGCTGGCACGTTCGTTTAGTTTAACTAGGCCTTCAAATCTAGAATTAACTAGGCCGAGTTCAGGGCTTGGCGTCACCCCCACATCTTAACCATACCTGTCAAACCATACGGTTTACCCCGTATTCTGGTACAGGTCAATTGAGTTCTCAGGTCCATACGGCGTACAGCCGTTTCAATACGGGCAAACCAAGTGTCTATTTGTTTGTGTTTCTCTCCCTTGTGATGGGACTTTGTAAAATGAACGTTGAGATTGATAGGGAGCACGGGGTGATCAATAAGGTCTGAATTGGTCTGTGATAAGCTAGGCACTGATAAGGGGTTGAGAGGTATGATCTTAACTTGTACGTTTCTTTTTCCATGTTCACGAAACTATTCCCCAATACAACCTGGAAAATTGGAGGAACGGAAAGGACGAAAATGTAAACGAAAAACGTTCCAGATGAGCTCGGCGAAAATATTTTGACCGTATCTCTTTTTTTAACCTTGACCAACATGTCAAAGGTCGTACGTATCTCAAGATATCTGAAACATCAACAATACCACAGGTCCCCCTGGTTCATTGTGGTTAGGAATGTGGATTTGTTTGCGTGGACAGGCACCCACATGTACATAACAGCATACTCATACACACATACCAGCCAGCACAAAGACAGCAGTAACAGACTGTTGGGGCAAGTGCTGTTAGCGAGCACCTATTAAGGCCTGCACGATACACGAGGGGGTGGGCGGCCAGCACCACTCCGATTGCCTTTGTCTTCCCAGTGGCAATATTTTACACACCGTACCAAGTACTCATTTTAGGCTGAGTCGACCTAGGGGAGGCCCAGGACCCGTTCAGATAATCGCACTGGTGTTGGCCGTGAGCGGGAATCGACCTTGGGTCGTTGGGTTCGTAGCGCAGCGCGCTAACCGCTGCACTACCGCTCCCCACACACACACACAAGCATGGACAGGCCTCTACACACATAACAAGACCTTCTGTATGTATAGCCTGAACAGACTGTTGGGGCTGTTAGCGTGCAGCACCTATGGTGGCCAGCACACGGTGCACCTAAGTGAGAGTTGGTGTGGCCAACACCACGCCCAGACGCCTTTGTCTCCCCAGGGCTGATGTTGAGATGCCGCTCCAGACAGGCACTCATTTATGTCCGAGTCAACCTACTGGTGGAGAGGGGCCCATGACAGGCAGCAATTATTTCGTCGCTGGGGTAGGCCGCGAGTGGGAATCGATCTCGAGTAGCCGGGGTTAAGCGGTGCGGCGTGCCGACTGCAGTGCCACCGCTCCTCCCCCGCGAGCCCGATGAACGATGCAGTGAATTATAAATCAGAGTAAAACGTGTTGATTGGAGCGCAGCGGTGTGCGTTCTTACATAATGGGATTGCATAACGATTTCACACCTGACCCATTTAAAGTACTGTATAAGGTAGCCCTTTGAATTTCAGATTTCTTAGGGAGTAATAAATATTGTGATTCTGGTTGAATACAAATATAGTAACAATATGAAAATCTGACAATTTTTCTACACATATCTGCCTCATCCAAATAAAAACAATTAAAGTATTTCTTTACAAGCCACACAGGCTTCTGCGAGTTCATCAATTCAGCAGCATTTATTTCATGACAAGCAAAGACTCTGGACTGGTTTTCCTCAGTGTCTCATTAGCAGGGTCCAACTGGCCTGATTCAATGCTGGTGAACTGGCGATACTATGGATGATTGAGTGGGGTCAGAATAAGCAGTGAGGAGCCACAGAGCTTTCAAGTCGATTTTGTGTATCCAGGTAAGAAATCAAGAGAGCAGGACAGTCTGAAACGCAAATGACTGATCTGGTGACCAAGATGAAACAGACACATAGCGATACGTAGCAACACAGAAATACAGAGACCCTTCGAGATAGATAGAGAGACACATGGAGACCCATAGAGACACGTAGAGATGCATATAGACCCATCAAGAGCCATTGAGATAGAGACCCATAGAGATACTGAGATCTCTAGTTTATAATTTCGAGTGGATTTTGTTTAACCAGCTGTGTGAGAACTCAAGGGAGCAAGATAGTCTCGTTCCCAAGTGCCACCTGGGGCGACCGAGATAACTAAACAAATAGAATAAAGGTACGGCAATGAAAAAAAAACAGAAATCGGCACCAAAACAAAACTGCGCCGCGTGACAAATAAAAAACATTGCACAAACAAAACCAGTGTCAGTTAGATTATCAATTTCCCAGAATGCAAGTCGTCTCGGGCAGAGTATATTCAGACCGGTTTAGCGCTCAAATGAGCATCGAGGCACTGGTTACAGCCCTGAACCAGTGGTGGAAACTCCACGTGACTATGGCAGGGGGCAAGTCTCTCCCAAACTGCCAGGACACAACCATCGCTATTGACTTACCCACAAAATAGTAGTTACTTTATGGACCCCCCCAGAGTGGCGGGATGATGGATTAAGTCACCCCCTGCCCCCACAACGAGGATATGAACCAGCAACCTTGAGATTGCGAGCCCGGCCACCCGCCACCGCCCACCTCACCCCCCTCCAACGCTGGGCCGAAGGACTTTCAAGTTCAATGGCCTCATAGCAAGGTGAGGAATTCACAAGCCCTTACTGGAGTCCAACTTGATTAAACCAGCTCAGCTGATCACAGGACCTCACTCGTTACACCGCCACGCCAGTCAGACCCACCAACCCATGCTAAGGGCAGATAGCGGTGGTTTTAAAATAATCACGATTTTCATAATCGTGAACCGTGCATTTTAATAAAAATAGGTTTACCCTTTCTGGCAATAAAACAGGTGTTAAGATGTTAAAACACCAAACTGAAACCATTTGCAAGGAATCGTGTCTGCATTAACCACACGTACTTGTGAACATGCAAACGAAAAAAACATGCTCTGATAGTATATGATGCATTGTTTTAAAACTGATTGCTCCACCGGCCAAAGACAACTTTCTTTAGAGTCTCGTCTCAAACAGTGTTAGACCAGAGGACGCCAAAAGCCGAACAGCACAAAGACAATGCCACTATCAGGGCATGCATTTTTGTTGCATTTGTTAAGAGAACAAAATGCCATCACCCTAGGTGACCCATGCACCCCCCCACCTATAGGTAACTCGTGGAAACGATGGCACGGGTGTGGGTAGTGTTACTCTTGTTATTTTACAAGGTAAGGATCTACTGAGCTAATAGTTCTTTTTCAGACGCGACCTGGGAACAAATGAGAGGTCAACGAAGTGGCTCAACGTGTGGAAATGTATAGCAGCCAAATACTCTAAAGCAAATGTTTCTAAATGGAGGGAAACAAACAATAGGACCCTGAAAAACATCCACGCGACCATGGGGTAGTTAACATCTCGCCACCATGGCGTTGACTGTGGTATTCATGGAATTGCTGGTTGGTACACATGTGGGGTGATGGTCACTGCATGTGATGGTACTTGCGGAGGAGATGGTGCATGTGTCGGTAGGTGATGTTAATACAATGGCAAGGCCGTAATTATAATATATTAGGGGGGGACATCCCCCCCAATATTCAAATACTGTATGCTCAAAATGCCCCCCCCCCCCTAATATCTTACCTATAAAATATATTCCTGTTTATATGATTGTGGTTATGGTTGTACTTTATTAATCCCTAATCTCTGCCATTACATACAATGAAACAAGAAAAGGTAAAAAAAAAATATCAGAACAGAGCAATGTAATACAATACACTATTAGACATTATTGTAAAAAATAAATAAAAAGTCCATCTCATGTGTTAGTGAATTTTTTTACATATCAGGCAGGAAATTCGTTTTCAAATTTAAAAAAAAATGTGGGGGGGGGACCCCAGACCCCCTGGAAGATTTGGTCCCCCCCAATGTTGACTCCATGGCTACGGCCTTGTACAATGGTATTGGGTTGTGTGGTATTTGTGTAGATGTTGGTACACATACTACTGGTACAGTAAATTCTGTGATGGTAACGGTATACGTGATGATATCGCTGCAGGTGATGGTATTTGTTCAGATTGTGCATGTGGTGCGTTGGTAGCGATACAGGTGATGGTACCTGTTCAGGTGATGTTCAAGGTGTAGGTGTTGGTCGCGATGCAGGTGATGGTACCTGTTCAGGTGATGTTCAAGGTGTAGGTGTTGGTCGCGATGCAGGTGATGGTACCTGTTCAGGTGATGTTCAAGGTGTAGGTGTTGGTCGCGATGCAGGTGATGGTACCTGTTCAGGTGATGTTCAAGGTGTAGGTGTTGGTCGCGATGCAGGTGATGGTACCTGTTCAGGTGATGTTCAAGGTGTAGGTGTTGGTCGTGATGTAAGTGTGAACTGGCGGACTGCGCTGAACTCGTACTGCTGGCTAGTGGACACGAGCACGTGGGATTTTACTTGCCCAATTATTTTAACATTCAAGTGCCGCTCCGGGAGATCGAATGGAACCCGCAATCTTTGGACGATTGCTAGTCCAGTGTGCGCTAACCATTGTACCACACCGGCTAATGATGCTGTTTTTGGGTGATGCAGTGGACGAGCGGTGGCGCCGTGGTTAGCGCACCGCGCTACGAAGCCGGCGACCCCCGAGTTCGAATCCGAGGTCACGGATTCGACTCAGCCTCGAATAAGTCCCAGGCTGTGAGAGTCTGGACACATGTGACAAAGAGCTTCACAGCTCATCGGATTCCTCCAGGATAAATAAAGATTCTTATTCAGTTAGATTTGTGTCACGTCGCTCGGTTGGCGATGGTTGAACCGCGAATCATTACGCAGTGTGCCGCGTGTGACTGTGTGTGCCATGTAAGGTATCAATAAGTACCCGGGTCACTTATTGCACATGGCACTCTTAACTAGGGCTGAACGATTTGGGGAAATGATCTGATTGCGATTTTTCTGACAGATATTGCGATAAAACAATCTAAGTCAAGCTTCAGTTCAATATTCACTGTGTAATAGATTAAAAACATGTGATGGAGCATTACCACATGATACCATCAACATATAAACTGCTCTATATATTCTAATGCAAGGATGAGAACTTAAAATATATGAATTGCTTCCAACATGTATTTATTAAAATGTTTTCATTCAAATAGAGCAAGCAAACATAGAACAATTGTTAAGTTAAATAAAGTTAAAATAATAAAATAACAAACCAATTCCAATAAGAAATAGGACTTTTCAAAATCGCAAAATATCGCAGCCTTTGCGATTTGCTCATCGCATTGTTTCAAATTGCGATTTCGATTTAAAATCGATTAATCGTTCAGGCCTACTCTTAACCCCGTCTCCCGAGGTCTGACCTGGTTCAAACACCAAACTGAACTGTGCACAGTGCTAAATATGGAACGCACGTGCCATTACGACCACGCGCGTGTACTCGCCTAGGTATGCGACTGCATTGTGAGTGGGGGGAGCGGTGGCTTAGAGGTTAGGGCGACCCCGAGCTCGATTGCGGCTCACGGCCAACACCAGTGGCGGGTCATTTGAACTCGGTTATGGGCCTCCCCTAGGTCGACTCAACCTCAAATGAGGACCCGATGCGGTGTGCAAAAATTGCCACTGCAGAGTGTGTATGAACTGCACGTGCACGGACATACTATGTGTACATATAACCACAATGTCATTTGTATTGGTTGTGCACCACGTGTTGTGTATACAAGCCACGTGTAATCTGAGCAGCACAAGACAACCACGCCCGGTCGCCTTTGTCTCCCGAGCGACGACGTTGACACAGATACTCACTGAAGGTCAAGGCGACCCAGGGGAGGCCCTGGATCTGTCTTGATGAGTACGTGCCGCTCACTCGTCGCGAGCGGGAATCCAACTCGGAACGCAGTGCGCTAACCACTGCACCACCGCTCCCCCAGGACTCACTCCACGCGTGCTCAAAAAAATACTCCACTCAGACTGGCACTCACTCCACGCGTACTCACTCCACGTGTACTCGAGCCGACACTCACTCCACGTGTATTTAGACTGGTACTCACTCCATGTGTACTCACTCCACGTGCACTCACTCCACGTGTACTCGAGCCGACACTCACTCCACGTGTATTTAGACTGGTACTCACTCCATGTGTACTCACTCCACGTGCACTCACTCCACGTGTACTCACTCCACGTGCACTCAGACCGACACTCACTCCACGTGTACTCACTCCACGTGTACTCAGACCGACACTCACTCCACGTGCACTCACTCCACGTGTATTTAGACTGGTACTCACTCCATGTGCACTCACTCCACGTGCACTCACTCCATGTGTACTCACTCCACGTGCACTCAGACCGACACTCACTCCACGTGTACTCTCTCCACGTACACTCACTCCACGTGCACTCACTCCACGTGTATTTAGACTGGTACTCACTCCATGTGTACTCACTCCACGTGCACTCACTCCACGTGTACTCACTCCACGTGCACTCAGACCGACACTCACTCCACGTGCACTCAGACCGACACTCACTCCACGTGTACTCTCTCCACGTGTACTCACACGCCTTCCTGGGCGCCACGTCCCCGTGTCTCGGCACCCAGATCTTCTGGATGCGAGTCTGCGTGAGCTCCCGTGAGTCCGCCAGGGTGAGCGCTTGCAGGGGGTCAGGTTGACCCCAGTGACCTCACTCAGGTTGACCCCAGTGACCTCACTCAGGTTTACCCCAGTGACCTCACTCAGGTTGACCCCTGTGACCTCACTCAGGGCTCCAACTTTGTCGTCCTAATAACGTCCCCGGTGATCCGCACATGAGCAGTCCACGAAGTCAAATCCTCTGCGTGCCTTGACGAGACTTGGATGACCTTACCCCAACAAAGAGCTTCTAAAGCCCTTTACAAAAATAATACACAGTAATAATAATCGTGCTAACTCTAATCTAACATTACAACTTTAATAACACTGCTGTTTGTTACTGTTCGCTTGGCGTGTTGCGGCTTGTGCTCAGCAAAACCGTGATTTAGACAAATAAAATCGATCTCCCACCTTGCTCAGTTGACTCGATCGGCACGAATGAACCGATGATCGGATATCGAACCGGGACGTCTCGAACTTTTAGGCAAACGTCAAACTGCGACCGGTAACATCCACCAACTGTCTCTCACCCCACGCAGCGTTACGCAACCCAACCTCCACCTGCCTCCTCTCTCTCTCTCCTTCCTGTAACTAATTAACTCATTAATGACCACCCAGTCCTGCAAGTTTCAAACCCACCTCTCCACCACAACACCTAACGCGTTTGAGCTCTTGAGATGGACTAATCTCAAACGCCTCGCCAATAAGCCCACGTGGCTAAGATATGAATCCGCCCAAGCCTTTAATACCTAGAGACCACAACACAAAAGAGCGTTTGTTGTGTACTCGCCGGCCTTTATCTACCGTCAGCACCGACGTGTGACCAGCAAAGATATACAGTGTGTATTGTAGACTGTAGTCAATGAAAGCTGTAGACGTTACAGATAGTTTAGTTTATATACTGTACAGTCCCTGCCGGCTTCACTCTCACCCCCGACTCTGTCTTGCCAGGCTCTGTGGGTTCTGGCTTTGAAGATCCTTTATGTATGTGCCGCTCCTTTCTTCACTTCATTCATTATATCGCTCAAGGGGTTGTTCTCTGAGACCACGTGGCCGCCACGCATCCCCCCCCCCACACTGCCACCGGCACCTCCCTCCCTCCCCACCACCACTTCCCTCCTCCCTCCCTCCCCACCACCACTTCCCTCCTCCCTCCCTCCCCACCACCACTTCCCTCCTCCCTCCCTCCCTCCCCACCACCACTTCCCTCCTCCCTCCCTCCCCACCACCACTTCCCTCCTCCCTCCCTCCCCACCACCACTTCCCTCCTCCCTCCCCACCACCGCCTCCTCCCTCCCCACCACCACTACCTCCTCCCTCCCCACCACCACTACCTCCTCCCTCCCTCTCTCCCCACCACCACCTCCTTCTCCACCACCACCTCCTCCCTCCCACCCGTCTCCACCCTGGCCCCCACCATCGGGAGTGACTTCTTCCCAACGTTGATAACCACCCAGTCCGCTCGCGAAAACACTCAACACCGCCGATTGCTGCCTTCAAATAAACAAAAATATGTAATAGACGACGTTTCGGGAAATGTCCTTTGTGATGTTATCTCCCTCGCCTGGTATGCAGGAGGCCGGATGTTCGATCCCCGACCCTGACGCCTGCTGTATATTTGGAGTTTGCGGTGTCTCTCTCTCTCCCCGTGGTTGCGTGGATTTTTTTTTCTCCGGGTCCTCCGGATTTTCCCTCCACATTTAGAAACGTGCATTGCAATTATTTAGATTAATTTGCTGCTATAAATGTCCAAATGATAAGCCCACTTTGTTGAGCTATCATTTGTGGCCAGGTTGCTTCTGAAAAACAAGTTAATACCTCAGTGGACTTTGCTTGGTAGGATGGGGATGGCTTAGTTTCATTTGTGTGTTTTTTGGGTGATTTGTTTACCTTTCTTGTACTTTTCACGACTATGATGTTTTTGAATTGTTTGTTGTAACGTTCTTACCTGCCCCTACTAGACATCTGTGAAAAAGATCTTTATAGCTCATCGGATTCCTCCAGTAGAAATAAATATTCTGATTCTGAGAGCACAGGATCCTCTAAGAAATCAATTGCGTTGTCTCGTGTCCTTGTTCTTAAAAAAAAACTGTGATACACTTTATAGTAACGCAGTGTATAATTCAATGTTGGGTTTGTCTATGGCAAAACATTAAAATTAATGAAAGTAAAATAAAATAAAAATCACGACGTTTCGGAGGCAACGCAAGTCTCCGTCATCAGGTGGGACCGTCACAGCCAGATTAGCTGCCTCACTTGATGCAGCACATCTGGCTGTGACGGTCCCACCTGATGACGGAGACTTGTGTTGCCTCCGAAACGTCGTGATTTTTATTTTATTTTACTTTCATTAATTTTAATGTTTTACCTACGTGACTTTACCGAAAAAAACCTAAGAATATGAATCCTTGCAGTCACGAAAGCTTCAAATCTAGAATTGTCTATGACAGTCTATAGTACAGGGTATGTCCGTGTGATATAAGAAAAAAGTTTATCTGGAGGCATATTATTATTTTTTTGCGACATAGAAGTGTAATGTATGACTTACTGTTAGTAGCTCAGCTTATTGGAGAGTATATTGATTACATTGATTACATTGATGTATTTTCTATTTTAGTTTTTTTTTATCAGTTCACTATATGGTAGTCATTATATAGTGTAGTGTATACCCAGTTACTTAATGTTAATAGCTCAGCTTATTGGAGAGTATATTGAGCACATTGATTATATTGATGTAGTTTATATTTAGTTTTATGACATAGGTGTATTATATGGTAGTAGGGCATTTGCAGTTCTTTACAAACTTCTTCTTTGTTGCCCACACAATGCACGAGCTTGATACGCGGTGGTTTGGCTGCTGCAGCTCCTTACGATTAAAATTTCCCTCCCTTTATTACTGCTAATCCTACTTCCTCCCTTTATCACTGCTAATCCTACATAATACACGAGCATAATATGACTTTGAGACTCCCCCCACCACCTACACATTCCACAAGGAGTGACTAATCCCATATCTACATTTTCCATCAAAATGCTTAATTCCGTTGTTGATATGTGAACTCCTTTGTCAAGGCGCTCTCCTCCCCGTGACCCAGCTGAAATATACGCTGCCAAGCTTGGCGGTGTTCATTGGGACGCTGTCTTTCCGACAGCTCTGTTTCTTCACCTGATGACAGCTGCTTGTGTTGTGGCCGAAAAGTCGTGAGAATTTTTATTTTATTATGTTAAATTGTTATTATTTTATTATTTCCATTCTACGTGACTTTACCGAAAGAACCAAGAAGATGTGATACACTCTTACTCTTATCCACTCATGCTCTCTGGACTATGTTCCATGAAAAGGGCCATTGCCCAAAACGTCGCCTTTCACGCGTCTCCTTTGGAGGCGACACGCACACACAAAGTGCTATTGACACGGAACGTATTGAGTTTGTTGATTATTATGCTTTGTGCACCACTGCCAACGTAGCAAAGCCAGCACCACCAACATCATTTGTTGCACTGTTTTCGTTGCTGGGTGAGAAAACGTGGCACAGTACAATAGTGTTCTGTCAACATTATTGTCAGCAACCCCTCCACCACCCGACAATAATAACAACACTATCTGTGGAAACCTGACAATCTCACACAAGTACGTGTAGTTGATGCAGACTTGCTTCCTTTCAGTTTCATTTGTTAGGCATAACCCTGTGAAGCCATGCGGCTCTTGACTCGGGTGTAACCGCAACAAAACAAAAACATGAACAACATCTTAAAGTGACCACACGCAACAGAAAAATCCTGGAAAAAACCAGCAAAGTCTTCCAGAAAAAAACACCGTTTGAACATCCTGACACCTGTTTTATTGCCAGAAAGGGTTAAACCTATTCTTGTTTTTTACTAGCTTTACTACCCGGCTTCGCCCGGGACTTGGATAAATTTCATATTCCCTTATTTTCACTGAAAAATCCTGAAAAAATGTGATGCTTGCAAGAAAGAATAAAAGCCGAAGCAAATCAATTTAACTAAATCGGATGTTTTTCACTCGAGGAAATTCAACCTTCACCCACTTATACGTAAGGGTCGATTTTTGCAACTCGGAAAGGGAATGACGTGGCGAGCTGAAAATAGTCTCGTTGACTAAGAAATGTCATGACGCCGGAGCTCAGCGTTGGAGAGTTTTTGCTGCTTCACACAAACAAACGGATGTATGTTTTCTGCTTTATATTTAAGATTCTTTGATATTAGCAAAAAGGTCCCATGATGTGACAATCTCGTTAGGTGGTGGAATGTTAACGCTACCAAGTTTGTTCAGGCCACGACAGTGTCCACGTATCCACCCCTGCAGTCAAACTCTCTTTTTTTATATCCTTTATATTAAGTTCACTTGCTTGCTTGCTTACGACCGTGCAAATCTTTCGGTCGTTTTTAACCCACTTCCCGTGATCCAATCGAGTTTACATTTTGCATACAGACTCGTTGTGCGTGACAATGTATTTTCGTGAATTTTTTTTAAAAAATGTTACACTTTTTAGGAAAAAAAAATTATTATATGTAATTACCAATTGCTTAATGGTGGCAGGCAATCATCTGACCCATAGGTGGCAGCCATCTCAAGCCAGAGGACGAGAGGACTCTAGCCGCCACGCATATAAAGGATTTATAGTGAAAAACTTTGTTTTTACGGGTTAATTTTTTAACTCCCTAAACTCTCTTTTTATTTTACCAGGTAAGGCCCACTGAGCTATGTAGCTCTTTTTCAGAAGCGGCCTGGCCACAAATCATAGCTCAATCAAGTGACTTATGGTGTGGAAAGTTGTAACAGCCAAATACCGTAAAATACTCTAATTTATAGCAGGCAAATACTTTACATTTATAGCAGCCAATTACAGTAAACGTGGTGTTCGTAAGACGTGTGTTTTATCTTGTGTATTCGTGTGTGCTATGTTGGTAAGGAATTGGTCAATGAGTGAATGGTTGGATAAGTGGGTGGGTGGGTGAGCAAGTGAAGGAGTGGATGCTTAGTGGGTGAGTGGTTGGGTGGGTACTGTAGGTAGGTTGATGAGTGAGCGGGTTGGTGAGTGGTTGAGTGTGTGGGTGAGTGGGTCTATCTGCAATTCAACTTTCAGGTGAAGCAATTTAACGGCTAAATGACTTGGAACTGATCATAGTTTTTTTTATCCCTTTCTGCCAATAAAACAGGTGTTAAGATGTTAAAACACCAAACTGAAACCTTTGCAAGGAATCATGTCTGCATTAACCACATATTCTTGTGGTGAACATGCAAACAAAAAAACGTGTTCTGATAGTATGTGCATTGCACTCAGGATGTTAGGGATGAACAGGTCCCAATGTAAAGCACGTGTTTTGACAGTAGTATGTGCAATGCACATACTGTACATTGCAATGCACATACTGTACATTGCACATACTACTGTCAAAACACGTGCTTTTTTGTTTGCATGTTCACCACAAGTATTTGTGGTTAATGCAGAAATGTTTCCTTGCAAAGGTTTCAGTTTGGTTCATATTCTTAGGTTTTTTTTTTTCGGTAAAGTCACGTAGGTGAAAAACATTACTTTTTAATGTTTTTACCTACGTGACTTACCGAAAAAAAAACTAAGAATATGAATCATTGCAGTCACGAAAGCTTCAAATCTAGAATTTCAGTTTGGTGTTTTAACATCTCAACACCTGTTCTATTGCCAGAAAATGGAAACCCCTATTATCATAATTTAATACGGGCAAAGGAGGTCCCATGATGTGACTTGGAACTGAATCTAAAATAACACAAAGAACCCAAAACATTCGTCAATAGCATCGTGTGTGGCCTTAAAGAGAAAACGTAAACAATAGGCGACGTTTTGCACAATAGCACACAAGCCAGAGAGCCACATTGCTCTTCATTGGCCAGACGAGATCTGAGTCCTACACTCAACCACTCACAGCTCATCCATTCACTAACCCACCCATCGACATTGGGCCCGGTTCATCCCTAAAATCCTTAGTGGCAAATCTGCGCTCGACTCAGCTAATTCATTAACCCCATTGTCAAACCACGTCCATCTATTTGCCTTCCCAAGAGCAATTATAGGAATAGGTGACAACGCCTTTGCCGTTGCAGCACCAACATTTTGCAGCAACCTCGTTTCCTCCCTTAACGTTCGCGCTGGATACAGCTGCATTTGCTCACGTGGTTTGCAACTTTCATCCTTCCCCATGTATCGATCGTTCAATTTTAACGTGAAACTTTATTGCAGAACTGTGCGTTGTATTGGTGTGGTCTGGGACTGTTCTTGCTTTTGTTTTGCAACCCTTAACCAATCTTGGCAATTGGTCTTACTTATACAATTTTAACTTATGTACGTTATCTATTTTATTTATTTTAGTGATATGTGTACATTTCCTATAATTTGCACTCCTATCGTTTTTCTTTTGCTATTGTTTGTTGTTGGTGTAACTTTCTGACCCGCACCTAATAGACATCAGTGAAAAGGAATTATCTCCAGGATAAATAACAATTCTAAGTCTGCACTGCCCTCTGGTGGCTACGCCTGGTAGCACAGACCACAGGCCCGTGCCCTTCCCCCCCCATGCCCTCGGTTGTCCGGCCACCAAAGCTCATGGGGACCGACCCTGCTCGCTTGCACAACGGCCCGGCCAGAAGACGGGGTGGCCCTCGTCACTTGTGAGCAACTAACAGAGGCGCCGCACGTGGTCTCAGTGGAAGAAGACAAAGTCTGCATGGGGAATCACCCCAACAAGGAGCAACGCGGTGGCGAGATGTTAACTGCCTCGCCTGGTATACAGGTGGTAGTCCTGGGTTCGATCCCAACCCTGACCCCTGTATATTTGGAGCTTTTCATGTTGTCCCCGTCGTCGCGTGGATTTTCCTCCGGGTCCTCCGGTGTTTCCCTCCACATTCGGAGCACGCGTTGAGAGTATTTGGGTGCTATACATTTCCACAAGATGAGCCACTTCTTTTCGATTTAAAGCTTTCGTGACTGCAGGGATTCATCTGCTTGGTTCTTTCGGTAAAGTCACGTAGAAGGGAAATAATAAAATAATAAAAATAAAACATAATAAAATACAATAAAACATAATAAAATACAATTGTATTTTATTATGTTTTATTTTTATTAAACATAATAAAATACAATAAACATAATAAAATACAATAATAAAATACAATAGTATTTTATTATGTTTTATTTTTATTATTTTATTATTTCCCTTCTACGTGACTTTACCGAAAGAACCAAGAAGATGAGCCACTTCGTTGACCTATCATTTGTGCCCAGGTCACTTCTGAAAAAGAACTTTCTAGCTCAGTGGGCCTTACCTGGTAAAATAAAAGCAATTTAGTTTTCTCAACATGTAACAATGCGATTCTTGATTTAGACTGTACTTATTTGAGGCCGAATTGAACTCGGCGGTCGCCGGGTTCGTAGTGCAGTGCGCTAACCACTGCGCCACTGCCCGTCCGCCGCATTAACCATTAACAACGCATCACGAGCTGATGTGGTGCAATGGCTAGCGCACACTGGACTTGCAATCATCCAAAGGTTGCGGGTTCTATTCGAGTCCGGACGGGTCAACGAGATACAGCAACGAACAATACAAACAGATGTGCCAAATAGAGAAAATGCAAGCAAATTATTTGGGTCTTTCGGTAAAGTCACGTAGATAGGTTAAAAGAAAATAACAAAAATTAATTTAAAAAACTACGACCTTTCGATCGCAACACAAGCGTTCGTCATCAGGAAGAAAACAGAGGGGGAAAGCTGCTGAGGCAGACTGTTTGAAAGGTTTTAAAATGTGTGTAGCCCAAGGGTCATAAACGAAGTGGGCAGGGCTATTGATGTTAATGTGAGAGATTAGCGTGTTAATGTAAGATCGGAAAGCGGCCTCCACGACGAGGGCATGGAGGTGGCTATGTTAATGTGGGAAATTAGCATGTTAATGTGAGAAATTAGCATGTTAATGTGAGAGATTAGCATGTTAATGGGAGAGATTAGCATGTTAATGGCAGATATTAGCATGTTAATGTGAGAGAGTAGCATGTTAATGGGAGAGATTATCATGTTAATGGGAGATATTAGCATGTTAATGTGAGAGATTAGCATGTTAATGTGAGAAATTAGCATGTTAATGTGAAATCGCAGAGCAGCAACGTCGAGCCTGGCGAGCGAGGTGGCTGTGTTAGTGGGAAATTTAACCTGTTCATGTAGAGAGAGCCGAAAACAACAACGGACATCAGGAGGTGGTAGGATGGGAACATCACAGCCAGTTATGACTTCAGCTGGTTGATAACGTCCTTCCAATGATTGCTCAGTTTGTACCCATCTTCTCGATTGAAGTTGTGTCTGTATATTGTGGATGGCTTCATGAACGAATCTTTGTTGATAGCCAGTGGGTTTGCAAAGTACCTTCGTCTTAGAGAAATCGAGCAGCAGAGGGTTTTAAGGAAAACCGCTTGCTTGGTTCGATTAAAGATGTCGAATCGATGATGATATTGTTGGTTTTCGTAACGAAGCTGTTGGTGGGATCTCTTTAAATTTGTGTATAGCTACCATCATTAAGTAGGTCCTGAATTTTGTTATTGTATGTGGTTTTGTCCATGATGACTGTGGCATTGCCCTTGTCGGCTGAGAGGATGACGATATCATCTCTAGTATGAGTAGTAGTAAGAGTATGATATGATCTCTATTTTTTAATTGGGAAAGCTGAAAGCACTCGTCCTTACTGATGTTGCTCATCGGTGTCTCAGCGTTTTTGAGGATTGCAGCGATTTCCAATCTTGCCACGTCTGCAGTGATGTCCCAACATCACTGCAACATCGCTGCTGCAATCCTCAAAAACACTAAGACACCTATTAGCAACCCACCGTGCGTAACGGGGGGGGGGGTGGTGACACTCGTAGCTCCGCACAGATTCATTCCAAAATCCATAGCTGACATCTCCTTAACATCTCTCAGCGCACCCAGTCAACCTGTGGCGTGACAGAGACATCTAGTGGCAGCCCAGCAGCACTGGGCGGCAGCGTTAAATTAAGACTTCGGGTCAGGGTCTGTGGTAAGGGGCCACCCAGAATCAGTGGCTGTGGTTAGGGCTACAGTCAGTGGCTCTGGTTAGGGTCGCAGTTAGTGGCTCTGGTTAGGGCCGCAGTCCGTGGCTGTGGTTATGGCCAGTGGCTGTTGTGAAAGTCTGGGGTAGGAATAGGCTCAGGGCTTGGCTGTTTCAAGGAGAGAGCTGCCCCAGTAATTGAGCGAGGTTTTCTTTGTGAAGCGTGTCACACTCCGTGCGTGTCGTTATCGCCAGTCATTTCAACATCCATGCTGACAATCTATGAAATCCCATCTCACAGAGTTACCCGTCACTGTGATTCCAAATCTCTCAACTGATGATTTAATCTCCCACCCCAACACCCCTGGTCTCCTTCCAACACCAACCACACCACTCTCTCTCTCTCTTGGGCTGGCGGTGACATTGCCCCGTGGGTAGCTCATTGACCGCTTGTTACAGAGGTCAGCGGTTCGACTTCCCGCGGCCGCCCTAGTTATTACTGCGGGTGTACTGACCGTTAACATACTAGGTGTCTTTCGATTTAAAGCTTTCGTGACTGCAGGGATTCATCTTCTTGGTTCTTTCGGTAAAGTCACGTAGAAGGGAAGTAATATTTTATGACTTCCCTTCTACGTGACTTTACCGAAAGAACCAAGAAGATACTAGGTGTCGTCCGCTTCAAAGTGGACGCCAAAGGCCCCATGATGTACAGAAATTCGCAGGAGTAGGCCCAAAGAGGGTGCCAACGTCAAGGCCCAAATGTGTACATTGACATCGCAACTTATTCAAGCAGCAGCAGCAGCAGCAATCATCGCCCCTCCTTCTGCAAAAAACACTTGGCAGGACCCTCCTGAAAAAGGAGTCGCGAGATAAGGCGAGCCTTGGTCAACAACCTCTCACCACAACCCCACCTGCCACTGATTAGTCGTCACCGCCGTATCATCAAATCTCTCTCCTCCACCCACCGCTGTCCACCCACCTCCTTAGAGGGCCCATAGCCTTCTCGCAGCCCAAGCCACGCGCCTACTATTCCAGGCTGCGACCCAGGAAATATTCAGTGGGGGAATTAAGCACCGAGTGTGCACGTAACGAGTGTGTCTGTATGTACGAGTGTGTCTGCATGGTGTGTACGTGCGTGTCTATATGCGGGGACAAATACCGCTACGGTTATAAAACACGCCGTGATTCGAGATCGGTGACCCCGAGTTCGATTTCTGCTCATGGCCACCAACAACAGTGACAATTATCTGAACCGGTCCTGCTGCCTCCGCTAAGTCCACTCATCGCCACCGGAGAGACAAAGGCGGTCGGGCGTGGTGCTGGCCACCCACCCCCCTCGTGTGCCATGCCCACAGTCTTCAGAGGTTCTCGCGAACAGCACTTGCCCCCAGCAGCCCGCTAAGGCTATAACGGGGGATCTTTTGTCATTGTGCGTCTTGTGGCTATGGATTAATGTGCGTGGATTTGAACCCAGGAGGAGCCCATTGATCCGCAGCCGTGCGTGGTGCTCGCAAACACTCACTCTCACCAACATGCTTTTCGAGGCCATAGACCGAGGGGTGAATCTGTCTTTATCCTTGAGCCGGGCGAAAAATCGACCACCATTCCCACAGCCACCCGTTCGTGTGCCGTTCTGGCCCTTCCAATCAGCACTTTGACCCTTCGCAACAGTCTCTTAAAGGCTATATTGAGGGTATTTGTTTGCGCGTGTGTTTGTGTGTTTGTGGGTACTGTATTTCGTTATGCGGGCGGTTGGCTGTAAATGTTCGTGCCTGGATGTGTCTGTCGTGACCCCGTATTTAATCCCGCCACACACACACAGCACACACACACACCACACACACACACCCCACACACACACACCCCACACACACCCCACACACACCCCCCCCCCCCCACACACACCCCCCCCACACACACCCCCCCCACACACACCCCCCCCCCACACACCCCCCCCCACACACCCCACCCCCCACACACACAGCACACACACCACACACTCACACCACACACACACACCACACACACCCCACACACACCCCACACACACCTCACACCCCACACACACCCCACACACACACCACACACACACCACACACACCCCACACACACAGCACACGCACCCCACACACACACACAGCCTCCCGCGAGTCCACGGTGGGGGCTGGGTTATTTTGGGCTGGGTTTTGTGTATCCGCGTGTCTGGCACACATCCCACACCACACACACCCACCCACACATACACCCAAACCACACATACACCCACACCACACACCCACACCACACACACCCAAACCACACACACCCACACCACACACACACCCACACCACACACACACACCCATACCACACACACACCCACACCACACACACACACACACACCACACACCCACCCCACAAACCCTCCCACACTACACCCACACCACACACCACACACACACCACACACCCCCACACCACACACACACCCACACCACACACACACACCCACACATGCACCCACACCACACACACTACACCCACACTACACCCACACCACACTACACACACACCACACACACCACACACACACCACACACACCACACCCACACCAGACATACACCCACGCCACACACACGCCACACACCCACACCACACATACACCCACACCATACCCACACACCACACACACACACCACACCCACCCACACACCCCTCTCTTGTCCGTCACCACGACACCGTGGACTGACACCGTGGACTAACACCGCCCAACAAAGATACAGACTGCCCCCCCCCATAGCCTTGAACCGGCTGTTTGGGGCAAGTGTCGTGAACGAGTCGTATATCCCCGATGCAGGCGGGCACGGCACACGAGGCCGTGGGTCGCCAGAGCTGCGATTCGTCTGCCTGGGTGCCACCAGGGAAACGTTTTTTTCATTTGTGAATGCTGAATTTTATTTGTTGTCAGCCTTGTAAAAATCAATTAAAATTTTCTTTAATTTGGTTTTCCTTTTGGAAATGTTACTGGGGGGCTCACAGTGCCTGGAGCCCAGGGCGCCTTACAAAATCTTAATCCGGCCCTGGTGGCTACGTGTACACACCACTCATTTGTGGCTGAGTCGACCTAGGGGGAGGCCCAGGACCGGTTCAGAGAATCGTCGCCGGTGTTGGTGGCCGTGATCGGGAATCGAACTCGGGTCAAAGACAAACAGACAAAGATCCCCCGTGTAGCCTTAACAGACTGTTGGGGCAAGTGCTGTTAGCGAGCACCTATGAAGGCCGGAACGGCACACGAGGGGGTTGGGTGGCCAGCACCACGCCCGACCGCCTTTGTCTCCCCAGTGGCGATGTTTACACACCGAACCAGGTAACTCATTTGAGGCTGAGTCGACCTAGGGGAGGGCCAGGACCGGTTCAGATAATCGTCACCGGTGTTGGCCGTGAGTGGGAATCGAACCCCGTTCACCAGGTTCATAGCGCAGCGCGCTAACCGGTACACCACCGCTCCCCACACTCAACACACTCGGACACACACACACACATCTCACACACACACATCCCACACACACACATCTCACACACACACATCTCACACACACACACATCTCACACACACACACATCTCCCACACACACACATCTCACACATATCCCACACACACACATCTCACACATATCCCACACACACACATCTCACACACACATCTCACACACACATCTCACACACACACATCCCACACACACACATCCCACACACACACATCCCACACACACACATCTCACACACATCTCACACACACATCTCAGACACACACACATCTCAGACACACACACATCTCAGACACACACACATCTCAGACACACACACATCTCAGACACACACACATATCACACACACACACATCTCACACACACCCCCCACACACACGCCTGCAGACATACCATCTCGCACATATCGGCACGCACAAAGTTCCCATTTTAGACTCGTGCGCTTCAGGGCCAAAGGCGAGTGAGTGAGTGCCTATTAAGGTCGCCAATGCACACTAGGAAATGCTCCGAGCAGTCCTCTTGTTATGTGCGTTATGTGCGTGGAGTGGGTGTGGTGTGGGAAAACGTAGCAACATCATGTGTGTGCGTGTGAGTGTTGTGTGTTTCTGTGTTCGCTAACAACACTTGCCCTGAAAGTCTTTTTTAAGGCTATACTGGGGGGGGGGGGGTCTTTGTTCTTTGTATGTCTGGTGCGTATGTGTGAATGATTTCTGCACACTAAGCACTATGCTGTAATCTATGATCTTTTAGCAAAATTAAGCCGGAAACACACACGGGCAGACCACAACACGTGTGTAAAGTGTAAACACAGCACTGCAAAACCATCATGTGTGCTTGCACACCACCCAATGTGTGCAAACACACCACAGAAGATCACGTGTGTAAAATCACAGCACGTGTGTGTAAGCACACAAACAGCAGACCGCTGTGTAAACACACCACACCACGTGTGTAAACACACGCCACACCACGTGTGTAAACACACGCCACACCACGGGAAGATAGGGACTAAAAAACTACATTTCTCATCTGCACAGAAACATTTGATAGCTGCTACCTCCACACCTCTCCTAAACTATGCTGACATCAAATAAACCGCGACAACCACTTTAGATTTGCTAAATTGTTTATTTCCGACTTCATCCTACAAACTAACCACTCCAATCATTACTGTGGTGGTCTTTGATCCTAGACCGGTTATCATCTCATCGAACTCGGAGGGAGTCTCACTGGGAGTCACTGGGCCAAGTTCATTTTCAATGGGGCGTCACGGTGGAGAGATGTTTACTATCTCGCCTGGTATACAGGAAGTTGCGGGTTCGATCCCGACCCTGACGCCTGCTGTATATTTGGAGTTCGCGTGTCTCTCTCCCCGTGGTCGCGTGTAATTTTCTCCGGGTCCTCCGGTTTTCCCCTCCACATTTAGAAACGTGCGTTTAGAGTTTCCGGCTCCGATCAATTTCCACAATAAGCCACTTCGTTGAGCTATCATTTGTGGCCAGGTCGCTTCTGAAAAACAGCTAAATAAACCAATCGATATAGCGTAGCTCAGTGGGCCATATCTGGTAAAATAAAAATACGTTTTGATTTAATTAAATGTATACACACATATCCTGAAATATTAGATGGCCTACAGCACTAAAGTTCATTGTACCAAGAACACAAAACCCACGTGGTATTCACTCATTCTCTGTCAAAGCCCCAAACACGTGAAATGCCATCGCTTCCCTGAGACTCGCACAGACCCAATAACTCACACAGAATACAACAGACTCACACAGACACTCACAGGGTCACACAGAGACCCGTAGGCGCACACAATACATCCATAGACACACACAGAGCCCAATAGACTCGCACAGAGAGACCCACAAATATACCCAGACCCAGAGTTGGTGGAGGTATGCGACTCTGGTAATCCCTGAACTGTTTTAAAATGCCCCTGGGTTCCTCTCCCATCTAAACCCGAGTTTGATGCCGAGCTGTCGATTCTTCGTGACTTGTATTTTTAACTGAATATATCGTTTGTGTTACATATTAGTACAAAAGCCATCCTGTATGCGACTTTGTCTGTAACTTAATGTTAAATTGTGCTCTGATCAGTCTAAAAATAATCTGCCCGAGCCGACTTTCCGTTCCGGGGAATGTATGATTTAACATTGATTTATGTTTCACAGATGTTTTGCTCCGACTTTTATTTGAGCAAGTGAGACTTATTCTTTTACACTAGTCTTGAGTTCTCACCTGGCTAAACAAACCCGAACTTAAACGTGTAAACACACTCACCACACCACGTGTTTAAACACACTCCCCACACCACGTGTTTAAACACACTCACCACACCACGTGTGTAAACACACTTATCACACCACGTGTTTAAACACACTCACCACACCACGTGTAAACACACTCACCACACCACGTGTTTAAACACACTCCCCACACCACGTGTTTAAACACACTCCCCACACCACGTGTTTAAACACACTCACCACACCACGTGTGTAAACACACTCACCACACCACGTGTTTAAACACACTCACCACACCACGTGTTTAAACACACTCACCACACCACGTGTGTAAACACACTCACCACACCACGTGTTTAAACACACTCCCTACACCACGTGTGTAAACACTCCCCACACCACGTGTTTAAACACACTCACCACACCACGTGTTTAAACACACTCCTCACACCACGTGTTTAAACACACTCACCACACCACGTGTGTAAACACACTCACCACACCACGTGTGTAAACACACTCACCACACCACGTGTTTAAACACACTCACCACACCACGTGTTTAAACACACTCACCACACCACGTGTGTAAACACACTCACCACACCACGTGTTTAAACACACTCCCTACACCACGTGTGTAAACACTCCCCACACCACGTGTTTAAACACACTCACCACACCACGTGTTTAAACACACTCCTCACACCACGTGTTTAAACACACTCACCACACCACGTGTGTAAACACACTCACCACACCACGTGTTTAAACACATTCCCCACACCACGTGTTTAAACACTCCCCACACCACACATATAAACTCACCACACCACATATCAACACACTCACCACATGTATAAACACGCCACACAACCCCACGCTTGTAAACAAACCACACCACTGTGTTAAACGCATTCACCATACCACGTGTTATGCAAACTGTACACTGTACACACTGACGACACCACGTGTTTACCACCGCGCACTGTCCAACACGTGCGTTCACGCATGGGTTCACCCGCAACCACGTGGCCTTGGGCACTCTTCAACTCCATGAGTGGCTAACTACTCACAGTAGCTCACAGTAACCACCCACCCGCACAAACACCCCTGAAATCTCACAGCTCTGTAGCTAATTGTACAAAGGCCGTCTTAAAACACTCTTCCTTTCGATTATTAGGAAGCCACTGGAACCATTCAATTTTAAATCCAGATTGACAACGTGTTTCTGTAAAGCAGCTTGTTCTAGTTCAGTTTGTCGTCCTACCCCCGCACCTCCGATTAGCACGTTTGGCTACGTACGGTGCGAAAGAAGTTCTACATACAGAGGCCCATAGACACTTGCACAGAGCGTGCGTTTAAACCAAACCACCACCGATCCGCAACAGCCTCACAATACGTATCGAGATGCACAATCACTCACTCGCTCACCACGCCATCATGTGTTCCAACACTCAGGTCGAGACCACCATGCATTTCACACTCGCCACAATCATCCTATTTGCGCCTGCACAGGTAAGACACGATGTGGAATGCGTCTTCATACACAAGAGAAAGATCCCCCCCCCCCCCGTCCATGTTGGGGCAAGTGCTGTTAGCGAGCACCTATTAAAGCCGGCACGGCACACGAGGGAGTTCTCGTGTGGCCGAAACTACGCCCAGCCGCCTTTGTCTCCCCAGTAATGATGTTTTACACACACCGCATCATGCAGTTATTTAAGGCTGAGTCGACCTAGGGGGAGGCCTCGGACCGGTTCAGAAAATTCACCACTGATATTGTTCGCGAAGTGGGAATCGAACGCGGGTCGTCGGATTTGTGGCGCGCTAACCACTACGCTACCGCTCCCCATTACAAAGACATACAACACACGACACTTGGGGAGACATTGTAGTAGCACGGCCACGGTGCCAATGACGCAGTAAGAATGTGACGTCCGTGACCACGAAAGCTGGCACTGTGGATTGACACCAACCCCAACCCACCCCGCACACGTGCGCGCAGGCGTGTGTACACGGGACATCCTCACAAGCACGGCAGGTGATGCTTGAACCCACTGGACGGACCCGCGTGTGGTCAGGACTGTCCCACCACTGGTGCACGCACACCATGTGCGCATGTTGAACTTCTTTCGCACCGTACGCAGCCAACCGCGCTAATCTGATGTGCGGAGATGGGGGCACCAAACTAAGCCACAATGGACATTGAGGGCAGATGTATCTAGATACAGTTTGAGTTTATTAGGAATAGCCCTGTGAGCCATTCGGCTCTTGAATCAGGTGCGACCGCAACAAAACAAAAAGATGAACGAGAAAACATCTTAAAGTGACTATGTGCAAACAGACAAATCCTGGAAAAAACTGCAAAGTCTTCCTGAAAAACCACCGTACACCAACGCTGTGTGCAAAAATCCCAGTGGGATGCAAGTCAAACAACAACAACAACCACAAGGCAACTGAGATTAAAGCCATCAGTTATACTACACGTTGAGGGCAGGAGTGTCCAGGTAAACCGTGTGTACGGGTGTGTACGGGCACAACGTATTGATTACACGTGTCCACAAAGGTGTAGGATTGGTTTCAGATGCAAGGCATGAAGGGCAGGTTTGTGTCAAGGCATATAGATGTGTCCATACACAAACACATTGAGCACAGGTGTGCTCAGACAAATATGCACAGGTAACTCCGTAAAACGTAATGCCAGGTGTGTACAGGTGATATAAATATGTACAGATGCCTCAGGATAAGACATCGATCACAGGTTTGCACAGGTAACACGTTCACAGGTGTGCACACGTGATGTCTGTGTGTATAAACAATACAACGACCCCCCCCCCCCCCCCCGTATATCCTCAACAGACTTTTGGGGCAAGTGATGTTAGCGAGCACCTATGAAGGCCGCCTTTGTCTCCCCAGTGGCGATCTTTACACACCGCACCAGATACTCATTTAGAGGCTGAGTCGACCTAGTGGAGGCCCACGACCGGCTCAGAATAATCGTCACTGGTGTCTGGTCGACGGAATAGTTGAATTTAGACCGACGCGCTTTCCGTACAGGTGTGTTCAGGAACGAGATGATTGCCATTGCTACTGCTACGCCTCTCTTAAGGAGGGTCCTGCCTGGCTGGTTTTCGCAGGAGGTTCCGAATATCACAATGCATGTTGAACTTCGTTCGCACCGTACGGAGGTAATACGTCACTGTGCACCGACACACGCACACGGCACGTCCAGAGCAGCTGTGCGATGTAGAGGAAAACGAATCATGGACACACATCAGGATGGAGGAGCGGTGGCGCAGTGGTTAGCCACGGCTATCGTCAGCGCAGAGTGATATCTCAACCGGTTGCGAGCCTCCCCGCCCACCTTCACCCCCCCACCTTCACCCATTAACCGGCGTGGTGAAGTATGGTCACACACATGACGTTGTTCTGGATATAGACGAACACACAATAGCATTGAGACCAGACACACAACAAGACGTCAACAACAACAACAATCGCGGTGGTGATTTCACCACTGCGCTTGTGCCAGGCTAGGTGCACTTTGAGGCCGTCACGTGAAGTGTGTGATGTTGGCATGAGGTGACGGGACAGATCCAGATGTGATGGGTTGACTGACCGAGATGACTGACAGATGCTCGTACATAGACGCATTGGGCATTAATTTACTGCCGGTCATAGGTGAGACAGCTGATGTAGACACAAGGCACGCGTAGACAGGTGTACATAGAAACTATGCGCTGAACACAAAGACAAAGACCCCCCCGTATAGCCTTAACAGATTGTAGGGGCAAGTGCTGTTAGCGAGCACCTATGAAGGCCAGCACAGCACACGAGGGGTGGGTACCCAACACCACTCCCAGGCCGCCTTTGTCTCCCCAGTGGCAATGTTTACACATCGCACTCATTTGAGTGCTGAGTCGACTTAGGGGAGGCCCAGGACCGGTTCAGATAATCGTCACTGGTATTGGCCGTGAGCGGGAATCGAACCCGGGTCGCCAGGTTCGTAGCGCAGTGCGCTAACCGCTACACCACCGCTCCCCACACACACACACTGACACATTAACAGACATAAGTGCAACACAATAACACAAAGACCCCCCCCCCGTATAGCCTTAACAGACTGTAGGGGCAAGTGTTGTTAGCGAGGACCTATGAAGGCCGGCACGGTACACGAGGGGGTGGGTGGCTAGCAGCATGCCCGGCCGCCTTTGTCTCCCCTGTTTACACATCGTACCAGGTACTAATTTGAGGCTGAACAGACCTAGGGGAGTCCCAGCACTGTTGAAGATAGTTGTCACTGGTGTTGACCGTGAGCGTGAACCACCGCTCCCCGAACACAGCATCAACACACACAACACACACGGCAAAGACATTAACACGCAAACACATCGATCAATAAAGATATACACAAAGACAATACATTCACGCGCATCAACACACATACACGTCAACACACATTAACACGCACATCGACACAGCAACACAAAGACACATCAACAACACACACACACCCATCACACACACACACCCATCACACACACACACCCATCACACACACACACCCATCACTCACACACACCCATCACTCACACATGCGCACCAAAGGACACTACCACACACACACACGTGTCACACACACACCCATCATACACACACACACACACCCCCATCACACCCCATCACACACACACCCATCACTCACACACACTCATCACACACACACACCCATCACTCACACACACCCATCACTCACACACACACACGCACCAAAGGACACTACCACACTCCCACACACCCATCACACACACACGCACACCCATCACACACACCCATCACACACACACCTATCATCATCACACACACACCCATCACTCACACACACTCATCACACACACACACCCATCACTCACACACACCCATCACTCACACACACACACGCACCAAAGGACACTACCACACTCCCACACACCCATCACACACACACGCACACCCATCACACACACCCATCACACACACACCCATCATCATCACACACACACCCATCACTCACACACACACGCACCAAAGGACACTACCACACACACACACCCATCACACACACACACCCATCACACGCACCAAAGGACACTACCACACACACGTGTCACACACACACACACGTGTCACACATGTTGACACTTGCAACCCCCAGACGGAACAGCTCGAACCCACACGTGGGGGGGGGACTGACGGACCCCCAACTCATTCACTCACCAACACAAACACACGCACCACGAGGTGGGCGACCTTCACGCACAAACAGGCGGACACACAGACGGACAAGACCACGTGTTGCTGGGGCGAGCGGTGGTCTGTGTGAGGTTGTCCCCCACAGTCTCTCACCTTTCTTGCGTCCTTCATTCGGCTGCTTGCCACGCTCGGAGGAGCCTCGCTCCCCGCGGCCCGCCGACATCGCCGGCCGTGTTTACAGCGCACGAGGCGCTGGGGGGCGGTGCTTTTATAGCGGCGACGTCACACAAGAGGGGGGGCGGGGCGACTGAGGCCACGCCCCCCCTCCTGCTCGCGGTGACGTCAGCTTGTGGGGGAGAGGGTGAGCCGGGAACCTCGGCCACGCACGAGTTCGATTCCCACTCACGGTCAACGCCGATGAGGATTGTCTGAACCGGTCCTGGGCCTCCTCTCGGTCGACTCGGCCTCAAATGAGTACCGGGTGCGGTGTGTAGTAAACATCGCCACTAGGGAGACAAAGGCGGCCTGCGTGGTGGTGGCCTTCATCGGTGCTCGCTAACAGCACTTGCCCCAATAGTTTATTCAAAGTTTATTCAACTTTACGGGGGATCTTTGTTTGTGGGCGGGGCCTAGCCCGTGACATTTAGCCCCGCCTATCTCTTGCAAGCTCGCCAATGCAAAGTGGGCCTCTTTATGTGGCCTGTGAAGAAGGGCCATTGCCCGAAACGTCGAGTATTGCATATTTTTCCTTTTAAAGTCCACACGCAGTGTTATTGACGAATGGATTCAGTCTTTTTTCGGTGGAGTTCATATTTTTCAATTGGCCAAAAACATAAGGGGCCGTCCATAAATGACGTCACGCGATTTTGGACGATTTTTGCCCCCTCCCCCCCTTCGTCACACGGCGTCACAAAATATCATACCCCGCCTAAAATATGACGTCACAAAGCTCTGCCCCCCCCAAAAAAATTTAAACATGCTTCAAATCGCTTTAAACTATAAACTATTGTCATTGTAGTGCGTATTTAATGTGGCGTTGCAATCTGATGTTGTAGGAGAAAACATCTAATACAAAGTCTATTTATATTAAGTAGAACGTGTTTATATTTCTTTAAAGTTGCGCATTTTTATGTGACGTCACATTTATCACCCCTTCGTCACAGATCGTCACAAATGTCTGAACCACCACCCCCCTAGGTGCGTGACGTCATTTATGGACGGCCACCAAACAAAATAAAAACACTGTAGGACCCTCCTAAAATATGATCCTATGACTCAGCGTGGCTTTCTTGGATAAGTGAATTATATATTAACCTCGCATAACCCCGGAGCAGCCTATAACACCTATTATGCATGAAAGTCACCCATCCAAGTGTTAGGCAGGCGCAAGCATCCCTGCTTAGCTTACGGCCTTACGATATTGGTGAATTCCTGATAATTTGATCATACGATAACCAATGTTGTTATAATTGCCGAATTTTCCGGATTATAAAACGCACCCGTACCCCACCCCTTCTACATTTTAAATAAACATGCCGAGTGTGCGTCTTATAATCCGGTTGATGTGTCTGTGTGTGCGTGAGACCAGCGTCTTACTTTCCGGAATGTCTTATGACACTGCACTTGATACCCTGTTACCAGGTGAGCGGGAATTCAACGATAGTGGCTCCTGTTCAAGGGAGACCTATAGTGCCAAGCAATAAATGTTGCCTGTATCTTTGACGAACGAACAGTACTATAAAGAGGACCATGTCCCAAGAGTACCATATACACGGTTGGCTACGTACGGCGCGAAAGAAGTTCAACACACGAGCACATTATGTGGTGCTTCTGCTGCTGCTGCTTTGGCAGTGGTGCCCAAGCACAGATAACAAAACAATTAAACACACTCCTCCTCAACAACAACAACAACACAACTGTCGCCTTAGAATAAAACATGTCATATAATCGGCGACGTTTTGGGCAATGGCCATTGGATCTGTTATAAAGAAGGAGTGTTGTCCGAAACGTTGCCTATTGTATATTTGTAGCTTTTAGGGCCAGTGTTGTTTAGAGTTTCATATCCCAAGTCCCTGTAGGAGGTGGAGGGGTGGGGGGAGGGGTTTCTCCAGCAGTGGATAAAAGCAAGCAATTGCAGGGCTGCGCCTTTGGGGCCGTCCATAAATGACGTCACGCACCTAGGGGGGGGGATGGGGTCAGACATTTGTGACGATGTGTGACGACGGGGGGGGGGGGGTGAGAAATGTGACGTCACATCAAAATGCACAACTTTAAATAAACATAGACAACACGTTCTACGGAATTAAATCGACTTTTTAATAAATGTTTTCTCCTACAACATCAGAGTGCAGCGCCACATTAAATACGCACTACAATGACAATAGTTTAAAGCGATTTGAAGCATCTTTTATTTTCAAAATGGAAATATGGTTTTGGGGGGGGGGGGGCAGAGCTTTGTGACGTCACATTTGAGGGGGGGGGGTCTGACTTTTTGTGACGCCGTGTGACGAAGGGGGGGGGGGTCAAAAATCGTCAAAAATCGCGTGACGTCATTCATGAACGGCCCCTTTGACTCGTCGTCCCTGTCCCATTAACCTCGAGCGATGATGTCATCGCACAGGCGTCCTCGCGGTGACGTCACGTTGCCGCGGGGCGTATCCTCGACATAACGTCACGGGGGCACGGCGTTCATATGACGTCAGAGCATGTAAGGAACCCGGTGGCCGAGGGTAAATAGTCTTAGTGACTCGGCGCTAATTTTGATTTGGGTTGTTTTTAAATTACAGTTATTGTTTTTAAAAAAAGTCATCCTGTCACGCGAATGCCGTCGCCGTTACTTCTGCTGTTGCCGTTGTGCGACCGGTAACGGTACAAGCCTCACGGGGCCGGCCGCCTCGACTGGAGATCAGAGTAAGCGCCCTTTGTGAGGCCAGACCCAACATCACAATCATCATCAGCAACATCAGCAGCAACATCATCAGCAGCAGCAACTTCAGCAGCAGCAACATCATCATCATCAGCAACATCATCATCAACATCATCAGCAACATCATCAACCACAGTGTTAAGCAGAGGAGTTCCTTTGTGAGGACAGACCCAACATCATCAGCAACATCATCATCAGCACCATCATCAACCACAGTGTTAAGCAGAGGCGTTCCTTTGTGAGGCCAGACCCAACATCACCATCATCATCAGCATCGCCAAATCATCATCATCAGTAACATCATCATCAGCACCATCATCAACCACAGTGTTAAGCAGAGGCGTTCCTTTGTGAGGACAGGCCTAACATCAGCAGCAGCATCAACATTATCTTCACCGCAGCATTATTAAATCATCGGCACATTGTAGGTAAGAGGGGGGGGGGGGTTGTGATGTCAGGCCTATCGCCTTGGCATCATCAACAGCATCAGCACATGGACACGATCTTCCTTGTCAGCACTGTGCAAGCAAGAGGGGTTCCTTTGTGAGGCCGGGCCTCTAACACCGCCATCGCAGCAGCAGTTATCACCATCATCAGCACATCGACACGATCTTCATCGGCCACAGCCATCGTCATCAGCACAGTGTAAGCAGAGGGATTCCTTTGTAAGACCAGGCCTAACTGTTATCACAGCCGCATCATCAGCACATCAACATAAGCATCATCATCATCGTCGCATTAGCAACGCAGAGTGAGCAGAAGGGCTTCTAATACCGCCACCATCATCAGTAGCAGCGTTATTGTTATCATTAGCACAACAACATCTTCATCAGCAGTATCAACAGAGTAAACAGAAGGGTTGCTTTGTGAGGCGAGGCCAAACACCATCATGGGGCATTGCCATAGTAGCGAGTTAGCTGCGTTTTTTTGCTGACGTTTACGGTTCCAAAGCTGCGGCCGCCCTGATTAATATTGCGTTAACCACAGTGGGCGTTGAAGATCCCGTGTGAAATCATTCGCAAGAGTTGTGTGGCAACGTGGAATAATGCGTAGCTACCGTTGTCCCAACTGCAAAACCTTGGTAGGATCCTCTTTAAAAAAAAGTCACGCTGTTCGGTGAGACTTTCTGGGGTAAACAAGCATTACAATAATCAGCAGCAGCATCATTCCTTCTCAATAAAATCATAAATTCATCGTCACGTTTTCATCAGCACGTCATCATCAATTTCATAATCAACAAATCCAGACTATTTCATCACAATCATCAAATTCATCATAAAAATCCTCGTAAAACACCAACACATTGTAAAACACAACATCATTAACCGAATTAACATAATCAGTTTATTATTACATTCACAAAATTAAAACGCCTCATTACCCCATTCACATTTGAACCCATAAAATATTAAATATTATTCGCTGATACTGCGTTGGCTGTGGTGCACAAGCACAAACAACATCAAAACTGATCGCAATTGTCAGTATCACTGTGTGTGACCTAAAACAACTATATATGTGACGTTTCAGGCAATGACCCTTCACAGCACAACACATGCAGAGGCCACTCCCTATTCCTAATGACGACCGCTTGTGTTGCGATCGAAACGTCGTGATATTTGTATTATTTTGTATTCACTTTATTTTAATTATTTTATTGTTATAATTGTTTTATATCTACGTGACTTTACCGAAAGAACCATAGCATATGCAGAGGCCACTTTACCTCCCACGCCTATGTGTTGTGAGGAAGGGCCACCGCCCATAACGTCAACTATTATAAGACCAGAGTGTTATTGACTCATTTATTTGCATTCTTATTCGTTTTTAGTTCATCATAAGATGTCTGCATCATCACTCAACATCATCATCATCGACCATACCAATATCCATTATAATCCATGATTTGTTTTAATGTTGAGACATCAGTAGGACGATGCGTGTTGGTGGTTTAAAGCTAGGCTTGTGTGAACTGTACACGCCTAGCATTGCACTGCCATGCCATGTGCAAGGAAGGCACCCTGGTAGGGTTGAGGCTACGGTCACAATATCACATTTGTCGTATCGAATGCTCAATTTCCTCGTGTTGATTTTACTCGGATATTTTACGAGCCTGCTGCTCCACATAATAGCCCGTGAGGCACAAGGCAGCAGAGCGCAATTATGTCTATTTTCTGATGATGACTCATAACAAGTATGAACACACTATATTGAGAACCGCAGAGCTTGGGCAATTGTTGACATCGCCTCACTGCCAAGCTGCTGCCTTCCAGCTTGTCTGTGGTTCTTCGGTGATTGTGAGATGCAGTTTGCACAAACCAGGCTTTATAAAACTAAACATTATTTCACACTGTACACATTTGCCTCATTATCCTACTGCTCTCTGAAATAATGCATCCACATTTTACTCTTTGTCTGAAACAAGGCTGTGTGTGCATTCCACACACAGTGTGACGATGAGATGTAATGCACGATGGGAGGACCAATCCACACGATCATAAACTCACCTTGTGCTCTCCCACTTGCATGAACCCGCATTGACTGGTGTGGTGAAGTACGGTGGAGTTTTATGTTTTAATTGAAATGTTTTACATGGATAAATCACTTGAGATGGAACATCATCATGCAAGGGCGGTCCAGGGGTTTCAAGTAACACATCCATAGCAAGCGCTGTTAGCAAGCATCTATGAAGGCCAGCACGGCACACGAGGGGGTTGGTGGCCAGCTCCACGCCCGGCCGCCTTTGTTTACCGAGTGCCGATGTTTTACACACTGAACCAGGTACTCATTTGAGGTTGAGTCGACCCAGGGGAGGCCCAGGCCTGGTTCAGATAATCGTCACTGGTGTTGGCCATAAGCAGGAATCAAACTAGTATGGCCGGTTTCGTAGCTCGCTAACCGCTACACTACCGCTCTCCCAATATATAATAAACAATTCATGACAAGTATACACACACAAACACTCATATTTGCATCGTAAACTTAAAGTTTTAAACAATGAATTACGGCATCTAGAACAGGAACAAGGCAGTTCATATGAACATCGCACCGCAATCAACGCATGCATTTATGGTGCACATCGTATGGAATGTGTCTAGGTTTAACGTTCTTTTCATATAGAATATTAAAACTCAACATCCGTCAGTGACACTGGCCTTAAAAGGAAAAACATATGGGGACGTTTTCATACTTGTTAACCCACACGGTTTATCCATATTCCTGTACAGCGACATTGAGAGTTCAGGTTGAATACGGCATTCAGCCGTTTTAATACGGGCAACGAATTTTAAAAAAATCTATTTGTTTGTATTTCTTCCTTGTCATGGGGTTTTGTAGGATGAACATTGAGATTTAGAAGGGCACGGGGTGACCAATAAGGTCTAAATTGGTCTGTATGAAGTAGGCACTGATGAGGTTTTGACAGGTATGCATTTTGGGCAATGGACCCTTTTTCAGAGCACTTTAAAGCAGTGTTATGAACGAACGTTTTGAGCGATTTTTTGTTGTTAATTGTGCTTGTGCAACACACGAGCACAATTGTTTCCAAAACGCACCGCCACCAAAATAATGTATTCGTATGGAGTCTTCTCGAGATGCCAACGGTTGTAAATGTTGTGCCAAGTGCGTTTTATCAGAACCCCGCACGCCGCTCGACATGAGGGGTCCGTCATCCACCAGGGGATTGATCAATGGCTGGCATTGGTGTCAGTGCTTGCTTCATAGTTCAAACCGCGATTAACGTTTTCGTTCGTATTATCGTCATCTTCCTTTGCAGGGGGTTGGTAACATGAGCACTCCTTTGTGATTGTCACGATCGTATATTGTCACATTCACCAGCGGTACACCATCATGATCATCCGTAAATAATCGTCATCCATCCATACATCATCATTTTATTGGGTATGATAAAATGGCCATTGCTTTGTGATCATCACCAGTACATGATCACAATCATCGTAATCATCATCTCACCATGGCCAATAAGTGAGCACTATTCTGTGGTAAGTAAACAGTCTTGTGATTGTAATGTGCACAAACCAAGTAACTGGCACAGTTTGGTGTTAACACTGGTTTATAAATAGGGGGGAACACATCTAATTTCCTTGTTTTCTCAAGGCAGTGTTAATTATTAAGTTGGCAAGGTTGTTTTTGTTTATGTGCACCTACCACTGGCACTGGGTCTCTTAAATGTTTTAGTGGTTATTTAGAGACTGATTGCTGTATCAGAATATGGAATATAAACAGCACTTGTTCAGGACCATCTTCATAAATGTGTCACGCCAGCGATTAAATTACAATTGCAATTACAACGGCATAGTCATCTAAAATTACAATTACATTGTGAATTGCACAACAACAATTTAAGGTTTACATTTAGCTCTGGAGACATACTAGACCAAGAGTCACAATTTTACAATTGCGCTATATCAATTCGAAATAGAATAGATAGACAACACAGCCCAAACATATCACCTTTGCCGGTTTATTGCATCTTTGGTTTTAGAAAAATTGGCGTGGTATTTTTTGGCAAGAAAAAAATCTGTTGAAAATTAACATTTGACGGTAATAATCTACTTTAAAGGCGACTTTTATCCAGCAAAGCGTGCAACTGTGACCATAGAATCGATCCTCCCCCATCCTGCCCTGCATGCCATGGGACATTTTGCCAACATCACGTGGCATCGGAGCCCCCTGGCTGGGGCATTATTTTGATATCTTGCTTGTATTCCAGTCATGGCTTCACTGTAACAGCTCGAAACTGCTGACCTTGATGAACTCCGTCTGGAGGTATCACGGCGCGTCGTTGAGTTTAAATCTCATCTTCCCCTGGCCGCCTGTCAAGGCTGTCGACTTACGGTGATGGCTCGAGCAAGGCTGGTTTGGTTTGTGACGGTGAAGGTGGTGGCGGCAGCGGGTGTGGGGGAGGGTTGGTGAACGGCTGGGTTGAAGTGATGTGATGGATGCCATCAGCTGCTTTGGTTTGTGAGGGCGACATGTTCCTCATTCCCGGTCTGAACAAATCGCCGTGTCTTCAGCACGAGTGAAGATAATTCACCGAACCTGGCAGGGATGTCGTGGTGGAGTGATGATTGTTTTTCATCGTGGCATGGCCAGGGGGCTGAACGCAACTCCATTTAACATGAACCACATGAGGCTTGCCACTTTGAAATGGCCTGCAGACGATATTTATCCATTATTGCAATCACCTTAGCCTCACTAATCGGGTACGAGAGTGCAGAATAATTTCAACTTGACACCACTTTAAAATGTCATCGTGCTCAAGTCACTTCTGTCATCTACAAGGGCCTCTTGCAACCCAAATAAACTTGTCCACGGATAATCGAGAATTATATATACGAATGATTCCCCACTTCATTAAAAGTGTCTGTAGTGTAAATCCGAGATAATATAACTGACCAATAGTCAAAGGGAAATAGTAAACATTTAATTGCACTCATGTCGCATAACAAAAACGTGAACACATTGGTCAATAAGACTGATCTTAAAAGTAGAAAAATATGAGTGACATCTTGGGCAATTTCCCATCTTCATAGCACTAAACAATACACTAAGAAACAAGTCAAAATGCGATGTTTATCCGGGCTGTTGCTTTTTGTGAGGGGATATGCAAAAGAATGTGCTAATGTTATTGTCATCAACCAGTGGAGTGAAGTCAGCTTCATTCGACCGATGCGTCAAGATGCAAATCTGGCCTAAAATGCGTCCCCCCTTCGCATATGTGCGTTGGTCATCACATACTTCCTTAGGGGGTCTTTGAACTCCGGTGCCAATTCCACATTCCACCGATCAGGACCTGCATTCTTGTAGAATAGGGATATGGATGCGTACTGGACCCACCGGTTCGACTTCCTGGCACGGCAGTTTGAAACATTGGGCAAGTTCCTTTCATCCCGTTCTGCCTCTGTCCTCCCAGCAGTACACATGGGTATGCCACGGTCACAATGGGCAGGAATGTGTGTGGTGGGGTAAAGTGCCAGAACTTCCGCCTCTTCTTCCACGGCGTTTGGCCAGCGTGGGATAGTCGGCCAAAATATCCTCCAGAAGGGACTCCTGGACGCTGAGCAAAACATTCATCGTTGGAATCGGTCCAGGGAACAACCTGCCCTCGTTAAGGTAAATGGCAAACGCCCGTGGCATTTACGTGATCACAGTTGCCATTACAGTGTGCGGTGTGTGCGTAAACAATGGTGTTTTGTTAACATTTTCCCTTTAATGTTGGACGTTGCTGAGGCCACTCCCTCGACCCCGCGTGGGCTCTGTGGACCGGCTCGTGAGCAGCAAGGGGGGCGGTGTTTTGGCTCAAATGCGGCACCCCCAGTGGCACGAACCTTTACTCTATTTTGGCCGAGGCATGATTCGTGTTACACCAAACAGTGTGTGCCGCGAAATCTGTGTCCTGACCGACCTTGAACTGGAGCAACAACAAGTGCACATGCTCGCACGTACAACACGCGCGCACAACACGCACATGCACAAACATTCACACATATAAACACGTAGACACGTACATGAAAATTACAGCAACGCACGTGTGCACATGTTTCCACATGAATATACATGCACACTCGCATACATAAACAGTATGCGAATCTGACCTTTGGACAACCACTGTTGACTTACCCACAACGTGGTTTGTATTTTAGCGACCCCAGGGGAGACGATGGAGCTGTGTCAATCACCTGTTTGGAGTTCTCACTCTCCTGTGGCCCTGGGGCCCGCCAACAGAGATGGGCACAGGGCCCCAATGCGGAGCTCATCCCTGAACAGGGACGCACTTTGACCTCGTTTTGTGGCAGCGGTCGGGAAGCTCTCGCGCCACCCCTCCTCCGTGAGCGGCGAAACGCCGCGGGAGCGTGAGGACGTGGGGCCACGCCGCGGCCGCTGCCGCACTAATTTAGGAAGGAGGCCAGCGTCTGTCTCCTGACACGAACCCTCGCTTCGCCTCATGCGCGCGTCCGCCTACTGTGTGCACGTGCAGGAATTCCAGGCGGCTGGGAGTCACGGGTGTTGTGTTTGTGCCGTCCGCTTTCCCCGTGGTCCCGCGCGCGCGTGTGCATGTGTCCCTTCTGTACGAGGGCTGCCCGTGTCGTATGACGGCTGCGTTTAAATAGCACGCGCTGCTGTATGTTCTTCGATGAGTTGCTGCAAAAGTAATTGTAATTATCAAGACTATTGTCATCATCAACATCGGTACCTTCAACATCGCCAACGTCAACAGAACTGTCATAATCGTCCTCGCCTTTATAATCATTGATACTGCCATCATTAAAACACCATCATAGCCACCACTGCCGTTATTGATTGTCATCATCACCAATAACAACACTGAAATCACCAGCACTGCTCTTACCACCATCGCCACAGTCACCACCACCGCCAATATCACCACTGCCATTATTACAGTCTCCATCAGAATTGGCATTATTAAAATAACAACCACCACCATCATCTTCACCACATCTGCGGCATTATTATCATTACTGCCATTATTGCCATCACCACCACCGTCGGCAACAGCAGTAACTTAATCTGGCATGATCATTCCACACCGGTGCAACCCCCTAATGGTCTGGTGATTGGCATAATCCCTCGGTTAGGGAGTACCAATTTTACTCGCAACATCGCAATATGCTGTCTATAAACTGTTCTTTATCTTTGGCAGGGTCAGGCTCCACCGGCCCCCAATGATTAGTTGCTGCCTCTCGTCTGACTCCGGCTGTGCCTTGATTTAGAGACGTTTATCTCTAAGGGCACTTGTAGAAATAATAACGTGCCAGAGTTTGCCTAATTAAATCAATGCTCAAATGAAACATGAGTCTAGAACGCCCATATGCTGATGGACTGGAAAAATATACTTTTTATGGAGAGGGACTGATGTCCTTTTGACTGTAGTATAAAGATTGGGAATCGCATTAAAACTGAGGTAGAATCCATCATCGTCAGCCATGATTTATCCACTGCTGGATGAAGGATTCCTCAAGCAGTCACCATTTTTCACGGTCTCACGATACAACGATCCATCTTGTTCCGGCGGTCATCCTCTAGGTACGTTCCCTCCTTGGGCTGCCGCTCTCTAACCAATCCCCTTCGTTGGCCATCATCCCATCCAGCGACACGTCCTGTCAAAGCCACAACCTAACTTCCTTAACGTTCACTGTGACTTAACATGTTTACATCTCAACACGATGACAGACGAGAGCAGACTTACTGTTGATGCAGGAATTCGCTACTCTGAAGACCTCGCATTCCGACCAGAGCGGGAAGCGCTGGCAATAAATTAACGTACGAAGGGGGGTCCGGGGACAGAGGGAGAAGAAGGATTTAAGAGGAGGGCGTTGTGGGAAAGACCAGGCAGACGCGGTGGGCTTTCACTTTTGAGGACCTATTTGCATGCTGAGATAGAGAGGCAAAGCAGAGGGGATGGGAAGCAAAGTCCCACAGATCTGTCGTCTTCTCCGTCAGTCATCACGTGACAGCTAAAGTTGAGACTAGACGAACTTCTTCTGATTCTCCCATTCTCTGGTCGTGGCCATTCGTTGCTGCTTGCTTCCTCGTTTTAACCCCCTACACGGATTATTTTTATTTCGTGTTTAAACTCCAATCCCCTCGACATGCAAGCGACAGCGATGTTACGTCTTTCTTGTCTCGTTCCATCTGATCTCGTGGCTTGACGATAGGAATTCAGCCGCCAAGCATGATTTGAATTGCGTTTGTTTACAACGGCCAGCGTCGACAACATTCGTTATCCCAGCCGGTCGTGGTGATTTTCTTTTCACTCGCTTGCAACGCTATCCCGGTTGGTGCTCGGCGGGGCCAGATTTACGCCGCGTTGCCGAACACTTTTCCTCGTCTCATTTTTGGCAAAATCGCGCCAATGTTGGCATCGCCATCGGTGGAGCAAGTGTCATGTGTTACAGCCATTTTGTCAAGAATTCCATTACCTACTGTACAGTGCCTGTCTTCCAAGCAGCGGGAGTCGTGTGTGTTGGTGTGTGTAACGGTCCTGGGGGAGGGGAAATCTCTCAGCCTGGAAAACAACGTGGGACAAAGTAGGGATGACCCTGCTGAGGCTGTGGTGCCTCAAATATTGGAAGAAGTCACCCCCTGTGAGTGGCTGGCTGAGTTGCTATCTGTTGAGGAAGTACTGAAGGCGATTCGCAGTCTGAGACCAGGAAAGGCACTGGGCAGAGATGATCTCCCAAGCAAAATGCTGAGGGAGGGTGGCGTTTGTTTACAGACTGCCCTACATGACATTATAACAAAAGTCTGGACCACTGGATGGGTTCCACAGGATTGGAAGGATGCCCTGGTGGTCCCCCTCTTTAAGAAGGAGGAAAGCACAGACTGTAACAACTACAGGGGCATCTCACTCCTCAGTGTGCCGGGAAAGGTCCTGGCAAGGATTATTCAACATCGCCTTGCTAGGCACACTGAGGGGAGGCTTGCGGAGCCCCAATGCGATTTCAGTAAGGGCGGTCCTGCACAGATGCCATATTTTCTGTCCGTCTGCTACAGCAGAGGTGTAGGGAATTTCAACAAGACCTACATCTCTGCTTTATTGACCTGGTCAAGGCCTATTATACCATCAGTAGGCCTGGGCTGTGGGTTGTTCTTCGTGCTTTCGGAGTCCCTGACCCTCTGTTCACGATCATTAAGGACCTTCATGATGGTGAGCGGGCCCGGGTAAAACTACGTGGCTGGGAGTCAGAGCCATTCCCTGTACACCTTGGGGTGCGACAGAGATGTCCTCTGGCTCTCACATTATTTAACATCTATTTCGACGACGTAGTTCATGAAGCTTTCAATTGCTGTACCGGAGGAATTTCCATCTGGTACAGATACAATAGGAGGCTGATCGATGCCCGGGTGCGGTCAAGGGATGGCTCCCTATTGTTCAACCATGCTGAACCTGGAGCTTGCCACTAAGAGGTGGGGCCTTACCATCAGCCCCACCAGAACTAAGCACCTGCCTGGGTATTTTGTACCATCGGACACTCCACCCCACAAGTCCTAATTGGTGATAGGGCAGTTGTGGAGAGAGTGGAGAGTTTCCTATATCTGGGCAGTGTGCTCATGACCGGCTCCGGTTTAACAGCAGAGGTCTCACTCTGAATCAGTCGAGCGGCATTATCTTTTCATCGGTTGCGTAATGCTGTGTGGAAGCTACCTGGTCTGTCGCTCCGCACGAAGCTTCAGGTCTTCTCTGCCACAGTCATTCCCTCACGTCTCTATGCTTGCGAAACGTGGACCTCCCTAATGGAACATCTTCGCTGTTTAGAAACATTTAGGCTGGCCTGCCTACCATCTATCCTGGGTTTAACCAGGCTGGATTGTGTGAGGAGCTCACAAATATTTGAAAGATCCGGACAAAGTCCCGTCCGTGAGCTCCTCCGGCAGGCAAGGCTGCGTTGGCTGGGTCATATAGCCCGCAAAGCCCAGCCACCACATGCCGAAACAGCTTTTGTTCGGCCGGATCGAGGGGGCTAAACGGGCGCGGCACGGGCTAGAGAAGAGATAGTGATGTGGTACAGGAGAATGTGGAGCTGAGTCGACTTGCTGATGACCGGTACCAGCGGTGTCAAGATCGGCCTCTGTGGAGGAGGCTCGTGAAGGACACTACTGGGCAGTTCGAGGCAGTCGCCCTCCAACAACAAAGGAGGGTGGAGCGATGCTCACAACAACGAGTGGTGCGCCAGGTGGCTAAAGCACAGCAAGTTGGTACACTAGGGGGCACAGGTGGTGCATCTGCCAGTCATCTGTCAGTCGACCAGTGGCACCTGGGTCTACCCTGTGACCTGCCAAGCGCGGGCGTTTGACACTTCACGTGGCCTCAACGTGCACATAGCCTGGCACAAGCGTCGTGGTGACGTCACCGCGAATGGCGGTTGTTGTTGTGTCTGCATGTGTGTTGGAGCGCCAGTGTAGCGGTTAGCACACTGCCCTTCGAACCCAGCCACCCGAGTTCCATTCCCGCTCAGGACCAACACCAGTAACGACTATCTAAATTGGTCGAGGGCCTCCCCTAGGTCGACTCAGCCTCAAATGTGTACCTGGTGCAGTGTGTAAACATTGACACTCGGGAGAAAAAGTCGGCAGGACGTGGTGCTGGCCACCCCACCCCCTCGTTTGCCGTACCGGCCTTCATAGATGCTCGCTAACAGCACTTACCCCAACAGTCTGTTAAGGCTATACGGGGGATCTTTGTCTGTGGTGAGCGGCGACGCATTTGATTCCCCACTCACGGCCCACTAATATCTGAATTTGTCCCGGACCTAGCTTAGGTCAACTCAGCTTTAAATAAGTACCTGGTGCAGTGTGTAAACTTCAGCACTGGGCAGACAAAGGCGGCCGGACGTGGTACCGGCCAGACCACCCCTTCGTTTACCATGCCAACCTTTCTAGGTGCTCACTAACAGCCCCAGTCCCCCCTACAGTCTGTATGGTTATGTGGTGGGATCTTGGTCTGTGAGTGTATGTTATTTATGGCCAGAGAAGAAGAGGGTGGGGTGGGTGGGGGGGGGCAGGCGGGATGGAAAATATAGCCCATGAGGGCCAACAGTAACCAGAGCCGCTGTATCGGCTTGCGGATTGGCGGACCTCAACGCATCCTCCGAAATAACAGTGACCCTGGTTTTCCTGAATGTGTTTAATTGGTGCTCTGTAAAACACTTAGGCGCTGTTAACGGCCCGGTCTGCGCCCCGTTGTTTCCTTTGCCTTGTTTCGGGTTTTACATTTTAATCCGAGAACGGTTCGTTCCTTCTGCGCAGGAAATTGGACTATGTCATCGTGCTCTGTTGCACACTTGACAGCGAAATTTGCCGAGTGGCCGCCGCATCCGATCGCTTATCGCTCGCTTGGGGTCTGTGTGCAGCAAAGCGAGTTTGCTGATAAGCGTTTGAGCTTCGTGAGCGAGTCCATAGTGAGTGAGCGAGTGAGTTGGTAATTGAGAGATTGAGATAGTGAGTGAGTCGGTGGGTGCATGTGAGTGAATGATCGAGTGAGGGAGTGATCATTGGATGACTGGGTCAGTACGTGAATGAGCGATTGAGTGGATGAAGAAGAGAGCGAGTGAGTAAATGGGTGAACAGTTGAGTGAGTGGATTGAGTAAGTGAATGAGTGAGTGAGTGGGTCCTCGAGGGAGCATTTGAGTTCGTGATTCAGTGAACCAGGGAGTGAGTGGCTGAGTGAGTGGGTGGGTGAATGTTTGGGTGAGCAAGCGAGCAAGCGGTTAACTGGAATGTGTGGTTGACCGGGTGAGCACAAGAATGATAAAACAGATGGTGCATTCACACACGATAACGGCGAGGACATGCCATCCGCATCGCGGCACCTCGATGCTTGGTGCCACATTTCCAGGTGTTCCGGCGTCGGCACAGGCATCTCCACTCCCTCGTGAGGCCACGTGTGACGTTGAAGCGGTGTGAGAAATTCGTTGGTCTCTTTGATTTAAACAAAAAACCCACTTGGCTCAAGTCAATATTTACACACGACCAAGTATTTTCTGACTGCCCGTGCGTATCTGTCCCTGAGCGTGCATGTACTTGTTGTTGCGAGCGATGCGCCGCGTTTTTTATTATAAGGCTCTGCACCCACAGAGACACGAGTTGCAGTCGAACGGCCCAAGGTCAACTCGGCATAACTTGAGCACTTTGGGAAGATCGCAAACAAATAGAAGCTCCGGGCAGCAGATAAAAGCAGCCGCACTTCCATGTCTATGGTGGGGTGTGGTGGCAACCCTACTGCCCGGTTGTTGTGCTACACTCTCCGTGAGTGTTCCGTTGGTCGTGACTCGATGTGGTGGTTGCTAAGTGTGCTCGTGCTACACGCTGGTCGGGTGCAAGGTCAACTGGAAACCGACAAAGGGGGCAAGGTGAAGCAGCTTAGGTTATGGGTTAGAGACAGAGATAGGGCTGGCTAGTGCGGTTAGGCTCGGCGCTAGGGTGTGGTTGTTAAATATAGAGCTAGGGCTTCTGTCCTGTCTGTATTTGTGGAAACGAATGCGTCTGCGTGTGCACGAGCTTGCACGTGTGTGCATGGCGTCTGTGCGTTCATGTTGGCACTGTGGGGGAAAACAGGCTGCATCTGCCAGTCATCTCGGTCAACCCATAACACTTGGGTCTTTCCTGTGACCTGCCAGCAGCGAGCCTTCCACATGACACATGGCCTCAAACGTGCATCCAGCCTGGCACAAGCGCCATGGTGACGTCACCGCCATTTAGTGGCAAATGGTGGCTGTTGTGTGCGCATATGCTTACGCGTACACGTCTGTGCGTGCGCACGTGTGCTTGTGTGCTTACACCTGTGTGCGTGTGCTTGCACGCGTGCTTCTGCGTGTGCCGCACCACCACCAGCAGCAGCAGCCCGCGCCGCTGCCACCACCGCAGCCACCGCCGGCGTCACCACCATGCTGCGCCTGCGCTGCAAGAGCAAGAGCGGCACGCACGCCGTGGCGGGCCTGTCGGAGCGCTCGAGCCTCCGTGAGCTCCAGGCGCGACTCTCCGAGGCCACGGGCATCGCGCCTGCCGCCCAGCGCATCATGGCCGGCTTCCCACCCTGCGACCTCGACTTGGCCAGGGCAGACGCCTCGCTCAGCGAGCTGCACGTCAAGTCCGGTAGGCCAGGAGAGCGTGACCGGCGGGGGTGGCTGGCAGCAGGCAGCGCGAGACCGCCTTTGTCTCAGTTGTGGGGCCGAAAGGTTGCGAGTTCAGATCCTGGTTGGGGGTTGACTCGGACCATCATCTCTCTGCGGTCGATAAAATGGGTTTACATCAACAGTGTGTGCTATGGAATGACTTTCCACTACCATAGCAATGAGGAATTTCCACCGTTGGCTCTGCAGGGTCCTTAACAGGAGCTGAGCACCAATACCCCAGAGCTCATTTGAGCTGGCAGTCGATCTGGCTTGGGACTTGACTGAGCTGGGACGATGGAGCTATGAACTCGATCGGTCGACTTGTTTTGCGATCGACCAATTTGTCTGTGGTCGACGCGTACAAGCGACTGGTGTGGACGGCACCGCCACTATTCGCAGATTTGGAGGGCGGCGCTACCTGGGACAACTAGTTAAAGGGGGCTAACCGACTCCGCAGTGAGTCCGGGGCAAGCGGTGGCTTGTGTTGTGTGGAGGAGCTGTAGCCGATGGGACAGGACACGAGGCTGCTTATCCATGTGTTGCTATTTACATCTCCATGCCTCTTTGCACACTTTTTCTTTGCTTTCGTTCTATTTCCTTGATCACTGTCAATGTTTCCGATCCTCAGGTCATAGCAGGAAATGCACTGGACTGGTTAAAATAATCAAAGTTCACAAGGAAGTGCCTAAAAAAAATAAAGTGCTTAATCAGGGAACGTGTTACTTCTTATAGACAGTTGTACACTTGTGCATGAGAGTTATGTTTCAGTGGGAGAGGGCTGATTGACAGCGTAGTGTGTTGGGATCCGCACGGCCCATGTGTCATCCTTGCATTACGCAAGTAAACGTAGCGGCGCACAGCTTAGGAAGCCTGCGCTCTGAAAGGGACTCGTGCGCCCTCCTGTGTTTGGTTTGGGGAATTGGAGTGCAAAGGAATCGTATAAATAAATAAAATCACGACGTTTCGGGCGCAACACAAGCGTCCGTCATCAGGTGGGACGACCACAGCAAGAAACAATTGCTGAAGTGCCCACTTAAGCAGTTGCGCCCAAAACGTCGTGATTTAATTGATTTTATTTTATACCTACGTGACTTTACCGAAAGAACCAAAGAGTATGGATCCCTGCAGTCACGAAAACTTCAAATCTAGAAGGCAGGTACAAATTCACCAGTTGTCACGAGAACCGTTTTACGCAATCAGCGTTGCTGCCGCCGATCTCGCCCATAATTGCCGCGCCGCTCGTTATTAGCATCGCCGCGCACCGTCGACGCCGTAAACGCGCCGCCGCTCTGCGCCGTAACCTCCATCCAGGGGACACGCTTATCGTGGAGGAGGACACGGCGAGACGCAAGACGGCCACCCGCCCCAACGGCCTCCCGAGCCCCCGCGTGACCGCCGCCCTCGCCGAGCGCCACCGCTCGCCGTCGCCCAGAGGCCCCGCGGGTCGGCCCGCGAGCCCGGCCGCTCGCCCCGTCGCCCGCCCGCCGCCTGCCCAGCAGCCGTCGCCACCGTCGCCACCGTCGCCACCGCCGGCCCTGCCGACGCGGCTCAGTCGGCACGTGGTTCCCGCCGACAACTCGTGCCTCTTCACGAGCGTGAGCTACGCGCTGGACGGGCCGGTGGCGGCGGTGCCGGCGGCGGCGGCGGCCGCGACCGCGGCCGGGCGGGCACGCGAGCTGCGCCGTCTGATCGCGAGCGTCGTGGCCGGTGAGCCCGACACGTACTCGGAGGCGCTGCTCGGGAAGCCCAACGCAGAGTACTGCCGCTGGATCGAGCAGGAGGACACCTGGGGAGGCGCCATCGAGCTCTCCATCCTCGCCAGGTGAGGAGCAGCGTCGCGCCGGCACGGGGGGGGGGGGATCGCTTGTTCCGTCGCATCTCTTGTCGTCTCGTTTGAGCTGCTTCGTTTGTGATGCTGGTGCTGCCCGTCTCGTTTGTTCGCCGTCATTCTGACCGTTAGCCGTAAAGGAAAAAATGGGCGTAAAAAGTGTATGAATGGAAGGTAATAGCTCTATACATTCGGTGTGAGATGTGTGCATCATGAGTATACAGATCTGTTCCAATCAGGGACTGATTGGCTGACAGAACACACGTGACGGCGCCTATGAACTACTCGATGCACACGGTGCAAACACAACCATACGTACAGAAATGAGGATCAGATGAGAGGCCATGCAAAACGATACCGTATACAAACAATCCATTCTCAAACCAAATTATGACCCCGAATCGCAACGACTTGTCACACCACCGAGTGAGTGAATCGCTCTAGATATGTTCCTGACAGTTGCCGCCACCTTGTGTCTCCCCTCCCGCCCACCCGCCCGCTCTCTCTGACACCCCCTGCAGGTTCTACGAGTGCGAGATCTGCGTCGCCGACACACAGACTCTACGCGTCGACCGCTTTGGCGAGGGCTCCGGCTACGCGCGCCGCGCGCTCCTCATCTACGACGGCATACACTACGACCCACTGGAGCTGTCTCCCGCCGACGGTGCTCCCCACCGCCCCCCACGGACGCTCTTCCCCACGACCGACGATGTGCCGCTCGCGCAGGCCCAGGAGCTGGCCGAGGAAGCGCGGCGGCGCCGGCAGTTCACCGACCTGACGCGCTTCGCCCTGCGCTGCCTCGCCTGCCAGAAGGGGTTGACGGGCCAGCGCGAGGCTCAGCGCCACGCCGAGGAGACTGGGCACCTCAACTTCGGCGAGGTGTAGGGCCGTCCGCCGCGTAAACCAGCAGCCCGCCAGCTAACCGGCTAGTCCGCCAGTTGGCCAGGCAGCTCACCCGTGCCTGTGCATGCTCGCCTGCCTCCCCACCCCCGCGCTTATCGGAAAGGACGAGGGCGCTGCCACATTGCGATCGCGGCCCTGCATCCCCGGCCGGGGTTTGCTCCTGAGCAATGAAATGTGTGTGTTCTGGTGCTTTGGAGATCTCACTACCCTGGGATTTAGGGTTTGCGGAGGCAGTTACGGCCGCGGCAGCGAGGAGCGCGACTGATGGCAGAGATGGCGACGTCGCTGGAGGAGAGGAGGGTGGAGTTGCCGATTGTGACAGTGCAATCGGCAACTCCACGATCGCCGTGTTGCGCCATGCCCTGCTGTTCCCTCGCCGCCGTTTTCAGCGATCAATTCTTGACTTTGTCCCAATTTCAGCTTTGGTTTTTTAAAAGTTTCTGTTGAGGCGTGTGCTTGATGTGAATCGGATGAAATTTGTCACGACGAGCTGTAAGAGTTGGACAAAGTCCATGGAGGGGAGCTAGCATTAAAAAAATCAGGTGCGCGTCACCGTGCGCGAGTGCTCGAAATCAGGTGCAGCTTGAATGTCGACGGGTAAATTATATTCAGGTACATTTCACCCAAAGTAAACATTTACAGCAGACGAGACACCGGTGACCCCACAGCACAGTTCCCGTTCATCCATCGCCGGTCTCCCTTCAGCAGCGTCCAGACCGGATCCCGCGCCGGCGAAATGAGTGTGAGATGTGAAGCGGTCTGGAGGTCTCGCACGCTCATCTAGTTTGTCACGTGACAGCACCGGCCTGGGTGATGCAGCCCTGGCTTTCGAGGACCGCAGGAAGTGCTTCGGAAGACGGGGTCGACACAGTCAGCGTCTTGGCCACGTCGGCTCTCCGTGGCTGGTAGCGAACGCCCTCGGTTGGGGCAAACGTCAATTCAATCAAGCGGTCAATTGACTTCATTCAAAACCAGGTGATGGCCCGTTGAGACGAATGGGAGACCTGTGCTGCCGTGAGTCCGTTTCTTCGGCACCGCTCGTGAAAGTCGCACGTGCAACCGTGGTCCGACCTGCAGCCCAAGGAACCCGTGCCGGAGCGAGGCTGGAGGCGGCGGTGGCGGCAGCAACATCGGAGTCCAGTTCGGTGGCACCAGCTGCAGGATCTCGGATGCCACTTGGCTGCCTCTCGCTTCGTTACAAATTACACAACCCCCCCGCCTTAATCACGTGTCAGACACCAACACCAAAGGTGTGTCAGTATTGCCTCTCTCGGTGCCCCCCCCCATCCCCACACTCGTTTGCTTGTCATTCGTGTTATTGTGCAGTTGTCGCAGTATTTCTCGTAGCGCGACCCATCGCGTCTGTGCGGCGTCGGGTCGGCGTGTCGGCGTGTCGGCGAGGCTGTCAGCGCCAACGGGTTGGCCCGAGCAAGTGGGGAGCGTGCTGGTGTGCAGCGTGGCAGCACCAGCCAATTGGAGACGAGCCATAACCTTACACCAGAGGTCGCAACCGGGTACCCGATACCCGTACCCTACCCGATACCCGGCTACCCGTACCCGGCCGGGTACGGGTACCCATTTGCGACCCTGGTGCGGCCGGGTACGGGTAGGCCGTGAGTCACTGGTGAGTCACCGTTTGTCACTCATTTCCCAACGTCTTGTCTCTTCTCACAATTCAAGTTCCTAGACTCAACCCACCCGCGCCTGCAACATGGCTTCATCCCAGAGGTCGCAATCGGGTACCCTACCCGATACCCGGCCGGGTACGGGTAGCCGGGTATCGAGTAGGGTACGGGTACCCGATTGCGACCCTGGTGCGGCCGGGTACGGGTAAGGAATCAAAACCCGTTTGCGACCTCTGCCTTACACCCTTTAGCAACACTTGCCAGCCAGACATGAAATATAACCCCATGCAATTAGCCAATAGGATTCTTACTATAACCACTATATATCTGCATATAAGGACCTGAATATAATTGTATACCTTTCCCTAACCTTAACATTGGTACAATGATTGGGTGAAGTGCCAGAGGGTGATATGATAGGTTAGCTACTTAGGTTTGGTTCGTTTTTGGTTGGCGAGTGTGGTGAGGTGCAGTACTAGGATGTGGTTGTCGATATTTCTAGGTTTAAGGATAGAATCGTCGCGGGATGGCTGTTCTGGTTAGACTTCGGATTAGTGTCTGGTAGTGTAGTACATTTATGGTGAGGGCTACAGTGCTAGGATCTATTTGTCTAGGTTGTTAGGATTAGGGCTATATGGCGGGTGTGGTTAGGGGTCGCACTAGCATCTGGTTGGCTAGTTTACTACACCCCTATCAGTTTGCCTCCCCCCCCCCCTCATTGTCAATCGTGGCCTTGTCACTCTTTGTTCACTTTCACATCCTACGCACTGATCCGCGCGTTGTTGGCGAACGTTCCTTTTCATCCGAAATTTGGTGAACTTTTCCCCAACGTCTCCATTCGGCCAAACCTCGGGTCAAATCGCCCTGGCGGTGATGCATTTCCGGTCGTGCCGTCAGACGCGAACCATGGACCATGGCGTTCACAGCGTCGTCGACAGCGGAATGAATTTTAAATAGATCCGCTCAGGATGTCGGGAATGTGTGCTCCCTCCCGCGCTGTCGTTGAACGCGCCGCGTCGCCGCTCGTTATACCTCACCCGGGGCTGGAGTCCGGGCTCACGCAGCGCTGTGCGTGTGTGTTTTTAGAATGTGCACCCACAAAAAAAGAATGCACCTCCGCTGGCACGTAAACGTCAAGTGACGTCATCAGCCGTGCCTGTTTTTTTCGTGCGAGTTCTTTTCAGAGGGTCTCTTTCCTCCAGTTTTATTCGGCTTGTGCCATTGGCATCACATCATGAGAGGACGCATCGATTCAGATACGTTGATTTGTTAGCAAAACTAAAACTGCGTAAAATTATAATAAAGTGATTTTTAACTTGGAGCGGCGTCATCATGTTAACCCAAGCAAATATTAGTCCTCGATATATATTTTAGAAATCAAGATGTACCGGTGCCACTGTTGCATGCTATCCGGTCCCTCCATTCCCGGAGTGAGAGCTGTGTCCGTATTCTTGATGTTAAATCAAAGTCGCTTACTGTGGGTGTTGGACTCCGCCAAGGGTGCGTCTCGTCTCCATTCCTGTTTGTGATTTTCATGGACAGGATATCAAGGCGCAGCCGAGGTATGGGTAGTGTCCAGTACGGGGGCATGGAGGTGGCGTCGCCGCTTTTTGCAGATGACGTTGTCCTCTTTTCCTCATCGTTCTGTGATCTCCAGCGTGCACTTGAATGGTTTGATGCCGACTGTGAAGCGGCTGGGGTGAGGATCGGCACTTCCAAATCTGAGGTCATGGTTCATTCATGGGACACGGTGGATTGTGCTCTCCAAGTGAGGGGGGAAAAGCTGCCCTTAGTGGAAGAGTTTAGATCTCTTTTGTGAGTGATGGTAAGTGGGAGCGGGAGATCGGCCAGCGGATCGGTGTGGCATCTGCAGTGTTGCGGGCGCTGTACCGTTCCGTGGTATAGTGAAACGGGAGCCGAGTTCTCGAACAAAGCTCTCGGTTTATGGGTTGATCTACGTTCAAACAGTAACTTATGGTCATGAGCTTTGGGCAATGAAAGGATGAGATCGCGTGGATACAAGGGGCCGAAATTAGGTTTCTCTGCAGGGTTTCTGGGCTCACTCCGTGATTGGGTGAGGAGCTCGGTAATCCAGGAGAGCCTCAAGGGTCGAGTTGCAGTTGCTCCGGATCGAGAGGAGCCAGTTGAAGTGGTTCGGGCACCTTGTAAGAAAGCTCCCCGGTAGACTCCCCCTGGAACTCTGCCGGGCACCTCCCACTGAGTGAACACCCCGGGACTGGCCCAGGACACGCTAGCGGGACTTGCTCGGCTGGCCTGGGAACGCCTGGGAATTCCCAAGGAAGAGCTGGAGAGTCCGTCGCCAGGGACAGGGAGGTCTGGACCGCCTTACTCAACATGCTGCTGCCGTGACCGTCACCAGGACAAGAGGATTGAGAAACTAACGAAGAAAGTGAGATCGCAGTCAGAGTGAGCAGGAGGGGGACAAATCCCACGGAACCGGTGCAGTGTTGGGTGGTCCAAACAAAGAGCCAGTGGACAGGGCCTTCCCCAGGAATGGTTCGGCACGGCTCGGGTGTACTCTTTAATGGCCGTGGGACAGTAGCACTTGGCACGCCTGCTTCGCCCGGAACAGAACCACGTGTTTTGCAACTTGTCGGCCACCAAGGGAGAGTTCCACTCTTTCTTAGTTTACAACAAGCATGGTTTACACACAGCTTGTGCGTCTGTTTCTTAGCTTTACAAACCTTTTTTTAAATTTCTGATTTGTTTAGCATATTTAAACTACACCCGTGTTGCTGTATTTGAATAAATAAAGATTGACTTTGCTTACGCTGATTCCTGCCCCTTGAGGCACCGTCCCTTGATTAGTTACTGTATTCTCCAGATTATAAGATGATCCGGAAACTTGTGCCTGGTGTCAAAGTTTTACCAAATCTCGTCGCGCACTCTCACACCTTCTGGAAGATAACACGCCCCCCCCCCTCCTCCCAACTTTTAATTCAAAATGGAAAGGGAAGAAAGTGTGTCTTCTAATCTAGACCATGTGGTAATAGTCATAGTTTGTCAATAAGACCATGACTTTAGTTTTTGGAGATTCGTGGGCCACACTGAAAGCTTTGTTTCGATTTAAAATGCGTTCATGGGACGGAGAAGATTCTCACCGAGGTCGTGGAACTATCGTGGATATACTGACGGTACACGCATAATGAGTGCTGAATTAGTTTGCCACAGCTACAAGGGTCGCATCACAAAACCACGTGGAATGCGCCCCATCTCATTCAATGTAAATACTTTCAACCTGCAACGTGTTACCAACTCACTGTCTCCACTTTTCGAGAACTCGGAGGCGAGGAACCACAGACAAACAATAAAGTCAGCAGCCATGAGGTGAGCAGGCACGATCAATAATTGCCAAAGCTCTACGATCCTCTATATATGAAGGTGTTAACGGCCAATTAAAGAGGTTTACATATGGGAGGAAACAAGCATATGGAGAAACTCCATGCATCCGAGGGGACAACTCTTATCCCATACAGATGGAACAGGTAGGGCTCCACATTTGCCAGGGTATAAGTTACCTCCTTGACGCCGACGAGAAGAGAGTTTCGCAACGTTTGTACGATCCACCAACTCTCGCTGCCTCCACAGTGCTGGGTTACAGGTGGAGTGTGTAGCCACCACCGCATGGCGAGAGCTCGGAAGCTAAGCAGGTTTGAGCCTGGGTGGCACCTTGGATGGGCAACCACCACACAGACAGGTTGGCATGGTAGAGCTACCGCCCACGTTTATAGGGTTCCCTGCCTTCAACCCGTACCGACAAGTGCGTGGATTTATGGCCGAATAACCCCCACGCACGTGGACGGCTCAGGGAGGCCCTCACCCTGCAGGGGATTGACAAAAAGGGCAGCGTGTTTGGTGCGGGCGGTGGCGTGCGACCTCACGGTAGCCCGCTGGTCACAGAGGCTCGTGGTTCGGTTTCAGCGGCCGCCCTGGTCAATACTGCGTAAGTGCGTCTCAACCATAACACAAATACTACCACGCGCCGTCTGCTTCACTCGCAGTGGATGTTAAATATATCGTGACGTCAATCGTAAGAGTTGGACATTTTCGTGGTGGCGTTGTGGTCCAAATTGGAAAAAAAAATACATCGCGAATATGTCGGTTGGTATTATACACGGAAAACGTCGCCCCCTGTGTGGGTTTCCTCCGGGTTCTTTGCTACCATAGCCCAACACAAAACTTTACTGTAACCGATATTGGCCAAAACATTAGAAATGTGAAGATTACTCGAGTAACGTCGGGCCCTCCTTCGGAATCTTGGCAGGAATCTCTTTAAAAAAAGAGTTACGAGACTAAGTGAGGCTTTTCTTGGTAAAAAAAAAAGTCTTGACTTAAAGCTTTCGTGAGTGCAGGAATTCATATTATTGGGTCTTTCGGGAAAGCCACGTAGATAGAGCAAATAAACATAATAATAACAATATCACGACGTTTCGATCGCAACACAAGCGATCGTCATCAGGTGGCGATCGTCATCAGGTGTCGATCGTCATCAGGTGTCGATCGTCATCAGGTGTCGATCGTCATCAGGTGTCGATCGTCATCAGGTGACGATCGTCATCAGGTGTCGATCGTCATCAGGTGTCGATCGTCATCAAGTGTCGATCGCAACACAAGCAATCGTCATCAGGTGACGATTGCTTGTGTTGCGATCGAAACGTCGTGATATTATTTTGTATTATTTGATCTATCGCCGTGGCTTTACTGAAGACCCAAGAATACGATGTGTTGAGTTTACGGGGCTTCGCGTGAGACGTGGCACCAGAGCCTCCAGAGGGCGCTGCGAACATGTACTCAACCCCCGTCATCAACATTCAGCATCACCACCATCGTTGTTAGGGCTCAACGATTTGGGGGAAATATCTAATTGAGATTTTTTTTCTGACAGATATTGCGATTTGATTTGCGATAAAAAAAATTAAGCCAAGCTGTAGTTCAATAGTCACTGTGTAATAGATTTAAAACATGTGATGGTGCATTACCACATGATACCATCAAAATATGAACTGCTCTATATATTCTAATGCAAGGATTAGAACTTAAAATATATGAATTGCTTCCAACATGTATTTATTAAAATGTTTCAATTGAAATAGAACAATCAAACATAGAACAATTGTTAAGTTAAATAAATTAAGTTATAATAAAACAATATAACAATTCCAATAAGGAAGTAATAGGACTTTTCAAATCGCTAAAATTCGCAGCCTTTGCGATTTGCTAATCGCATTGTTTAAAATTGCGATTTCGATTTGAAATCGATAAATCGTTCAGCCCTAATCGTTATCATCATCGTGTCACCACCACCCTATCACTATCATCACCGTGTCATCATCACCTTGTGGCCATCATCATCACCGTGTCAACCTCACCACCGTATCATAATGATCGTGTCTTCATCATCACCGTACCATCATCACCGTGTCATCACGTAGTCAGCACCCTATCATCACCGTGTTATCATCGACCTGTCGTTATCATCATCATCACTGTGTCACCATGTCCATCACTTTCAACATCCCCGCAATCTATCTGCGTAATCATCAGAAGGTGGAGTGGTGGCACAGTGGTTTTTGGCAAACTGAACCCGCCCACCTGAGTTCAATTCCCACCCGCCACGGATAACATCAGTGGCGCAGTGATAGTACCTGAACCGCTCCTGATCTTCTGCTCAACTCTTCACCAGCTCGCACTGACCAACGTGGTGAAGTATGGTCAAACAACCCCCCCCCCCCGTGTGTACGAGTTGCGGGTGTGCACTGGGCCACCCCGAGGTCTACTCAGCGTCAAATGAGTACCCGGTGCGACGTGTAAACATCGTCACTCGGGAGACAAAGCCGGTGCTGGCCAACTACCCTCTTGTGCCGGCCTTCACAGGTGCTGCTCGCCAACAGCCACTTGCCCCGACAGCCTGCCAAGGCTACACGGGGGACCTTTGTCTTCTAGCGGGGACTGTACCGGTGGCAGCTGTTTACAGGAGGAGACACGGCAGGACAACGCGTTACCTGGGAGAGGGGGTGAGGGGGGGCAGGGGGAGGGAGGGAGGGGGGGTAGAGGGATGGGGGGCAGGGTGAGGGGGGGCAGGGGGAGGGAGGAGGGGGGGTAGAGGGATGGGGGGCAGGGTGAGGGGGGCAGGGGGAGGGAGGAGGGGGGGGTAGAGGGATGGGGGGCAGGGGGAGGGGGGCAGGGGGAGGTAGGGGGCCAGAGGGGGGGGGGGGCAGGGGGAGGGAGGGGGCAGGGGGAGGGAGGGGGGCAGAGGAGGGGGGCAGGGAGGGGGCAGGGAGGGAGGGCAGAGGGAGGCTATGGGTGTAGGTGAGGTGTAAAGCGGTTGTGGGTGAGCAAGGGGGTGGTGCGGTGCGGTGCCGGTGTGTGGTAGCTGGGTAGAGGGTGCGCGTTGGGTGAGGATGAGAGGAAGATGGTGTGGGTGAGGAGAGGGTGAGGAGATGGTGTGGGTGAGGTGTGGGTGAGGAGAGGGTGTGGGTGAGGTGTGGGTGAGGTGTTGGTGAGGAGAGAGGAGAGATTGTCGGTGAGTTACGGGTGAGTAGAGGTTGTGGGTGAGTCGAGGGTGGAAGTGATGTGTGGGTGAGGATTAGAAGGGGTGACACAGTCTATGTTGGCCGTGTGTGCTTGAGGATTCTGGTGAGTTAGAAGCGTGTGGGAGGTGGGCGAGGGATAGGCGAGGTTTGGGTGAGTCGAGTGAGGAGAGTTTTGTGGTCGGGTGAGCAGCAGCAGTCGGTGTCGATGGCGCCATGCGGATCCCAGCATCAACAGCTAACAGCTTTACCCGCCCTCCCCACACTCATCATCACCACCCACCATGAACCACCCTTCCCCCCCACACACACCACGCCATGTGCGCTCCGCATCTCGACTCCGCAGTCTCCGAGGTTGCCCCTCGGGTGCCACTCACAGGGGTTTTCGTAGCGACGGGGGTACCTGGCCCCCCCCCCACCCCCACCCAGAGCTATCCCCTTGTTCAACACAGACACGCGCACAGAGACGAGCACAGGTGACCACGCAGCCATGCGCGTGCGGGACGCACAGCAGATCTACACAACGCTTGGAGAGAGAGAGACACACACACGCAGACGGAGAGCGACTCACGGACACACACACACTTAGACTCATTCATGTACACAGGGACACACACACACTTAGACTCATTCATGTACACAGGGACACACACACACTTAGACTCATTCATGTACACAGGGACACAGACACACTTAGACTCATTCATGTACACAGGGACACACACACACTTAGACTCATTCATGTACACAGGGACACACACACACTTAGACTCATTCATGTACACAGGGACACACACACACTTAGACTCATTCATGTACACAGGGACACACACACACTTAGACTCATTCATGTACACAGGGACACACACACACTTAGACTCATTCATGTACACAGGGACACACACACACTTAGACTCATTCATGTACACAGGGACACACACACACTTAGACTCATTCATGTACACAGGGACATAAACACACACACAGACAAACTTTAATACGTATAATCTCGCACACGGACGCAAATACATAGACAAAGACGAACACGCACACCCGCTACTACTCTCATCTTAGCCACACACCACACGACTCGCATCCCTCTCATCCATAACTCACTCTCTCTCATCCCTCCCTCCCTCCCACCTCTATCATACCTAACTCTCATCCCTCCCATCCATAACTCTCTCTCTCTCTCATCCCTCCCAACTCTCACTCCCGCCTCACATTCCTCCCATCCCTAGCTGCCTGCCATCCCATCAAACCCTCTCATCCCTCGCTCGCGTCCACCCCCTCCACCCACAACTCCCCCCTCCCTCTCATCCCTCGCTCGCGTCCACCCCTCCCTCCACAACTACCCCCTCCCTCTCATCCCTCGCTCGCGTCCACCCCCTCCCTCCACAACTCCCCCCCTCCCTCTCATCCCTCGCTCGCGTCCACCCCCCCCCCACAACTCCCCCCTCTCTTTCATCCCTCGCTCGCGTCCACCCCTCCACCCACAACTCCACCACTCATCCCTCGCTCGCGTCCACCCCCTCCACCCACAACTCCCCCCTCCCTCTCATCCCTCGCTCGCGTCCACCCCCTCCCTCGACAACTCCCCCCTCCCTCTCGTCCACCCCTCCCCCCTCCCTCTCATCCCTCGCTCGCGTCCACCCCCTCCACCCACAACTCCCCCCTCCCTCTCATCCCTCGCTCGCGTCCACCCCCTCCCCCCACAACTCCCCCCTCCCTCTCATCCCTCGCTCGCGTCCACCCCCTCCACCCACAACTCCCCCCTCCCTCTCATCCCTAGCTCGCGTCCACCCCTCCACCCACAACTCCCCCCTCCCTCTCATCCCTAGCTCGCGTCCACCTCCTCCCCCCACAACTCCCCCCACCCTCTCATCCCTCGCTCGCGTCCACCCCCTCCCCCCACAACTCCACTCCTCCCTCTCATCACTCGCTCCCTGCCGTCCCTTCTATCCATAACTCCCATCCCCTCGCTCCCTTCTATCCACCCCATCCCCTCTCCCATCCCTCCCCCTCTCCATCCCTCCCGTCCCCTCACTCCCCTCGCCCCATCCCCCTCACTCCCCGCCTCTCCTCCACTGATACCGGACACATGGAGAAGAGCGGCGGGGAGTGCCACCATCTCTCGGCGGGCGAGCGGTCGGACTCTGGAGAAGGAGGTGGAGGTGGTGGAGGAGGTGGAGGAGGAGGAGGACACAGCCCCGGGTCCTGGCAGAGTTGCTCCTCGAGCGGAGGAGCAGCCCTAGGCTTGGCGAGCCCCAGTTCGACTCCCCTGTGCGGCGGATACGGCACCGCGGCGCAGCGATACAATGCGACCATGCTCCAGGCGGGGTACGAGCGAGAGAGGTACGGGGAGAGGGAGGTGGACTTGTGTGTGTGCGTGTTTGTCGAACTGTGCGGTCCGAGTGTTTACCTGTAAGGTAGACCCACCGGCGGGATGAGAGTGTTTTTTTTTTAAAGGGGGGAGCGTTTGATCAAAATGGGTGCCTATCTCTGGGGGTGAGTGGGTATGAGTTGCGAGCGGTGTGAGATGCATAGCTAGGTGTGAGATGAGAGCGAACCGGTGTGTTCGTACCTGTGTGGTCAAAGTTGGATGAGCGGGCGAGGTACGAGACGGGTAAGGGAAGGAGGCGAACTTGTGTGTTGCCTACCTGTACGGAATGAGTGTAATGTCTAACTTTTGTACGTGGCCAGGTAGGGCACGAGATGAATGGGAGCGAATCTGCGGTCATAATGACTTGCCTACCTTAAATTTTGATTTAAAGCTTTCGTGACTGCAGGGATTCATCTTCTTGGTTCTTTCGGTAAAGTCACGTAGAAGGGAAGTAATAAAATAATAATATTATGTTTTATTTATATTATTTGATTACTTCCCTTCTACGTGACTTTACCGAAAGAACAAAGAAGTTGCCTACCTTAGTCTGCGCTCCTGTGCAGATTACTAAGATCGACGTCTGCCGAGGAAAAACTCAACCTCTGTTTGCCTACCTATGTCATTCATGTACCTACCTGTGTCTGCTCAGTCATTCCTGTTCACCGGTGTCTTCTCGGCTGTATGTGTCTCTCTCTACGCATTTATCACCTTCGTCGTGTTACCTGTGTATCTCACCTGTATGTGCTCATCTGATATCTGTGTGAAAAAAAAATGCATAGCTCATCGGATTCTTACAATCTCAAAAGAAAGATTCTGATATGCCTACGTTTACACGTTTGTGAATACTGTACCTGCTAATGTGTGCCTGCCCACCTTTGTTTGTTCACCTGCTTGTGTTGTACCCGTGTCTCTGTCGACGTGTCTTCTCACCTGTGTCTCTGTCTACCTGTCTTCTCACCTGTATCTCTCTACCTATTTCTACCCACCTGTGTCCGTCTACCTGTGTCTGTTCATCGTCGTCTGTCTGCTCATCTGTTTATTGTTTTTAAATCACTAAACATCTAATGCCATCTGTTGTTATTCCAAGCAAATTATCCATGGGCGGTTCCATACATTTAGGGCACCCTCATAGTCAAAAGATGCAAGGTTACCCTCAGAAGACACATACACGGCATGTCATTTGAAGGGGTAACGAGAGGGTGCAGTGGGATAAGAAGCCTACGTGGGGTAAAATCCTTTCTTTGACCAGGGTAATGTCCCACGCCATACCCTGGCTCGCCAGGAGATTACGGTGCAGTACAACTGAGGACTAGACCTGATTTTGTCTGTGTGGAATAGTCACAGGGGTGGCCGACCTGTAACGGACCAAGAGGCAAAAAGTACCCGTGAGTTCTGCAAAGAACCAACTGTTTGTATGTAAGTGTGTGTGTATTGACAGTTGTCGGCACAGCACGGGAGACATTCATTAATCTTTGCTACTGTGATAGTGCGTTCTACGTTATGCCCCTTCGATAGAGCTGCGTGTGATGGGTTAAAGAGCCGCGTGTGATGGGTTAAAGAGCCGCATGTGATGGGTTAAAGAGCCGCATGTGATGGGTTAAAGAGCCGCATGTGATGGGTTAAAGAGCCGCATGTGATGGGTTAAAGAGCCGCATGTGATGGGTTAAAGAGCCGCATGTGATGGGTTAAAGAGCCGCATGTGATGGGTTAAAGAGCCGCATGTGATGGGTTAAAGAGCCGCATGTGATGGGTTAAAGAGCCGCGTGTGATGGGTTAAAGAGCCGCATGTGATGGGTTAAAGAGCCGCATGTGATGGGTTAAAGGGCCGCATGTGATGGGTTAAAGAGCCGCATGTGGCTCGGGAGACGTCACTTGGCCGCCGCTGGGATAGAGCGTTTCGCCCTCACACGTGGGTTTTCTCCATGGTGCTCCGGTTCTCTCCCGCATGTAAACGCTCGTGAATTGGCCACTAACACCTTAATATATAGAGGACCGCAGAGCTTGGCCAATTGTTGGCTGCCTTTCCCCGCTCGTCTGTGGTTCTTCTCTGTTTGCAAGCGAGCAAACGCTGTGCGGCTGCGGCAGTACGTCACAAGTTGCAATTAAATAACAGACACGGTATGTGGAGGTCTTCGTCGAGCAGAGGATCGACCATGGCAGCGGATAATCGTGTCTGTTACACTTGGGCTAATGGAACACTCGGGATTGACGGGAGAGGACGGGAGAGAACAAGGGAGACACACAGCGAGGATAAGGATTTGAGTTAAATACAGCGCTTAAATTCCGCAGCAGCATCGGGAACATCTTAACGCGCTTGTATGTACAGTATGTTGAACTTCTTTCGCGCCGTACCTAGCCAACCGCTGTTATCGGAGGTGCGGCCGGAGAACAACAAACTAAACACAAAACGCAGTTCTAAAGAAATGAGTGTTCAATTTAGATTGAAAAGTTCATTACTTCGGTGGCTTCCAAATATCGGAAGAGCGTTCCAGACGGCCACAGAAGCGCATCTTAAAGCGCGCGATGCAGTGACCGACGCTACGAACGAGACCGAACACGCGGGACCGACACAGACGAAACGCAGCCTGGATGGCGTCTTCCATCGATATCACGGCTCTTCTCTTTCTGCTGCTTGTCTCGCATTTACTCGACTTGGGAGTTTCCTCCCGTCCACGTTGTCTATTTTTTGAGGTTCGTATAACACTGGTCACACACTTTTTCTGGCATAAGGTATTACAACGGTTTTCATGTAATTTTGGGGTGCTGATTCCAAATCTGGCATCAGTTTTTGTCTATCACATCAGGTTTTTGAGATATCAAATATTGCATTTTCAATAAAAACTGCGGAAGAAAAATATTAAATGAATGTGGATATCTACATAAAATTATATTATAAACACACTATCCTAAAAATACAGCACCATATTTTAACACTAAAGCAGTCACTGACTCGCAACAACTTGGAATCATAAGTGACAGAGTTAATTTCGGGTAAAATCAATGAAAATGGGGTATGCCGATAGCATAAAAATGATGTGATAGAGCAAATCTGAGATCAGATTTGGAATCAGCACCCTGAAATTAGTCTAAAACAGCTGCAAAAGTCCAGGCCAGAAAAAAATGTTTTTTTGTTGACCAGTGTAATTATTGAACCTCGCTCCATTCAACAAACGTGTTACAATGCCTTGCCTGTTACACGTCAAGTACAGGAGTGCTGTTTGTTGCTGGGCGCATGGCGTGTGTTCGTGACTCATTCTTGGGCTTCCAAAACCGTGATTCATAACTGGTATCCTGTGGGGTAGATCGTGTAGTGTCCAGTAGAATATAAATGTTTAAATACAGCCTGCCACCACCCAGATCAATCAAAGCAAGTTGTCACGTGGGCAAATCTGACAACTGAAAATGGTTACAAATAATTTTTGTTACAATTTTGCCCGACGTTTCGCTGGAGATTACATCCAGCTTAATCAGGTGTGAAGAAAGCCTCGTCGCTCACGTGTGCGGGAAGCCTTTGGCGAGTCTCAAGACGTCCTTTCAGGAGGGTCCTGCTCGGTTTTGTTTGCATTTGGTGGGTGGGTGATGTTCCTGCTGTGTTGGATTCAAACGCGGTGTTTTGCAGGTATTGCAATCATCGCTTCAGTCGGATCGAAGGGGCGTTCCACGTGTTTTAGATTCCTGAACCTTGCAAGCAGGGTAGATGAATCTACAGGAGGATGGGCCAAAATTCAGGACCACAGGGTTATGTTATCTATTATTTTCTTGCTGGGGTTGCCCCACCTGATGATGATTGCTTGTGTTGCGATCGAAACGTCGTGATCTATTATTTTTCTACCTGCGTGACTTTTACCGAAAGAACCAAAGAGTATATAAATCACGTAGGGTTGTCTTATTTTAACACATGTTCAAATTGGCTGCCATTAAAATTCATGTACGCATTAATTATCTTTTGAAATGAATTTAGGACGTTTTTTAAAGAGTACAGCTGGCATCTTTATCCTACATAAAAACTAATTTAACTCTTTCGTCTTTAGTCAGTTTTGTTAAACATGTTAAATGTCATCTGAAAAGGGAAACATGAACATTGATATTAATAATAACAGAACACACATTAACTTAAAGAATAAGCAATTACAACGTTTTAAAGCAAGTGTTAAAATAAAATAAATAACCCGGTTTGTCCTGACGTTTGGGCCACTCTGTATAGGAGACAATAATCGTCAGATCTCAGAAGCTACTGAGCGGGGTGGAGACTGGAGAGTGCTTGGATGTGTGACCGTCATGCACAGGAGTCGTTAACCACAAAATAACAAGGCCACTGTTTTAAGTTTGGTTTAAAAAAAAATCTCAATATATCAAGAGCCGCAATGCCATGCGATAAACATAAATAACGGGATGAATCAGTCCTTAAAGAGCCTGAGGCTACAGACACCTGATCATGCACAACAAACTGGTTTTCGGCTGAAGAGATGCAGATGTCAATGCTAATTTCCTGGGGTGATCGGGCTTTTTGCCAAGTTCAGCTCCAAATCTTTGGAACAACGCTTTGTCTTTTGCTGACAAGACAACCAGTCGTTCGATATATTTAAGTCCGTCCTGAAAACTCACCCCTTGAAACCGGCCTTCACTGCGTTCCATACACGGACGCGCACTGGGATCTGCGGATGAAACGTGCCGTTGCAAATGTTTTTTTTATTAATTCGTGCAGTTAAAATCACATCGTTACATCAATTGCCATTGTCAAATGGGGGGGGGGAGTGGGCGGGAGGTGAGGGGGAGAGAGGTGGGGGGAGATGTGGGGGGGAGATGTGGGGGAGATGTGGGGGAGAGGTGGGGGAGGGTGGGGGATGGGGGAGAGGTGGGGGGGAGAGAGGTGGGGGGAGGTAGAGGGAGGTAGGGGGGAGAGGTGGGGGGGGAATGGGGGAGAGGTGGGGGGGGGGAATGGGGGAGAGGTGGGGGGGGGGGAATGGGGGAGAGGTGGGGGGGGGAATGAGGAGAGGTGGGGGGGGGATGGGGGAGAGGTGGGGGATGGGGGAGAGGTGGGGGATGGGGGAGAGGTGGGGGATGGGGGAGAGGTGGGGGATGGGGGAGAGGGGGAGATGTGGAGAGGGGGAGAGGTGGGGGGGGTCCAGGTGTTCGCGTTTTTTAATTGTGACGTGACCGCCGTTGAATCGCGGGGGTGGTCAGTGGGGGGGGGGCGCTGTTTGACTCCACGCGGTATCCGTACGGCCGCGTCACAGGGACGACCCCCGACCCCGGGGCTGTCGAAGGAAAACAAACGTGGCCGCGTGAGTAGAGCCGATCCCGAGGAGGGAGTTTGAGAGAATTGGAGACCCATTGGAGAGAATCGTGGAGCTGCTGGAGAGATCCCCCGTTACGGCGGGAAACCCCGACGGGGAAGACGAGTTGCGTTGCAGCAGGGAGCAAGAGAAACCCGCCCCAGAAGAGACAGACGCAGCCCGAGCCCGAACGGGATCTCATCTGGACACGGCACGGGCGAACCGAGCAAGTTCCTCGTTGAACGGAAGAGAAAACAAACAGAGCGGAGCCTTTAGCCGCAGTCGAACTGGACCGGTTCGCAGCCTCGCCTCGCGCCGCCAGTGAGGGATCTGCACCTCTCCACACACACATATACACACACACACGTGTTCACCCTCTACACACGTGTTCACCCCTCTACGCACCTGTTCGTATTCACTCCACACACACGCGTGTACACCTCCACACACACACGCGTGTACACCTCCACACACACACGCGTGTGCACCTCCACAAACACACGCGTGTGCACCTCCACACACACACGCGTGTGCACCTCCACACACACACGCGTGTGCACCTCCACACACACACGCGTGTGCACCTCCACACACACACGCGTGTGCACCTCCACACACACACGCGTGTGCACCTCCACACATACGCGTGTGCACCTCCACACACACACGCGTGTGCACCTCCACACACACACGCGTGTGCACCTCCACAAACACACGCGTGTGCACCTCCACACACACACGCGTGTGCACCTCCACACACACACGCGTGTGCACCTCCACACATACGCGTGTGCACCTCCACACACATACGCGTGTGCACCTCCACACACACACGCGTGTGCACCTCCACACACACACACGCGTGTGCACCTCCACACACACACGCGTGTGCACCTCCACAAACACACGCGTGTGCACCTCCACACACACACACGCGTGTGCACCTCCACACACACACGCGTGTGCACCTCCACACACACGCGTGTGCACCTCCACACACACACACGCGTGTGCACCTCCACACACACACGCGTGTGCACCTCCACACACGCGTGTGCACCTCCACACACACGCGTGTGCACCTCCACACACACACACGCGTGTGCACCTCCACACACACACGCGTGTGCACCTCCACACACACACGCGTGTGCACCTCCACACACGCGTGTGCACCTCCACAAACACACGCGTGTGCACCTCCACACACACACACGCGTGTGCACCTCCACACACACACGCGTGTGCACCTCCACACACACGCGTGTGCACCTCCACACACACGCGTGTGCACCTCCACACACACACGCGTGTGCACCTCCACACACACGCGTGTGCACCTCCACACACACACGCGTGTGCACCTCCACACACACGCGTGTGCACCTCCACACACACACGCGTGTGCACCTCCACACACACACGCGTGTGCACCTCCACACACACACGCGTGTGCACCTCCACACACGCGTGTGCACCTCCACACACACACGCGCGTGCACATTCTACACTTCGCATGCAACAATTTGTTCCGTGAAGTCTGCGGAGCGGAGCGATGAAGATGAGAAGAAATCGGAGGTCCAAGAGAGTAATTTAAAGTAGGACAGGGAAGCGTATTGTTTTTATCCCAACTATCCAGAGATGTGGGGCCGCCACACGGAACGACTTTGAACATAGTTTGGTTCTTGCACAGTGCGGGACATTTGAGCATGAACAGTGGGAGGAGCATCTGTGACCCCCCCCCCCTTACCTGTCCAACAACGTACCTGTACACACAGGGACATGTGTGCCCGCGGGTGCGTAACCCTCCCGTGCGTAAGGTAAACAGTCTCCACTCCCTTACCTGTACACACGTGCAGTGTTGATCAACTACACCTGTACACATGTGCAGCGCTGCTCTCCACACACACCTGTGGCACCTATCGGCACGTCCTGCTCGTGTGGATGTGTGTGCACATATTCCGGTGTGTAGCGGTGAGCGCGCTGCGTGCTACGAACCCGGCGACCCGACTTCGATTCGCGACCAACGCCGGTGACGAATTATCTGAACCGGTTTCTGGGCCTCACCTAGGTCTACTCGGCCTCAAATGAGTTACCTGGTGCGGTGTGTAGTAAACATCGCCACTGGGGAGACAAAGGCGGCCGGGCGTGGTGCTGGCAGACCCACTGCCTCGTGTGCCGTGCCGGCCTTTCATAGGTGCTCGCTAACAGCACTTGCCCCAATATTCTTTGAAGGCTATATGGGGGATCTTTGTTTATGTGCATATTGTAGGGAGCGGTATTGTGACTGCTCTACGAACCCGGCGACTCGACTCCTGGGCTTCCCAATAGGTTCGGTGTCTAAACAATAGCACTGGGGAGACAAAGGCGGCCGGGCGTGGCGCTGGCCACAAACTCGTCGTGGTATCGGCCTTAATAGGTGCTCGCTAACAGCACTTGCCCCAGCAGTATGCTAAACGATATTACATTGGATATTTATCTTGAGCACCTGTGTACACGTGCTATAGACCTTGACACGCACACACCCTGTGTACACCTCTTGCCTGTGCACACGTGGACTTGTTCACGCACGGTATGTGGGTCATGTGTCACGTACACACGTACACACGTGCGCATGTACCTGTCCACACCCCTGCACGCCAAATGCACGCAAGAAATCCGTGTCTGAATTGTTTTTTTTATTGTGGACCTACGGACCGCAAATCAATGCCGAGGTGCGATCCCACTGAGGCACTGTGCCTCGTGCCTTCGAGACCCGAACGTGCCTGTGCCTGTGTCTGAGTACGTAGGGAGCGGTACTGTCGCAGCTCGTGCGCTGCGCCACCAACCCGCTTGTCCGAGTTCGATTTCTGCTCATGGCCAACACAGCGACGATTATCTAAACCGGTTCCTGGGCCTCTCCTAGGTTGACTCGGCCTCCGATGAGTACCACCGGGGAGACGAAGGCGGCCGGGCGTGGTGCTGGCCACTCCCTCGTGCGCCGTGCCGCCCTCCATAGGTGCTCGCTAACAGCACTTTGTTAAAGGCTATACGGGGGATCTTTGTCTCTGTGAGTTTGTATCTGCAGCGGTAGTGCAGTGGCCAGCACGCTGCGCTATGGACCCCGCAACTCAAGTTCAGTTCCTGTCCATGGCTCACATGTGTGGCGTGTCATAATCTCAGCCCCGGTGCAGAACCCGGCGACCCGAGTTCGGTTCGCCACGGTGGCGAGATGTTAACTACCTCACCTGGTATGCAGGAGGTCGTAGGTTCGATCCCGACTCTGACATTTGGATATTTGGAGTTTGCGTGTTCTCCCTGTGGTTGCATGGCGTTTTCTCCGGGTCCTCCGGTTTTTTCCCTACACATTTAGAAGCAACATGCGTTTCGAGTATTTGGCTACTATACATTTGCACGTGATAAGCCACTCCGTTGAACTATCATTTGTGGCCAGGTCGCTTCGGAAAAAGAGCTATACAGCTCAGTGGGCCTTACCTGGTAAAATAAACGATAGTTTAGTTTTATAGTTTAGATTCCCAGCCGCGGCTAACATTAGCGGCGAGTGATATCTGAACCGGTTCTAACTGCGCCTTAAATGAGTAATTGTACCTGATGCGCGCTGTGTACCTGGTACGCTGTGTACCTGATGCGCGCTGTGTACCTGGTACGCTGTGTACCTGGTACGCTGTGTACCTGGTACGCTGTGTACCTGGTACGCTGTGTACCTGGTACGCTGTGTACCTGGTAGGCTGTGTACCTGGTACGCTGTGTACCTGATGCGCGCTGTGTACCTGGTACGCTGTGTACCTGGTACGCTGTGTACCTGGTACGCTGTGTACCTGGTACGCTGTGTACCTGGTACGCTGTGTACCTGGTACGCTGTGTACCTGGTAGGCTGTGTACCTGGTACGCTGTGTACAACATGGGCAGTGGGGGCACGAGGAGTGGCAGGCAGTGGCGGTGGCCCAGAGCATAATCTAACGTGCATACAGACGGGGGGGCGTGCTTCCTGCTTCCCTACGAGTCTCTGGTTTTTATCGTCCCTGGCTCGTAAAACACATACGTGTATGTCCAAAAACGAAGCACGTCCGTCGCTAACATTGGCCCTTCTTCATAGCACATGCAGAGGCCGGAGAAACCAAGTGGATAATGAGCGTTCGACACTCCCCTTGGTTACACCATGGGGCCTAATAATGATTATTTGTGGGGTTTTCTTGGTGTATGAATAGTTACCTATTAGGAGCTATTGAGTAACAGGATAACCCTTCAATAATCAGAACGTATCATTATTAAATATACTGCTTTGTATTACAAATACAATTAAAACAATATTGCTGGCACATTGCATTGTGGGTGGACTCCATGGTAGTGAGGTCAGCGAGAGGACCATTGTCAGAATCCTCTTAGTGATGCATTCCTGGGTCCAACTGTCATTTTTGTAGAGCCATAGGGGAAGCCTCAAGAGGGGACATGCAAATATTTTAGATTCTCGAACCTTTTAAGACAATAATCGGTGTGACAAAACAGGAAATCACAAAACACAACGTTATCTCATTATTATATGGCAATTCTTAGTCCGTGTCTGGTGTTTTTTTGTTTTATTGGGCTGTGTAGCTGGTCGCATCCCATGCCACCCCCCCCACGCCTAAACAGGCGCTCGCTAACGGCAATTGTCCTCACCATTGGTCGGTTAAAGGCTACGTGTGGGGGGGGGGTGTCTCTGTGTTCTCCCAGCATGGCGGATTACCTCATCAGCGGTGGGGCCGGGTACGTCCCAGAGGATGGACTCACGGCCACGCAGCTCTTCGCTGGCACCGACGGACTCACCTACAAGTAACTCAACGCACGACGACAACAACAACAACAGCCGTTTTCCACTAAGTGGCGGTGATGTCATCACTTCGCTTGTGCCAGGTTAGGTGCACTTGGAGTGGCAAAAGCTTACTGGTGGCAGGAGGTCATCGGACAGACCAAGGTGCCATGAGTTGACTAAATGATATGACTGGCAGATCCACCACCTGTGTTCCCCACTGCCAACTTGCTGCGATATAGCCACCCGGCACTCCGGTCATTGTTGTGAGCGTCACTCCTACACCCTCCATTGTTGTTGAAGGGCGACTGTCTCCAACTGCCCAGTAGCGTCCTGCACTACTAACCTCCCCCCAAAAAGACCAATCTTGACACCGCTGGTACCAGTCATCAGCAAGTCCAATCAGCTCCACATCCTCCTGTACCGCGCATCACTCCATCTCTTCTCTAGCCCGTGACACGCCCGTTTAGGCCCCTCTTTCCGGCCAAACAGAAGCTGTTTGGGCATGCGGTGGCTGGCCATGCGAGCTACATGACCCAGCCAACGCAGGCTTGCCCGCCAGAGGGGCTCGCTGATGGGACTCTGTCCAGATACTTCAAGGATCTATGAGCTCTTCACACAACCTAGTCTGGTTTAACCAAGGATGGATCGTGTTAAGGCCAGCCTGAATGTCTCGAGGCACGGGTACGTGTAGTGAAACATACGCGTAGCACCAGGCTAGGATGGGCAGTATCTAAAATTTGAAATGTAATTCCAATTGTAATTGGTATCTAACATTACAACTGATACTTTTAATTGGTAAATTGTATCTATCTGCATTACATGACCCAAGGTTAATTGGTGATTTGTATCTCCATGAGAGATTCTCTGTAAATTTGTGATTTTAAATGTATTTTGCCCATCTTTGTGGGGCACAGAAAATACGAAACTTGCAAATGATGCCACATAAAACGTAAATGATTGCTTTCTCAAGTAAAACGATAGTGAAGATATTCTTGGTTCTTTCGGTAAAGTCACGTAGAAGGGAACAATAAAATAATAAAAATATAAAACAATACAATTCTCACGACGTTTTGATTGCAACACAAGAAATCGTCATCAGGTGTGAAAACAACAGCAAGAAAATTTGAAAAAAGTGGCGTTTTTTTCTTATTCTTTCCCTTCTACGTGACTTTACCGAAAGAACCAAGCATATGAATCCTTGCAGTCACGAAAGCTTTAAATCAAAAGATAGTGAAGATGTAGAATGCATCGTCGGTTTTACTTGCTAGTTGGAGTAATCGGTAACTGAGTGATGCGGCCCCATCATCATCATCATCCTCGTCGTCGTCGCCATCATCATCGTCGTCGCCATCATCGCCATCATCATCATCGCCATCATCATCATCATCGCCATCATCATCGCCATCATCATCGTTGTCTCCATCATCATCATCATCGCCATCATCATGGTCATCGTCACCACGAACCTCATACGGGATAAACGCGTGACTGCGGTGGCAGAGCACGAGCAGAAGGAGACTGAGTCCACCAGTGGGGAACAGATCCAACAGTACAATCAGCATGAAAAGGCATACATCTGCAAGGAATACGCAACTTTATATAATTCAAAAGCATGGTTAATACACTACCCGGATAATCCTTTCACGGATAATAATCGAGAGTTATCTATACTTAGCGCTGAGGGATTAAATTTTTTTTTATCTCCCAGGTGTCCAAGGGTCCTGTTGATGCTTTTGAAATGTAGGGGGGCAGACTGCCTAGGCTGCAGTGGATGCTTGGCCACCACTGGTTTCACCTCCATGCGTTTCACCGAGAGGGCATCATCAGGAAAATATTCACACCACTCTATAATTTACAGATCCACACCCCTCTAGATATAAATCCACGCCGGTCTCGATTCTACAGATCTACACGCTCTGGGTTATAGAATCATGCTACTCTCGATCAGGGATTGGCACTGGATGCTTGCCACGATAGACCACACAGCCTCACACCGCCGTGCATCCTCTAAATCCTCGGCACCGTAGATTACGCTGATTCTCGCCACTGTATATTCGACAAATTAACTCCACTGTAGATTCCCGCTTGAGGTGCACCGACCTTTGAACCAAACAACCAATTAGTGCCGCTCCCATGGGTCGGCCCCCACTTCCCGGGGCTGCCAGTCGTCGGGGCAGGAGTGGACTTTGCTCTCCGTGTCCCCGAGTGTCCCCCTTTCCTCTCCAGGGACCGTCAGCGGTCCTTATTACCGTAATTTACAGACTGCGCCGCGGCTCTGCTGGTCCTCTAAGCGACCGGTGAAGTCGCCGAGTGATTTGGCTTTTCGTGGAAGCCAAACGGATAGCGTGGAGAAAACCCACGGCTGCAAAGAAACACGGAGAGGTTCATGCCTCTGAGAAGCCGGCCACGCACTCTCCACTTGCCGTGCCGGGGAGACCGAATCGAAGCGGCGACCTCTGGATTGCAAGTGCAGTGCGCCGACCGTGACACCGCTGTGGCAGCAATCCCACGCTTGTGTGCAGTGCGCTCGCATCCAGCTCTCGCTGTATCTCCCCCGCGCGACGCATTTCCGCTGTAGTCGTAACGACACGCGACCAACTCATCTTGGCGTCGGCACACGAGATGGATTTTCGCGAGCCAGCGTGATAATGGCGCTGTCGTTTCTCTTCTCCGGACCTTCACGGAGAGGGAGATGTTACAAACTCCACGGATTGCGACGGCGGGCTTTGAGAGTCTTCGTTCGTAATTGACTGGTGACGGCATAACCATCGCCCCTTGGCAACGCGGCAGCGAAAGGGCGAACAGCTGTGTCGGAGGGAGGTGATGGTGGTGGGGTAGCAGGGCCTAGTGCGGGAGAGAGAGAGGGAGGCACCGGATTATCCGGATTTACTCCGTAAAAAGCAGATAAATTTATCGCGAGCAGCGTAAGCAGATCGGCGTGAATGTCCTGCGGCCACCCTTGAGCACCGCGGGCCATCGCCGAGGTTCACCGGCGAGTTTGGTGTCGACTCAACGTTCGACCTCGCGGTCGACAAGGCTTGCACCGATTAGCCAATTTTAGGAACGATACTTGTTTTCTTTTTTGCGATAGAAGAATAAAATCGATTTAGAAGGATTGATGACCCATGACGATACGTGAACGTTTTCATCGAGGATAGCGTCGAGAGCCGATGATCCGCATCGGAGTGGGATTGTAAAAAAAATGTAACTCGACAAACGAGAAATAATACAGGCGTTGACAACGAGACCAAAAAGAATCAATGCCTGAATCGAATCAATGATCACTGATCACATCTATGTAAGTCTCTGGGTCGCTACGTGAGTCTATAGGGTCTCTTTGCAAGTCTATGAGTCTCATCAGTGGTGTCGCGTGGCCAGCATGGGCGCTGTCCAATTTCCTCCCTCTTGGTACGCCTACGCCTGGCCCCCTCGGGTGCCCCACGGGCGGTTGCACTGCCTGCACACTCGATAGCTACGCCACTGGGTTGAAACATTTATGTACGTGGATTCGACCGCTGGTAACCGAGAAGAGGCGTTATCTGTTAAACTCCCGGTTACGACCTCGTTATCTTTTTTACGCCATCAGCTTATCGGTTGTGACGTGGTTACCGCACGGCTTGGTCCGCCATCACGGTGGTTATCTTGAACTATTCGTTTAATTATCTGGGGGACGTCTCGCCGGGCAGGGCGTGATCGTGATTACGTGCGTGCGAGCGAGCCGACGTTTTGTGACGCCAGCAATGGTGGATCGATCATACAATTGTGAAACTCTCGAAACCTTGCGAGCCTGCGGGTTGTCCAGGATGCCGCAGTGCAGCAAGAGGGTTTGTGAACACCCAACTTTTGAGTGTTGTCCCTTGGCAAGCGTGCTGGTGGGTTTTCTCGAGGTACCCGTGCAGAACAAACGGGACGCGTGGCGCGGATAAGGATTTGCATTCGGCGCTTAAATGTAGCAGAATCTTAAAGCGCTTACGGACATTACAAACGAGGCCAGGTACACACGGCCACTTGTTCATATCGGCACCTGGTTTTACGATAGATCACCTCTACGAGAGTTACCGTGACCCCCCGCTTCAGGCGGACAGACCTAATGCATTAATGCTTTCAAACGTACACCTGTTCACCTGATCGATTAATCTTCCTGTCACTTGGTCACCTTGGTATCCAATCACCTTATCTATTAATATACTGGTGACCTTGTTATGGGATCACCTGATCAATGAATATCAAGGTCACTTGGTCATCGGATCACCTTATCAATGAAAATACTCATCACCTGGTTACCCATTAGTCTGGCCACGTACCCTCCTGTGTAATACATTAGCCGGCAATGCTGCGAATGCGCACACACACACACGTGGGAACACTGGAGCTTTATGTGGCCAGTATCAGAATAAAACTTTTCCGCGTGCTCCCATAATTTATTTTCGCGAGCAACCCATGTGTGTTTCTCCATGCCGCCCTTGGGGGTGGAAGATGCCGATGCGGTGCGCGTGCCACACCTAACCGCCTCCCTCCCCTCTCCGCCTCCCTCCCCCGATTTCAGTGACTTCCTCATCCTGCCCGGATTCATCGACTTCACCGTGGAGGAGGTGGTGAGTGGTGCCCGCCCTCACCGCCGGCTTCACACGTCACACGCCACGGATGTCACCTGCGGACGGGAATCGAACTTGCGTCGCCGGGTTGGGTAGCGCAGTGCACTCACCACTGCGACACCGCTCCCCAAAACATTGTTGTCCTTCCGCCGTGCCTCCGATTAGCACGGTTGGCTACGTACGGTACGAAAGACGTTCAACATACATACATTGTTCACGTATGACGGAGACAAAGATCCCCCGGTATCACCAGATTTCTTAGTGCAGCATGCCAGCCACTGCACTACCATTTGTGCGCACACACACACGCGCGGCACATTGTCCCTTAATTTTAAATCACCCTGAGCGCACCCGATTCCGTTGGGATCACGGAAGCTCAGCAGGTCTGAGCCTGGAGAGCGCTTGGACAGGCGACCACCGCGCAAAGTTGGAGCCACGAGCTCCATCCAAGCGCAGGAGGAGTGAGATGGACGGTAGCAGCGTTGAGCCATGACGGATCGCGACGGCGGAAGCATGCATCCAGTGGACCATGGCTGATTATGAAGATGATATGACACTGTGTCTCTACCTGTCACTGCAGGGTGGCGGTCGGGGGTAATGCTTCTATTACGGGGGCAGCAGTGCTGTGGGCAGGCGGCTGGGAGCCTGTGAGTTGCCGCCGGGGAAGCTTAAAACCAAAATAAGTCGGTGACGTTGCTCTTGTGGTTTCATCCTGGATTGTGCCGGGTGGGTGTTGAGGGTTTAGGTGGTGAAGATGGAAGAGATCTGGGTGGGGGGGGCTCTCACCCGTAACCTCGTTAGCGGGGGGGGTGCAGTCGTTAATCCCGGCCACTCACTCGCCGTAGCATCGGCCTCTCAAACGGAATTTGGGACGGACATCGGCGGTTGTTAACACCGCGGTTGAGCACGGGTGACCCCGCAGAGGAGAGGGAGGGGGGGGGCGGCGTGCGTTTTCGAGGATCGGGGGTGGGAATCCATTAGGATTAGGGAGGCGAGATCAGGGTCGGGTTAGGCTTGGCGTGCGAGTGATCCGCACGGAATCGGCCGTGCATTCATTCGCTGTTAAGCGTTTAAATCCCTGGCTGGTGAGACGCCGTCGGCTGCCCGCTATTCTCACGACCGCCGATCGTGAGAGGCGCGCTGGGCCCGTGTTCCGAGTGCGGCGGTTCTTCTACTTCTGGATGTTGCTGTAGAGCAGCGGCTGTGATGCTACATATCAAGGTGGTTGATGAGCAGAGTGATTGTGTCAGGAGTAGCGGGGTGGTGGACACATCCCATGGTCTCTTTTCTGGGGTGTCCGCATCTGCCGTGGAGTGTGGCAGTGCACGCCTACGATGTTGTAAGGGTTGACGGATTGCAGAATGACTTGCTGGCATCCACAACACCCACTGGGCTGCGAGGTTGTCACGAGTAGGCACTGCAGAAAGCCGATTCCTGAACCTGTGTACGCAGATTTCTGAGTGTTTTGTCCTTGTATGTGCAGGTTTTCTCCGTCTACTCCAGTTTTGTCCCACGTGAAGCAAAACCACTCCGGGCCAGACATCCCAATTCAATGCTTGCCAGGTGTTGTAAGCGTGGTGCTTCGAAGGGTGTGCAGGTGATGGCAGTGCCGAGTGCAACTCCCCCCCCCTCCCGCTCTCTCGTACGCAGCAACGCGGGTGCTGGGTTTTCTCTATAGTTCTCCGGTTTTCATACGAAGCCAAACGCTCATTCGTAATATTCGTGGCCAACGGTTCCCAGCGCAGCAGGATCCCGAGACTCGGTGAGGCCCTCCTAGGAGAGTCCTAGGCACTGTAGTGGTTTAATTTCTACGCGGGCACGAGGGGGGGGGGGGGCAAGCAGTTGAGCAGTCCGGGAGTGTGAGCAGCGTCGGCCCAGTTGCGACGGTGGGGACGCGCGGCCCAGCGATGGACGCAGCCGTCCTCTTTAATTATTTAATTGCCGCTTGTTCTCTTTAATTGGGATCTCTCTGAAAGTGCACACGGCGGAGGAGGGAGGTGAAGGGAGGTGTGCGGGGAGGGGGGGGAGGCAGGGGGATCGCGCGGCGAGAGAAGGCACCGCCGCCGTAGCGCGCCTGTCCGGACATGCGGCGCTTTGGAAAAATCGGAAAAAAAAATATCGCGGGATCGCACCCCCCACCCCACCCACCCCTCCCCCCCCAACTCCGACACACACGGCCACCTTCGCGACGACCGTGTGACATGCACGTTCCAACGACGAGCGCGTCGACTAAAGCGGTGGTGCTCACAGACGGCGATCTCTGGCTGCTTGGGGATTCGAGTCGCCGGCTCGTCGCACGCGACGTTCCAGCTCCGGAAGTAATAGCCCCTCCCCCGGTGGCGGAGCCGCGGTGGTGAAGCCGTGGCTAATTGGCGTTAATTGGCGCCGGGTCTGCTGTGGGTAACGCGGAGGTGGGGCGGCGGTGGGGGGGGGGGGGCAGGCAACTGGTGCGCCCTGCTGGGACACGCACCCGGTCCCCGCGTCTCGGGCACGCTGGCAAAGACGCGCGATAAAAATAGACCCCCCCCCCCCCCCCCCCGAGTTGATGGCGTCCCTTACGCAGCGCGTCCACCCTGCGGTTCACTCGTCGTCATCTTCATCTTCAGTCGTGATCTGTCCGCTGCTGGATAAATACCTCCCTACCCCCTCAACATGGGCGCCATCGCTCCCTCCGGCACACAAACCGATCTCACTTCTTCATTGACCCTCGAGCGCGATGTCCTTTCGTCACGATTACGTCACGAAAGGATTGTCTTATTCGCTAAACTCTGGGCTCTGCCGTCGAAATATGGACTCTTTACCACCGACTCTGGACCGTTGACTCTGGACATGCAAACCGAGCAAACATTGTTCGCACGCTCTGCAGACCTGCGGTGCGTTATTAAACGGCAGGCTTTGTGGACATGTATCTGCGTGCATGGGACATCTTCCCCTCTCCTGCAGGACCCGCCACCATTGCGTAACTCTCCGTGGGGGCTTAATTCCTCGCTGGATATTTGTGCATGTCCCCTTGCAGACCAGAGTAAGTGGCTCGCTACCAGTAAGGCACGTCTGGAGCGAGAGCTGTACTGGATGTGGTGTGCTGGGTTCGCATGATTTTTGGGTTGCCGACCCAGACAGGCCCGGCTGAAATGAAGCCCCGATCGCATCCACGTTTCAAGTTTATTTTGTTGAACAAGGTGACAACTCAGTGGATCATGATAATCCGCTGCCTGTACGTGTTTATACTGAGAGCAGTACAAATAGTACAGGGAGGGTTAAGTGTTGACTGCAACAACTTTCAGGATCTGGCAGAAGCAAGGAAGTGACGGCAAGGTTTGGCAGCATCAACGGCTTTGTCGGCGATGACCCCTTACGTGGCTTCGGTAAAACCCTCCCGCAAATATCCGCCCCAAAGCTCATTCACGAAGATTTGCAGGGTCATGAGGCGGCTCTCAAAGCGCCGTTCAGCCTCCTGTGCGGCGGCGGTGGTGGTGCGCCCCTCCCCTAAGCCGGCGGGCGGTGACTTCCCCGGTGAGCCGGTGGCGACACTTACGCCGGTTCCTCCACCAGGCGGCAGATGCAGCCACCGTAGCATGCGCCAACTGTAATAATACGACAATGGTAATCAGAATAATTTGTTTATTTGGCCACGATTGCCACACTAAAGTCCGAAAACTTTCATCAGGAGGGTCGTTCCTTTGGGATGCTTGGCCGTCATCCATTTTGTGTCGCACGGCTTTAAAGCAACTTCTTCACCACCGCCGTGGAAGCACACACGTCGTGGGCAGGAGAAGAGGCCAGTGTGGCAATACCCTCTGTCTTCGCCAGCTGTGCAGTTCCCACGTCTTGGTGCCACCCCGTGGTTGCACCGACCGGGAAGCAATGGCGAGATACGGCCGTACTCTCACTGGTGCCAGCCACGATGCGCCCTCAGTCTCGGTGATTCGATGACGCGCTGGTTAACGGTGATCCCTTCCCCCCCCCCCCCCTTTTTCCACCGAGGACCTGACGTCGGCGCTCACCAAGAAGATCACGCTCAAGACGCCGCTCGTCTCCTCGCCCATGGACACCGTCACCGAGTCCGACATGGCCATCGCCATGGCGGTGAGAGCGGCGCAAATTTTCTCACCCAGAGTTACCCGGGCTCACCGATAGTTACCCGGGGTCACCGATAGTTACCCGGGGTCACCGATAGTTACCCGGGGTCACTTGAATGGGTCTCACTTTCATCACGCAGTATGAGAGGCAAATGTTCTCTGAACCTGTCCTGGGCCTTCCCCTGGGTAAACTCGGCCTCAAGAATTTGAGCACCTTTTGCGGTGCGATATGGTGTCAACATCAGCTGTGGGGGACAGAGGAGCCGGCGTGGTGCTGGCCACACCACCCTCTCGTGCTCTGTGCCGGCCTTCATCGGTGCTCACGAACAGCACTTGCCACAACAATGTCTTAAGGCTACATGGGTATTGTGGGGGGGGTGGTGTTTGTTTTTGTGTGAGCAGCTGATGGGCGGCATCGGCTTTATCCATCACAACTGCACCCCCGAGTCCCAGGCTCACGAAGTGCACCAGGTCAAGGTACGACGCGCAACATCGCCACCCTCTCTTTTTAAAAATCAAACAAACCCATCCTCTCTCTTAGGAAATCTCTCTCCCAGTTTCACCCCGATTGTGCTATCGGCACCAAGTCACGAGTTTAATAATTTATTGAGAATTCTTGCAGGGCAGTGCAAACCCCTCTCCCCCAACTTCTGCGGTTGGTAACGGCCAACAGAAGCGGATATCCATTGAGTGATAATGATTTTCCTCCGCCACGATTCTACGAACCGTCATGATCTTGAGGTCACGTAATTGAAGGGCAAATTAGTATAATGTTTTGCCTCGTTTGTGCTTTTCCTTGCGTTTGGCGGCGGCAATTTGTTCCGGAGCAAAGCGCCATTGGTCGTGGTCTGCTGGCCACGATGAGAGGGCTTTAGCAGAGAGACAGAGAGAGAGTCGTTTTGCTGTTCCTCTTCCGTTGAAGGAGCGTAGACTTCTGTGTGGGTTTATTATGCGCTGCATAGATTGGGTCGCACTACTGCGGTTTGTCTTTAATGTATCTCTGTGAATCTCTCCATATCTCTGTGTCTCTATGGTTTTACTTACACCGTCCATACTTAACCATGGCCACAGTTCCACCACTGTGGCTTGCGTCCTTAATCTTCTATTAATGAAGATGTGCCCATCGGCCTGTTGTTGATGATGTTTTAATGCAGTTGTAGAGCCTGCCTTGTGTACTCGCTGTTGTCAGTGCTGTCCCCTCTGCACTGCCTCTTCGCCACAGATGATCAGGATGAGAGCGGCCTTGATTTATTTTTTTGCATCGCATCTCCCTCTAACCTTTGCTCTCATCCCCACCGCTCACCTCTCTCTCTCTGCTCGCTGCCTACTGCTCAACTACTGACTGCTCACCACTTGTGACGCACCACTCATTTACTCACTGATCACCACTCATGTACTCATCCCTCGCCCACCCGCCTGCCTGCCCGCCCACCCACCAACCACCACCCACGATCCATCGCTCTTTGCTCACCGCCCGCCCTCCTTCGTCACCCACCGCTTGCCGCTCACCACGGCCGCTCGCCGGCAGAAGTACGAGCAGGGCTTTATCACAGACCCCGTGGTGCTGAGCCCGGCACACACGGTGGGCGACGTGCTGGAGGCCAAGGCGCGCCACGGCTTCTCAGGGATCCCCATCACCGAGACGGGGCGCATGGGCGGCCGCCTCGCCGGCGTCATCACCTCGCGCGACATCGACTTCCTCACCGAGAAAGACCACGGCATCCCGCTCCACCAGGTCGCTGCGCCAACCACCACCACCGCAAGCCGCCACCGCCACAGTGTTGCCGCCGTGGCGGTGGTGGGCACAGTGATCGTTGTGGTGTTCGTGGTATTGTTGCTGGAGGGTGATGGTGATTGTGGTTAATTCGTGACAGTTGTGGTGGTGGTGATGGCGATAGTGATCACTTTGGTGTTGGTCATGATCGCTGTGGTGTTAGTGGTAAGAGTGGTGTTGGTGGTGATGATCGCTGTGGTGTTAGTAGTAAGAGCTGTGGTGGTGGTGGTGGTGATAGTAATTGTGGTGTTAGTGGTGAGCAGTAGTGTAGAGGTTAGTGCCACCGCTCACGGCCACCACCGGTGACGATCTGATCCGGTCCTGGGCCTCTCCTGGTGCAGTGTGTAGACATCGCCACTAAGGAGACAAAGGCGGCCGGGCGAGATGCTGGCCATAACCCCATTTCATGCTCTATACCGGCCTTCATAGGTGCTCGCTAACAGCACTTTCCGCAACAGTCTGTTAAGGCAATACGGGGGATCTTTGTCTTTGGTGGTGGTTGAGTTAGTCAAGCATGGCGACGCACATTGTCCAGCGCTTTGGAGACAAGAGTTGGTGTGTCACACAGATTTGTGAAGCCCCCAAAACCACTGGTTTGCCAGGTGGCCTGGAGATGGCAGTACGGCAAATGGCTTATTTAATCCTCCTGCGCTGAACTTTGAGTAGTTTGCCCTGGCACCTACAGAGTCCACATTCAGTGTCGGTGACAGTGATGGTGTTTGTATCTCTGCTGATGGTGGTAATGATGGTGATTGTGTTTGTAGCGTTGTCGATGGCGGTGATGAGGATGGAGTCGGTGTTGGTGTTGTTTTTCTGTCCATGGTCCGAATGATGATGATGATGATGATTGTTTCGCTCTTGATGGTGACGATGATGTTGATGGCGGTGACATTGATGGCGGTGGGGCAGGTGATGACGCGGAGGGAGGACCTTGTGGTGGCCCCATTTGGCGTGACCCTCAAGGAGGCCAATGACATCCTTCAGAGGAGCAAGAAAGGCATGTGTGTGTGTGTGTCCCGCTCCACCATCACAGCACGTGTGTGCCCCACCCCACTCCGTGATGGTAGCGCAGAGTGCACGTGTGTCTGAGTGTTCCCCCCACTCCGGTTAACGCGCTGCGCTACGAACCCGGCGACCCGAGTTCGATTCCCGCTCGCGGCCAACACCAGTGACGATTATTTTAACCAATCCGGGGCCTTCCCTAGGTCAACTCAGCCTCAAATGAGTACCTAGTGCGGTGTGTAAACATCGCCACTACGGAGACAAAGGCGTGGTTGTTGGCCACCCCTCGTGTGCCGTGCCGGCCTTCATAGATGCTCACGAACACCACTTGTTCCTACACGTGTGTGTTCCCCGCCCCCACTCCACGATCGCAGTGCGGGTTCACACAACGCCGACGTGTACATCCCATAGCACCCCAGTGCTCTGGGCAGCAACAGACAAAATAACCACCGTCTTGCACGGAAATGCATCGCCCATTTACAAGATACGGTTTGAGACTGAGTGGTTAAGTGAGTGAGTCAGTAAACGAGGGGGTAGGTGAGTGAGTGAGTGGGAGTGGGCTCATGAGTGGGTGAGTGAGTGAATGAACGAGCGAGTCAACGAGAGTGTGAGCGAGTAGGTGAGAGCGAGTCGATGTACGGGTGAGCGATGAAGTCACAAACCGCCAAACTTTGCACGCGAGCCGGGGTGAGTGAGCAGAGCAGCGCAGCATGGCCATCGCAGCACAACGCACGTGGCATGCCGCTTGGGAGATGCGGTATCGATAACAAATGGTGACGATGAGAACGACGATGATGATGATGATGATGACACGTGTCCATCCGCCCGTCCGTCCGCGCCACTGCAGGGAAGCTGCCGATCGTGAACGAGGCCGGCGAGCTGGTGGCCATCATGGCGCGCACCGACCTCAAGAAGAACCGCGACTTCCCGCTCGCCTCCAAGGACGCGCACAAGCAGCTGCTGTGCGGCGCCGCCGTCGGCACTCGCCCGGACGACCAGCACCGGCTGGAGCTGCTCGTCAAGGCCGGGGTGGACGTCGTCATCCTGGTACGCTCCACGCCCGCTCGTCCGCCATGGCTCGCTCAGCCCGCCTGTCATGGCTGCGGCTTGTCTGCCCGCCCCCTCGGCTGCCTCGCCCTGCCTCTACAGCCATCTTTACCCGGCCGCCACAGCTATTTCGTCCTGCTCGCCACGGCTATAGTTTGTCCGTCCGTCACGCCAACGTTCAGGCCCCAGTGCCGCCGGTGTGAGCCCGTGTCACTCCGTGTGTGTGTGCATGCGCGCCGCTGATGCCAGGTGGTTGTGTCCGTGTGTGTGTTGGGCCATATAGGGCAGGGGTGGAGAACCATTTTTCTGCCAAGGGCCATGTGGATATTTATAACATCATTCGCGGGCCATACAAAATTATGCAATAAAAAATTAGCCCGTTATATTTGGTCAAACATTTAATTAACTCACCACTAATGTGATGGCTGGAACTGCTTCTCTTTGGTGAGGAGTGTGAAGTTAGCTGGTATTGATGATATTGCTACTCGCAACTGCTTTTCCAGGTTTGCTTCTCGATTTATTGAATTTCGAGTCCCGCCTGCGGTTACCTTGGCAGGGCCACACCAAATGATTTCACGGGCCTTGTACGGCCCGCGGGCCGGACGTTCCCCACCCCTGATATAGGGAGTGATGGATACGTTGTTGGCCTGTGTGTGGATTTGGGTAGGGCCGGTCCCGTGTGTTTGTGCCGTCTTACGCATGTGTACCTGTGTGTGCTGTTTCATGAGTGACGCTCCATGGACAGTATTGCCTCGTTATTCGTGAATTACCTTGAATAAATACGTAAATAAGGTATAAAATACGTGAAAATTATCATAACCCAAAAATTGGTTATAATAAACATGAAGTAAATAAAAATGAATATTAAAGTATTCAATAATAATTTATTAATTAACTTACCTTAAATTATAATGATGCTATGCATCATCACTTTGTCGCATCACATTCTCTCTCGTAACTTGATATTCTCTCTCTTCCTTCATGCAGCCGTGTAGAGTTTTAGATGCGATTCGCGGAGAGCCAAAATCGCGGATAGCAAGTCGGTGAATAACGATGGAAACGCTGTCTACTACCACCGCCCTGTGTTGTCCACCACCCTGCGTGGCCCCCAGGACTCCTCGCAAGGGAACTCGGTGTTCCAGATCAACATGATCCGCTACATCAAGCAGACGTACCCCGAGCTGCAGGTCATCGGCGGAAACGGTGCGAGTAACATCACGAGGGGGAGGGGGGAGGGGCGGGGGTGTCAGTGCGGTGAACGCCCACACTGAGAATCAGAACCAACATTGAATGGCGTGCGGCGGACATACAGAGGCGGAGTTAGCGACAGATAGGAACTCGGGCATATTTGGTAAGGGTTAGGGTTATGGTTAAATCGTGTAGCTGATTGGCTAGTTGGTTAGAATTGAGATAGGGCCAGTACTCTCGGCTTTAGGCCCGTGGGTTAGAGGTGGGGCTCGTAATGGTGCCCGGTTGAATTCTAGTTAGAGAGGTATAGCAAAGAGTAGCTGGTTTGCTCATTGCTTACAGGTAAAGCCAGGAGGAGACCGATGATCTTTAAATATTCACATCACGTGCAGGCTAATTGAATAAACGGGATGGAACAAACGAGAAGGACGGTACCAATGCAATATCAATGGTGTGAACAGAATTGCGACCCTGAGTCGCTATGCCGAGCGTGGTCGTGGCGGCGGGCGTTGGCACGGGGAGCGAGCGGTTGCGTGAGTAGCGATCGCGTGCCACCCTCACAGTGGTGACGGCGGCGCAGGCCAAGAACCTGATCGACGCGGGGGTGGACGCGCTCCGAGTCGGCATGGGCGCCGGCTCCATCTGCATCACGCAGGAGGGTGAGATAGCGAACAGCGCCACATCATACGCACGGCACCATACGCATTGCGTCACATCACACATGTGGAACCACGCACTACGTCACATCACACGCACGGCACCACACGCACTGCGTCACATCACACATGGAACCACGCACTGCGTCACATGGAACGCACCACGTAGAATCCGCACACCGTAACACGTGGGGCGCCGTGGTGGCGAGATGTTAACTACCTCGCCTGATATGCAGGAGGGTCGTGGGTTTGATCTCGAACCTTTATATTTGAAGTTTGCACGTCTCCTCTTCCCGTGGTCACGTGGATTTTTCCCCTGGTCCTCCGTATTTTCTGTCCAGATTTTGAAGCAACGTGCGTTTAGAGTATTTGGCTGCAATACATTTCCACATGATAAGCCACTTCATTGAGCTATCATTTGTGGCCAGGCCGCATCTGAATAAAAGCTACGTAGCTCAGTGGGCCTTACTTGGTAAAATAAAAGTAGCTTAATAGTTTATTTCCTGACATCGCACCTTACCCACCCACACCATGCACGCGCGTGCGTGCGCGTGTGCTCGACCCCATGTGTGTATATGTATACCCGTGTGCGTGTGTGTATCCACGTCCAGTACCCGCGTGCAGTACCCGCGTGCGTGCGTGTACCCGTGTGTGCTCGCGCGTGCAGTGATGGCAGTTGGCCGCCCCCAGGGCACCGCCGTGTACCGCGTGGCTGAGTACGCGCGCCGCTTCGGTGTGCCCGTCATGGCTGATGGCGGCATCCAGACGGTGGGGCACATCACCAAGGCGTTGGCGCTCGGAGCCTCCACCGGTGCGGGAAGCACGCGCGCACGCACACTCGTGACTGTACCGTTGGTGGGTTGTACCGCTGACAGTTTGTACTGCTGGTAGGTTGTACCATGATTGTACTCTACCATAGGTGGACCGTACCACCAATAGGCTTTACCACTGATGGGCCCGGCCGTACCACGAACGGGTGGCACCACCAATGGGTTGTACCACTGATGAGGACTGTATCATTCTCGGGTTGTATCACCGGACTGTGCCACTGTGCGCGCGTGCAGTGATGATGGGCTCCCTGCTGGCCGCCACCACGGAGGCGCCGGGCGAGTACTTCTTCTCGGACGGCGTGCGGCTCAAAAAGTACCGCGGCATGGGCTCGCTGGACGCCATGGAGAAAAACCAGGGCAGCCAGAGCCGCTACTTCAGGTGCCGCCACCACCACTGCCGCCACCACCAACGCCACTACCATCACCGCTGCCATCACCACTGCCGCCATCCCCACCACCGCGCAGAAAGTGCGGACGTCGTGGAGAGAGAAACACGTCCCTATGCGGGAACTCGGGGAGAAGCAGACCAGAGCACACTGCCAGTCAGAGGCTAGTCCTAGCCTGTACTAACCAGCCAATTGGCAGATAGACCTCACGATTACTCTTAACGCGACCGGGGGAAGGCTTGTCAAGCCCAGGGGAAGGCTCGTGGGGAAGCTTATGAAGGGCTGGGAGAACCTCGTGAAGGTTAAGGAAGTCTCATGAAGGCTCGTGTATGCATGTTGCACTTCTTTCGCCACCGTATTTAGCCAACCATCCTCATTGGTTGGCTACCTACGGAGACGGCTGAGAATTCTCATGAAGGCTAGAGAAGGCTCATGAAGGGCAGGGATGGGTTGTGAAGAGCCAGGGAAGCTCGTGAAGTCCGTGCAGGCTACCCGGAGTGAGACGTCGCTGGCTGCCGTTTGTTTCATAGCGAGAACGACAAGATGAAGGTGGCGCAGGGCGTATCGGGCTCCGTGCAGGACAAGGGCTCGGTGCAGCGCTTCGTGCCGTACCTCATCGCCGGCATGCAGCACGGCTGCCAGGACATCGGCGCCAAGTCGCTCTCCATCCTCCGGCACGGCGTGACCCCCGCGCACACCCACGCCAAACATGCGGCACTACCACTGCCGCCACCACCACCACCACAGTCACACAACCACTGCTACCGCCAAACAAAGACCGTATAGCCTTAACAGACTGTAGGAGCAAGTGGTGTTCGTGAGCATCAATGCAGGCCGCCACGGCACACGAGGGGGTGGGTGGCCAGCACCATGCCCGGCCACCTTTCTCTCCCGAGTGGTGATGTTTACACACTGCACCAGGTACTCATTTGAGGCAGAGTTGAGCTAGGGGAGACCCAGGACCGACCGGCTCAGATAATCATCACTGGTGTTGGCCGTGAACAGGAATCGAACCCGGGTCTCTAAGTCCGTAGCACAGCGCGTTAACCGCTGCATTCCCGCTCCTTACACTGTTATTGCCACCACCGCCATGACCATCATCATCATCGCCACCACGACTGCTGCCTCCACCATTGCCGCCACAACCGCCACCGCTGTCGCCACCGCTGCACTGCTGCGTTCCGGCATCCCGCGTCGAGGCTGTGGCGAGAGTCGGCCGGGCCCTGCTGACGAGCCGCTTGTCCCTGGTGCCGTCGCAGGTCCATGATGTACACGGGGGAGCTCAAGTTCGAGAAGCGGACCATGTCGGCGCAGGTGGAGGGCGGCGTGCACGGCCTGCACTCGTGAGTGGGCCACTGCAGGCACGCACGCAGACACGCACGCAGACACGCACGCAGACACGCACGCAGACACGCACGCAGACACGCACGCAGACACGCACGCAGACACGCACGCAGACACGCACGCAGACACGCACGCAGACACGCACGCAGACACGCACGCAGACACGCACGCAGACACGCACGCAGACACGCACACATGCAGACACGCACACATGCAGACACGCACACATGCAGACACGCACGCAGACACGCAGATATGCACGCAGACACGCACGCAGACATGCACGCAGACACGCATGCATACACGCACGCACTTTCAAACGCAGACACTAAAAAACGATAAAGACCCCCCCTTAGCCTTTAACAGACTGTTGGGGCCAGTGCTGTTCGCGAGCACCTATGAAGGCCGACACTGCTGATTAGCACCACGCCCATCCGTGGTGCGGGTGTGGTGCTGATCATCGCACCATTTGCTCATTTAAGACTGAGTTGACTTAGGCGAGGTTCAAGACTGCTTTCTGGTATTCGTCACTGATGTTGATCCTGAGCTGGAATCAAATTCCTGTTGCCTAGTTCATAGCATAGTGCGCTAACCACCGCACCACCGCTCCCTACACACGTACACATCTGTATACACACACAACCGCCATTCGCCACCAAGTGGCGGTGATGTCACCACAGCACTTGTGCCAGGTTACATTCACTTTGAGGCCACGTCAAGTGATGCAGACTCACTGCCAGGAGGTCACAAGACAGACCCTGGGGTTATGAATTGACTGACAAAAAATATATAGCTGCTCCATCTGTGCTCCCCACTGTACCACTTATACATTTTAGTCGCCCGGCGCTTCGCTCGTTGTAGTGAGCGTCGCTCAAACACACGCACACGAACACACGTACACAAGCACACGTGTAAACACAAGCACCCACACACATACCTGGTACATACTGACACTGAATTATAAACTCTCCTACACACGTACACACCCACGCTAATCTCTCCCACGCGCGTGCCGGGTCCTCGTGTGGCGTGACGAACCGCATCTCCCACAACATTACGGTCGCTCACCTTCGCGCACGTCATCGCATGTGTACGTGCCTGCCTGCGTGTGTGCGTGCCTGCCTGCGTGCGTGCGTGCCTGCCTGCGTGCGTGTGTGTGTGCGTGCGTGCGGGTGCGCGTGCGTTTGCGCGTGTCTTGCCAATCCAGGCCACGTGTGTTTTTCTGCGCACAGCTTACAGGGAGACGCGGTCTGTACACACAAGTCACTTGTAGACACGCGCCGAGGATACTGTGTGTCCTGGGCTGTCTCCTGCACTGATTTGTTTTTTGATAAACAAAACAAACTTTAAAGTGACTTGCCGGTGTTTGCCGATGTAGCGACATCGCCGCGGTGATGTAGCAGAACAGGGTTCGCCAAACTCCTTGACATCCACCAACTTTCTCCGTTGAAATGCAACACAGGTCATTCATACGCTGCACCCACCTGCCGATTGGTAAACATGTCACACAGGATGTAGAGCACTTGATTAAAATGGCCATCCTTGCTTGATTTCAATCGGAGCTGCCTACGTCAGCGTGGGACGACAAAGACAAAGATCCCCCGTATAGCCTTAACAGACTGTAGGGGCAAGTGCTGTTAGCGAGCACCTATGAAGGCCGGAACGGTACACGAGGGGGTGGGTGGCCAGCACCACGCCCGGCGTGGGACGACACGCACGTATGCACATGCACTCCCATGTACACACACAACGGCAGCTGCTAAGTGGCGGTGGTGTCTCCACCGTGCTCGCGCCAGGATAGGTGCCCTTTGAAGCCAAAGTGGCAGGATAGGTGTACAAGGCTCGCTCTCAGGTCAATAGCACCTCCACCTGTCACAGGACAGATGCGCAGCTGTTATTGCTTAACTGGCCGAGTTGACCGGCAGATGCACCACATGTGTTCCCCACTGTCCCGTGTAGCCATGAACAAACTGTTGGGGTAAGTGCTGTTTACGAGCACCTGTGAGGACTGGCACGGCACACAAGATGGGGTGGGGGACCAACACCGTACCCAGCCATCTTTGTCTCCCCAGTGTTGATGTTTACACACTGCACCAGGTACAAATATAAGGCTGAGTCGACCCGTGTGAGGTCCAGTACCGGTTCAAATACTAAACTGTTATTGGCTGTGAGCGTAAATCGTACTCTACACAAGCGCCCATATCTACACACACACACACACGGGACCTCCCATCTTAATTCGAATTCACATTTTCTACTTTCACCCGGGATCTTGAATTCCTATTCCGATCATCAGGGTACGCGCAGCACACGTAACGACTGGTATCTAGATGAAGAAGGCCCTAAACGTTGGGGGAGGTGCGCTGCGTTTGGGACGCGAGGAACAGGGACCTTTTTCAGGCCCCGCGTTAGAAAGCACGTCCGGCGCCGCCACGCCGCAGTGGCAGTCACCGGAGCCCACGTCCGCTGGGAGGCCTGGAACACACGGCCTTAGGGTGCAAGCGTGCAACACAAGAGCCCGTCGGGCTGTAAGGAAGACGCAAACGAGGCGGCGACTTTTAAGGCGGCGTGCGTGTGGGAGTGGCCGTTTGTGGGTTCCGGCCGTTTTGAGTCGCGCATCTGACCAGACTTCTCTCTTTCTCCGTCTCTCTCTCTCTCTCTCCCTGTCTTGTCTCCTGTCTGTCTCTCTCTCTGTCTTTCCGCATCGCTTGTGCATGGCCCTCAGATACACGTTCGTACCATGTGAGTACCGCTCAAGCACCGCGCCTCGTGGTGTTTTTTGGTCGGCTGGGGGGAATTGGGGGGCAGGGGGGGGGTCACGGGGAGGAGGCGGGGGGTGGGGGCCCGGCGCTCGTTCGCAAGAGTTTTTTTCCCCGCTCACGAAAAAAGCTTTGCGAAGCTGCTCATTTACGTTTCGTATTTCATTTGCCACCACTTTTTTGAATAATTTTTTTCTACATATTCTCTTTTTTCGCCTGCGAGTCATGTTGAGAATCCACGGAAGTGAATTTGTCGCGCCCCCCCCTCTCGGCCCCCCTCCCCCACTCCGCCCCCCCCCCCTTACCCCGGGGGGGACGAAATCTACTCTGCGCACTTTCGGCCGCGTTTCCCCCCCCCCCCCATCTTCTGCTAAAGCACTCCCGCGCCGGGCAGCGCACGCCACGGCCCCCCCTTCCCCCACACCGTGAGCCGCGATCGTGGTTACAGACGTAACACCGCTCGCCGGTAACGGAGTAACGCCGATCGGTCTTCGGCAACTTGCCGAGCGTTTGCACCGGTGGGGGGCTGGCACACGTTGACCCCAGTGGCCTTCCCCTCCCCCCCCAAGTCCCTACTGCCATGCCGCTAGCATCACAGGAAATCTGTGCAATCCCGCGGGACTGTGCAGTTATTAAGAACGACTGCGCGGCCATCTCATGGCAGAAAATTCCGTAATTACTTTGTTTAATACTGTAATGAATCAACAATAGCCGCATAGAGGGGAGAATGGTAGGGTTAGGGAAGAGGGTAACAGCAGAGGTGAGCAAACAAGAATAAATAACCAACGAGAGTTTCCCAGCAATGGCAGCTGGAAAGAATACCTCTGCCTAGAGTCAGGTGTGAGCGACCTGTACCTCCGATAAGCACGCTTGGCTACGTAGCGGTGCGAGAGAAGTTCAACACACAAACAAAGCAACTCAACTGCGAGCAAAGTAACTTGAAGGGGTCTCTGAAGTAGTTCTATAATGCAGTCTCTCAACCCAAGCGGTCACGACCGCACCCACGGTGTTCGGCTTTCCTCGATTGCCGACCAGTCGGGTGCGAGGGAGGGTTGCCAGGACCGCAGTTGAGAAACGCCGCTCTGCCACATGTGCGGTGGGGCAAGGGGCCATCCACTGAGTAGGTACGCAATAATCTGTCAAAACCTGACCCCTCCCCACCTCCCTGTACGCACGCGTACTTTTTACACCGCCCCCCCTCCTGCGTACGTACGCTTGACGCACCCCCCCCCCCCCCGAGTCTTATAGAACGGCCGATATTTAATTCACGCAGAAACGATAAAGGATTAATAATATTAATAATGTGTTTAAGCAAACAGATAGTCCACCGCCGGACTATCGAACTCATTTGAAGGCCAATGTAGATACATTATTATCGAGGCTTCACCCCCCCCCCCCCCCCCCGTTTTCTATGCGTACATTGTCAGTAGACCCCCCATACGCAAGCGTACGCATTTACACCCCCCCCCCTCCATGCGTACGTACTATATGGATGGCCCCCAACTCCGGGTCATCGCCAACGAGGTTCCTGCCACTCGTGGCAACGGAGCCGGTGCCACGATCGGAATAAAACTGGACTTGCAAATTAGATTTTTCTTTATTCGAAAACATTTAACGCTTCCCCATTCCAAGATGTCTGCAAGTTGCAGGGTGGGGTCCCAATCTCGGAAATCGCAAGCGGCCCAACGTTAATTTTATTTAGAGAGGCATAGCACCGTTTCTTTTTATAAAGACATTGTACCAATCGCAGAGAACTGTAGGGACACGACAGCACTCGATGATAGCTGGTGCCAAACTGTGCCACACGCCCTCCCATATGGTTTTGTGGGAGCCTCGGTACCAATAAAGTTTTTTTTTTTCTTCTGATTTTGTTCCGATGACATGCAAGTGCGGTATGTATATCGGACCGAAACCGGAAGAAAAACGGATTACGTACATGTACGTCATCAGAACGGAAAATGGTTATTCATAAGAGTTTTTTGGGTTAGATCGCGTAAATATATAAATGTGTCGTAAAAATTCGTCACTAGTACAGCACACCGGTGTGTTGGAGAGCCAAGCCACAACATTTACAATCCCGAGTATTTGTGAAAAATCTGGCTGTTGCCTGATGAAGCTAGTTGTAATTACTGGCGAAACGTCATACTCAGATTGTAAATGTTGTGGCTTCACTCTCCAGCACACCGGTGTGCTGTACTAGTGACGAATTGGCCACGTTCTGTTTACGTGACAACCCTTACTAGTTGACTGTGTCGGGTGGTGGCGGGTTTTAACGACACATTTATATATTGACGCGATCTAACCCAAAAACCTCTATTATGGATGACATTGCTCGCGAAAGCCTACGTGGAAAAGGGTTAATTCATGTATTTGTTTAAATTAATGTTTGCTAACCTGCCAGCCCATGGGATTGTGCACAGTGTGGTTGCCCTGGGTACTGTCGCTCTCATGCTATCGTTGCACATCATCGTATTTTACATCGTCGTTGTTGTTTCCCATTGTAACTATCTCTTGTGTCTTCCTGACTGTGGACCGCCGCCCATGTCCCCCGATTCCCTCTCCGTGTCATTCCCCTTCGTGGCCCCCCCCCCCATCTCCCGCGCCGTTCAAAGTCACGAAGAACGCTCCTACTGAGAGCGGCGGCGGATGTCCCAGCCGGAGCCGCACACCCAGCATCACGCCGTGCGCCACCACGCTGCGCTCCTCCGCCTGCTGCAACGGCTGGAACTGAGCCCCGCCCCCCCGCGTCGCCGCCGTCCGTCGCGACCGTCGCCCTCTTCATCGCTCCTGCCCGGACGGGACCATCCGGACGACGGGAAACGCCGCGAGGGAGATGGAGCGGGCGAAGCGAGGGAGGAGACGGGGGGGGGGGGGCGTAAAAGACGGCGATCCGCCAGCCGGAGAATGTTTACGCGGTGTAAGCGTGCACTGTAAGACGGGAGAGTTTATTTTTTATGTTTGTCAGGCGTGAGAAAAAAACGACCAAAGGTGAAAGAGAGAGAGACGATTGTTGTTTTTTTACGTGTTTTACTTTGTCCACGCCGGGCCTGGCTAGTCCCGCGGCCCGGTAACCGCGTGCGGAAAATCGGCCCGTTCGTTTTTGAGAATCTCGCATCAGCAGAACCCACGGCGATAACGGTGACGCGGCAGAGGTCGCGGTTTTTATTGGCCGAGCGCGGCGTCGCCATGGCCGCATGGTCCGAGGGCCCAACCCAGGGCCCTCTGCCACCCCACTCCCTCCCTACCTACCCCTCGTGGCGGGTGGGGGGGGCCACCACCCACCCGACCACCCGGCCTGGGAGCTCACTCGGGGTGTTTGTTTTGTGAAGCCATTCCAATGTTTTGACGAATGTCACGCGCAGTTTACATTCAGGCCAACGAGTTCGCCGATGGTCCATAGTTTGTAAACCTTTTGTAAAAATTTATCTCGGAGATGTAAAGGAATTGGCCATGAAGGGAATGACCGGAAATCCGAGTCCCGAGTTTATTTATCCACGATGAAGGCAGCGGTGACGTTCAATTCGAGGATCGGCGCTTCCCGTTGTGCTGTTGACTGCCGACTGCCCACTCCCGCCATAGGAATGTGGACTTTCCGCCATCGATTGAGGGCCGACAAACACGACCATCTGACCCCCACGGGGAGACGCGTGCAGGAGCGGTAGGGGATTTAGACATGGCCCTTTTTAAGTTGTCCTTGTGTCGGTATCGGAATTATACGAGCATCTTATCGTTATACTGAACATGTAATCGCCTATGTAATAACAATATCCTTTAGAATCGTACAGAATACTAGAAATGTTAACGATATCCTAGGATAAGGCAAAAATATTAGCAATGCTATGTTGAATCGTGAAAAATTAATATCCTATAACAGCATTTCGTCCTATGGAGAGACTGGCTCCTGTAATAGTAATGTGGAATTTCCGCCATCGATTCGTAGCTGTCAACAGAATCCTGCGCTGCTCCAACTCTCGCTGAACAGGGAGACACTTGAAGGGATTTACAGCCTTGCTAATGTATGAAGTCGTGCAAGAATTAAATCAATTTAATAACAAAGATAATATTTCCATGCAGCAAACGTTATGTAGATTTGCAGTTCATGGTGGTGACGTTGATGAAGGTGGGAGTGATGATAATGATCGCGACGATTGCTATTAATCATCGTGACGGTTATAATCAAGGTTTTCTTGACAATGACAGAAACTACTGCTATTGATCACAGTGGTGGTGATGATGATAATGGTAGCGATGATCGCTATTAATCATTATGGTGGTGATGATGAAGGGTGGTCTTGACAATGATAGCGACGATTGCTATTGAAGCATGGTGGCAGTGAAGCTCGGAATGGATGATGATGATGATGATGCTAGCAGCAATGATAATTTGTGACATTGATGACTACGCCGATGACGACGACGACGATGTAATTGTCAGACGCCTTCCGCCCTACACTCCTGCACGTAGCACTAAAACTCTTCTCTCGGGCGCTGTTCGAAGGATTCTGCACAGTGAAGTCCGCTCGGAACAATAACTCAACGCCTTCGTTTTACTGTACGCGGTCCCTATCGGTGGCGTGCGTGGCAGCGGGCCCAAGTGACCCTGTTGGATAACGCCCCCGTGTATGGAAAAGCACAACGATATTCCCAGCTCCGACGTATTCCGATTGCCCGTTGTGATTGTTCGTACCGCCTGTGACCGTGTTTGTTTTATAGGAGTCGGAGCCGCTCTGCTCTCGTTCGTGTTTTTTTTAGAACCGCGAAGCCAACGGAACCCCCCGCCCGTGTCGTGAGTGCTCGTGAACCACCACCACCTGCCTGCCCGAACGTCGCACCACCCCAAAGTGTTAAGTGTCACTTAACTCACCAACCAACCGTTTTTACGTTTTGTTTGTCCTCCGGAGAGACTTTCCGTACGTCCCGCCGTAGGAATGTGGAATTTCTATCGCTGGCTCAACGTGGTCGGCCGTCGGGGGACGGAGCAGCGAGTTCCGTACGGATTTCATTTTCATTTCGCCATTCCTGCAGCGGAGTACCGCCTGCCCTGTTACTACCCACACCCCGTTGGGTTTCGTGCAATGTGCTACCGCTGTCGGTGTTATTATTGTTGTCTTTGTTATTAATTCCAATCGTTAAAGCTGCGTGAAACGATAACCAGTTGTCGGTTCGGTTATATTCGATTATTCCAATAGTTACCGCAGAACGACGCCACGCGAAGCTTTTGTGTACCCACCATTTTTTGCGTCGAATAATTTTCGTGACGCGATTTGCGCAGCGCTGGGATGTGGAAGCCCGCCGTGACCAACACTGCAGTTAGTGACTTGGCCCAAGTGGTGAATCGCTGGGCACACGACGACAGCACATCGATGAACCGTGGTTTCTATGCGATCACGATACGTGCGCCAAATTGTGCGAGTAGAGGTCGAACATTCACAATTTATACACCGACATTTTACCAACCAGATGAAGTCAAATCGTGACAATTCGTCGAATCGCCGAGGGGGGAAGTGAATCGTAACATGCCTGTAAAGTATTAAATAAAGTTTCACAAGTCCGGGTATCTCTGGTCAGACCCCCTTGACTTGCAGTCAAAAGTTGATGAGGTCAATGCCCAGTCAGAGAACAAACAGCCCATCCTCTGGGATCAATCAAATGAGTGCCACGGTGTGGGGGCGCCCCAATAGTGATTGCCATATTTGAGAGATTTGGCCCCTGACATAGGAATGTGGAATTTCCCACCACCGTTTAGAGCAGAGAGTCGCTTACGATTTGATATAAATGTAGCCGTCTACCAATTAATCAAACAACCGTTCTTCGAACGCGAATTATTGGAATAATCATGGCAGCCCACGTAATAATAATAATAATTGTTATTATTTCTATCCTATCCCAGGCGCGAGGTCCGGGTCTTTGTGTTGCCGAGTTGTTGTGAGCAAGCCTCGTGGTGCCGTGCGCGGGGCGTCGTGCGCGTGGAGCCATGTTCGTGGAGCCGTGTTCATGGTGCCGTGTTCATGGTGCCGTGCTCGTGGTGCCGTGCTCGTGGTGCCGTGCTCGTGGTGCCGTGCTCGTGGTGCCGTGCTCGTGGTGCCGTGCTCGTGGTGCCGTGCTCGTGGTGCCGTGCTCGTGGTGCCGTGCTCGTGGTGCCGTGCTCGTGGTGCCGTGCTCGTGGTGCCGTGCTCGTGGTGCCGTGCTCGTGGTGCCGTGCTCGTGGTGCCGTGTTCGTGGTGCCGTGTTCGTGGTGCCGTGTTCGTGGTGCCGTGTTCGTGGTGCCGTGTTCGTGGTGCCGTGTTCGTGGTGCCGTGTTCGTGGTGCCGTGTTCGTGGTGCCGTGCTCGTGGTGCCGTGTTCGTGGTGCTCGCGCCGTGCGTTTGTTGGGACTCTCGGACCGGGCCCTGTTTACAGAGAATGACAAATAAAAGTCACTGCACAATAATAACCAACAAGACCAACATCACCCGTATCGTGTTAACAGAGTTTTTGGAGCAAGTGCTGTTAGCGAGTAGCACCTATGAAGGCCGGCACGGCACATGGGGGGGAGCGGGTTGAATCGATCTCGGGGAGGCCCGGGACCGGTTGAAATCATCATCACAGGTGATAGCCGTGAATTGAAGCCGTGTTGCCGGGTTCGTAGCGCAACGTGCTGACCTGCGCTGCACTATCGCTACTCACAATAATGACACCACCTCCACGACCACCATCACGTGTCTGTCACAAGTCGTGTCGGTCACTGAAAAACGCATCTTCAAAAAACCCGACGTGAATTGTGTATATCGTACAGCCCATGACTGGACCGAGCTCCCCTCTGGCAAAATGGGCGGGGGGTTTTAAAACGAACATGTATTTTACAAAAAAAAAGTGTTATTTCTAAGAATGTTAATTTGCACAACTGCACCGCCGCCGAACAGTATTTGCTCACTCGCGAAGAGAGAAGAGACGGCTTGGAGATGCCAGGACGAGGAGCCACGTGCGATGAGCCGGTGCCAACAATTGCCCAAGCACTGTGATCCTCTACACATTCAGGTGTTATCGGCCAATTCATGTTTACGTGTGAGAGAGAGGCCATGCGTACGAGGGGGAAACACTCCATCCCATACAGACGGTATATGTGGAGTCCGCATGTTTTGCTGTACCACCTTCTGGCGAGCCAGGGCACGGCTCCTCGACACCGACGGGACGGGAGTTTCGCAACGTGTACCGGTGATCCACCAACCCTCTGCTGTTGCCTCCACAGCGCTGGGTTAGAGGCAGCCGCGTGCAGCGAGCGTAGCCACCACCACCCGCTTGACCGGCCGTAACCTTTGTCACTCACACGAGTAGATACGTTCGTACCGTGTATGTTGCGGTTTGCCACCCGGACAACACGATGGTCCCATTGTAGCCGGAATCCATGAACTACAATTAAAAGTGAAAAAAGGGGACAGAGCCAAACGCGGGGGAACTTGTGGTTCGGGGCTCGGGCGATGGAAGACGTTGAAAATAAATTTGGGGGAAACCCCGCCTGTTCCACGACTCGCAAGCCGAGCAGAGTACGCCCACTCGGATGCTGAACTCTGATTCTCGACGGGACGATTGACAAAACGTTGTTTTGGTCCGTGCTTGTGGTGACGCATCCTTGTCCGTGAGTTCATTTGTCTCCGTCTGCCGGGCCTGGACTGAGCCATCGCATGGTCAGACGATAACAATATAATTAATAGTAGTAATAACAATATACGGCCCTTTGTTAATCCACTGCTGGATGAAGGCCTCGCCACGTCACGCCGGTCGTGGCCGTCGTTTGACCATACTTCACGCTTTGTAATGCGAGCTGGTGAAGTGGGGTGGCTGGGTGGGTTGGTCGAGGAGTGTGGTGGGGGGGGTAGGAATACATTCTGATTTAGCTGATTATTTATTTCACCCATATTTTGGTTTCCACGAATCCCCTCCCCCTCTCCTGGTCTGCTTGGTGCTCTGCGCTTTTTAAATCCTTTATATTAAGTTCGCTTGCTTGCTTAGGACCGTGCAAATCTTTCGGTCGTTTTTTAACCCACTTCCCGTGATCCAATCGAGCTGACATTTTGCACACAACCTCGTTGTGCGTGACAATTAATGTTCGTGAAAAAATTTTCTCCAAAATGTTCCACTTTTTAGGGAGGAAAAAAAATCTCATATTTAATTTAAAATACCAATGTGATAAAAATTAAACTCTTACTCAAGAAAAACAAAAATGAATAATAAAATAAAACCGATGCCACGCATATAAAGGATTTATAGTGAAAAACTTTTGTTTTTACGGGTTAATTTTTTCTCGGTTTGCTTCTGTGCCCCCCCCCTACCCACCACGGCTGGGGACCAGCGACCACCGCGCGGTGGGGGGGGGCCTTGCCCCGGTTCCCCGGATACCTCTGGGTCTGGATTGGTCGTGATGAGGAATGTCCCTTCGAGTCACGGATGCCAAGGAGAGGAATGGGGGTCATCCATTCTCCTCGCCACGGCGAGGTTCTGGGGGAGGGTGAGGGTGGCACCTGTGGTCTAGTGTCAGCATCTGACGTTCACGACACCCCCACCCACCCCAGCACCCAGACACACGGAGAAGGATGCCAATGGGTGGGTGTTGTAGAATGGGGGATTGGAGGGTGCGGGGGTGACGGTGGGTGCTTGCTGCTGTGAGGGGGTGACTGAGAGAATGGGTGCTCTTTGGGAGCGAGTTGGGTGTTGGTGGATGTCATGGGTGGGTGTCGCGAGCGAATGTTGGGTAATGCGAGTGGGTGGGTGAGTGCGAGGGAGATGAGTGGTGAGTGCAAGGGAGTTAACATCTTGCGGTGGCGAGATGTTTACTTCCTCGCCTGGTATGCAGGAGGTCCTGGATTCGATCCCGACCTTGACGCCTGTATATTTGGAGTTTGCGTCTCTCTTTCCCCATGGTCGTGTGGATTTTTCTCTGGGTTCGCCGGTTTTTTTCCTGCACATTTAGAAACATGCATTTAGAGTATTTGTCTGCTATAAATTTCCAACGTGATAAGCCGCTTTGTTGAGCGATAATTTGTGACCAGGTCGCTTCTTTAAAGAACAACCTATATAGCTCAGTGGGCCTTACCTGGTAAAAAAACAAAGTTTAGTTTAGATGATGGGTACCCACTGGGTTCGTGCCCCAGGACTCCTCCTGCTGCCACCGCATCCCTCCCTCCACCTCCGTCCCTCCCCCTGCTGCCCTCCCTCCCTCCCTCGTCTCTCAGTGCCGTGAGTCCCCCAAGTGTCAATCGAGGATCCTGCCAGCACTCACGGGAAGAGGGGGCTCCTGGCCTGTGCCGAGAGAGAGGCTCGAGTTTGTGTGGATATAGTTTGGGATTTAAACGGCGTGTTGTGGTTTATAGGGTTTAGGGCATGTAGGGTTTAGTATTTAATGTTTTTTTTAGTTAGTATTTTAGGGTTACGTGAATATAGCCATTATGGGTGGTTAGAGATTAGTGTTTTGAATATTCAGATGTTTAAGGATTATATTTGTGATTTAAGGTGTGTAGGGGTTTCGTGGGTATTGGGCATTTAGCTTTCGGGGTTGTATTTTTAGGTGTTATGGTTTTTAGGGTATACAGGGTGGTAGGTTATAGGGTATCGGTTTGTTTATTGGCGTCTATAAAAATATAGGGTTTGGACTTTGTATATATAGCTTAGTGCTTATACTTCTATGGTTTAGGAGTTTATATGGTTATTGTGTACAGGGAGAGGGTTATCGTTTGAGGTTAGTTTATAGGGGTTATTTCTATAAGAGCTATGGGATTAGGGTTGTGTATATCGGGTTAGAGTGTCCAGTATATGGCTAGGCTTATATGGTTGTTTATGGGATTATTGTTTTCATAAGGAGTGTGTATACGGCTAGTTATATGGCTATAGGGTTAGTGAGCATAGGGTTGACTCCGTACGGTGCAAAATACAAATTTAACATGCGCCGAGAACTAGGGCTATAGGGTATTGGTTCTATTGCACTAGGGTTTAGGGTTTTGTGTCTAGGACTAGAGCTGTAGGATATTGGCTCTATAAGACTAAGGCCATAGGGTATTGTGTCTATAGGGCTCGTGTTATAGGGTATTGTTTCTACCGAGCTCTGCGAGATCACGCGGAGTCGCGCTGCGCGCGAGTGAATGCGGTAACGCGCACTCTGCAGCAGCGGCGGCAGTGCTCACACGCGCGCACGTTTCACTCCCAACACACGCACACCATCATCCTCCCATCACACACACCATCCTTCCAACACACACACCATCCTCCCATCACACACACTCACCATCTCATCACACACCATCATCCCAACACACACCATCATCCTCCCATTACACACACACTCACCATCACACACACACCATCATCCCAACACACACCATCATCCTCTCATTACACACACACCATCACACACACCATCACACACACACCATCATCCCATCACACACACACCATCCTTCCAACACACACACCATCCTCCCATCACACACACTCACCATCTCATCACACACCATCATCCCAACACACACCATCATCCTCCCATTACACACACACCATCACACACACCATCACACACACACCATCATCCCATCACACACACACCATCACACACACACACTCACCATCCTTCCAACACACACACCATCAACACACACACTCACCATCCCATCACACACACCATCATCCCATCACACACTGACCATCCTCCCATCACACACACCATCATCCTATCACACTCACCATCCCATCACACACACATACACCATCATCTCATCACACACACACCATCATCCCAACACACACACACCATCATCCTCCCATCACACACACACCATCCTTCCAACACACACACACCATCATCCCATCACACACACTCACCATCCTCCCATCACACACACACCATCCTCCCATCACACACTCACCATCCCATCACACACCATCCTCCCATCACACACACCATCAACACACACACACACACCATCCTCCCATCATCACGCATCATCCGCATCAACAACACCTCGTCTCGTGCCCGCCTGATGTGATGACGACGATGTCGAAGCGGAGGATGATGATGAGGAGGAGGAGCGACGTGAAGATTTGACATCGAGGGGGGGTTGACGGGGGGGGGGTGGCGGGCGGGGTTGGAACGCGCGGTGCGGACCCTGAATTCCGAAGAGAGGAGGGAGCAGAGGGGCAGGGCGAGCCCTGGGGGAGCAAGTGGTGGAAGCAGGTAGAGCAACGCGCTGGGAGACGGGGGCAGACTCGGGGCGGGGGGGGGGAGAGTCAAGGGGAGATGGTGGCGGTCGTGAGCTGCCCAGAGGTTCCAGCCACGGAGCCGGGGAGAAGACTTCGAGGAGGAGAGCCTCGCACTCTGGAGGGAGGGAGGGAGAGCCTTGGGACGGCGCCGATGGGAGGCTGGGGGAGCAGGTGGGGGAGCCGTGGCGCGCTGATGATGTGTGGGTAATGGCACGCGCGCCTGCGTGCGTGAGGAGTGTGCGTGGAGGGGGGTGGGATTTTGTCGGCGTGGGTGGAATGTGATTGTTGCAATGCAAGGCGAGCGGGGCATTGGTTCGGAGCAGACGAATTTCGAACAATTAACGCCGCTGTAATTGCAATAACGTCAGCCAGCAGCCGTGGGCTATCCACTGCTGGATGAAGTCCTCCGCTCGTCGCTGTCATCCCGGCTCACGGGTGGGTGGGTGTGTTGCGATGCCACGGGGCGTCTCGCGCCTGCACTCGAGCTCCATCTCCCAGTGGGACGTCCTCCCGCGCGCGCGCGCGTTCCACTCCTGTTGGCTGCCATTCCATCACAGGTCTCGTTCGCCATCGGCCGTCCTCTCGTCTCGGTCGTGTCGCGTCCTGCCCGAGCCACGCATCACTGTTATTGACTGTCAATCGTGATGTCTCTGATTTGTGTTTGTACATTGATCTGTTTGTCGTGATTGGAATCGTACTTTTGCTTATAATATGTGGATATACTCGGCCCCGTCGCGAGAATGGGGAATTGCAGCCCGGTGTCTCAGGCCCACCAAATCGAGATGGTTGCTTGTTTGTTGCTGGAGGCCCTGACACGGCTATCAGCAGTTACATTGCAAAGCCTTCACCGACCCGCGTTGACCAGTGTGGTGAAGTATGGTCAAGCAACCACCATGACTGACGCGGCGTGGTGAGGCATTCATCCAGCAGTGGGTTGACAAAGGAGATGTACATTTGTATCACTGTGTCAATTTTCCTTGTTGATATCATCGAGGCGATGAGCGATTCATTTAATTGGAGGAGGGAATCTGTGTGGTCGCTAAGCGGGAGTGAGTTTTAGACCGTGGGAGCAGACGGGGTAGGAGTGACCTCCCTATTCTCATTGTAAACTGTTTTTATAGATATGGTCATGGTTTTCATCTAGCAGTGGATATACCGTGATAATGATGATGATGAAAGAGCTTGGAGAGGTGCATGTGTGGAACTGCACCGAGATACACGGCTAGAGAACATAGGCAAGTTACAGACATTGAAATTATTTCATCCAGCAGTGTATAGACCATATTAATGATGATTATGATAATAGCATGGCGTGTTGGGAATTAAACTCAGAGACAGAGCGAAGAACGCGTACGCAGGTTAGAGACGGCATCATCACCATCATCATCACCACCATCACCACCATCATCATCACCATCATCACCATCATCATAACCATCATCACCATCATCATCACCATCATCACCACCATCATCATCACCATCATCATAACCATCATCACCATCATCATCACCATCATCACCACCATCATCATCATCACCACCATCATCATCACCATCATCATCACCATCATCATAACCATCATCACCATCATCATCACCATCATCACCACCATCATCATCACCACCATCACGGGGACTGTTGAGAAAAGTGAGTAGTGGGCATGCACAGTCACAAGGGGCGAGTTGCCCCCCCCCCCCCCCCCCCCGATGGAGGAGACTGGTGACGGAACGGCGGCTAGGGGAAGGGAAACGCGGCAAGAGATTTCGGCCACGGCGGAGACGGAGCGACGAGATGGGCTCGTGTGCGGGGCGCTTATGTGGTCCGTGAGGGGTGATGGCGACAGCGTGGAGGGGGGGTGGGGGGGGCTTCGTCCAGCGATGGGATATCTCGTGGCCCGTAAAAAAGAAAAAAAATTAACATTAACAGTGCGTCACGGAGAAGTAAATCAAGAGGTGTGCGTTGGTGACATTGATAGTCGCGTGCCGCAAGCCCGCCGTACAGTGGCCTTCCGTCTCTTGTGAATGGCGCCATGGGCTCTCTGTTGCTCTCCGGCCGTCCGGTCGCAAATTAAAAAATCGTCGCCCATCGCCCGAAACTCTCACGTGGCCCCGCTGGCCACGCGGGGCACGCGCCGCGTGCGTCGTCAAGGCGCCGTCGTCATCCCGTCGCCACGGCGACCGTCGCCACGGTGACCGGTGCACGTGGCAACCGGCTTGCTCCGTTGTTAGGTAACGCGCCTGAGTGATGGAGCCGGCGTGTGAGTGAATGGCGGTGATGATGGTGCTGTGTGAGCGGTGGTGCAGCGGTTAGGGCGCTGCGCTACGAACCCGGCGACCTGGGTTTGATGACCGCTCACGGTCAAGAGCAGTGACGATTACCTGGACCGGTCCTGGGTCTGCCCTTTGTCGATTCAGTCTCAAATGAGTACCTGGTGCGGTGTGTAAACATCGCCACTGGGGAGACAAAGGCGGCCGGGCGTGGTGCTGGCCACCCACCCCCTCGTGTGCCGTGCCGGCCTTCATTGGTACTCGATAACAGCACTTGCCCCAAGTCTGTCAAAGGCTATAGGGGGATCTTTGTCTTTGGTGTTGGCGAGGGTGATGGGGGTCACAATGTAGGTGAGCGGAGGAACAGTCGTGTAGTGGTTTGCGCACTGATCCATGAACCCGGCTACCCAAGTTCGATTCTCGCTCACGACCACATTGGCGAATATCTGAAGCAGTCCTGGGCCTCCCCTGTATCTGGTGCGGTGCAAACAAAAACCATCACTGGATATACGAAGGCGGTCGGGCGTGGCATTGTCCACCGGACACCATTGCATGCTACTCGGTTAGCACGACTGGCTACGTACGGTGCGAAAGAAGTTCAACATAAATGCAGCAGCAGTCTGTCAGAGGCTATACGGGGGAGGGGTGAGCTTTACCTTTGGGTGAGTGTGCGTGAGTTCGCGAGTCGATTGCGTCTATGCGGGTGATGTCACTGGGGCACAATGCACGGGGATTTGGGAGGAATTATCGCCAGCGGCTGTGTGCTCTGTGTCCCTGGCGCGAGTTGATCCTCTGTGGCCGAGGCGAGTTGGTTTTGTTCTAAAAGCAAACAGCCGCGAGCCGTGAACTCACGCCCCGCTTCTCACGCGTGCCAAGCGCCTGCGGTGGTGGTGGTAGCGGTGGTGGTGGTTAGTGGTGGTGGTTGGTGGTGGTGGCGATGGTGGTGTCGGTGGTGGTGTCGGCGGCGGTCGTGGCGGTGGTGGTGGCGGCGGTGGTGGCAGTGGTTAGTGGTGGTGGTTGGTGGTGGTGGCGGCGGTGGTGGCGGTGGTGGTTGGTGGTGGTGGCGGTGGTGATGGTGGCGGCGGTGGTGGCGGTGGCGGTGGTGATGGTGGCGGCGGTGGTGGCGGTGGTGGTTGGTGGTGGCGGTGGTGATGGTGGCGGCGGTGGTGGCGGTGGTGGTTGGTGGTGGCGGTGGTGATGGTGGCGGCGGTGGTGGCGGTGGTGGTTGGTGGTGGTGGCATAGGTGGCGGTGGTGGTTGGTGGTGGTGGCTACGTTGCTGCTGCTGCTGCTGCTGCTGCACGTGACCGCCCGTAGCCCAGCGCTGTGGAGGCAAGCAGCGAGGGTTGGTGGATCACCGCACGAATGTTGCGAAAACTCTCTTCCCGTGGGGCGTCGAGGAGGAGGAGGAGCCGTGTACCCTGGCTCGTCAGGAGAAGGCGATAGACACAGCAAGTGTGGACTCATCTCCATCTGTTCCACAATCCTGTACCGCCAGAAGGCAGTACAGCAAGTTTTGTCAGTACGTGGTAGACGGTTGCCTCCTGGCACACGTGGGTTTTCTCCGGATGCTCTGGGTTCCTTCCACGTGTTTCACACACACTCATCAACTGGCTGAAACTATCTGGATATAAAAGACCAATGTAGCAGGACCCTCATCACAACAGAGTCCTGAGTGATTATTTCCTGGGTAAACGAGCGCTGTAATGCTCTATGAACCTGACTCCCCAAGTTCAATTCCCGCTCTCGACCGCAGTGGCGAATATCCGAACCAGTCCTGGGCCTCACCTGTATCTGGCGCGGTGCATACACAAATCATCACTGCAGGGGTCTTGTGACAAACCCGGGGGGGGGGGGGCGGGGGTCAGTGGACCCCTGTTGACCCCCTGACAGCCTCCCATCACCACTCGCCGTGTCATCTCCCCTCTGATGTCTGCACTGGGCGGGAGTTCGGGGGAGGTGAGAGCATAGTTTGAGGGTGAGATGCTCCACGGGACCCGTGCCAACTTCTCCCGCGTTTATTCTGTGGAACGTGTGCTCCCGCCCACGTGTGTGTCTGTGTGTGTCTGTGTGTGTGTCTGTGTCTGTGTGTGTGTGTCTGTGTGTGTGTCTGTGTGTGTGTCTGTGTGTGTGTATCTGTGTGTGTCTGTGTGTGTGTATCTGTGTGTGTCTGTGTGTGTGTCTCTGTGTGTGTCTCTGTGTGTGTGTATCTGTGTGTGTGTCTGTGTGTGTCTGTGTGTGTGTCTGTGTGTGTGTATCTGTGTGTGTCTGTGTGTGTGTATCTGTGTGTGTCTGTGTGTGTGTCTGTGTGTGTGTCTCTGTGTGTGTCTCTCTGTGTGTGTCTGTGTGGCGAGCGGAGGTGCAGCGGTTAGCGCGCTGCGCTACGAACCCGGCATCCCGAGTTCGATTCCCGCTCAAGGCCAACACCAGTGACGATTATCTGAAAGGGGCATGAGCCTTCCCTAGGTCGACTCAGCCTCAAATGAGTACCTCGTGCGATGTGTAAACATTGCCACTAGGGAGACAAAGGTGGCCGGGTGCGGTGCTGGCCATCCACTCCCTCGTGTGCCGTTCCAACCTTAATAGGTGCTCGCTCACAGCACTTGCCCCTAAAGTCTGTTAAGGCTATGCGGGGGATCTTTGTATTTGTGTGGGGAGCGGTGGCACAGTGATTAGCAAGCTCACGACCACGGACACCAGTGACGCATGTGTGAACCGGTTGAGGGCCTCCTGGAGAACGACTCCGCTTTAGATGAAAACCTGGTGTGGTGTGTGGTAGACATCAGCATTCGGAAGACAAAGGTGACCGGGGGTGATGCTGGCCACGACCCCTTCGTGTGCCGTGTCGGCCTTCATAGGTGATACTCGCGAACAGCACTTGCCCCAAAAGCCAAAGCTGTACGGGTGATCTTTGTCTTGGTGTGTCTGCGTGTGTGCAGGAGTCTGGGTGTCTTAATGAGTGCGCGTCTTACTCACGGCCAACACTGGTGATGAATATCTGAACCGTTCCCCCTGGGCCTCGTCGAGGTCGACTCAGCCTTAAACGAGTCCCTTCTGCGGGGTGTAAACAAAGGCAGTGCTCGCGAGCAGTCTGTTGAAGGCTATACGGGGGATCTTTGTCTTTGTGGCGTGCGGTGGTTAGCACGCTGCGCCTAGGAATCTGACGACCCCAGTTCTATTCCCGCTCACGGCAAACATCGGCGGCGAATACACGAATGAGCGGATACGTGAATGAATGAAGCTATGAGTTAACAAACAGGTTAATGAATGAATGGTTAATTAATCGAGTAATTGTCTCGTCCTAGAATTTTACAAAGGATAAATTACGACGAGGATTTTGCACGAATGAGGTAATGAATATGCGTGTGCAGGCAAATCATCGCTTGAATTAATGAGGGGCTTAATCAATAAATGAAAACCTTCTTGGTTCTTTCGGTAAAGTCACGTAGAAGGGAAGTAATAAAATAATAAAAATAAAACATAATAAAATAAAATAATTCTCACGACGTTTCGGCTACAACGCAAGCAGCCGTCTTCAGGTGAATTATTTTATTTTATTATGTTTTATTTTTATTATTTTATTACTTCCCTTCTACGTGACTTTACCGAAAGAACCAAGAAGATGAATCCCTGCAGTCACGAAAGCTTTAAATCGAAAAATAAATGAAAAGTTCAATGAGTTCACCAGAAATCTCGTGCTCCCATCTGCAGATATCCTGGGCCCACGATGGCGCCCCCCCTCTTCCTCCACGGCCTCCTCCACCTCCTCCACCTCCTCCACCTCCTCCACCTCCTCCACCTCCTCGTCATCATCGTCCTCGTGGTGCCGGCCGCCTCCGTGGCGACCCCAACACTCGCCCCCTCGCTCGGGGTCCGACTCTCTGACCCGCGTGCCGACCCCCCCACACAGCCGCCGCTCCCCTCGGGGACCCCGGGGACCCCGGCCTCCACCAAGGGGGTACCCGGACCGGACCCCGGCGAGGCAGGAGGTGGCCGCTTCAGAGATCCTGCCGAGACCTCGACCCCCCCTCCCCTCACCCCCTACTCCCTCGCACAGCTGAGCACGGTCACAGAGCAGCACCTCGGGGCCCCAGATCCCACATCAGGGGTCCCCGATCCTGTCTCAGGGCTACCTGTTCCAGGAACAGGGGTCCCAGACCCAGTATCGGTGATCCCTTTTCCAGTATCAGGGGTCCCAGATCCCACATCAGGGGTCCCCGATCCTGTCTCAGGGCTACCTGTTCCAGGAACAGGGGTCCCAGACCCAGTATCGGTGATCCCTTTTCCAGTATCAGAGGTCCCAGATCTGACATCGGGGATCCCTTTTCTAGTACCAGGGGTCCCACATCGCACACTGGGGGTCCCTGGTCCGACACCATCGGTCCCAGATTCCACATCAGGGGTCCCGCATTCTGTCTCGGGGATCCCTCATCTCATATCAGGGGTCCCTGGGGATGCGAGCGATGAGCCGCGTTGGACCCCCATGCTCATGACCTCGCCCTCGACCCCGCACCCACGAGAGGGTCCCCTTTCCGCATCACCTGGGACCCCCACAGCAAGGGCCCAGGGGGACGGGGGCCATGGTGGTGGTGGTGGTGGAGGTGGTGGTGGTGGTGGTGGTGGTGATGGTGGTGGTGGTGATGGTGGTGGTGGTGGAGGAGGTGGTGGTGGTGGTGGTGGTGGTGGTGATGGTGGTGGTGGTGATGGTGGTGGTGGTGGAGGCGGCACCACTGACGATGGCGGTGATGGATATGATGGAGGAGGAGCTGCTGCTGGTGGTGGTGATGACGGAGATGTTCAAACTGCTCGTGGAGTGGCTGATGTTGGAGCAGGAGGTGTGAACTCCACCCGTTCCCCTCCAACGCCGCCCACGTCCCCGCCGGCCACTATGACCTCCGGAGACGTCGATCGAGCGGCTGTAACTCGGCGAGAGCCCCCCTCCACCCGGGGTGTGGAGACCCCGGACCGGTCCCCAGTCCTGACTCCCTCCCTGCCACCGCCCGCACCCCCAAACTCAAGTCCTACGTCGCACCCTGACCCGGGCGTGAACCCGAACCCAGCCCACTCCCCGGCCACGTTGCCGTCTGCAATCCTGGAGCTGCGGCCGACTCCATCTCTCGCCCCGGACCGCGGCGCAGACCCGCGACCCGCCACGTCGACCTCACCCGACCTGGATCTGGAACCGAACCCGGACGTTGCAAGAGGAGCGGCCACTGCGACCCCAGCTGGCGGTGCGGGTGAGTGACCCCCTGTGACCCCGGGGTCACGGAGGTCAGGAATCTCACAAGTGAATACGTGCCACTTCGCGGGCGCTATGCATCGGGGTCGGGGGGTGGGAGGGGAGATGGAAGCCGGTGAGGCCTGGCGGGATTTACCACTGCCGAGGGGGTTCGCGGTTGTGCTGCTTGCTGCTGCTGTTGTTGCTGCTGCTACTGCTGCTGTTGCTGCTGTTGCTTGCTGCTGCTACTGCTTGCTGCTGTTACTGCTGTTGCTGCTACTACTGCTTGCTGCTGCTGCTTGCTGCTGTTGCTTGCTGCTGCTACTGCTTGCTGTTGTTGTTGCTTGCTATTGCTAATGCTTGCTGCTGCTGCTTACTGCTTGATGTTGCTGTTGCTTGCTGCTGTTGCTTGCTGCTGCTGCTTGCTGCTGCTACTTGCTACTGCGAGGCTCTTCCGCGCGATGTTCAAAGCGATGCCCGACGTTTCGCTCCACATGCTGGGGATCTTCTTCTCCAAGTCCTCAATCGATTCCTGAAGAAGCTCCCGGCATGTGCAGCAAAACGTCGGACGTCGCGCCGACACAACACGCGGCGGGCGGTACACAATCCGGAAACACAAGGCCGAGTTCATTTGTTTAACTGCTGAAATGAAACGTGATTTGGTTAAACAAAAATTACGCTAACAAATAATTCACGTCATACAATTTGAGTTTTTACATCTTAAATTAGTAGTCAATATTAATCGATGTCAAACTGGTGCTTTAGTGATTCAGAACTGAGCTTTAGTTCAGATCGCCATGTGAGTAAAATGCGTGTCGTACAGCCCCTCCTCCACCCGACACAGCCAATGAGTAGACTCGTGCCGTGATGAACAAACGTGCCGATTCATCACTGCTTCAGCATAAACTCCTCCTCATTCGAGATGCAAACTTCGCACCTCCTGGCGTCGACATTCCTCCTCAAAGACGCCGGCGGTGGAACCATTCACCGCACCAGAACATCATCACCAGGCCGATGCTGCACCACATCTCCTTCACGAATGGATAAAACTGGTCAAACACAAAAAACATTTTTTTCTGGCCTGGACTTTTGCAGCTGTTCTAGACTAATTTCAGGGTGCTGATTCCAAATCTGATCTCAGATTTGCTCTATCACATCTCATTTATATGCTATCGGCATACCCCATTTTCATTGATTTTACCCGAAATTAACTCTGTCACTTATGATTGCAAGTTGTTGCGAGTCAGTGACTGCTTTCGTGTTAAAACATGACGCTGTATTTTTAGGATAGTGTGTTTATAATATAATTTTATGTAAATATCCACATTTATTTAATATTTTTCTTCTGCAGTTATTATTGAAAATGCAATATTAGATATCTCAAAAACCTGATGTGATAGACAAAAACTGATGCCATATTTCGAATCAGCACCCCAAAATTACATTAAACCCGTTGGAATACCTTATGCCAGAAAAAGTGTGTTGACCAGTGTAATTAGAGACACCGCCACAGTGGTGCGATCGTGGCCATGCGACCCAAACTATGGACCACGTGCTCAACCGCTGTGTAGTCTGTGCTCCTTCGACTGAGGAGGACGACGAACAGCAAAACGACACGAACTCTCTGTCCTGAAACCCTCTTGTGGTGGCCAGGAGACCTCGACATTGGTACAGTGATACCCTGGTATACATCGGGGATAGCTGCGACAATGAATATCAAAACGACGTAAATTAAAACGATTTTACGTGACAAGGTGGAGGCGACGGCTGAGAGGTGACGGATACGAGAAAGGATGGATGATGCTGCCACCGATGCAACGGTACATTGAGATGACGAAAATCGGGTAGCGGTATTAATAAAGTGACAAGGTATTTGCGAAGCAACGTAAAAAGGTGAGACATAAATCAGGGTATTGCCGTATTACCCAACGCAAGAACAGAATAGAGACTGCTTCAGTTGATCAGAGCGTTGCATAGCAATTTATTGCCTGCATCGGGTGGTGGAGGGTGTACGACACACACATTTTGCTCAATCAGTCTGACACAAAACTTGATTACGAATCATCCCATTGGTGATGCAGCAGTGATAACTTGGCTGACCGCGGATACAAGGTTTGACATTTTTCAATGAATTCAGTCTTCCCTGCCGAAAAGCCTTCCTAAAGGCTGCATACAAATTATGGCTCTGCTCAAACAGGAGGTGCTCACCCAAACCCACGTGACCTATCTCCTCCTCTGTGCTTCCAGAGCCGGGGGTCGTGACGGACGAGGCTGCCCGTCGCTTCGTCCCCGTGCCAGGACCCGGACCAGACCCTCCCCTCCCTCCCCGGAGACCGGGCACCGACCGCGAGCCGTTCTCCTCGGCGATGCCTCCGTCGCGGGCCCCGGGATGGGCCAGGGAGTGGGCACCGGTCCCCCTCTCCCTCGTTCCGGGCACGGGGCCTTGGCGTGAGCTGCGTGGAACGCTGGGCCCCACGTGGGACGCGAGCTCGCTTGTCCTCGCCTGCGCCTTCGCCCTCCTCTCCGTCCTGGCGCTCTTCACCTTGGCCAGACTCCTGCTGATGACGCTGATAAAGACGAAGCCACCATCGCCACCCCCACCGCCGCCGTCGCCGTCGCCGCCACTGCAGCCGCCGTCCGGGTCCGACCCCCTAAAAGACCCCCCGAAGGACCCCCAGAGGGATCGCCAGAGCCCCCTGCCCCCCTTGGGAGCGGCGCTGGTGTTGACGCTGTGCGCCCTGCGCTCCGCGTCGCTCTCCTGTGACCTCCTGACCCCCGAGAGGGCCCCCGCGCCCCTGACCTCCCTCCTCGTGTTCGACTCCGGGTTTCCGCTGCTCACCGCCGCTTTCTGCGTCGCGGCGCTGCTTCCGCTCCTCCTCCTGCGGCGGCGGCGGGGAAGGGAACTCCACGCTGCCGGGCCGGGTCCGTATCTCCTGGCCATCTGCTGCGCACACCTCGTCGTCTCCGTCGCTTGCGACGTCGCCTTCGTCTTGATGACGCGGGACCTCCTCGATGGTCGTGACGTTGCCGATGGCGGCGGCGGCGACGACGACGTCGCGCACGCGGAGCGCCGCCGCTCCGCCGCCGCCGTGCTCCTCCTCTCCCGCGGCCTCTTCGTGTCGAGCGCCGTCGCGCTCCCCGCCGCGGTCGCTCTGCTCTCCCGGCGTCCCCCCGGCGAGCCCGACGGCTCCGCCCGTCCCGCTCCGCCCACTCGGGCCCCGCCACGAAGGCCCCGATGCTCCGCCGAGGAGCCGGACGAGCAGGAGGAGGAGGCGGGAGGTCCGCCGCGGGAGCTCGGCACCGGAGGAGCCCCCGGCTCCTCGATCCTGCTCCGCACCTCCGCGTGCTCGCTGCTCGCCTGCGCCGCGCTCCAGGCGTGGCTCCTGGTGGACACCGGCGTCCTCCTCTCCCGCGGCGGCGGTGCCGCCACCGCCGCCGCGCTGGCCCGCGGCTGGGGCCTCCACGTGGCGACCCGCGCGTGCGAGCTGCTGTCTGCGGCCTGCGCCCTGGGCCTGTGCGCCACCGCGCCGGGCGGCGCCTTGGCCCCGCGCGACCGCCGCCGGCGCCGCCCGTGCTCGGCGTCGTGGCCCGAGCGGGCCCTGCTGGCGCGGGTCCGCCAGGTCGTGGCCGTCAGCTCGGGGGTCAAGGCCCGCAACGGGGCTGCGGGCGAGCGGGGCGCCGCCACCTCCTCCGGCTCCTCCTCGTTCCCGTGGGGGCCCAACAGCCTGGCCCTGAAGCCGGCGAGGAACGGATTCGCCAAGAAGGGCGCCGCCCCGGGGGGTGGCGCGCAGCCGCCCCCCTCCCGTGGGGATTGGGACTGCTCGGGGTCCCGCAAGGGGTCCGCGGTGGTGGGGGCGGAGGGACCCGTGGGGGCCCCTGTGAGCGTGCACGAGGAGGGGCTGGAGGAGGGGCTGGTGTCGTTGTCGCTGTCGGACATCGAGCTGCGGCCCCCGTCACCCATCGACCTGCGCCGCAGCATCCACGAGGCGCTCGGGAGTCGCGGGGATGCGCTGTGCTGGGAGCGAGCGGCGGACGAGCCGGAACGAGGTGGACGAGGTGGACGAGGTGACAGTGGACCAGGTGGTGGTAGTCGTGGTGGTGGTGGTCGTGGAGGAGAAGGCCATGTGGGAGGAAGTGGGGTAGGTGAAAAAGGGAATGAAGAAGACGATGGTGATGATGATGACGGAGGTGGTGCTGGAGATGGTGCAGGAGGTAGAGGAGGTGGTGAACGAGGTGGTCCAAGAGTAGGCGGAGAAGGTGGAAAACGAGGTGGGAATGAGGATGGTGATGCCGAGGACCCGGGATCGAACCCTGCCGCTCACTCCGGACCCTCCACCACCTTCGCCTCTTCAGACGAGCGACTCCTCCAGACCACCTCGTCATCCCTCTCATCGTCATCATCATCATCATCGTCGTCGTCACCTTCGTCGTCACTTTCTTCATTACCTGCACCATCATCATCCTCGTTTTCACTGTCGTCCTCGCGCGACCCCGGTTGGGGAGACGGGGGTCTCTCCCCGCGACCCCGTGGCCCGGGGTCACCGCCGCCAGGCTTCGAGAGGGTCGGTGAGGACCCGGGGACTCCGTGCGGAGAGGGAAGCAGAGGGGGCGCCGGGGATCGAGGGGTCCCCAGGAGGGACGGCAGCCAGGGATCGGAGGAGCTGAGAGCTGAGTTTGTGCAGATCTGTCGACAGATTGAGCAGCTGAGCGATGGCAGCGATGTTATCCAACTGTGACTCCCGCATCATCACCATGATCATCGTCGTCACCACCACCACCAGAATCACCATCATCATCACCACTACCACCAGCAGCATCATCACCAACACCATAATGATCACCAACACCATAATCATCGCCACAATCATTCACTAACATCATCTGTTCATCATCTCTCCTCCTGACCATCCTTTTCTTCAATATCATCATTAGCATCAACGCCACCAACATCTCATGATCTTCATCCATCTCTCCTTCTGATTATCCTTCTCTTCAAAACATCATCACGACTTATATTCATGTCAACGTCGTCATCGACGTCTCGTGTCTGTAATCATCGCAGGGAGACGACGATCGTTAACAATATGGATGTTAGGGTTAGGGGAAGGGCTACGCTCCAGATCGTGAGCTGATTGGCTGACTGATGTGAGGACCAGCCCTCTTGAATCATAAAACAAATGAGCAGACTATATTTCTGCCTAGCCGTCTCTCAATATTAAATATCATATAAAGTATTTTTTACACGTCACAACTGCACTGGGGCCTCCTGGGCGTGCATGATTTCAGCAGCATTGATTTAGTCCAAGCGAAACTCTGGGCCGATCTCCACATGGAGTGTCTCATCGGCAGAGTTCGGCTTACTCGAACCAATGCCGGTGAACTGCCAGACGTTGTAGGCAAGAGCCCTCGATATAAGAAGATATGGATGGGTACTCGCCTAGCGGCATGCACTTTGTACTTTGGTCTTTACTTTTCCATCCAGCTGCGCTGCGGGCATCATAGAGACGGACACATCATCTCCATCCCCAACGCTCGCAGACAGCAGTGGATCACCTTGTGTCAGAGAAAGACCCCCGGTAGGGGACGTCAACATACCAAAAGTCCATTCAGTATGCCTTTTTTTAGACGCCATTATAAGCACATGTTTTATATACTCTGCAAGTAGTGTTCACGACATATCACATGGCAATCACGCGGGACGTTGCCATGGTGTAATGAGTGGTCAGCACCACTGGACTTGCCGTCCAGAGGTCGCCGATTCGATGCGATCTCCTGGCGTGGCAGTTGAAACAACGGTGCGAGTTTCGCAAATTGTCCCGCCTCTGTCAATCGGGAAAAATTGGTTCACTCACCAACAGTCTATGATCATCATCTGGTTGCGTGTGGTGGGGTAAAGTGTGGGCACGACCACCTTTTTCAAGACGTGTGGTCAGCGTGGAAGATCTGACTATGCCCATGCAACCCAAACTATAGACCAAACTCTGTGGTCTGTGCACCATCAATAAAGGAGAAACAGCAAAACTACAACAACTCTCTCCTAAAGCCCTCTCGTCATGGCCAGCAGACTTCCACATTGGCATCTCGCTGCTGAACATATTGCTGCCATACCCAAGAATAGAATAGCGTGGAAGAGTAGACCAAATACTATCCAGAGTTCCCCGTAGTGGAGGCCCTTCAGCAGCGGCGTGAGCCACCACTCACAGGGTTGAACCTTTACCTTTTTGTCATTTTTACATAGCAGTAACATCATAAATGTTTACTTCTCAGAGCTGGAATTTTGCCAAATTATTTACTGTAAGTGCAGAACCAAATTGAATGTGATGTTTTTTTTGTGCAGTCTTTGGTGACAGAGCTGAAACCATAAATTCACGACGACACTTGAAGACCTGGTTTAATCACAACCCGGTCTCCGTGACTCGATAGGTCTCTACGTATTGTCAAAACGTCTCTGTGTAAGTCACTGGTGGCACGGCTGAGACCATCAACTCACTGCTACACTCGAGCCCCCCCTCCCCCCCAGGTTAATCACTGTGGTTGGGTGGCTGAACCCTGACTCGAACCCAGGGTCTCAGCGATGCTGGCTCAGAGCTTGCCCCAGTCGTTGAAGTGCAATCGTTGGGGCACTCTGGTCAGGAGTGAACCGGATCGGGTTCAATTCCATGCTCCATCCCTGCTTAGGCTGTCCCTCCGAATCAAGTAAGGGCAAATGCGCGTTGTATATTAACACACGGTATGTGCAACTCTCTGTGTGTGCACACATCTGTGTCCTGTCGTGTGATACCATCCAACTGTAGTGGGGAGCGGTGGCGCAGTGCCTGGCGCAATCGCGATACGATCTTTGCGACCTTCGTTCGATTCTCGGCCACGATGCAGAACATCAGTGGCACCTCCGTGGTGTCTGAACCTGGCGTAGGTCGACTCGGCCTAAAATGTGCGTGAACAAAAGCACTAGGGAGACAAAGGCGACCGGGCGTTATGTGGTGCTGGTCACACCACCCCCTTCGTGTGCCATGCCGGCCTTAATAGGGGCTCGCTAACAGCACTTGCCCCAGTGGTCTAATAAGGCAATATTTTTGTGCGTTTGCCTATGTGTACGTCTTCGTGTGTGTCTGTCTTTGTGTGGCTATGTCTATGTGGTTGTAGATGTGTACTGCATCTGTGTTTATATGTCTTTACCAACGTGTGAAAAGCGTGTATGTCTGGGGGAGCGGTGGCGCAGTGGTTAGTGTACTGCGCTATGAACCCGGTGACCAAAGTTCGGTTCCGGCTCAAAGCGACAAACATGGGTGACGAATATTTTGAACCGGTCCTGGGTCCCCTCTAGGTCGACTCAGCCTTAGAATGAGTACCTGGTGCGGTGTGTAAACACCAGCACTGGGGAGACAAAGTTGGCCGGGCGTGGTGTTGATCACCCACCCCCGTGTGTGCCATTCCGGCCTTTATAGGTGCTCGCTAACAGCACTTTCCCCAACAGTCTATTTAGGCTATACGGGGGGATCTTTGTCTGTATATACGTGTATATGTGTGACATATACAAGCAAAGTTCTATATGTGTGTGTGTATATACATTGTCTAGGGCTTAGTAGTTTATACATCTGTAGGAACGTGTGCCAAAATGCCCTGCTTAGTTCGTGATTTCATGCGAATCCCTATCAATCACCACCAATCATGAATCCCATCCAATTCCAATGCCAGACAATGCTAATTCACGACCTCCCCCCCACCACACGCGCGTCGCCAGGCGTGCACCTCCAGCCACGCGGGGTCGACTCGAGTGAGTCGCTCTGCTCGGGCCGTGCTGTTCATCATTTCGCACGGGCGGTGATGTGGCGTTGACGCTGCTGTGGCGACGCTGTGATGTTTCGCACTGGTGAAAGTTTCTTAAATATTCTTAGGTTTTTTCGGTAAAGTCACGTAGGTAAAAACATCAAAATTAATCAAAATTAAATAAAATAAAGATCACGACGTTTTGGAGGCAACACAAGCTAATCTGGCTGTGACGGTCCCACCTGATGACGGAGACTTGTGTTGCCTCCGAAACGTCGTGATCTTTATTTTATTTAATTTTTATTAATTTTGATGTTTTTACCTACGTGACTTTACCGAAAAAACCTAAGAATATGAATCCTTGCAGTCACGAAAGCTTCAAATCTAGTTTCTTAAATGTTCACCCCCCCTCCTCTCCCTTCTCCCCACCACCACTCACACCACCTACCCAGCAGTAACACCGCAGCTAGTCGAACGGCAGATCATGGTGATGTGGTGGGGCAAAGTGTGGGTGACTCCCACCTCCTCCCGAGACGTTTGGCCAGCGTGGGGAGAAGAGTCGGCCAACATATACCACCCGGAGAGGCTCTCTATCGCAGGATTTCCTGAATTCTACTGCCTCGCCACCCACCACCACACTCCGTCTATCCGCGTTTACCAATTTGACTCCCATTCAAATCACATCGTTGCACGCTGCATGCGCCCGGTGACCGTTCAACACTCCCCACGTGTCTCGCTCAACAATTAAGGCGGAACACGTGCACGCACACACAGATACTGGCAATTGCTTATAGCGTCACGTGGGACGTGTTTAGCAATCATCCGGCGCGTGGAAGGGCTTAAGGTGAGTGAATAAGTGAAGTCTGGAGTTTGGGAAATCCTACCCTAAGAGCTTCCTGTAGTGATGGCCTCTTCCACCAGCAGTGGATCAAGCAAGACATTGCAGGGTCAGAGCCTTTAACCTTCCGTGGAGGGATGATGTCATGTGAAATGCAGGGCACGCTGGGGGAGAGACCGGCCATGTGGTCTGTCACAAGCAAATTAACGTGTTCGCGTGTTGCATTATTGTTATTAGAACTGTGTTTAGAAGAACTGTCACGATTCGGGGTCACGATTGAATGGTTCAAGAATCGATTAATGTTTTGACTCTTTGTTTTAACCCGTCTCGTTTGTATTATTTCTTTCTGTGTAGGTTTTCGCGAAATTAAGTATAAATATATGTACAGCATTAGCATGTAATTTACATATACAGCAATGTCCGTTAATTGGATGTAATCGGGCATGATGCAGAAGACGATATTTGCTGGATATGCAAATTACATGGTGGTATGATGGCATTACACGTTTGTATTTAATTTGCACATTTAGCAATGCCCATTGCAGTAATTAGATGTAATCGGGAGCCGCGGCAGGAACTCCACGCTTGCTGGTTGTAACCGAAACGTCGGCAAGTTCAAGATCCTGGTCTGGACTCGACTCGGCCAATCACCTCCGCAAGGCCGATAAAATATAGTATCATTCAGTGGGAAGGCGTACGTCGTACAACGAGCAATACGAATCGATTTTGATCGGTTAATCAATGCTCTGTGACGCGCCTAGGAGTTACCATATAAGTGCTATACAGTACTTCCCTCGGGAAGGGCAGGAGAACCATTGTCCAAGTCAACGCCAAACTCACATCTAGAACTTCGGGCTTTGCTTTCAGTGATACGCCAATCACAATTAACAATACGACTCAAGACATCCGACAATAACACTGTGGCCTTAAACTAAAAAAATCTAACAAGCGATATTTATGTGCTAGGATGTACAGTTCTATATGGGCTATGAAGAAGGGCCGTTGCCCGAAACGTCGCCTATTATATATTTTTATTTTAAGACCACGGTTGTTGTTTACGGATGTGTTGAGTTGTTGTCCGTGTCTGTGCACCACCGCCAACGAAGCAGACGCAGCAGCAGCAACATCGCGAAAGGATTTTTTTAGTTTGGGGAAAAAGAACCCAACAGGTAACCGAACGCCGATGAATTTAGAAGCACAAATTAAATTATCGTCATCCCACCCCGCTAAAAATCGATTAGTGCGGCTAAGACGCTTGCAGCGATGGATAAATATCGTTCGAGGGCTGGTTTTGAAGTGGTCCACAACGGAGTGAAGTCGTGCTGTAGGAAACGGGAGTCGCGGGCCGTGGTTTTGCTCGCGGGCGATCGGCTTCGACCACGTCCGTACCCGTGGGTGAGAACTTTGAATAATTGATCGACTTCGAACCGAAGTCATTGTTTAATCGATTCGTGGCTTGTGCCTTAGACTAGAGAGCACACGCGCGCACGTACTATTTAAACACAGAGCGCCAAACATCCCCAAATGCAGGGCCTCTCCAGAAAAAAAAGTTTCGTGGCCGCATTTTGGTGGGGAGTCGGCAGCGGCGGTCGTTCCCTTTGCCACGGATGGACTTGGTTCCGCCACAGTACTGTGGAGATGTCGATAGTCGCATCACGCGCATTCGAGTGGCGTCATAGGGTAAGATGTAACGGGGGGGGGGCAGCGTAACGATCGCTGCCCACCTCCACCCCCCCACCGTTAGGTTCCGATTCAGATGATTTTTGTAAGAGAAGTGGTGAATATAGCGGCCTCTAGTGGCTGGAGGTAATCGCAGCACGCGAATCCTCCTCTGGCACGCTCGATCCGTTCGGTCGCGTGTATAGTGGTGACACGTATAATACAACAAATATATATAAAAGTCGATCGTAAGAATCGATGGCAACATTTTCTATTCGTCGATGCGTTCGCAGTAATCACGGATCACAGACATTCGCCATTGTTTCGTGAGTGTCTCTCTCTTGTCCGCGTACGATTTACATGAATAAACACGACTCTCATTACTTAATTGGGCGATGTGACGACGACGATTGTGTTTGCGAGTGTCTCCTCGTCTGAGCGGGGGAGAACGCTACGCCTTGACCTCTTGCGCGTATTCATATATTCATTATTCATATCCCTCCTTTAATTACCGCGTGCTCATTAAGCCGACCTCGTCACGCCGCTGCTGATTGGGATAAGGGGGCAGCAGCGGCGTCGGTGATGACCCCCCCCCCACTCTCCCCTCCCCCCTCTTGTGTCATCAACATGCTGGTGTACCATGAAACCGGTGTGGCCAGGGGGGGGGGACATCCCCCCCCCAATATTCAAATATGCTCAAAATGTCCCCCCCCCCCCAATATATTGCTATAAAATAGATTTATGTTTATATGATTGTAGTCATGGTTGTACTTTATTAATCCCTAATCTCTGCCATTACATACAATGAAACAAGAAAAGAAAAAAAAGAAAAAATAGAGCAATGTAATACAATACACTATTAGACATTATTGTAAAAAATAAATAAAAAGTCCATCCTATGTGTTAGTGCATTTTTTTATATTTTAGTCAGCAAATTCGTTTTAAAAATTTACATTTTTTTTTCTGGGGGGGACCCCCCAGACCCCCTGGAAGATTTGCCCCCCCCCAATGTTGACTCCATGGCTACGGCCTTGGTGACCTTGGTTCTGATGTAACCATCAACCTCATCAGAACATCATCAACATGGCCGATGAGTTTCCATTCATCTCCACGAATGGAAGATTAAAGACCACAGGCCGCAATAGCGTCACTGTGGCAATGCAGCCCGAACTGTGGATCGTGTAAGTCGTCAACCCCGCAGAGACACACCGAGAGATACACACGAGATACATTAAAGACCACAAGCCGCAGCAGTGTGACTGCCACCGTGCAACACAAACTAGAGACCGTGCGAGTGTAAGGGGCCGTCCATAAATGACGTCACGCACCTAGAGGGGGGGGTCAGACATTTGTGACGCCGTGCAACGAGGGGGGGGGGTAAAAAATCGTCCAAAATCGCGTGACGTCATTTATGGACGGCCCCTAATCCACTATCACTTGCGCTCTTTCAACGGAGAAGCATCAACACGACACGAACACTCTTCCGAAGCCCTCCCCGTCGTGGCCCACGTTGGCATCTGGCTCCCAAACATCATTGCTGCTGCTGCTGCTGCCATCCTGCACCTCCGATTCGCACGGTTGGCGACGTACGGTGTGGATGAAGTTCAACCAGAGGGCACCTTGCGCACGTATCGCGCGCGAGAGGATAGGAATGAACGTGCCCAGATTGCGCCCTCTTGCGGCAAAATGAAAGAGTGGAGAGGGGGAGGGGCAGCAGATGTGTAAAAAAACTTGTGTGTTTCATTCTAGATTTGAAGCTTTCGTGACTGCAAGGATTCATACTCTTAGTTCTTTCGGTAAAGTCACGTAGGTAAAAAATGAAATTAAAATTTAAATAAAAAATAAAAATCACGACGTTTCGGAGGCAACACAAGTCTCCGTCATCAGGTGGGACCGTCACAGCCAGATTAGCTGCATCAAGTACTTAAGAGCTTACATCTTGAATCCCTCCCTCACTTGATGCAGCTAATCTGGCTGTGACGGTCGCACCTGATGACGGAGACTTGTGTTGCCTCCGAAACGTCGTGATTTTTATTGTTTTATTTTAATTTTCATTTCATTTTTTTACCTACGTGACTTTACCGAAAGAACTAAGAGTATTGTGTGTTCAATGTCGGTGGGCAGATGTGGTGGTGAGCAGTTGTATTGTCTGTATATTTATTTTGCTATATGCCAGTGGGAGGTGGAGTGTGGGAGGGGGGGCACCTATTAACGCCCCCCCCATCCCAGCCGAGCGCAAAATGTAAACAACCCGTGACCTCTGCAGCTGGCGATGGAAAGATATCCAAGTCGGGGCAACAAACGGGCGTCATCTCAGCCTCAAAACCAGAGGTCGCAACCGGGTACCCGATACCCGTACCCGGGTAGCCGTTTGCGACCCTGGCGCGGCCGGGTACGGGTACGGGTCAGGCCGTGAGTCACTGGTGAGTAACCGTTTGTCACTCATTTCGGGTAGGGTACGGGTACGGGTAGTGAACGGGAACCCGTACCTGGCCGGGTACGGGTACCCATTTGCGACCCTGGTGCGGCCGGGTACGGGTACGGGTAAGGAATCAAAACCCGTTTGCGACCTCTGGTTAGGGGTTAGGGATAGTACGAGTGGCTACTCGGCTGGTTAGTTCGAGGTAGGTGTGTTGTTTATAAATCTTTCGTTGGCTGGTTTGCTAATCGGTTAGGGTTATGTGAGCACTAGTGGCCGGTTGGCTAATTAGTTAGTGCTCAAAACCAAACACTCTCGTCAACAACACTGTGGACTGAAAACAAGAAGAAATATTCATCGGCGACGTTACGGGCAATGGCTCTTCTTCGCAGAACAAGCTTCCTTCACTTGCAACGTAGTCGATCCACAATGATCCACGTACGTGTTGGGGTTCGAGTTTGCGTTGTTTACCCAGGTGAGAGAACTCAAGCGAACAGGCCACGTAGTGTAGGAGCGGGGTCCTCGGAAAACGGAATTCATTAACTGAACCTTATGGCGGTACCCCGGGGTAACATGATGTTCCTGATGCAGTCACTTTTAGTCTGTTGATGGGCGGCGATGCGGCAATCGACTCATCTCGACGAGCTGTACACGATGCACTCTTCAACGTCGATATTTTCGATAACGAATTTTTTATGCTGATGTTTGGCGTTTCGACATCGCTGAGTAGCACCGATTTCGGATTGATTGGTTACCCCAGTCGCTGAGTTAAGTGCACCCCTGGGAAAGATAGTGTCCCAGAAATAACATATTTAATTGCCTCGGCCCATTTTGTATTATTTGGTACCCCGGGGTACCGCCATAAGGATCACCTAATGAAGCTCACGGCTGCAGGAGCAAAGCGACGTCGTGTTGATTTAAAAAAAAAAAAAGATTAAGCCACCGGTGAGGTTTGTTCAGCTTTATTGGTTAGACAGTTTAACACGTAGTAGGCTTTCGCGACCAATATTATTCATAATAAACGGTTTTGGGTTAGATCGTGTTATTTATAAATGTGTCGTAACCCTCCACCACCCGACACGGCCAATCAGTAAAAAAGTGTCACGTTGACAAAAGACAAATAGTTCACTACTTTAGCCCACCGGTGTGTTGAGTTAATCCACAACATTTACAATGTTTGAGTAATTACATCCAGCATCATCGGGCAATTTTGGCATCCAGCATCATCGGGCACGTATAAATAATAGCAAACTACATAATATAAATATAATAACATTTGTAACACGTGACAATCTCGTCGGGTGGTAGAGGGTTAATTGACAAGAATCTTGGTATAGGACTACGACCTCGCGGTCCTATCCCAAAATTAAATATGGATCCGCGTGTCCCGGGATGTGCAACACGAGCTTGAAGCTTCCTTAGGTCGGGTCCGCACCTAAGCAACCAGCTGCATGCAACTGAACTGTTCTGTGTGAACCGTCTCTGCAAGTGATTGCGAGCAGTAGCGCAACCAGTTATTGATCTCAGTCGAGTACAGACTTGATTTGTTAGCGGCCGCGATCTGCTCGGCACGTGATTGCAACATGTGCCCAACTGTGATTTGGTTGTTACGATCTCGAATGCGCCGTGCAATATCTTTGCGCAACTATTTTCTCAGATGCGGGCAAAGCGGTTGTTGCGGGCGCTGGTTAAGCAGCGCGATTGCGACGGCGATTCTGGGTTGAGCGACTGATCGATCGGTTGCGAGCGGTCCCAGGTATCGTCGCTGGTTGACAGCGAACCGGCAGCAATTGCTCAGCCGTCGTCGTTCCGATTGCCCGAGTCTCCGATTTCCCCGCACCTCCGATTAGCACGCTTAGCAACGTATGGTGGGAAAGATGCATACACGTTTTCTTCATTATCAAATCTTATTTATTGAAACTGTTCCGCAGGACTGGTTTCGCGTTCTCGATAGGAACACGTGATTTGGTGGTGGTGCTGGTGGGGTTGATGGCAGTGGTGCACAAGCACAATTAACAAAATAAAAACTCAACACTTACGTCAATAAAACTGTGTGTAGCCTTAACAGGAACATATACAACGATATTTCGGGCAATGGTCCTTATTCACATCATATATATCCAAGTCAAAGATGTAATTCCTAAACAATAAAAAGGCATGATTGTGAAACGTAGCAAAAAGTAACAAAAGCACTAAACATGTTAAAGGGTAAAACGTGTAATAGATGACGTTTCGGACAATTTGCCTTCTTAATATGTGACAATCTCCTGTTATATAATATTTCCCCCACTTTTAAATCCGCAGTGTTGTTAACTAATTTGTTGAAAACAAGCAAATCAAAACTCAAAATTCCTGTTGCAAGATTGTTTTCCTGCCTCGCTCGTCCCACGATTTCCTTTGGTCCCCTCGAGTTTATCAAAGACGCATTCCTCTCCATCGCTTCGGAAGTAATAACTACAAGCTTTGGCGATGATGGTGATGATGACGACGATGATGATTATCCGAGCGAAATGCCACTGAAGCTCGCCGATTTTCTCAACCGAGAGCCGGGAGATGGGAATGTTTGGCCGTGGACGGTTGTACGCATTGTGCGGCTGAGGATGCAGCGCCCCAAAGCCTCGCGGATTTAGCACGAAGCCGCGTTGGAGTGCCCGTCTGCATTCCTGAGTTACGCACGTCTCTGTCTCCCCACCACCGCCACCAGCAACCACCTCATCTTTCAGATGCGACTCTGCGGCCGTCTGGAACGCACCTGCTACCCATTTTGGGAAGTCACGGCGGGAGGTATGCGCTTTTAAATCTCGATTGAAAACTCATTTCTTAAGAATTTTTTTTTAGCGTTCGAGTTATTATCCCACCTCGGACTTACAATTAGCACGATTGGCAACGTACGGTGCGAAATAATATGAACATACGTACATACATCTCCCACCGCGTCGCTTTCATGTGTCCGTCTCATTTCCCACCTCATCCCCCACCCTCATCTCCCGCTGTTCTTCCCTGAAGCCCTCTTGTGGCCAGCTGACCTCGACATTGGCATCTGGCTCCTGAACATATTGCTGCCATATGCAAGAATATCCCACTAAATCTCCCCCTCCTGTCGCACCTCATGTCTCGTTGTCAATGCCCCCTCCTCTCCCACCATCTCTCATTCACCTCTCTGTTCATCTGTATTCATCCCCCACCGTATCTTACCCCTCCCACCTCCTCTCTCACTATATCTCTCCCCCGTCATCTCTCCTATCATCGTACCCCCTCTTCCACCTTACCTCTCCCTGTTTATCTCCTCACTTCTCCCACCTCTTTCAATGTCTCCTCTCCCATCGTATATCTCCTTTCGACCTCGTCTACCGACTCTACCACATCATTTCTCACTATATATCTTCACTTTCTTCTCTCCACCATCTCTCTCCTCATATCTCTCACTTTTCCCACCATCTCCGACCTCACCTCCAACCTTATCTATTCCCCTCTTTCCCCTTCTCTCCCACCTCACCTGCTACCTAATCTCTCCCTTCCTCACCTGTGCCACCTCATCTCCCACATATTTCTGTTCAGCTTATGCATCTACATGTCTTCCAAAATAGTCTCTGTCAAAAGCCTTCACCCAGCGGTGGATGACGACTGACAATCATTCACGGTAGGGAACTGGGGAGATTGATTTCGTAACCCGAGGCTTACAATTCTTATGAAAGTGTTTACGGGAAAGGAGACGCTTTTAGGAAGGTTTTGCAAGCCTCTTTCACAAGGCGGCCTCTTGCTTTCAAGGTTACACGCCGTGCAAACCCGTACTGCTGGGGTCGTGTCGTCGGTGAGACGAAGAAATTTCAGTTTGGGACTGTCGCAGTGAGCAGAGCATCAACCCTGTTTCAGGCAACTTGCCCAGAAAACGGTAATGCTCAAAACTGGATTTGTCTGATTTGAGACACACCAACTTTATACATAATGTGCTTTAAAAAAAAGAAAAGTGGGTTTCTCATGTGCCTCTATGTCAATTGGTATTCATGTCAGTATATGAGTCTCTATGTGCATCACTGCACCTCCATGTACATCTTTTGGTTTCTGTCTAAGTCTTGTCAGTTTCTACTTAAGGCTATGGGTCTCTATATAGGTCTGTATGTGAGTCTGTGCGTCTCCATGTGGGTATATGAGTCTCCATGTAAGTCTACGGCCGGAATTGTAAGTATATGCATCTCTCTGTGAGTCAATCCTGACCGGTCTAAACCCATCAACTCGCAGCGCCTGAGAACCCAATGCACGCTTGATCGACTGAAACCCGGATTCGAACCCAGGCTCTCAACGACACCGGCACACCGCCGCTTTACGCGGTCACAGAAGCCACGAAAAGCCAACCTGGGAATTGAACTTCTACTGCTACATTCCCTGCATCCGTGCGGCCCTCTCTGTCCTGCCCGGGCTATAACCTCGCTCCGCAGGCAGGGGGCGATCGTGTCTAACGTTCTGCAACACTGCAAGGGGGCCTTGTCACGACCAGACTGTTGGAACTGCAGGTAGGGTCAGAGGTCGGGGAGAAGGGGGGGGTTAGCGGCATGCACGGGGCCCAGGGTTCGTGCAAGTGGCTGTTTGGACAATTGGTTAGGGGCAGAGGTCGCAACCGGGTACCCGATACCCGTACCCTACCCGATACCCGGCTACCCGTATACAGGTACCCGTTTGCGACCCTGGTGCGGCCGGGTACGGGTAGGCCGTGAGTCACTGGTGAGTCACCGTTTGTCACTCATTTCCCAACGTCTTGTCTCTTCTCACAATTCAAGTTCCTAGAATCAACCCACCCGCGCCTGCAACATGGCTTCATCCCAGAGGTCGCAATCAGGTACCCGTTTGCGACCCTGGTGGGGCCGGGTACGGGTAAGGAATCAAAACCTGTTTGCGACCTCCGGTTAGGGGTTAGGGATAGTACGAGTGGCTAGTCGGCTGGTTAGTTCGAGGTAGGTGTGTTGTTTATAAATCTTTCCTTGGCTGGTTTGCTAATCGGTTAGGGTTATGTGAGCACCAGTGGCCGGTTGGCTAATTAGTTAGTGGGTATGGCTAGTAATAGTTGACTGTTTGGCTAATTTTTTTAGGGATAAGTACAAGTGACGGGTTGGGTAGTTTGTTAGGGGTAGAGCTAGTACTGTAAGAGTGAACGTATTGACTAGTTATCTCGTGTATACTGTATTTGTTCCATACTGCTTGTCCCGTGTATACTCTACTGCATTTCTTATCTCGCCTTTAAATCGTCGCGTTCGCTGCGTGAGCTCAAATGCCATATTCGCACACGATCTGCATCTACCGTATCGTAAAAAACACGGCAATCGGCCGCGGAATCGAGATGTCAAAGCCCATTCCATCTGAGCACACTGCACCAAGTGGTCTGCGGACAACAACGACGCCCAGCAACCCTGCCACCACCACCACTGCCCTCCTCCCCTCGATGGGCTCCATGCCCACTCTGAGGAAACTGCCGCAGTGAGAGGGGTGACGGTGATGATGCGGACGAGGATTTTCCATTGTTTTTTTTTGCTGCAGTTTCTGAGTAAACGTTGGCATACGTTTGGAACTGTTGAAGCACAGCGTTGGCCCAACGCCCCCTGTTTTAATGGGCTTGATCAAGCCCGTCATTCTGAGTCAGGGGCTCGGCTCATTGGCATGGCTCTGGCTCAAGTTTGAGCTGGCTCAAAACCACGCTTACGGGCTTGAGCCGGCTCAGAAGCAATGGCCATGGGTCCCAGCCATCAGCAACATCATGGCCTAGGAGCTGAGCCTGAACCAAGCCACGGCTCAGAGCCGCTCGCTTGGTGCGGCTCCCTGGAAAGCGACGAACCGAGTGGCTTGGAGCCTGAGCCGGTCAGCCGAAATGTTGTGAGGTCCAAGAAGCCCCCACCCAGCCTTGATCAACACCTTACGGCCCATACTCTTAGGTTTTTCGGTAAAGTCACGTAGGAAAAAAATTAATAATAATAAATAATGGAAATAATAGAAATAAAATAATAAATCACGACGTTTTGGAGGAAACACAAGTCTCCGTCATCAGGTGGGACCGTCACAGCTATATTTACTGTCTGTATTATTATTATTTCAAAAAAATGTTTTTACGTACGTGACTTTACCGAAAAACCTAAGAGTATGAATCGTTGCAGTCACGAAAGCTTCAAATCTAGAACCTTACGGCCCCCGATCTATAAGCGTGAATAACACTGGTCAACAAAACAAAAAAAAATTCTCTGGCCTGGACTTTTGCAGCTGTTTTAGACTAATTTCAGGGTGCTGATTCTAAATCTGATCTCAGATTTGCTCTATCACATCTCATTTTTATGCTATCGGCATACCCCATTTTCATTGATTTTACCCGAAATGAACTCTGTCACATATGATTGCAAGTTGTTGCGAGTCAGTGACTGCTTTAGTGTTAAAATATGGTGCTGTATTTTAGGATAGTGTGTTTATAATATCATTTTATGTAGATATCCACATTTATTAAATATTTTTCTTCTGCAGTTTTTATTGAAAATTCAATATTTGATATCTCAGACACCTGATGTGATAGACAAAAACTGATGCCAGATTTCGAATCAGCACCCCAAAATTACCTTAAACCCGTTGGAATACCTTATGCCAGAAAAAGTGTGTTGACCAGTATATATAATCGATGTAAGATGTCGCTGCTGATGTTGCTGTTTGCTGCTGCTGCTGCATGGAATTCCGCCACACCCTGCGTGGTGCGGTCACTGCGTGGCGTGTGTGGCGTCGCCTCCCGTAGATCGGTAACTCGTGACAAGGGTTTTCTGGCTCTTGCTGATAACGTCGAGGAGGGAGAGGGGAGCGCCAACTCACGTGGCTGGGGCTGGGGGTTAACGGGGATAACGGCGCTGGAATATAAGCGGGGAGAAAATGCGCCGACGAAGACATCTGTTGGTGACATTCGTTGTTACACATTCAAATGTGTTTCCATTGATATCCTGGCCTTGGTGCCCACCTTCTGTTCGCAGTGGTGGAAATTCCATATTCCTATGGCGGGGGCAGTCTGTTCATAGGACGACCACTGTTGATTCCCCTTACAAATTGGTACTCGTTCAGTCGACCCTGGAGTGATGATGGGCTGAGTCAACCACCCCGCCTCCCAAACCCGGATTTCAATCTTGCGCTACCACGGAGCCACAACCTCATGGCGTCTGTGAAAGAGCTTCACAGCTCATCGGATTCCCCCAGTATAAATATATTCTGATTCATGGCCAGTAGTTAACAAACGCGGCCGGGAAATTACGGGGATAATGGATTAATTGTAATTGGAATAACACGATAATACATCTGAGGTAACTTACAAACGTGGATATGGGAATCGCTGGATAACGAGGTAACTAAGGACCTGGGTAACGAGGTTTAGGTTAACGGGATAACGAGATAATTGATCTGAGATAACGGGGTAAAACGCGCTGGGATCTCGTGCCAACGTATCCAAGGTAACTTACTAAACATGTCTGGGATAACGAGATAACGGAGCTGGGTAACGAATTTATATTGACGAGATAATGGATCTGGGATAGTGTGGGGGGGGGGTAACGGAGAATGAGTGGGGGGGGGGGTAACGTGGAATGAGTGGGGGGGGGGGGGTAACGTGGAATGAGTGGGGGGGGGGGTAACGGGGAATGAGTGGGGGGGGGGGGGTAACGTGGAATGAGTGGGGGGGGGTAACGTGGAATGAGTGGGTGGGGGGGGTAACGTGGAATGAGTGGGGGGGGGGTAACGTGGAATGAGTGGGGGGGGGGGGGTAACGTGGAATGAGTGGGGGGGGGTAACGTGGAATGAGTGGGGGGGGGTAACGTGGAATGAGTGTGGGGGGGGGGGTAACGTCGAATGAGTGGGGGGGGGTAACGTGGAATGAGTGGGGGGGGGGTAACGTGGAATGAGTGGGGGGGGGGGGGTAACGTGGAATGAGTGGGGGGGGGGTAACGTGGAATGAGTGGCGGGGGGTAACGTGGAATGAGTGGGGGGGGGTAACGTGGAATGAGTGGGGGGGGGGGGTAACGTGGAATGAGTGGGGGGGGGGGTAACGTGGAATGAGTGGGGGGGGGGGGTAACGTGGAATGAGTGGGGGGGGGGGTAACGTGGAATGAGTGGGGGTGGTAACGTGGAATGAGTGGGGGGGGGGGTAATGAGTGGGGGGGGGGGGTAACGTGGAATGAGTGGGGGGGGGGGGGTAACGTGGAATGAGTGGGGGGGGGTAACGTGGAATGAGTGTGGGGGGTAACGTGGAATGAGTGGGGGGGGGTAACGTGGAATGAGTGGGGGGGGGGGTAACGTGGAATGAGTGGGGGGGGGGGGGTAACGTGGAATGAGTGGGGGGGGGGGGTAACGTGGAATGAGTGGGGGGGGGGTAACGTGGAATGAGTGGGGGGGGGGGGGTAACGTGGAATGAGTGGAGGGGGGGTAACGGTGAATGAGTGGGGGGGGGGTAACGTGGAATGAGTGGGGGGGGGGGGTAACGTGGAATGAGTGGGGGGGGGGTAACGTGGAATGAGTGGGGGGGGGGGGTAACGGTGAATGAGTGGGGGGGGTAACGTGGAATGAGTGGGGGGGGGGGGGTAACGTGGAATGAGTGGGGGGGGGGTAACGTGGAATGAGTGGGGGGGGGTAACGTGGAATGAGTGGGGGGGGGGGTAACGTGGAATGAGTGGGGAGGGGGTAACGTGGAATGAGTGGGGGGGGGGTGACGTGGAATGAGTGGGGGGGGTAACATGGAGTGGGGGGGGGGGGTAACGTGGAATGAGTGGGGGGGGGGTAATGGGGAATTAGTGGGGGGGGGGTAACGGGGAATGGGGAGGGGGTTAACGTGGAATGAGTGGGGGGGGGGTAACGTGGAATGAGTGGGGGGTAACGTGGAATGAGTGGGGGGGGGGGGTAACGTGGAATGAGTGGGGGGGGGGGGTAACGGGGAATTAGTGGGGGGGGTAACGGGGAATGGGGAGGGGGGTAACGTGGAATGAGTGGGGGGGGGTAACGTGGAATGAGTGGGGGGTAACGGGGAATTAGTGGGGGGGGGGGGTAACGTGGAATGAGTGGGGGGGGTAACGTGGAATGAGTGGGGGGGGGGTAACGTGGAATGAGTGGGGGGGGGGGTAACGTGGAATGAGTGGGGGGGGGTAACGTGGAATGAGTGGGGGGGGGGGTAACGGTGAACGAGTGGGGGGGGGGGGGTAACGTGGAATGAGTTGGGGGGGGGTAACGTGGAATGAGTGGGGGGGGTAACGGTGAATGAGTGGGGGGGGGGTAACGTGGAATGAGTGGGGGGGGGGGGGTAACGTGGAATGAGTGGGGGGGGGGGTAACGGGGAATTAGTGGGGGGGTAACGTGGAATGAGTGGGGGGGGGGGGGGTAACGTGGAATGAGTGGGGGGGGGGGGTAACGTGGAATGAGTGGGGGGGGGGGTAACGTGGAATGAGTGGGGGGGGGTAACGTGGAATGAGTAGGGGGGGTAACGTGGAATGAGTGGGGGGGGGGGGTAACGGGGAATTAGTGGGGGGGGGGGGTAACGGGGAATGGGGAGGGGGGTAACGTGGGATAAGTGGGGGGGGGGGGTAACGGGGAATTAGTGGGGGGGTAACGTGGAATGAGTGGGGGGGGGGGGGGTAACGTGGAATGAGTGGGGGGGGGTAACGTGGAATGAGTGGGGGGGGGGTAACGTGGAATGAGTGGGGGGGGGTAACGTGGAATGAGTGGGGGGGGGGGTAACGTGGAATGAGTGGGGGGGGGGTAACGTGGAATGAGTGGGGGGGGGGGGGGGTAACGGTGAATGAGTGGGGGGGGGTAACGTGGAATGAGTGGGGGGGGGGGGTAACGTGGATGAGTGGGGGGGTAAGTGGATGAGTGGGGGGATGAGTGGAATGAGTGGGTGGGTGAGAGGGTGGGTGGATGAGAGGGTGGGTGAGTGGGTGGGTGGGTGGATGAATGGGTGGGTGGATGAGTGGGTGGGTGGGTAGGTGGGTGAGTGGATGAGTGAATGAGTGGGTGGGCGGGGAATTAGTGGGTGGGGGGGGGTAACGTGGAATGAGTGGGGGGGGGGGTAACGGGGAATTAGTGGGGGGGGGGGTAACGGGGAATGGGGAGGGGGGTAACGAGGAATGAGTGGGGGTGGTAACGGCTGGCAGTGGGGACTGAGTGACTCACTCCCTGTGTGTCTGGCTGGGAGGGAGGGAGGCGTGGGATGTCTGCTCGTGATTGTGTGGTGGTGGTGGGGGTTGTTGTTGGTGGTGGTGGTTGTTGGTGGTGGTCGTTGGTGGTGGGGGTTCTCTAGGAATTTCAGTCAACCAACAACGCTCATCGAGATAACGAGACACTTTATTGGGTCGCGTGTGTGCTTTATGTAGTTAGCGGTGTGGGGAGCGGTGGTGGAGCGGTTCGCGCGCTCCGCTACGAGTTCGATTCCCGCTCACGGTTCCAACACCCAGTGACGATTATCTGAACCGGTTCTGGGCCTCCCCTAGGTCGACTCGGCCTCAAATGAGTACCTGGTGCGATGTGCAAACATTGCCAAGAGGGAGACAAAGGTGGTCGGGCGTGGTATTGCCCCCCCCCCCCCGTAACGAGAGGTACTTGCTAACAGCTCCAGCATACACGGGCGAATATTTATCTTTGTACTGCAGTTAGTTCGTAGACACAGCCATACATTCTTGAATGCATCTGTGTGGGAGCTTTGAGTGTGTGCCACTCGTGTGTGGGGGGGTTTCTTCAGGCAATCCCCGGTCTCCGAACGTACGGTGTGAAAGAAGTTCAACATATTGTATATACAATTGTAATTATATTGTTGTTGCTGATGATTCATCATGATTGATCATACAATAACGATATCACCATTGTTTACAATCCTGATAATACTAGTTGGTGATCAACTCTTTTAAAGAGTATTGCTAATGATTACGCTGCTGTTGATGATTAATGCTGATACGAATTATATTGATGCTGCTGATGACGATCATGATGCAGATTATGGTGAGTAATGATTTATCCGTGCCGGAGATGAATCATCTTCCTTGCCCATCCCCTCTTCATTCCAATGACCACACCCAGAACCCCCCCCCCCTGCACGTCGACATCAGAATGGAACATTCCAACTCCTGTTAAACCCACGTGGGCGCGTCCAATGCTAATTAGCTGGGGGGGGGGAGATGCCGCTCACCTTCATTACAGGTGAAGTGGTTGCATTGGCTACAGGTGTCCCCCAGGTGAGGCAGGGTGTGAGAGGTTCTTTTCCTGCCTCACCTGTTCCCCTGGCGTTAGGGGGATTGAGATTTGATTATTGGATTTGATGATTTGATTCTCTTAGGTTTTTTCGGTAAAGTCACGTAGCTAAAAAAATAATAATAATAAATTATAAATGAAAATAAATCAATTAAATCACAGCTAAATAACAGTTATTTTGCTGTGCCTTTTTACACCTGATGAAGGAAGCTTGTGTTGCCTCCGAAACGTCGTGATTTAATTTATTTATTTTCATTTGTTTTTTACTTTTTACCTACGTGACTTTACCGAAAGCTTCAAATCTAGAATTGATGATTTGAGTTAAGGACTTGAGGTGATTAGGTAACTGTTTGGAATTTAGGGTTAGAAGTATGAACCTATGAGTTGGAGTTAAGGGCTGTAATTATACAACTTAAGGAGTTGAGTTAAGGGTTCGATGTTGTGAGATATATATTTAAGCGATTAAGTAAATAGTTAAACTTAAGTACTGAAAGGTTGGAACGATACATTTTAATGGTTAAAGTTAGACGTCAGAGTTAAGGGTTGGAGGTATAAACGTAAGTTACTAACTTTGAGTTGTTAAGTTAGAGCCACAGTGAAGAGTTTTAAAGGCATCATCCACTCACGGAGCCCCGCCCCCCCAGGACCCCAGGCTCCTCCCACCCGGACCCCAGGCTCCTCCCACCCGGACTCCAGGCTCCTCCCACGCGCCTACAGTGCGAACACGTGCGCGCTACATTTTAATACAGATTTAAGGCACACGTGCTTATGCTATACTGTATATATACTTACTCTTAGGTTTTTTCGGTAAAGGCACGTAGGTAAAAATAATGAATAAAAATAACAGAAATAATAATAGATATAAATGTAATTTATTTAATTTCTATCAGTATGTCCATAATTGTATTATTTATTTAATAAAATTACTTGCTTTTATTTCTATTATTATTTCTATTATGTTTATTTATTTTTAATAAAATAATTTTATTTATATTATTCTATTATTTTTATTATTTTACCGAAAAAACCTAAGAGTATGAATCCTTGCAGTCACGACAGCTTCAAATCTAGAATGTATATACACTTTCTCATTCACTGGACCACATTCACTCACGTAGTAAAGTTTTGTCAAATACCCCCCCCCCTCCCCAACGGCGGGGGCTCTTCATCCAGCAGTGAATTGACAAATAGTGCTGTACATAAATTACACGCGTGACACATTGTGCATACGAATTGCAATCGCCAATGGGCCACTAGAGTGATGGCGACGTCACCGCGGCGTTTGTGCCAGGCTAGGTGTACTATTGAGTGTACGTGCACGCAACCGGGGTACACCACTCATCAGCCACGCGCAGTCCACTGCTAGATGAAGGCATCCCCCAAGCTTCCTGCTGCGATGTAATCACCTAGCACCTGCCCCACAAACTGATTTGATGACTCCATTTCCATCATATATTCACACAAACTCAGTGTAAAATGACACGTGTGGAATTGCAATGACACTGCTGTTGTGTACATACAGCACACGTGGGTAAGAGGATACAGACTCTTAACCACAACGTGGTGACACGGGTAACTTCAAAACATTCAAAGGCCCTAGACACTTCTAAGCGTGAGTGTGTGTGTGCATACTGAATGTGTGTGCACTGTATGTATGCCTGGATTCGTTTAGTGTCTGCACCGTGACTTATTTTCGTGGTGATCAACCAACCCCCTCGTGTACCGTGCCGGTCAACACAGGTCCTCGTTAACAGCACTTTTCCCAACAGTCTAGTTAGGCTACACGGGGGATCTTTGTCTTTGTGCCACTACAGTACAGTACGAGTGAGCATTGCATGTTGTGCACTATAGTAGCTGTGTCTTTATATTAATACAAAACACGTGCGTGTGTGAGTGCAGTGTGTTCATTGTGTCCGTGTGAGTGTGCTTTGTGTGTGTGCATAGGACTGTTTGTGTAAGTTACACACCGTGAAGTGTGCAGTACAGGTGTGTCTGTGTGAACACTCGAGTGTATATATTACAGTAGTACAGTATATATTGCAGTATACGTCGTGTGTAGGTGTGTGTGTGTACACAGTTTCTGCACTGTGTACGTTGTGCGTAAGTGCGTGTGTAAGTGGAAGACGTCATTCACTCGCTCGCAGTGTCAATGTGTCGGTGTGTCTGTACACACACACACGCCCCACCCCTTATCACCACCACCACCAACTTCGTGAGTGTCCCCCACCTCCACACAACATCACCACCAACCACCACCACTCAACCACCACTCACGCCTAGCCCCTCCCCCTCCGCCGGTCCTTTATAAGCCTCGCAGAGGCAGCCACACCCCGTGCACCGCCGCAGTCGCAGCAAGTTGAGACACTCTGGGTGCAAGTTCTTGTTGGTGGAGGAGCAACAACAGCAAAGTTCACGCCAGCTAGCAGCAGCAGCAACAACAACCACAACCAGAAATCCCATCGGTAGTGGAGCCACCACGACAACCATCTCGACCATGCCGGCCACCGATAGAGACCTGGCGGAGGACGCTCCGTGGAAGAAGATCCAGCAGAACACGTTCACACGCTGGTGCAACGAGCACCTCAAGTGCGTGAACAAGAGGCTCGGAGACCTGCAGAAGGACTTCTCCGACGGCCTGCGGCTCATCGCCCTGCTTGAGGTGCTCAGCCAGAAGAGGATGTATCGGAAGCACAACCCCAGGCCCACCTTCAGGCAGATGCAGCTCGAGAACGTGTCCGTGGCCCTCGAGTTCCTGGACAAGGAGAACATCAAGCTGGTGTCCATAGGTAAGCGAGGCTTTGATTTGCGCTGGCAGGACGCTAAGTTGTCCTGGTGGTGTGGCGGTCATTAAAAGCCCTGAGCCAGTGGTGGAAACTCCACATTCCCATGGCGTGGGCGAGTGTTGTCAGTAGGACAAACGCTGTTGAGCGGTCTTAAGGGGCCGTTCATAATGGTCACTTTGTTAGATGTACACACTATGCGGGTCTTGGGGGGGGGGGGGGCAATTTATTGCTGGATGAGGGCCCCCCCCCCATACGTTGTGCGAGTGGTTTAGCTATACTTCACCACGCTGGTCATTGCGGATTTGTTAAGGGGGCTCACCCAGGAGCGGTTCATTTCAAGATCCGTGGTAGGCCAATAGTGATGTGTGCCGATGAGACCCGTAAGGCCGAAACTTACGTAGAGTTTGCGTGATTTAAACCTCTACTGGATACGACTTTCATCCAGCAGCCGATTGGCAGTACGTTTGTATGATTATTTGATGGCTTTCACAGGCTGATTTATTTTTTTTAAACTCCGTTTAAAGTTACGAAACTTTTATATTTACCCATAATGTTTCGAACATTGCCGCTGTGGTCGTCAAGGTTAGCACATTGGTGGGTGTCGACTGATCTCCCGGCGTGGCAGTTGTGAAACAGTTGTGCCAAAAGTGTTTTTGTTCGCACAGCAAATGGGGGGGGGGGGGGGGTTACACCACCGTCAAATGGCTCTAACTTGCGCGTGTGGTGGTGTGAAGTGTGGGTACTTCCAATTATCGCTGGCCAGAGGTCTGGCTAGTTGTGGAAGAATAGGCCAAATATCGCATGTTAAAGGTATCTCTCTTGACGAGAGGTCCTTCCGCCAGCAGTGGTTTGAGCGAGCGATTTCAGGGCGGCGCCTTTATCTGTGTTGCTGCCTTCACCACAACGCAGCGAGTGCCTTTCGTACAAATTGCCAAGCCTCCAATTAATTTCTCGATTTTCACATCGGAGCGTCTCTCGTCTATCGCTGCTAGCCTGGTTACTCATCGATTAATCCACTCCGTAGATAGGACTCTGGTCCACCTGACTGTTCACAACCAAATAGCACTGCAGGTCATCAACTCCCCAACTTGATTACATGATCTAATCACTCGAGCACCACCACACTGCAGGGGTACACTACAGTACTTTGTCGCTTCTTCCAATTTTTGGAATCCCCCTCCCCCCTCCTCCGCCACACTTGTTTTTGGACCTTTGTTCAGCAACCGTGATTTTTAAAACAAAGAACATTTGCTTGGCTGTGTGGTCGGCGAAAATCTCATAACCGTCAATACCGTATTATCCGGATAATACGACGCTCCAGAAAGTAAGACGCACTGAGAATCTGTGCAAATAGTTGATCAAATCTGGTCACACATGCGCACACGGCTACCGGATTTATTAGACGCGCACACACTCAACATTGTTATTAGAATACACCGGGGGGGGGGGGGGATGTGTCCTATTACAAATCCAGAGAAATGCGGTAATGCCATGACCTATCCGGAACGCCGCGTTCAGTGCGGTGGTTTACACGGCACGGGTTTATTGATTGATTTGGAAGTTGGTGATTTGCCCGTCAGGAACGTGCTTAAATCGCGTACAAACGGAGGTACCGTTTGGGGGGTAACACAAACTTTTCAGTCTCCCAGCAGCACGCTTGCCACATGCACTGAAATATGCAATGGTTAGTCTGGTTTGAAGTTGTACAGTAGGCAGTAACAATTATATTGCACTGTTTTTATTATAAAATATTCACTTGAATCGTGAAGAATCGGTTCTTAACAGTATAATCCTTCTCTTCCTCGTCCTCCAATCATCATTATCCTTACTACTTGCCCAAAATCAGCAAGCCTCAAGACTCCTTTTCAGGAGGGTCCTGCTTGCTACATTGGGATGTTTGGCCCATTCCGTTTGGGAATGATACGAGAAGAGATTGTTGCGTACCTGGAGAAAACCCACCCACTACGGGATTAACGCACAAAGGTCTGCACGGATGGATGCACTAATCTCTTTAATGTGCGTACTATGGCTGATCACGGACAATCTTTACTTGCATCAAATCTCAATTTTACATACCAGAGAATCAGTTGGTAGCGTCAGAGGTACTTAAACTTAGGTGGGACCGAATTTATATCGGTGGACAATGTAAAATGAAACTTAATGTGGATTTATTATCTGGTGTCCTATTAAAAAAAGAAACGCATTTGTTAGTTAAATGGTGGTTAAATTCCAAAAACGTCTTTCAAGAGTTAACGTTGAGTTTGAGTGAAGTTCCTTAGAGATGTTGTTCTTTGACATGTCTGTAGCCATATATATTTCGTGTAAGAACCATGAATTTTAAGTGTTGCACCTGCAGTTGGGACTTGGTGAGGGCCCGTGGACACTTTATGGAGACAAGGGAACAATATAAAGTTAGTTTTTGACTAAATAAGCATCCAAATGTGTCCCTAACCAATTCGTGTAGGGCACATGTTCTTTCCGTTGATGGCCTTGGGATAATGGTGAGAATTCCACATTTGTTATGGTGGTGAACAATCCTTTCCCAGGACAAATAATTGCCTTGCCACAGTGGTACATGGCATGGAGTTAGGGGGGGGGGAGGGTAATGATGATTGTCTGAGGCAACTCCCGCCCCCTGCCCTGACTGGAGAACTTGTGTTGATGAGGACCAAATGTAGGTAATTGAACCTTATGGCGGTACCCCAGCTCTCGCACAATGTCCGCGATGCAGTCATTTGTAGTCTGCCGCATCGCCGACCATCAACAATCGACTCATCTCGACGAGCTGTACACGATGCACCACCACGGTGCGTACCGCAAGCGTTCGGGGTTTCGGCGCAATCGTCCTCGCTGCGTTTCGACATCGCGGAGTGTGGCACCGATTTCGGATTGATTGGTACCCCAGTCGTGGAGTTGAGTACACCCCTGGAAAAAATTGTGTCCCAGAAATAAAATCTTGAATTGCCTCGGCCCATTTTGTATTGTTTGGTACCCCGGGGTACCGCCATAAGGATCACTTGTGGTCCACAATAAATGCGGGTGCGACCAGCACCAAGGATCTTGGCCACATTTGTCTCCTCCGGTCCTGATTTATCCATGACGGCATTGCACCAAGTACTCGCGTTTGAGGCCGAGGTTGAGAGATTATAACTTGTATTTCGGTTTAAGAACTCGCGTGTTGTTTTTTGACTGGCACACACCCCCACCCAGATCCCGTGCATCGCATGCGCAATCTCGCACGCCAATCCAACATCCTACACCCCCATGTGCCACACGCACAACGCCCCCCCCAGACTACTCATCACCACTCATGACTGGCACTAGTTAAGCATCCTGAAAAACGGTCTTGAGACCTCAAAGCGATGCGCTGTTATTGTTATTACACCCAACACGCGCATGAATCTTGAGACATTAGTAAACACTTCCCATAAATTCCCACCACCCCGTTCCTTAAGCCAAACCCAAACCGCGTGGAGCAGTAACGCTTAGATTTGATTCGTCCCCGTGCCAATCGATGTTCTGTGCCTTGATTGGCACGGTTCCACACCGGCGCACACCAACGCACCGCACTGCACCAAAGAGCTCGCCCACCCACTCACTGCATTGGGGCAGTGCACACACACACACGCACATTGCGTGTTGGTGTGTGCGCGTACTGCATTGTAAAACTCACCTGCGTGTGTGTGTACCCACGCACTGGCATAGCCCAACCCACACTGCAGTAGTGGTGCTCACCCACACACTGCATTGAAGAACGCGCCCAATAACCCGCTGCTCCATGGCACACCCACTCGCATCTCCTGTACACCCACACAACGCACTGCAGTACATGGGCACACCCCACACACACCCTATCCCTTACCTAGCACAATCAAATACACGCTCGCAATCTCCCTAACTGGGCCCAACTTGGTGATGCTCAACCACAACCCTGACTCACACTCTCACCCATGCCGCAGAAACGGTGTGCACACCACCCAGACTCTGGTCGGGTTATGGATCTAACCTTGAGCCCAAGTCTAGCCCCCCTTTACACACAACCCTGGTGTCGGTGTGCTGTGTGGTACAGAGCTGCACGGTTCAGTTCTGCCCCGCGAGTGGCATTTTTTTAGATTGTTAATGGAATCGAGTAACAGTGATGGGGGTTGGTGCTGCATTGTCAGGGGCTGCCGCTACCAGCGGCTGGTGGCGGTGGGTGCTGAAGAGTCCAAAGTTTGCCAGCGACCAGGGGCTGTGATTGTTGCTGATGTGGACTTGTGTCAGCAACGCCAGCTGTGATGTCCCCCATCAACACTGGGTCTTCATAATCAAGTCTCTGCTCTTATCAATGGTGGGAATTAGTAATTTATTTGTGGGCCCAATCACCTAATTTATCAAGTGGCATTCATTATCCAATAGGTCGTGTCATTTATCTCGGTGTGGGCTGCATTTGCGGTGTTGGTGGCTTACGTTTTTCTAAACACAGGCTGTTCACTAGTTGGCAAGATCGCCATCCGTCTGTGGGCATCCTAATTGAACACTGCATTTTCAAATCCATGCGCGTTTTTTCCCTTTGAAATCATCACCGGTATGGTCTGCCAATGGGGAACTTCTCCATATGTCAATTAAAAACGGTTCCTTTGTCGAAGTCGTTTAAATGTTACTCCTTTTCTCAGGATCCCACACTTAAATGTAGTCTCCTACTGTAAGTTGGTTAACCTCTGCTCCTGAAGAAGGCTCTTTGCCTAAACCTTCATTCTGCGCTATGGTGCTGCTGATAACGCTGCTGCAGCTACTGCGTCTGCTGTTTCTACTGCTGACGCTGCTGAAGGCCACTGCCTAAAACGTCGCCCTTAATGTGTTCGCAAGGCAGTGTTGACAAACGTGTGAGGTGGCAGTGATGCATGCCTGAGCTTGTGAATCAACCCCTGCACCCCCCCCCATCGCACCATGTAGTTCTTATTCCACTTGTAGTATTTGCCCAAAATTTATTTATTTTGTTTAACCGCAGTGGTTAGGCCACAGTAAAGGTGTTCCGCTGGTTTTTTGTTTTTCTGGGCGTTGTCCACAGCTTTTGAAGAAGGGGTCTCTCTCTGCCTGTCGTCGTGCCTACCACCCCACCTGCAGGGCATTCTTCTCAGTTTCTTTGTGACTCTTGGAGTGTCCAGTCTCTAAGGGAGTGTTCGGTGCTGGGATACAGGCATGGACGGGGTTATGTTGTAGCTGTTGGTGGGCATGTAAGAATGTGTCGATTAGAAACATATATATTCCTACGCGCTCGGATATTTACGATCTTTAGCAAGTTGTATGCCAGGCTACGTTTGGGCTAACGGACCAAGAAGGACAAGAAACAAATGGTGCTGTGTAGTGGGAGGGAAGTGGAGTTGGTGGTGCAGTGATTGGGGCACTATGCTTGTTGATGTGGTTGTTGTGTGGGGCAGTTGAAGGTAGTGGTTGCACTGGAACTGACTGCACGGAACACAGGTTTTCCAACCGAAACTTTTTATTATATGCCCCAGCTTGTTTGCAACCTTCCTTTATGTATTGGTATTTTTGTGCTGATTTTATCGCGCATTTGACTTTGACCTCCCGTGGTATACCTTCTCAAAACGTTGGCCTCTTTGGGCTATCGCCACCCTGATCATTTAATTCTGTGGGCACATCCTCTTCCTTCCCCTCTCTCCTGTCCTCTCCCCTCCTTTCTTCTCCATATCTTCGCGCTCTCGTGAATTTATCCCATCCCTTCTCCAACTCTCATCCCTTTTTTATACTACCTCTTCTCCTCCTGCAATCATATCCATTCTCTCCTCACCACCTCTTCTCTCTCCCCGTTATCACTTTTTTTTTCTCCCCGCTCCTCTGACTACCTCTCTCCTCCAATTGTTTCCTCCTCGATGTTGTGTTTCCCCCCCCCGAAACGCCGTCGCTCTAATTCCTCGTGGTTTTTTGTTTTTCCATTTTTAACTGCTGCGGCAGTAACCACGGGCCCTGCTCCTCGACCCCCAAACACGTGGGAATGGAGAGTCGACAACAGCCCATGGTGTGGGGGGCAGGGGGGGGACCCTGTTTGGTGATTCACTTTAATAACGAGTGAATTCTTTCCTCTTGTGCCGCTTTAAATGTCAACTGTGTGGAGAACGTCACTTGTGTTTGTGTAACCAGCCGCAGACACGGGTTCCTGTGCCATCTACACGTCTGCCTGTGTGTGCGCGCACGTTTTTTAAATAAAAGCCACTAACCCTGGGTGATGTTTAAATGTTAAAACAATTGTGAAGATTGCAGAAGGTGGCACAGTCACGAGTCGTGACCATGGTGTGTGGGCAGGAGGCCATCCATCCAGCAGTGGATGGACAATGGGGGTGTTGGTGGTGGTGATGTTGCTTCTATTTTTAAAACGGCCTTTAACCAAAGATGAAGATATTTTGATGTCCAAACGAACGTGACGAAGGCAGGACTAATTATTGGCCATGATGTGAAGAGTTTTTTTCAGTGGTGAATGGACAATGCAATGGCTGATGGTAATAGCAGTGTCAAGCTGATGCCGAGTCCTAGTTATTCACGATTATTGCCTGTAGTTTAAGACTTTGTATCAATACACTTTGCAACCTAATGTTTGTGTGATGGCAATGACTGCCATAGAACCGATATATCCTCAATATCTCCTTCACGTGAGCTACGGAATGCCGCACCCACCATTCCAGTGGCTCCACCCACGAGATGAAGCCTCCCTGCTCGTCCTCTGATTTGTGTTCAGAAGTTTTTGTTCCTAATCGGCTGTATCTGTTTGTTTGGCTGTGCTACTTGATCCCTGTTCCGAACAAGTGGCAAGTGGTAATTTTGTTCAGAATACATAACCACCCCATGTGTAGGGGGATGGATGTAACGGACTAGGCAGATGTTCACTTTGCCCCCTAACTATGTTTTAATATTATGATGCTAATTAATGTAACAATTATTTTATATATTTCATACGTAGGCTTTCACGACCATTATGATTCGTAATTGGTTTCTTTTTGGGTTGGATCGTTTAGATATGTTGAATTTTAAACTCATCCACCACCCAACAGAGACAACGAAATTAAGTTATGTCATGGATAAGTTTTTTATTTGCCTCAACACCAACAACAATGGCGGTGCTGCATTGCCAGTGGTGCACAAACACCAATAACTCAATCTTAATTTTAGAACTTTCGTGACTGCAGGAATTATTATTTGGTTATTTCGGTTAAGTCACGTCTAAAGATAAAATAATAAATTAAATTAAATAATAGAATACGACGTTTCGATTGCAACACAAGCAATCATCATCAGGTATAATGAAATAGCGACATAATATCTAACCAGAAAACTATAGACAGACATATTAGCAGACAGATATCACCAAGATACATACATAGCGAGAGCAACACAGGTAACAGAGAGGGGTGATCGTCTCTGTGGGGTGGCCTTAAATAGACAGAGGGGGGGGGGGCGGAGGCAGAGAGAGGGAGGGGGGTTAGAGAAAAAATTAGCATATCAATGAGTGGTCAACAAAACGTGGTGCTGCAAGTACGATGACACGGCAAGCAAGCCTGAAAATCAGGAGAAAGATACTGGATGGCACTTCCAACTGAGGAGATGGAGTAATGAAATGTGCTTGTTTGTGGGAGCTTCATGCGTCATTGTGTTGCATGGCCATGAGCGATGGCGACATTCATCCAGCAGTCGCTGGATCATGGCTGATACTTTCATTTATAGATTAATTTTACTCTTCCCGTCTTACAATAAATGACACCGAGTTGTACGTGCAGGACACGAACCCAGGCTCTATTAAAGGTCAACAGCTATTAACTGTACGCTGGTTTAACAAGCCATTGTCTGATAAGCATTATACTGTCCTGGAAAGTGTTAGGGAGCACCTATTAAACTTGCGTAAAGAGTGTGGGGCACGTGTCCATGCATGCAGGCCTGAGCACCGTTGTCTCACTCCTTGTGCTGTGTTCATGCACCCACCACCATCATTACTTGCACTGTATGTTGCAAATTTTTGGCCAAGTCTACTTAGGGGAGGGCCAGGCCAGGATCCTGTACCATTTGGCCACTAGTGATCAGCCAGGTGGCTCGGTAGGTGGAGGCCAGTGCCTGGTAATCGAAGGTTGAGCAGTCAAATCCCATTTTAGGAGGTTTACTTCGCCCATCCTTCTGGGGTTTATTTTTTTCAAATTGGTACCACTTTCTGGAAGGCCACAATAGTAATCCTTTGGAGAGAATTGTCCCCCGTCTATGGTAAAGTCGGGTGGGGGGGGGGAACGGCTACAGTAGAATGCATGGTTTTGGTGTTTTAATTTTTTTATCATGGACTCTTGGTGCCCTTTTTAAGTTTGAAGCAGGGCCAGATCGTAGCATGGGTATCCTACCCCATTTAAGACAATTACAGCCAATTTGCTGCATCCGGCCTGGTCTCGTTAAACTTTTCTACTCAACCCCACGCCCTCTTTCACCCAAAACAACCTCTGCAGCGTCTGTCTGTCAGCGACCTTCCGCCAGGCCTCAGGAGTTCGGCGTGACCGAACATACATGTTTTGCTCGGCTCCACAGTGAGCGTGGAACGGGTGCGGTAAGCTGGTGCTTGCATACCTGCGAGAGCTCTGTGCAGGTAGCCGAGGATTGGCTCCGTGGGGGTATGGGAGGTGGAGGGGGGTGATGTCGGGGAGTGGGGGGGGGGATTGCGTTGCTGCTAGGGGTTAGGTTTCATGTTGGGAGTTTAGTTTTAGGCAGTGGTTACCAACATTTAGTATGCCCCCCCCCCCCCAAAATGAAAACCACTAGTCCCCATGCCCCCCTTGCCAGCCCCAAAAACACAACACAGATTAAGAAGACCATAATGCAAAGATCACATGTCAACACGGCGTGTTCGTTAGGTCTGCGTCTCGCGGTGCGTTCGTGTTTTTTGGTGGCCAAAGCGAGGCGCTGACTTACATTCAACATTTCTCCCGCACTGTCTCCATGCTGCAGCCTCTGCCCTGGGGGTTGAGATCAAGATGTGTGGGGGGGGGGTTGGGTTTTAGGGGGTAGGGTTTATATTTCGATTTGGAGTTTATTGTGCCATTGAAATGTTATATTTGGGAGTTCATGGTCCTTGTTAATCTACATTTGCTCATACCAAGGTAAGCCAACGTGCTAAATAAGTTAATCACAAATCCGTTGCGGTACATCTCCATTTACACTCTACCGTGGCATGCACCAACACCCACCGGCTACCAATCCGTTTATCAACCCATGGACACTTTCTCTGGACCAATATTAGGAAGCCGCTGGAGATGTGTACTTTTTGAAATCTATTGAAAACTTTTTTTAGACCTGCTTTTTGTTTAGTTTGTCCTTCCCCCGCAGCTCCTATTTGAATATGGTTGACTATGTACGGTGCAAAGGAAGTTCTACATTTGTACATTCATAGCTCCTGTCGGACGTGGAACATAAGGTGCACCACATCCCTCCCTGGAAGGGCCCTACGTGTCCTGCCTGAACCTTGCCTCTGAAAGGGTCTTGTGGGATGGGTGTGGCTGTGGTGTAGGGGGTTGAGGTGACTAAGGGGATGCTGTAGTGAGTGCCTTAATCTCTTGATCGATTACCATGACGACGGCACACTCACCTGTGCAGTAGGTGCCCACCCACTCCTTTGTTAGTCGCGCCACGCAGTAGGAAGTACGAACGAACAAAATGATCTGTCAACTCGACGATGGTGCTCATGACGGTCCTAGGGTGGAATGTTGTGGAATGAAAGTGTAGTAGTTAGCGCCCTGCGTTACGAGCCCAATTACTAGTTTGATTCCAGATCGATGCCAACACCGGTGAAGATTATCTGAACCGGTCCTGTTTCAGGTATTGACCTCAAATGAGTACCTTGTACCGTGTAAACATCGCCACTTGGGAGACAAAGGCTTGCCAGCCATTGTGCTGGCCACCCACCCTCTCGTGTGCTGTGCTGGTGTTCATAGGTGCTCGCTTAACAGCACTTGCCCCAGCAGTCTGGTAAAGGGGATCTTTGGCTTTTTTGAGTGGTGTGCATGGTGTTGGTGACATGCGTAGTGTGCATTGTGTTGTCTTCGGTAGGTTTGTGGTGAAACTGTGTAGTGGGGTGGTATGGTGAGGGTGATGCATGTGGTTAGTGGTGAGTAGTTTGGATGTGGTGAGTCTGTAGCTGGTGTCATGTGTGGTGTGAGTACGTTGATAGTGGTGTGTGGTTTGTGGTACGGGCTCCAAACACAGCTCTCCTTTGTGGTTGTGCCAATCACACAGGAAGCCATTGTGTGCCGTCTCTCTTTGTGATTTGTGCTCCTTGCACATACTGTGTGACACCACTTCCCACACGCGCGCACACACACAGACATGTACAAAGCCAAAGATCCCCCATATAATCTGAACAGACTGTTGGGGCAAGTGGTGTGAGAGCACCTGTGAAGGTGAGAATGGCACATGGGGATGGGTGGTCAGCACCCACGCCTGGCTGCCTTTGTCTCCCGAGTGGCGATGTTCTCACACTGCACCAGGCACTCATTTGAAGCCGAGTTGACATCGGGGGAGGCCGACCACCGGTTAAAATATACACCCGCTGTTGGTTATGAGCGGGAGTGATTCGGTACGCTGATCATTCTACGACTGGTGAAGTGTTTTAGAGTGTTGGTGGGTTTGAGTTCTCCTTTGTAGATATCACCGAGTGGGATTGTTGGGTGACGTGAGGATGGTGAGGTGGGTGAAGTTTTTCTCGTGGAGCAATGCGTAGAGAGACTGAGGAGCCCAAGTGTGGTGGTGGTGAGTGGGGTGGAGGCGGGAGGGTGCTGCGAGGCATTTTCTAAGTCTCCCGCCGCCTGATTTAGGAATGCGCCTGTTGCCACGGAGATCCTTTTCAGTTTGCCGTCAGTAAAGAGACCGAAAAAAAATCCTCCTGGTAATGAAGGCCGAGCCAGAGCCGTGACTCTCCGCGTGTCCTGGTGTGGGATGGTAGGAGGGGTGGTGGTCAGGATGGGGGGATGGGGACTTCATCTCACAAGGCGATGTGAACTCTGCGCTCGCTCTCCACCGCCAATCTGTGTGTGGATGCGTTGTCCTCTGTGCTGGGTGCCCGTCAGTCCTGTGGGTCAGTCTGGGAATATTTCGCACGTTCACAGATGGAGCAAATGCGATGGATAGAGCGCAGTGGCACGATTTTTTTATTTCACGATTTTATTTGACTCTCTCTGTCTGTTGTTGTATCCTCAAATATTGTAACTGAATTTTAAACCACTTCCCAATGTGGTATCGACTGCAAACTTGGTATGCTTGTGTCATACTGATGACACTACTATATTCTATCATTAAAAATACATGTTTTAAACGTTCTTTTTTGTTATGTTTCGGCTTGGGTCTAATTGTCCACTCAACTCACGTTGGCTGTAATTGGCCATGGCCCCTTACGTTGTGGCAAGCTTTGGGGCCACTTCCTGGAGTTCTGCCATTACTAGTACATTTCATTAAAGCGTGTTTTAAGCTTTTTAAAAATATTACTTGTTTAAACTAACGGTAGCATCAGGCCTGGCGGCGACCGTTACAGCATTGCTGCTGGGCCAATAAGGAGGTGGTAAATGTTCAGGGTGCGTTTAAAAAAACATCTACACAAACGAAGCCAGAAAATATGCAACTTTGTGCCCAATGTCCGCATTGTTTACAGGGCAGGCACTCATCCCTTACATTGGCTGTGGTTACACAATGCTAAACTTATTGTAGATGTGTATACTAAAAACACAGCGGACGTGATAAAATGTGACCTTCGCTTCAAAGTGTAATCCACAAAAATATGAAGCAGCTTTTAGAGGCGCTCGACTACTTTGTACTGTACAACAACAGCCATCATTCGGTCCGTGAAGTGGCAGTGACTTCGTCAAAACACTCGTGCCAGGCTAGGTGCACTTTGACTGGCAACGAAACGTCGAGCATACGTTTGCAAATGGCAACTGTTGGTTTCTGTGTTGGCACGTGAAGAAAGTGTGGCGTGAGCGTCGGTGGAAGATGGGTACGAATGTTAGATGGGAAGGTGGTGGGCAGACAGGACAACAGGGAGGGTTGGCGGAGTAAATGGATGTGTGGATGGCCTGCGAAGGTCTGTAGGTAGCGGGTACGTTTTTGTAATGTGGGTATGAAGACCTACGGCGAGCTTGGCATGGTTGTGGCTGCCCACAGAAACGGTGAGTGCCCTTTGCAAGGGGAGCGATAGGTATGTTGCACACAAATCCATATTCTCTCCTGCGCACATAGTCATGCACAAACACACACACAGTCCACGGGCACCTTGGTCTTGCCACGGCGGACAAGGTCCAGGGTGCCCCCAATGGAGGCTGCTGGGACACGCGCACCGTGAGCGAGCGACCCAGAGGCCACCCCTGCATGGACAAGGGAGTGGTGTGGCCAGCACCCATGCCTGGGAGAAGCTGGGAGCAGGCTGGGTGGGGGGAGAGATTGGATGGTGTTTGTCTCCGCAGTGCTGATAATTACACACCTCGCCAAGTACTCATTTAAGGCCTGGGTTGCTTCGTTAGCCCTGAGCTAAGGAATTCAACTCTAGTGTTTGGGTTTGAAGCCCAGTGCTCTAACCGTGGACACATGCAAGTTGCACAGGTGGATGCACATGAATACAGGTGTGCGCACCTACAACCAGCCGCCGTTCGCCACTTAAGGGGCCGTCCTAAATGACGTCACGCACCTGGGGGGGGGTTAGACATTTGTGACGAGGGGGGGGGGGTTTGAGAAATGTGACGTCGCATCAAAATATGCAACTTTAAATATAGACAACACGTTCTACTTGATTAAATAGACTTTTGAATAAATATTTTCTCCTACACCATCAGTGCAGCGCCACATTAAATACGCACTACAATGACAATACAGTAGTTTACATCGATTTGAACCATGTTTTATTTTTGGGGGGGGCAGAGCTTTGTGACGTAATATTTGAGGGGGAGGATCTGACTTTTTGACGGGGGGGGGGGGTCAAAAATCGTCCAAAATCGCGTGACGTCATTTATGGACGGCCCCAAGTGGCGGTGACGTCACCAGCGCTGGTGCCAAGCTTGGTGCACCTTTCGGACCGTGCAGTGTCGTAGGCTTGGCTAGCAGGAGGTCACGGGACGCATCCAGGTGCCACGGGTTCACCGATTGGCAGGTACCGTGCACAGGTGCACGGTCACACGGTAGCACAAACACGCCGGTGTAGTTTTGCCGTTGCCCCTGGTTACCTGTATACAGTAGTAGCCGCACTGCCACGTTGATGACGGATGGACAATTCGCCCGGGCCCCACGAGATGCCCCCGTTTCGCAGGGCCAGCCGAATTAATTGGCAAACCCCCAGACGGGGCTGATCGATGCTGAGGAGCGGTGAAAATGGCGATGCTGGTGTTGAAAGATGGGCCCCCTCCCCCCCCCGTAGCTGCTCTGGGTTGGAGGGAGGGGTTGGAGGGGGTGACGTTGGGGGTGGGGGCCAAAGGGGGGTTGGGGGGGCAGAGGTCACATTTTTTGGCAGATGGGATCGTGATGACCTGGGGGACCCAAGGAGTGGGGAGAAGATAGGCGTAGATTGGGGGAGGTAATACGGTGGAAATTAGTGGGGATGGGGGGATGGGGGAGATGAGAGAAGAGGAGATGGGGGGGGTGAGACTGCACCATGCGGAATGTGGCTCGTACATGATGATGGCAAGCCCAGACGGTCACGTGGTGGGTGGCTTAGAGGGGCGTAGGTGGGTGTGTTTTGTAGTGCGTTAAGGCGTCGGATGTAGTTTGTAGAGGTGAAAGGTGATGGCGGTATGTGTGTGAGCATGTAGAGGTTGGGGGGGGGTGTTGGAGTGCACAGTTATCAACTTGCATTCAGTTGTGAATGTGTGCACAAGCAGGAGAATGTGCAATGAAGGGTGGAGCTGGGATGGATGTGGGCTTTGTTTATGGGGTTGGAGAGGTAAAGGGAAAAGAATGGGGGGGGGGGGTCATAATGACGCAGACCGGAGGTCCCATTACTGCCGCTGCTCCCCGTCTGAGTAGGGTTCCGGCAGACTGGATGATAGTGACTCGCTGATGCACTGCTTTAGCGCTGGGATTGCGTGACTGTCCGTGACCTATTGGAGTTGAATTTTGAGACCGTTTAATGGTTCAACCCTGCTGAGCTCGTCAAGGAGCACAAACCATCACGCGAATTTCGGTCATCCTTGCAGCAGCTTTTGGCTAGCCATCAAACAAAGAGCGCCGCTGCATCGCACACTTCTGCGGCCATCTGGAATACTCTTCCTTTTGATATTAGCAAGCCACTGGAGTTGTGCAATTTTTTAATCTCGATTGAAAATTGTCATTTCTTTAAAAATTATTTTTATGCTTTTTAGTTTGTCCTTCCCCCGCACCTCCAATTTAGCACGGTTGGCTATGTACGGTGCAAAAGAAGTTCAACATGGATTCGTCTCACGATTGAGGCTTGCGCTCAAAATGCATAAATTTCGCCATGCATGTAACACATCTGGTAACGTCCAAGTTATATTTAATGCTTTTTAATTGGTTTGCTAAAATGTGAAGGGTGCAGCGTGGTGATCGTACTCGGCCAGGTGGTCCTTTAAACGGGATGGAGTTATCCACACTTTACCCCACTACATGCGATCTATACAATGGACTCTACATCTGCTAAAGAGCTTTATAGCTCATCAGATTTCTCAAGTATATAAATAAAGATTGACTGCAGTGTTGCATGCTTACTGAATGGGAGGAACAGGCAGGTGGAGGGAGTGGGGGCGATTTCTTAAACTTCCCCGATTTATTTAACTGCTGTGCCGGGAGATGAAATTGAACTGGAAACCTCAGTCTGGATGGGAAGTCCGGGTGGTACTGACCACTCATTACACAATGCCAGCGTCCCACGTAATTGCTACGTGACCATGTGGTGAACACTACTTGCCGAGTATATAAAACATGTGGTTTTGATTAAAAACATTTTTAAAGGCTTGCTGAAGAGACACTTCTTACGTTTTTGGGTATGTTGATATCTTCCGGGGCCGTTTTCTCTGCCACCCAAGGTGATCCGCTGCTGGCCGCGAGAGTATAGCGGTGCCAATCATTACCCAGTGGTTTCGGGGACACTGTGCAGTAGTTGTGAAACGGACCTCCAATGCGAAGGGGAGCAATTTCCCCCCAGTCTTATTCAAATTAAAACTTAAATCATTTAAAGTATTGTTGCATAAACTGCCTGGCAGTCATGTGCCTTTTAGGGTCACCCTGACCCGATTCTACCCATCGCCGATCCTCAGGGCCCCCCCAACTACCCCTGCTGCCCCTATAATCCAAAGCCACGTACGGATTATACGTTTGACTAGGGATGGTTAGGAGTCAATTTTACCTCCTTATATCAACTAAGCACTTGTTAGCGAGGGCCCATCAATTCCCCCTCGACCACAACCTAAAACGCCATCCTTGCAATCCCATACTTATACTCTTCGTTCATTCCAATTTTCATTCCCCCCCCCCCCCATCCATTAGGGTCTACATAGATACCAGCATCCTTTAGCCATCCCTCATCCATCGTCATCAACATGAGCCCACATCTAACCCCTCCCTCCACCAGTTACCCTCAACACCAATTCGAATCCCACAACACCGTTGAACCTCCGCCATCACCACTTGCAACACCAACACCACCCCCCCCCCCTCCCATTCGCATGCATTAACACCTCCCATACCATACTCTTTAGTTTTTTCGGTAAAGTCACTTGGGTAAAAAATAATCGGCATCTCTTGAAGGTTAGCATCTCGATAAGCTGTGACTTCTTGTCACGTTGTCTGTTAAAAGCTCTAACAGATAAGTGAAATTCTTCCCCGTAGAGATTATTCATTCTAGATTTGAAGTTTTCGTGACTGCAAGGATCCATACTCCCATACCACCCTGGCATTGACAACCATCCTCTCCATCACGCCACTCTTCCACATCACAATCGCGCATCAACAACCATTTGCCCCCCCCCAACTCTTCCACCCGGAAAATTAACAAACAGGAAGTTCTGAGTGCGGGTGCGGGCCACGCGATAACGGAACGCGCGCATTGTCAGGGCGTGGTGACCGCAGGGCGCGTGGTTTTAACCAAACCTTAATAACAAATAATAATAACTTGTACTGCAATTTCACCGCGCTTAATAATCCCCTGCTGAGAAACTCTGCCGCGACGCATACACTTTGTGTGCAGGGTGGCGGGGTGCGATGGTGGGGAGGGAGTTCTAGCGGGTACAGGGAGTGGGGGCGTGGGAGGAGATGGAATGTGCGGGGAGCGGTGGGCGCGGTGGTTGGCACACTTCCTTTCGAACACGGCGACCACGAGGTTCGATTTACCGCTGGTGACCAATAACGGTGACGGAGAAATATTTGAACCGGCCCTGGTCCTCCCTTAGGTCAACTCGGCCTTGTGTCCATTCACGCTTTTGTTCATTTGCCTTCTTGCTCCCCTTTACTGCTTGCTCCCCGCATCGCCGATTTTTTTTTAGCACGGTTCCCTACGTTTATGGTGCGACAAGTTTCACCATACACTGGAACCAACTCCCTCTGCACACGCACAACAATTATCTTCACTAACCTGCTTGCATTCCTGCCTTACAAACCATCTCTTCTCCATAGCCCATCCTACTGCTATTCCCTGCCCCCCCTCCCAGCTACCACCAGACCTACCCCAACCCTTCCTTAACCACTCCCACTTGTTCTGACTATCACCATTTAACTGCGCCACTTTTAATAATTCCTCCTCTATCTCAACCACTTATCTTTGTGTAATGTTCCAATCGTTGTAACGTTTCGGTTTCATTTATTTGGTAAAGCCCTGTGAGCCATTCGGCTCTTGAATCGGGTGCAACTGCAACAAACAAAAAAAACATGAACAAGAGAACATCTTAAAGTGACTATGCGCAAACAGAAAAATCCAGGAAAAAACTGCAAAGTCTTCCAGAAAAAAAGCACCGTACACCAACGCTGTGCAAAAATCCCAGTGGGATGCAAGTCAAACAACAACAACCACAAGACAACTTAGATTAAAGCCATCATTCTAACTCTGCACTACAACAAACAAACATGGCCAAACCAAAAAAAGTTTTCGAAATCACCAAAATAAAACCATAAAAGTAATGTAACAGTGATCATAGGAACTGACCGAAATTTCACAATAAACAACATGTACCACCAAACCCTATAGCCATAGCTGGCTGCATGAGTCGCTCTACAACAGCAGGAGCATCAGTAAGAGTATCAAAAATTTTAGGCCACTGAATAGCAGTGGCAGCTAGGGGTGTACAACTCCTCGAGCAGTTTTTTGAGTGAAGATCTCATAGGTAGTGATTCAAGTTGCAGTTTCTTGGAAATTGTATTCCAGACCCTGGGGGCCTCAATAGCAAAGGCCCATCCTCCAGTATTTGTACGGCAATAAGGAATGTGAAGCTGGTAAATGAGCGAAGACCTTGGGTCACATTTGTTCTTAGAAAGAGAGCACATCCAGCAGGTAGTCTGCGGATTCTTTTGTAAGTACAGCGTACCTTGCTATATAAGATGAGCACAGAGGGGACAGGGCTGGTCACCCATCACCAACATGTGCCGTGCCAAGCTTCCATAGTTGCTTGCCAAACAGTCGGTTAAAAGCCACACCGGTGATGCTTGTCATTGTTCATGCTAAAGACACGAATGTACATGCCGTCCCACTGCTGGATGATGAGGGCCTCTCTCCAAGCCAGCTATGGGTCCTATGGGCTGTGTGACCATACTTTCCTTTAACCAATGCGGGTTCAAAGTGAGGTGGTGCATAGAGATGTGGGAACACGGTAAACGTCGTGCAATTCCGCGTGAAAACACCACATGGGTTATCTGCAACGAGCAGTGCTGCTCATCGAGACGGTTCATGCGAAGGCCACCGTGGGAATTAACCCCCCACCCCACCCTGCCCGTCGCGTCCACATCCTCTAACGGCCCTCCGCACCCTTTCCCACGGCTTGCCTAATACATGTGGTGACTACTATTGTAATTTCACTGCTGCCCTTTATTTAACTGGACCATCGAGGTGACCCACTATCGGTTTTATTTCTAGTCGAGGGTGAGAGCTGTGTTTGGTAGTCATAGCCGTTTTATAGTGCAAGGTAAATGCGCAGCCCTGCAATTTCTTGCTTATGTCACTGCTGGCGGAAGGGCCTCCATTCACTATGCCAAGCTCCTAGAGACTATTTGATCGACTCTTTTGATGTTGACCAGACTGGAACAGGTAGGGAGCGGGGGAGTTCTCACACTTAACCACACCACCATAAGGAACGGGTAATCCGAAGGTTGTTGCTTATTGTATCCCGCTGGGTGGACTAACCACAGGAGGGGGGGTGGAATTTGAGAACTTGAACCACTTGCTTCACCTGCCGTGCCAGGAGGTGGAATAATCCAACCGGCGACCGCTGGAACGCAAAGCCCCGAGTGGTAACTGTTGCAGCACCGTGGCAGTTGCGTTCATCCGTGTTGGTGGTGCTGGAGTCTTGTTTATTTTAAACCGCCAAGTGAAATCTGCCCAACTTTTTGAGACTCGTGAAACGGCATGGTCTCCTTTTTCATCGGGCGACCTGGGTCCCATCGGGTTATTTTTTAAAACGCTGGAATAATTTGAAGATAAATTCAACAAAGCCAGACCGAGAGAGAATTAATGTTAATACATAGTTGACTAAGGGAATTGCACTTAAAAATACTGTTACATTCTGCATCCAAAACGTAATATAATGTACCAAACGTGAAGCGACCTTAAGATTTGTCGGCGACTAGATCAACAAGTTGTGGAATGAAGTTTGATAGTTCTCCATGATTTTGTGTTTTTGATTTTAGGTTTTGAGTTCTAGTGATGGGGGCACGGGCATCGGCTCCTGTGAATCTTGTATCCGAGGCCTGTGTGTGTGGGTCGCACACATTGATGTGAAGTGGTTTTTTTTTACGGAGTGCAGTCGTGTGGTGTTAATGCAGGCAGCGGTGAGATGGTGGCGGAGTGCTCGGGCGCACTGCGTTACCTACCCGGCGACCCGACCGTTCGCGACCAATAACGGTGACTGCAAATATTTTGAACATATTTTTTTGGCTTCTCCTGGGGGTCTACTCTGCCATTTTTTTTTCATAACGATTACCTGGTGCGGTGTGTAAAACATTGGCGCTGGGGAGACGAAGACTGCTGGGCATGATGATGCCCCCCCTCCTTCGTGTAATTTATTGTTCTTCATAGTTGCTCTCTAACAGCGCTTGCCTCGATAGTCGAGGGTGGGTGGGGGAGGTCTTTGTCTACACAAAGTGTGTTAATCGTGCAAAGTGTCTAGTAACAAACGAAACAACACCTTACGTTGCAATAGTAAATAGGTTTTGGTATCGCATACACTACGATAACCGAACACTGATAACATCAATGGCGGGAGGGGGGGGCTCAACCTAGCTTAACTTTGCCTTAAATGATAAATCTGGCACACTGTGTAAACTTCAGCACTGGGGTGACAAAGGCAATAGGTGTGGCTTTGGCTGGGCTCACTGCCTTATCCTCTTGTGCGCTGTGGCCTTGGTGTGTTAGCTAACAGGACTCGCCCCTGGTGTGTAATGAGTGTCTGATGTGCATTTGTAATGTGCGCGTACGTAGCAGTGCTGCTTATTGCTGCGGGGAGCGGTGGCGCAGCAGTTGGCACACTGCCCTATGAACTCGGTGACCCGAATTTTAGTTCCGTTTCACGGCCAACACCAGGTGACGATTATATTATCTGAACCCATTCTGGGCCTCTCCTAGGTCGACTCGGCCTAAAAATGAGTACCTTGTGCGGTGTGTAAACATTGCCACTGGGGAGATGAAGGCAGTCGCCCACCCCCTCGTGTACAATGCTGGGCTTCATAGCCGTTCGTGAACAGCACTTGCCCCAACAATACGTTAAGTCTTGGGGGCGGAATCTTTGTCTTTGTACTGTATTTGACTGCTGTGCATTCATTGTGGCTGTGGTGGTCTGAGTCATGAAGCGGAGTCAGCAGATTGGCAGCTCGGATGTCTGTCTCGCAAAGTAGAGACGGAAGCATTATGAATGTGATTATATATTTTTAATGACATGGTGGGGTACCAATTTGTAAATTTGTAGTCGAACTTTTATTGATGTAATTGGGACGAGGTTGTGATGGGTGGGATGTTTGTGCAGTTGACCGATACGGACGTTGGAGTGACCCTAGAGCGTTGTTCACCTAGGGCAGGGGTCGGCAACCAAAATAACAAGAAGAGCCATTTCTTTCCAATTCGATACAAAATTCAGTATTTCAAGAGCCGCAATGCATCTGAGTACATACTGTACATACGTACATATCGTCAAGAAGCAGCCCGTAAAGAGCCGCATGCGGCTCCGGAGCCGTAGGTTGCCGACCCCTGACCTAGGGGAAGATGGTGCTGGTGATGAGACTAAGAGCGGTCCTTAAATGTCGTGTAGACTTTTTTTTAAAGGAGAACGAGTAAGGCCAAAGTTGTCATGGTTGATGATGAAATGATTGACAATTTCACAAGTGTGATTTTTGCAAGGATTGCAACACTTGGTAGGAGGAAGGAAGCGATCGTGGGGTGGTGGCCTCAAGGGCAATGTTTTATGCTCTCTTGACCTTCATCTTAGATTTCCCTGCGAATCGTTTTTTATTGTTGTACGACTTGACAGTGTTGCGAAATTTGTAAACTTGAACATGCTCATAAATAATTGGCCTTTTTAAAAAGAAAATAATGAGGTGGCTTTTAGAGCAATGGGCCTTCCATCGTACATTTATTTGATTTTTTTTCTGTCAGTGTCATCGTGACTTCAACCACTGCCAGTTCTCCTGGCATCAGCTTTAATCTGCCCATGTGAAGCCTTGTGGGAGAGTATGAAGGCACTCTATTGAACAGCGGGTAAAGGCTTGCCAGCTGATATTTTATTAAAGCGTACACAGCTTTAGACAAATTGCGACCACAGCTATTCCTGTTTTTAAAACCTTCCCAGACTCCCTCGCCCCCCCCCACCTCCTGATGGATCGTCATCGATCCAGATGAAACGAGTGCAGATACACACGGTGTACAGAAACTTAATACGGTTAGTGTTATGCGACAATGTCTTATTTTGAAGTAAATAAGAATACGCACAAAATACTAACTCTCCAGATTACAGTATAAGATGCTCCGCCGCTAAAACCTTGTGATTGGTGTTAAAGCTCTTTGGACCTGGTCCCTCCCATCGTATCCCTTCTCCTCCCAAGCTCGTTTTTGTAACCTTGGTCTCAATTAAATTACAGCTGCGAATGCTGTTTCTTGCTGGCCACGCAACGTTTTGAGCCAGTGCCTCCAAAATGTTTTACTAAAAGCATGTACAAACCTACTGGATTGTTAGACTCGCCCCCAACTTTATATTTTATTATAAAATTCGGAAGTGGTGGGAGTGGGTTGGGATCATCTTCTAATCTGGAGAACATGGTAACTGGCTGGGTTTGGATGTAATGCAGGATTTCCTAAATAGGTGTAGTAGATACATTATATTGCCACAATACAATGTGGTTAGGACCTGGTAGTACAGCAAGTGGAGTCTCATGATCTGGCAGTACACCACCAAGTGATTTGTTGATCTATCTGTCGCGGCAGAGCTTTGTGAAGTCCCCTTGTATGCACGAGTGGATGTTCTCCCGACCTCCGCTGAATTGCCACTTCCCTAGCCAGAAGCACTTAATAATCATTTGATCAAACGTCCCAATGCAGGAACTCTGCTATGAAAGTTGCGTGCCCAAAATGGTAATTCTTGTAATAAACTTTTAACAAGTAAAACAAGTTTATTGCCGTACTGAACTATGTATTATGCAAATCGTTGTGCGGTATTATCACTCAATCTATGTAGTGGCTGTCCCCTCGGGCATGTTCCGTCCTTTGGCTGCTATTCCATCACCAGTCTCGTCCACGGGTCGTCATCACTACTTCGAGCTGCCCAAGACTGTCTTGTTTGTTCACTATCGTGTTCCTCGGTGTCCTTCCCAGCATGCCTCCATCTCTCCCATGCTGCTTGGCGCACTTCAATTTTAAGTGCCATGTGCTGTGCCATTTTTGTCGTCTGATCCATCTCTCGTCACCTGTGGGTAATATGCGCCGATTGAAAACTTGCCTTTATGGGCACGGCGGTGAACCACTTTCCGTTATTACTCGTTTACCAGTGGCCACATCTGCGGCATCAAATCTTTGCTGCCTTGTGCACTTGTTTTGATTCTGTACTTTAATTTCCTTTTTTGATCAATGGGTAAGTTCATGGTTGATGCACTTCTCTAAGCATATTTTGGTGTCTTCCCCTACCCCTCCCCCTCACCCCTCCCCCTCCTATTTAGACCCCGCCCCTTTTCAGGCTCCACCCAAACGCAGGCTCCGGTTTGTTTTTCGTTCTTCTGTTTTAAGGGTGGTGCCACTTTGTACTTTCCAATGACACTTGGAAACTCTGGACTCGGACAAGTTTATCTGTTGGATGGGGGCTACTGGTAGCGGTGGTGTAGGGAGGGGGGGGGTATGCATTTACAGGTGTTGGAGAATGTGAGTGTTGGCACAAACCCGACCTACCCAGGTTCAATTCGTGCTCTCGGCCAACACCAGTGACGAATATCTGAACTGGTTCAGGGCCTCCCCAAGGCCGGCTCTCCCTCATGAGTACTTGGTGCAGCGTGTCAACATTTCCACGAGGGAGACGATGGCGGCCGGGCATGGTGCTGACCACCGACTCGTATGTCCCGTAGAGTACTTGTGTAATATACGACTTCCACGGTACGTTGAGACTTGCGTCCTTTCTTTAGTTAACTGCTCGGCTCCGCACTCTCTTTTAGATGGTCACCCTCTCTCTCTCTCCTGCCGCATGCACGAGCTCTCTGCTCCTCTGTTCCTGCACGGCTTCTCTCGCTTCCCCGCGTACCGCTGGTCGACGGCACGCCGGGAATCGGGAACACTTCGCCGCGGCTGCCACGTGGTCGGTCGCTGACGAGATGGCGGCGATGCAGTCCGGACCCAGGCTTCCACACTGAACCCCTAGTCCTCTTCCTGCCTCTCCTTATATCCTCCTTGGTGGAGCGAAGCCCCGCCTCTAACCACGCCCCCTTTCAGAACCTTCTCGATGGTTCCCGCATGTAGCCCTGAGTTTCTTCCATGAACTTTGGCCCAGATCGAACCCGTAGCCCTGATTGGCTATGACCGATGCGGCAATGCCTAATGCAGCCCCCTCCATATGTCGGTGTGCTCTCTCATTACACTTGTATAATTGTACATTGCAGGTACGTTTTTTTACCAGGTAAGGGCCCACGGAGCTATATAGCTCTTTCAGAAGGGACCTGGCAATAAATGATATCTCCATAAAGTGTCTTATGTGGAAATGTATAGCAGCAGAGTACTCTGCACGTTTCTAAATGTGGAGAGAAAAACCGGAGGACCTTGAGAAAAATCCATGGTGAACATGCAGACTCTATATATACAGGCATCAGGGTCAGGAATCGAACCCACGACCTCCTGTATACCAGGTGAGGTAACATCTTGCCACCGCAGTGCCCTTGATCCTAATAAGAGCTCTATATATTATGTATATATACACTGCACTTGTTACCAAAGTCGCCTAACTGACACGCACGTCTTTTGCACGAATACCATATTCGCCCTGAGCCCTGTATAATACCTTGCTTGTAGCATGGGTATCGTCTTCACCTGAAACAAACTAATGCTGTATGGTATATCATACTGGTCACCCTTGCCGTACTATATATACAATACTATATAAATACTATTGTAATAGCACCTTAATCTCCTGAGAGAAAGACTACTATGACCGTTTTTCACCGTAGCACGTGCGCACCTGCTGCCACGTGTGCCCTGCACTGCGGCTGCGGGCAAAGGAACTTGGCACCCAATGAAAAGATTCCCTTTAAAAACGTCGGGTCGATCGTATTACGGGGTTGCACGTTTCTTTGTATGTAAACAACCGTAGAGGTATAGGCAATAAGGGCGCGGTCATGCCTCGTGTTTTTTTGACAGTTTACGCTGGTGGCAAAAATACGAAGAGTTGATTACGAGAGTTGTGTTTTTACCGGTATCCTTCTTAATATCCTTGCTAGGTATCACCGTGGCCAGAGGTGCCAGATTTTCTCAACTCGACCCATCGGCATCATTATCCCCCTTCTCGGGTCGATAAAAATGAATTCCATTTCATTATCTGCAGCTGTTGTGACCTAGCAGGCTTGGTTCACCCAACCCACAGTTGGATGAACTGGTGCTCGCCTTAGGAATATGTATTTTCCACCGATGAATGGAGGTTATCTGGACATGGACAGCAACAGGCAGTGTGGGGTGGGAGGGGGGGTCTCCCATCATGGGGACTTTGTTTACGATTTTCATGTTTTTTTAAAAAGGGGAATGGTGCGGTGGTTGACCCTGCGTTATGAATCTGACCTCTGAGCTTTCCACCGTCGGTGTCATCACCTCCTGAACGCCGTTGGTATTACCCAATATGATTCCCAGCCACGGCTAACATTGGTGGCGAACGATATCTGAACCGGTTATGGGGTTCTGGCCACACTGGCCAGTGTGGTTTAAAGTACGGTGCAGCGTGGAAGGCCATCCAGCAGTAGTAGATCGACCGAAATGGCTGCAAGTACGGTAATTTTGGCGTTAAGGGATGAAAACCAAATGGTGATGAATAATGACAGTGACGGCCAAGGTATGGAACACGCCAGAGTACATCGACCGATGAGATGGAGTTATAAAATCTGCACTGTTCAAGTTCTATAGGGGTGAATTATTACATTGCAAAATCGCAGCAGTGGTTTGCTCAAGGCTGACTATCTGTTATTGCACAGTGGGGAGGGGGGAGGGGAAGCAGGATTTTTGTGTGGTGACTGGGGGGGGAGTGGTGACTTGTGCAGAGTTTGCGAGTGCCTGTTGCCACCCCAGACATGCGGTGCAGGTAAGAACCTGTCCCGTGATTATGCCCCTCCCCCTGGGCGATTTCAGTAGAGAATGCTGTGTTCACTTCTCGTTGAGTGAAGTTTGGAGAGGGGGGGGGGGGTGCTATAATGGGGGGCCGGGTGGAGCAATTCTTTTAATTGGCTTGTATTTTTACAAAGATTTCTATTCCATACTTTCAACAAACCAGCTTTTGGGAGCTGGTGGTGACGCTAATGACGGTTCATGTGCAGGAGTGAGATGATAGACGCGGCACTGGAGCAGTGTGGGATTGAGACTGACGTGGAGGTCATCTTCATCCAGCGGTGCATAGATGGTGGCTCGTGATGAGGTTTTTTTTTCCCAACGATTTTACTGAACTTGATTCCTGTGTCGTGGTCAAGTCTTGTAATCAAAAGTTAGTCTACTTCCTGTTGTCCAATCCATTCCACATTTTGCACACGTACTCGGATCCGGTGACAACGCATGCCTGTATCAAAATCGGCATCAATTAATTCGCTAGTTTAAAGCAATTAACATTTTTGTATGGGCGCCTTATTATTTATATATTTGTGGAGGTAAAAAACGCCGCGGTCCCTAAACTCTCGAATCGCCTGCTCCGTGTGAACGAGTTACAGAAGTAATCTATTAATTCAAGTCAGCGTTCATGTGGGAGCAGGCGTCGCATCATTGACGTACTTCTCGACCGTGAGTTCAACGAAGTTGTTAATAAAACCGTTGTTTTTTAAAAAACTTTGTAAAGGAGTTTTTTGGATTTTGGGTGCGGTCACTAATCTTGTAAAGAGACCAAGGGCATTTTGTAGACTCTTGGAGCATTAGTTACATCCACTGAATACAGAATGGGGGAGGTGGGGGGGAGGTGGCAGCAGGGTGGGATGGGGTGATTTGGGTGGCTGGATACTGACAGAAGGCGAGAAATGTTGGTTAGTCGGGAGACGGAGGAGGTGGAAACCTGGGGGGGTAGGTTGGGGAATGAGGGTGTGGTGGTGGTAGTGGTGGTTCAGAGTTGCCATCGCTCAGCACCTCCCTAATGGGTCAGGGGGGTGACTGCTACTCGAGGCACGCTCGGCCACCTGAAACTTGACCTGCACCACTGCAGGGGTGTGCGAGTTGGTGTCGGTGTGTCAGAGTTTTTGCACGCATTTCTTAGCGCCGTCCGAGGCTGAAATATCAATGGACTGGTTTCCCCAGCTTGTAATAACAAATACGGAATACAGTAGTTAACCCAGTACCAGGTAAAAAGGGAAGTGTTTTGATTCTTCAGGGGTGTGGCAATTCTTCGCCACACACGGTTAGTTACTGGTGTAACCTGAGATTACCTGTATCTCTGCAAGTTCTGGACGGGTAACTCCTATCACCGGTATGCACAAGCCAGGTAACTGCTCTATTGGTCATGGGGGCCGGTGTGGTGGTTACCTGCCTGCGCTGGTCTTTTTCACTCCTTTCCATGAGGAATGCGGGGGCCACTCCCTAATCGCTCCCCTGACCCTCTCCCCCCAGCCCTGTGCATGTGCTAAATGCGACACAGGTGTGGAGCGCTTGCATGTCTGTCTGTGTCGGTGTGTGGTGGTGTCTTTGTGTTGTGTGTTCGTTGGTGCGGCGGGGGGGTGGTGGCGTTACCGCAGTGGCTTGCGCACTTACCAGGACGACAAGCGGCGTTCAATTCTCGCTTGCGAACGATAACAGTGGCGGATATTTGAACCGATGATTCTCTCCTAGGTCGGCTCTGCCTTGAATAATTACCTGTTGGGGTTGTGGCCCTCCAGAATGAGGCGGAGACCAGGCAGCAGTAAGGTGTGGCACTGGCCACCCGACCCTCGTGTTGTGCTGACATTCATAGTTGCTCTCTAATTGCACTTGCCATAGCAGTTTTGGTCAAGGTAATGTGGGGATCTTTGTCTTGTGTCCATTGTGCTTATCTGTGCAGGTCGTGGCCGTGTGTGTGTGTACTCGTGTGTGTTTTTTTGTATTTGGAGTGTCCATGGTGTGGCTGTACGGTGGGGCGTGGTGCTTTGCGAGACACGGGTGTGGATGCAGTGATGGGCCATCTGTGCTACAAACCCAGCGGGTTAAATTCCCGCTCCGTGGATAACATCGGTAACAAATGTCTGACCCCGGTCCTGGGCATTCCCGCTGGAGAGACAAAGGGGGCCAAGGGTGGTCCTCCTGGCCATGCCCCACCTCCCCTCCTGTACCGTGCGGGCCTTTTTAACAGGTGCTTTTTTAACAGCACCTTGCCTGCGCAATCCTAAAAGTGTGTTTGTGCATCTGCTTTACACTGGTTGTGTTTCCGATTGTTCACTAGTGTGTGTGTTTGTGTACATCCGCATTGTGTCTCTATGGGAACGTGTGCTTGTTGCTGGTGTGCCAATGTCAACATGTGCTTTGTACAAGTGCGCTTATGCTGGTGTGTGGGTCTGTATGAGGAATGTGCTAGTTTGCAGACTTTTATCTGTGGGGGTGTTGTGATGGCAGGATACACCAGAGGTGGGGGTGGTAGGGGGGGGGACGTGCAGTAAGGACATTTGGACAAGTCGTGTCCAAAACAATCCCCCTCCCCCTTGTGCTTAATGCTCACCTTTTTAATTGATGCTCACTTACAGCACACAGACCATCAGGTCTGTAGGCTACACAGGCGCTCTCTCCTTGTTTTTGTGACCGTGTGTGTGTGTAACTTCTATACAGGGAGTGGAAGTGCAGTAGTTGGTGCATTGCGCTATAAAACCCAGGGCCCACATTCGTTTCCCGATCACGACCAAAAAGTGGCGACTATCCAAACCGATCTTGTGCCTCGCTTGGGTTGACATGGCCTTCAAGGAGTACCTGGTGCGGTGTATAAACATCGGTACTGGGGAGACAATGGCCGGGCATGCGCTGTTCTGGCCTCCGTAAGTACTGCTAACAGTACTGTACTTGCCCCAAACGCCCTATTCAAGCATTATACAGGGGATCTTTGTCTTGGTGTGTGTGTGTGTCTATGTACATGTGTACAAATTCTTGGTAGGGAAACGATTTGCCCCTTGGGAAATGTTTATCTGGCTGTGACACTGACAGATCCACACTACGATGCTGATAAGCCAGGTTTAAATTCCTGGTCTTTGCACATAATCACTGGTGGGATGATGGGCCTCCTGAACCGAGTCTGTTCCTCCCCTAGGTCAACCCAGCACTAAAGTTAAAGAGTCGGGTCACTGAACTTTTTGTAAAAGAATGTGTAGGGTGCCGTGGTTATCGCAACGCACGATGAAGCTGGTCACCCGCTTCACCAACCTCTGTGCCGCGCCTTCCTCAACCCTTTCCCGTTCTGAGAAGTCTGCAAGTTGCAGGGTGGGGTCCCGTTCACTGCTGAATCTCGGAATGCGAAAGCGGATCTCTGTTAATTCTACGTAGAGGCATAGCGCTGTTTTCAAAGACCTCTCCGCAGAGAACTGTAGTGACACTGCTGCGCACAATGAGAACTGGCGTCAAACTGTGCCTCGCCTTCCCGCGTGGCAATGTGGGAACCTCGGTACATCTTCAAGTCAGAAGAAGTTATTATTTTATTAGTCCTTAAGATTACGTTCTCATGATGGATTCGGGCGAACTGTCATCGGAATGGGAAAGGGGTTAACAGGCACTTGCTCAAATCACTTTCCCCAACATTCGGCAGGGATACAGATTATCTCTGTTTTCTGTGGTGCATTATGGGCAGAAGCCTAAATATAAATAGAGCTTATTCTTCGGCCCATTGAATTTCCATACTAATATCCATTGGCCTATTGGCTATGTGGTGTGTCAAATTCTTGTTCTACATCTGTGCCTCTCTCCCCCTCTGCCTTTTGATAGGTGCTTGCTCACAGCACGTTTTGTCTTTGCCATTTTGTTTTACATTCCATGTCGGTCTGGCTCGTGCTCGGCCCTGTCTCCCTCGTCCCTGTGCCAGCGGTGAAACGGTGGCCGCGAGTTTCCGGATACCGCGATCCGGGGACGGGCGTGGTCGGACACGTCCTGCTGTGGCGCAGCCTGCCGACTTAGAACTCCTCGGCTGTGTCACCTCCTTGCTCATCTGTCTGTGCCCTTCTTCCTGTGTCTACCTGTCTGCTTGCGTCTCTGCTTGGTCGTTTGTCTGTCTGCCTTGCAGTGTGTGTGTGCACACATCTGGCTGTAATGATTGTGTGTTTGCCTACCTGGCTGTGTGTTTATGTGGATGTTTACCCATTTTGTATTTCCACCTGTCTGCCTGGCACGTCCATCAGTCGAACGGTGTATCTGAATCTTGCCTGCCTGCCCGTCTGCCCACATTCAAATGCCACCGTCCACTGCTTGCTAGTTTTTACCTAAACGCTACAAAAAACAGGTTTTCACCAAGGTACAAAACCTCATGCATGGTCTGCTTGACTACGTGCTTACCTGTCCGTTCGTCTCCCAACGCGTCCGCCCATTCGTCCCGTGCGTGTTTGAGCCGTGAGGTGGGCGTGTGTCTCCGAGATGCATGCCCATATTGGGCGATGTTCTCCTGGTAGGGTTCGGGGTGTGGTGCGCGGGGGAGAGACGAGGTGTGTGTGTAGTGGGGGTAGGGTTGTACAAGGTGTGTGTGTAGTGGGGGTAGGGTTGTACAAGGTGTGTGTAGTGGGGGGTAGGGCCCCGTTCCCGCTATGCTGTCCCCCCACCTCTACTTTATAATGTTGTTGTGGCTGGGATTTATTACAATTTTCATGTGGCCTTGAAGGTGATGTCATGTTCACGCGAGGAAATTTGTGGTTTCTGCAATAAGTCTTGGGAGTAAATGAAATGGGTTTTTGTTTAAACCAGTCATTGTCCTCCAATGATGATTGATGGTGGTGGTTAAGCTGCTGATGCTCTCTCTGGTGGTGGTTGTGCACTGGCGATGGATGAATGGTGTACTGGTCTCGATGGTAATTATGGAGGGGGATTGCCCTTGGATGGTGGTGATGCTGGTGGTTGCTGCCAATATTTATTTACGGTGATTCTGATTGTGAATAAAGTTGCTGCTGCTGCTGATTTTTGCTGCTGGTAACGGTGAGGGGGGGGGGGCAACCAGACGACACGCATTCTCGACCCTGGTCTCTTGTGCACGTTGCATCACCCAGACGGATCTCTGTAATATTATTGCATGGTGCAAGCCATGCCGGCGTGACCCATTTTTGAAGGCGAATGCTTTGCGAGGTGGTAGAGTTGGTTGCCATTAGCACAAGCCCCCACCGGCTTCTGAGCCTTGCTCTTCCAGCAGTAGATGACACTATATTAATCTTTTCGATTTAAAGCTTTCGTGACTGCAGGGATTCATCTTCTTGGTTCTTTCGGTAAAGTCACGTAGAAGGGAAGTAATAAAATAATAAAAATAAAACATAATAAAACAATTCTCAATAAAAATTTTTTATTTTATTTTATATGTTTTATTTTTATTATTTTATTACTTCCCTTCTACGTGACTTTACCGAAAGAACCAAGAAGACTATATTAATCTTTACGATTGGTACACATCCAGCAGTGGATAAGCTATGGCTGCTGTCATGTTACTGTGGCGATAACAATGTGATGATGGACGAGATGACTGGTAGTTGTGATGCTCCTGAATTTAATTTAATTTTATTTCACCTTCATTTTAACCAGGTAACAAACCCTTGGTTTTAAACCTCTTTTGCAAGGGGAACCTGGCAAGAAGTCGGCTAAATAATGCAATCTAAAACATAATGAATACAAATGGTGATCATGAGAATAATGTTGTTGGATTGGTGATGAAGACCATGACAATCATTCAAATGATGATGTTGCTTCTGCTGATGTCAGCAACGACCATAACCCCATAATGATGCTATGGCAGTTGTGTTTTAATTCACTGCTCTTCACCTCCTCTCCACAGACAGCCAGGCCATCGTGGATGGGAACCTGAAGCTGATCCTGGGCATGGTGTGGACTCTGATTCTGCACTACTCCATCTCCATGCCCATGTGGGAGGGCGAGGAGGACGAAGAGGAGGCCAAGAAGCAGACGCCCAAGCAGCGTCTGCTGGGCTGGATCCAGAACAAGCTGCCCGACATGCCCGTCGGCAACTTCAGCAAGGACTGGCAGAACGGGCGCGCGCTCGGGGCGCTCGTCGACAGCTGTGCGCCCGGTGGGTGTCTCTCTCGTGCACTCGGTGGGGGACGAGGGGCAGAGGTCGCAACCGGGTACCTGATACCCGATACCCGGCTACCCGTACCCAGCCGGGTACGGGTAACCGTTTGCGACCCTGGTGCGGCCGGGTACGGGTAAGGAATCAAAACCCGTTTGCGACCTCTGGCGAGGGCACAGCTGGGGTAGAGCTGGGTGGGTACAGAGCGTCTTACAGGAAGGCAGAGAGCTGGGGGTAGAGAGCATTGCACAGGCGGGAGAGCTAGAAATTCGGGGACAAGTGGGTCGATTTTTAAGTGAGTTTTGTTATTAGGTGACATTCGGGCTCAACCCTGCTTGGCTTGGGATACATTCCTGGTAATTTGGTCATGGATTGCCAAGGGAGGAGAGATGTTAGAGGCCATGGGTCTCATTGAGAGGCAGAAAAGTGGGTGATGTGTCTCAGAGCGTTTGTACGCTCTGGGCGACGCAGGAAGGGTGATCAGGGGCATGAGTCACATGCGAGGGGTGGGGTGGGGGTTGTCGCTGTTGCTTCTGTCACGTCGCCAAACCCCCGCGCTTCCTGCCGTCGCTTCCATGACGATGGGAAGTTTGTGCGAACAAATCTGCGGTGAATGCGAATTCCGGCTACGTCGAGGAACGGCCAGCTTAAGATGCCAGCAATGCTGGACGGTTCATTACCAAAATAAAAGACTTAAAAAAAAAAATTACGTTGCGGAACGAGGCAGGGATACTCTCTATGAGAGTTAATGATTGATCAATTGGCACGAAGCGAAACTTTGGTAAAAGAAATGGAATGGTGTCAAATGCTCACGTGATTGAACTTGTACATCCACATTTTTTTGCAAATTTGAAAAGGTAAAAATAAAATCACTGTAGGTTTTTGCAGTTGTCCTGTGCAGCCCTCCAATGTGCTTTCAAGTTGTCCCACATGTTTTTTCGGCACGTGTCGGTTCCGCTCCGCGTGCCGTCGTGCAGAGGAACTTTGGACGTCGTGGTAAAAACCGGAAAAGATTTCGGCACGAAATCGTTTCCAAAACGGAAAGGCTGCCTTCACTGCCACTGCTCGCCGCTTCCCTGCTCGCCAAAGGGGCAAGTTTGTGTCATGTGGGTGACCGCCAAGGTGACCTTGTGGTGACCTTCCAAGGGTCCACATCGTAGCTGGGATGAGAGGCCTACCTGATGATTCCTATCCTCCACGTCAGTGGTTCTTAACCTGGGGTGCACGTACCCCCTCGGGATGTGAGATGGCCTTTCTGAGAACCAAAGGGGTGCATGCTGGAGTTAAAAGTTAAGAAACCGCTGGTACACGTTAGACTGGGGAGGAGTCGGCTTCTAAAAAATAATTCTCCAAATGTATAACAAGTGACATGACATTTACAGTTGATGCAGAATTGGCGACGTATGACTGCATACTGTGGCGACAATCCGAGAATACCATTTTAAGCATCTGAAATTTAGTAACGTGGCCTGCTTATTAGAATATTTTTCGTGTTTTTAATATGTAGTATCCCTTCCCTAACACTAGCATTCACAAACACCAAGGACAGAGGCGGAGATCTGGCACAGCGGCTCTTGCGTTTGTGCTACAAACCCAGTGGGTCTGGGTTTGATTCCCAGCCACGGTTAACATCAGTGGAGCGTGGACTAGTTGTGAACTGCCCCCTTCACCAACCGGCACTGACCAGCATGGTGAAGTATTGTCAAACGACCCCCACGAATGACGCAGCATAGAGCCCTTATTCCAGCAGTCGATTGACCGATAAGCTGCAATATATGGGGACACGCCCATGACGGTACGTGTAGACGGACACACACACGCACACATGATCACTCAATCCCCTGTTTAGCCTTGAGCTGTTGGGTAAAATTCTGTATGCAAGCCCTAACACACAGAATCCCCAGTTTATAATAATTCACAGCCTTCGGCAACCCACTGCTGACTGAAGGCCTCCCAGCTTTGATTGTGGGCATTGTTTAACCATACCTCACCATGCTGGTTGGTGTGGGGGGGGGGGCAAAAATTGCTTCAAATATAATTAGCTGCTCATGGCCAGGGCTGAGACTCAACAGCTTGCTGGATTCGCTAACAACTGCACCACCACTCCACAAGTTTTGTTAGTAAGCGCAGTCGCGCCTCTGGTCTCCACTGCGTGATACCATCGTGGGATAGGTTTACCTATATTTATTTTGTTGGTTCTCTGCCGTCGAGATATATACCGCAATTTCCTTCACTTTTGTCTCCGCCGTTGTCTTCCATCGTTGTCCCTTCACTATCGTCAGTGCTCACACCCCGAAGCGGGGGGGGGGGTGGGTGCAACGGTGACCGGGTGCGATCATAGCACAGTGATGGCCCATGCCGCCCGGTTTGTGCAGATTACATTGTGCCATCGTGGAGGTGTTTGCATGCGGTGTTATAATACGGCGTGCGCATGCGTCCATTGTGTCGGTGTCTGTGTGAAAATTTGCATGTGTGATAACGGTATTTGTTATCCCTGTGTTTGTGTAATAAGGGAGTCATTGTCGAGGTGCAGATGGATGCGTGTGTTTTTGGATGGTCTGTGTACATTTGTCGATTTGTTTGTTTTGCACCATTTGAATTGCCGCCATCCTTGACACCGGTTGCAACCTTGCTCCTTAACCACCCCTGGGTTAACCTCGGCCTAAAAATCATTTATGTCCATGCAGGTCTGTGCCCCGACTGGGAGACGTGGGATGCACGGCCCCCCGTGGACAATGCTCGCGAGGCCATGCAGCAGGCCGACGACTGGCTCGGTGTACCGCAGGTGCGCTCGCCCATCTGGATCAATCCCAGTCCCCCAACCCAGAGCCTTGCGCTTGATCATTTTTTTTTTTTTGCCGGGCGGCCCTCGCGCGCTCCTCTAATCTGCCGCTGGAGGCGGAAGCGAGGGTTGGTGGATCTCACGTGTGGTTGTTGAATACCCTTCCCGTGGGTGTCGGTGGCACATGCCCTGGCTTGCTAGGAGAAGGCGGTACAGGAAATGTGGGGCCCTTCCCACTGGTTCTCTATCTATGTCAGGGGTCGGCAACCTACGGCTCCGGAGCCGCATGCGGCTCTTTACGGGCTGCTTCTTGACGATATGTACGTATGTACAGTATGTACTCAGATGCATTGCGGCTCTTGAAATACTGAATTTTGTACCGAATTGGAAAGAAATGGCTCTTCTTGTTATTTTGGTTGCCGACCCCTGATCTATGTGATGGAGTTGCCCCTTGCATGTGTGTGTTTTCTCCTGGTTGCTCCGGTTTTCTCCCAATTGTATAAACACTCACTAAGTTGCCTGAACATGCAGGACCTCCCTGAGAAAGAGTTCAAGACTGGCTTTCGTAGATTACAAAAGTAATTAACATAATTTCCTCCTTTTTGGATCTGATTTGGTTCCGAGATGCACGTCTGATCTGGCTTGATTCCTTCCTTGCATCCAGTGCCTTGCTCTGCTCTCACCTGGATCCTTAATTGAAGGTGCACCGACTCAATCTCCCACTCCTGATCCAATTCGTTCTAAATTTAAACCCATTGTTTTGTGATGCTGCTGCTCCTGTTTTGGCAGTGGTGCACAAATGACAACCCAACATACAAGTCCAATGAGACTACCGTAAAAGGATATATAAAATCGGTGATGTTTTGTCGGTTTTTCGCGGCCGACAAAATCGGCTTTGTTCCCTTTTTGTGGAGCTTTGTGTAAGCCCTTTTGTGATTTGCGTGGGTATTCTCTGGGTGCTCGAGTTTCCTCCTGGAAGGAAAACACTCGTCAATGGAATTGGCCAAACATCCCAGTGGAGGAACCTCCTGAATAAAGTCTTGGGCTTTCCTGGATAACATTTTTCCAAAATTCGGACTTAAAAAAAATGCATTATTATTCCCCCGTCTCCTTCCTCCTGTAGTGGGTGGGGATGGTGGGGTTGGGCCCTTTCGCTCCGCTGCCAAATTCAACAACTTTCTTTTTCTTTAAAACAACAAGACGGGGGTTTGGTCGGTGCGTGCGGGACCCTGGGGTGAGAGCGGTCGCCTCTGGCGATGCTCGTGTATCATCCTCGCACCGCCGTGGACGTGAAATCAAAAACAAAAGCACCGCGAGCGAGACTCCCGCTCGCCCAGAATGAATCGCCGCTTCCTGTGGCGTTACCTAATTCCTCCGCAGCCCTGGAGGCGGTATGTGGGATTGTTTCTGCCGCTTGGCTACATCCCCTCCCGTGTGCCCACCTGCCCGCCTACTTCCTCCCACCTGCACCGCCTCTCCTCCCACACCGTCTGGCCGTGCACGGTCGTGTAGAAATCGGAGATATTATTATCATTTATTTATCTGGCCGATGGGTGAACGGGGATCTGTTTTGGCAGCTTGTAACGAGGAGGCGTAACGAAGACTGGAATGCTAGAGTGCAAAAGCCTGCCGTGCCCTGTTGTGGCTGTGGCTGCGTTTTGAGCATCGTGAGATGACAAACAGGCGCGCGCGTGTAAAACCCGTCGCCTTGTGGAGGCAGCCGTGAGGGTTGGCGGAATTGCTTAAATGTTGTGAAACTCCCTTCCATTGGGCGTCCGAGTGCTGTTTACCCTGCCCTGCGACCAAAGCGGTACAGAAAATGTGGACTCTCTCATCTGTTCCGTCTGTAATGGGTGATGGTGTTGCCCTCTCTCGCGCTTGCTTTGGCTTTCTCCCGGCGCTCGGGTTGCCTCCCACGTGTATAAACACTCATTAATTGGCTGAACATATTTTTAATTTAGAGGCGAGTTGAGCTTGGCCAATTGTTGGTGGTGCCGTCTCGCTGCCTGATTTGGGGCCTTGGCACTTGTGTGGCTCCTCCCCGAGTCGTTCTTTCCCCACGAGCGAGTGACGACTGGTGCTACGGTGGCCCATTACAGTTCTCATCACTTGCAAGGAAAACCATTTTTAGACCTGTTGGCATAATTCATGTAACAATTCCCTGCTGCTTGCCTACCCCGTGCGATTTGGTTGTCCATGAATTGCTGGCTGTAGTTTGATTTTGAAAATATTTATTCACCGCATTATTTACTACGTGCGTTGTGGATGCAGGATCTTATTTGAATGGACACGACATCATTTGGTGTCACCTGTTGTCCCCAGTCCAGGCTCAAGACCTTTTTTTTTTTTTGTTCTACCCATGGCCAACCGCTTCTCTGCTATTTATGCGCAGCCTGTTTGGGTGCTTCCTAAATCAACGTTGTATTGCTACATTGCTTATCGCTTTATTGACAAAAGGCTGATAGAAGTGAATGTACGGTGTTTGTACGTCTGTGTGGTCATGACAAGAGATGCCCCGTGTAGCCTATAACTGCCTGTCTGTGGGTAGTTGTGTGGTGGTTGACGCACTGCGCTATAAACCATGTGCCCTCGGTTTGATTCCCAGCCATTGCTAACATCCCTGGAGGACTTGGCCATCCCCTTGGTCATCTCGGCCTGAAATGAATATCTGATCCATTTGTAAAAAACATTAGCACTGGGGATACTAAGGGTGGCTTGGGATGGTGCGATCCACAACCCCCTCGTGCACTGTGCCGTCCTTCATAGGTGCTGACTAACGGCACTTTCCCCAACATTCTGTAGGCTGCAGTGGAATATTTGTCTCGGTGCGGTGATGCGCCTGGACGACTTGTCCGAGCCCCGATTGTGACCTGGGATTAGCGAGATTACCTCGGATCAGACGACTTGGGATTGCTCAAGCTGTCGTTTAATGCCCGCCAACAGCACTTGCCCGAACGGTTGTTTTATTTCTCCGCGTAAAACATTATTTAAATTTTTACACTTTATCAGCCACCACAACCTTCTAGGAGTGACCTTTTTATTTTCGGTATCATTCATTCAACACACGCAAAACTCTGGACCGGTTTTGACATTTGTCTCGCCAGTATTGGGCTTACTTAAATGAATACTAGTGAGCTGCCAGATGTTTTGGAGGCACAGAAACCCCTCCCTTAGATATGGGTCCTAGTTTGATGCAAACCTATACAGTATTCTAATACATAACATCGTCATTAGTCGTTGTATAAGCGAGCAAATGTGTTGTTTGTGAACAAGGCAGGAATGGTTGGTGTACTGGAATGAACCCTGAGCATATTCCTTCTCACAAGCAACATTAGTGTGACAAGTGTCTGAACTGGTACCGGGCTCCTCGCAGGTCGACTCTGCCGTAAATGAGTCACTGGTGCCGTGTACTGGCCACTCCTCGTGTACTATGCTGGCCTTTTGGAGGTGTTCTTCAAACTACTATTGGCATAACAGTGTTTAAGGCTCTAGGGGGAACTTTATCTTTGTGAGCAAACAAGTGTGTGCATGAGTAATTCCTTTCTCTCGGGAGCCATTGTTTTCCTGTCTGGTTGTGACCAGCGTCGTCTGGAATCTATTCCCCGGCTATTTTGTGCTGCTCCAGACCCTGGGCTTGAACTGGTGGCCTCTCATTGACAATCCGACCAATCTCAACGCGCTGTGTCGCAAACTCCCACCCCTCCACCCTGCTACTGCCACCTAAACGTGCACGGCTTCCTCGCTGATGTGTATGTATTCCCCGCCCCCCATGCTATCGTGGGGTGTTGGATGCTTCATATTTGCATTGCAAGGTGTGACATTTACAACACATCCATTGAGGTTATCAAACCCATTCAATGGTCTCTTGTGGAAGTTTGGATGATAGTGATGCCGTCTGTGAATCCGCTGTGCAGGGGGCAGTGTTGGAGTGATTGACGGTCTAGCATTTTGCGACGTGTAAATTCTAATTATCATTGGTCATATGCTTGAGCAATATATCCCTTTTGCATTTTTGCAAATGGTCTTTTTTCTTTTGGCTTGTCACTCAAATTCTTGGGTAATAACTCTCGGATTAATTTGCCCGTTTTTATTCTCGATGGAATCCTTAGGATGACTACTTATCCGGCGAAGGGCGTTCTAGACAAGGGGGCTGCAGAGAATTTCATGCGGAGCCATAACCTTGAGCGGACTTGCTGTAGTGGTGGTCCTGTGTGCGTGTGCTCATGCGTGTCCATGTGTGTGTGGTCGTATTCCAGGTGATCGCCCCGGAGGAGATCGTCGACCCCAATGTGGACGAGCACTCGGTGATGACCTACCTGGCTCAGTTCCCGAAGGCCAAGCTCAAGCCGGGTGCTCCCCTCCGCCCCAAACTCAACCCCAAGAAGGCGCGCGCTTTCGGCCCAGGTCAGGCTTTTGTTTGGGGGGGGGAGGGGCACTGTGGGTGACCCCTGCCAGATCCGAGATGATGGCCACCTCCACCTTCAACCTGGCATTGAGCCATAGCACACCCGACCTTGCCAGGCCCTCTGACCCATCGAATCGACCAATCATCGCCCGACTGGCCACCCCTCCCATCAGTCACTGGCACAGTCGTCACCACCCAACTATCACACCCAACTCCAGCTGCCACCATCACACCAGATGCTCCTGCTCCATTGCACTTGGCAGGTCAGGAGTTTAAATCCCGGTTGGGGTCAACTTAACATGACCCTGCATTTTTCCGTCGCATGCTATGACCCCGATGGCACAATTGTGATTGAAATTAGGGGGGGCGGGGGAGAATATTTCCACTTTTTTTTTTAAAGAACGTGTGTTGTGGTGTCCATAGGGGTGGAGGCGATGGGGAACATGGTGATGAAACCGGCGGCCTTCACTGTGGAGACCATCAGTGCCGGGCAGGGAGAGGTCCTGGTGTTCGTCGAGGACCCTGCTGGGCACAAGGAGGAGGTAAGTGGCCATGCACGTGTCTGAAAAACTACAAACTTGCAAATATCTATCATGAGAAATTACATGTGACTTGGTATTGTACGATTTAAGATTTTAAAATGCATTGTAACTTTAACTTATCTGTAAAGGAATTGGTCAAAATGCCCAAATCGAGATCCTCAACTCGGGTCCAATGTCTGTGACATGTTTGGTGGTTTTGTTATTATGTTCACTTGCTGGATCAATGGTGCAGTAATTTGTGTGCACTTTGCTACAAACTCGGCAACCCGAGGTTAAATTCCTGGCCACGGCCAACATAAGTGAAAAGTGATATCTGAATCCTTTTCTGGACCATTCAAGCTATGCACACTAACCAGCGTGGTGAAGAATGGTGTAAAAAAAAACATTTTAAATAGCATTGCGAGTCCTTCAGTAGTGCATTGACATATGTTTATGTCGTTTGTACCATTTGAAATAATTGAGACTATTAAATCTCACTTTTAAATGTGTGCAGGCTAAAGTGTCTCCCGTCAAGGACAAGAACCAGACTTACTCTGTGGTCTACACGCCCAAGGTGGTGGGGCCTCACAAGGTGAGGCACTCTCTCTGCTGGGGTTTCTCTGTGCCTTATCCTGTCTCCGAGCACTCTCCTTCAAAATACTGACGCCTTCGCTGGGGGGGGGGGAGGAGGATGGGGGGAGCAGTTTCTGGGTAGGAGGGAGGGCAGGACTGAAGCGGGCTATGATCAGGCTGCGTCCAGCCTGTGACCAGTGTCGCCGTGTACGTGCCCGGGCTCTTCAGATCTATGAAAGTCGAGCTGTGTTTGAGCCTGGGTGGTGATTTTTGGGTTGGTGGTAGCCATGCATGAACCAGGCTGTCGGCCGCCCCTCTCGCCACGTGCTCCTCTCCCTTAATGCAGAGCCACAAAGGTCCCAAATCCCAAGCGTCCAGGAACAAACGCTGCCATTTTAAAATTTGCAATCGATAAGAATGCATATGTTTTGAATGGAGGTAAGGTTGTATATGAACTACGGGAGGTGTTGGGGAACAGACACTGGGAGGGAATTCCAAAAAATTGAGCCATGTGAGGAAAGAAGTGGAAAGTGTTTTTAGAGCTGCAGTGTCGTGGTGGTTGAACAACGTTGTGGATGAGACTTCACAGTCAGTCTGGTAGTCCTCTGTGTGTGAAGGAATCGATGCGTGAAGCTCACGTGGAATATCACCCACAGTAGTAGCGATTTTGAAGTGTTGGTGGGTGCATGAGGTAGATGGGTGGGTGAAGTGTTTGTTCAACCACCACACTGCAGGTCAAAACAGTGTGGATGAGACTAGAGTTAACCTGGTAGATCGAGTACTCCAATATGGGAGGAGGAAACGAAGAGTGGCTTTGACGGGAACTGTGTAACCCCAGTAGTGGCGACAGAACTGGAGTTTGTCCTTAACGTGTGTGTGTGTGCACCCTGCAGGTGACGGTGCTATTTGCGGGGCAGCACATCAACAAGAGCCCCTTCGAGGTGTCTGTGGCCAAACCCCAAGCGGATGCGAGCAAAGTGACGGCTCGGGGGCCTGGCCTGGAACTCAATGGCGTCATCGCTGGGAAACCCACGTACTTTGACATCCACACGGCCGGTATGACTCGCACACGGCTTGACCAGCATGGACGCTTCCCCCACACGGCCGGCATGGATGCTCCCACAATCAAATCGATTCGGAGGCTTGCGATGCGTGCATCATGCATGGCAAGAGTGGTTTATTCTCAATAGCAAATCGTATGCGCCTTGCTAAGCTAATGGAAAGAACGATTTGGAACGTACGAGAGTGACGACAAAGATGCAGGTACAAGCTATCGATTCTAGAATCGGGGGAGGGATTCCAAAAAGGTGAACATCACGTGACCAATGCTCTACCCCCCCCCCCCACCAGGTGCGGGCATGGGAGATGTGCACGTGGCGATCACGGACCCGCGGGGACGCAGCGACACTGTGGACGTGGAGCTGGAGGACCGGGGCGAGAGCGTGTATCGCTGCGCGTACCGCGCCGTGCTGGAGGGATCGCACAGCGTCGCAGTGTCCTACGGGGGCACCGCCATCCCGCGCAGCCCCTTCCCCGTCAACGTCGCGCAGGGTGAGCGTCGCGCTTCTCACCCAGCCGTCGGGTGTCATCGGGCCCCCTCCACCCATGCTCGAGATTTGACTGCAAAGGACCTTCCTGGTCTCCTGACGACTTCTCGCTGCGCTCTACGTTCTTTTGTGCTCCAGCGACCTGAGGCTTTATGTCATAGGCGCATGCAGCACTTTCCCCAGCAGCCCGTGTAAGGCTAAAGGGGGCAGGGGGAATATCTTTGTCTTTATCGTTGTGTTTGTGCATATGTGACTGTGCCGAACAGCAAGCCATGCGAGCGCGTGCCGCGCCACGGGCAGAGGCCTCCAGGTCAAGGGCGTCCGCATGAAGGAGGCGGCTGACTTCCGCGTCTTCACGCAAGGTGCCGGCACCGGGGAGCTCAAGGTGTCGCTCAAGACCCCAAGTGAGTCACGCCGTCGCTTGGCCAGTGGCATCGTCGCCAACGTCATCGTCGCCATTACTGCTAACCTTAACCCCCAGTCGACCTTGGGTTGGTGGGAGGTTCTGCACGTTCTCTTCCGATGGACTCCAGAGTTTGTTTGGAACTCTCCTCTCTCTCCCCCCACCCCCATGACATCCGTACTGTTGACTCCCAGAACAATAACGATTCCGCAAACATGCATAACTAATAACTACATGGCTACATAATCGCATGACTACACAAGCGCATAACTGCAAAACCATTTGAACCCACTACGTCACGGCGCATGGGCGGGAATGGGCAGCGGTGAGCCTGCTTCCTTCCCACTCCTCACCACCCCCTCCTCCCCCACCCTGTGTCACCTCCTCAGATGGGCACGAGGAGCCTATTCGTCAGAAGGCCGGTGGCGATGGCGTATATGCGTGCGAGTACATGCCCAGCGTGCAGGGCAAGCACGTGGTGTCAGTCACCTGGGCCGGCCAGCACATCCCCCGCAGGTACGCACGCACAGTGACGCGCGGCGTACACGCCAGCACATCTAAACACGTGCGCATGTGTCTGCATCACATCATCCTTGTCCACGATTATGTACTGGCGTGTGTGCGTGTTTATGCTCATTTGTGCAAGTGTCTCCGTGCGTGGACGTGGTGTACTATTGTGCATTCCTGTGTGCGTCTGTGTATGCACTCGCCTTCATTCATAAGTGCTACTTGCTAACAGCACTTGCCCCAACATTCTATCGAAGGCTTTACGAGGGGTCTTTGTCTTTGTGCTCGCCTGTGTTTTGAGTGTGCGTGCGTGGGCAAGTTTGCCTGATGATGATGATGCGTGTGTTTGTGCGGTGCAGCCCCTTTGAGGTGGAGGTGGGCCCCCCCGCGGGGGAACAGAAGGTGCGCGCATGGGGCCCCGGCCTCCGCTCTGGCCTCGTGGATCATCCGGCCCATTTCGTGGTGGAGGCCATCGGGGATGACATCGGCACGCTCGGTCAGCACCCACACCGATAAATACAAACGAGAGCATTTTGTTGTCTGGCCTGGTGGCTCGGGGGGAGTGGGGCATTCATAATAACCATGTTGGAGATGCTGAGCAAGCAACACCTGAGGTCCTGGATTTGATTCTATGTTTGGCGTGGTGGCGTATTTGTTGAGCGTACTGTTTTGGACTTTGCTAGTACACTGTACTCGCATGAGGCAGTCAAACAGAGGGGCCAAGCAGCCAGGCGTCCTAATGGCGCCCCCTTGTGTACTGTGCCGGCCCTTCATAGGTGCTCTCTAGCAGCACTTGCCCCAGCAGCCTGTGTAGATTTACACGGACGACTTGTTATCTATTATTCTACTGGCACGATCGTGCCAAGCCGGCGCGCAAGGCTCTCGCCGTACACTCCTTTCCCCACTGGTTATTTTCCGTTCTGAGTTGGCACTGACTCGTGACAACGTTAGCTTCGCAGGGCATCTGGCTCGGTAGAAAGCAGGGCCATGGCCGACACTGACCATTTTCATCACGCGTTTTACGTTCTTTAACACGGTCTAACGTAACTAGTCGTTAATTGCGTCGGCGGGACTGCTCTCCTTCTGCAGTGGTAAAGCAAACGTGGCATCTCCCCTGAGCCGCACTGGGCTTGACTGTGGCCCTGGCACTGCTCGGTTGTATGGTGGAAAAAGAGGTAATGGTCTGGTGTGCCCGCACGCATCTGTCCGTGTTGGCGTGATGCAGGCTTCTCCATCGAGGGCCCGTCCCAGGCGCGTATCGAGTGCCAGGACTGCGGCGATGGGTCTTGTGACGTGGTGTACTGGCCCGGCGAGGCCGGCGACTACGCGGTGCACGTGGTGTGCGACGACCAGGACATCAAGCACAGCCCCTTCATGGCCGAGATCGTCGCGGCTCCTGCAGACTTCCATCCCGACAAGGCACGTGGGGGTGGTTGAGGGGGGTGGGTGGTTGAGGGGGGGGGGGCATTGAAGTGCAAGGCACGCAGTGGGTACAGGGGTTGTGCGAAGTGGGTGAGGGCGTTGGTGTACAGGGGATAGAGGGAACATGGGGGGGGAATGTATGGGGTAGGGGCATGATGTTGGTGGTCACGGGGGGGGGGGGGTGGGAATGCAGAGTGGGTACAGACTGAGGAGACGAGGGTTGTGGAGCAAGGCGAGTCCTGGCTGACCATATATCTCGTAGCGGTCACGAGGTCACGTAACGTGCGTGTTCTGCGGCGCAGGTCAAGGTGTTTGGGCCGGGCCTGGAGAGCGGCAAGGTGGTGGTGGGCAAGCCCATTGAGTTCACGGTGGACGCACGCGCGGGGGGCAGGGCCCCCTTGAAAGTGTACGCACAGGTAAGGGCACCACCTACCCCAAACAGCCCCTGCTGACCACACGAAGCGGTTGTGTCCTCCGTTATTTGTTGTCACTGGGTGTTAGAGACCATCTTTGGCATGGATCACATCTTTGCCCTCTCTTGTGCTGTTGCAATCTCCTCATCCTCCTGTTTGTCATCGTTGTCGTCCGGTCCAGGATGCGGAGGGCGCCCCGATCGATGTGCAGGTGAAGGACAATGGCGACGGCACGTTCCTGTGCCGTTACACGCCTCGCAAGGCCATCAAGCACACCTTCCTCACCACATGGGGCGGCGTCTCCGTGCCGGGCAGCCCCCACCGGGTACGGCTCCCCGCTCCCTTCGCCGCCGTGACGTTTGTCGCCGACGGCGCAGGACACACAGCGCGCCTCCTCCTCCACCCTCTTGCTCTCTTCCCACTGCTCATCTGTTCGCTCGCGTTTCTGAAATTCACGGCCCTTCTTTACTGTGACAGGGATGTTGTTGTTGACCCATGTGCAATCCAACAGTGGGTTTTGCCGCATCGCCCTCTGCCGATTTTAAAATCTCACCTCAGCACTGTCCCCCACCAACACCTGTTTCTACGCGTGGTAGTCGTGCCCAACCAACAAGCGCTGATCGTGCTCAACCCGACTTGGCTTCCGAGATGTGGCGATTGGGCGCCTTGCAGTTTTGGCCGTAGATCACGCAGACGTAGAAATTTTGAACCCTTGAGTCGTGTGAGAGAAGTTGGTGCTATTGTGAATGGCGCTACAGCCTCTGCGTGAGATCTGAGAGGGGGGTATAAAGTGGGGGGGGGGGGGGGAAGCATCTTGTCGTGTCTCCAGACCCCCCCCCTCCCTGAGTAGTGACCAACATCCGTGCACGATGTTCAGCACAACCGTGTATGTTGATGCACTGTGTGAGCCTGTGTGCAAACCCTTACCCGCGTGTGTGGGTGCGCGTGTCGTCAGGTGACGGTGAGCAAGGGCAGCTACCCGCAGAAGGTGAAGGTATCCGGAACGGGCGTCGACCGCTCCGGCATCAAAGCCGGGGAGCCGGTGGAGTTCACCGTGGACTGCTCGGAGGCCGGGGAGGGTGAGTTGCGGCACAACCGAGCGCACTTACTGTGCCGCCAGCGCGTACCGTTGTACCACGCTCACCGCTACGACTCCCCCACGTTACCCCCCCCCCCCCCCCCTTCGCCGTGCAGGTGACATCAGCATCGGCATCAAGTGTGCGGCGGGGCTGCTGGGCCCCACCGAGCAGGACCTCGACTTCGACATCCTCAAGAACGACGACGACACCTTCACCGTTCGCTACATGCCGCCCGCCGCGGGCCGCTACACCATCATGGTGCTTTTCGCTGACCAGGTGACTGCTGGTAGTGACCGTGTCCGTAAGTAGTATAGTGCAGATGGTGGTCGGGACGCTAGTGGGTTTGTTGATGGCTAGGCTGGTGATAATGTAAATTGTGGGGAGTGATTGAGCAGTGGTTAGTGCACGGTCCTATAAACACAGATTTTGTTTTTGGTTGTGGCCAACATCTGTGTCCGAAATCTTTTGAACCGGTCCAGAGACGCCTCCCTTAGAGAAACTCACAGTAGAATGGAGATTGTAGTTCTAAGGGTGGTGGCGACGGTAGCTGTTGTAGTGCTTTTGTTAGTTTTGGTGAAGGTGTTGTGGTTCTGGTGACCTGTGTGCCGCTGTTCAACGAGCCGCCTCTAAAGCTAACGGGCAATGCCCCCCCCCCCCCCATTTCACCCCTGCAGGAGATCCAGCAGAGTCCGTTCCGCGTTAAGGTCGACCCCTCCCATGACGCCTCCAAGGTGAAGGCCGAGGGTCCGGGCGTCAACAAGACAGGTGGTGACCTCCTCTTCAGTATTCCCCTCGAGCACTCAGCGGGCACGGCTAATATTCTTGCGGTGATGTACTAATGTCGTTGGTGGGCAGTTTTAAAGTAGCGGGCCTCATGGGCCATGTGAAATTCTGTAGTCTCTCCGCGCCTGCTCTAAAACTTTGCTAATTCCAATGTTGCACTGCTGTCTCCCTCCTCCACCCACACCTGCCGGGGACACACAGGTGTGCAGGTGGGCAACCCGACGCACTTCAAGGTGTTTGCGCAGGGGGCCGGGCGGGGCAAGGTGGATGTGGAGTTCACGGGTGCTGGCAAGGGCGAATTGGTGCGCGACTTCCACATCCGGGAAGAACCGGGCGACACCCACAGCGTGGAGTACACACCCTTGCAGCCGGTGAGGGTCTGCTGGGGTCCTACGGGGTCTTAGGTGCTCCAAGGGTCTGTGTGTGTGTGGGGGAGCAGTATTAGCACATTGCACTAGGAATCCGGCTCATGACCAAGACCAGTGAATATTCTGAACCGGTCCTGGGCCTTCGCTAGGTCGGCTTGACCTTGAATGAGTACCTGGTGCAGCGTGTAAACATCGGCACTGGTAAGTGAGGCAGCCGGTGTGGTACTGCCCCCCCCCCCCCCCCCCAACCCTCTTGTGTCGTGCCGGCCTTCAAAGGTGCTCGCCAACAACACTTGCCCCAAAAATTCTAAGCTATTTAAGGGTGTCTGTCGTTTGTGTGTCGAAAGTGTCTATCCGCGTGTCCATGCGGCGTTGCTAATGGGCGATCCTGTGTCCGCAGGGGAACATGGCGGTCGCGGTGAAGTATGGGGGCGACCTCATCCCGCGCAGCCCGTTCACAGTCGGCGTCACTCCGGCCGTCGACGTCTCGAAGGTTCGCGTCAACGGCCTCGACAAAAGTGAGTGCACACAAGCACACGCTCGCAGTCTCGTCCATCACGGTGCCGTTGGCTTTGGGGGTTTGTGACACGGTGATGATACGCTTTGCTACAACTTCATTCAAGTGACTATAATGTCTTGTTTTTACAAACCTAGATTGTTTTTTTCCTTGAGAAATGTTGCATAGTTTCGTTTCCTCCCTTTGCATGAAAATCAGATGTTAAATTTAGTTGAATCGCTGTGGGGTTACTTACCTGCAGACTGCCCATATGCCAATAACATTCTGACAGGTGCTCGTCAAGGCCTTTTTAAATATTGGTAGTTTTACTATGGTTCTTGTGTGTTTGTGTATTGTGTAGTTTTGTATCCAATTGGCATCGTAACCTTTGGGCAATTTGCCAGCATTGTTTTTAAGGAAACCCGACTTAGCTGATTGGACACTGACTGCCAATGCTGGTCCATGGTTTGCTTTTGTTGACCATATGCTGCTGATGAGAGATGCGTTCCCAGAAGGCTGTGGCCAATGAGATTTTTGTGCAGACATAAATGTGGGAACTTGAAAGTGTTCTGTTTCCTTGGTTATCTTGTTATTTATCTTCTCTCGACACTTGATGGTTATTTTGCATTGTGATTGTGGAGACGAGAGCGAGTGTTTGGTTTGTGTTGTTACTCGTGCATTGCCCTCATCTGACTGTCGCATCTCCCTGAACACCCCCTACCCTTCCCCACTACAGAGGCGATTGTTGGCCAGGAGTTTGTGTTTGCGATTGGGAAGCGTGGCGCGGGGGGCCAGGGTGCCCTGGACGTGCACGTGGCCGGGCCGACGCGCCGAGCTTTGCCGTGCCACCTGGAACCGGCGCTCGAGGGCTCCGAGTGTAGCTTCACGCCGCGCGAGGCCGGCACACACCTCGTCACCGTGAAGTATGACGGCGTGCCCATCTCCGACGAGCCCTTCTCGCTCGAAGCCGCGCTCCCGCCCGACCCCTCCAAGGTGAGGCCTTTGCCAGGCCCGTGGAGGCAACGGAACAAGGATGGCCATGTTACAAACCACTGCCATGACCTCAATCCTACGGATATAGAATCTCGAGGATTCATAGCAAAAGTTTCTATGTTCCTCGAAGTGACCGTGACCTAATGTGCCATTAAACTGAACTATGTAAGGCTACCAAACAATCTTGATTTTGTCCCCAGTTCAAAGATTACCGGCTTCATACTCTACTCATGCTTACAGGCAAAGGAGCAGGGCTTGCTGTGGAGTGTGTAAGGTTTGGCAGAGTAGGCGGAGCCTGTGAGCAGTAGGCAGTGTCATATTTGGAATGAGCTAAGGTGACCACGAGCTGTGGGTTGGGCAAGGAATTGCGTGGGTGCGTCTCCATAGAAGAATATCGGTAACATTATGGGCCATGGCACTTCTGTTTTTTACTTGTTAAGGTGGGGCGGGTCTGACAAAGGAAGTTAGGTGGGGGGGGGAGGCTGTCAGCTTGTATCCTCCATTGAGCCTCCCAGAAAAAATGCGATGTGATGTTTCCACAACGTGGTGTGCGCAGGTCCGCGTGTCGGGCCCCGGGCTGCAGTCAGGCGAGGTGGGCCGCCCGGCGCAGTTCTCTGTGGACACTCGCGGCGCGGGCGAGGGCGGCTTGGGCCTCACGGTGGAGGGCCCGTGCGAAGCTCGCATCGAGTGCGAGGACAACGGCGACGGCACCTGCTCCGTGGCATACACGCCCGCCGAGGCCGGCGAGCACCTGGTCAATGTGCTGTTCGCGGGGCAGCACGTCCCGGGGTCGCCCTTCCGCGCCCTCATCCACCCGACCTTCGACCCCTCGCGTGTCGTGGCGTCTGGCCGTGGCCTGGAGAGGTCCAAGATGGGCGAACCGGCCACCTTCAACGTCGACTGCTCGAAGGTGAGCGGCGCGGTTTGCAGGGGTGGAGGTTACCGGCGTCGTGGACAAAGTAGTTGGTCAAGTTTGTTTAGTTCAACCAGGATGATCTGTTAGATAAGTGAGTTTATATCACTTTAGCGAACAATCGATCCTCAAGCCACGGCACGAATGCACAACCTCCAAGATCTGCCCCGACTGTATGGCACCACCTATCTTACGTTGGTCGATTTGCGCCGACCCCTTGTGTGCGTTGCATCCAGGCCGGCGATGGAGACCTGGCGGTGGACGTGCTGTCGGATTCGGGCATGCGTGCCGATGTGAAGACACGGCGCGGGCCCGACGGCCTACACGCCGTCACCTTCACACCGGTCACGCACGGCCCGCACACCGTGTCACTCACGTACGGCGGGAAACCCGTGCCACGCTTCCCCGCGAAGGTCGCGGTGGACCCCGCCGTCGACACCAGCGGCATCAAAGTGTCGGGCCCGGGCGTGGAGGAGAGGGGTACGTGCTGCTGGTGGGGAGCGGTGGCGTTCCCACAGTTCCCCCACCATCCCTCCGCGCTCCTGCGTGTGACCTACAACTTCCCTCCCCACCTCCCCCCCCCCCCCCCCCCCACACCAGCAGCGCTTGAATGGTTAAAGAATCCCGGAATGGGCCGATGATCACAATGAGGACAGTATTTTTTTTTCAGTTTCCTGTGATATTATATTATTGCAGTGGTGCAGTGGTTGTGTGGCGATGGTCATGTCGTAGTGATGTTTCAGGAGTGGTGTTTGTGGTGAGTGAAGTGGTGACAATGTCCCCCCCCTCCGTATTATAGTAACAACAACAGCGATTTAATGCATTTGGGTTTTGTCGTTGGTGGCAATAGTTCCGATGGTGAAAATAATCATGTGGAGTTTTGACACCAGTCATTTATTGAACTCTATAACCATAATGTGCAGTCATTGGTGGTGCTTGCACTGCTGGTCCCTCCATTGAGTTGAAATGTTGGCGTTCATGCTGTTATTGGCAGGCGTGTTCTGCGAGGCAACAACAGGCTTCACGGTAGACGCGCGGGCTCTGGGCCGCGCGGGGAACGGCGCCCGTGTCGTCACGCGGGTGACCGGGCCCTCGGGGGCCATGATGGACGCACCCGTCAAGGCCAAGGGCGATGGCACCTATGCCGTGGAGTACACTGCCTGCGAGATCGGTACGTGCTGCGGGAGGAAAGCTTTTGGTCGGTGTGGACTGTCGGCTGTGCATGGAATGTAAACTTCCACACTGACCAAAGGAAATAGAATATAGTACAATTCCCAGACTGCATCTCTCCATGCTGTGGAACAAACACAAGTTCAAGACATGGCGTTTACGACAAGGAAAAGTAAACGGGCCTGGGTAGGATGCATTACCAGAAGGGGTGATGGGCAACAGGCGAGACTGGTGACTGAATGACAGCCAAAAGAGAGCATGTCCAAGAAAACGACCACCGCGGAGATGGAGGGATGTGATCAGTCCAGGGGAAACCCATCGACTCGCATATATTAGACTGTGATCTAAATTGGATTCTTAAGTGGTAGTTGTTTCTCAACCCTGTTGTCGGCAACTTCACAAACTTCACGTGTTCCGACGCCCCGCCACCCTGCAGGTGTGCACACGGTGGACGTGCTGTTTGAGGACACGCCGGTGCCGCGGAGTCCGTTCCGCATCGCCGTCGACGAGGGCTGCGACCCCTCGCGGGTCCGAGTCCACGGGCCCGGACTCAAGTCCGGCATCACCAACCAGCCTAACCGCTTCACTGTGGAGACCAGGTGCGTGAGTTTTGTGAAATTGTATTTTTGGCCTATTCGAACTTGTGCCCATTCCAATATTGAATTGCAAGACTATTAGGAAACTGTGCAATATTAGGACGATTCCATCTGCACTCCCGTTTTCGTCCGGTCGCCAACCCTGCGCCTTATCCCACCGTATATAGGGGCGCTGGCACTGGAGGCCTGGGCCTGCAGATCGAGGGCCCCACGGAGGCCATCATCTCTTGCACGGACAACAAGGACGGCAGCTGCCTGGTCGAGTACGTCCCGGAGACGGCGGGAGACTACGACGTGCTCGTCACCTACGGCGGCCACCCCGTCACCGGTACCGCACGCACGCTCGCGCCGGACTGTGGCGCTCGTGCAGCGCGTGGGAGGGGATGTGCGCGTGCATTTCTTCGTGTGTGTACGTGTGTTTTTGAGGTGGGGGGGTGTGTACGCACTCATGCACGCCTGCTTGCATGCAAGCGTGGTTATTAAATCTTTTATATTAAGTTCGCTTGCTTGCGCGCTTACGACCGTGCAAATCTTTCAGTCGTTTTTTAACCCACTTCCCGTGATCCAATCGAGCTGACATTTTGCACACAGACTCGTTGTGCGTGACAATTTATTTTCGTGAAAATTTTTTTCCAAAATTTTCCACTTTTTAGGAAAAACAAAATTTCATATTTAATTTAAAATACCAATGTGATAAAAATGAAACTCTTACTCAAGAAAACCAGAAATGAATAATAAAATAAAACCGATGCCACGCATATAAAGGATTTATAGTGAAAAACTTTGTTTTACGGGTTATTTTTTTTTCTTGTTTGCTTATGTGCACGTGGACCTTTTGCGCATGTGGGCGTTTGTTTGTGTGGTGTGCGTGTGTGCATACGCACATGTGGGTGTATAGTTGTTAGCATCCTCCACTAATAATTTCGGTCGCCCGAAATCTGATTCTCACTCGCAACCAACATTGGTGACATCTCCGAACTGGTCCTGGGCCTCCCTTAGGTTGACTCGGGCTCCTAGGCAAACTTTACCAGCGGTGCGTGGTGCAGCCCATCTACCCCGTCGTGTGCCATGCCGGACTTGGTTGCTCGCGAATAGGACTTATCTCACGAGTGTTGAAGGCTACATGTGGATTTTTGTTTGGCAGGGAGCCCATTCCGCGTGCCTGTCAAAGGCACCGTGGACCCGAAGCGCGTGCGCATCTCGGGACCTGGCGTGGGCGGCGCCGTGCGTGCCGGCGTGCCGCAGGAGTTCAGCGTCGACTGCAGCAAGGCCGGCGCGGCGCCGCTTGAGGTCACCGTGAAGAACCCGAAAGGTGCGGCACCATCGGCACAGTTGCTGACGTCGCCGCCCATTACCTGCATCTAAGTCCTTGTCCTCTTGCCATCGGTGACCTCGCAGCCCACCCTGCCATTACTACCAACCACCATGCCGACACTGTTACTATCGTCACCGGCATCTCATCAATTCACCTATACAGTATCATTGCCGCTATAGCGGTTTCATACCCATCGTTATCCGTGCCCCCGTCGTCGCCCCCCCCCCCCCCCCCGGCTCGCCGAGTGACTGTGCCGCCCGGCTGTGCGATGGCGCGAGTAGGTGTGCTGGAGCCCGTGCAGGTGGAGGAGCGCGCGGGTGGCCTGCACGCCGTGCGCTACGTCCCCACCGCGGAGGGGCCCTACACGGTGGCCGTCAAGTACAATGGAGAGAACGTCCCCAACAGGTGATGTTGTGGGAGGTGACATGATTTAGGAGTTTTCTTTAAGCCACCGAAACACGAGCTGGGTTTGACCAGTGTCTGTGGCTGGCGCTTGCAGCCCCTACAAGCTGACGGTGCTTCCCAAGCACGACGCCAGCAAGGTGCGCGCCAGCGGCCCCGGCCTCAACAAGACCGGCGTGGAGGCCAGCTTCCCCGTGGAGTTCACCATCGACGCCCGCGACGCGGGGCAGGGTGTGCTGGCCGTGCTCGTTACGGTACGGCCCGCCCACTGCGCAGCGACACCATTACGCAGCTCATCCCAGGGTGCCACGGTGGCAAGATGTGAACTATCTTCTTGGTTCTTTCGGTAAAGTCACGTAGAATGGAAATAATAAAAAATTAACCCGTAAAAACAATTTTTCACTATAAATCCTTTATATGCATGGCGGCTAGAGTCCTCTCGTCCTCTGGCTTGAGATGGCTGCCACCATTAAGCAATTGGTAATTAAATATAATTAATTTTTTCCTAAAAAGTGTAAAATTTTGGAAAAAAATTTTCACAAATACATTGTCACGGACAACGAGTCTGTGCAAAATGTCAGCTCGATTGGATCACGGGAAGTGGGTTAAAAAACGACTGAAAGATTTGCACGGTCGCAAGCAAAGTGAACTCAATATAAAGGATTTAAAAATAAAAATAATAAAATAATTCTCACGACGTTTCGGCCATAACGCAAGCAGCCGTCCTCGGGTGGAGAACAGGTCTGTCGGGAAGACCGCGTCTGAATGAGAAGATGTGAGCTACTTCACCTGGTATACAGGTTGCTGGTTTCATCCAGACCCTGGCCGCTTGGATTTTTATTTCGAGTCCTCCGATTTTTCCCTTCACACGTGGAAACGTGCGAATATGTGGCTGCTATAAATTTCCAGATGAGCCACTTTGTTGTGCTATCATTTGTGGCCAGGTCGCAGATGGAAACTAATGTTACAAAGTTTGACATGTACGCTTATTATGGATAATGTTTGCACATAAAAATTATTAAAGGTAATATGCATGGTTTTAATGGAGGATAATAACTAATGTATAGTTTAACACGTAGGCATTGGCAACCAATATCATCCATAATATAGTTTTATTTTTAGTTAGATCGCATAAATACGTCATTAAACCTGCCACCAACTGACACCCAATTTAGTAAGGTTTGTCACATAAACAGAACACTCCAATTCATCACTAGTACAGCACACCGGTGTGTTCGAGAGCAAATCCACAACATTTAACGTCACTCGGATTGTAAATGTTGTGGATTTGGCGCATTGGCGTGTTCTGTTTGTGACAATCCTTACTAATTTGCTGTGTCGAGTGGTGGCTGGTTTAACGACACATTTACACGACGTAATCCAAAAAACTTACATTAGTAACTACTGTATAGCAGCTTCGATTTGAAGAACCATACCTCCTTTTGAAAGAAATAGTTTGCCTACTAATGACCTTAACCTTAGCACCAAGCAGTGTTACTGCAGCCCTCGCGTCGATCCAAGCCAACCGCTAAACCTAACACTCCAGCCCCAGAACTTGCCGGTCCCCAACTCTTAGCCAACATTGACCCCACAACCCCTCGCGCACCCGTGGGGGGGATCTCACAACCAAACACTAATCCAGGCTTCTTAACGACTTTACTTGCTAACGCTACCGATTTACCTGTTTATGCATTACCTCGTTTTCTTTTTAACGTGCCTGTGTGTTTTGTTAGTTACTCGTTTTACTTATTTGGCTAACCCCCCCCCCCCCCCCGCCACTCCGATAGGACCCAGAGGGGCACCCTCGGCAGGCGAGCGTGCGCGACAATGGCGACGGAACCTACACGGTGTGGTACGTGCCGGACTGCGCCGGCCGCTACACCATCGTGGTGAAGTATGGCGGGGATGAGATCCCGCTGTCTCCCTACAGCGTGCGTGCGGTGCCCACCGGCGACGCTTCAAAGTGCCGCCTGCAAGGTGAGTGGCGGTGCCATCAATCCTGTAGCCGTCGAAGCCACGACCGTCACGGGAGTCGCTTTCCACAGCTGTCACCAATGACAGCCACCAGCAATTGGGCCGAACTTGGAAGGGGTGTACGTGGCGGTGACTTAGAATTGCTTTTGAGAGGAAAATGTTCCCCCCTCCAATATTTAATCCATATTTTGCTAACGGTATCTTACTACTCTTGGCTCCCTGTGGAGCATAAGGTCGCAACAAGCCCACGCCATGCCGGGACTGTTTTTGGCAGCTTTCTCCGCTTCACCCCAAGACAGGCCCATGATCTTTAGTTGGACTTGAATGGTGCGTTGCCGTGTTTTTTACCCTTTTGGTGTCACGATACAAAGAATCTGTTAGCTTCTCTCGCCGAGTAAGATAATGCGTAAAATTTACAAGGCGAAGGGGTGAATCCTTAATTTTTGTCTGTTTTGGTACCTGAAGGACTCTATTTCCAGGCCACCGGAACTTTGTGCAGAGTGCTTTTGAGACCTGGCAACGACTACCGCCCCCTTTTTCCACCTGTTTCCGAGAACCCATTACCCACAATTCACTCCTTCGAACACAAGCCTGATGCTTAACAGCAGGTGATTCTAATTGTTTGTCTCACCCCTCTGCCCATCCCATCCCTCCTCCACGTGCGTAGCGCCAGCGACGCACCTGGCGTTGGGGCGCAACACGGCGTTTGCGGTGGACGCGCGCGGCGCGGGCAAGGGGAAAGTGACATGCCGCGTGCGCGACCCCGAGGGCCGCGAGGTGGACGTGGAGGTGCAGGAGCAGCCCGATGGCAACTTCCTCGTGCTGTACAGCGCCGACACGCCAGGGCCGTACGTCGTCACGATCCGCTATGGCGGCGAGCACATCCCCAACAGCCCCTTCCGCCTCGTGGTGAGCACCCGTACACTGGACACTCGAGCACATGCGAGTGCATTCTCGTGCAAGTGCAGATGCTTATATAAGCACATGTGCACAAAATATTAACGTGTGTACACAGACATAGTAGTACATGCATGGATCCAGTTGTCACATTTTGCCCCCTGACGAATCGCACCTTGTACAATTGCCATCTGTCAACTATCACATCTGTCAATTTCATCTTCCATCTCACATTCCCACGTGTTTTGCAGCATTTCTGATCACCCGTCCACCTGTTTGCTTGTCCCTCTCTCAACTCCAGTTTCCAGTGTACCACCAGCAATGCTGTAAATCTCATCACTCGCTCACCGCATCGCTGTGCACAACCGATTTTTTTTTGTAACATTAACCACCGTTAATGCAACACTTGATGGTAACTTCAACAAACGCTGACGGTAACGGCGGTGGTAACGGTGCCCGGACTGCGTAGGCCTCCAAGGACGCGCCTGTAGTGGAGGAGCAGCGAGTGTCGGTGAAGCAGCAGCAGCAGTCCGCTCTAAAGCCGCTCCGGGTACACGTGCGTGCGTGTCTCCCCTCGTCTCTCCCCCACATGTCCCCGGCACCTTGGCCTCGCCCTCTGAACCACCTGCCGAGCAGCAGCATGCGCCACGTGGATTCTGCACTGTGCATGCCTTGCTGGTGTCCCTCCCGCCACCACCCCCCTCCCCGCACCAGTCGGCTGACCTCTTTGTTTGTGGACTTGCCTTTCAGGGCATGTGTGGTATTTTCGAGTCTCCCGCCGCGAGATGTTTCCACTGCTCCCCTCTACTACTACTACTCTTCTTTCCTTGCCGGACCTTTCTTCGGCGGGCTGTGGGAGAACCGCGATGACGCTCCTCGGTGATGGGAATGCGAGGAGGCTCCTCCCCCCCCCCCCCGCGGTCTCGCTGCGTAGTGGAGCGGTGTTGCGTGCAGGGGGTCCGGTGTGGGCACCCACCGCTAATCTCGCTCGCCCTCGCTCTCCGCACTAACAGCTTGTGCACGTGGGAGACCGCTCTCTGCCTCACGGCTCGCCCCCCCCCCCCACAACCTCCCCTCTTCGTGATGGTGTGTTCAGGCCTCGTCTCTTAATTGCTGATTTATTTTGTTAGTACATTTTTTTTATATTAACTTGGACGTTTTTAAAACGAGCCAATACACTCGGTGATTTGTAGTGGACACGGGAAAACCACAGACAAGGGGGGAAGGCGACCAAAAACTCCGCCAACAATTGCCAAAGCTCTGTGGTCCTATATTGGGATGTTTGACCAACTCCATAAATAATTGGGTTAACTGACAGTGGTCAGAGTGATAATTCAACCTGATATTGGTTCGGTCTTGCCACCCTGCACTTACTAGCATGGTGAAGTATTGCCGAACAACCCCAATGATCAACACGGTGCGGGGGGGGGGGGGGGCTCCTCCACCAGTGGCTTGATCAAAGGATGGAAAAATATTTTAATCATTCAGTTATGATAATAGGTTTAAGTCGCAGATTTAAATTGTTATTGCTACTTAATGGGCTCAGAATGTGTTTGTCAAGTCGCATTGGTTTGGACATTGTATTCATAGGATTTTTTTTTTGCTGTCGGTTAACCAACAGCAATGAGGAAGTGGTTTTAAGGGTGTCTCGTGGTTCTCCGGAACGTGGGCGTGCGTGTCGAGTGAGCAATATTTACTGCTGTGTGTGCGGCTCTTCTTGTCTGCATGCATGAGTGCGCATGTACCCGAGGGAAACGACTGCACATTAGTTGGCGCACTTAAGAAACTAGAAGCCTCAGTTCGATTTCAGTTCGTGGGATAACGGCAGTGGCAAGTGGGATCGGAACCTGTTCAAGATCTCCCCGGAGTGAACTCTGCCTGAAATTGAGAATTTACTGCGGTGTGAAATCTCACCACCCAAGGCGACCCTGGGCGGCGTAGGGCTATCTACACTGCCGACCCCCCCCCCCCCCCTCCGTTCTCCATGCCAGCCTGGTGAGGAGGCTTACGGTCTGTTCTGTGTGCGTCTCTTGCCGCGTGTCCAGGCACAGGAGCAGGTGGGCCACGCACTGCGACCATTCAGCCTCGTCATCCCATTCGTGGTGAGGCGTGGTGAGGTCACTGGTGAGTGCAACCCGCTCCCCCTTTACCCCCCCTCCCCACACATCACCACTCGCAGCCCCCACCTCAGTCACTCCCAACTATCATTGACTCTTCATGGAGAACGCTGTTGACTACGTGTGTGTGTGTATGCATCTGCACATGGGGGGGTGAGTCTTGATCGGTCTGTGTACGTATATTGGCGTGCATCCATCTCTGTACCTGGGAAGCAGCGCAGTGGTTGGCCCGCTATGCTACCAACCCGGTGTCCCCGAGGTTCGATTCCCGCTCACGACCAACAGTGACTATTATCTGAACCGGTCTTGGTCCTCCCCTACGTCGATTCGGACTCAAATGAGTACCTGGTGCGGTGTGTAAAAACATTGCTGCTTGGGAGACTAAGACAGCCAGGCGTGGTGCTGGCCACCCACCCCCTCGTGTGCCATGGTGGCCTTCATAGATGCTCGCTAATAGCACTTGCCCTAACGGTCTGAAGGCTATACGGAGTGTCTGTCGTCTTGTTGTGCACGCGACTGACTGCGTGCATGTGCATAGGGGAGGTGCGCATGCCCTCGGGTCGCAAGGATCGCCCCGAGATCGTGAACAACGGTGACGGCACGGTGACGGTGCGCTACTCGCCCGTGGAGAAGGGCCTCCACGAGATGGACATCAAGTACGATGGAGAGCACATCCCAGGTGAGCAGCGGTGACTCCGGGCAGGTGTTGATGCACATACTGAAAAGGTACAATGATATGTCAAGATACACAGCTGTACGAGTACATAGTAATACAGGTGCATGGACACGTGGGTATACGGGCGCATGGACAAACAGGTATACAGATGCATGGATACACTGCGAAACAGGCACATTGACACATGGGTACATGGATATTCAAGTTATAGTGAGGCATTCGAGATGAGCAGCTATACAGGTATGCATGTACATGGATACACACACAGGTGCTGGGCAGTGTTGATGGTATTAGTGACCTTAAGAGAACTCCCTGAGAATCGTTACCCACCTCCCCCGCTGTTAATGTTCGCTGCAGGAAGCCCGCTGCAGTTCTACGTGGACGAGGTGGAGAGCGGGAACGTGACTGCCTACGGACCGGGCCTGAGCCACGGCGTCGCCAACCAGCCGGCCTGCTTCACCATCGACACCAAAGATGCTGGCGAGGGTGAGATGCACGTGGCAAATGCGGCGGCGGCAGTTGCACCTCCTTAACGATGTTGAGAGGTCCAACTGCCGCACCGCATTTGCCACGATGTTGAGATGTTGCCTGCCTGATGAACTGTAGCTGAAGGTGGCAGTTGCTTGGCAGAGACAGTTGGTGGCAGCTGCCTGGCAATTGGATCGGTAGCTAATGCATTGTCTTCACTCTGCCGTTACTGGTGTGTGTGGAGTAGTTTGAGCACAGTGCTATAAATTCAAGAAATCTGAGTTCAATTCCCAGCCATAGCTGATATCAGTGATTTGTGATTATGAACTTCTCCCATGGGTCAACTCATCCCCTACTTGGTAACTGGATCTATTTACTGGCTACGCCACTTCGCGTGCACCGTGCCTGTCTCAATAGGTGCTCGCTAACCCCACTTGTCCAGAGTGGTGTAGCCTACACAGGGAGAGGTGGTTTACCCCTTTTCCACCGTAACATCAGAGCCATGCGGGGTTCTTGCCAGTACTGGCGGTTTTCCACTGGCTATTTGCTGTGCCAAGCCAGAACCAACCTATTTATGCGCTGGCCTCAAAGGCATCCGAATATGGCTTTGAGCCAAACGGGGTCAGAGGTGGTGCTAATGCCGCGATTTTTTTTTCATCCGACATCAGTCGGTACACAACTCTTAGGCAGCATCACCACGTCATCGGCGTGTTTTGTGGTGTGCATCACGGTTTAAAACAACCCAGTGCCTCTGCGGATCTGCTCCGGGGCTGGCTTGGCAAGGCCCTGGCGTGGCTCTGCAGTCCTGTGGGGAGAGGGGGAGGGGGAAAAAAGAGGGACTTTATTTTTGATTTTTGTTCCTAATTCCACACCTCTTCCCTTTGCCCACGGTGAGCAGGAGGGCTGTCGCTGGCCGTGGAGGGCCCCTCCGAGGCAGATATCTCGTGCCAGGACAACAAGGACGGCACCTGCTCTGTGTCATACCTCCCCACGACGTCTGGCATCTACAGCATCGTCGTCAAATTCGACGACCAGCACATCCCTGGCAGCCCCTTCTCGGCCCGCATCACCGGTACCCCGCACGGAAATCACACATTCGCTCATGGTGTTTCCTCTGTTGGGATTTGCCGGAGACTGTGCCGGTGTGGCAGAGATGATCTGGTAGAAATCTGGCACGAGATGGCGTGACAGTATTTATCGCAGGAACTTTTTCACATTTGATACCCTTCTGCGCTTGACATTAAAACTTGCGTCATGCCATTCATATATTTTTATATAAAAATTTTAAACGAAGTGAAGTACGCAAAGACTCCATGGAGAGGCGAGCTCAGCAGTAGAGCGAGCGGCTCCTAATCAGAAGATTCTGAATTCAAATCCTCATTTGGAGATGGGCTTGGCCCATCATACCTCCCCAGGTCGATAAAAAGGGTATCACTTTGTAGGAGAATTCAACAGTAGTTGGCCTATGGACATACTTGCCCTCGTCAAAGGAAAGTGCAATTTCCACCACTGGCTCAGCAGAGTAATGGAGTCCGAGGTACTTTCCTGCATGGCTCATTTGAGCAACAAATCACTTTGCTCTTTTCCTTTTAATTTACCTAATGTTTTGTTTGAAATTGCGTTGGAGATGCTGTCGCCAGGCTCTTGGCTGTAAAGTGGAAGCAATGTATTGAAGAATCTGTGCACCTATATACCTAGCGCTGAGACTTTGAACCTGTCCCTGCGGTCGTCACCTCCTATCCCTGTCGCCCCCTCCTCTCTTCCCGTAGAGGACAGTCGGCGCCGCACTCACCTCAGCGTGGGCACTGCACAGGATGTGTCGCTGCAGATCCAGGAGACGGACCTCAGTGTGCTGAGCGCCAGCATCGTGGGGCCGTCCGGCTCCGAGGAACCCTGCCAGCTCAAGCGCTTGCCCAATGAACACATTGGTACTACTGCCACCCAGCTTGCTAGACCGTGCCGCCGAGTAGCCAGTATTGCCATCCAGTTGGTCGGCCGCATCACCAGCCAGTCGGCTAGAGGACACCAAAAAGCACACCACCACCGCCAACCAGACACACTACCACCACAAACGGCCACGCCACCAGCCGTTCACACTGCCAAACAACCACACAGCTACCCTAGGTCAGCCACACCATACTTAATAATGGGTTTGATACTTTTATTTTAATGCTACCATATTTTGGGGGGGCTCAACTAGGACGCGCATGGTGAAGTTTACCAGTCGTTATTGTACGTGTCTCAGTGACTGTTCCGTGTGTTTATGCCTGCAAGCGTTACTGTTTACGTCTGCATGTGGCGCGCAAGTGGTTACGATATTTGTTTGTGTACATGCAGGCATCTCGTTCACTCCGCGCGAGGCTGGCACACACATGGTGAGCGTGCTAAAGAACGGCCGCAACATCGCCAACAGCCCCTTCACGGTGCAGGTCGGCCAGTCCGAAATCGGCGACGCGCGACGCGTGCGCGTCAAGGGTGCCGGCCTGCGCCAGGGCCACACCGGCGACGTCTCGGAGTTCATAGTCGACACCAGCGACGCAGGTGCGTTGGTGGGGGGGCTGCTGCGTGCCGGGCAGGGTGACGATTCAAAGGTCACGAGACCACTACCCGTGGCTGTGTGCTCCCGGGCCCATTATGGTTCGTCAAACTGTTTTCGGTAAATGTTTTAATCGGATGGGCACAAGTCTGTCGCGCTTATGCTATTTGGAGAGGTGAGCAGTTGCGGTAACCAAATTGGCACCGTTCTGCCCGTAGTGAACGAGCGTAAAGTTTTTGTTGCGATTCAACAGCTATAAGTTACTATTGGCCCCACAGCAGTTTGACGAATGTACTTGACAAATATTAAATATTGTGCAAATAAGCAATAAACTTTGCGAATGAAACGATCGTGCACAATAATATTAAAAAGTGTTCGTAAGGCAAATTCTTATTTTCATTTGTTTCCAAAACCAAGCTCCAAGTCCTCCTTGGACATTGTAAATAAAATGGTAGTGCAGATCAGCAGCACTGGGGCTGATGAGCCAAATTGTTAATTCAAAGATCCTTTTGTTTTAATTTTGACCTCGTTCACATAGACTAAATGGTGCAAGATCATGGGACCTCCTTTGCCAGTACCAAAATATACTAATAGGGTTTTTCCCCTTTTTTCTGGCAACAAAACTGACACCTTTTGCAAGGAATCATGTTTACATTAACCACAATACTTGCAGTCAAATGCAAACAAAAAACAATACTCTGATAATTTATGCATTGTCCTTGAAACTGATTGGTCCACACCAGAGACAGCTTTCTTTAGAGTCTAGTCTCATATGGTGTTCGACCAGATGATGCCAAAAGGCGCACGGTTCAAAGACAACGCACTGTCAGAGTAATGAGAGCTCGGGGTGAGCAGCTACATCATGGGACCTCCTTCGACCAGATGACGCCTTTTGGCGTCATCTGGTCGAACACCATATGAGACTAGGCTCTAAAGAAAGCTGTCTCTGGTGTGGACCAATCAGTTTCAAGGACAATGCATACATTATCAGAGTATTGTGTTTTGTTTACATTTGACTGCAAGTATTGTGGTTAATGTAAACATGATTCCTTGCAAAAGGTGTCAGTTTTGTTGCCAGAAAAAAGGGGGAAAACCCTATTAGTATAAATGGTGCAAGCTTTCGAATGAACTCCCCCCCCCCCCCCTCCTGCATTGAAACCCGTGTCGCCATCTCGTGAGTTCTGCACATTTGCCACTTGTGCGGAATTTGCATGTAGCTGGTGGGGGTTCCCTTTATCACCCTTTTGCCCGAAAGCCTTGACAGGCAAGGCATTATAGTCTGACCTTTGAACTTTGACCAGGCTACGGAGGCCTCAGCCTGTCCATCGAGGGCCCCAGCAAGGCCGACCTGGACTGCGAGGAGCTGGCCAACAGCGCTTGCCGAGTTTCCTACCAGCCACTGGAGCCCGGCGACTACCTCCTCAACATCAAGTTCGCCAAGGAGCACGTGCCAGGTGCGGGCCGTCGTGACCCCTTGCGCCCTTTCTCGACCTCTGCCCGCGTAGACCATCGATGTTTCACCACCGCTTGGTTCGATTTTAAGTTGTACGATCCAGAGGTGTGATGCTCGTTTTCAAGAACCTGCTTTATTCTGTGTGTGCCCTTGCTCGTGGCAGGGAGCCCGTTCACAGTGCACGTGACGGGGGAGGGCCGCGTGATGAGGCAAAGCATCACGCGTCCGCGCCACGCGGCCTCCGTCGCCTCCGTGGGCAGCATGTGCGACCTGAGCCTCAAGTTGCCGGGTAAAGCTGCCCCTCCTCCCGAGCTGTAACCCTCCGACCCCCCTCCTTCCAACTGCGATACAATGCGCACTTGTTACTGTCGCTGGAAATGTCTCTTCTAATGAAGTTGTCAGTTTTGTTGCAGAGTGCTGTGGCGACAGACCACTTTGTAGAGTCCCATGTGATTTAACCAGATTTTGAGCCACTCGGATGTCCTCATCTTAACTCGCACAATCACGGGCATCTCCCTCCACTCGGCACGATCTCTCCTCCATGCCTTAACTCCACATTCTGATCTATAATCTCCTGTTCTCTCTGGCGCCTTTCCTGATCTCTATTCGCCAATCTACCTGAACTCGCTGTTGCCTTCCTTTCACCTCCTCCCTACTCTTACTACTACTTAATTTGTCTTTCTCCCTGTTCGCTATTACTCCTCCTCCACCTTCATCCCCCCTCCAATTCGACACCATCTCTGACTTGATACCATCTCTTCCCACATGCCCCCCCCCCCCCCCCCCCCCCCCCCCGACTCAGAGGTCAATGCGGCAGAGCTGTCTGCGGAGGTGACGAGCCCGTCGGGGAAGCGCGAGCGTGCCGAGATGGTGGCGGTGGGCGGCGGGCAGAGCGGCTCGTACGCCGTGCGCTTTGTGCCACACGAGATGGGCGTGCACACGGTTAGCGTCAAGTACCGTGGCCACCACGTGCCGGGCAGCCCCTTCCAGTTCACGGTGGGGCCGCTCGGCGAGGGGGGCGCCCACAAGGTGCACGCCGGGGGGCCCGGCCTCGAGTCCGCCGTGGTCGACTCGCCCGGTGAGAGGAGGCCACCTCGCACGTCGCACCAGCACGTCCATTTTAACATTCGTGCGCGCTGAACGGTTCCGTCTGTGCCGAGACGGTGACACACTGCCTTCGAGTGTGTGCGTGTAGATCAACGTTATTTACGGGCAAGGTATTGTTTGTTTACTCGTTGACTCGTGGAACTTCCCTGTTCCTCCGCTGCACAGCCGAGTTTACGATCTGGACGCGGGAGGCCGGGGCCGGCGGCCTCTCAATCGCTGTGGAGGGACCCAGCAAAGCCGACATCTCCTTCGAGGACCGCCAGGATGGCTCCTGCGGCGTCTCCTACGTGGTTATGGAGCCCGGTGGGCACAGGGCACCATCACCAACCACCGCACCGCTATGTCTGGCACAGCAATTGCCAACGTCGTCATTGTCAAATTCATCATCATTCTCATTCATCATCCACCACACACCCCGATTGCACCCTATATTGGCACCGCCATGATTAAACCCCTCCTCACTATCGTGAGTTGATGTCATTGCTTCAATTCCCGAGTTTGTATTAATTGATTTGTGTGGTAATTGTTCCGTGAGCTGAGATGGATACGCTTGAACCCAGATTTGAACCCAGGATCTTTTGTGGTGATATCTCTGCTATGACCCCGGAACTGCCCGACCATCATACATGAAAGCATTTCACTTTCTTTATAATATATTCTTTAGTTATTGACCCACGACTTTTTGACCCCCCCCCCCTCCTGCCCTCTGCCCCCGTAAGGTGAATACGAGGTGACGGTGAAGTTCAACGACGAGCACATCCCCGACAGCCCGTTCGTGGTGCCGGCGTCTACCTCGACTGACGCGTCGCGCCGCCTCACTGTGGCGAGCCTTCAGGTGAGGCCCCGGAAGAACATACGCTAGCGCCCAGGACCCACCCGCTCACCCCCACCCGCTCCCCCGGCCGCCAGCCTTTAAGACCCCCTTGCCTCGTTTCCTAAACTTCCTATTGCTGACACCGGCTCGTTACTCATTAATTCTTGACCCCTGACCTACTGCCCCCGAGGTAACCTCTGATGCCACAATCCTCCCACCTTGACACTTAAATGAACCTCCATGTTCTTGACATTTCAATCTTGGCCTCGGCTTCATCTCTTGCACAGACATCAACCCGAATTTTTTTACATTCCGTTATAAGTAACCCCTTTTATAATTCTCCAATCATCTTCATTCTATAACCCCATTCTTGTCACAGCCTCACACTCTACAACTTTCATCTTAACCTTTTCCCCATCTCAATTTTGCCCTCCACCTTGCACCCTTCCTCGATCATCTAGCCTTCACCTCTTCACTGCTACCTCAACTCTTGCCATCCTCGCTGTGACCTTTACTTGTCCATGACCCTGAGGCGGCCAGGGGGAAGGGGTGGGGCGCGTGGGCGTCCGGGCGCAAAGAAAGCGCCAATGTTTTTCCTGAGCCTCGTCTAAAGGCCTCTGACAGTGGCCTCACTCAATCGCCTCCCGAAGGGAGGGGGTGGGGGAGGAGAGGGGGGAAGCCCAATGTTGCAGGGGGGCCCGAGGGGCTCCAGAGACACCCATGCTGCCCTGCTGCTGCTTGGCTTTTTGTGCTGCTCACTTGGCTGCAAAGCCAGTCTGTACCCGCCTGCTTATCTAGCTTACACCCTCATCCACTCCTCTTTCCTGTGTTCTCTTCTGTTCCTGTGTGTTCTCACCCTCTTCTCTCTTCTCCTGTGCCTTCCTGCACTCCTTGCTGCTCTTATTCTTATTTTTTTTTATTCTGCTTTTGTGTCTGTCGGTGGTGGTCCCACACACTGGAGCGTTCATCCAATCTTCTATTGTACTTAAAACATTATTTCTGGGATAAGTGAATCTATTTGGTGTTCCATAAAAATCTAATCGCTAACGTGCTTCCTTGCTATTAAAGCCCAGCTGCTCTGCTGGATTGTGTCCTTACCTCTCCATATTGCTGCCCCATGCCCGTGCAGTGTCTTTACTCCCCCCACCCCCTTCCCACCTTGGCTTGGGTCCCTCTGGAGCCGCCAGCAGTGCCAGTCCTTGTTCGGCCCCTCGCCACCGTCGGCAGAAGCACCGTGTTGGGTGGCGGCCGATGCTTCTGCCGCTCACTTTGTGGCCGTAATCTGGGGTTGTTTTTCCTGGGTGTTGATGCTGTCACGGCGGGCAATGATGCATGTCGTTACCCCCCCCCCCCCACCCCCTGCCCCGCTAACCTGTGCGTGTGTCTGTGTACCGTCTCGGTGCGCGTGTTTTTCGTGGTCGCGTGTCACCGTGTCGTTTGCATGTTCCCTCCCGTCGCCCTGCACACTCTCGTTAATTCTCACCGTCGCTACCGGATCAGGTGAGTGTTGCGCCTGTGTGAACACCGATTTCCCAAAATCTCACTGCCCCCTCCAGTCCTGTTGCTAACATCTAACCTTTACCACTCGCCCAAGGCTTGCTGCTGGCACGAAAAAAAAAATCCTAGCCCTGCACACCGCAAAAGGGATCTCCATGTTTTTGGTGTCCATTGGTCCCTTAACCATGACCTTCTTGCAAAGCATCCACTTTTTTTTCCCCCCCACTAATGCCGCCCCCCCCCCCCACCAACCGTGCCGCTGCCCTGGTGTCCCAACCTCCCTGCCCTGCCCACCCCCTGGTGTGACTTGACTGTGTCTCACTAATCCCCGCCCTGCTCCCCATGCTACCCCCTACAGGAGTCTGGGCTGAAACCCAATCAACCAGCGTCATTTGCTGTGAACCTGAACGGGGCGCGGGGGAAACTGGACGCAAAGCTTCATTCTCCCTCTGGGACCATCGAGGACTGCATAGTCTCAGAGCTCGACAACGGTACGTTATTTGTCGCCATGGTGACACTATCCATAGCTGTGACCCAAGTGCTCTTTCATCGTCTCTTCCCCAGTGTTTTTGTCAACTTTAATGACGTGATCGGTCGTGTGGCGTTGTGGTTGCTGTCGCCAGACAAGTACGCGATCCGGTTTGTGCCGCGGGAAAACGGCACGCACGCCGTACACGTCAAGTTCGACGGCAGCCACGTGCCGGGCAGCCCCTTCAAGGTGCGCGTCGGCGAGCCTGGGCAGACTGCCGACCCCGGACTTGTGACGGCCTACGGGCCTGGTCTCCAGGGCGGCACTACCGGTACGAAAGACTGACGACAACAGCCGGCGTTTGTCACAAAGTGACGGTAGTGTTACCACAGCGCCTCCCCTTGCTAGGCCATTTCTACTGAGGCTATCATGTGCAGTGTCTGATCTCGCTGTTGTTGAAAGGACAGGACGGACCTGGGTGATATGGGATGGGTTGAATAACTGAGATAGCTGTTAAGTTTCAGTCTCGGTCTCACGCATCTCTGTAATGGCTTGCCATGTTACGACGCTATAAACAAGGTCGTGATTGTTATGGACGCACGTGCACACTGTACAACGCTCGTCCCACCATTGTACAAAGCATAGAACAATCCATCAGCTTAATTTTTTAAATCGATTCTTAATTATGCTTAGTATAAATTATTTATTTGCAATTCATCCAAGGTCCATTAATGATCTTTAATGGACAGGGCTATGGGTGGAATTTAATTATGATCTTTCCCATTCAACTGCCGTGCCAGGAGATCGACTCAAAACAGACCCCCTGGATTACTCCTCGACAGACTCCAAATACTAATACGGAGTTCTCAAATGGTAACCTCTCGCAATACTATGCTGTGACCGTCCCCTCCGTGCCGTCCCGTGGTGCAGGCGCGCCGGCGGAATTTGTGGTGAACACCACGCGGGCTGGTGCCGGTGCCGGGGCCCTGGCGGTTACCATCGACGGGCCCTCAAAGGTGCACATGGACTGCATCGAGTGCGCCGAGGGCTACCGCGTGAGCTACACGCCCATGGCGCCCGGCAACTACCTGGTCGCGGTCAAGTATGGGGGCCCCCACCACATTGCGGGCAGCCCCTTCAAGGCCAAGATCACCGGTGAGTGGGTGCTAGGATTTGTGCAAACGCTGCTGCTCCCCCATTGACTCCCTAAGTTGAATGTGTAATTCAGTGCCCCTTGTTTCAGAATTGCAGATTCTTCTGGCCAACAGAGGGGTTGTTCTGTGTAGCCTGATGCGTTTTTCATTCACGTCCTGTCGAATTTAGTTAAGAATTATGGCTGTTGTACGTTTGAACGGCTTTCACATTATGTAAGCAACAGTGCTAATTGGAGGTGCACGTTGGTGTTTTTAACAGACAGGCATGGTAATTACGATTTCATTTCTTTCGATGAATAAACTGAAGGCCAAATTAAATAACTGCAATTGAATTTGTAACCCTTACGTGTCAGAAGCATCACTGGTACTATTTAGGGGGACAGTGGTGCTGTGTGGCCCAAGGTCCGGTCTGGAGCGGCTACCATGAGGCCCTCGCACCTGGAGAAATGGGGGCTGTGAAAACAAGACTTGGGTCGGGACTGATTCCACCTCGGCCCAACTGCAATGCGAGATCCAAGAGCCCATGATCAATGAAACCAGAGGGTGCCAAGGCTTGCAGACCCATCACCCGATGAGGTCCAATTACTGTCAACCCCAGTACTGATGTGGAATGTTGAGGTCACGGAGGCCATGTTGTTGTGGTTGCATTACTTGTGTACTCATTGTTGAAACATGTTTGTGTTGCTGCCACTCGTGCTGCTGCTGCCGCCTCCTGCATATGAATGTGTGACTGCGCCAGGCCCGCGTCTCGCCGGTAACGCCGGATTCCAGCAGTCTTCATCGGTGATGGTGGACACGCTGACTCGCTCGGTCGCCCAATCAACCTCGGCGGTGGCACCGGGTCTTGCGCGCTTCGTCTCAGACGCCAGCAAAGTGGTGCCACGCGGCGCAGGCCTCAACAAGGCCTACGTTGGCCAGAAGAACAGCTTTACTGTCGACTGCAGCAAGGCTGGTGCGTTGCCCTCCAGGGTCTCGCAATGGGCTAAGGCTGGTGAACTGGTGGTTGAAAGTCGTCGTGGGGTTATCATTGGGTTGTCACGGCATTATCAAAATCTCCCCACGTTTGCAATGGAGAATCGTGATTTGAGTCGCATGTTCGTCCCCTGAGGTATGCTTGGATAATCTGAACGTGGTAGCCACAGTCTGCAGGTAAACAACAATGTGATCTACTCTAAATTGTGCTGTCACAGACACCCAACAATTGTTGACATGAGTTTGATGGGACTCGGCTTAATTTATCACTAGTTTTATCACTGTAGTTTTGGGGTTGCACATTGCTCATAGTAGCCATGGTCATAGCGATGAGAGATAATAGGTCGCTGACCCATACAGGCCCCTGCCGAAATTAATAAACCCTTTTTTAAAAAATATTACTATGAAAAGGACCTTAAACCTCAAATGGGCATCTGTGGAGTTGACAATTTTCAGCGACCATTGGAAGGGTGGGAATTTGGCTGAAATTAAGCCTTTACAGGAGACCTGGCTTGGACTTTACTGGAACGGGCGTTGCGTAACCACTCTGCTCGCCACTTTTTTTCCCCGCCGTGGTCGCAGGCAACAACATGCTGCTGGTGGGCGTCCACGGGCCACATGTCCCGTGCGAGGAAGTGGTGGTGAAGCACACGGGGAAAGGCGCCTACGCAGTCTCCTACACCCTCAAGGAGCGCGGAGAGCACATCCTCGTCCTCATGTGGGGCAACGAGCACGTCACCGGCAGCCCCTACGTCGTCAACGTCGTCTGAGCGGCTGGCGAGAGAGCCCCGCCGCATGCTTCTCCTCCTCCTCCCCTGCCCTCTTTCCGCATCAACGACCTCCACACTCATCCACCCTGTCGCAACTTCACAATTCACTCGACACCCCCGCCCCACCGTGTACAATCACCGCATGTTATTGTGTAAAGTTGCCGCCCTTGTGCATCCGTGTGGGGTTTTGGTTTGGTACACGCCAGCTTGCCCGTGAGCTTGGCATGAGGGACGGGTTGGGAAGGGAGCGTGACGCAAATGTTAACGTTTTGTGGTAGTTTGTGAAAAGTTTTTGTCGCTCGCCTATTGAACAATTCTTCCCTGACCCTTTTGTTAGCGTTCTTTCTGGGTTGCCTTTGATCGATGCCACCCCGTCTCACTTTCTGCATTTTTTTTTTATCTCGTTTTTGGTGGCTGATGGGTGACTTTTTTTTCTATTTGGTGCATCTGCCTGTGTAGAATTGGTTTTTGTGATTTTTGTAATGTCTTCAGTGAGACACTGTACATTGGCAGGGCTACTTGTCGTAGCTGCGCTGCTGTTTGGGCTTGGTTTATCTGTTTACTGTAGCTATTCATGTAAACCACTTTCTCGATTTAAAGTAATTCGAATTTATATTTTTTATGACTTCAGTTTTCTATGTCGATGCTTAGTCTATTGACTAAAGTTTAGCAAATAGTGTTACGAAAGTCACCCGAAGGTGATTCTTGAGGGCCCTGCCTACTCGGACACATCTTGGCCAATCCCGGGACCCGTTGCTGTGGCGACCTGCTGCTGCTACTACACCTCCCAGTTAAGCACGCCGCGATTGGCTTCTGATGGGTCAGGAGGGGAGATCCCACAACCCATGTCTTTTTGGTCTTTTTGTATCGACTTACAAGCCTAATTATAAAAGGAAAAAGTTTGACTTATTTCTCTCAGATGACACTGAACTGTTATAACTGGATCCCCGCCAAAGCCTCGTTTTCAGTGAACGGCGGCCGCTTGAATGTATGATCGCTGGGGGAGAGGGCAGCATGATGCCTTGCTTCCGTCCTGGCAGCTGTAGCGCAAACACTGGTTGTCGCTGAATGTACGGAGGGGCCCCACACGCCAGGTGGACCAAGTTGTTGCCAGCTTAAGAGGAGAAAGTCCTTTGTACCAATGGACAAAAAAAGTGTTTAGGTTTAGTTCTGTTATTCTCGATCGGCCAACCCAAAAGGCAATGCAACTTAACTAAACTTTGCTGGGGTTTTTCCACTTAAAAATTTGAAAAACCAGGAAGCATATCAGGTTTTATGTCTGCATTTTTCTTCCTAGTTAACTTTTTGAAATTGCGCTGGTTAACTCCTTTAACCAATTTTCCAACAATACGCTCCATCCATTGGGTGTTAACTCTGATCTGGCAAGCTGATGATCAACTAGAATGCCGCCTCTCCACCGAGGCAACAAGACTTCTGATCTGGCAAGACCGAGACCGCCCCTCCCAAACAAAAAAAACGCAACCTCCATGGGTGTCTCGCAGTCGGTGTGGTGGCTGTGTGGCATTCGGTGTCCCTGGCTGCCCTGCAGCCCTCTCACTCTTTCCTGCCTCGTGCCGGCGAGGGCCACGTTGCTCTGCGGTCGTCAACCGCCACAGCAACCTCCTCCCCCAAGCACAATAAAGTCTAACCACAGCCGCGCCACCTCTGCTCGTGTCCGTCGTCTTGTGTTGTTTTTGTCGTCTCGTGGACTTGAGCCGTGATATGTTGATCGGAATGTGGGTTATAGCGAAGAAAAGGTGCGCACTGAAACATGTAGAGATGCGTAAACCGACAGTTGGGTGATTTGCAGTGTAACATTTGTAACTAATTTTGTTGACCCCTTTTTCTGAAGACTTTGACTCTTGACCCAGAACTGAATCCTACACGTTTAAACACTCTACTTTGAAACAACAGTGGAATTTCACAAAACTGTCTTGCACGCGGGCTCTGAAGTCACAACTGGTCCATATCATCCTGCTGAAAGGTAATGGCCCTGCCCATGATGTTTGCTGGTGGAAGGACTTCATGAGGAAAAGCTCAAACGGCCCCTCGTCTGTAGGGTATTTGGCCTACTCTTCCACGTTGGCCAGAAGGCGTAGCAGAGGGGGGGACTACCAGCACTTTACCCATTATAGTTTAAGCTCTACTTCCAAAATTGGCCAAACGAAGACCCATTTTCTCTTTTGGGCAAATGCTGCTGAATCATTGGTGCACGGGTCCATAAGATCTCAAATGTAAAAAAATATATCAAAAGGTGATTCGCCCCGTTTTGTTAAAAAATCAATGTGGTTGGCCAGAAAATGATAGCGGCACTGAAAATGGCACCAGGCAATGTATGGGGTAAGAGAGGTTTGGCGACTTGCGATTTAAATGGTCTGTCTCGTGACAGACGCGAGGGGCGACGTTACGGAGGACACTCCACGCGCACCGCTGTACTGTACTCCTATGATCCCGAGTCCATGCCGCATTGGCATAACCCCCCATGGGGGCACGAGCTGTGGCTTGATAAAGGGCTGTTTATGTTCCAAGGCAGTGGTGGCAACTCGATATTGCTGTGGTTGGGGGATGAGTTTGTCAACAAGTCGACCAGTCCGGAGAGTATTGGTACGAATTTTTTTCTTGGAAGTGGGTTATTAATAGACGACCCTTAATATAATCGATAATTGATGAACCTTAATATTCGATTACCGCTTCTGAAAATGCAACCGATAACCACTGGCAGTGACATTTGCCGTGAACGCAGCTATTTGGCGTGCGCGTGAATGTGCACGGCAAGGCGGCCCAAGTCATCGGGTGGTTAGTTTTGCTCGTTTCTTAAAAGGTAATGTAGCCCTGCTCTGGTTTTACTTGCTCACTCTACTCCACTAAAGGGAGCTGTAATTGGGCTACACTCCACACGGACCAAACGGCTTGGGTGAGGGTCTGTCTCCCCACACTTTACCCCACCATCCAAAGTGGCGAACCCCATTTATACTGCTCGCCAATTGGCGTTTTCTGATCTGACACTGGTGAGTCGGCCATAAAGAAAGCCGTTTCTGTTGAAGGCCAATCAGTTTTAAAGACCCCATATAGAATAATTATCCGTGTGTTTGCATGCGTTATCACGAGTGTAGTGACTGACTCAGACGCTAAGATTAGGGAGGCCTGACGGTTAACACTATAACTCGTCATTAAATGAACTACGGTTCCCAGTCGCGACATCTGGTAGACTGCCCGACAGGCGACGCCGAGATGGTGAAGACGATGGTGAAGATTCCAGCAGCAGCACGACGGAGATCCCCCCCCCCCCCGGGGACCCCCCACTCCACACGACAGTCCCGATCCTGGGGGGGGGGGAGCCCTCTTATACTGCCAGCGTGGCCTGGCTCCGCCCCCGGCCACGCCCCTGGCCACGCCCCCGGCCACGCCCCTGGCTGTCCCCTTCTGGAACCTACCAGCGGGTTCCTCGTGTGCCCCTTCCGTGACCTTTTCCCAAGATCCCCCTCTGGTCTATCACGTGGCCTGCTGCTGTCGGTCAGGGCTGCTGTAAGCTGCAGATCCCCTTCCCCGCCAGCGCTATGCTGCTACATGAGCCATTTTGTGTCACTACGCAAGTACGTGGATTAAACAAACTTGTGGCCTTACAAAACCTTTTATATATAAAAAAAACACTTTGGTGTTTGAACATCTTAACACCTTTTTTTTAATTGCCGGAAAGGGTAAAACCTCATTTTTCATACCATTTATATTGTTGTTTGGACATGGGCAGTGATGGGTTATTATAAAAACTAAATAAACGTATTTAAATTATATTCTTAGGTTTTTTCGGTAAAGTCACGTAGGTAAAACATTAAAATTAATGAAAGTAAAATAAAATAAAAATCACGACGTTTCGGAGGCAACACAAGTCTCCGTCATCAGGTGGGACCGTCACAGCCAGATTTGCTGCATCAAGTACACCATGGAAGTCCAGTTTACATTGGGCAGGGGTCGGTAACCTGCAATTGCGGAGCCACATGCGGCTAATTGAGGATTGTTTCGTGACGTTATTTAAGGACACCGTCTCGTATTCACCCACGTGCATTGCGGCTCTTGAATTACTGTTTTTTTTAACCGAATTTGAACAATATGGCTCATTCCTGGTTCTTTCGGTAAAGTCACGTAGAAGAGAAACAATACTAGAAGGGAAACAATAAAATAATACAAATATTGTTTTTAAAAAATAAAAACATTTTTATTTAAAAAAAAATATTTTACTAAAAAATGTTTTTTTTAAATATATGTCGGTTTCAGGGCTCCTATTATGATGCGTATTGCGTTATGCATGGAGCAGTTTTGCGAACGAGCTCTCTGCCTCAGAGTCGTCCGGGAAGAGGGCAGCTGTTTGCAGCACATCTTACCGAGGCTTTCCAAGCCGTACCTGCCAAGTGTCCGTTTCACCGCTGGATGTGGCACCGCCATCATCCGTGGCACCACGACGCCACCCACCGTTATGTTCGCGAACCCACGTGTGCCTCGGTAAACCCCCAGCATGCCACCTGCCCGTTGCTTCTTCGCACGCAATCGTCACGTTCAGATTTCGATTCACTTCCGTCAACGTTTCACGTTTCCGATCCAAGTTTTCAGTGGGCAAGACTCACTCATCCAATTCGTTCTAATTTAATCGTCGCGTTTGAACGTTTCCGTTAAAGATCAAATAACATCTTCAAAAAGAACTCCCATCCTGCTCTCATCTGTATCTTCATATTTAATATATATTTAGATTCCGGTCCACCTTCAACAAGAACCCTACGCAGACACCAACTGTATGCTATGCGTTGCTCCGACGATTGCTTTTGTTCAGCAAACGTGTTTCACATTCCTGTATTTGTTTGACTTATTTACCTTGAGCCCCACGTCGGAGCCTTGTTTGACATTCTTAGTAGAGTTAAATACGTTTTAGATTTGAAGCTTTCGTGACTGCAATGATTCATATTCTTAGGTTTTTTTCGGTAAAGTCACGTCGGTAAAACATTAAAATTAATGAAAGTAAAATAAAATAAAAATCACGACGTTTCGGAGGCAACACAAGTCTCCGTCATCAGGTGGGACCGTCACAGCCAGATTTGCTGCATCACTTGATGCAGCATGGTAAACTGGACTCCCATGGTGAACTGGACTTTCAGGGTGAACTGGACTTTCATGGTGAACTGGACTCCCATGGTGAACTGGACTCCCATGGTGAACTGGACTTCCATGGTAAACTGGACTTTCATGGTGAACTGGACTTTCATGGTGAACTGGACTTTCATGGTGAACTGGACTCCCATGGTGAACTGGACTTTCATGGTGAACTGGACTCCCATGGTGAACTGGACTTCCATGGTGAACTGGATTCCATGGTGAACTGGAATCCCATGGTAAACTGGACTTCCATGGTAAACTGGACTCCCATGGTAAACTGGACTTCCATAGTAAACTGGACTCCCATGGTAAACTGGACTCCCATGGTAAACTGGACTCCCATGGTAAACTGGACTCCCATGGTAAACTGGACTCCCATGGTAAACTGGACTTTTATGGTCAGGGGCCGACAACCAAAATAAAAAGCCATTTATTTTTTTCGAATTTCAAGAGCCACATGCAGCTCCGGAGCCGCCAGGTTGCCGACCTCTGGGCTAAGGTAAGAAATCCCATGAAGGCGACACCCACACGGTGGATCGCGGCAAGGTTATTGGCAAGGGACGTGAGCACCATCACCAGGAAGCCCGTGAGTAGTGAGCAGCAGCAACAGCAGCAGCTGCTATGGTGGACTGCAATCCATTGGGGTCCTCATCATTCGGTTTGTTTTCTTTCCTCCATCAATTTTCCGCGCGCGAACTTGGCCAACCCTCAACTTTGCGTCGGAGGCAAAGATGAATCCATGCCACGTGGGCTGTAGCTGGTTAAATAAGGAAAAGGTGCAGCCCTGCAATTACTCAACGCCGCTGTTGTCAGAAGTAGCATCCACGAGAGAAGGCTCGTCCAGACAGCAGGGGAGCTTTGCGAGCGCTCACGAACGCTCCCTCTCAACCAGTGGTCCCTAACTTTATTGCAGCCTCAGTCGTAAAATGTTTTATAATGTTAACATATGTTTGATGAAACAATGTAGTTGTACTTAGGGGGCGTCCATAAATGACGTCACGCGATTTTGTAGATTTTTGACCGCCCCCCCCCCTCGTCACACGACATCACAAAAAGTCAGACCCCCCCTCAAATATGACGTCACAAAGCTCTGCCCCCCCCCAAATAAATGAAACATGCTTCAAATTGCTTTAAACTATTGTCATTGTAGTGCGTATTTAATGTGGCGCTGCCCTCTGATATTGCAGGAGAAAACATTTATTAAAAAGTCTATTTAATTAAGTAGAACGTGTTGTCTCTATTTATTTAAAGTTGCGCATTTTGATGTGACGTCACATTTTTCACCCCCCCCCCCTCGTCACACATCGTCACAAATGTCTGACCTCCCCCCCTAGGTGCGTGACGTCATTTATGGACGGCCCCTAAGGCCCACTGTTCAAGTTCATTTACTAGGTATTGCCCTGTGAGCCATTCGGCTCTTGAATCGGGTGCAACCGCAACAAACAAAAAACAAAAATATGAACAAGAAAACATCTTAAAGTGAATATGTGACTAAGTGCAAACAGAAAATCCAAGAAAAGACAGCAAAATATTGCAGAAAAAGCACCGTACACCAACGCTGTGTGCAAAAATCCCAGTGGGATGCAAGTCAAACAACAACCACAAGACAACTTAGATTAGGGCCATCAGTCTTACTCTGTACTACAACAAACAAACATGGCTAAGCCAATACACTTTTCGAAATCACCAAAATAAAGCCATGAAAGCAATGAAACAGTGATCATAGGAACTGTGACAGAATTTTCACAATAAATGACATAAACAACATGTACTACCAAAACCCTGCATGAATCACTCCACAACAGCAGGAGCATCAATCGGAGTATTATAATTATTCAATGCACCTTTAAGATCAGCACACTAAATCAAAACACATATCATACTTTGCACTGAGCTATCTATACACAATAATTATTTTTCAGAAGCGACCTGGTCACAAATGATAGGTAAACGAAGTGGCTTATCATCACGCGGACATTTATATCAGCCAAAAACGCATGTTTCTAAATTCAAACTCAACAAAGGAATAGAAAAGCTACACGAACTCTCTCTCCCCTGAATACATCTCGTGGCTAGAAAACCTCGACATTGGAATTTAAGTTCCTCAACAAATTGCCACACCGGCATAACTATCGGTCCATATGGTTTACCCCGTATTCTTTGTACAAGAAAATTGAATTTTTAGGTCCATACGGCGTACAGCCGTTTCACTACGGGCAAAGAAAATGCCTATTGTTTGTGTTTCTCTCCCTTGTGATGTAGGATGAACGTTGAAATGTATAAGGGCACGGGTGACCAATAAGGTCTGCATTGGTCTCTAAACACACTCCTGCGGAGGGAGCTGGTAGGAACGTTGGGTTGCTCGGTCAATGGCCAGCGTCAACTGCGGCGTGGTGTATTCCGCAAATATGCCCGACTGTGAGGGCAGGCACAAGCCGGCGTGAGTAGGTTAAACGTTGAGTTTTATAAGGGCACCACGGGGTGACCAGCCCCTCCCCACCCAGCCCCACCCTCCCACCCCCCACCCAGCCCCACCCTCCCCACCCAGCCCCTCCCCATCCTCGCCACCACGGGGTGACCAGCCCCTCCCCACTCAGCCCCATCCTCCCACCCCCCACCCAGCCCCACCCTCCCCACCCAGCCCCTCCCCATCCTCGCCACCCAGCCCCTCCCCACCCTCCCCTCCCCACCCAGCCCCACCCACCCAGCCCCTCCCCACCCTCCCCTCCCCACCCAGCCCCTCCCCACCCAGCCCCTCCCTCCCCACCTAGCCCCTCCCTGCACGACGGACACAATAATCCCCTGTGGGCTGGTGTAACCAGGAGGTTCCTACCAGTATAAGAGAGAGCTACTGGATAAGGAGTTGGCAGCTTTGTGTACGCAAGAATAGAAGCCAGCAGTGGCTCGAACGTGGCTGAAAAACGTGACACGTCGTGCCCAGCGTCACCGCGTAAGGTGACACGACGCACGCTGAATGCGACGTGACGTCATCATAACGGTGAACGATGACGTCACGAGCACGTACAGGCGAGCGCATTGTCAATGCAAATAGGGGTTTTATTTTACTCTTCAAAGCAACGATCGGTAAAATGTCGTAAAAGGGGAATTGCGAATAACATAGACTGTTAAATAACGAAATTATTAAATTACAATTATTTTAGCGCGGTGAAATAATCAAGCAAAAATATTTACACAATTTCGGGGGAAATTAATTAAAAGTGGTCTCCCCCTTTCATCGCCAAATGGTTTCGTCCGTGACTCCTTGAAGCTTCCGGCGGCCTCCCACAATCCTTTCCGTCGGGCGAGGTAAGATGGCTGCAGTGGTTGTCGGTAGTCGCCGTTGAAATCCTTAAACATCCCGGCCGCGTTATCGATAATCAATCGTGCGATTTTACAAATAGGTGCTCTAACATGGCACCAATATTTATGCGTTCGTATTTCTTGTCTGCCCCGCCAGGCGATCTACCAAGATGGGTCGCCGTCCCGCTCGCTGGTGAGTAGGCCTTAGTCCCGCCACAAGGCCTCGAGTCTAAAGTTCCACTTTAGTTACAATTATGAATTTTGCGTTCGCCTTTGCACTCTTGATACGAGTTAAATAGTTTAACAACTTTGGCCGGTTTATAGTACGGCAAAGTATACTGTAGCGAGTATATTTATGAATGGACACGCCTTTGTCCAAGTCGCCTTACAATTCCTCGGAAGCTAAGCAGACGTGGCCTGTTTAAGACTTGGATGAGCGAGCATTCATTAAGTAGGTGCTATAGGCTGTTGCGCCGTCGCGTTGAAGGCAACGGCAGTACACTATAGCAACATATGTTGCATTGTACTACGCTCCCAACGTGTGCTAGGCCGCGCTGACCGGCGTGGTGAAATGGTAAAATAAGACCCCCACGACCCAAACTGTACAGGGAGGACCTCTCATCCAGCAGTGGATTGGCAAAAAGGTTGTCCATATACCTCGACGAAACCCCCCGTTATAGCAAAGTGGAATCCTTGCTCTCCAGCTTTAAGTGCTAAATGGCGGCTTCTCGGGCAAGCTTAAAAAAACATCCCAATTATTAGCCCGTATCTGTAAAATTTTAGCATGCAGCTATGTTTGCTGGGTGGCATGTGTCCAATTAAAACGTGTTCATACAGACTACAATGCTAATTTATGCGAGAAACAAGCTCGTTCGTGCGTGTGTGGTTTATAGTTACAGATACTGCAAGAACAAGCCCTACCCGAAGTCTCGCTTCTGTCGCGGTGTTCCCGGTGAGTGGTCGAATGAAAACTCGCCAAATGAATATAATCCTTAAATAAAATAGCGCTCCTATAAGGGTGCCGAGCTGCGGCGCGGTTGTGTAACGTCCCAGGTCAAATGCGACTGAAATGTAATGCCACAAATGAAGTAGGCATTGGCGCAAGAGGGCAATGTGGCGAACGCCATTGCGCGTTGGTGATGTGCTTTTGTCGCGTCTGTGCTTCCCGCCTTCAACCCGCACTGACCAGCGTGGTGAAGTATGGTCAAATAATCCCCTGTTGGACGTGCAACGCGTGGTTGGTCCCGATCCAGCAGTAATAGCTTTACAAAAGGGGCCCTGCACATGAGGGCAATTGGATGGCGTGTCTAAAATCGCTAATGGGACAAACATCACGTGTAATTATGGTTAGCCTATGTAAACGGTTATACTTTTAATAGCAATATATTAACTCATTCTTTATATTAACTCGCCTAATGTGCACCGAAATCGCGGTAATTGTTACAAAGGGGTTAATTAAGTACTTGTACGATCCCTTGGTCAATTTACTGCTAGATTAGTGCCTCGCTACGCCGTCCTAAGTGTGTAAGTGATTTTTAAAACCATACTGCTTTTCACACTGTTCATTACGGATTGATGGAACCGGGGAGCATAGACAGAATAAAATATAGTACAACGGTTTTTGCCGCACTGTCCTCTGGTGGCCAAAACAGTGACCCAAGTAGAAGTGGTCTACTGTAATGTGGTGGACCCTCGTAAGCCTCACTTTTGCACTTGAACAAACCGACCTTCATTTAATTGGTTGTTGGTGTTCATTGGTGCGCATATCAAACCCCTTGGTTTGTGTAAGATCTCCGTCACATATACGGAGCCCTAAAGGGACCTTGGAAACAGCACAATTTCACTTCGTGGCGTGTAGTCTGAGACATGCATGGAGGTTAGATTTACCTAACAATGTCAAAGTATGTCAAAAAACGCAATGCATGGCTGCCCTGAAATAACAGGCTCGGAGAAGCCTTCCTATCTAAAAGACCTGTTATGGCCTGTACACAAGTGCCTACGACTAAATCACCCAGCATGCACCCTACATATCCAAAGCCCGGAAGTTAACTATCAAAATTTATACTTGTGATTTGGTGGCCACCAAGCACAGCAGAAATTGCAGGGGGCAGTGCAGAAGAATATTTTGGCTTTTACTTTATTACAACGTCTATTCCCATAGTCACACCAGCGTGGTGAAATAACCACCAAAGCCCTCTGTAGGGGGCCTCAATGTATCTAGAAAGGGATGTACTTGTTCATGTATACATACTGATTTAATTACCTATACACAAGCAGTGTGCACATTAAGCCATACGTATTTGTAGTGAATGATGACTCATCCTTGCCACTTATCTCTCTTAGATCCCAAGATCAGGATCTTCGACCTCGGGCGCAAGAAGGCCCGCGTGGAGGAGTTCCCGCTATGCGCGCACATGGTGTCAGATGAGTGCGAGCAGCTCTCCTCGGAGGGTGAGTGCGCAATATCCTGTCTCTTTATAAAACGTTCAGTATGCACATTTTTTTTAAGCAACTCGTACATATACTTTGCTGCAATTTTTTTTATTATTTTGGTGCAGTGACATGGCCGGGCGGGCTCACGTTTGCTCCATTTTGCAGAGGTTGTAACTCTGCGGTCGCCCAGGTTGATACTACTAGTATTTACCATAAATATGCACCGTCTGCTTTATAGTGGATATTTAAAGACCTCGTGACATAATTTAAAATCAGTAGGCTGTGTGCTCGTATCGTGGTCCTAATTAGTTTTTATTTCAAATTGAATAGAACCACATACCAACATTGCCGCCTAAAGACGAGTATACTCGTCTGGAAACCACAGCGCCTATGTGATAGCCTTGCACTTAAGAATGGTGTGATTAGAAAATAAACCCACTAGGCTGTGTAGTGGAGAGGAAATGGCACAGGATGCTGTACAATTAGCAAAACATACATCTACATAGTTTCAAGGATTTGTTTTTTGTTTGGAGTAGGGAAAGTGGAGAGAATGCTTTGTATGTAAGTTGCGGGGAAGGATGCTATAGGCAAAAGGGATTGAGATGACATGGGGGAATAGCATTACAGCAAATAGGTTAAGTGAGCTTGTCTGTGCAGTTCTTTGGATTTTGGACTGCACAAAAAATGCTTTATAAAAATATAACTACGTAGGTCCTTCTGAAAAAAAAGTTGTTCGACTGACTTTTAGTAATTAGTAGTGGCTCACCTGGTTACAGGATTAGCAAGTTGACATGCATATTCCAAGCTGACAAACAAACAACCATTATCATGGCGTTGTTGCAGCATAACATTTTTTTACTGTTTGAACGGCATTTTTTATCTGCTTATAAACGAACAAACCTCTATCATTAAATATTCCCATTGTACAGCATCTTTGAGATGCAATCACGTTTAGTCGGCGCTGTATAAATCCAACTTTCATAAATTCCTGAGAGAATTGTAGAGTGACTTCAGTTTTTGTGTGATTATGCCAGCGCTGGAAGCCGCCCGTATCTGTGCCAACAAGTACATGGTGAAGACGTGCGGCAAGGACGGCTTCCATATCCGCATGCGGCTGCATCCCTTCCACGTCATCCGCATCAACAAGATGTTGTCCTGTGCAGGCGCCGATAGGTCAGTGCCAGGACGCCATGTGGCAAGGGCGATGGCAGGTTGCACGGCATTTGTTTTATCATTTTAAGCTGGATTGTCGTGGTTGAAAACATATTTGTAGGCTGGATTTTGCCGAATATATTCGAAATTTTGAAATAGATGCTGCATATATAAAACATTTTTTAAAATCAACAGTTAAGCTAAAATATTATTGGATTGGAGTTTCTCCCACCGATATGGATTTATATACATTTTTGATGTCTATGCAATTCGGTGTAAATTTGCACTCTATTAAGCCGACTACCTTTTATTACATTAATTGGTAGTGTGCAATGGGTGCATAAAACAAACATACTCCTTGGTTTGTGTAAGATCTTCGTTCTGTGTACGAAAACTCTTAGGGACCATGGAGACAGTAAATACATAATGTGACATTTAAGTATATATAAAACATTGTAGACGAATGTAATGTGTGGGGCCACTTGCCGCCTTTATTTTCACATCCAAGATTAATATTCTTGCCCTGTTACTTTTTTTTAAATGTACGGTTCATTCGTTTCTTTACTGTTCCATGTGTTCTGGCTGCTAAACAAATGTGCATGATGTACATAAAGAGGGTGGTGCTTGCAGATGACAGCATTGATGTAACCGTTCTGTCTTGTACATTCTCCAGGCTGCAGACAGGGATGCGCGGAGCCTTCGGTAAGCCTCAGGGCACAGTGGCGCGCGTGTCGATCGGCCAGCCCATCATGTCGGTGCGCACCAAGCCCAACAACAAGGAACACGTGGTAGAGGCTTTCCGTCGCGCCAAGTTCAAGTTCCCGGGTCGCCAGAAGGTGAAAGTCACAACACCCATCGAATTTAAAAATTTATTATTTACTTCTCCCCCCAGTGCCTTAGGATGCAGTGCCTTACCCCATTGTGGCTCTGTGCACAAGAAAGCTGTTATGCACATGGCTGTCCTCATGCTTGTGGTTCTCAAGTGCCATGATGGAACAAATATATTTAATTTTTTTTGTATGTCTATGCAATTCGGTGTGAATTTGCACTCTATTAAGCCGACTACCTTTTATTACATTAATTGGTAGTGTGCAATGGGTGCATAAAACAGACTCCTTGGTTTGTGTAAGATCTTCGTTCCTTGTACGAAAACGCTTAGGGACCATGGAGACAGTGCATACATAATGTGACATTCAAGTATATATAAAACATTGTTGACAAATGTAATGTGTGGGCCCACTTGCCGCCTTTATTTTAATTGTTTTATTATTTCCTTTCTACGTGACTTTACCGAAAGAACCAAGAAGAAAAATATATTTCAGTATGTGAAAAATAGTATTTACACTTCAGCTGTCCATGAAAAGGTGTTTATAGCAAACCATCGCAACCAACCAATTGCTCTATAAAACTTTTGGCAAACTGTTCATGTCAGGTCATGTCCCAAAAAACTGCAGTTTGTAAAAAAATATTCTTGCTGGTTTGTAATGTATCATGTTACTTTTAGTTCTTGAGTTTATAAGTAACATTAAAGTTTTGTAAATAGTCAATTGTTACACAGTAAGTTTGTCTATTTAGCTTGTATGGTTCACCCTGCATTTGTATGGTCTATTTTACATGGTTTTCCATTGGGTTATCTGGTTTCCCCCCCATAGCGAAAAACATACAATATCATTGGTTCTGGCCATACATTCCAATGCAGAACCCTCCTGAAAGGAGTCCGGGTACATAAGTAATTGTATTAATGTCAATGAGTTCAACTTGTCCTCGTGTCTTCAATTGTGTAAAGCACACTAACACACGGTCTTCCTTTGTGCCACAGATCCACGTCTCAAAGAAGTGGGGCTTTACCAAATTCGACAGCAAAGACTTTGAGGCAATGCTGGCTGAAAAGACGGTGATGCCCGATGGTGTGGGTGTCAAGTACATGCCAAACCACGGGCCCCTGAACAAGTGGCGGGCACTGCACGCCGCGTAAGAAGAGACAACTACCATCAACTGGGCACACATTTTCTACCGCTTACCCGCATGAGCCTGGGATGTGTTGCCTTGTGAATTTGGAGAAATAAAACCTGTCCTCTGAAACTTGTTTTTATGATGTTTAATTGCACCCAGTGGTTTTCTTAAATAAATTGGGCATTCAAGTGAATACACCATACTTGGTTTTAGAATTGTTGTTGAGCGCAAGCCTGAAAGTCTTGCACATGGCGTTCAGCATAGAGCACTTGAGTCGAGCAAATAATAGATGTTTTTTTAACTGATGGTTATATAGGCACGTTGAAATACAGACTGGGAGGCAGCTACAAAGCCAACTGCAGAGAACGCTGAACAGTATAGAAGGGACTTTGGGAGGAATAAGGATTAGCCACATTTTGCACTAAAACTTGGCATCTAATGGTTCGTTGCAACACCCATTACAACAGCAATTAAAAAAAGTGGCCATAACATGTAAAATCAGCAACATGTAAAGGAGACCAGATGACCCACATACGCACCAGGACTTGACAGCCATTGAAAAACCAAGCATCGCCAGTTTTAAGCAGCTGAGTGACGAAGCCGGAGACACGAGCCCAGTGTACTTTCCTGCCACCCCACGATGTCCACTGCCCGTGATATAACCATGCTATTGTGATGTCGCTGCAACAAGGCGGCTACATCACAATACAACAAAGTCCGTTTAACACAGGCTTTTGCGACCAATATCCACAATACAGGTGTTTTTTGGGTTAGATCGTGTCAATATATAAATGTGTCTTTTGACCCACCGACAGCCACAAATCTGGCTCTCGCCTGTTGAAGCTAATTGTAATTACTGGCGAAACGTACTCCGATTGTAAATGTTGCTTGGCTCGACAGCACACAGGTGTGCTGTACTAGTGACAAATTGCCATGTTCTGTTTACGTGACAACACTTACTAATTGGCTGTGGTGGGTTTAACATTTACACGATAATTGTTTTTTTACCCTTCTATCTGGCGACAAAACTGACACCTTTTTACAGGGAATCATGTTTGCATAGACCGCAATACCTGCAGTCATACAAACAAAAGACAACTCTGACAATGTGCACTGTCATTGAAGTTGATTGGTCCACACCCGAGACAGCTTGCCTTAGAGCCTAGTCTCACATGGGTTGAACACCGTTTTCTCTGTCGCTATATGGGCAGCTTGTACTGGTAGGAACGAAGTGAACCAGCCTACAATAGATTATATCGTCCATCCGATGTCCGATTAGGTGTAGCAACATCGCCCCCTACTGCAAACACTTGGCAGGACCCTACAAAAACCTTTAGACTCAGGCTTTCCTGGCTAAACAAGTGTAACATTCCCTGAGATAGTTTTTTAATTCCCTGCGATAGTTTTTAATTTAAAAAATTTACTCATTCCCTGAGATAGTTTTTAATTAAAACATTTAAATTAAATATTAACTCACAGCGGCCTGAAGCCTAGAACTAGGCCTCAAACTCTCCCTTCGTATCGTACCCCCGCGTGTGTGAAAGGGAGTTAATGTTTAGCAATGTTACATTCCCTGATGTTTTTAAATAGAAACATTTAAAGCTTTTACATTCATAATTAAAACATTTAAATTAAAAATTAACACAGCGGCCTACAGCTAGGCCTAAAGCCTAGAACTAGGCCTCAAACTCTCCCTTCGTATCGTACCCCCGCGTGTGTGAAAGGGAGTTAATGTTTAACAATGTTACATTCCCTGATGTTTTTAAATAGAAACATTTACATTTAAAGCTTTTACATTATTAAAACATTTAAATAAAAAATTAACTCACAGCTGCCTAAAGCCTACAGCTAGGCCTAAAGCCTAGAACTAGGCCTTAAACTCTCCCTTTGTATCGTCCGATTAGGTGTAGCAACATCGCCCCCTACTGCAAACACTTGGCAGGACCCTACAAAATCCTTAACACTCTGAGGCTTTCCTGGCTAAACAAGTGTCATAATACATTATGTTAATATTCTGGTTATTCGTTCCTACCAGCCCACCCCGCAGGGACCTGTTTTATTGGCCAATAAACGGCTGTAACGGTGGTATTGTAATGTCTCCTCTCTAGTTATTGCAGTGTCTCAGCCCTAGTTATTGCAGTGTATCAGCTCTAGTTGCCGTGGTAGCGGTCTCCCAGGGTTCAGTTCCTGTAAGGGTCATCTCCACGAGTATGCCTTTTATAATCCAGGTTTTTTTGGGTTGGATCGCGCAAATATGTGTCGTTAAACCCACCACCACCCGACACAGCCAATTAATAGTACGTATACCTTTACTCGCAGCCTTTCTACGGGAAACAAGCGGAAAACTACCCGAGGTTATTATTACTATTAATTTACTATGGGGAAGGAGCTGAGAATTATTTTTAATAGTGCGTGGGTATTTACCAAAGCAACGTTGCTTCTTCGGCTGACAAGAGCTCCATCACCTAGACTCTAGAGGGAGTGCTCTTACCAATAACAACTGGTAGACCAGAACTCATACGGTATTTTACTGGTAGGAACCTCCTGGTTACACCAGCCCACAGGGGATTATTGTCCGTCCGTCCGTGCGTGCATACAAAAATGGGAGGGGTGGGGCTGGGTGGGGAGGGGCTGGGTGGGGGGAGGGGCTGGCTGGGGGGTGAGAGGGGTGGGGCTGGGTGGGGAGGGTGGGGCTGGGTGGGGAGGGGCTGGGTGGGGGGAGGGGCTGGCTGGGGGGTGGGAGGGGTGGGGCTGGGTGGGGAGGGTGGGGCTGGGTGGGGGGTGGGAGGGTGGGGCTGGGTGTTGAGGGGCTGGTCACCCCGTGGTGCCCTTATAAACTCAACGTTTAACCTACTCACGCCGGCTTGTGCCCGCCCTCACAGTCGGGCATATTTGCGGAATACACCACGCCGCCGTTGACCCTGGCCATTGACCGAGCAACCCAACGTTCCTACCAGCTCCCTGCGCAGGAATGTGTTTTACAAGCTAGCGTGACTGAGGGTGAGCAGATACCAAATTCTAAACCGGTCCAAAGTTAACAGCACGATATTTGCTCTATCAACAATGTGGATTGAATGAGAGAAACCCGAAATTCCACTCCACGTGCACTGAAGCGGCAACTTTACCACCGACCAATGTGTTGTACCTTCCCCGTGTTTCAGAAATGTGATGTGCAAAGTCAAAGCGATTTCCCGATGAAATAAGCAATTGATGCTTTTGTGCTCATCTGTTTACAGCCCCCCCCTCCCCGCGCAGAGTAAGTGGTGGAAATTCCACGTTCTTATGACGGGATGTGGCGGGGAGTCTGGGATACGTGTCGAGTAATTTAAACAATAACATGTTTTTATATAATTGTTTTACTATTATCCAGAGGTGGGACAAAGTCATTGTTATGCAAGTCCAAGTCGAGTCGCAAGTCATCAAATTCATGACTCGAGTCTGACTCGAGTCCAAGTCACATGACTCGAGTCCACACCTCTGCTATTATCTTAGTGGGGGTTATTTATAAATCGGTCACTGTGTGTGTAGTGACCTCGGCTAAAACATTACGATGGACGAGACAGGTCATCAATGAAGGCAACGCGCACGGGATAATGTGCAGCAAATATCCATCAGTGGATAGACAATTGCTGATATAATGTCAAACATATATACTGTACATTATATATTTTGTTTTTTTCCTGAGTATCGATTAATTTTCTGGTGCCACCCTCTCTCCCCTCCTCACCCCCAATCCTTCTCAGGAAATATCAGATAATGAATCTCAAATATTTTTTCTAGATTTGAAGTTTTCGTGACTGAAGGAATCCATACATACTCTTTGGTTCTTTCGGTAAAGTCTCGTAGGTATAAAATATTTTATTGCAATTTCATTTTTTGGCGCCAAAACGTCTCGCGCGCGCGCACGTGACGCGTCTCTCGCGCGCGGGAAACCCCCCTCGTCCCCACCCCCCTCCACTCACCGCTTCACATTTCCCAGCGCGGATTGGCTCCATGGGGGGCGGCGGGAGCCAATCAGCTCGAGTCGCGCGGCTCGGCTGTCGCAACGAGGAGGAGGAGGCCCCCTCCATCGCAGCTTATCCGGGCTGGGAGTTCTAATCGTGGCGAGAGCACGCTTTGCCCGAGGCTGTCGGTGGCGCTAAGGAGAGTTAAGTGAGAGGAGGAGGTGAAGATTCCGCGTCGTCTCTCCTCACGCAGCCACGGCACCGTTATTCTCCAGCGCCGTCGTCGTCATAGTCCGCGTCGATTTCGTGCGGGCTGAGGTAACCACCACCTCGTCAAGGCTGGTCCGGGTCTCACCGACGTGAGATTTGAAGTTTTCATTCAATAATTCTTTAACGCCACACGAGGACGAGGAGGGTGGTGGGGGGAGAAGAGCAAAAGAGCAATGCAGCCGACGACGGCGGTAGAGGCCTGGCCACGCCGGGGCGACCGCCTCATCAGTGGCCGCCGTCCGACTCGTTCTGGACTGTCTCTGTCGGCTCTGTTGTTGTTGGTGGTGGTGAACGTGGCCGAGGCGTCGAAACTGAACGTGCCCAAGATCCTGCTGCCGTACGCGGGCGCCTCGCAGATCAACTACACCTTGGAGGCGGAGAGCGGCTGCTACAGATGGTGTGTATGTGCATCTTTCATGTGTATGTGCATCTTCCACGTGTATGTGCGTATTTCATTCATCGCGATCGGTTAACCCCCCCCCCCCACACTAACACCCGGGCTGGGTCTGTCGTCGTGACCTGTAGGGTTGGTGCACCTAGCCTGGCACCAACCGCCGTGGCGCCGGCACTTGGTGCTGATTGGCGGCTGGTGTTGTTGGTGTGTGTTGTGTCAACTGTGTCTCGCGTAGTCTAACCCGTCCTGTTGTACACTCGTGTGTTTGTGTATTCCCAATGTCACCCTACACGTGTGTGTGTACAGTACGGTGTTACCCATCCTTCACGGTCATCTGTTTACAGTGTTTAATGTCTGTGTCCCTAATGGTGTACACTGTACACACACACACGTGTGTGTGTGTGTACAGTACGGTATTGTCCATCACCCCACGTGTGTGTACAGTACTTCACAATTCTCTCTTTGTACACCCCGCGTGTAACTTGCGAGATAAGTATGCCACTTATAGGCATATCTGTTACTCCATCTGCTATAACGAGACACTCGAGTGCTTTGCTGCGTGGTGTGAAATATGTATCGACACTACAATCGCATTCGACACGGGTTTACGCCAGCGGCTAAATGGGACACGCGTGTCAAGAAGCAGTGAATAAACTGGGCAATATATGTTGTTGACTTAAAGCTTTCGTGACTGCAGGAATTAATATATGGTTTTAAATAAAATATAGGAAGTCGGCGAGAAAGAGAAGTGGAAGGTTTTGAGCGCAAGCTTGAGGAGTGGTAAGAGAAGCGTTAGCGCGACACTGATGGGGGAGTAAAGAAGATTCCAGACTAACGGGGGTCGTGGGGGGTCAGCAGAATATAATTAGCGACCTGCCACTGACATTTGGTTGACTGAGCTCGCTTAAGAAATCTTCCGAGTTAATTATTATTTTTGCACGATACGTTGAAGACCCCCTATGAAAGGTGAAATCAAGTTAATTTATTAGGTCTAGCCCTTTGAGCCATTCGGCTCTTGAATCGGGTGCAACCGCAACAAAGAAAAAACAAAAACATGAACAAGAAAACATCTTAATGTGACTATATGCAAACAGAAAATCCAAGGAAAGACAGCAAAATATTGCAGAAAAAGCACCGTACACCAACGCTGTGTGCAAAAAATCCCAGTGGGATGCAAGTCAAACAACAACAATAACCACAAGACAACTTAGATTAAGGCCATCAGTCTAACTCCGTACCACAACAAACAACATGGCCAAACCAAAAAAATGCCTGTGTGTTTAGTTTGTCGTCCTTCCCCTGCACCTCCGATTAGATTAGTACGGTTGGTTACGTACGTCACGAAAGGTCAACATACATATATCAATTGCACAATAGACCCGACCTGCTGAGTTCGATAGCCAGCCAGGGATAAAATCGGTGCCTTTTTGATAGCTAAACCAGTCTTGGTCCCCTTCACCAGTGTGGTGAAGTATGGTCAAGCAACTTACATGACAGGGCTTGAGGGGAGACCTTAATCTATCAGTGGCTTGAGACAGAGGACTCTACAGTATAATTATACAATTGTGCATTCTGCAATGACTTGCAATGTAACTCGAGTACACACAATGACAGTACGCTTTAAATAAATGATTAAGCCACTACTACCTATCCAGATGCCCCAAGATAAACGGTTCTTCTCAACGCTGTACTAATCAGTGAGTGCAGGAGTTACGGCTTGCAGCTGCAGGCGGGGAACTGTGGTCGTGTCAGGAGTGCGTTGAGTGACAGGAACAGCCTGCTACGTGCCGGAGTCTGTCCCAAGAATTGAGACAGATGCTTAGGAAATTGACGACGTTCCTTGCACCTACAGTCGATTGTCTGGGGTTATGGGTGGGAGTGTTAGCCAGAAACACGGATAACGCAAAACGTTTATACATTAGGGCTGTAAAGAGGTCTATTTCGTTTCCTATGTAGACTGGGGATGAAGATATGTTGTAAAATGGATTGTCTTTGTGTTTGTAACTAATAATGTACCTGCCAACATGCTGTGGCCACTGAGTCGCTGACTCCCAACGAGTGAGAAGCAGTTTTTGTACTCATCTCATTCAAGCGTGGTTAATCCCCAAACAAGGTAATCCGCCCTCGGAAAATTGAGAGTTTAACTGTAATTGGCACCAGTAGCAGTGTAGAAGAAGCCGCAGCTGGGTTTAGTTTAGAAATATAAATACGGCCCTTTGCAATAACACAAGCGTAGAGGGTAATATAATTAACTTATATGTTACACATGTGCTCACTTGGCAGAGAATCAAGCATGAACTCCACGGTGCAATATGATTCCCTAGACTGGTAACTAAATTAAATTGAAGCTGGCACTATGGATTATATATGTGGGGTTATGGGGGAAGAATAGTGCAGCTGATTAGCAGGCATCCGTGTCAGAACTGTAACAGATGCGGTGATGGCCACTGGGGGTGTGCCGCTTTCAATCGGACCTGTGATTAGTTATTACAATAACAGCAACAATCTTCGGTGAAACCTTAATTTCATTGTGATTGAAATCCATTACGAATGACACCATTGTAATTTATCCTAGGTCTGATTATAGTGCACGACAAAGGCTCAATTTCACTCGTGGGGGTTTAAGTTTCACGGTAGCAATATGGCCGTTAACAGTTCATTCAGCTCGCGTGCATGGCGGGGCTGAAAAATTACACCTGGTTTGGCCACGCGTGTTGGTGGGAGGCGTGTCACAGGAAGTTGCCCACTGCTCAGTCTTGGCTGTGGCAGGGAAGGGCCTTTATCAGTAGCAAAAGCAATGGCTGAGTAATAGGGAAGGGAAACTTTGCATTTATTTGCGGTTTATGAGCTGACCCATTTCTGTTTCACGGAGTCTGTCTCACAGAAGGGTGTGGCCAGAAGGCATGTATGTATGTTGAACGTCTTTCACTCCGTACGTAGCGGAGGTGCGGTTCGGTGAGCACAACGGAGAGCTGCCTTGACACCTTACAGCCCGTGTACAGCCACTGCTGGATGAAAGCCTAATCAGACCTAATCGGTCACGGGGGTTTCTTACCATATTCTAGATTTGAAGCTTTCGTGACTGCAAGGATTCATACTCTTAGGTTTTTTTCGGTAAAGTCACGTAGGTAAAATAAATATAATAAATAATATAAATGTTTACCTACGTGACTTTACCGAAAAAACCTAAGAGTGTTTCTTACCATACTTCACCACGTTAGTCAGTGCGGCTTGATGATGGGACCAGTTCAGATGTCAGCACTGATATCAGCCTTGGCCAAAAATTAAACTCAGGTCGCCAAATTTATGGTGAAGTGCACGAACCACTGCTTTATTGCTCCACCACTGTAATATAACACATTTCTGACTTATACTGTACAATTACAAGACCACCTCACCCCCCCCCAAGTCAGCTGGCGACCTACACAATAATTCTTGAGTGTTGCTACAGTCACCTGGATTTTATCACAGGAATCGTTTTCATTTTAATACAGCATGACATATGATTGATATCTTCACAATGGTGTATCTTTTTCAGAAAAGAACGTCAGCCACCTAAAAATGTTATTGTTGCCACAATCATAGATAGCCACCATCAAAAATGGTAGCCATCTTGGAAAAATGGTAGCCGTTTATGATTTTTAGGTGGCTAACGATGTTTTCTTATAAAATGACCCTATGAGAATTTAGTTCTCGAATTACCATTTGTGCGATTTATTCATGTTATCTACTCCACTCGTATGTGCCTGAGGCATTCTTGACGTCTGCTATTTTGCCGCCCTCCAGGCAGTCGTCCCGGCCTGAGGTTGCGAGCGTGGAGGCCGTGTACAGCACCGACGATGCAGGGCAGCGGTGCTCCAGCCGCGCCGTGGTGTCGGCCCGCGCCGCCCAGCACACCCGCCTCACCACCATCGTCATTGCCGAAGACACAGGTGGGCAGCCAGACACACCTTTCACCTGCTCCCACCTGGTTATTGCTTTCACGGATAGTGGATGGGTCACAAGATTCGAGCAATCTGCCCCGGTCAAACTTTGCTCAATTCGAGGTCACTCAATCTCCGCTACAATCTCCGTTGTCTGGAATCCCTTCACCCTGACCATTTACTTGGTCAAGACACATCTTCTACTCAAGCCCAGGCTATAGACCAGGGGTGAGGAACCTTTTCACTGCAAGAGGCCTCAAAATGAATCCCCTCTAGTATCTTATTAATGTGCCTAAGATGTTTCCAGTGACAGATACATATTTTTTGTCCTTTTTTATGTGTAAGGCATGATGGGAAGCTCAATCCTATAGTCAAAATGATCCCTCTTGTGCCGTTTGGAAATCACATTTTGCGTATAGAATGAGTTTCTCATTTGTTGCTAGACTGCACATACATTTTCTGTCTTATGAGTTTCCATTCATTTACGGAAGTGGTAGGATATTTTTTTGTTTGTTTTTGCTCGGTACTGCGAAACGTGCGACGTGATAATTTACCTTACGTGCGCCCGCCACTCTTCCCCCCTGTAGTGTCGGGCCAAGTTCTACGGTGCGATGTGATCGTCGACACTATCCAGCGCATCCAGATCGTTTCGACAACGAGAGAACTCTACCTCGACGACTCTCCACTGGAACTGACCATCCAGGCCGGCGACCGCGAGGGTGAGAGCACCCTGCTGTTTGACAAATGCCACAGGGCAACCGGAATTTGATTCTTGGCCATCGCTAACACAGGTGGCAAGTCATGTCTGAACCCGTCCTGGTGCAACTGCCTTGCGAACACACACTGACCAGCCTGGTGAAGTATGGTCAAACCACCAGAACTGACTCAGAATGGAGAGGCCTTCATTCAATAGTGGACTGATAAAGTAATTGTATTATTAATCATGATTTATAAACACACATTTAGAGTATTTGGCTGCAATACATTTCCACATGATAGCTGTTGAGCCTTCATTTGTGACCCACTTCTGAAAAAGAGCTATATAACTCAATGGGCCTTACCTGGTAAAATACAAATAGTTGAGATTAATGTACATTGCAATATCATACATTTGGACCTTTTGAAGTGTTCAAATGTAATCACAACTCAAGATCCTGTACACATTAGGGATACATGTGAAGTATTGGAAATGACGGCAGGAAACTCCTTGACGGGTAACACACTTCTTTTATTAAATCTTCACTTATCTCGATACAACGTGTAGTCTCTATTCTTCCGCGTACGGTCACCAGACACCGGTACAACTCGTAACCTCTTCTCTTCTTATAACACACCGTACTGAACTCGTGTAGACTCCAAGCCTCTAGCTACACACGCCTCACTCGCCTCGTGTAGACTCTTCTCGTGTAGACTCTATGCCTCTGGCTACACACACATCACTCGTCTCGGGTAGACTCTTCTTGTGTAGACTCGTCTCGTGTAGACCCTACGCCTCTGGCTACACCCATATCACTCGTCTCGTGTAGACCAGGGGTCGGCAACCTGCGGCTCCGGAGCCGCATGCGGCTCTTTACGGGCTGCTTCTTGACGATATGTACGTATGTACAGTATGTACATAAATGCATTGCGGCTCTTGAAATACTGAATTTTGTACCGAATTGGAAAGAAATGGCTCTTCTTGTTATTTTGGTTGCCGACCCCTGGTGTAGACTCTAGGCCCCGGCTACACACTCGGCATGCTGACACTGCATGCTCACACTACCCCCGCCTCTGGGTTACACCTAGTCCTCGCAGGACAGCGGGACTAGGTACCGCAGGGCCCTGGCTCTTCTTCCCGTCTTCAGTCTTCGCTGGTTACACTCTCCCCGTGCGCCTGTGCGCATCCCCTTATATAGTCGTTCCTCCCGGGAGACGGAGCGGATGCGGACCTCGATGCGAGCATCGCTTGTTAGTGAACCAATCACAACGCGTTATCTGTACGATCCTTTTTCCCCAACGCGTGTTTCCACTCACCAACCAATCACGCCGCGCTGCCACTCGATCACTCCCCCCCCAGCACGTCACCGGCACCCAGCCAATCAACACCACACAACCCACGATCCCGCGCTGACCCCTGATCCCTCACCGTCAGCGCGCGTCACCACCCACACATCCAATCACAACGCGCTGGCACCTGATCGCTACCCCAGCGCGTATCACCACTACACATGTGTAGGGGTGATACGTGCTGGCAGTAGGGATCGTGGGGCAGCACGTGGTGATTGGTTGTGTAGTGGTGACGCGCGCTGACAGTGATGGATCGTGTGGCAGCGCGTGGTGATTGGTTGTGTGCGCTGACACAAGCTGGGAAAAGGGATCGTGTGGCAGCGCGTGGTGATTGGTCGACTAGGGTGGGTGCTCACATCGCGGTCCGCATAGGCTCCGTCTCCTTGGGAGCGGAGGACTATAAAAGGCGGTGCGCGCGGGCGCTCGGGGAGTTGGTGACCAGTAAAGACGGAAGACGGAGGAGGAAGAGATAGGGCCCTGAGACACCTAGTCCCGCTGTCCTTGTAAGGACCGGGACCCTGTGTGGCTCAGAGGCGGGACCTTGGGACCCGGGGCTGGACGTCCGTGTGAGGGCCGGGCCGCGGGACCCAGTGGTCGTGACCCATACCCAAGCTGGGGTGGGTCTGTAGGTTCCCCTGGATGCTACGGGGCTGGAATGCCCGTGTGTGTGTAGCCGGGTGGAACGTGTAGCGTAAGCTGTAGTAACCACACGTGTCGGGTGGAACGTGTAGCGTGAGCTGTAGTGACCACACGTGTTATTGTGGCAAGACAAGTGTTAATAAAGTGTGCTACCCGTCAAGTGGTCTCCCGCCGTAATTTACAATATTACACATGTACATTTATCACTTTTTTTTCGACTCACTGCTGGTCAGTGCAAGTTCATGAAGATGATATTATAGAAGTACAGTGTAACAGTGTACATTATTTTTCTGCACCGCCCACTGTTGCCCACTAGGCAGCCCTGCAGCAGCCCTGCAGTAGCCCAACGCCAGCCGAATCGTGCTTAGTGGTCACCCATCCAAGCATTATCTAAGCTTAAAGCTGCTTAGCTTCCGAGATCTTCCAAGATCGAGTGCATTCTGAGTGACTTGGTAATAGGCCTTTTGGAGCAATTCGATATAACCTTAATGTTGTTTGTTTTGTAAAATGTTTGCACAAGCAAGGCTTTTCCTTGCTGCTGTAAGGTGACAATGTGACATCACGTTCAAATCACTTTTCCACCTTCCTGAATTCCACCTTTACAGGAAACACGTTCACCACCCTTGCTGGGCTGCAGTTTGATTGGACGACCATCAAGGATGAGGAGGTGCTGTCCACTGCCGATGGACACAACGCCTTGCGGTGAGGGACAACAACAGATGCATGAACAGTTGTGAATTTACACATCAACAGTTTTTCACGTGTAAATATTAAGTAGAAAGCACTTGCTAAAATGGTCAATGGTGAATGGAGACATCATCTGATTGGAATACAAATTACAATAACTTTAGAACGGAAATGTAGCGTAGGGGCTTGCTAAATTATGATATTCTTTGATGTGTGCTTGTGTTTTACTAACCAGTGCATTTCCGTCATGTTTGTACGATGCTGTGCGCATGCAGATTTCTCCGGTTCTCCGAGGCGGCGTACCGGCCACCGGCCTACATCCTGGAGATGGAGAGGAAAGGCCGGCAGGGCGACCGCATGCTCGTGTCTGGCCTCAAGACGGGCAGCGCCCGCGTCAAGACCAAAATACGAGAGCCCCTGTACAAGGTGGGAAACACGAGTGTGCGAATATACAGAGACGAAGATCTCTTGGCCATTTAGACTGTTGTGGAGCAATTGCCACGAGTACCTATTAATGCAAGCACTGCACGTGAATGTGTGCTGTGTCCAGCACCATGCATGACCACCTTTGTCTTCCTATGTCACTGATGTTGTCGACAGCTGGGAGCAACTACAGATCGCTGGGTTTTGGTAAATTTCTCGCTCTGTGGGTTACATAGTGTCTGGTTTGGTTGTCATGTGACAAACGTCTCAGCAGCAGGGCAAATGAGAAGTCACCTCCCAGAGGCAGTTCTTTAGAATGGGGTAGTGCACTGATATTTGAGTGCCACTTATCTATCCAGACAATACCACGGAGTCAAGACTTTTAATGCATGCAACCTCATTTGCTGTTGTTTTTTTACATGGTTACTAAGCAAAGGGCCAACATGTCAAGCGGCCAGTAACAAACGGCACTGTCAAAGTTGTATTAGATAAGAGTTAACATGTTTCTTGAGCAAGGTTATAACAGCTTGGTAAAAAGAGGCTATGTGAGGCAATGTTAAGGTTCAGGAGTGCTTCTTCATTGAGTGTTTGAGCCAGCTGGCTAGGATTGGGCAAGGACATAGTCCACTTTTCACCCAGGCAATCGGAGAGCACATACTTAGATATTTCTTATCTAAGTGCGTGGGAGGAAGCAGAAAGAGATGTTGTTTAGTTAGAATATGCAAAATATATGTATATATATATGAAATGGTTAAACTTTGACCTCAAAGGAACTGCTTGCCTGTGATGTTTGGCGGCACTTGCAGGCCGTGGAGGCGACCGAGGTGCGCCTCCTCATTCTGGAGAGCATCCTGCTGAGCCCCTCGCACGACGTGTACCTCCTCGTAAACACGCACATTCACTACCACGTGCTCAAGGTCAAGCAGGGCCGTCTCATTGGTAAAACTACCCCCTCCACAGGAGTAACAATATACACAACAGTCGATTTCCATACAGAAAAATGAGCGATTGCAACCGTTGGTGTCGGTCCTACCATCGTACCTTATTGAGATTTCTTTAATGGTGTACAAAAAGTAAGTGGCACCTTTGTTGCTCTATAATAATGCCTTGTCATGTGTCACGTGACACGACTGTGCTGCGTGTATTATGTGCGCACAGCTTTTCCCTTGTGTACTCCTATCTGCCTCGCTGCAGTCTAATGCGCGCATCGCCTCCATGCGGAGCAGCAACTGTGGTGCATTTTCCAAACGGTTGAAGGTGTGTAATTTTCTTTGCACGTGTGTATATTTTGTTCTGTTTGCCTGGTGCAGACATCCCGATGCCGTCGGAGCAGTATGAGCTGCAGCTGCAGGGCCTGGTGACGAAGGATGGGCCTGTGGCCCGGCTGGATGCGCAGACCTCCATCCTGGTGGCCCAGAATCTGGGGCAGACAAGCCTCCTCCTTGTGCACAAAAGCATCCTCACCCTTTGCCGCGTGTAATGAGACGCCTTTATTAGCGTGTCTGTGACTAATTTCCTCTTAGGACGATTACCAACAGTCCACAAATTATCATCCTCCCGCATACAGCACTCATTAAAGATTGAATTGGCCAATTATCCCAATGCAGATGAAGGACGTTATCATCATCATCTGCCTTGACTTATCCACTGCTACATGAAGACCCCCCAAAACCTGTCACCATCTCGCATGGCCCTGCAATATAACAAGCCACCTAGCCTCTGTATGTTAGCTGTTTTCATTGCGCCTTTTCTGGAATGGACATAGCCTGGAGCACTTTTTCTTTGGCTGACATTACATTATTCTTCTCAACCAATCGTCATCCCTTCTAGCGATTTGTCCTGCCCAAACCCACTTTTCTTAACAATCCCAATGATCTATATGACCATCATACGTTTGTTCGTGTATATTTAGAAAAAGTTGTTCTATAGATTAATTCGAGCTATATTCAGATGGTGCTATTGGTTTAATGTTGCCATGAGACAAGGAAATTAAATTTCACAACTTGCAGAGATGAACCAATGTGGTTGGCAGCAGAGGGCAGGGCAGAATAATCCCTTATTCTGTACTTCCATTCCCCCACGTTTATGCTCCCCGCCTTAACCAGTCCGCTCTGACCAGTATTGTGAAGTGTGGTCAAATGAACTTCACGTTCTGGACAGCATGAGGAGGCCCTTATCCACCTGTGGCTTTGACAAGAGGTCTGTGTGAGAATCTTTTTTGACAGGGTTTTGTTGACTCGTCATGTGGTTTGCCAGCTCCAGTGTGTCTGGCATTGGCAATAGGCGGTGCGTACGATTTTCACCACGTATTTTCTGGGCCATCGGCTGTGATTTGCATACGTCGTATGCTGTACCTGGGACTCCTTGACTCGCCGGAATCAGACATTCGCATGCAGGGCGTCTCGCGTCTCCCCAACTCCACCGTCTACGTGATCGAGGCCGCCTTCCTCGGTGAGCGCCATACCTACAACCGCCGCACCCATAGGTTCCCTTCAGATTGTGTCATAGGAAGGGGGAAACCTTAACAGCGCATTGCTCTTATACCTACGATAATTGCCCAGGAATGTGTCCTTAACGCCCGTGATGTCACTCCACATTGACCAGCCCCCCTCGTTAATATTCATGAGCAGGTGACATCCTCCAAATGGACACCCCCCCCCCACCCCTCATTAATAATCATGAGCGGGTTACATCACTCAATATGGAGTACTTCCCCCCCCCCCACTAATAATTATGTGCAAGTGATGTCACTCCACATGGACCCCCCCCCTCATTAATAATCATGATCAGGTGACGTCACTCCACATGGAGCACCCTCCCCCCTCATTAACAATCATGCGCAGGTGACGTCACTTCACATCGAACAGCCCCCCTCCTTAATAATCCCCCCTCCTCGGCGTCAACTTACAACCATTACTACAAAGGCAGAACCCTCACGTCACGCGATCTCCGTAACGCTATTGAGACATCAAAGTAAAAAGGACGTCATGATGAACAAGGGATTATAACCTTAAAATGAAATAGGTCTGTGTCACCGCACCCTTAGAAATTGCACACGCATTAATGCAATGAATATCGCGTCGCGTTCTGCTTTTCACTTGCAAGTTTCAGATTTACTGCAATACACCCGTCCTTGGACGCACTAAAGGCTAGTTATGTATATTATATAACTTGGGTGTTTGTCTTTGGCTGTCCAACATTAGCTTCAGCCTTCGTTAATGTTGAAAAAAACCTCACAAAGTACAATTGTGATATCTCTGCAATGACATTTTCTGAGTTTCTTCCTTATCAAGACATTATTTCTACCTGATTGACAGTCCTTATTCGTTGACATATACCGCAGTGGTGTCACGAGAGAAAGCTGTGACAGCGCACCTGATAGTCATGTTTGTTTATCGCTTATAGAGCTGGAAGATTTGCATCATCCTTGTACACAAAAACCATGTATATATATCCAACATGAGAAACATTTGTTTTTGTGGGTTTACGTGTTCCATTAATGGGAGCAGTGAGGGAGAACGTGTGTATGTGTGTGTGCGTTGGGTTGTATGGGGAGTTGTAGCGTGCTGCGTTACAAACTCGGCGACCCCAGTGATGATTTTCTGCACTAGGTCATGGACCTCCCCTAGGTCGACTCGGCCTCAAATGAGTACCTGGTGCTATGTGTAAAAATCGCCACTGGAAAGACAAAGGCGGCCGGGTGTGGTGTTGGCCACCCACCCCCTTGTGTGCCGTACCGGCCTTCGTAGGTGCACAGCACTTTCCTCAACGGTCTGTTGAGGCTATAAAGGGGGATCTTTGTTTTTTGGGTTGTGTATGTGGCGGCAGGTTTTCTGATCGAGCCGGGAGAGCACTGGGTGTTGGAAGTGGGGCGTGAGTATTGGATCAGGGTGGAAGTGTTCGACAAGAATGGCAACCGTATTCACCTAACTGACGTAAGTGGCAGATGCACATCACGCACATTGCTCTGCGGACCTGCTGTCTTTCAATACAATACCCAATTTCCATTTATCTAGTGAAAAGTCTATGCGAGATTATGGGTTTCTGTATAAGTCTATGGGTCTCTGTTTGTCTTGGTGTGTGTCTCGCTCAGTGTGTCTTTGTGTGACTGTCTCTGCATGTGTGTCTGCCTATGCTGTTCTTGTGTCTGTTTTATCATTCATTCTTACCTGATGATGGTTGCTTGTGTTGCAACCGAAACGTCGTATTCTATTATTATTTGATTTTATTTTCTACGTGACTTTACCGAAAGAACCAAAGAGTAATATAATGCAATGTTGATTTATTTAGTGTCTTAATTGCAACCGCATCTTTAAGATGATCTGCAGAGACATTGGGCATAGTTATTTGTTTTATTTGATTTTATTTCTACCTACGTGACTTTACCGAAAGAACCAAAGAGTATGGATTCCTGCAGTCACGAAAGCTTCAAATCAAGATTGGGCATAGTCTTTTTTTTGTGGGAGAATGGGGTCTGTCATTGCCAGAGGAAAAAAGGAAGGTCTTGAGACTGGACTTGGGTAGAGAGCCAATATGGATGGCTGGGTGCTGGGAGTTCCAGATTCTGGGTACAGCAGAGGAGGATGAGTAACCTTCCACTGAGTGAAGGTTTACTGGGGGCTTCCTTTTTACATGTCCATAATATTGCAGCCTTTGTCTCTTGGAACCTTAGATATTTTTATTGACCACACTCAGAGCGAGCGCAATGTGATATTTTCACTCCATTCTGCTTCTCGGATTGACTTGACGTGTACAGAATGTGCGCATCGAGACAACGTTCCCGAAGAAATTCTTCAACGTCCTGGAGTCGAACCTGAATGGGTCGCAGCATCGCGTGCAGGCCCTGCACCGGGGACAGACTGAGGTCAAGGCCATTCTCGCCCACGTCCTGGCTCCGGTGAGTGTGTGTGTGCGCACCGCGTGCGCAGCTGCTTGTAAAACAATTGCAATTACCTGTACCACTTGTCTGCTTTCCCAGCACAGACCCACACTTAGCAAACACACCATATAAGGCAATAAACGGTGCACTTTTTTAGGACTACGAACTGCTCATTAAGCTTTTATTGGCATCCGAAAAAAAATTGCATAGCACACCGTTGACACATTTGTACAGATATTGTCATCATTACTGTCATGATAATTTTACATGTTGATATATTGACAGGTAAATTAACTTAATTGATAACCAGGGGTGCATTTAATGGGCAGAGCGCCTCAAAGCGCTCCAGAGTGCTTGTGGATTGAACTACCTGTTCGCAGCCCAGAATGTATCGTAACGTAACAGTATGAGAAGCTACCTTGCTGAGCGTTAGATGGGGATGTCAAAATCCAGCCAGTCGCAGGCACCGTACCTTCCTGTGAACTCTCGGTTCGTGGGCATGACACGTGCGTTTATTGGCTGACCGGGTGACATAACCCCACCATTGTGAGGCTCTCAGCGTCCTAATGCACCATTCTTTTGGAGCTAAATTCGACCTCGTAGTGCCACGGTAGAGCGCTTTTTCCCATTGATCGCACTCCAGGTATTAGCCCGTTGAGACCAGAAGTCTCCTTTAAAAGGAGGACCTGGATTTTAGTACAGCAAAGAGAAAATTCCATTTTTAAACTCAATGCTGCGAAACACCATTCAATTTTTTGCACGAAAGAATATGTATATAAAAGCTTGATCATTATTAAATGCTTGAAATATAACATTGTTCAATTAAAAAAACAAACGTTAACTGTTATCTATTGCAACTTCGATAATAGTGTTTGGGCCTTTCGGCCTGTGCTGAGCAACTGTGTTTAAATTTAGAAATGTCTGTACATTCAATAAAAAGTTTCTGAAACATTTGAATTCAGAGTTGTAAGATACATTAAACTTTAACTGCCACCCATCCGGCTCGGCTAGTTTCACTGAGTTTTTTTGCCAAGAGTCTACATCAAGGAAGTCAGTCACTCAACTGCTCATTCACAATAATTAATTGAAATTGATTCTGAAGCTCACAATACAGACAAGTCTTTTTGATTTGTATAGGTTGTATGACCCCCTGCAGTGGCTGTTGATTCGCAGTGTTGAAAGTTAAAATGTATTCTTCAATTGAATCATAACTCCAGGTGTTATTGCTCCATACTTGGGAGGGTGAGACCTTTGTCCCCTCCTCCAACGATTGATGATTTGGACCCATGTATGGTTTTTCTCCAAAGTCGGGCACTCTAGACTTGACTTGTCGCCCTGTCCAGTTCGCGTTGTATGGTATTTTCAACCTTTTTATGCTAAAATGCAACTCAAATAAGCTGGACAACACTGAATTAAGTTCATAAGAAATTTGAACAATTGGATGATACTGGGAGTATTAAATGCAAAGTTCTTGAGAAATGTTATGGAGAGATTTTAAATGGAACGCCATTATCTCCAACGTCTTAGAATAAGGACATGGCATGTGGAGAGAGAGAGAGAGCAGCTCACATTGTTCAGCATTTTTAGAACCACTATTTACGAATAATTATTCTTCATAAAATAAAATTATGATGAAATTAGGATGATTGTGTACACGTGACCTGCACTGAGAAATAACTGCTTCTTCACCTCTGCGGCTGTGGAACTGCGTTGTCATCTTGTGCCCTGCAGAATGGAAAATCGCTGGCTCTGCCGCAGACAATCTCAAACCAGCAGGAGGTGGAGATTTTTGACCCTATCGTTCTGCAGCCGCCCCTTCTCATCTACCCGTGGCAGCCCAGCCGCGTGCATTACCACTACACGCTCAAGGTACATGGGAGCGGTGGGTAGGAAGGGTAGGGGGAAGTTTAGTGTTCATAATCACACGTGGTTCAGCTCTTTTCAGTAGTGGAACTCAAATTGATCGAAAGAAGAGGTGAACAATAGCTTATCAGACCTATGCCTGTTACCCTTTTGTACGTCTGGGTTTTACAGGGTGCTCCAGTTTCCTGGCATTTAAAATACTGAAACAGAATTGGCCAAGCATCCCTGTGCAGGATTCTCTGGAAACAGTTTTGGAACTCAGTGATGCATTACTGGATAAATCAATTATTAAAGACATACTTAGTGGCTCGTTTTGTTTAAAACTAATCTTTGGCTACCGATGCGATGACTTTGTGTCAAAACGGCATGTTCGGCAGGAAACCAAGCTGAGACTACCTCTACAATACAGGAACGCCAACGACTGTACGGCAGTCGTTTGCCATTGGTTGATGCTGCCACCAGGTTCTCTCCTAGATAATCTCATGGGTGGAGGAGGAGGCTGAGGGATCGACCACAAGCTTCGTGACTGCATCAGCTTAACCGTTATCGTTGACGTTTGGAGATAGAAAGGGAGCTCACTTGGGGGCTTTGCCAGGATGGGACCCTACGGGTTCACGCCGGAGGGTGGACGATGCCACATGCTGTCTCGGCGTATGCTCCCAAAAACCAACACATGCATGATTGTTGGTGTTACCCCTGGCGGTCTTTCATAATTGAGCCATTGCAATCACCCGTAACCTGGTGGACGGCAACAGTGACAACCTGGCGGTGTGCGCGGCAGGCTGAGGGTGGCAGCGGCAACTTCAGCTGGTCGTCGACTGAGACGGAGGTGGCCACGGTGACGGTGCGGGGGCTGCTGACGACAGCAGATGCGGTGGGGACAAGTGTAATCCGTGCCAGGGATGTGCAGAACCCTCTCCATTTTGGCAGCATGAAGGTGAGGCTCTGGTCTGGTAGTCCAACAAAGATTCATATTTACTCGGCATGCCACAACTTATCGATTCAGCTATGAAAATAGTCAGGATAGCCTGGTGATGGTAGCACACAACTATGACCGTCGTGGTACCATACCCTGACTTTCCAGGAGAAGGCAGTACAGCAAATGTGGACTCCACCTGCTTTATCTGTATGGGATAGATTGTTGCCCCCTTGCATGTGTGGGTTTTCTCTGTGTGATCCGGTGTCCTCCCAAATGTAAACACTCATTAATTGGCCATTAACACCTTAATATATAGAGGACTGCAGAGCTTGTGGGGAAAATTGGTGCCGGCTGACCACTTGGCTGTCTTTCCTGTGTCCAACCCGCGTCGAAGTCGCCCTCTGTCTCTCTTCGAGAGTGAGCATATACTGTGCGCCAGAGGTGGGACAAAGTCATTGTTATGCAAGTCCAAGTCGAGTCGCAAGTCATCAAATTCATGACTCGAGTCTGACTCGAGTCCAAGTCACATGACTCGAGTCCACATCTCATAGGTGGGACAAAGTCATTGTTATGCAAGTCCAAGTCGAGTCGCAAGTCATCAAATTCATGACTCGAGTCTGACTCGAGTCCAAGTCACATGACTCGAGTCCACATCTCATAGGTGGGACAAAGTCATTGTTATGCAAGTCCAAGTCGAGTCGCAAGTCATCAAATCCATGACTCGAGTCTGACTCGAGTCCAAGTCACATGACTCGAGTCCACACCTCTGCTGTGCGCATCACAAGTTGAAATTAGTTCCGTTATGCATTCATCAAATTGTGCATTTGAGAGCCTTATTTACAATGTATGTAAAGTGTAACCATTCTATCAACGAAGAGTTAGGTGACTCACAGGTATATATCTGTGGCACTCTGCAAGGTGCGCATGCTGGAGGTGGTCCACTTGGCGTTTGGGCGCTCGAAGCTGGAGGCGCGCGTGGGCGCGGTTCTAGAGCTGCCGGTACGCGCCAGCGGCTTGGTGGACCCGGCCACACGCCAGACCATGATGTTCTCCGACTGCTCGCAGATGCACTTCATCACCGACCTCGCCAACACGGCCGTATTTCAGGTCCTCGAGGGTAAGCGCCTGCTACCAGCTTCCATGCATGCCGACACGTGTGGGGAACAGGGCCTGGGCGCGACACAGGGTAAACAATTGTCTCTAGACACACGCGAGAGCCCATTAATACACAGTGTACAGTGGAACCTCGGTATACGTCGTTAATTCGTTCCAGAAGGTAGGACTTATACCGAAAATGACGTATACCAAACGAATTTTTCCCATAAGAAATAAAGGGAAAAGAAATAATCCGTTCCAGAGGAAAATAAATTATATTTTATATGGCATATTATACATTAATGGGGTTGTATAAAATAATTTAGACGCTAATTACTAAAATGCATACAGAAGCCACGTGACCGCGCTGCTGCCAGCTGCGCTGGTCACGTGGCGTGCCTCAACCCCGCACGTCGCACGTGCCTCGACTCGGGGCTCCACCTTCCTTGGGGGCAGCCCCCCACGCCCCCCGCCCCTCTCCCCCACGCCCCCCGCCCCTCTCCCCCACGCCCCCCGCCCCTCTCCCCCACGCCCCCCGCCCCTCTCCCCCATGGCCCCCGCCCCTCTCCTCACGCCACCCCCGCCCCTTTCGCTTTGTTTCAGTCGTGAACGGGGTATACGCGCGCGTACTGTATGCGGTGACTCATCCCGACCCATATAAGTTCAAGCAAGACATCGTATCCCAAGACATTTTTTTCTCTCGAAAAAACACGACGTATACCAAATTCGACGTATTCCAAAGCGGTCGTATACCGAGGTTCCACTGTATCTCTGTTTTGTAATTTGGCCTTAATTTTATTGCGACTGAGCTATTGGCAGCGTGACATGAGACGAGAGGTGTCCACTTGAATATCTCACAAAGCAGTGCAACGCTACGTGTTGCAGAATAGCCAACGCAAACGGATATCACTTGAGCTACCTCCTATGATCACTTCAAGTGACCACTCGTCTACATATGAGAGTAGTGTTTGTTGCATGCCAATAAAAGCAATAATATAACTGTCAGAGCTGGAATTTATCTGAATTAAGTAAAAAAACTAAATTTTAGTGATGTTTTTTTTTTGTGATTGGGCAAAGCTCACTCCACTTGTTGAGAAGCCTGTTTACTCACAGGCAGCCACCTGGATTTGAGTCGGCTCGGCGATCTGATCTCTGAACCACCTCGTCATCTCGACACACTTTGTATCTTGCTGCATTACAGCTTCTGAGATCTGACGGGATTGGGTGCATTCCGGGTGATTTGGTCTTGGTGCCTTCGGTCACGTTCATCCTCCAAAGTTGTTGGCTGAGCACACGTCTACTCGTTTCCCCTTCCCAGGAAACCTGCCTCCGGGTAATGGCTCTTGCATGACAGTGCGTGTGCGTGCCCTCTCGGCTGGACACACGACCATCAGCATCTCCTACACGCACGGCACCACTCATCTCCACGACTCCATCACCATCGCCGCTTACTTGCCGCTGAAGGTGAGCTGCCCCCTTCCAATTGACAATCGCCAACTTGACTGATGCCCGTTTTGAGGTGTAAGCAAATTTTTATGATAATGGTGGGAGAAGTGGTGGCACAATGGTTCATGTACTGCACTACGGACTCGATGACCCGAGTTTGATTTATGGCTGTGGCTGCCATCAATGGCTAGTGATATCAGAATCGGTCCTAGATGCCTTGCACTTCATAAACCCACACTGAACAGCATGGTAAAGTATGGTTAAACATCCCATATAACCGACATGGCATGGGGGAGCCTTTAAACCAGATTGGATTTACAAATATAGATTTGAAGCTTTCGTGACTGCAGGAATCCATACTCTTTGGTTCTTTCTTTATACCTACGTGACTTTACCGAAATAACCAAAGAGTATGGATTTACAAAGTCTGGAATTTATTATTATTTTTCATCATAATAAAATGTCCCTTTTTTTTAGGTATTCATGTCGTAGCCATGATAACCTTAAGATGACCGATATTGCGTAAAACAAAACTTTTTTCCCGGGGCTGTCCCCCTCCTACCCCAGGTGGTGGACCCGATCTCCGTGGCCCTAGTCACTCTGGGGGCCTCCAAGGAGGTGGTGTTTGAGGGCGGGCCCCGGCCCTGGGTGCTGGAGCCATCCAAGTTCTATGCGCGACTGGACGCTCAGAACGAGGACCTTGTCACGAAGCACGCGCTGGGCCACGGCGAGCAGAAGTGGCACCAGCGCCACACCTTCAGAGTGTTGTGCACCGCGCTCGGAGAACAGGTGGGGCTGGTGACGGCAACTGTTGTTGAAGGGCAAATGCACTGCCAAATTGGTGCCAGGCTCATGGTTAATTGGGAATCCTTTGCAAATGCTCTGCTCTAATGAAACATTGTTGTGACAGATATTAAGGTTTTAAAGTTACAGTCAGGCACACTATGATAGAAATTTGCATTCTGATTCCAATTTAATATATTCTTAATGTTGGGAAGGGAACATTTTACTTACCAAGTGCCAAATTGGACTTTCAGATGCCTTTTTGCGGGCGATACATTAACATACGCCTTAACGTGAAAATAATGTGCGTTTTGGCCGAGTATAGATAGGCTCCTGTGTAATGACAGAATTGACAATGAAATTAGAAACACAGCACTGCTAGGTCGAAAATATTGTGGCTGTAGGTCGTAGTGTAGCTTCATCTTTACAGGATAATACCGTTCGTCTTTTGGAAATAAAGCAGCGGGCCCACGTGCTGCAAGTTCTCCACCCCTGCTTACATTCACCCCTAGTCAATTACACTGCTTCACTCAAACTCAACTCTGACTGCAGACGATCATCGTTTACCAAGTTACCCCCTCCCTGTGTGCCCCCTGACGCTCGCCGCATGCAGGCACTCACGCTGACGGTGGGGAACCACGAGAGTGCATCTAACCCGCTGCCCGCGGAGGAGTGGACGCACACGCGCTTTGTGTGCGCGCGCCCCGCTTCACTCAGCCTGACGCCCGTTTACTTGCCCACGTCCACAGGCCGTCCATGCCCACTCACCCAGCAGAAGCGGCAGCTGGTGAGTTCTTCCTTCCTGTGTATGATTGTTGTTGTTTTGCATCACAGTCTGGAGCAGTCATCTTCCAGCCATCTGCACTGTTGACTTCCTTCCGGCTGTTCAAATCCAGGTTCAAGAGCTTCCTCTATCTGTCTGCCTAAGGCTGACTGCTTTTGTCAGTGAAATGATGCACACTGTTTTGTCCACCGTCTTGAGTTGCAATTGCATCTAGACATTATAACAATCCATTAAGTTGCATTTGCTATCACGGTTGTTTGAACTGCAAATAGATGGTAGGAGGCCCTGAGAGGCAGGCCCTAGAAAATGTCGGAGGGTAAGGAATTACAAGGAAACCTGAGAGGAAGATTAGAGGGCCTTAGAAGAAAAGTAGAGAGTGGGGGAAAAATTATTTTGGATGAGTATGGTTACCAGGTCCGCCCTGCTACAGGTGGGAAACAGTAACGGATGATTATAATGATGTTTGCAATTGCTGCCTCCGCCTCCTCCACTAGGTGCCCATGTCCAATCACCGCGACGCGCAGCTGCTGCTGGTGGCGCTGGACCAGCAGGGCGAGCACTTTGACAACTTCAGCTCGCTGGCGGTGGAGTGGTTCTCCTCGGACGAGAACCTTGCCTCCTTTCCCGAGTCCTCCACGTTGCTCCATTTCCATGAGGACCAGCAGCAGCACGGCACTGGCCACGCCCTCGCATACAGTGAGGCCCGCACCACGGGCCGTGGGGCCACCCTTTCTCCCGGCTTTGAGGCCTCTTTGTTGGGCAGCATGGGACGCCCTCTCGATTCCCATGCAGTTGCAATATAGTCATAGTTTAGTCAAGTCTTAGTTTGTATATTTTGTTCCTCTCTTAGTCTAACCGACTAAAGTAGTCGAACGTATAGACCACTGTTAGTTATTAAATGTTGGTGTGAGGGGCGTGCATTCCCCCCCCCCCCAGCTAATCGGTGAACTCAGTGCTTCTATAAACATACATAGCCAATTGTGTGTTTGGTATTCCTCAGTGCATTGCAATCTAACAATGTTACTACATGATCTTAGTCTAGGTCTTCTGTCAAACTAGTTATTTTTGTTTCGTCATAGTCACGTTTTGGTAATTGGTGAGTAATCATAGTCATGATGCTGGATGATTATCGTCCACTGTTCCCTTTTTCGATGCAAAAGTCCCTTCTGTATACTTGAGAGCTTGCACACTTTAATCACATCCACACGGGAGAGGGTTTTGGCTTTGACGCGGTGGCAGCAACGAGCTGATGCGAGTGGACGTTCACGAGTCTCGTCTCCACAGGTGTGCAGCGAGTGACTACCCACCGTAAGAAAGGGACCGTCACCATCAAGGTCTCCGCCAGCACGTACTCGGACCACCTCCTGCGGGAGACCCTCGCTCGGAAAGAGGTCGGCTGCTCGCACAGAAAAAATACATGAAACTTACGGCGCCTCCTTTCACAGCTGTTGAATTTAACCGTGCCTTGGAAAACTACACGCGTGGCTCTCGATAGGGGTTGTCTGTGTAGTCTTGTGACTTTGGTGGTGTTTATCGCTGGGCACTTAACGACTCATCCATTCACCGATGAACTTCAATTGTTCTGCTCAAGATGCTATGCTTTGCGTTTTTAGGCATTTAGGATTTTTACAAACCCACTTGTAAATGTTACCTTAAAGTTCATGGAATAAGCAAGGCATAACAGACTACTTAAGAGACAGAAAATATTTCTTAACCAGAAACTCATAACAATTATTCAGATTCTGTGGTTTTTGGAGAATATTTACATGCCTACTTGTTTATTAACAATGATATGTATTTAGTGGAGTTTATCAATATCTTCGTCTTTTTTGTACTTATTTATTGTGGTGTGTATCGTTAAGCGCTTTGTGGGCCGTTTGTCCTGAACGTCGCTATATTGCACACACACGTGTGTGACGCGTGTTAACGTAAACGCGCGTGCGCGACCCGCAGGACCTAACACTGCCGATCGTCTCGGCCTCCATCGAGCTGCTCCTCGTGGAGGACGTCAGCATCTCCCCGAACAACCTCACCATCTTCAACCATCCTGAAGCCAAGGTGGAGTCCAGTCTCATGGCACTCCTTGTCTGTAATCTCCTGCCTATAGCTGGGACGATTAGTCAGTTGGTTCACTTGATTACTCGACTCGCGATGAGCCTTTGACACTTCAAGATCAAGATGTCGTCGTGGCCACAGCCGTTAATGCCATCTCATCTCGGCAAAGTTTCTACCCTCTGCCAGTTCCCGCAGCTGCCGTACAGTAAACAAGATCTGCCCTGACAGCATCATACTACCATCTGGTCTTAGGTCTTCCTCTTGGTCGCTGGATATGTAGACACTACTTTAATGTCTGTCTTGGCAATTGACCCTCATGCATCCTGCATGCATGTCCCACCGACACTTTGCTCAGCCTAAAAGTGGACCTAGCCTTGCACAAGCGCTGCGGTGATTTTGGCGAATGGCAGCTGTTGTTGTGTGCGACTCGTCCCCTCTTAGGTGACACTAACGCTGAGCGAAGGTTCGGGGTTCTTTCACGTCAACGCCAGCGGCAACGACGTCATGCAGATAAATCACCAGGATGTCAACAACGCTGTGCAGGTGTGTGTAAGGCTGACCGCTATCAGTTCGCTTTGTGACATTTCACTGTTGTGTGCAAGGACTTTGTTGGTCTCTGTTGCCAGAGACTTTTGCTCAGTGAAGTTTCACCTGGGAATAAATAAATATGCAACACCCACAAACTTTCATTAAAAAATACTTTAAGGTCAGAAGCATAATTACAGTGCTGTAGTGATGTCACAAAAATAATTTTATGGCGCAATTGACGTCACTACAACATTCAAACCTGTGTCAGAGAGCCCAGGACACACGGAACCTAGGTGGGGGGGGGGGTGGCCCGTGCTCCCCAAAAGATCCGATCGAAATCCCAAATTTCGATTATTGGGGTTTATTAGTAATATATCGGCATTTTGCGACCTCCACTGCCACTGTGTAGCATATTATTATGTGCCAGGGACTCTGAGTCCATAATTGGCAATAAGTAACGGCAAAGCAGTCATAAGTGACTCGCATAGTTGTGCCCCAGTTGCGTACACAGTACACGACTGCCAATCACACACGGTTGGAATTCGACCCTCGATCGATGGCTGCGCCATCGCCGCACATGCGTCGAATAAAAAGCAAGGGACAAGTCCTTACTTACTAACAACTCCTGTCATTTTTCATTTCTGGAGGGGTTGCCCCCCCCCCTACCTGAAAATCCTGGCTCCGCCATTGAGTGTGTGTCTTGTGAGATAATATCTATTTGTTATCTGAGTTCATCTTCAACTAAAGGTCAGGGATTGATTGACTACTTCAGTTTGAAAGAATGTCTTAATCTACTGAACTATTAAATCTCTGTTTGCACTGGATACCACATGCCTCCCTGTGTCAAGTCTGGCTCCCATTATCTTCAGAGTCCATATTCTCTTCTCAAGAACTCATGTTCCTCACATTCCAAACTTTCATCGGATCCATCCCTTGCCGCGCGTGTGCACCGCTGCTGTTGATCTCATGCCGGCGCTAAGGCAACGGCGAGCGCTGTTTTCGCTGCTTCTCGGTGTCGCCCATGCCACCACCCCTCACCTTGTCGACTGCAGGTGTGTGATGTGTGCTCAGTGGTGTACCAGAGAGCCCAGGGCGAGCTGGAGGTGAGGGTGTGCGCTGCCCGGCAATGCACGCCACCACGGGGGTTTCCGCTCGATAGCACCCCTGCTCTCACGCCCGAGTGTTGGGATAGCACCTCTGTTTAACCACACATTTATTGAGACGTCACAGGTGGACGGTGTGGAGTTTTTTTGGGGGGGGGGGATTCCTCCAGCGCACATCTGTATGGTACTGCATTGTGTATCCTTCACCCATCATCCAACCTTATGTGGTGGGGCTGTTGATGAACATATATGATGGGTGAAGCGATGCATACATTCATTTTAGGGAGCCTAAAATGATTAGTTTACCTAAAATAGTTCCTCACGGCTAACGTACCCTGGGCCACTTATCTAACTTCGCCCACACAGTGGTTTCTGTCAATGGATGGTGCTGTCCCCTGCTGGTGCAGGGAGAGGCCAGTGTTTGTTTTTGTGTTGCCCATTCGGCTTTATTCAGACCTTACTCCCTCTCGTTGCCTCCCCCCCCTCCCAAGCCCTACCCTTTGCTGATGGCCCTCTCTCATCTCACTTTACCCCTCCCCATTTTTCCCGTTTGCCGATGCCAGGTGGTGCCCCTACAGCCCGGCACTCTGTCCCTGCTGGTGCTCGACCTGTGCCTGGCTTTGCCGTCGTCCGCCCGTGCCGAGGTCCGAGTCTCCAACATTCAAGAGCTCCTCATCGACGTCCTCGACAAGGTGCCGCCATGATGACCAAGAAGATCTATCGCAGTTGCTCATTACTTGGTGTTAATGTAACATCGACAGATTTATCCATCACTGCAAACATCATAACCATACTAATCGGGTTCTAGAGGGGGAATATTCAAAACCTGACAATACTGGATTTACAATTGTAGCACACTCGGTCACTTGTGTGAATGTAAGGGCCTCTTGTAGTGACAGAAGTGACTGGAGTATGTGTTGATGTGTGAACCCGCCAAAGAAGTCCTACTCGGCCATCAGTAAGGAGGTCCATTGTTATTGTTGCTTCGTGAGCCACTGTCGATGTGTTGCCTTTGCTCGGCACGGGAAGGTGGAGATCGGCAAGGCGGTTCGTGCATACGTGCGGGTCCTGGATCACCAGCGGAAGCCCTTCCTGTCCCAGTTTCTCCGTCACATGGGGCTCAAGCTGACTTCTGCCTCGAACATCCTGAATTTGGAGTGAGCAAAAACACACACACACACGCATGCACAAACGCCCTTTCCTGCTGCAATCTTGTTTGAATCCCACGATTCCACTGTTAAATCTCAATTCCCTTTGATAGGATTGTGCACGCACCCACGCAGGTGTAGAAGCACAAGATTGAAACAAAGACCCTCCTTATAGCCTGAACAGACTGTTCGGGCAAGTCCTGTTAGCGAGCACATATGAAGGCCGGCACAACACATGAGGGGTGGGTGGCCAGCACCACGCTTGACCGCCTTTGTCTCTCCAGTGGTGATGTTTATACACTACACCGGGTGCTTATTTGAGGCTGACTCGACCTAGGGGAGGCCCATGACCGGTTCAGATAATTGTCAATGGTATTGGCCGTGAGCGGGAATCGAACTCGGGTCGCCGGGTCCGTAGTGCAGCGCGCTAACCGCTACACTACTGCTCCCCAAGATTGAGATGTTTTTGCACTGACCTCACCCCCAGACCCTTGCTGGAGGCCCCTGATGACGTGTCGGCGGCGTACCTGGTACATGGGCTGACGGTCGGGCAGACCACGCTCACCGCATCGGCTCGGGATCGCACTGGCCGCAAGATCAACGCCATGCCCAGGGAGATACAGGTAAGGGGCGCTCATTACACCTGTGGTACCTTGTCCCCACTGGTCCGGCACCCGTTTGTCTCTACCTCTAAACGCAGCCTCCGCCCTGCTTCTTTAAGTGCCCTAATAGTGAACCACCCATGCCGACAGTAGTGCGACATTGAGCGTCTTTTAAGTATGTTCTGTGTTTGTGACTGCACAGGTGTTTCCTCCGTTCAAGCTGTCCCCACGCAAGCTGGTGCTGCTGATTGGAGCCAAGATGCAGGTGAGGAGGTTTCGCAGGATACCGCCACAGGGCACAAACTCGACTTTATTCAAGTCAAGGCTTGAGGTTACATTTGGAATTGAAACACTCAGCTCCTGAGAGCAATATTTTTATACTCTATAATATGAAGGCTTTAAATTGAGACTACAGAGTAAATGAGATGGTGGAGCTTCTGACGGCAAGGGTGGTATAATTACACTACCTTCAGTCTCGGGTTGCTGATGAAATTGTGCCACCTTCTCCGCTACTCGTCTCGTGCAGGTGATGTCAGAGGGTGGACCCCAACCTCAGTCAAACCTGGTGTTCAGACTGGAGAACGGCACAGTGGCGCGCGTTGGCTCGGCAGGCCATGTCACGGCGGTGACCTTGGGCACCACGCGCTTGCTCGGCTCCATCCAGGCCACCGATCCCGACATGCGGAAGGTTGTCGTCTTCTCACAGGTACGCCCCGCTGTGCCGGGACCCAGCCCCGAACGGTGGTGCCTGTGGCCTCGTGTTAAAGTGTCTGCGCCCCATACAAGCGGTGATGGGTGCTCGTTGCCACTGCTGGTCCTGAAGATGTTGGTGACAAGTCGTACGAGGTCATTCTGTCCTTAGCACAACCACCGTTTACTTCCCACAAAGGCACGCTTGTTTTATCGACCCTGGAGGAATGTTGAGTTCAGTTGTGAAATTATTTGAGTCTTTCAAATGTGAGATACCTGCTCTGTCGCAACACCGACATAGCCGAGCCGAGTGTGTGATAATCTCTCTCAATGCATACATTGAACTCGAGCCATAATTAAACATTTACAGTTTTAAGAACCACAGTGGCTGACCATGTTTTGCTACACACCTTCATCAAGTGTACAGCAGTAATTTAACAGTGTCTTGATTTGCATAAACGGTCCTTGTCCGAAGCAATGTGGAATTTTCTCCACGGTCTCAGGATCAGCGACAAGAGATGAGTACCAGCCAATGGTTATTTACACACTTACATTTTACTTGTTGAGAATCCCTTGGCATGCACGTCTTCACAGTTGAGAGCTGCGTTGTTGTTTTTTTACCCCAGGACCGTTTCTCTTTAATCGGAGGGTGGAGTTAAAGAATTAATATGTTCTCCTGTCACCTGGGTACTGTCTTCCACTGCAGGACGCAGTTGACGTGGAGGTGGTTCCCCTGCGCGGTGTGCGCATCCACGTGCCGCTCACTCGCATCATGACCGGCTCACTGGTGAGTGGGCTCCCACTTTAGTCGTGCAGCGTGGGGGCATCATGATACTCTATTTTGCATACCTCGTGTTGAAAAGTGAAGGAGTGTCCTTGTTTATTTCCTCGGCTGGTATACCTCGTGCTGATAAGCGGAGGGGTTTGCTTGGTTGTAATGTTGGGTGCTTCAGCTACTGTTGCTAGCACTACGTGGTTTCTTGAAGCCATTACAACGTATAGCAAATGAAGATGCTTGATTGTTACCCACATGATTAGTTGAATCTAACATTAGGCAGCATTGCATGTTTAAGTTTGGTTGCTTCCTGCGACTGTCCCTCGCCACCCGCAGATGCCGGTGTACGTGACGGGGCTGGGGAGCGGGCAGACCCCCTTCTCGTTCGGCAGCATCCGTCCAGCATTCACCTTCCACTGGAGCGTCAGCAAGCGCGACGTGCTGGAACTACGTGGCCGCCACTCGGAGGTATAAGAGTACGCGAGACTGCGCATACATGGGAGCACACCAGACCGTGTGATCACAAGAGTACACTGGAAATTGTGTACAGAAGAGCAGACGATCATAAGAATAATGATAATAAATATTTAGCCTTGGAATGCACCGCACATTTTTCATTCCACTCGAAGGCTCTTGGGACTGCAGACAAGTAGGAAGACAGCAGCCAGGTGATGAACTGGCACTAACAGTTGCCCAAACTCTGCGGTCCTCTATCAAGATGTTTGTAGCAAATTAATGATGGTTTACACGTGATTGAAACACAATACGTGCTGCCATTGTGAAATTGTTCGCAGAAGACTGAACTGCATTTCAGAGGTCACCAGTTCATTCTCCCGATACGGCAGTTTAAGCAATGGTGTAAGTTTCTTAAATCGCCCTTCCGCCTCTCCACTCAGCAGTGTCAATGGGTTCACCGCAGTTAGTCAATTGGCAAATCGCGTGTGGTGGGGTAAATTGTAGGTACTCCCACTTCTTCAAAGACCTCTGACCAATGTGGAAGAGTATTTCCAATACCCTCTAGCGCTCTCTAAAGCTCTCTATAGCTGGGTGGACAGAGGTGGGGGCAGTATTTATAAAAATGTCAATTGTTTCAACTCCCTTCTCCCTATAGCACTCCCTTTAGTGGAGGCCTTCCACCAGCATTGGTGTGAGCGGCCAATTGCAGGGCTGCACCTTTACCTTTTGCGCCTTTTGCCTGCGTGCGTGCAGGCATCGCTGCAGCTGTCGGAACGGCACAGCTTCTCGCTGGTTCTGCGGGGCCGCGCCCAGGGCCGCGTCGTACTCAAGGTGACTGTGAGGGCCACAGACCCCAAGGCTGGCCAGTTTGAGGGCGGCATCCGGGAGCTGACGGACGAGGTGCAGATCCAGGTGTTTGAGAAGCTGGAGATCACAAACCCGGAGGGTGACACGCGCCAGCTGCTCCTGTCTCCAAAGGCCACGTTCCCCCTGCACACCAACAGGCATGTGTCTGATCGTCGCCGCTCTCCGTCACTGCGGCAGACGTTAACGTGGGCTTGTGTGATCGTTAGAATGCTTGTTTGTACATATGATGATAAAAATAATAAAAATACTGTGGACAGTCCTTTGAAATTAGACCATTAAAAATAAGCTAGGCCAGCGAGCGACTGTGGTGTAAAATATACAAAGATGCAGACTTCTAGTTTGGACAGGTGAAAATTACTTAGACCAACATTACCATCCGTGGCCTTGCACTGCCATGTGTGAGGAGCAAGACGTAGAGGGAGTCCATGAAAAATGAAGCTGGACTTGTTTTGATTGCATTTATTTACCCGGGAAAGCCTCAGTGGGTCTCAACTTTTTCAGGAAGGTTCTGCCAAGTTTCCATAGCAGGAGACAACAATTTATGTGCTTATCCAAATCGAGAAATTTACAACTGATTTTTCTAATTGGTAAAAATATGGTTTATGCTGTCTGCACACAATGGCCTACACATTTTTCGAATAACATCACGTGATCGCTAACTTCTAGTGTGAAGCAGACGGCGCATAGTATTTTATGATTAATGCACCTACAGTATTAACGAGGTGGGCTTGCCGGATTCGAACAAGCGATGAATGCGCTACCGCTGGGCCACATCACATCTTGGCGGTCGCCATGATCACAGAAAGGAGTGAAAGACGTTGCTTAAGCTTTATCGTCAGCCGCCATGTGACAACCGAATGAAAAGAAGAGAGAGAGAAACCTCCCTGCCTGTGCCCGCCCCCCACTCTCCTGCTAACTTGTCCGCTCACACTGCCGCCTCTGCCCCATTTGCCCAAAGGGACGCGGTGTCTCGCGTGAGCTACCGCGTGCTGGACTGCCCCCTGGGCGGGTCCGTCGTTTCGGTGGACGAGCAGGGACTCGTCACGGCGTGCGCTGCGACCGGCGTCGCCATCGTCGCCGCCACCGCCCAGGAGCCCTTCGGCCTCAACCAGACGGCGGTCATCGGTGTACGGGTGCGTGTGTGTGGGGGCCTTGTTGCCGGCAAGCCATCAGTGGAAGAAGTCGGCTGTTGTGCTGCGTATATCCAATCCGAGTAGAGTGCAGCTTGAATTTACAAAGCACATATTATTGACGGCATCTAAAGATTCCATATAGTGGGGAGGACATTCATTTGGGAAACAAGAGAAAGAGGATTGATTTAAAAAAATTGTTTTGAAACGAGTGTGGTATATACACATTCACAAATAACACGAAACTTCAAACAAGAATGAGAGTCGAACAAGAGTGATAGAACAGGAGGGTCCTGCCATGATATTGCAGGGTGGGGCGATAATTGCTGCTATGTATGATCTGAAATGATTCATTTGTGGGTAATTTCTTCAAATATTGGTCATGATGCCGGCACACAATAGCTGACTATTGCAAATTACGTCATGGGATCTTTAATGCCCACGAGGAAGCACACGACACGTAGTATATTTGTAGTTCGTACACCCGCAGTGATAACCGGGGCATTCGCTGGATTAAAACCGTGAACCTCTGCAACATTGCGGCGAGCGGGCTGCCACTGGGCCATGGCACCACCCCGATAACAACATTCAGATAAGAGGGGAACAGTACATACACAACAGACAATACAAAGAGTTGGACAAAACGGTACAAACGAGACTACATATTGAACGGATTCATGACTATTCTTTGGGTCTTTCGGTAAAGTCTTTGAACCTATCTACGTGACTTTACCAAAAGACTTTACTGAAAGACCCAAAGAATATGTAGTCACGAAAGCTTTAAATCAGGATTCATGACTCTGAATTGTGACCTGAAATCACGTCAGGATCGAGGGGGTGGTTGAAATCATCCCACACCTCCTGGTTTGACTCATCTCTGGAGTCGACCGGTCTTTATTGTTGCCGGGTGGCACACGGGTTGCTTCCGTTGTGCCACAGGTGGCGGCGGTGGCATATGTGCGCGTGAGCGTGGCGCTGCCGCTCTACACGCTGGGCCGCGAGCCACTGCCGTACTTCCCGCTCGGGGCCTCGTTGGCGCTCGTCGCTCACCTGCACGACAACACGGGGCAGGTGTTCCACTCGGCCAGCCTCGCGCTACGCTACACCCTCAACAGGTGAGCAGCCCGCTATAGTCAACAACAGCTGCTAAGCAGGGGAGAGGTTTCCGCCCAGTACCTACAAACCCGATCGGGGGTCAACTTGACCCGCTATACCTCGAAATCAGCGGTCCCCAACCTTTTTGGCACCAGGGACCGGTTTAGTGTAAGACAATTTTTTCACGGACCGGGGTGGGAGGGGGGGTTCATCATTGGGTCTTTCCCCCTTTTTTTACTCATTGTGGCTAGGGGTTAGAGCTTGTGGGCTTACCAAATCTGTGACTGAGACAAGTGCGCAGTGCGGGAAAGAGGCGCGAACGGAAGTGGTAAATAAAATAACGGGCGGGCCACGCGCGGACCCGCCGCTCACCTCCTGCTGTGCGGCCCGGTTCCTAACAGGCCACGGCCTCGGAGTTGGGGACCCCTGCTCTATATTGATAAAATCAAAAATAATTGATTCAAACGAAATTTTAGTTGACATTAGCCAAGCTATAATGGGCTCCATGTTTGGGATGTGAGGACTCCACATGTATGGTTCCTAGAGGCAGACATTGCATTGGTGAGCATTGGTGACTACTGTACTGAGGAGTCAGAATTATGACAAACTAGTCCACAACAATATATCACTGCTGCTGTTAATTGGTCACATTTGCTCAAATTATATTGGCAATCTAATACAAGATAACCATAATGCACTTCTGCAGGAACTGCTGATGGGTTTTTTGCTTGTGCACAAATGGTTGTGTTTTTTAAACTTCTATTCTTAGATGTTTAGCTTTTCTCTTCATTTAAAGATTTGGTAATAATTTATTCATAGTGTGTACAACTTGATGCTCCAATATCTCACTTATTTTTCATGATCCACTTGCTTTCTTCTCAAGAGGTGATTGAATCGAGCATTTTGAAAGCGATGGCTCCGTGTCTTACAGAAGAGGAGAGTGTTAAACGATATATACAGTTAAACCTTGGATCGCGAGCATAATTCGTTCCGGAAACGTGTTTATAATCCAAAGCACTCGTATATCAGTTGTGATCACGTGATGCTCGGTACACAAAGCGTATACACGTACTACTCATATTGCAAGACCTCGCTCGTTTATCAAATTAATATTTATTTAAAATGTTTGCTCGTCTTGCAAAACACTCGCAGACCAAGTTACTCTCAATCCAAGGTTTTACTGTATCAGTGGGAGACGTGTGGAGGCTTTGAATTTAAATGTTGTTGTCTGTATGGTTTCTGCCTGTTATTTTAGTGGGGTGTCTGTAAATGGATCGCCCTGTAGACGTGTCCACTTTCGAGCGTGATGCTCTTCGCACACACGCCTCGCGTACACGCGTGTGTGCATGCTCTCGTGCTTGCGCGTGTGCTCAGAGACGACCTGGCGCAGGTGCGGCCCGGCTCGGCTAACAACACATTCGTGGCGGCGGTGGGCGGCTTGGGCTCCACCGTTCTCTCGGTGTGGGACCCTGACATCCCCGGCCTGGCCGACTTCCTGCCCCTGCCCGTGGGTCACGCCATCGGGCCCGCCGATGGCCTGGCGGACGTCTCGCTTGGCGACGTCATTTGCTTGTCGACGGCTCTCACGGCCCAGGACGGTGAGTTGCTTCTTCCATCTTTCGGCATCAACGACCCCTCCCATCGCCACGGTGGTTACTGCCTTTCCCCCGTGGATGCTCTGATGTCCATATAGGCCGATTCGGGACATGCCGCCCTTCCCACACACCGCAGAGCCGAATGTGTGTTCTGCCGGTGAGGGTGGGTAGGTATTAAAGTTCCCATTTTTGAAAGTGACTTAAGAAGGAGCTCTGACTCCATATATCTGGGGATCTTCTGACGTAGGGTGAGGTGCGCGTGAGCTATAATAGCCTAAACACACACATTAGCTCCGACTATCAGCTCTCTACACCCTGGTTTTAATCACCAGCGGCTGAAATCTGTATCCGAACTCAAGATCTCAGCTGAGCCGGCTCAGTATCTCTGATGTGGATTTAGCTCTTGGAGCCACCTGGAGCTGATTTCTTAGCTCGACTTGTGAGGAGAGTGGAGTATGGCAGGACAAAGTGGCCTGCTTTGGTGTTCTTGATGGCACCGTGGCTTGCTACGTCAAAGCCAAGGGACTTAAGAAATAGGTCAATGGGAAGAAGTGTGAACCGGAGCGATGAGATCAATTCACGTGCAGAAGAGAGATGATTTGTAGCATGACAGAACCCTGAGGGATGGCTGCGGCATGGGTGTAATCCTTCACTCCGCATTCTATGTACAATGGATGATGATGACGATGATGAAAGATGTGCGATTTTTGTACCTTGTGCAGGCTCCTCTGGTGTGTGGAGTTCTTCGGATGAGTTGCTTCTCTTCGTGGACGCGCACACCGGAGTTGCAGTCGCTAAGGACGTTGGGACGGTCCACATTTACTACGAGATCACAGGCCTCATAAAGACCTACATCGAGGCAAGCACCACCTTGGACATGTACACACATTTTTCGTTATTTTAGTGTTCAGAGAAACATTCTCATGCCAACAAATATGCACAGTCGCAAAATCCTCAGTGTGTTTCGATTTGTCACTAGAGCCGGTGACACTTTTGGGTTTTCCTTGCAGCAACATTGTGTCATAGCAATGAATGTTGGTCACATCTAGCGACTGTCTGGAATGAGGACACGATGCAGATTTATTAGCAATTCCAATTATGTATGAAGATTATGTAACCGTTAGCTTTTTTACTACCTGGTAAATTGTCAAGTGACATTTGACAACTTCAGAATATCTGTAGAGCAACTTTTAGGTTCATTTGGCGACTCCGTTTGAAGAAATTGGAAATACTGCCCTCATTGTTCAGCCAAGGGAGGGTGCTGCTACTGTGCTGCTGTGTCAGTTGTCTGGAACTCTCTTCCATTGCATATCTACACTGCGGACTTTAGATAGATCTCTGTTTATGTCCACACTGAAGACTTTCCTCTTCTCCTCTACCTATGCCTGATCGTCTCCATCAATTCTTGTGTCTCCAGTCCTACCCCCACAGAACAGACACCTGCTTCCATTAGTATGCCCCTGTCTCACGAATTCACAACGCACGTCTCTCCTTGGTGTACAGCATTGCGAGATGCAGTCACTTTCAGATGCATTATACATCTCAACTGTATTGTATACACACCCAATAAATCAATAAATGCCTCACTGCCCCCCCCTCGCCCCCACTCCAGGTTGTGGTACAGCCCTTGAAAAAAATCAGGGCTACGTACTTGGGCGCCATAGCTCTAACCAACTGGCCCAAGACGGAGGGGGTCAGGGTGACTGTCACGCTGGGGTCAGGAGGAAGCAACATGAAAGGTAACAAAATGAATCCTTTTGATTATTATTATCAGTCCCAACACTCATTCAATGTTTGGAAAAATACATATAAGGAGAAATATATATCTTCTTGGTTCTTTCGGTAAAGTCACGTAGAAGGGAAATAATAAAATAATAAAAATTAAACATCATATGATTTTATAATGTTTAATTTTATTTATTTTATTATATCCCTTCTACGTGACTTTACCGAAAGAACCAAGAAGATGAATCCCTGCAGTCACGAAAGCTTTAAATCGAAAAGAGAAATATATAACTGCAAAATTCCGTAATTAAATATTATTGATATTCTTAGTTTTTTTCGGTAAAGTCACGTAGGTAAAAAAATTAAAATTAATGAAAGTAAAATAAAATAAAAATCACGACGTTTCGGAGGCAACACAAGCTTCCGTCTTCAGGTGGAACCGTCACAGCACGATAGCTGTATCAAGTGATTTTTATTTTACTTTTATTTATTTTAAAAAATTTTACCTACGTGACTTTACCGAAAAAACCTAAGAATATGAATCCTTGCAGTCACGAAAGCTTCAAATCTGGAATAAATATTATTGGTTATTGCTCTTTTTCTCCCACTTGTCAGCATCATGTCATCACAATACAAAGACATTTGTATGCACTAATACCACCCCATGTTAAAGGCCGGTCTCTGGAATTACTTCCAAGGCTCGTAAATTACTTGTTTACTACATCAGATGGTGCATCTACTCGCGTGTCCTGTATGACGAAGCAGTCAAACCAAACTTTTTAGTTTTAGTCCCCAGAGCTAAAATTTGCCAAAAAAAGTAAAAACTAAATTATTTTATGATGCTGATCGGTGACTAAGACCATCAGTCAGCTGCTCTACATAACCGACTTTAATAGTGGATAGCTGGAACTCGGATCCTAACCCAGGATCTAGGCAGTGCTGGCTCAAGCATCTCTGATGCAGCCCTTATGAACTCCCTGAGCCACCTGGCCCCACCCAGGCCCTCAACTGAGGCCCACGCAACTCTTTCTAAGTCTACCTTTCTACCTACCCCCACCTCTCTATGGCCCTGCGGCTGGCTACCTCCGAGTGCTGAACGCAGAGTGTTTCCGTGTTTGTTTCTGACCTACAGGCCAGTGCAGTGCCAGCCAGCTACAGGCCATGCACGTCCTACCCTTGGCCAGCAACCTCCAGTGTCACACGCAGTTCAGCAACCCCGAGGTGACGCACGTCACAACGCATGCGGCGTTCAGCGTCTCGCCCGCGTTCGACGTCGCCAACGGTGAGGCCCCGGGGCGTCGGTATGCACCTGTAGCACACGTATGACGAGACACGTGCGTGACAGAAACATGGACACCACATAAATGTGATGCACACACACACACACGTGTTTATCACATGGGTGGACGTGGCACACACATGTCCGCAGGAAAACACGGGAGATTGTACTGGCAAATGCCAATGGAAATTGTCGTCCTGTCAATGTGTGCATTAGATTCTAAATGCTTGTTAAAAGTTAGAGGCTGCACTCCTGTAATCTAACACGTGGACTTGGGCAGTGAACACGGCTCGGAGGAATGAAGGCCAGTGGTCGAGTATAGCAACCAAGTGGCAACCATTGGAGGGAACACGCTCGAAAGAACGACCATGATTGGACCGTGAGAGATGGGGTGGCACCTTAACAGGGCCTTCATCCAGCAGCGAATGGATTGTGGCTGATGATGAGGATAATGTATCTAGATATCCATATCATCGTACATCACATTGCTATGCAAAGACGAGCGTGTAATGACGGGGGAGGCTCTTGGGGTTAAACAAACGCACCGCGCACCGCAGGGCACTACACGTGCGACGTCTCGCCGTTGCCGCTCGCCGACGCCGGGCGGCAGAAGTCTCTGAGCGTCGCCACCACAAGCGTGCACGTCTGGGCGACCGTGCGCGAAGCTTCCTGCGGCGGCGACGGCGTGGGCTGCGATGGCGGCAACGACGGCGGGGGCGGCGTGACCGCCCACGGCACCGCCGTGGCCGTGGTGCCGTTCTTGCCTGCGTTCTACGTGGAGCCGCGGGAGGTGGTACTCTCCGGGCGACATGCGGCAGCGATGTTCACTGTGCACGCCACCGAGGAGGCGCTGCGCTACCTGGAGGTGATGCCGGAGCGTCGCGACAAGACGTGTGCTCGACACGCCGGTGCTGTGTGTGTGCGTGTGGTTTGTGTTGTTAGGCTGGAAAACCCTGGAGCAGTTTCAACTTCAACAGTCTCATTGGGAGAGTAAAGGCTGTTGAACAAATGCTGATGTGTATTCAAACGGTATTGTGCACGAACTATCAGCATAAAACAGCAGTGTTGCATAAAGAGTCTCGAGGCTTTCCTGGAAATTGGCTCGTCGTGCGCTGTGCTCGGTCGATTATCACGTCGCAGGATTGTGAGAAATGCCGATAACGTGAGGAAGCCTTCATCCAACAGTGGATTGATCATGACTGATGATCTCTTTCTTACGACTTATGTAGAGCAACCATAAGAGATTTAGTGGGAAGTGTGTAGTCATTCGATTGCTTTCTCTGAGAATTGGTAATTTCAGCTACACTCACCCACTTACCCACTCACCCACTCACCCATGTTTGGAGCAATACAAAGTTATATAGTCCCTGGTTTGGAGTTTGTAGCCTTAGTTGCACACAAATGGTGACTGAACATCGATCATCAATTTCCCAGTCAGAAAAGCGACATTTGAAGCTGATGATGACGAATGTAAACAAAGCTGACAGGTGGAAAGATATTCTATTCAGCGGTGCTTGGCTTAACTACTTCTTTGTGTTGGTACCGTGCCCTAGGTGAGCAGCAACAAGCCGTTTGTGCTGGTGCAGCGCAGCAGCCTGGGTGGCAACTGGGTGCAATTCTCAGTGCAGCTGACGGACGACAGCACCGCCCTGCGTCACGTCAACGGGGAGGAGGCGGCAGGGCCGATGTCCGAGGCTGTCCCCGTGGTCTCCGTGAGCTGCTCTGCCACGGGGCAGCAGCAGGAGCTGCATGTTCACCTTGCGGTCGCCGGTGACGCCGCGGCATCGTGTGAGCCCTCCACCGCAGCACCACACGTAGTTTAACCGGAATGTGAGTTTCCGATTGGTCGTCTGACAATTTGAAAGAGCTGAGATGGAAGGTTTGTGTTGAAGCTATTGGTAACTGGCGTCTAAGTCTTGAGCATTCGTTATCGCAAAATCTTGTGGGTCTGGTCCATCACGAATGTGCGCTGATCACACGTAGTAAGCTGTTTGGAATAATACCGTTTTAAGTCCTTGGCAAAATGTTGAGGTTGCTGATGTTGAGGTTGTTGAGCAGACGTGGAAGACTGCTGTCAAAATCTACTAAAATATTAATTCTGTCACTTTACACGTTTTCTCCGAGTAGATTTGAAGACCGCTTTGCACCTCTGATTAGCACAGTTGGCTATGTACGGTGCAAAAGAAGTTCAACATACCGCTGTCAAAAACGATGACAAATAATGTAAACCTCCATGCTCAAATGAGCTTTGGCAAGTGCTCATCCCACGTGCAGCATTTCTCAAACTCTAGTCCTTGCAGCTCCACCACCTCATGCGCCATGCCACCGTTAATAGGTGCTCGCTAATGACATTCTTCCCAACAAGACTGTTGAGGCTATACGGGAGGTCTTTTTGTCTTTGTGTTTCCATCAGTGTCCAGTGAGCCTGCTCGTGAGGGCTCATTTCAGCACCTGATGAAGGGCCACCAGAACTTCCTGCTCATCCTCTTCCTCATCCTCTTGAGTTTTGCCCTCGCCATCATCGGTGAGATCGCAACGTGCAGACAATGGAGCTGCTCTGTGTGTTTGTCTCGTTTGTTTCTGGCGTTGCGTTCTGTTTTGCGGAGCTAGTGTGTGCATGAGTAAAGCTGGGAGTAACACTTCGTGCCTCCTGAATGTCGTTTTAAAGTTCAATTTGTGCACATTACACATTATATTAATGGATTAATGAATGTGGCAAAGTGTTCGCGACAGCTCCACAATCCCATGAATGTGGGTTCCATTTCCTGCTATGGGCAACATTGGTGGGAAGTGATACTCTCTCCACATCCTCTAATTCGACTCGACCTTAAATGAGTACCTGGTGCTGTGGTAACAGCAGCAGCAACACCACTCCCTTGTGCACCGTGCGAACCTTAATAGATGAAGTCTTTTAAGGCCGCAAGGGTGATGTTCGTCGTTTGTGTGTGTGTGTGTTAGTGTACTATTCAATAGTGGCACCGGGGCAGTCTGTGCAGCACCCGGCCTTCCTGCCACGTGGAGCGTCTCCTCTCCACAACAACTCCCCCGGTGAGTAACGGCACCAGCGGTTGTGCGAACCGCGAGCAATTCCATTCACATTAACAATGGGCGCATGTGCGAGGGCTTTGTGAGCGCGTGGGAGTTGGACGGCGGCGACTGATTGTGTGTGTCCACGCAGCCGCCCCTCTGTCGCCGTGGCGCCCCGATTCTCCCGAGAGCCCCGCCTCGCTTCGATCTAGCCCCAACAAGCGACTGTGGAGCACGGAGACTGCGGACTACCTGCACCGGCGTAGTTAACCAGGCGCTGGCCACGGGGCCGCCAGCCGCCGACCACGCACTGCATCACCGGGATGCCTCCTGCACGATCCGGCACAACTGCACTGTCCCCACCACCACCCCACGGCACCAGCCTCCTCCACCCACCCGATACCCAATGGCAGAGCCAGCACTCATCCACGGCACTCACACACAGGCACTTCGTGAGCTTTCCTCACTTAATGGTAATTGAATAGTGTTGTCTTTCTTTATGCGAGTCGCGATTAAGGCAATGCGAACATCGTAGACTGTGCTGGCCGGGCCGGTCATATATTTGCAACTGGGGGCTGCACTTCCAAAGGCACCGGGACTCTTAACTGCTACTCTCAGGTCACATGAGAGTTGGTCACATGGCCTGAAGGCTGGTCACATGGTGGACAGGAGTAAATGTGATAACGCGGAACGACCGATCCAGGTTATTCCCACATTGTTCCACCGAGTACCAACGTTCTACCGAAGGTCAGTATTTTCCCCTCTTATACGGAAAGTTACTGAAGTGTATATATTTTTTTTACTGAAAAAGAGAATTGAATAATAATTGAATAATGAATAATGTTGCGTATATAGCGTTTTCGAGCCATGCAACTGTTGCTTTGCGAGTGCTTTGTCTTGTTTAAGTAAAGTTAAATGCTTATCGAAATTGGCTTCCAACGATAATGCGGCCACATAAGTGTGCTTTGGTTTTCTTATGCATGCTATCTTATTATTGTTTTAAGATTGATCTTTCTTTTGAAGTGTATTTAATCAAACCTGTGAATTCGGCTTCACAGTACCATTCAGGTTGTAGGATTTGGAACTGTGACATTCATTGCAAAAAGAGCCTTACCTAGCGAACCGCTGGTGCCTCAATGCTATTGTTTAGCACAATTTTTTTTTTATTGCGTTCCACAGTGAGGCTTTCTTGGGTAAACATGTATAATAGTAAAAGCTATGAAGCGCAGGGTTCCATTAATACGGTGGCAATTTCGAAATAATACCATGTGGTTCTGCAGAATTTTTGTGCCACAGGTAGCCGGCAGCTGTTTTTGGAATAGTCGGGCATTTAGGCTTTTCTCCTTGTGTATCAGAAATCTCAACATAAATCGACTCTAGAATAAGCGTTGTACTCCCGCCTAGTACGACATGTTATAGCCACCAGGCATGTTACGATGCATCGAGTCATCAATTAGTACAAATTATGTTCATTCATCAAGCATTGGATCGATTACTTTTTGGGGTGATGAAATGATCCAGCGGTAGCGCACTTGCCACTTTTTGGTGAGGTTCCCAGTTCAAGCCCTGGTTGATACTCGGGTGTATTATAAATAAGCACCGGCTGCTTCACAGCGGATGTTAATCGACGTTATTTGAGAGGAGGCCATGTGTGCCAGCAGCACCATTCCAAATTTGCCAAATGAGAAAAATTACCTGCAAATTGTTCAATTGGCATTCAAAGCACCATCACATTAATATTCAACATAAACACTAAAAATTCTATACAATGAGAAAAATAGATTGTTTCTTCTTTTAAGTTATATGCAGATGATTTGCTAATGTTACATTTTGACTTACGGATTTAGAGCAAAAAACGCTTATATAGTGAAAATAATACACACGCGAATGTAAAAACTTTACGAAATAATCGATGCCAAAATCAAATGGCGGCCTCCGCTTATCAGTTAATGCCTGTGAACCACATGGTATAGAAACCTTGGAACCCCACTGCTTCTCTCCCGCTGGAGCCGAGACATGGCCCCGGTGAGTGAATCTGCAGGGATTGCGATGGGCACTGGACCACTCCTAAAGCTGCGCACTACGTAAGCAGCGAATGTGAAGGATTCTAAGTGGGAACTGGTGGGACGCTGGCCCCCTCGCAAAGAGCCATTTGCACGCGAGGGACCAGCTCTACCATAAAACACCCAGGGATGAACGTCAGCCTAGTCTGCTGTCTGGATCGGTGACTCGGAAATTGTTTCCCGCAGCCGGCATGCCACATCCAGTATGTGTAGCCACGTGCGGTTTAAAACCTCTCGCTACGGCTGTGGCTGCTTTTGTCACACGTCAGTCGATCAGTGACCCGGAAAATATTCAGTGGGAACTAAAGTTTTGCATAAACCAATCCAGGTATTCCTCGATTTACGAAAGGGATGCGTTCTTCAGAAAACACGCGGAAAATGATATTTCGTACAAAGGAATGGCTTTTTCCATTAGATAAAAATAATTAGGGATGTGTTTTGGACAGACATTTCAAATTCCTAACCAAAACATGTACACCTTTATCACTTTTCACAAAACAAAAATAATAAAGAACATACATTTTAAAACGATTGAATAATAATTTTAAACATAAATAACCTTTTCAGGGAACTCTCCAAAACATCTTCATGTTGGAAAGACTGAAAAGGTGATATTGAGGCGTTACTATTGCACTGTGGAGATACCGTGACGCTGTCGCGGATGAATGATGCATTCTCCCGGGTGCTTCTTGTTTGATCTCATGGCGCGTGCCAGGTGAAATTTCGTTTATGCGGAAATTCTATTTCGTTAATCGAAGTGTCCATAATTTGTCAATTGCGTGAACGCGAATTTTTGTAAACCGAATGTCTGTAAATCGAAGGATACCTGCCCCATGTTGAGGATTCAGAACGATTGTAGAGGTGACATTGTGTGTGTGTGTGTGTGCGCACTGTGCTTTAGTCAGAACTGATGACAGCCCTTGGATAAATGGGGCAGCCAAAAATGCCAACTCCCCGTGAGTCATGCCAGGTCCAATGATGTGGACCTGGCATGGCTAACAATACACTAGCCATCCCCACCCCCAGCTGTCTACACTGAGCCTTGGTTGGACTGTTGGTTGACAGCAGCCCTCGTGCATGTACGAGACTGTCACAGGGCTGTGAGAAATTCTGCTGTTCTGACATAACGTGTTGCAGCCAATCGGTAGCCCTAACCCCAAACCCTATACACCTAACTCGCAGGGGCTATTATAAAGAAATGTTAACATTGGCCATGGGGCTCTGTCATGTATTAAATGCGTTTAGTATTTGGCAACATAGCATTTACAGTGTACAGGGCAACATTTACGGTTTTAAATGGATAAAGTTTTTGTCATCACTTGGCGTTAAAATCGGCCTTGGATGCACGGTTACGTTAAACCCATCGCCACAACAATTGCTCATGAGCCCCACTGCCGATTGTGATTGATGCCAGCGGTATTTTTGACGACAGCGTTCATGATGATGAGCAATACAGGTGGCGAGCACTGTGTTATCGCCCACGGGCCTCAGATTTACTGTGAATTTGCAAGTATGATGCCGGGTCTAATCGTCACCTCGACAGGATCCCAGGGTGAGATGTACACCTGTTTGAGCTGCTCGCCACTCGTGTGTGTGTGTGGGGAAGTACGGAGTGTTGTTTGCTCAGGCACATTAGCCTATGTGATTCACCACTGTAAAAAAACGTTCATTTTTGGCAGCTGTTGTTATTCTTAGGTGATTGTTCTCGACTGTTGGGAGATGACTATTAAAGAGCTTTGGAATATCTGCTACAAATGTGGATTGTATATGCATAACATATGCCATTGCGAGTCACCTCGTACACCTGCCTCATTCAAACCGAATTCCGTTGAGCCGGCAAGACTGAATGAACGTCTTACCTTCATATGTAGAACTTCTTTTGCACCATACGTAGCCAACCGTGCTAATCACTTAAGACATAGCTTTTATTATGGAGTGCTCGTCACAGATTGGCTTTTTCATTCAATCTTAGGGCAGGTAACTTTCTTCTGCTGAAATGTTTGGGCTCAGAAATGCATTGTTAGCTTTTGCTCGCAAGAGCAAATCTTCCCACAATACACTGTGCCAGCAACATGTTATAATTCTACGTTTAATATAATTTTAGTGGTAATACTTTTTGATGTTTGCAGGGTTTGTTACTCAACATTCTACTATTCGGTAATTATTTATACACTGATTTAAAAACGGGTCCTCAGAAAACATTTCTAAATATTTAATTCTCATCAGGCCCCATGGTGTAGTCTCAAAGCCTTAACACTATGCCTGGCCTATTTTTGCTATGAAGGGTAATTTCCCAAAACTTCAGCAGTTATATATTGTTTATTTTGAGGCCAGTGTTATTGATGCATTTTTTCCTTAATTATGCGTATGCATTACTGCAGCAGTAGCAGCAGCATCACCAAATTGTGTTTTTGGGTGGGTTCACGTTAAGTGCGTCTAGACTCTAGAATATCAAGACGTGTGCGAGTGTTTTGACGTGCGAGTGTTGTCGATGTGCGTATGAAGCGTCTTTTCGTACTGTGATGTGCGTCTGAGACCCTTGCTCGAATGGTGTGGTGTAATACATGTTGGTGTGTGCCGTTTGCTGGGACTCAGTGCGTGCAAGGTATAGTAACTAAGCGCATTACTGTGTCTTGGGGTAGGACAGGGTAAACTCTTTGCGTAGGGCCTGCGAGAAAGCGGTATATTGTCCAGGTGCAGGGGCTCGCTAGCCCATTACCAGTCATGTCACCATATTTGGGAGGCTGCATGCAGAAGCGGCCACCATTTTTAAATGGTGGATTAATGGACTAATAGTCCCAGCTTTGCTCTTGGTGTGTAAATTATGAAACAGGAATAGTACACAAGTTATAAGGAGGCTTTGTTCATTCATCGTAGCACAGGATGGTAGTCACGGAAAGATGCACAGAAAAATGAGTTGTAAAGACGATCCGTTTTATTGTATTTTTTACAGCATATATATGGAAAGCACATTTAAAAAAAAACAAAAGTTTTCTTCACCGGGTAACGAATTTATAGAAACGCGCGTCACTTGCTCTGTTCCTTCACTCGGCGATGGGGGGGTGAAACATCAACCATCGGCACTACAAACATCACGAATCAGTGTTGAGACTCCACCACTAGCCACACACCCCTCAGAACACACTTGAGGATCATCTCACGTGGTAGGGCAGCCAAGAGACAGGCTAGTGCCACAGTGGTTTTGATCGCACGCAGTTCCGCTCCACAATGGCCTCGCTCACCGAGCTTCTCCCTGCGTCACTGTCGGCTCGTTTTGGGCGTCTCCCTCCCGTCCGCGCTGGCGCTGGGAAACACGCTGACAACGCAGACGACAGCCGCTTAGACGAGCCGGCACCGATGGCAAAGCAAGCAAACCCACACGGCACACTCGACAAACTCCTAACCAACACTGTTCAACATCATCATTAGCAGGCATCTATCCACTGCTGGATGAAGGCCACCCCACACAGTCACAACCCATCCAACTCCTGCACGCACGCTGATCTAATTACGTTGGTCCGCCACGTGCTCTGCTAGTGGAGACCTTGCTATAACTTGCAAAGCCCAACTCCACGTGGTTTTACTTGTATGCTAGAGCTGGTGATAAAGTTTGAGGGGGGCTGAGCTTGTCAGCACTAACCACCCACTGCCGAGGCGGTGGGAGTGGCGGGGAAGCATGTCAGAGGTTATCAATTTTACACCGGTGGGCATTAGAAACTTCCAGCTCGACATGTGGCGGTAGTGCGCTACCGACCCCTCGACCAGTCAATCACGACGGCGGTAAGGGTGCATCCATGTGCAGTCGGGCGCCTCACCCATTATCCTCCTTGAGGTGGCAGTAGAGCTCGGCCCGTCCACCAGCACCAGTGACCAGCCGCCCCGCGAACTCCTGGTGCTTCCTCGCGTGCAGCGCGTCCATTCTGCTTGTCCACATGCTCAGCAGCGACACAGGACCTGGCAATGCCCAACACAGCAACCATGCCGCAACAGCATGAAAGGGGGTGGGGGCAGGGACAAGCAGAGCCGCAAAAAAATACCATAAGTGCAGTGACGTGGACATGGGTAGGGCAGTATGGGTGCGAGTAGGGTAAACAGGTTTGAGAAGGATAAATGGAAGTGAGTAGGGTGGCACGCGTGTGCGTATGGTGGTACGGACAGGGGCAGGGCGACACTGGCTTAGGAACGATGGCCCCAGCGAGTATTTACCCCGGGCCTTGTCAAGAGGCTTTGCGTCGTCGGAGGACAAGCGCGGTCGCTTGGAGGGGACCGGCTCAGGAGAGTCCGGCGAGTCCTTGATGAGCTCCGGTTCCGCCGCTTCCTCCTTGTCTCCGCTCCGCTCACGAAACCTGCGACGTGGGAAGATGACAAGCTCTGGCGATCACGCATTCTCTCTAACTACAATTTCCCACCAGTACCAGCATGTCACTGGCACCACCAAGAGTGCCGCTGGTGGATTAGGAGTCCAAGCGCTGGGTTGTGAATTTAGACCCCAGAGTCAGAATATTTATAGCGGTCGCCCGCCCCTCCCACCCCTGCCATGATCATTTTAGGGTTCGGGTTCCGACTCCTTTGGGTGAAAATTAGGGGGGGGGGGCAGTTAAACTACTACACGGAAGTTTAAATATGTTTTGCCGCACCGTGATGCCACAGGATGGGATTAGTATTGTACACGAGTTAAAATACCGTCAGACTGGCACATGGGCCTGAAGGGCCAGCGCACGCAGGCGGGCAAGAGAAGAGTGCCGCGGTGGGGGGGCACCTGTCCGTCTCGGCGTCCGGGTCGCGCAGGCCACTCCGCTCGGCGCGCTCCTCACGCTCCTCCTTCTTGCGCTTGCCCTTCTTGCGTTCGTCCTCCTCGGTGGGCTTGCTGCTGCGGCATGCCAGCAGGCAGTCGAGTACGCGCTGGTGCCCTGGCGAGTCCCCCGCGTGCGCCCGCACCAGCGTCTCCAACTCGTTCCACATCAGCCGGTACTGCTCGTCCCTGCGCCGGCGACGGGCACAAGCGCGAATGCACGGACGTCAAACGTTATGGACGCTGGGCCGTAGCGGTGGTACAAGCCCTGCATGCAAAACGCTGCTTTGGGAGGGAGAGTTAGTGGATCATATAGAGATGGTGAGACCCGCAAACGCAATGGGCTGAGAGGTGGTGGTGCAGGAGATGGCAGTACAAGTGGGGTTTGCCAACCTATCTGTGAAGAGGGCATCCCTGGTTCCCTCCCACAAGAAAACTACATTTAAAAATGAAACTGGCCAAACATCCCCAAGCAGGATCCTCCTGAATAAGTGTTTTGAGACTCCGTCAGGGGTAGGATTAATCTATCATGCCATTATTTGTATTGACTTAGAATAGCATTTATTCATCATCAGCCATGATCTATCCAATGCTGCATGAAGCCTCCATAAGGCCAACACCTACTCTTGCGATACAACAATCCATCCAGAACACGAGCTCATTTAATCGCTCTATCTCCGCGGTGAACGTACCCCTCATGCATGTTCCCTCCTTTGTCATTGACTCCTAAAATATTTAGTTTCACACTCAAGCCGACTATGGCCATAACACTGCAGGTTCAAAATAAGAACCACCACACGCTGCGAGTAAAATCGGCTACATCTCGAAAGCAATTGCGCAAGAACAACGGGTGCGCTGCCTTTACCGCTTGGGCCCCTTTCCGCGGGTCCCGGCCGTGGAGATGGGTAGTGGGTCGCTCTTGCGCTCCATTTCCACAAGGTGGTAAACAACTTTCTGGCACTCCAGCACATCGTCTTCCATCAGCGACGCCCGTACCACCAGGTTCGCCAGCGGCACCACCTGCTCATTCACCACGACGACCACGAAGTGGCGTTGAAGTCATCACAGCACTTGTGCCAGGCTAAGTGCACCCAACTCATTTACGAACACACGGACGTCAGGAGTTGTGGTGCCACTGGTACCAGAAGGAGCCATGTAACTGTAAGTGTGCACGTGTTTACACAATAATGGAGTGGTAAGCGCACTGCGCTACGAAACTGGCGACCTGAATTCGATTTCCACTAACAGCCAATGTCGGTTATGAATATCTGAACCGGTCCTCGTCCTCCCATAGATCAACTCTGCCTGAAATAAGTACATGGTGTGCTGTGTAAATATTAGCATTGGGGAGACAAAGGCGGCTGGGCATGGTAATGGTCAATTCACCCGTGTGTGTGTTGTGCTGGCCTTCATCGTTGCTCTATAACAACAGCACTTGCCCTAACAGCCAATGTGACTAAACAGGGGGCGTCTGTCCGTGTGTGTGTGTGTGCACGAGTGCGTACGGCCTGCATGTTGAAGATTGTGGTCTGGGAGATGATCATGGGCCAGTATCGCGTGTGTCGTTCCAGCTGCGCTCGCGCTCGGTCCAGAGGGGTCTCCCCCGCGCGAGGCAATGGCCCCGGCACCGGCGCCAGGCGGTTTTCCTTCATGAACTCTCCAAAATCCTGCGTGTGTGGGACACGAGTACAAACACACGTTCGCACAAATACACGTATTGGTACCGACACATATACACTCGCAAACAACCTGACTCCAAAGAGAGGCTTGGCCCAGCGTGCCGGAGGCCGCCACCAGCCTAACATCAACCCTGCAAGGAGGCCTCGATCAGGAGGCTTGAAAACTCTCTCGTCAAAGTTATTTTCAACTTTCTCTCCCGGGACACAAAACACAAAGATCCCCTGTATAGCCTTTACAGGCTGATGGGACAAGTGCTGTTAAAGAGCACCTATGAATACCATGGCACGAGAGGGTGGGTGGCCAGTACCACTCCCGGCCACCTTTGTCTCCCCAGTGTTGATGTTTTTACACACCGCAGACGGTACTCAATTTTGATGCCGAATCGACTTCCGGGAGGTCCAGGATCGGTTAAAATATTCAGCACTGTTTTTGGTCGTGCAGGAATTGAACTCAGGTCGGCGGGTTCGGAGTGCAGTGCCCAAACCACGATATAACCATAACCGCCATTCATCCCCACATCAATTATGCCAGGCTAAAGGCACTTTGAGGCCACTATGCCACCAAAGACAAAGATCCCCTGTATAGCCTTAAGACTTGGGGCAAGTGCTATTAGCACCTATGAAGGCCGGCACGGCACACGTGGGGGTGAGTGGCGGCCACCACGCCCAGCCACATTTGTCTCCCTAGTGCTAAGGTTTACACACTGCACCAGGTACTCATTTGAGGTCGAGTCGACCTAGGGGAGGATCAGGACCCCACACACACCGTGATGCGGTAGTCGGTGACGCGGCCACCGCAGCCCTCGCTGATGGAGGGGGGGTCCTCCAGGGTGGAGCGCGAGCTACTGAGCACGTGCAGGAAGATCTCCCCGCCGTGGCTGCACAGCATGTGCCCAATCACTTTCGTGCCGGACTTGCGTGGCTGCTCCAGCATCACGGAGCGGCCTAGCGCAGCGAGGAGACGGAAACGCGTTAGCCGCTAGTGATGGAGGTTCGTGGTTCAGGAATGGCAAGCGGCCCTGGTTAATACTCGAGTCAAAGCGATTTCCTGGCTCTGGCTCATATGAGTAGAGGCGAGGTTCTACTCTTAACAACCCTGAGCCAGCGGTAGATAATCCACATTCTTATTGCACGTGGGAAACAGCTTCACGGTTTATCGCATTTGTCCAGGATAAATATTCTGAATCTGATGAAGATTCTGACATCAACATAGCAGGAGAGTCAAAAGTCCAACCAGGTTTTGAATTCACAACCTTCCGATTGCGAGCCGCTCGCTCTACCGGTTGGATTAATACTGTGGTGAGATGAACTATGAATACTACTCGCCGCCTGGTTCACAGTGGAACTCAAAGATCCTGTGTCATTCCAAAAAGACCAGGCCATGTGTAGTGGTGTCCTGCTCCAAATTGTAAAAATGTAAAAATACTCAAGTTCCCTCATTTGATAAAAATCACAAAGGAATATCACCCCTACTGAGAAACCGGTGCAGAATATACTTGTCTGTGGGACAGCGCATTCATGACCAGCCTTGCTCTATAAGAATGGCACGAATACCAATTTAACTTATTATTTAACTTGATAACTATGAGATATTGGCACGGGTGAAATTTCACCGCAGCCAGGTGCAGGAGGGCAGTTCTACGATTGAAAACGTACATTTCAGACAATTTCGGATGTTTAATGCAACTCGCAATTGCTCGTCCAAATTCAGTGAGGCCTGGCGAGGCCTGGAAAACCTCAGAGGGTGAGGAATGGCTGGGGAAAGCCATGGGTGGCCAGGGAGAGCCAAGGAAGGCTGGGGGTGGTTGAGAAGATTCAGAGAACGCCAGCAACACACCGTTGAGGAGGAAGTTTGTGAGGCAGGAGGAAGGCCGGCTGTTGACATCCACAGGCGAAATGCGGAATGCCCCGGTGCAGTAGTGAAGCTCTTCACGCCACACACATGGGGGTAGCAGCAGCAATCCGTTACAATACCGAATGGCTTATACATTCATGTGGATAGGACTTTTGTCAATCCACTGCTGGATGAAGGTCAGTGTGAAGGTTGGTGAAGGCAGGGAATTCGTACATGGTGAGCACTTAATTAGAGTACAACAACAGACTTGGTTGCACTGCCTTCTGGTGACCATTATGGAGCACAACCATGCAGCCACATATACGACATGCATGGGGATCGCCGCCCATCCAAGCACTATCCAGGCTCAACATTGCTTAGCTTCTGGGATCTTAAGTGAACGGGTATATTCTGGGTTACCATGGTCACATCATGCAACACGTAAGAAAATCCAAATTTGATTCCAATCTTTCTTCTAAGCGTTGTGTCACGTTAAGTGGAAATTATGAAGACTGCAGTTACATCACTGCTATGAGTCACGTGTCGCTCGCTCCAGTCTACTGGCGATCTGGAAAATATCTCCACAGCTGGCATACCACATCCAGCACCTCTCACCCTGGCTGTGGCTGGGACTACTGAAGTTACTTGCCGTTTAGCCCAGCCTATCATTAGTAGTCGCCCCTAGCCAGGCCTCCTTGATAGGCATGGTCCACATTGCTGAGCACGATGATCCATGAGCAACCCTTGGGTAGCGAGCCCATACTGAGTGAGGAATTAAGCGCTGGCTGTGACGTAAACTTGGCTAGAAACCGATGGGGGTGGGGGCATGGGGGGACCTTGTGGTCGTACCAATGCTGTTTGTGCGCGGTGTGCACCACTTGAGTGTCACAGTCTCCTTGGTGACGCCCTCCCTGCCGCCGCTGCTGCCCGGAGTCAGCGCGCTCAGGTCACCTGAGAGGAAGGGCGCACGAACGAGAACGATCAGCCAAGGTGCACGCGTGTGTGTGTGCTGGTGCGTGTGTTGTCCGCGTGAGTGTATGTGTACGTGTGTGTGTGTTGCTGAACATTTAACACTTGACTAACACTGAGGGCAGTTATATTAGCATCACTGTGTGGGAATTCAACTGTATACGATGGAAAGGATAGTCCCTGTCATAGTAATGTGGAATTTCCATCAACTGGCTTCCGATTGAGGATAACCAATGGAAATGAATACTGCCCAATACGTTTGCATGTGAAGACCCTTTCTAGAGTAATTGATTTGACTTTGTGTGTGAATGTTTTTGTTTTGAGTGGTAGTGTGGTGGTTAGCACACTACGCTGTGAACCCGGCGACCAGAGTTCGATTCCCGCTCACGGCCAACATCAGCCTTAAATGAGTACTTTGTTGGGTGTGTAAATATCGGCACTGGGGAGACAAGTGGTTGAGTGTGATGTTGGCCACCCACCCCCTCACGTGCAGAGCTTAATAGCTGCTCACTCAGCAGTCTGCTAAAGGCTACATGGGGGATCTTTGTCCGTATGTGTAGGTGTCTATGTGCATCCACGTGTGTGTATGTGTCCCTGCGTGTGTTTTTAGCTGTATCTGCGTGCATGTGTGTGCCCCAGTGACTGAATGTTTGTATATGTGTGCGCATGTACGTCCTGCCACGATATTAGCTTTCACATGCACATGCCCTCGTGTGTAATGGTGCGTGCGGCGTGCCATGAGCTGCGCGTGCAACCGCGTACGTACGTGCGCAGGCGTGCGGGCGCCACTCACCGAGTTTAAAAAGCTCGGCGTGCGCGTCGCAATGGTGCAGCAGCTCCACGTCATAGTTTGCCGAAGTGTTGGCATGCTGTTCCTCCTGCTCGGTGGCACCGGCGAGGTGTGGGTGGGGGCGCACAGATGCACGCAATCAGCACCCAGAATAGGTGGTCATTGTTACTATTGCGCTCGCTTACCCAGATAAGATTCACAGAGTCTCAAGACCCTTTTATTCAGGAGGGTCCTGAAAGTTTTTCACAGTAGGGGGGGTAATGTTTCTACTGTGCGTGATCCCAATTGAGTTGGGGAGCACAGGTGGTGCATCTGCCAGTCATCTCAGTCAACCCATAACATCTGGGTCGGTCCGGTGACCTCTTGCCAAAGGCAAGCTATCCACACTCCATGTGATAATCTCAATGTGCACTTAGCCTGGTACAAGCGCCCTGGTGACGTCGCTGCCACTTAGTGGGGAACGGTGGTTGTTGTTAGTTTACCACGACTGTTGTGATGGCGTTAGTGGTGGTGGTAGTAATGGTTGCATCACTGTCACGACGATGTTGGTGATGATGGTCGTGATAAGGGTGGTGTTGGTGAGGGTGGTGGCTGTTTCACCTTCATGGGGATATTGGTGATGGTGGTGGATGCCAGGTTGAAATGCTGCTGCACCAGCGTTGTCAGTTTGGCAGGCAGGTAGCGCCCGGCACGTACGCTGTACACCTCGCTTGACAGGATTGGAGACAGCTGCACACGCAACAACACACCGCTACAATATGATACAGTAGTACGACTGCTTTTTTTCAGTCAGGCACCAGGATTTGTGGTTTAAAGCATTTTGGAATATTTATTTCTGTCCGAACAACGTATTTTTTTAGGTTATAATTATTGTGTGTATGTGCTCGTGTGCATGCATGCATGTGCGTTTGCGCGGGTCACGTGCCTCTCGCTTGCGGTGCTCGGACACGCAGCTCTCGTCGCTGATAGGGTGAGTGTGAACCAGCACCAGCTCGCACTGCTGAATCGGCATGAGGCTGCAAACCAGACCGTCACCGCCATCACCGCCGTCACCACCATCGCCGCCACCATCGCCGCCGGAAAAACACAAACATCCACCAGGCAAGATTACTGCAGTCAAATTTGTGCAAACAAAGGGAGGGGTAGTGCCCATCCATAGGTAAGCGTTATTGAACTCTATTTTCTGGCAGTCCACATAATAAACTCAGTGTGTGCTGATGGGCCATGCAATGCTATATATATTACGAGTATCTACTCGGGACATATTCGGCCCTTGAGCAACCAGTTGCAGAACCCTGCGTTAGCCTATGTCACAGATTTGACTCGCGTAGGCTGGACTGCAATTGGACTAGACTCCAGGAGATGGACATGTATAGGTGAAGGTCATCAAACCCAACTCTCTGACAGTCAAACTGTAAAAGACTCAAGACTCTCAGACAAGGTTACCATGGACCAACAGACTAGACTCTCTTCCAGACTGGGCAATGTCAGATTGGTCACAACGCCAATACCATCGGATCCACCGACATCTTAAGGTATGCGGGGGGTGTGCGGTGCTGGGAATAGAAGTAACGCCGGGCACGTTGTCACCCACCTGTGATCCGGTGCTTTGGAGGTAGGGGTTAGTGGATCCCATAAAGATTTGTGAACTCCTAATTGTGCTGGGATGCGAGGTGGCGGTAGACGTGGCAGTACTGACCTGTCCGAGCCAGCGGCCAGCTTGTTGTGCTCCTGGATTGCCTCCTGCACCGCCTCCTCCAGCATGCGCACATGGCTGTCCCTGTCGAAGCATCAACGACGTGGAGGTTAGCGCAGCGGCAGTATCCGCGAAACTGCGAGCACCATCCTACAATGACCAACCACCACCCTCGATTTACTCAAATATTTATTTGATGTATTTTTAGATTCTGCCATCGGACATCATGTCGTACAATACGTGGTACAACCCAAAAATATACATCAGACAGCCACAGAGCACAAGAAGACCTACGTAGATAGAAATATTAACACAGGGACACGCATCACAGTAAGAGAAAAACAAGATGTGTTGGTAGCATTGTTTATATTTTGGTTTGGTGGATGGCTGCGTCACTGCTGGTCTAAGGGAGGGATGTGCGATTGTAATGGTGGCACCGTTGCCAAACGCAAACAGAAATCGTCACATGGCCACATATCCCTCAAATCCCTTCCTCCCTTGTGCCACTGACTGATTGGGGGTGAGGCCTAGACGTGTGGTAATACAAGTCGGTGTGCGATGGCACAGTAACATGAGTGGGGGAGTTGGAACACGGCGATACGAGTCGTTGTGTTTGACGGCAAAGTGACACAAGTGAAAAGATAGCCGGTGTGTGCGAGTCGGTGTGTGATAGCGTGTCGCACCCGCGCAGGCTGGTGATGGCGAGGATGCGGCCGCGGTTGGAGACCCGCTCAGCGCGCTCGAGGAGGCTGGTGCGAGCCTCATGCTGCAGTTCCGAGCACTGGCACAGAGCCTCCACTGCCTCCATGACGCCCTGCAGTAGGCTGCAGTACTCGGGCTCCGAGCGCGGGTCTGGGGGCCCTACCATCGCGAGCGACGCCGAGATCTGCGCACAGCGTGGAGGCCGGTGGCACAAACGATGGTGGGGGGAAACAGTTGGAAATGGGCGATCGCTCTACATGTGACATTTCATCATCATCGGCCACAATCCACCATCCACTTCTGGATTAAAGTGTGCCAAAGTCGTCACCATCTCTCACGGTCCTGCAATGTAATAATCCACCTAGCAGGTTCACACAAGCTGGTTTAATCACCCTGGGTTTGTGTGCGAAACCACTTATCCATTGAAAAATTCATATTCTACCGATATGCACATTGAACTGTGCATTTAAGTATCTATTATTACAAATCCACTTACGTTGCATGATCATGGAAATGTGTCAGGGTGCAAAACCTTCAGTGCTGTCTCCTCTTACACATGGGTTCTCTGGGTACTCATTCACACACATATATAAAACTCTTGAGACTCAGTGAGGCTTTCCTGAATAAATTAAATTCTTATAAAATGAACTCAAATTTAAATAATCACGATTCTACCGCTGAAATCAGTGTGTGTGTGCTGGTACCATACGAATAATTGCGTCGCATGACCGTGAGAGGTGGTGGCAGATTAAACAGGTCTTCATTCAGCAGTGGATAGATCATGGCTGATGATGATGATGATATCTCACTCCCTCGCTGCTCACGTAATCATATTTTTCAGCCTCTGTCAATCCACTGCTGGACGAAGGCCTCCCAAATACCGTATGGGTTATCTCAACATCACATCCCTCCCGGGACACAGGAAACCCTGCTCACCTGCTGAAGGCTCTGCTCGTCCTGGTTCCAGGAGTTGAGTGACCTCGCCTCCGAGTCGCTGACGATAAAGCGCACCTGGGTGAGCGAAACGAGATGGCAGAAAATGACCGATGAACAGAAAATGGCTACACAATATCTGTAGAAAACATTAGAAATGTTTCAAACTAAACTTGCTATCTTTGGCACTTGCACAGCCTAACAACATGCAGTTTAATATTTCAGTTGACAAAAATGGCAGTCAAAGGAGACAATATGCCTGCTGAGGATGACCACTGTGATAATGGAAGGATGAGATTAATTCGTGTGCAGAAGCAAGACACATTGCAGCATCATAAAACTGAGGGATGGAAAATACATGAGGGGCCTCACCTAGCAGTAGATAGACCATTGGTCCATGATGATAGACCATTGCTCATGATGATAGAGGCCTTTGATGAGGCGTGAATAGATAATTAACCACGGGTGGACAGCTGATACCCAGATTCAAACAAAGGATTATCAATTTAAAGCTTTCATGACTGCAGGGATTCATATTCTTGGTTCTTTCGGTATGAATATAAAGGATTATCAGCGGTGCCAGCTCCATTTGAGTAACAGGGTGGCACAACATTGACACTTGTACCTCTCAGCAGGAACCTGGGTTTCGATTCCTGACCTGGCTGCCTTTCTGTGTAGAATTTGTATGTTCTCCCTTGCTCTGCATGGGTGTTCTCCGGCTTTCTCTCTTACTACAAACACACAATCTCATCGGTGTTGGCCAAACACCCCAACGTAGCAGGACCCTGCTAAAAAAAAATGAGTTCTTCAGACTCGGTGAAGCTTCTCCAGGTATATATGCAAAGTGTCTCCGACACATCCATTATGTTCTGAAGCCCACCCCACACCCCAACCGGAGCCACACATGGCCACCACCTCCTGCTCACCAGCTTCCTGCTGGGGAAAATGTCGTAGAGGATGCGGCAGTACTCGACGGCCGACTCGACGGCGCACGTCCACAGCGACTTGGAGACGGGCGCCAGCGGGATGAGCCCCGGGGCGCGGCTCTTGGTGAACACGTCGAGCTCCACGCTCTGCTTGCACGACTCGCCCATGTGCACGCCGTGGTCGAGCACCAGCGCCGTCTTGTGCGACAGGCCGAACATCGCGCTGCCGGAGGAAACGGAAGACGACAATAATAACAACAGCAGCCGGCATTAGCCGCTGAATGGCGGTGATGTCACCACGGCGCTTGTGCCAGGCTATGTGCGCTTTTAAGGCCACGTGAAGTGTCGAACGCCCGCTGGCAGGGGGTCAGGGGACAGTCCAAGGTGCCATGGGTTGAGTGACCGAGATGACTGACCGATGCACAACCTGTGCCTCCGACTGTGCTAACTTGCTGCGTTTCAGCTGGCATAAACAATGCACGCACACGCACATGCGCGTGCATCGTAAGCAACGTCGCAATCGTCGTGCACGATCGTACACAACGCAAGTGTCGTACACGACAATGCAAGTGCCAAACACAAGCATGGTACGCAACAATGCACACGTCGTGCAAACCTGTATCTACTATGTATGTAACGATTTTGAAGCCAGCTCTCATTTCAGTGATCACAAATCAAGATTTCAATTTAATTAAGCAAACATTTACACTGTGGTGAAAGTAGCGGCCTCTAGCGGCTGCAGGGATTAAGTCAACGATGTACAATATATACCTTTGTTGGGCTCTGTGAGCCTTAGGCACGTCTAATTGTTCCTGAGAATGCTGAGGTGGGTTGTGATCGTGGTTCGGACGAGCGACGAGGCCAAGTCAAATCAAACGCTGAAGATGTCTTCATGCTGCAAACACGCAACGGGCAGTGTCCATGCCCACTGAACATCCTGAACCAGAAGCCAATGAGTGGCAAATTACACGTTACTATGGCACGGGCAGTACCTCTCTATAGGACAATGACTGCTTAATTCCCAAAAACAGCGATACTAATTTAACTGACCTCAGTGTTAGGCGTTTGGCTTCCCAAACAAGGCGACATTCATACACTCTAAATCCCCACCTGGGTTTCCCTAAACCCAGTGTAATGGAAAGGGTAGCCCGATGGCCCTCTCTGTTAAGGGGTCGTGGTTAGCCTTCTGAATGAGGGCAATATTAATCACACTCTTAGGTTTTTTCGGTAAAGTCACGTAGGTAAAAAATAAAATAAATTTAAATAAATAAAAGTAAAATAAAAATCACGACGTTTCGGAGGCAACACAAGCTTCCGTCTTCAGGATCGTTGTCTGTTAAAAACTCTAACAGATAGGTGAAATTCCTCCCCGTAGAGCAGGGGTCCTCAAACTACGGCCCGCGGGCCACATGCGGCCCGCCGAGGACATTTATCCGGCCCATGGTTACTAATTGGGCTGCGCTTGTGAGCACTAATTGGGCTGCGCTGGTGAGCACTAATTGGGCTGCGCTGGTGAGCACTCATTGGGCTGCGGTGGTGGGCACTGATTGGGCTGCGGTGGCGAGCACTGATTTGGCTGCGCTGGTGAGCACTGATTGAGCTGCGGCGGTGGGCACTGATTGAGCTGCGGCGGTGGGCACTCATTGGGCTGCGCTGGTGAATGGTTCAATGGGCCAATTGACTGGACTTGCCCCCCAGGCCTAAGGCTGCCAGCCCTCCCCTGGCTGTGCTTGACTGGCTCTCCCTCCCTCAGCTCCCTCACTTGACCCTCGGCTCCACTCCCAGTGATATTCCTGTGTGCTGGGGATGTACTGCGATCTGTGAACAAAACTGCAGGTGTAATTAACTTTTTAATGGCACCCGCACCAGTGTGAGCCTGGGGTAAAAGCGGAGTTCCCCCAATCAGACTGCATTGATGGGCAGTGCAGTCTGTATGTCTCTGTGTGGGCAAAGTTATTGCTGGTATATTGTTTTTGTAGCGCTGTACATATATATATTGGTATTTTACTAATAGCAATTTTGACTCCCTAGGAAACTGATGTCAAGAAAGAGAAAAATTGACTCGGAGTGTAGGATATTCAAAGAACAGTGGACTTATGATTACTTTTTCATGCAGTACAAGGAAAGAACTGTGTGTCTGATATGCCAGAATATAGTTTCTGTGTTCAAATAATACAATTTACATCGACACTATGAAACTCAACATAAAGATAAATATGATTGTTTGGTTGGAAAAGTGAGAAAAGATAAAATATTAAAACTGAAAAATACATTAACAACTCAGCAAAATACTTTTGTGAAGCAGAAGCAGCTAAATATTTCATCACTGCGAGCAAGTTTTCAAGTTGCCAAGCTAATAGCGTGCACTGGCAGACCATTCGTGGAGGGAGAATTTGTTAAAGAATGCCTTCTTTCTGTTGCCAAAGAGATGTGTCCAGAGAAGGCCGATTTATTTAGTACAGTGAGTCTTTCAGGACCTACAATTACACGGAGGATTGAAGAAATGGGAGACAATTTGCATCAGCATTTGCAAAACTCCACAAAAAAACTTTCCTATTTTTCCTTGGCACTCGACGAAAGCAATGATGTTCGTGATTCTGCACAACTTCTAATTTTTATTCGTGGGATGAATGACTATTTCGAAGTCACAGAAGAGCTTGCTGCACTGAAAAGCATCAAAGGAACAACTACAGGAGAGGATATCTATGAAAAGGTTTGCCAAACTGTGAATGGTTTGGAGCTGAATTGGGCTAAACTAGCCAGTGTGACAACTGATGGTGCTCCTAGCATGGTGGGGTCTAAGAAATGAGTAATTGCTCACATTAACCAAGAGATGGACAAACATAACCATTCTCATCCAATAGCCATACACTGCCTCATCCACCAACAAGTGCTGTGTAGTAAATCACTGAAGTGGAACTCTGTTATGAAAATTGTGGTATCTTGTGTTAACTTCATTAGAGCTCATGCACTAAACCACAGACAATTTCAGGAATTTCTGTCTGAACTAAATGTTGACTATGAAGATGTTCTGTACCACACAGAAGTCCGTTGGCTGAGTCGAGGGAGAGTTTTGAAACGTTTCTATGACTTACTTCCACAGATTACAGCTTTTCTGCTTTCAAAAAACAAAGTACCAGAGCTCAATGATGCAGAATGGAAATGGCACCTTGCCTTTCTGACAGATGTAACAGAGCTACTCAACAGTTTCAATGTGCAACTTCAAGGAAAGGGGAAGCTCCTCTGTGATATGCAATCACATGTCAAAGCATTTGAAGTAAAATTAGGCCTCCTCATCAAACAAGTTAAGGAGGAAAACTTCTGCCATCTCCCCACAACTCAAAATCTGTTAGCGGAAAAACCATTGGTTGCAATTCCCAAACAAAACATGTGTGGATTCACTGGAAAAATTGCAAAAGGAGTTCCAATTTAGATTTAAAGAGCTTCATCTCCATGAACAGGACATACAGCTTTTACTTAACCCATTTTCTATTGACATTAAAAATGTGGATACAATTTACTAAATGGAACTGGCTGAACTGCAGAATTGTGACTCTCTGAAAGACGCATTCAAGTCAAGCAGCCTTCATAATTTCTATGCATCTCTCCCCTCTGAGACATATCCTCATCTCAGGAACCATGCACTCAAAATGGCAACCATCTTTGGCAGCACTTATGTCTGTGAACAGACTTTTTCCAGAATGAAACATTTGAAATCTCCAACCAGATCTAGACTAACGGATGCACACTTGCATCACTTGTTACGACTAGCAGTGACAAATATGGAACCGGACATTGACCATCTCATTAGCCAAAAGCAGGCCCATAGTTCCCATTGAAATACTGGCAAGTTTGTTGATTTAACTTTACTTGTTCTTCATTTTAAATATTGTATTTGTTCCCGTTTTGTTTCTTCACTTCAAAATAAGATATATGCAGTGTGCATAGGAATGTGTTCATAGTTTTTTTTAACTATAGTCCGGCCCTCCAACGGTCTGAGGGACAATGAACTGGCCCCCTGTTTAAAAAGTTTGAGGACCCCTGAGGGTATTAATTCTAGATTTGAAGCTTTCGTGACTGCAATGATTCATACTCTTAGGTTTTTTCGGTAAAGTCACGTAGGTAAAAAAATTTAAATTAATAAAAGTAAAATAAAAATCACGACGTTTGGGAGAAACACAAGCATTGGTTAAACCCGGTTTGAAGTGTTTCACTCAAAGTAATTCCACTGCTGGATGGAGACCTCCCCCCGCCGTTGGGTGTCAGTAGCTCGAACCGCTTGACCGTACATCAACCACGCAGGTCAGTGGGGGGGTTTGTGAAGTTGCTGAGCGATTCGCAGGGCCAGTTGAGCTAACAAGAATTGGATTTACACCATTGGAACCTCCTTTGCCAGTAGCAATATGATAATTGTTTTTTTACCCTTTTATCTGGCAACAAAACTGACACCTTTTTTTACAAGGAGTCATGTTTGCATTGACTGCGGTGGGAATGCAAACAAAAACACAACTCTGATAATGTATGCACTGTCCTTGAAATTGATTGGTCCACACCCGAGACAGCTTTTCTTAGAGCCTAGTCTCACATGGTGTTGGACCAGATGACGCCAAAAGGCGCACAACTCAAAGACAATGCACCGTCAGAGTATGAGAGCTCGGGGTAAGCATTTACACCATTGGAACCTCCTTTGCCAGTAGCAAAATTGCATACATTATCAGAGTTGTGTTTTTTGTTTGCATTCCGATCGCAGGTATTGTGGTCAATGCAAACATGACTCCTTGTAAAAAAAGGTGTCAGTTTTGTTGCCAGATAAAAGGGATAAAAAAACAATTATCAAGAATTGGGTTGTACCGTCGGACAACTGCCACTGCTGTTAGTCGTGGCCAGGAATCGAACTCAGGCAGCCGCGTTTCACAACACGAACCTCGCTTGCACCTCATTAAAATATTATGAATATTCAATTAACTCGCAGACACGTCACAAGACAATATCACGAACAACAAATCAAGTTACAAGTTACCTTAAATGCATCGACTCTGACCACAGCCTCCCTCCACGCGCGGCGTCTCCCCGCGCGGGCTCCGCCTCGCCCTCGGCCCGGCCACGCGGCTCAGGCAAGACCGTAGGATGAGGCCTATCGCGTCGGGGTCTTGTACGGACCCCAACCCCCCGGGTCCCCTCGGTGAACCCCTCGGTTCGCCTCGATCGCCCTCGGCCTTTCGAGGGTTCCGGTGATGCGAGGGGACCCCAGGGGACCTCTCCCCCCTCGTTAATCCCGTCGGGTGCTCGCAGTGGGGGGCTGCGAGCGACGTGTGGTGGTGGACACGGAGCGAAGCCGCGGGGGTTGGTGCCAGATCAGAGGGGAGGGGGGATGGGGGGGATGGGGGGGAGGGGGGCCTTGACCGGCCTCGACTCTGCTGATGAGACACCTGAATGTCGAAACCGGTTCAATTGTTTTAAACTGTAACACGAAACTTTTGTTTTTGATATTTTTTTTACCACCGAGTTATTTTTTCAGAAACGGCCTTGCCCAAAAAAAATTATAGATCAGCGTATTATGTGGAAATGTACGGCTCTGGCTCCAGCAGACACGCAGACTCCAAATATACAGCAGCAGGCGTCGGGGTTGGAATCGAACCCACGAACTCTTGTGTACCAGGCGAGGTAGTTAACATCTCCTAGCCACCTTAATGATGAGAGAGAGAGACGCAGACTGCAAATATGCAGCAGCAGCAGGCGTCGGGATTGGGATCAAACCCACGACCTCCTGTGTACCAGGCGAGGTAGTTAACATCTCTGTATGTTTATGCGCGTACTGCGAAATTAACCATTATCATCTCCACCGGCCGTGGTCTATCTCCTGCTGGATGAACGCGGCATGATCATCACCAAAAGAGGAAAGTAACAAATACAATGATTACCCAGTCAAATGAGCATTGAAGCGGTGCGCTCATCTCCGACTTACAGACAGTGATGGAAATTCCACGTGCCCATGGCGGGAGGCGAGTCTAACACAAAGTGTTACTAATTGTATAGACCCCGGAGGGATGATGGGCAGACGGGCTTAGTCAACTGCCAACCAAGACTTTAACTCCATCATCAGCCCAGATTAATGAGTATTCAGTAACCCGAAGATTCCTGCAGCGTGCAGCTCATGGTGATGATGCCAGGTCTGAGGTTACATAAAATACCTTCTATGCATTGTGGCTATGATCCATCTACTGCTGCTGGATGAATGAGTCGTCATCATCAACACATTCACCAACCCGCACCGACCGGCCTTGTGAAATATGGTCACGCAACCCCACACGACAGACACGTAGGGAGGCATTCATCCAGCAGTAGAGAGACAAAGCGCTCTAATAAAGTGGTGATGCCTGGCCCATACTGTGTAGGTCTCGGCGCCACCGAAAAAAAAACTGACTGCTAATGATTGTTGGTAACAATACCAATCCCATACCTGGCCCGTATCTAGCCCACATCGAACGCATACATAACCCATATCTAGCTCGTACCTGTCCCATACTAAGATCATATACCTGGCCCATATCGAGGCCATACTGAACGCATACGTGGCTCATATCTAGATCATATTCCTAGTTTATACCTAATAAACATACCTGGCCCATATCCAGGCTATATATCTAGACTATACGTGGCCCATACTGGTCCATATCTAGCCCATATATCTAAGCCATACCTAACCCATTACTGGTTCATACCTAACCCATATCTATGCCATATACCTAAGCCTTACCTAGTCCACACATAACCCATAACTGGCTCATACCAGGCCAATATATAGGGGCTCTAGGCAATGCTTGGCCCGTACCTGGCCCGTATCTGACCCATACCGGAAATTTCCATGGCTGCGTGTCCATCTCTGCCGCCGCTGCTGCTGCTGCTTCTGCTGTATCCATGGTGCTCCGTAGGGTTGTCCGCACATCGATCCCTTCCGCTCCCCTCTGCATTGGTTCATGATGACGCCGAGACCAAAGCCTCAGTGCAAGGAAGGGATGGGTTCGACTCCCACTGCACAGTCGCCACTGCCGATCCGTGACTTCATTTAAATATGAAATCAATACATTCCAGCCATTTAAAATCCACCAATTGATTAAGCCCCCCCCCGCCCTCTTCCCTTTGTCATGTTGATGATCACAAGGTGGGGGAGGGTATGTTTGACCAAATTAAGCATTTTGATTTAAAGCTTTCGTGACTGCAGGGATTCATATTCTTGGATATTTCGGTAAAGTCACGTGAATTTACCGAAAGATCCAAGAATACAAATTAACCATACTTCTCCACGCTGGTTAGCTTGGGTTGATGGATGGGAAGGACAGGACCGGTTTTCATATCACCCACCACCGATGTCACAGCCGTGGCTCGGAATCAAACTCGGGTTGCCGGGTTAATTTCTCAGCGCTCTAACCACTGCGCATCCACTCCGCCCGCTAGACCGCGTGGTCCAGCGAAAGGGCGTTGGCCGCTTGTGTTGCAGAGGTTCGAATCCAGGGGCCACCCTAGTTATTACTGCGGATGCAACCACCATGATATCTGTGGGGCAAAAATAATTCTTCATAACCTAATCGTATTCCTCCGGTATAAATACGTAGTCTGATTCCGTTAATAGCACGCGCCGTCTGTTTCACACTGATACGTTGTAGAGCCTGTGACGTCTTTCGCACGAGTAGGCCCATAGCCTGTCAACCCATACGACGGTTTACCCCGTATTCTTGTGCAGGGAAATTGAGCTTTCAGGTCCATACGGCGTATAGCCGTTTCAGTACGGGCAAAACAAAATGTGTCTTATTTATTTGCGTTTCTCCCTTGTGATAGGACGTTGTAGATTGAACGTTGAGATGTATAAGGGGCACGGGGTGATCAATAAGGTCTGCATTGGTCTGTAATAAGGTAGGGCACTGATAAGGGGCCGTCCATAAATGACGTCACGCGATTTTGGACGATTTTTGACCCTCCCCCCTCGTCACACGGCGTCACAAAAAGTCAGACCCCCTCAAATATGACGTCACAAAGCTCTGCCCCTCCCGAAAATAAAACATGCTTCAAATCGCTTTAAACTATTGTCATTGTAGTGCGTATTTAATGTGGCGCTGCACTCTAATGTTGTAGGAGAAAACATTTATTCAAAAGTCTATTTAATTAAGTAGAACGTGTTGTCTATATTTATTTGAAGTTGCGCATTTTGATGTGACGTCACATTTCTCAAACCCCCCCCGCTCGTCACACATCGTCACAAATGTCTGACCCCCCCCCCGCCTAGGTGCGTGACGTCATTTATGGACGGCCCCAAAGCAATCATAACCGTATCGGTGCTGCATGTATTATTTTCAACAAATCAATCTAAGCCTGTCAAACCCGCACTGACCAGCGTGGTGAAGTATGGTCAAACGATCCACTCCCTCCCCGGTGATCGACACCGCGTGGGTCGTGATGCCTTCATCCGACGGTGAATTAACAACGGGAATAAATACCGTATTCTCCAGATAATATATATACCTCGATGGTCATACATACCGTATATCCTCCTCTTACACCCCGCAGTTAAAACAACGTTGGATAGGGTGAGTCTTATCCACCGGTGTGTGTGTGTGTCTGTGTGCGTGTGTAGCGGTTAGTACGCTGCGCTACAAACCCAGAGTTCGATTCCCGCTCACGGCCAACACCAGCAACGATTATCTTGCACCGGGTCCCTGGGGCCCCTCCCCACTAGGTCGACTCGGCCTCAAATGAGTACCCGGTGCGGTGTGTGGTAAACATTGCCACTGGGGGAGACAAAGGCGGCCGGGCGTGCTTCTGGCCACCCAACCCCCCTCGTGTGCTGTGCCGGCCTTTATATGTGCTGCTTGCTAACAGCACTTGCCCCAACAGTCTGTTAAAGCCTATAGGAAGATCTTTGTATTTTTACGTATGTATGAAAGACCAAAGCAGTATAACTTTATTGGTGCCGGGCACACAGGTTTGTATTGAAGGTGCCTCGTACTTCCCCTTCTTCGTCCGGAGAATACGGTCATTACCTGGATGCGCGCGCGTGGAACAACGACAAGGTTTGATGGTTGATGATGAGGAGCAGCAGAGGACACCGCGGCCAGACACGAAATATGAAACCTCACTTAAAAGGTTGCGTTTATTCATTTATTTGTGTATAAACCACCCCTCCCCCCCCCAGAGAGAAAGATATAAGAAAACATAATTCCATTTGCTACTTCAACTTGGTCATTAATGCCATTTTAATCGATTAAGAGCCAAAACTCGCGAATTTAGCACCGAGGTAACAAGACATAAAGACCCTGTGTCAATCAATTAAGGCAGCGAGTTAGTCAATACAGCCACACACACATTATACAGCATACAGTACACGATTCCTTTGGAATTCTCACGAGAAACACTTGCAAGTCTCTATGAAACGCATCTAATGCCTACATTCAAGTGAGCATTGCTAAAAAAAAAACTAGACTTAAAACGGGCGTAAGGGGGCAATATTCAATTATAAGAGGCAATTAGCATTAGCATTAATTAGCCTACGATGAGTTCACGTGACAAAATGCCATACTTTGTTAGAGTTCACATCAACAGTGCCAATGTAGTATCATCGTCACCACCACCACCATCATTAGTATCATCATCATTACTATCACCACGATTACTATAATCATCATCAGCATTACGATCATTACCATCATTGCTACCATTATCACGATTACTATAATCATTATCACCACTAATATCATCACCACCACTGTTATCATCATCATCATCGCCAGCACAACCACATCACCACCACCTACACCGCCCCAGTAAACGTGGAACTTTAGGCCTAAACCAGACGCCAATGTTGGCACCAACTCCGGCCGCAACGTTGCCATGTTTACTGGGACTTGTACCATCACCACCACCCAGAGGTGTGGACTCGAGTCATGTGACTTGGACTCGAGTCAGACTCGAGTCATGAATTTGATGACTTGCGACTCGACTTGGACTTGCATAACAATGACTTTGTCCCACCTATGAGATGTGGACTCGAGTCATGTGACTTGGACTCGAGTCAGACTCGAGTCATGAATTTGATGACTTGCGACTCGACTTGGACTTGCATAACAATGACTTTGTCCCACCTCTGCCACCACCACCACCATCTGTTCGCAGCAGCGTGGCAGGAATAGAGGGGTTGACTGGGGGCGTGTGTGTGACTGGCGTAATGAATTAGGCCACTCATTCATCACCACGTGAGGCTCCTTTCGGGGCTGGCTGCACGAGTTGCACGCAACCTGCACGAGTCGAAATGTTGAACTGGGCCAGGTGCTCGTTCCGATTTATAGCAGGGGTGGCAACCGAAGACATAGGTAAGTTACCGAAATCAATTACGTTTTTATGTCTATTGTGAGTTCACGGTCAAGCCACGGTCAGATGTAGGGTTAGCAGGTCGGGGTTTAAATGGTTACTGCTTGGGGTTAGAGATTGGAGGTCACAGTTTTTTCAGATTACAGGTTCGGGTTTATAGAGGTCTTAGGAGAACACAGCAACAACAATAATAACATGACCATGTGACACGTGTCTCACGCGAGTTTCTGAGTTGTCGAGGAGCCTAAACCCAGATGACTTATTGAACCGAAAACTAAACTCGGCTTACTCACAAGCTAGATTTAAGGGCACGTTTAAACCCGACTTACCATTCAAACGCGCGTCTAAACCCATTTCATTTATTCTTACAAAACGACGCGAAACCCAACTTAAATTGCTTAAGATCCCAACGTGAGGCAAACATTTGAGTTTATTGAGCCAAGACGGTTTAAAACCGAGTGTTTAACCCCACCTCGTTGAAAAATAAAAGATAAACCAGGGTAGTGACCCAAACATTGTACCTATTGATACGACCAGAACCTTATCACTTCCTGATATTCGATTGAATCATTGATTGACAATTGAGTTATTGATTGATTGACAACATACTAATTTATTTATTGGTGTTGCGAGGACCTGTTTGGCCATAACCTCTGACCCTGTCATCACAAGCAGCGTCGAGTCTCCTCCCCCTCCTCGCTGACCCCGACGCTTGACCCGACCTCTGACCTCTCCCTAAATGAGGCATCCGCGCTTACTACCACCAGCACTACGAGCGCCGTAACCACCACCGTAACCGCCATCGCAACCGTCATCATCGTCGTCGTCGTCGTCATCGTAGTCGATGGGCACGCTCAGCGGGGGGTACACGGCATTGAAGGGCCCTGCCAGCGCACCCTGCACCAGCTTCCTCTGCAGCCGGTGTCGCGCGTAGCGAGCCACCAGCAGCACAAAGCCCAGCAGGCCGAGGGCGGCCAGCACGGCATACACGAGGCTCAGGCGGGTGGCCGCGCCGGCCCGGTGGCGCAGGGCCCGCACCGGCGGCTCCGGCGGGCCCCGGCGGTCCCCCTCCTCGGCGGCGGCGGCGGCGGTGGTGGTGAGGTTGACGCAGCGGGAGGAGGTGGCAGTCGTCGCGCACACGGTGTAGGTGGTGCCGGGCTGCAGCTCCGCCACGCGGTGCTCGGTGACGCCCGGTGCCACCGCAGCGGAGTGCGCACCGCCACGGGGGCCCTCGGCACTGTGCCACCAGCGCAGCTCGCTCACACTGCCGCTCAGCTTGCCGCTCACCCCGCTGCTCAGCTTACTGCTCACCCTCCAAGCGACCAGCGCCGAGAAGGAATCAACCTCGACCACAGCGAGGGTCGGCGCCTCCTCTTCCTCTATCTCCTGCTTTACGGAAGAGGCGGCGGTCGCGGGTGACGAGATGGTGGAAGGCGACGAGGTGGATGACGAGGTTGATGGGGAGATGGATGGCGATGATGACGTGGAGGCGGAGGACACGTGCCCACGGGAGGCGTCGCCACTATCGCCACCCACGCGGAGGGTGACGCTGCGCGTGTCGGCGCCCTCCGAGTTGAACGCCACGCACGTGTACACCCCCGCGTCGCTCTCGCGCACCTCGGCGATGCTCAGCGTCCCGTCGGCCTCCAGCCAGAACTTGTCGGCCAGCGTGTCGGTGGTCACCTTGTCCCCGGCGGGCGACACCCAGTAGATGGTGGGCTCGGGGTCTCCCAGCGCCCTGCAGTAGAGCGTGACCAGGGACCCCGGCCGCGCCGACGCACGCGCCGGCAGCGCGCCGCGCGCGATCAGCGGCAGGCACGCCTCCTGGGGCTCCGCGCCGTCGGCCCGGCGCCTCGCCGCCGCTGCCAGCATCGCCTCGGCGGCTGGCCGGCCCCTGGCCTCGGGAGGCTCCGCGCACACCGCCAGCTCGGGCCGCGCCACCTCGAGGCCGCGCCGGGCCATAGCGCCGAGCCACCATCGGTTGACGCAGTCGCAGCGCAGCGGGTTGGAGTGGAGGGACAGGCGGCGCAGCGCCGGCAGGGCGCGGGCCACGGCGCCATGCAGGCCGCCGAGGTCCCCGTTGTCGAGCAGCAGGGTGGCGAGCCGGGGCGCGTCGCGGAACGCGTAGCGGTGCACGAAGGAGAGGCGCGGGTTGTGCGAGAGGTCGAGCGACGCGAGGCTGGGCAGCGACTCGAACGCGTCGCTGTCCACCGCCGCCAGCCGGGGCATGTCCCGCACGGAGAGCTCCTCCACGCGGGACAGGTTGCGGAAGTCGCCCTCCTGCAGCGCCACGATCGGGTTGCGGTCCAGCCTCAGCAGCCTGAGACCCGGCAGCCGGCGCAGGGCCGCGGCAGGCACCTTGGCCAGCAGGTTCCCCTCCAGCGACAGGTCCTCCAGATGCTCCAGCCCGTCGAGCGCAGCCTCCTGGAGCCGCGACACGCGCCACTCGCTCAGGTCCAGGCTGCGCAGCTGGCGCAGCCGCGAGAACGTGCCGTCCGTCACGCTCGCCACCGGGTTGCCGCCCAGCGCCAGCACCCGCAGCCCGGGCAGAGCGTCGAACCAGGCGGCGTCCACCGAGCGGAGCACGTTGTGGTCGAGGAAGAGTGTGCGAAGGCTGCCCAGGCCCGCGAAGGCCGAGCCCGACACGCTCCCAATGCGGTTGTAGCCCAAGTACAGAGACTCCAAGCCTGGGGAGAGAGAGAGCGACAGAGAGAGAGCGAGAGAGGGAGAGAGAGCAAGCCAGCGAATCAGCATGCGAGAAGACAGAGAGAGAGGAAAACAACGTTACCCGCGTGGCCACACGTGGGCGCTTGTAAAAGGATGTATTTCTTAAACACAATTGCTGAATACAGCCCAAATTATCATCGTCAATACCGCCATCAGCAATCAGCACTATTATTAAAGTTGAAATTAAAGTTCGCACATTTGTTGAAGTGACCAAGGGGAGGAAGAATTGTCAAACGCAGGGCCTCCCGCACTCCAGTCCTCGCGGTCCACCACCGGAACGTTTTTCCCATTTTACCAGTTTTAACTTTGATGTCACGCGAAACGTTGTGCCCGTGTGCACACCACGGGAAGGGCAGCAGAGGCAAGGGTATCGTGAATGGGGAGTTGTGTTGGTCACGACGGCAATGGGACCGCGCCGTCCCTCACCTCCCAGCGACTCGAAGCACCCCGAGCGCAGCGCCGCGATGTCGTTGCGCACCAGGCGGAGGTCGCGGATGCCCCACGGCCCAGGGCCTCCTCCCAGGCGGAGGCCGCACGCGTCGGCCACCGCGCCTCGGGACAGGTCCAGCATGGCCACCTCCTCGTAGCCGCGCATCGCGACGTCGCCCGGCGGCAGCTCCACCACGGCGTGGTCGGTGAGGAGCAGGGCCTGCGCGCCGCCCGGCAGGCGCAGCGGCAGCGCCGTGAGGTTGACCCCCCGGCAGTCGACGGCACGGCTCCGGTTGACCCCGAGGAGGGAGCACGAGCAGAGAGCGGGACAGTCGTCGCGCTCGTCGTGGCTCGGCCACGTGGAACCGATCTCGTCCGCCTCCTTCTCCGCCTCCTCTGTCTCCTCGACGTCCTCCGCCGCTCGTTCGTCACCCGGCGGAGAGGCGGCGACCAGGGCGGCCCCGAGGGCGACCGCCAGGGTCAAGGCGGCGAGCCAGCGCACGGTGGCGGGCATGGTGCCGGCGATGGCACGGGATGCAGAGGCGGGCGGGTCACGTGGAGATGGCTACCTGATGATTTATTGATGAGGCTAATGTTGATGATGATGCTACCTTGATGAAGGCAGAGATGTGAGTGATGGTGTTGATTTGTGGGAATTATTGCGGAGATGTTTTTCAAGGTGGGGATGTGAGTGTTGGAGGTGGAGATGTTTTTAAATTGGATGTGTGGTCGTGGCAAGGGTTGCAATGTCCCCTGCGAGATACAAACAGACACAGGTCCACCGTTTAGCCTCATCGGGGTTAGTGCTGTTAGCGAGCTCTTATTTAGGCCAACACGGCCTTTGTCTCCCCACAGCCGATGTAAACTCGGACGAGACCCAAGACCGGTCAACCAAGGCGAACGTCGCGGACCGGTGGTAACCTTTGGCTGGCCGCGTATCGAACTCTGGTCGCCCGGGTTCGCAGCGCGATACGCTAACCACTGCGCCACCGCTCGACCCCTTGAATTGTAAAATACCTCCCAGTCACCCTCTGGAAATCCATTCTCTCTCCGTAGCTACGAAGATGTGCATGTTCCAACCCTACCCTCCCCCCACCCCCCTTCCCACACTACCCCCACCCCTCCCACCCCATTCACACGGCTCCTTGGGATGCAGTAGCCCCTCACCCCCTATGCAAAAATGCACGTGGCTTTGTTGCGCGGGCGATGGCAGCTGTGGCTGTGAAGGATTGTCTCTCAAGGGGTCATGGGTCACCGAGACTCAAGACGGCGGGGGCAGCCCGAGATGGGGCAAATCTCAACAATAGTGACCGCGCCTACACACACCCACACCATCACTCTACCATCATCGCCATCAACACATCATCACACACACACACATATCCATCATCACGTCATCACTATCACCATCCCGCTAAATCATCAAGACAAAGATCCCCTGCATAGCCTCTAACAGACTGTTTGGGCAAGTGCTGTTCGCGAGCACCTACAATGTGGCCAATGTCACACCCGGTCACCTTTGTCTCCCGAGTGGCGATAGTTACACACCGCACTAAGATCTCATTTGAGGCTGAGTCAACCTAGGGAAGGCCCAGGAACCAGTTCAGATAATCGTCACCGGTGTTGGCCGTGCGCGGGGTTCGTAGCACAGCGCGCTAACCGCTACTCTACCGCGCCCCGCCCAACCACCACCACCACCACCACGTACAGCAGCATGCCAATGTAGGACAACTACCATGAACCACCAACAATGCCGCTGCCGCCACCACCACACGCGCGCAGACACAATGCAAGCCACATAAAGACCGCTTTGAGTCCCGGCTTCTCGGCGTCACGCCTTCTCAAAGGGAGAGTCACAACATCTCTGTGCTCACACGAGCGTGGCGCGTCGCTCGTCTTCGCTGGCGGTCCTGTGAGTCGGTGATGGCAATTACACATTCCTATGGCGGTGGGCTGGGGGGCGTTATTAATACGAATGTTGAGGGATTGTTCAAGTCACTGCCGAGATGAAGGCTCTCCCCACGCCGTGGTCGAATGTTTTACCATACTTCACCACACCGTGATAGTGGTGGTGGTATTGACGATGATACTAATGATGGTGGTTAGTGATGGTAGCATTGACAATGTGGCGGTATTTATGATGACGATTGATAATGAAGGCGGTGGTAGGATGATGGTAGAGGAGTAATAATCATTATGATCGTGGTGATGGTGTTTATGATATGATGGTAATCGTGATGATGGTGTCATTATGATCCTTAGCCACAACTTTGCCCGTGCACAATGCGTCCATCCATGATGGACGCTCGGCGATCAGATGAAGATCAACAACTTCTGATCAATCGCGAGAACTAGTAAAGAGGGACAGGGAGATCACTCCGGAGGGGGCGGGAGGGGGTTGGGTGTGGGGGAGGGGACATGTGGGGGGAGGGGGACACGAGGTGCCAGATCCCTCGCCACGAAGCGCGAATGTGCATTTCGGTTTCTCAAATTCCACCCCCCACCTCCCACCGCCTTTGTCTCTCTCGCCTTCATCAGTGAATTCACACGCGACCGTGGTCGACTGGTAAACACAGAACACGGGGGGGAGGGGAGCAGGGGGGGGGGGGTCAGGGGGGGGATCAGGGGTGGGGGGTAGCCGGGTCTCCAGAAACTGCAAGAGAAGCGAAATCCAAGCCGAACTTCTCAACTCCCGATGTCCACGTGACTATAAATGGACGTCTGAATCAATCACCGGCCTTTCGGCTTTCCACACCAAACATTTGTCAAGCAGCATCAATCGTTAAGGCACGCGGACACGCGGAGCGGTTTCGACCTTCTGAGTCTCATCGGCCAGAGAGAGTCAGGCTGGTTAAACAAAAAAAAATGCGGCGAGGTTGCCAAATTTGTTTTTGCAAGAGCACTCCCACCGCAACTGTGGGCCCCTGTTCGCCCGTGTGGTGGCATCGAGTTCCACTCCACCTTTGCGGCGTTTAATAATGTACTTCTCAGGAACAACTAAACACGGCCCGGCAATTAACATAAGCGAGCAATTTGCAGTGCGAGCCGCGAGGACTCTTTGTGCGGCCCAAATGTGATCGCTGCCGTGTTTAAAGTCGAATTTTAAGATTGAAGGTTAAGAGCAAAGTCTTGTGAAATGTCCATGGCCCCGACTCCACGACTAACTCATATAGTGGCGAATATCATCGCCCCTACCACCACCACTCCCCAACTCTACCTTATATCACAACCATCACCACCATCACCAATACCATTGCCCCTACCACCACCACTCCCCACTCTAACTTATATCACAACCATTATCACCAAATTTCGATTTAAAGCTTTCGTGACTGCAGGGATTCATCTTCTTGGTTCTTTCGGTAAAGTCACGTAGAAGGGAAATAATAAAATAATAAAAATAAAACATAGTAAAATAATTCTCACGACGTTTCGGCCACAACGCACCTGCTTGCGTTGTGGCCGAAACGTCGTGAGAATTATTTTATTATGTTTTATTTTTATTATTTTATTACTTCCCTTCTACGTGACTTTACCGAAAGAACCAAGAAGACATTATCACCACCATCACCAATACCATCGCCCCTACCACCACCACTCCCAACTCTAACTTATAACCAATAGAAGCCTCTCCTCCGCAATGAAGAGTCCGAACATCCCACGTGGCCAATCTCAGTGGTCTCCTGTTCCTGGATCTGCCAGATGGAGTTTGGCCAGGAGGCGTCATGAACGCCTTGGTGTGGTCCACCGTGGTGGAGGGGTAAACCAGCCGCTCGCACCCACTGATCTATCCACATCTATAACTTCTATCACAGCCATCACCTCAAACACCCCCATCAGCCTCTCACCCCCCCCTCCCCTACCCCGCCCCCGCGTTCACGCCGCGGTGGAGGCGACAGCTGCTCGATGGATGAGGTCTGGGGACCCGCGGGCTTTGTGGCTCCCTCTCCCGCCCCATTCTCATGATAATCCACATGGGACGGGGGCTGGGGGGAGGGGGGCCTGGGGGGAGGGGGGCCTGGGGGGAGGGGACCCTGGGGGAGGGGGACGCTGGGGGAGGGGGACCCGGGCAGACCCTGAGCTTTGTGAGCGCGTGAATAGCGCGATCTGCGGAGGGGTGTGCAGCGTGATGGGGTGTGAGATGGGGGGGGGGGGCAGTGTGAGATGGGGGGGGGGGGCAGTGTGAGATGGGGGGGGGGGTGCAGTGTGAGATGGGGGGGGTGCAGTGTGAGATGGGGGGGGCAGTGTGAGATGGGGGGGGGCAGTGTGAGATGGGGGGGGGGGCAGTGTGAGATGGGGGGGTGAAATATTTCTGAGTGGTGTATGTGTGTAGAATTATGCTTCGTGTGTGTTGCCTCTGTGTATGAATGCGCTGCGCTACGAACCCCGCGACCCGAGTTCGATTCCCGCTCAGGGCCAACACCAGTGGCGATTGTCTGAACGGGTCATTGGCCTACCCTAGGTCGACTCAGCCTCAAATGAGTACCTGCTGAGATGTGAAAACATCCCCACTTGGGAGACAAAGGCGGCAGGCGGTGGTGTTGGCCACCCACCCCCTCGTGTGCCGTGCCGGCCTTCATAGGTGCTCGCTAACACGCCTTTGCCCCTACAGTCTGTTAAGGCTAAATTGGGGATCTTTGTTTGTTTGTATATGCCTGAATGTGCATGTGGGTCAGTGCGTACTGTGTATGTGTATGAGCGCGTGGTGTATCTGTATCCATGTAAGTGAGCGCGTGGAGGAGGTGGTGGGGGCTACCCCTAAGTGGAGACAATGCGAAGGGGTCAGCCCCCCACGCTGCCCCCTTCGCCCCCCACCCTGCCCCCATCGCCCCCCACCCTGCCCCCCTCACTCCCTCTCCTCGAGTCCTTAACTCGAGCCCCTCCCCCACCCAGCAGGGGCCGTGTGCCCCATTGTCCTCGACTCTGTGTGCAGGAATGGGGCTTAACGGCACTGCCCTGGAGACTACGCTCCTCCAGAACCCCCTTGCATGAACCCCCTTACAGGGACCCCTTCGCATGAACCTCCTGACACGGGCACCATTATTGACCCCTTGCATGGACCCCCTTGTATGAACCCCCTTACAGGGACCCCCTTTGCATGAACCCCCTTACAGGGACCCCTTTGCATGAACCCCCTTACAGGGACCCCCTTCGCATGAACCTCCTGACACGGGCACCATTAGTGACCCCTTGCATGGACCCCTTACAGGGACCCCCTTCGCATGAACCCCGATGAGAATCCACTTGAATTAACCCCCTTCAACGAACCTCCGTTACGCGAATCTCGTCAATGAACGCTGACTGCGAGAGCACCGTCGCATGCTTATCCCCTTTGAGTGCACGTCTCACTCGATATTTCTCGGAGCGCTGCTCGTAAGGGATTTATCGGCGTAAGGCACTGCCACGAGAGTGCACTCTGTCATCGGGGGTCGTCAATCAGAACAATGACAAGAAGAACCATTTTTGTTCGAATCCGATAAAACAACAAAACCCAATTCAACAAATTATTTGAATCTTTCGGTAAAGTCACGTAGATTGGTTCAAAGAAAATAACAAAAAATAACAAAAAAAAACTACTTATTTTCTTTGAACCAAAGAATGTGAATTCCTGCAGTCAGGAAAGCTTTAAGTCAAGATCCAACTCAACAATTCAAGAGCCGCAGTGCACTGTGGTGGTGACCGCGAAACGGTCACCACCACAGTCATCAGCAACGGCACGAAGCGGTCCTCGAAGAGGCGCACGCCGCTGCCGGAGCCGCAGGTTGATGACCCCTGACCCCCCCCAACGCCGTCCACAGCGCTGTGTTATTGTACCCCTCGATAACGACCATCCTACGAGAACCAGCTTTGTACATTTTGAACGCGTGGGTGGACATTTACCTTGTTGTTAAGCGTGCATTGTTGTTGTTTTAGATTTTAAGCTTTCGTGACTGCAAGGATTCATACTCCTAGGTTTTTTCGGTAAAGTCACGTAGGTGAAAAATTAATAAAATAATAATAAATGAAAAGAACTCAATTAAATCACGACGTTTCGGAGGCAACACAAGTCTCCGTCTTCAGGTGGGACCGTCACAGCTAGACTTGATGCAGTAAATTTAGCTGTGACGGTCCCACCTGAAGACGGAGACTTGTGTTGCCTCCGAAACGTCGTGATTTAATTGAGTTCTTTTCATTTTTTATCATTTTATTTCTATTATTTTTTTACCTACGTGACTTTACCGAAAAAACCTAAGAGTATTGTTGTTTTTGTTGTTGGTTAAATCAAGGCGAAATGGATGTCGCGTGGCCGTTTACACAATGACCCAACAGCGTTCCGGATTGTCCCAGCTGAACTTATACAACAAACCTGCATGGGCCCAATCCCCGTTAGGTACACGGACTCCCCTCTCGCAGGGCACCAGCCTTGTGTGCACCCCGTTTGAATGAACCCCACTGCGTGTATAATAACACGTGTTAGTAAATGTTGAACGTTGGGCCAACGTTCAGTGCGCTAACCACTGAGCCATCTATCCCCTCCCTACATCCCCGATGTAATACTACACGTACAGTCCCTGTGGCAATCCACTGCTGGATGAGGGCCTCCCCACGCCCTGGGACTCGTTAGCGGGGGTGGGGGGGGGGTATGTGACCATATTTCCCGTTTGAATTTGAACAATCACAACAAAGCAACTGGTAAAAACTGTCCCCAACACAGCAACGTTTCATCATCAGCGATGTTAAACGTCTTGCACGAGCTCTACAGCCACCAGATTAACAACGCGCGAGCCCGAGTTGACGTCTATTCCTTCCCACTACAAGTGCCCACTCCACATTGTCGCGTCGAGGCCGAGTAAGTTTGAGCAGAACACGATGTCGCGCAGAGGTCTCACCTGTCTGCAGAGATGGGGAGCTGCTCCCTCGACTCTCTCTCTCCCCCGCTCTGTCGCCGTCTCGCTGACTTCGCCGGCTCTTGCACTCTCCCTCCCTCTCTCTCTTCCCCGTAAGCCTCCCACCCCCCAACCTCAATCGGTGGGGGGGGAGGCGGTGGGTGAGCCCATCAGCCCCCACACGCCTCCCTCCCTCCCATCCCGTCTGCGAGACACGGCTCCGTGTTCGCGGATAGAATTGGGGGCTTTTGTGGTTTTCGAATCACGGGACAAAAAAAACCCGCCAGGCGGCCAGAAACAACCCGCACTATTGAAGTTGTAACAGGTAATAAGAGTCAACGCGTTTGTGGAGTAGAGAGAGAGGTAAATGTTGCACGAGTCTCGGGCAAGAGCGACGATGATGCGTTGGGGGGAATTCTACAGCACAAAGTCTGCAAAAGGTAACATGGGACATCGTTGTCTTTGTGTTGTTGTGACTTGCGGTGTGGTGGTTGAACGCGGTGTGGGTGAGATCCAAGTCAAGTGTCTGGCAGACCGAGTCCTCGCCGTGGATAGATTCATTGAGGGAACAGGGACCACGGTGGTAGCAGTAGCAGCTGCAGAAGAGCGATATGGGTTCCAGCTAGGGTCAGGGTTAGTCGTTAGGCTTCGAGTTTTAGGAGTTCGGGTGAGAGTTTAAAATTGTTACATTTGTGTTATGGGTTACAGTTATAAGATTAAAGTCAAGAACAAAAGTTAGGTCTTGAGTTAAGGTTGGGGTGAGTGCTAACATAAGAGCTTGTGTTAGCATTATCGTTAGCGTTCGTGGTCAGCGTTCAAGTTTGGATAACCTTTAGTATTAGGATTCGGTGTGGGGTAACGGTTCGGTTGAGATGGTGTTAAGATCAGATTTGCGTTTAGAATTAGGGTTGATCAATTATGTGCAAGGGTTAGGAGTACAGCAGATTTGTGGTTAGCGTCGTGGTTCGGGCTGTCTTTGTGGTTAGGGGTTAGGGCTTTAGGGTTCGGGTCAGGGCATCCAAAGGAGCCGTGTTGCTCTGCAACGAGATGCCCACGCTTTGCCGATTCTTCTCCCCCCCACCCCACACACAAAAGAAAAAGATCCCACGTACAGCTACGGGAAAGACAATTGGGACAAGTGGAACTCGGGTCACCGGGTTCACGTTCTCACGATAAAACACGCTCACAGATACATTCCAGCATGGGTATTCCCATCTCTTACAAGCTGCATTGCCCGCGTGTAAGAGACCAAATAGCCTCCAAGAGTGGTTCTCTAAAGTTCGCTCGAGTGGAGGAGGACCTTCTGTCAGCAGTGGGCGTGAGCGAGCTATTGCAGCGCTGCGCCTTCATATTTTAATTGTGCACGCCCACACACCCGAAGAGCACGCCCAATTCAAAAGGAGTCTCCCGTTGACAAAGCTTCACACTGGCGTGGGACAGCCGGACACACATCCTCGGCGAGTCTCGCTGCAAGAGCCGCCTGTTGTATTAGGTCCAATTCTTCTTTAACACGATGTTTGGGTTTCCGGAATCACAGGATGACGATTTTGTCGTAGACGTTTTATATATTTTTTTTGTTCACGTGTGCGGTTCGGGCCCCGAATAAGGGCTCCGCTTATAGTACTTGCCCAAGTCTGTTGAAGACTATTAAGAGGGGTGGGTGTCTGTCTTTTATAATTTCATACACACACAAAAGACCATACACATGCAGGCAAACACACACACACAAGGATCCCCTCCCGGACCGTGGTAAAACAACTTGCACAAACCCCCCCTCCCAAAAGTTTAGCTCGGTACGCCACTGACCAGTGATGAATGAAGGGGTTCATGGGGGCCGTGTGGCGGCTGTTGTTGCTGCTGCTGCAGCAATAAAAGCACGGCGCTGTCACAATAACACGCGGGGACAGAGCGAGCTTCATCGTTTTATTGAACACTCTCTCTCTCCACACTGCTTCAGGAACAACCCTCGCTCACAATCGAGCGCTCCAACAGCAGCAGCCCTTTCTACACGCAACAAAATAAACCGGTTCAAACGTTTTGCTCAATTCGTACACTGTACATAGACGGCCACATTTGCCAATCCACCGTTGGATGTGGGCTTCCACACGCCATGCGGGTCGCTGGAGGATTATTTGACACCGAACCACGCTGGCCAGTGTGGGTTGAAGGTGGAAAGCGTCGACGTGGGAGCATGGTCCAGTTCAATGGATTTTGTTGCACTGCCCTCTGCTGCCCACCACCTAACCCCAAAGCAGCCTACGTTTGTTTTTTTAATGCTCGGTGATCAACCATCCAAGCACTATCCATGCTTCGCGCCTGCTTAGCTTCCGAGATAGGATGAGATCGGGCGCATTCCAGGTTTGATTTGGTTTTCGGTATTTCATATGCTACCAAGTAAAACTAGTTTTTTTGTGAAACCGCTGTGAATTTAACCCATCTCGGGCACGAAGCTGAATTGGTTTGGTGAAAACGGTTGCAATCAACTGGGTTATCTCGTGTGGAAGCGGTCACCGAGGCTCAGGATTCTCACGTTCCGCTTAGTAAAATGTAATAATGCACGTGTCCCATCACTAACAATCCACAACTATAGTGCGCGCACACCTCCAGACGGCGGGCGCTTTAAGTTAATTAGTAATTAAAAATTACCTTCATTATTGCACTTGGCTTTCAGAGGCTACGGTCAACAATGCGGTCAACTCAATAGGGATAGACAGAACGACAGACGCATAACGGGACGAACGCGAGACACGGAGACACAGACACAGGGGAATGAGGACACGGGAGGGAAAAAATACACAGGGTTCAGACATGCATGGGGACTGGGGCCAGAGACACATGGGGACAAAGACACAGGTCATGGGGTTGACATGGGAGACAAATGGATACACAAAGGCACACAAGGAACACGGACACTCACACGGGGACACCAATACCAATACTCGCCATTTGCCACTAAGTGACGGTGACGTCACCACGGCACCTGTGCCACGCCAGATGCACTTTGAGGCTACGTGAAGTGTCGAAGGCTCGCTGACAGGTCCCGGGACAGACCCAGGTGCCATGGGTTGGCTGACTGAGATGACCGGTAGATGCACCACAGACACTCTCACACACGTGTACCCATGCTCACACATATGCTTCTTGGGTACACCGATACTTGGCACGTCCTGGCCACAGTCCAGACCCAGGGATCAGCGGCAAGGCACCCTGCGTCACGTGGCCCTGCTTAATAAGCAAGGAATTTGTTCGACTGGGCGATGAAACTGTGCTCATGACGACCACGGCTTCACCCGTCGCACTTCGCCGGCCACCCCCCTCCCCCCCCCCCCCGATGTTTACCACAGTCTGGTCACGGTGAATAAACTGCCCCACTCCGCACACCACCCCCCAAAAACTTTACGCATGTCGAGAGCTGCGTTAAAGCCCCATCACGCTCCACCGCGCGTTCCTTCGTGTGTCACTTGGGCTCACGGGTGGGCCCCGGTGAGAGGAGGGCACGGGGAAAGCACTGCTCGCAAAACACGGACAGGCGACCGCCGCAAATAAATTAGCAGCTGTAGCGGCAATTATCATAGAAATGTAAAACTGATAGGTTTAAACTCATCGGTTTAAGTTCAGCTTGTTTTTCTGCTCTCCCGATTATATTTGAAATGTGATATTTGTGGTGTCATCTTACGAAGGAATTTCCAATCACAACTCTTGCAGGGAACAGTTCACAGTATTCCCTCGTTATTCACGAGCAATATGTTCTGGAAATGCTTGTGAATAGCTAAATTTGCAGATATCGATCTACGAACATCGTACGTGCAATGTCGACAGATGCTTCTAAAACTCGATGTTGCCGAGTAAAGTTCCAGATGCGATTCGCGGACAGCCAACATCGCGGATAGAAAGTTTGTAAATAAGAAAGGAAAAATGTACCACCTTGTGTCCAAGAATGACCCCAGAAGATGACACCTAAGAACTACTTGGCAAATCAAATCACTGAAATAAGCCGACTTTATCCACACGAGGAACACACTATTTATATGCCCTGCAAATAATGTTTCGGATGTGTAATTCAACCGCATTTTTTGGTCTCAAGAGTTGAAATAAACCGAATTGTACGAAATAAAATTTAAAAGTTTTTGTGCAGTCATTGGTGATACTGGCAGAGACCAACAGCTCACTACACTTGAGAAGGCAGTTTAATCATCACAGGGAGGCTGCCGCAACCCAGATTCAAACCTCGGGTCTCAAGCAGTTGCTAGCTCAGTGACTCTGGCATGGCCATTAGAAACTCTTTGAGCCACTTAGCAACCTGCTTAAGAAAGTTTGTTGCCGCATGCGGCTCGTTAACACTTGAGCACTTACGTGGGGTTGGGTGAGATGATGAGGGGGCAGGTGGGGAAAGGTTGGGGCTTCCAGGGAGGGGGGTCTGGGGTTGGACAGTGTCACGCCCCCGAGCACTCCGTGTAGGTCGTCACCATGTTTCCGATTCTCTGTGTGACCGTACGGCAGTGCTGCGACCTGGCGCCGCCATGCGAGTGCGCTTGAGCGTGCGTTTGAGCGTGCGCGTTAGTGTGCGCGCTAGCGTGAGCGTGCGCGTGAGCGTGCCCCCTGCTCCCAGCCTTGGCGCTGGCGCCGCTGAAGATGGAGTCGGCGAGCGGGTCGGCCCTGAACAGCTCCTCGAACAGGCCGTTTGTGTCGAAAAACTGCTGCCGGGCGGATGCGCGCCGGGGCCGCTGGTGGTGCGAGCCGAACGTTGAGTCGGCGCGACTGCCGGCTCCTCCTCCCGCTTGCCTCCCGAAGTCAAAGTTGGGCGCGTCGTCGAAGTGCCGGAAGAAGTCGTCAAAGTTGAAGTCGAAGTCCGCCCCCTGTTGCTGCTGCTGCTGCTGCTGCTTGAAGCCGCTGCCTGGCGCTCCGCCGGCACCCGCACGCCACCCAAAGGTGTCGTAGTCGCGGCGCCGCTTCTCGTCAGACAGCACCTCGTAGGCTGCATGCGACGCAAGGGAGACGATGGCACGAGTCGGACATGAGCAGTGAACGTGTAACATCTCATCATCCGCCCGCTTCTCCGGCAACTGTACACGCCATCTCTGCCACCGATGCCACTCCGAGATCCCTTTAGCCCCTGACCATGTGCAGGCAGGCTACCAGTTGGGGCCCCGTGGAGATGCTACAGGGAACTTTTCTGTGGAGAGCTTATGTACCACACAGGGATGACTTACGCAGAGGCTGTAGCTGGTGGCTGAAAGCGAAAAGCTACAGCAATAGATCCAACATGCAGACCTGCGCTATAAAGGCGATTTTACAATTAATTTGTCTAAATTCCAGCTCCAAGCATTACAAATTTCAGTTTTAGTGTCATGCAATGAGCGCTGCTCTCTGAGGAAGGGTGAATGATGCACTGCAGCGACGCCTAGTGTGAGCTTACACAGGGATAATTTTCTAAATAAACCAGTCTACCAATAAACCAAGAAAAAAATCCGAACCCAGGACACCTCATTCAGTGATTACCCCCTCGCCATTGTTGGCTCGCGACGTCACGTGCCCTCCAGTCTAACCAGCGATCAGAAAAATAACCACTGGGAAATCGAGCACTGCCACCCAGTGGTCGCCATTAACACATCACACGCCACTTCTGCAGTTGCCTGCGTAGAGTGTGGCAGCGGGGTTAAAATACAGGTAGTCCCCGAGTTACGATGGTCCGACTTACGATATTTCGATCTTACGATGGAGATACGACAAAATTGCCATCAACAACCTAACATCGTTCAAGTATGCAGACGACGGACTGAATCTTGGTGAGTACAGTACAATACGGATACGTTCAATGCATGTATGATACGTAGCTTTAGCGATTTCATTTTAAGGTTACCACGATACGATACGTTCAATGCATGTTAAAAAAAATTCTAGCAGATAGGATTGTTTCCTGAAAAAACGTTCTATTAAATTGCAGTTCATATAGGTAGGCTAAGAATTTACCTTGTTTTTTACTTTACATTTTACCGTGCAATACAGTATTGTAATTAATACATACAGTATAGTTTATACAGTACGGTACTGTAAATTGCTCTGTTTTGCTAAATTATCACCATTCTTTAAGACTCCTGGGTAGGCGAGGAGCCATCTTCGACTTACGATATTTTCGACTTACGATGGGGTCGTTGTAACGCATCTCCATCTTAAGTAGAGGGTATTAAAAATTATTTATACCCCCCCACCCCGCCCCCCCGGGATAGTTTTAACCCCTCCATCCAGTGTGTCATTTTCATTCTACCATCGATAATTATGTTGGGAGTTTGCCTGTTAGTCTTGTACCGACATTTAAACAAATGTGGAATTGAACTGGGTTGTAAGATACCTACATACTATGCTGACCCAGGCGGGGAGGCGGGTATCGTATTGTTATCACCAGCAATGATCAATCCACTGCTGAATGAAGGCCTCCCCAAGCCGTCGCCACCTCTCGCAATCCCGCAATGTAATAATCCACAAGGCACCCGCACACACAAGCCGATTTCACCACGCAACTACAGCAACAGTATTTTTAACCTAGTGTCCAACTGATATGTATAAGAATTCTGGCCCCGAGTTCAGGATTCCACGGGGATGCCCTATCTGACAAGGGCGCCGCTGCTCACCCTCGGCGATCTCGTGGAAGCGCGCCTCTGCATCGGGGTTCTTGTTCTTGTCGGGGTGGTGCGCCATGGCGAGCCGGTGGAACGCCTTCTTGATCTGGCGCTGCGAGGCCGAGCGTGGCACGCCCAGAACCTCGTAGTGGTCGCGCTGCTGCTGCTGCTGCTGAGTGGCGCCCAACAGCTCCGCCAGCAGCAGCACGCACAGCGCACTCGATAGTACACTCTGGGGGGACGTCATGATACACAGCGCTGCCTGGGAGGAGAGGGGGACACACTGGCGAGTTAGAGGTGAGTGAGAGGGGAGGCAGCATCCCTTGTCTGGGGGGGGGGGCAGCTATGATGCACAGTGCCGCCTATGGGACAGAGGCGGTTAGGAGCATGCAGGCACTACGAGTAACTCGCAAGGGAGCCACACAGCACATACAGGGTATGTACAACCGTCACAAACAACGTATGTACAACATGTATAACACACACCATCATCAGCCAAGATCAAACCACTGTTTGATAAAGGCATCCCAAAGACGCCACATCTTTCTCATGATCCTACGATGTAATAATACAAAACATACATTACACAAAACACAGGCCACATATTACACACACACACTAAATACAAAAATATAAACACATATCACATACAACACAAAATAGCTACATATTACACGCAATCATATCACACACAACACATCACATAAGACACATCCATATCTGTATACATACACACAGCAAATACAACATACGTGTTGAACTTTTTTCACGCCGTACAAAGCCAACCGTGCCAATCGGAGGTGCGGGGAAGAGGAGTGAGGAGGGGCAGACAGAGGTGGACTCGAGCAGAGAGCGCAAGATTTGGAGGCACCAAAACAGTGACGCCAACACGGCGCTAAATTTAGAGATGAATTTACTTCCTACAGCGAGACAGGTTCAGTGAACCCAGAAGCGTCAGCATCAATCACATAGCAGACTCGGCATCACCACACACACGGCATCATCATCATCACGCAAACACGGCATCACCACACCCAGACTCGTCATGCTTAACATCATCAAGACACGGTACCGTCAAACCCAGCCCCATCACTCAACACCATCATCACACCCAGCCCCATCACTCAACACCATCACCACCCAGCCCCATCACTCAACACCATCATCACACACAGCCCCATCACCACCCAGCCCCATCACTCAACACCATCATCACACCCAGCCCCATCACCACACCCAGCCCCATCACTCAACACCATCATCACACACAGCGCCATCACTCAACACAATCACCACACCCAGCCCCATCGCACTCAACACCATCACCACACCCAGCCCCATCACTCAACACCATCACCACACCCAGCCCCATAACCACACAGCCCCATTGCACTCAACACCATCACCCCACCCAGCCCCATCGCACACAGCCCCATCACTCAACACCATCATCACACCCAGCCCCATCACCACACCCAGCCCCATCACCCCATCCAGCCCCATCACTCAACACAATCACCACACCCAGCCCCATCACTCAACACCATCACCACACCCAGCCCCATAACCACACAGCCCCATCGCACTCAACACCATCACCCCACACAGCCCCATCACTGAACACCATCACCACACACAGCCCCATCACCACACAGCCCCATCACCATACAGCCCCATCACCACCCAGCCCCATCACCACTCAACACCATCATCACACCCAGCCCCATCGCTCAACATAATCACACCCAGCCCCATCACCACACAGCCCCATCACCACCCAGCCCCATCACACTCAACACCATCATGACACCCAGTCCCATCACACTCAACACCATCACCACCCAGCGCCATCACCACTCAACACCATCACCACCCAGCCTCATCACCACACAGCCCCATCACCACTCAACACCATCATCACACCCAGCCCCATCGCTCAACATAATCATCACACCCAGCCCCATCACCACACAGCCCCATCACCACCCAGCCCCATCACCACTCAACACCATCATCACACCCAGCCCCATCGCTCAACATAATCATCACACCCAGCCCCATCACACTCAACACCATCATGACACCCAGCCCCATCACACTCAACACCATCACCACCCAGCGCCATCACCACTCAACACCATCACCACCCAGCCTCATCACCACCCAGCCCCATCACCACTCAACACCATCATCACACCCAGCCCCATCGCTCAACATAATCATCACACCCAGCCCCATCACCACACAGCCCCATCACCATCCAGCCCCATCACACTCAACACCATCATGACACCCAGCCCCATCACACTCAACACCATCACCACCCAGCGCCATCACCACTCAACACCATCACCACCCAGCCTCATCACCACACAGCCCCATCACCACCCAGCCCCATCACCACTCAACACCATCACCACCCAGCGCCATCACCACTCAACACCATCACCACCCAGCCCCATCACCACTCAACTCCATGACACCCAGGCCCATCGCACTCAACACCATCATCACACAGCCCCATCACTCAACACCATCATCACCACCCAGCCCCATCACCACACAGCCCCATCATCACACCCAGCCCCATCGCACTCAACACCATCATCACACAGCCCCATCACTCAACACAATCATCACACCCAGCCCCATCACACTCAACACCATCACCACAGCCCCATCACCACTCAACACCATCGTCACACATCCCCATCACACTCAACACCATCACCACAGCGCCATCACCACACACAGCCCTATCACCACTCAACTCCATGACACCCAGGCCCACAATAACCGTTACTCTCTCCATTGCGTGCGTTACTCTTATTAACGTAGAGTATCTCCAATCAACCAAAACTGTGAATGATTAAAATAGTTCACACATGTTCATCACACGGCTCTAGTTAATAGCATATGTCTTTTATACTTGCACGTAGGATTATTATCGTTCTAAATGATCATCATGATACGGTGATTTTATTATTTTACCGAAGGCGCAGATACCTCAGACCCCTGAGGTAGTGAAGTTCTTCAGCGAAACCGCAGCAACACTATTACTTACACGTTTAAAACAAAAAAACAAATATGTTGACCAGTTACGACGACATTCAGCTTAAAATGTAACAATTTTAATTCGTAAAAAAAATGAAGGCGTGAGACGAACGCTGCTACGCGCCAAGCAGCTTCCAGAACGGACGAGACCAAACCACGTGGGGGGGGGATTTAACTCCCAGTTGTGGACGCGTCCACACTCACACAAGAAGATGCATTTTCCCAATAACAAACCACACTCTTCAGTAATAATTATAGATGTAATACACTTAAAACACGTTGCAGTAATTCCTTTTGTGAAGTGGTATTGTTGGACGAGTGTACAGCACTGTAAAGATATTACCTTCTACCCCGATGAGTTGGTAGAGTCCGTTCCGAGCTTACAACACGAAGCTTTTTGTGATTGGTCCACGAAGCGTGTCCCACAGTGCACCGGGCGAGAGGGGAGGGGCTCCGGAGGGGGGGTGGGGGGGGGCTCGGGGTGGGGTGGGGGGTGCTCGGGGTGGGTGAGGCTCTGGGTGGCGGTGGGGGGCCCCGAGGTGGGGGGGGGGCAGCTTCGGAGTGGTGGGGGTGGGCTCGGGGTAGCGGTGGGGGTGGCTCGGGGTGGGGGTGCTCGAGTTAGGCGGGGGCTCAGGGTGGGGGGCTCGGGGTGAGGGGGGCAGCCTCGGGGTGGGGTGGGTGGGGGTGCTCGGGGTAGGGGAGCTTGGGGTGACGGTGGGGGGGCTCGGGGTGGCGGTGGGGGGGCTTCGAGGTGGGGGGGGGGCTTGGGGTTGCTCGGGGTGGCGGTGGAGAGTCTCGGGGTGGGGGGGGGCAGTCTCTGGGTGGGAGGGGGGCCTCTGACCCCACATCTGATTTTATAACTGCAATTGAAAGAATGAACCATCAGTGCCATTACCTGTACCCTAGGTAATTAATTAAACCGTTCACTCCAGTTGCCTGTGTTTATTGAGCAGCTACACGATGTGGGCAGCGGACGGCAGTACACCAAGAACAATTGTTGTAGTGTAGTTTCTATGCTCCCCCCCCCCCGCTTTCGCTAACCCGCACTGACTGGTGCAGTGAATTATGGTGAAAATGACACCCACAACCTGCACGATGTCGGGGAGGCTCTCATCCAGCAGTGCATTTACAAAAAAATAGGGATGTACTTGTACATACACTGCATTGGTATTAACTTCACTGGGCCTCATCAGAAAGGCGGAGACTTCTAACCCACGTGGAGCCACGGTGTGCTTGTGGTCCAACAATTGTATAATTTAATTAAGCGGCAAAAATACACACATCCCCGGCTTTTCTGTCAATGTCATCATACTATCCAGAAAAGCATCACTCACTCAAAACACAATAAATAAGCAATGTCTCCATATTTCTACGTATAAATATACAATTATTCCTTACACAACCCCATTAGCTGCACGCACGGCCTTCTGCGAGTCCATAATTTCAGCAGCATTGATTCAAGACAAGCAGATATCTTGACTAGTTGTTACATGAAGTGTCTCATCAGTCCATAATTTCAGCAGAATTGATTCAAGACAAGCAGACGTCTGGACTATGAGAATAGGTTTTCCCATTTATTCTGGCAACAAAACAGGTGTTAAGATGTTAAAACCCCAAACTGAAACCTTTTACAAGGAATCATGTCTGCATTAACCACAATTCTTGTGGTCAGAATGCAAACAAAAAACACACTGATAATATATGCATTGTCTTTAAAACTGATAACTGGACTAGTTTTTACATTAAGTGTCTCATCCGTCCATAATTTCAGCAACATTGATTCAAGACAAGCAGGTGCCTGGACTAGTTTTGAACATTAAGTGTCTCATCAGCAATGGTGAGCAGCAAATATTCAAGGCAAAGACCGCCATCTAAGCAGGGTCCTAGACTCTTCTTTTGGTCAATATGCTGTCAGGTTAGCTGCCTTAGTTTGCGTGGAAGTGAAACTCGGGTGCTGCACAGTAATATCCCGATTTAGGTGTCGACCTTTCACGTCGTTTCGCAAATACGTCGTCACGTGATTAACACCACGATCTTGATGTGGCTCACCTCAACCCGCACTTAGTCGCTGACAGCGCCCGCCCGTCCTTTCACGTAAGGGGCCGTCCATAAATGACGTCACGCACCTAGGGGGGGGGGGTCAGACATTTGTGACGATATGTGACGAGGGGGGGGGGTTGAGAAATGTGACGTCACATGAAAATGCGCAACTTTAAATCAATATAGACAACACGTTCTACATAATTAAATAATGTTTTCTTCTACAACATCAGAGTGCAGCGCCACATTAAATACGCACTACAATGACAATAGTTTAAAGCGATTTGAAGAATGTTTTTTTTTGGTGGGGGGGCAGAGCTTTGTGACGTCATATTTGAGGGGGGGTCTGACTTTTTGTGACGCCGTGTGACGAAGGGGGGGGGGGTCAAAAATCGTCCAAAATCGCGTGACGTCATTTATGGACGGCCCCTAACCGTCGCCTCTCAGCCTTCGCCTCCACCCCCTACCCTGTACACTAAATAGTTTGCGTCCAGCGTCAAGAAATGTACCGGACTGGAGAACAATGCATTACTTGTGTACAGTATCTTATTGTACCCTGTTTAGTGTGTGTCAAGGTTTACTGCTGTACACTCGTGTTGAGCACGGCATTTTTGTTTGTTTGTAATTGAACGTAACGTTGCGTGTAACGTCGTACACTCCGTTGTCTTCTGATTTGGCTCTCGTTGGGAATTTACGACGTTTTGATATTCGACGCCGCAACTTTCAGGAACGCACCCCCCCCCCCCCCCCTGACGTAAACCGAGGGTATTAATGTACCCGGAGAAACCCCATGCACACGAGGACATTACAATGAGGTCCGCACAGAAGGGGCTTAAGAACCCAATTGATGTCTCATACTCTTTGGTGCTTTCGGTAAAGTCACGTAGATCGAAAAATAAATAATAGATCACGACGTTTCGATCGCAACAACAAGCCGACTCTCCGAGTTGCATTACATTTCTACATTTTGCTAAGTTTTATCTTTTTTTCCACGGTTTTACTTAACTTGATTCCGGTGTCGTGGTCAAATCTTGTAATCAAAATTTCGTCCACTCCCTGTTGTCCAATCAATCACACATTTTGCACACGTACTCAGATCGGGTGACAATGCATGCCTCTACCAAAATCGGCATCAAATAATCAATTAATCCGCTACTTTAAAGCAATTTACATTTAGTATGGACGCCTTATTATTTACATATTTTTGTGTAGGTCAAAACCGCCGCGGGCCCTAAACTCTCGAATCGCCTCGTCCAAGAAGCCGGCGCCACGTGTTTCAAGCGTCACGTGTCTCGGGCGTCACGTGTTTCAAGCGTCACGTGTCTCGGGCGTCACGTGTGTCAAGCGTCACGTGTCTCAAGCGCCACGTGTCTCAGGCGCGTCTGGTCCGTGTCAACGAGTTACAGGGCACCCTCACTCCACACAAACAAAAATTGTACATTGAAGATTAATTCATAAAGTAATCAATTAATTCAAGTAAGCGTTGATGTGGAAGCAGGCGTCTCATCATTGACGTACTTCGACCGTGAATAAAACCGTTGTTTTAACAAAACACTTTTTTTTATGAGTTTTTAATCTATCACCTTGTTCCCTCTTTGAATTTCATCCTCTGTCACAGCGGCTTGTTTCACTTTCTCACCTGAAGACGGTTGCTTGTTGTTGCGATCGAAACGTCGTGATCGATTTTTTTTATACCTACGTGACTTCACCGAAAGAACCAAAGAGTATGAATTCCTGCAGTGACGAAAGCTTCAAATCAAGATTGATGTCTCGTGTTTCTATTTGCCCTTGTGTCGTGGCCCAAGGTTTATTGCCTTGCAAAATAAACCCGTCCTAAATCGCCTGGTAAATTAATGTTGACGTGTTTACACGGATGAATTCATTTCTTGGCAGACTGTGGTAACTCAAGCGCAGCACATTCCTCAATAGCACTGCCCTATAAGGTAACCACATTTTAAAAAAATGCCACGTTTCAGACAATGGGGCTTCTTCACAGCAGCAGCAGTTTAATTGAGGTGTTGTGATTTGTATTTAACTTCTTTCGCACCGTACGTAGCCAACCGTGCTAATCGGAGGTGCGGGGGAAAGACCACCCTCAATGCAGCATCACCAATACGTGAGATATACCAAATACCGGTAGCAATTACGTGCGCTAGGACTTGACCACGCCAGTAATGATCGAGTTGACCTCAGAATCATCAGGCCATCGTTGCCGTGACAACAGGAGCTGTCCGTGCCACTCAGGTCGCAATGGCAACGGGAAGGGCCCTCGAGTGAACGAGCTGCACAGCTGCAGCGTGGAGGCCTTCGTGAGGAATTCGAGAGAAAACAAAACCAAACCCAACGTCCCCGACATTCACCCCAGACCACACAGCACTCACTTCATCAGCCATGATCAATCCACCGCTGGATGAAAACCACCTCCCCAAGCTGTCGCCATGTCCGTCGGTCCGATAATGTTAACGCATGAGTCAATAGTTTTTTGCTTCAAAGTTAACTTCCCCACACATTTAAAGTTTTAATTTAAGTATATTATTCAGGCTTATATCGTTTATTCTGGATAGCCTCGCCGAGTCTCAAGATTCTTATCAGGAGGAGGGCTCCTGCTGCTTTTGGAGGTTTGGCCAGTTGCATGAGTGTTCGACATCATGTGGGAGGAAATTGGTGCTGTAATGAAATTCTTTAGTAAATGTTCTCCCTTCTCTCATCAGGCTAGATTCTCTCCATCTCATGGCTCTCCCCTGAACTTCCCTTCTCCGCCACTTTCCTGGGCTTTCTGTTGGGATATGATGGTGTGGAAACTCTTTAATGGAGTCTGGGTGGAAAAAAAAACACTATTTTCCTGGGACCTTTCCAAGCTCCTGAGACCTGAAAGGCGGCAACTGTTTCTCTCTCTCTTGGGTCTGCCTCTGAGAAGCCGCAGAGGTCAGGTTAACAATGCGCTGGACCGCGGAGTGGCCTGGCTACTGGAGTTTTTCCTTCAACATCATGGGCTTTCTGGACTCTTGACGGCTGGCATGCCTATGCCGGACATTGTCTAAAATTCGTACTTTTATTCAATTCGTCTTCAAACATTTAGTTTTTCCATTCAGTGTATTGTTGAATTTTGCAGTCCATCGAAATGTGCTTTTAGAGTGTGTTTCAAAATTTAAGCACTGGATGAATGCAAATCCTGTTCCTTAAATAAGAAATGAGACTCCACTAATTATCAATAGACAACTAATTTTTTACCAATCCGGGAAAAAAGCTGACTTTGTCCTTAGGGGGACAAACGATGTCCGGATTGTATGTGTTGAACTTCTTTCGCACCGTACATAGCCAACCGTGCTAATTGGAGGTGCGGGGGTAGGACGACAAACTAAACATAAATCAGTTCTCAAGAAATTCGTTTTCAAACGAGATTTCAAAGTGCATAGCTCCAGTGTCTTCCTAATATCGGAAGAGCAATCCAGACGGCCGCAATGTATTGACCGTATTTGTTCGATGGTTACCCAAAAGCCACTGCGAGGATGGGTTTGCGTGATGGTGTATGCTCCTTGACTAGATCACAAAGGTATTGTGGTTCATTTGTGGCAAGAACTTTGCGTGCGATAAATAATGACCGCGACCTTAAACTCAACTGAAAAAAACGTGGCACCTCGCGGTCTGATTTCCACAAGACGGCGCACGAGACAGACGCGACAGTCTCCTCCTCTCTCTCATGTTTAATACTAAAACATGGTAATAAATGTTCACGCATTAAAGCTTTTTCTCCTGCTAATAACAAGAGCGCGAGCGCGGGGTCCTGAGCTGAGGCAATCGAGCGCACGACTGCTGGTAACCGTGGGCCGTACGTATTTACACAGCAGGGCACTTCCATGTTTAAAAAAAATTACACAAAATAGTATTGTGCGTTCGCACTTTGTAAAAAAACAAAATCGCTCTCTCCCAAAATCTATAAACGCCAAATAAACATCGTGCAGTTCGTTTAAACAAAAACAAGCGGTAACACGGCGACAACGAAGCACAACTGAAACACGAGGCTCGCGTTTCAGTTTAATATATAATCTTGGACCAGATTCCCACGCGGTGGGGCGGCTCGAAGTTCTGGGGAAAAAAACACGGCGCAGCAAGGCGAGGATGACCGCGCTTTGCAGCCGTGGACCAAATGCACCGACGTCAGCGCGACTCGGCCGTCGGCTTAGGAGGCGTGGCCCTCTCCTCGCGGATCTCGTGAAGCGTGGCCAGTGAATTAACGTCACGGCCACATGGGGGCCCCCGGCGGCGCGAGATGGGAAGCGTCGTTAATAATGACTTGTGGCGAAGAGACTCAAGACGACTCCATACCGGCCTCGTCAAAGCACAGAGCAGGCACTGTCGGGATCATTAGTTTGAATGCGGGCAGCTGCCGGTGAATGAATCTCATATGCGGTGAGCTCATAGTCAGCCATCAACGAATTCATTAATAAATCGTAATATAAAATGTTTCTTTTATTGCCTTGATTTTGCATATTCCGGCCCTGAGGACATATTCATTCCATTAAAATCAGTCGGCACAGTGCATAATTGTGTGAATTCCAGTTTAGGGTTAGAGGGGCCCATGAAAGAATCATCATCTTCCGGGGAGCCATTACACGGCACAACGCGAGGTCCTGCAGGTGTGGCGACTGAATTAAAAAAAAGTATCATCATTGCAAACAACGAGCTGTGAACCGGATGTAAAACAGACAGCAGGTACAGAAGAAACCAGGCAAGGCTGGTTTGGAGCAAGAGGGCTTTTAGTGTCACAGACATTTCCAGCTGACGGTGAGGTCACCGTATAAGGCTTTTCTTGGTCGTGCGTGCACGGGTGCACGAGAGTCTTGTCCTGCGAGCACGAGAGTCTTGTCCTGCGAGCACGAGAGCTCATGAGAGGTCGAGCCTCCGCCTGCGCCTCCTCCCGGCGGTGTTGGTGGCGCGGTTGGGGGGGGCGTGGGGGGACATGGCGGGGATGCTGGAGGGGCACGCGGGAGCCTGGGGGCCGCCGGCACGGCACCGCGTGTAGAAGAGGATGTAGGCCTGGGCACGGCAAACCTCCGCCACGGACACCACGTCCAGCCGCGAGTCGTTGCAGTGCACCCAGAAGCCTGCGCTCGCCAGACGCGCACGCAGAACATTCGTTGCCAGGCTCACAGGACCCACCGTGCAGACCGCACACACAGTACATACAGAACACACGTACAATACATGCTAGATGCATGGCACACACAGCATGGATGCCAAACAGAGCAATACCAGATACATACAAAGACAAATAATTGTCACTTATACAGCCTAAACAGACTGTTGGGGCAAGTGCTGTTAGCGAGCACCGATGAAGGCCAGCACAGCACATGATGGGGTAGAAGGCCAACACTAAGTCTGACTGAATACATAGCACACTCACCGGATCATAACACACACACACGCAAAAATATCAAACACAGAGCGCGCACGCATAGCACGTACACCATGCACGCGAGATACAAAGCCGTTACGTAGCATATACACATATGTCAGATACACATAGCACACACACAATGTAAAGTAATTATTTACCAGGAAAAGCCCACTGAGCTATGAGTTTTTTTTTAAATCAGAGGCGACCTGGCTACACAGTTTTTCGAAGGGGCTTATCATGTGGAGGAATTTATAGTTGCATCCATATAATGAAAACACGTGTTTCTAGCTATGGAGAGCAAAACCAGAGGAACCTGGAGAAAAATCGCCATCAACTCCAAATATACAGGCATTGTCAGGGTCGGGATCAAACAGACTAACTTCAGGGTACCAGGCTAGAGAGATAACATCTCACCACCGCAGTGCCCCTAATTACATGACACGCACATCACAAACACACAACGCACACACACGTATATATCATGTGCATCAGGGTCATGGTCAGAGTCATGAGCGTACCGCCCTCGGCGTTGTAGCAGTACGCCGTGTAGTGTCCTGAGCCGAAGCCTCGCCCGTGATGCATCACCACGGCTGAGAGGTCGTATGTGCTGGGGTCGGCACCACCGCCACCGCCGCCGCCGCCACCACCGTCATGGCTGCAGTACGGCGTCATGCAGAGTCGCTGCTCAAACGCCACATGCACGCCAATCTTCTCGCGGTGATTTCGGCCCGACCACCTGCACATGGCCACACCGTGTCGCTCACAGGTCAATTCACACAATGCTGCGCCCACACACTCATCATCATCTTCTTCAGTGATGATCTATCGATTGCTGAATTAAGGTATTTTCTAGCAGTCGCTATCGTTCATGGTCTCACAATGCAATAATCTATTTGGGGATTTACAGGAACGCACAGGCACGCATCGGGACTTACAGAGATACATAGCAGTCACACATAAGGGCACAAGGGGACACATAGAGATACATAGGGACAGAGACAAGCAGGAGAAATACAGGAGAGGTACGTACAGACTCACGGGGACAAACAGGGACACACGAGGACACACAGAAACACAGGAGAGACACAAAGCGACACACGTGGGGCAGCAGTTCACCTGAAGCGCTTGAGATGCAGGCGTAGCACGCGCGGCAGTCTGTGCACCAACAGTTGCTTTTGCGCCTCGGTGAGTATCGGCTGCTTGGAGGAGGAGCGACGTCGCCGGCCTGCCAGGCACGGAATGGCGGCATGACATCACCGGTGAGAGTGGCACCGGATCGCGCCGCAAGCATGACGAGCACGCGACCACTCGTTCACCACGTGCGTGTCTGTTCTTTATGCCATGCGAACTCAAGCCGAGCATCTAAGCCGCCGCTTGTATCGCTACGTAATCAATTTACACGCTGTATGCAACTTGTATATTTTTTTAATTCGCGGAACATCCGGCATGCAGCTTATCTAGAGCGATACGCACATGACTCCTGCGCACATAAAACATGTGTGACGTGATGTGGCACGGAATGATGGTGTTGCATGGCATGATGTGGCGTGATACAGTGTGGCATGGTGTGGCGTGGCGTAGCATGGGATTGCGTGGTATGGTGTAGTATGCCGTGGTGTGGTGTCGCGTGGTCGGTGGTGGTGGAGGTGTGGGCGCGAGCTCTCACTGTTGCACGTGTCACAGGAGTACACTTTCCCGCCATCCAGTGCCTCTGTCTCAGTGAACTTGGCGAGCATCTCGGTGAGGGTGCAGCCGCCGTTCGTGCTGCCACCAGCACCGCTGCCACCAGTGCCGCAGCCACTGCTGCCACCACCATCGCTCTCCACTGCCTTGACCAGGCCGTGGTAGCGCTCGGGGAAGTCGAGCGAGAGGTCCCAGAATAGCTCATTCCTCCGTGACGTATGCGCGCACGACAGGCACGTCACCTACATCCAGGAGAAAATAAAACGGCTATGTGAATTCATATTGTGGCTGGGTGTGTGGGTATCTGTGTGGCTGTTTGGATGGATCGGTAGCCTGTTGGGTGGGTGAATCGGTTGGTGGGTGGGCGAATGGATGGGTGCCTGGTTGGCTCGCTTACTGGGTGGGTGGGTGAGTGAGTTGTGAAAGGGTGGCCGAGTGGGTGGTCAGTTGCGTGAGCATCTGACTGCATCGCTCGGTGGCTGGAAGCCCCTACCTGGCTCAGCAGCTCCCCCTGGAAGATGCTCGCCACCACCCGTAGCACCTGGCGGACGAGCTTCCGCTGGGAGAGCGGTGATGGCGGGAGGCGCGGGAATGGGGACACGGGCGCCGCGTTGGCGTGGGGCGGCCCCGGAGGCCATGGCAACACTGGTGACACCGGCGACACTGGGGAGCCGGGCCCGGCGGAAGAGGATGATGCTGCAGCCGCTGCCGCCGCCTCCAACTCCTGAAGCACCTTGTCAAGCAGCTCGCACAGGAACTCCTGAGCGTCCTGCTGCGCATAGCCCTGCCGGCGCACGCAGTCCACGCGACGTTAACTGCGGTCGACGTCGTCCCATCGTCGTTGTTACCGCCAATTCACAGTGAACGCACCATAATTTAAATGAAGGCTGGTCAGGTGACATGGTTCTGGATTCCCATTTGAGATCTAGACAAAAAAGGTAAGTTTCTCCGATGACACTTGGCACATTTCCAAAACGAAAAGCAGCGTCTATCGCTAAATCTGGTCGTGAGAATCGCTCTTCAGCCCGCCGGTGAGTGAGCTGTACATCGCATCATCGCCACCGTCACAAACATTCGCGTGAACCCCCCATCCGCCGAGTGCCAGCTACACCACGTACGACTCTGGCCGCGCGTCGTCGGCCCGGTGCCCCGCACGCTCACCTTGAATGACGGCACGAGGCGCCACACCGAGTGCAGCATCGCGTAGGGCGACACTAGCGCCCACTTCCCGGACCACATGACCCTGAAGAGCGTGTGCAACTCGTGACAGAGAGACACGCGCTCCTCCTCCTCTTCCTCCTCCCGCTGCTGCTGCTGCTGCCCGTGCACCTGATGCTGCTGCCCGTGCGTCACTCTCTCTGCGCCACCCCCGCCGCTCAGCCCGGCCCTGCGGCTCTCACGTCTGGCGCTGTCCGTGACGGTGGCCGCCGCCTGCCCCAGCCCCGTGGCCTCGCGGTAGCACTGCTCCGAGAGCTGGCGGGCCAGCCCCGCATGGCGACGCTGCCGCCGGGGGCCCGTCGGATCGTCGCCCTCGAGAGGCCACGAGGTCGCACCGGGGTCGGAGCCGGCGCCGCTCAGGTCGAGCAGCAGAAAGCACTGGCGGAACGCCTGCAAGTGGCTCAGCACCTGCACAGTAGCACACAGCGATGTCAGGCGCACAGGCAATGGCTGAGTGGCAGAGACTGCTACCATTGGCAAACCCGCTCGTGCGGGCAACCCCCTCACGCTGGCTATCCACTCCAATAGGCAACCAACCACATGCCGTGTTGACACAGCACCACCACAGCACCACCACAGCAAGCAACGCTGCTGTGTTGTTCCCGCCGCCGCCGGTACCACCCGCACCTGCAGGATGGAGTTCATGTAGCACGTGTTGCCCAGGTTGCGTAGCCCCGTCACGCCGGGGGTGACCGTCGGCCTGCGCTTCAGTGGAGGGGACGGTGCGTCCGGAGGCAGCGCCGGGGCAGGCGAGGGCGGGAGAGGGGTCAGTAGCATCGCCATGGCGACCGCCTCCCCGGTACGGGGAGGCAAGGCGGCTGGCGTTGGCGCGGGCGCCCGGTGGTTGCGGTGCTGCATGACATTGCTCAGACGAGGGCTCTTCCTCGGGGGCCGGCTGGACATCTCCTCTACACAGGGGAGGGAGCGAGGTGGGGGTGGCGGAGAGTGGCAGCAGGGAAGTTGGGTGGGGGGGGTGCGGGGGGGCCTTGTTAGAAACAAAAATTACCACTCACATCCGCCAAAGTAGAAATAATCACGAATCCTGGGCACTGTCACCCGGATATACTATATGGTCTAAAAGTCTCAATCAGTTTAAACTTCCCGTAAATCACGCGACTTCTCTGTGTGTTGCCACCTCCACTGCGAATTCCTCCCCTCCGCCTGCCGCTCGCTGTGAAAATAGACGCTGCTCCCCCGTGCATCAGCATCGAGGCCCTGATGCAGCCTCTTCCTCCTCCCGTCCTCATCTCTCCTGACCCATTGCTCCTGTTCCTCTTCCATCAATACCCTCACATTTCCCGTTCGTTCTCTTCCCCTTTCCAGTTGCTTTTTCATTTTGCATACATTGCATCTCTGACTCTACTCCCCTTCTCACGGTGTAGCATGGGTAAACGTTTTTATTATTCATACGTGCAGGAGTTCATTGGACTGTTGCATTGCAAGACTAGGACAGATGATGATGACTTGGCGAGGACTTCATCCAGCAATGGATTGATCACAGCTGATGATGATGCTCTTTATATTTATGAGAAAATAAACCAGAACTGTTTCCCTCAATCTAACCAAACGTTTTATAGACTACACATATACAGCCCCTTTGTCAAACCATGCTGAATGAGTGCCTCCCCACACTACATTGGCCACGTGAGTAAGAATATATATTTAGACTGGAGGAATCCGATGAGCTATGAAGTTCTTTTTCACAGATGTCCAGTAAGTAATTTGACCATGCGTCACCAATCTTGTCAATTCGGTGGCAGGGCGGTGCATGACCGGTTCAGCTATCACACTCCACTGATGTTGGCCGTCACTAGGAATCAAACTCTGGTCACAAAATTCTCGCTGAATCTCAAGACCTCTTTTTCGCGGGTGGTCCTGCTACATCGTGTAAGTTCCACCACTGAGTGTTTGGCTTCATACGTGAAACGAATCTGTAGAGAACCCCGGGGATGAACCGGGGTGAACCTGCCACGTCGCACATCCAAGCCCCATGCACGCTCAATGCCGCCACTGAGATCTGACGAAAAATCTGGCTCATCGCGGGCGTATGTATGTTGAACTTCTTTCACACTCTACATCAGAGGTCGCAAACGGGTTTTGATTCCTTACCCGTACCCGTACCCGGCCGCACCAGGGTCGCAAACGGGTACCCGTACCTGTACCCGGCCGTACCCGTACCCTACACGTACCCTACCCGTACCCAGCCAGGTACGGGTAGGGTACGGGTATCGGATACCTGATTGCGACCTCTGGGATGAAGCCATGTTGCAGGCGTGGGTGGGTTGATTCTAGGAACTTGAATTGTGAGAAGAGACAAGACGTTGGGAAATGAGTGACAAACGGTTACTCACCAGTGACTCACGGTCTACCCGTACCCGGCCGCACCAGGGTCGCAAACGGGTACCCCGTACCCGGCCGGGTACGGGTATCGGGTACCCGGTTGCGCCCTCTGCTCTACGTAGCCAACGATGCAAATCGGAAGTGTGGTGGAAGGACAACAAACTAAACACAAAAAGCAGTTCTTAAGAAATTCCGTCACCGGCCAAAAACTCGGCGCACCTCTGTGTCGCCGCCTGCGCTCCTGCCGCTCCCTCTGCGCGTCCTCGCGGCGCCGCTGCTCCTGGGCGGTATCCGACTCGTGCAGCGCGCGGCGCCGCCCGCTCACCGTGAGTCCCGTCCACGCCGCGAACACCTTGCGCGCCAACGCCAGGCGCCGGTGCCACAGCGCGGTAAACATGCGGTCCTCGGCACGCAGCTGGGCCTCCACGCGCCGCTCGCTGGGCCTGCCGGGGCATGGAGAGGCAGCCGCACCGTGTCAATAACCGCGGGTGGAAACGCGGAGACGTTAGGAATAGTGACACGGCAAAGCTGAGGGCATAGAAGCTAAGCAAAGCGGCTTTAAAGCCTGCCTAGTGCTTGGATGGGTGACCACACGCATTACAAAAAAACTAAACACATTGCCAAAAACAGTGCAGCCTTAAGAGAAAAAAAAGATAATAGGCGACGTTTTGGGCAAAGGCCGTTCTTCACAGCACATTTCACGTGTTCATTGTGCTTGTGCGCAAATGCGTCACCAAATAATACGCCAACGTAACAGGTCGTTAGAGGCTGATGGGCTTCCAAGATCAGAGGAGATCCAGCACATTCCGAGAAACTCGCACAAAGGCACCAACGTTTCTGCTCAGATGCACTGTACAGCGGCGGTGTAGCCATCAAGGGAGTGTGCAGGCAGTGCAACTGCACCGGGGCCCATGGGCTGGTGGGGTAGAGGGGCATTTCATTCATTCCTATGTCAACCATGCTGCTATGCCACTAGGCTACTGGCAGTAATATGGGGGGGGGGGGGGGGGTAACGAGGCAGTGCTGGCAGCAGCAATGGTGGCACTGTCGTCACCGTGTCAACGCAGTGGTTAGGGGCACAAGGCAGAAGCCATCTGCTGTGCATGCTTATGCGTGTTGCCATGCAATACACGTCTATGTAAGTACACGACGTGTATGCATGCATCGTGGTGTAGTTCAGTGTGTATGTGCAAACGTCGAGTAAATGCGCAGCCCTTTGTCAATCCACTGCTGAATGAGAGGGCCTCGGCGCCGTGCGGGTCGTGGGGGGGGGGGTTATTTGGCCCGTGCTTCGCCAAGTCAATTAGTGCCGGGTTGGTGGAAGCTGGCAGCGCAGAAATACAATACAACAATGGATTTTGCTGCACCGCCCTCTGCTACCCACAACAGAATGTACCAGTATGAATGTATAAATTTTACGTGTAGTTTTGTTATTTTTACTACACATTTTACAGGGTGATACAATTATAGATACCACACTGGTATTTAACGACTCTCCCTCTTACTTTCTTCTCAACAGCTGATTGAACATTGCGACAGTGAGGGCTCCGCATCTTACAGACGAGAGCGTTTATCGACTTAATGAGCGGGATCGAGTTTGGTGGGAAGGATGCATAGAAAGTTAGAAGATAATTTGTGGATTGTCTATTTCTCCAGATTATAATAATTCGTTTCATATCGAGCCATGCATGCAAATTGCATCTTGAAACGCTTAACATTTTGAACCCACAACACGAACATCTTAAAGTAAAAAAAAATATTTACGTCGTAAAAAAAATGTACAAGAACACCAAGGATAGACAAAAAGAAACCCCGACTAGGAGCACGGAGGCGGCCAGAGCACGGACCACGTGGGGCAACATCATTCGGCAACTCAAGCTCCCGACAGCCAAGAGAGTCCAGGGAACAATGATAATAACAATTGGATTTCACAGGGCGTTACGCATGCAAATAGTAATCCCCCATAAAACACTGAACATCACGAAACCAGAACACACGTCGGCTATAAGCATCAGTAAACAAGGACGTGTTTATTAAGTGCGATTTGAATAACGACAGGGAGCTGATTTGATGACATGCAGTGGGAGTGCATTCCACGCTTTCACGGGTACAAGTTAACCTTATCCCCAGTTGTGATAAAAGTGAAGTGCAGTATATTTGATTTGCGTGTTGGTGGGGGGGAGGGAGCTCTCTGATACTGGGGGGTTGTCTTGATCGACTGCTTGGTAGAACCAACCAGTTTTTGATGCCCAACAAAGGCAGCAGCAGCTGGTCTGAATAAGGATAATTTAAATCTGGGAAAATGAATGGGCTGATTAAGCCAGGCCGGGGTAATTGAAGGCCACAGGTGTAAAGAGGTGACTCACCCCTAATTATAATGAGGCCCGATAGGCCAATGGCAAGGCAGCAGGAGGGGGGGGGGCTGGCTGAGGTAAGATAAAGGGCTTAGCCAGAACAGGGAGGTGTTGGATCACGGAGGCGTTCAAGTGCTGAGGAGTGCAACATCAAACCAACAGGCTCCGGGGACAACAGGTGCTTTGGCAAGAATCTGCCGTCGAGGTTGGGGCCCTGGTGGGAGTGCAAGGCTGGAGAGCAGAGGTGCGCAGAAGGCGAGGAAGCCACGGACGGGACGGAGAGAGAGGTTACAGCGGCAGGAGGTTCAGCGAAGGTGGCCAGGAGATGCAGCGACCAGCGGTGGCGCCCGTGCTCGGGAGATATTCAGGCGGAGGACTGAGGTGGCCTGGTTGGGGGTCCTGCAGCAACACAGTGCTGGCCTCCCAGTTAAAGCTCCGTGAAGCTGATGGGCTGTGTAGCCATGCAGAGACTTTGTGGACTGTTGGGATTGTGTAGGGCCATTGGCTTGAGCTGAGGTTCTGACTTGGGCATATGACTTTGTATTTCTTGGAGATGATGTGGCACCATTTTGAGGTGTTGCCCACATCTCACTCGATGGATGTGACCTGGCAGGAGCAACAAGCAAAATTGCCAATCCCTTAAAATTGCCTCCGACTTTGTCAGTGACCGGTGTTGCCCACCTTACAATAAAGATCACTTGAGTGGAGCAAGTTAAAGATAGTCGGGGGATTCACCTTCTGGGGAAACCCTGGGTGAATCTACCCTTGCAAATGCGTCGCTCGCACACAGCTGGAGCTGCAAATTGGAAAGCATGCCGGTCAAAAGTCGTGCACTTTATTTTTGGTGTGACCTAGCAACTCAAAGACGAGATGAGCGAAGGAGTCCTGCTGGGGTATACGGAGAAATGAGAGGAGCAATGAATCAAAGCAAGGTCATGCAATATTCTACGACCGAGTGCAATTTTGAAATGAATTTGACACCTGATTGGAAGACGGTGAAGGGAGAATTAAATGGGTGTCACGTGGTGGTATTTATGGGTGCCGAAGTGCCCTTGCAGCAGCGTTGAATACGTTGAGTGTCAGGAAAGCCAAATAGGAGAATTTAAATCGTGGAGTCTGGAGGTTACAAAAGCACGAGGTTCAGGTTTTCAGTAGCATCTTGAATTGGCGATTGTGGATCTGGGAAATCTTGCAAAGACGAAGAGCTGTTTGAGAAACGTGAAATGTTGAGAACGAGATGGCTCTCAGTCCAGGAGGACCCCAAGATTACACACGTTTGACAATATCCAAGTCTGTATGAACCCTTTCCTGTTTTGAGACTTCTGCAAGTTGCAGGGGGCGTCCCGTTCACCTGAATCTCGGAACTGACAAGCAGCTCGGCATTAATTTTATTTAGAAGCATCATGCCGTTGTTTTTAAAGACCTTGTACTTGCTGCAGAGAACTGTAGTGACGCGACCGCACTACTACGATAGTTGATGCCACGTGCCCTCCCGCATGACCTTGCGGGAGCCTCCGTAGCGATAAAATGTTATTTTCGATTTTCGTCCGGTTTTGATGTACACGTACGTCATCGGAACAAAATCGGCGAAAAAAACTGACGTAGACGCATGGCAAGGTTAAGTGAACAAAAGGTGACTGGCATTCAGTACGAGTAGATCTCTTGCCAACAATAAGGATCGCATTTTTCTGTTAAAGTTGCAGAAAATTTCATGCAATCCACTGAAGACGGAAGTGATATGGGAAGAAGGGTAAGAAAAGGGATGTGGGGTGGGCCTGGTCAATCGCAACAGAGCGGCTGCGTCGTCGTCATCATAGACGTGATAACCAATACCAAACCTAGCAATTAGTTTTTCCTACAGGAAGAAGGTATAGGGCAAAGAGCCAAGGATGGAAAATCTTAGTGTAGAGGATTGCGAGGTAAAAACATTCCTTGGACAGAAATGAAAAAGTTACGAGTAGATGGATATGAAGGGAACCACGCAAAGAAGTGCATCAGATGCCCACAAGGCTGTGTGGGAGTTTTTGAGGAGAATGGAGCGAGCGAAAGTGTCAACGGAGGCAGATGCTTTAAGAAGCACCAAGCGAGAGAGATCCAGAGCAGAATAATGGGAGGTTAGAGTTAGGATGGTAGTTAGTTTTATCAATGTGATCAGGAGGTGTTTTTAAGAAAGGGAGTGACAGATGTTTTTTTTTTAAATCCCGCGGAACAATTCTAGAAGAAATGGAATGATTAATTGTTTGAGTAATGTATGGAACAAGGGTAGATGAGCGGACACAGTAAAGGTTGTTGGTAGAGGATAGAATACAGAGGGGGGTTCTTTTTCTTTAAATTGTGAAAAATGGCAGACTAATTTTCATGAACCGGTGATGGAAGATCTACGCAGTACGGGATGGCATTTGGTTCAGGACAATTTTGGGATGCAGGAAGAACTAATATGGATGCTCGAGGTTTATGAACATCAAACGGGAGCCGAATATGTCGGAGCGCAACGGTAGGAATGAACGGTGAGTGACGTTTGCGGCGCACGAGCGTTAACGGCTTCGTACTGGGCTTTGGGGTGGTCACCAGCAGCATCGTTAACCAACTTGGAAAAATAACCCGGATGTAGGTTGGCCAGGGCCAGGGCCAACCTACATACATATTTGAAGATTTGAAAATTAACGTTAAGTTTATTAGTTCAACATAATTTTTTCCCCCATTTGCGTCCAGTGGTTTTCAATTGGCGATATTATGGAGAAGGGGGCACGAGAGGACCGACACGAGGAAATCCATTTTAAATAGGGGTCAGTTTGTTAACCACGTTGGAAACCGTTTTGTTGTCAATGGAAGACAAGGTCGAAGTAAAAAATTATAGGGTCTTCAAAAGTAACATTCAAGGAGAGCAGCGATGGTGTTATGTTTTTAAAACAACGATAGGAGGCAGACGACTGTGCGCACCGTGCATCGTCGCCGGTGCCCGAGCGGAGCGTGCGGCCGCTGCGCGTGGTCAGCTGGTAGCGCTGGCTCGTGACGGCGCTGAGCGTGGACCGCAGGAGGCGCAGGTCGCCTGTCGCGTTGTCGTTGAGGACGTAGTCGTCGCACGCGTAGCAGTACACGTGCAGCTCGTTCACCTCCAGCGCTAGCGGGTGGCCTGTGTTCTGCAAAGGGGGCAGGGGGGTGGGGAGGAAGGTGTGTAACACGAAAATAAGAAAGGTCTCTGTATTGTTCTCCCCCCCCACCCCCCCCTGAACTTGTTGCACGTGACTTTTGCTTTGGGAGTATTTATCTCGAGCCAAACTTTTCAGCCTTTAAGTTCTTAAAGACAATTCCTGTAAGGAATAATAAATTAATTTATCTTTGGACACTTAAATGCCCCAGCATCTCAAGCGTCAAGTTTATTTTGCGTAACCAGGTGAGTGATTCAAGAGACCAGGGTAGCCTAATTTATTTTCAAGAGTGACCTCGGTTACCAAAATGAATAAAAACAAAAATCCGAACAAAAACAACTGTCACATTGTGAGGAATTGAAAATATCGCAAGCGTAATTTACATGCAGCGCAAATCGGCTCCGGCAGATTACCTCCAGATGGAACAGGGCGCAAATTACAAAACTGACCTAACACGAACGTGACCATCAAAGAAGAACCGTGTGACCTAAAGTACAAATATGTACACAAGGATATATATCAAAGCCCCTTGCACAATGGCACAGCCGTCGATCGAGGGTCGAATTCGAACCGTGTGTGATCGGCATCGCGCCCGCTGAAAGTGTTTGCCTTCAGGGAAGTCGTGAACAGTATACGCAACTGCGCACAATTCTGAGTCGCTTATAACGGCTTTGCCGTTGCTTATTGCCATATCATATCATGGAGTCCCTGGCACAATAGTATGCTACACAGTGGCAGTGGGGGTCGCAAAATGCCGATTTATTACTAATAAACCCCAATGATCCGATCGAAATTAGGGATTTCGATCGGATCATTGGGGGGGGGCACGTGCCACCCCACCCTGCCACTGGCTCCGCCAGTGCCCTTGCATCACATTAAATCTCATCCATCATTCCAATGCCCAGCTGCAGTTTGTCACTTTTGTTGATTTCGAGCCTGCGGGCCCACCTGGTAGTGCAGGAGGGCGTGCTCCGAGATGTAGCGTCCGCAGGCGACGTGCGAGCAGCCCAGGCAGGCCCACACCGACTCGGTGGTACCGCACTCGGCGCACAGCCACTTCTGCGGGTTCATGATGGAGTGGTCCTGGGCGAGACGCAGCCGGAACACGTGGCGGCACTTGTCCATCGCGAAGAGGAAGACGACGACGACGCTTCCGCCGCCTTCACCGGCACGTGCCCCCCCCCCCCCTTCGCAGCGTCCTCCAGAAGAGTCAGGTTTTGTTACGCGGAACTGAGCGTCTGTGAGCAATCGCGGACATCAAAGTCGGTGTGGCCGTCATCAACAACGCCAACATCGGCACCAGCATCATCACGACTACCATAACTACCAGCTTCGGCACCATAAGCACCATCATGACTACCAACACAGCTACCATGACTACCAGCTTCATCAGCACCACCGACAAGCACCATCACTACCCCGACTACCAGCTAGCACCATCACGACTATCAACAGTACCACCACCGCTATAAATACCACCACCGCTACCATGACTACCAGCTTCAACACCGACACTACAATTACCACCACCGCCAGCAGCATCAATACCGACACTACTACCACCACCGTCATTAATACAAGCACCACGACCAGCATCACCATTGCCGGCAACACCACTACCCGCTACCACAACTAGCCGCTTCAACACCACCCTACCAACACTCGCAGCACATCCACTCATCACCATCATCACCGCTTCCACCAGCAATAAAAACGCCGCTACCACGACCAACAAAACCAACAGTACCACCACCACAATCACATCCCAGCCGCCACCAACTACCAGCTACTATAACCATGACAAAGATCCCCCCATATATTTTAATAGGCTGTAAAGGGTTTTTTTGCGAGCACCTTTTGAAAGCCGGAACTGCACACGAGAGGGGGTGGGTGGCCAACACCACGCTCGGTCACATTTGTGTCCCAAGCACTAATGTTTACACACCACACTCATGTACTCATTTAAGGCGGAGTCGATCTAGGGAAATCCCACAACAGTTTCAAATATTCGCGACAACCACTTGCGCCGCCATTCCCCCAACAACATCCGTCACCTCCACAATCATCCCTTAACACCACCACACTACTCCCACCACCACTATCAACATCAATCACGATCAATCCACTGCTGAATAAAGACTTCCCGCAAGCAGTCGCACCGTCCTTCACGGACCCGCGATGTTTAACAATCCATCAAGGATGTTCGCCAACGCGAGCCGTATTTGATCTGTCTGTCCGTGGTGTTCGTGGATTTTTATTATCGGGGTGTGATTTCTGATTTGTTGCTTGAGTCTTGAGTCTCGACCACGAGCCATCATCATCATCTCTTCCAAGTTACTTGTCCTGTACAAGTCGGCTCGCTTGTCTTCTCTGTCCAATACGACGTCTGTTCGCTTTCTTACGTACGTACGTACGGATGTTGAAACTTGATTTTTGTCGCACCACCCTACGTAGCCAATCGTGCCAATCGGAGAGGTGCGTGGGAAGGAGAACAAACTAAACGCACACAGAAATCGAATCCACGTGTTCCTCTTTACGGTTTCTCGGCGCAATTCAAAGCCTGCGTCTTGCCTCCCTGCCCATTCTGTTTTGCGTGATTTGTCCACTTTTGTCCCGTGTTTTTTTGTAATTGTCATCAAGTAATGCGAAATTATATTTTTAAAAACACATGTCTCTGGGCACACGGTTGGTACCATGTAGATTTTTCATTGCTAAGTTTTCGTGTTACACAGACATGCAATTGTGCGGTAAACATTCGGGCAGTTATTGAAAGTAGACTGAGGATCGAAATGAGGAATAAGCGGGGCGGGTTTGAGTTTGTATTATTATTTAAGAACCACTAACACCATCAATACAACTACCACTCCCGACACTACGACCACCACCACTACCAATACGACACTCAAAGCCTCATCAAACTACGGAGAAAACACCGTTACCAATCACTACCACCAGTGTTCCCAACACCACTGACATCACCGCACCACGACCACCACGCCATCACAAACACCACAACAACTAATACATAAATGCCTGTAACACTTTCATGACCACCACAATAACTATTATATAACCTTAAGAACAACCATCATATCCACCACCACCACCATCATGATCCAAACATAGCAGCCACCACTACCATTATTATTCCCAACACCACTACCACTACCTCATTACAATAACAACCACCACTGCCCCCATGATCACCACCACCTCATTACAATAACCACCACCACTGCCCCATAACCACCACCACCTCATTACAATAACAACCACTACTGCCCCATAATCACCACCACCTCATTACAATAACCACCACCACTGCCCCCATGATCACCACCACCTCATTACAATAACAGCCACCACTGCCCCCATAATCACCACCACCTCATTACAATAACCACCTCCACTGCCCCCATAATCACCACCACCTCATTACAATAACAACCAACACTGCCCCATAACCACCACCACCTCATTACAATAACAACCACCACTGCCCCATAATCACCACCACCTCATTACAATAACCACCACCACTGCCCCATAATCACCACCACCTCATTACAATAACAACCACCACTGCCCCCATAACCACCACCACTATTTCCATCACCACCAACGCACTCCTCTCAACACCGCTGGCATCACCGCACCACAAGAACGACCACAAAAACTACCGGGGACCATCACCACGAACTCCCAACCACAACAACACGATCACAACAACCATCACCGCCACCATCACTAACTACTACAACGACCACCACAACTCCCAACACCATCACCACCACTAACCAACAACACAATCACAACTACCATCACTACCACCACCACCCAACCATCACCACCACCACTAACCAACAACACAATCACAACTACCATCACCACGAACTCCCAACCATCACCACCACCAACGACCACCACAACTCCCAACACCATCACCACCACCACGGTGTTGAAAGCAGCGGGGTGATGGCGAGGCCCAAACAAAAGCCCCCGGGCAGACAAAGCGACAGTGACAGGGGCACAGCACGGGGCCCTCTCTGGCCTCGGCTCCATCTCCTCCTCCCCGCGGCCCCGCGGGGCCTCCCCGGACAAAGTTGCGGCGTCATGGCTGGCGTGGGCACGACGAGACGCCGCGCTTACCTGTAGCACGACGAGGAGAGACAGAGGAAGGAACCCAGTTGCAGCACCATAGCCCTGGGTCTCCTGGCCACAGGGGGGTCTCGGTGGCGCTAAGGCGGTGACCCCGGCGGGACCCCCGGGGTCACGGGGGCCGTGGGGCAGCTGGGACACCGGGAGAGACGACAGCAAGGACGTGGCCGGCAGCCGGGCTGAGGGTCCGGGCTGGGTCTCTGTGTGACCCTCACGGTGGAGCCGAGATGGAGAAGAACCAGGCTACTTGGTCGGGAATTGAACGTAGGTCTCCTTGGGGTCCCCTTGCGGTCAGGGTTCAGAGAGGAAACTTGAGCATTCAGGCTCCCGTGTCAAAGCCGAAACCCGCCAAGAGGGTTCAGGGTCTCGTCTCGGCTCCGGTCCTCCGATAGCCGAGTTGTGAGGGCCAGCGTCAGCGAGTTGAGGAGTCGAACTAAAAAAACGACCGGGTTCCAGGGTGGAACCGATGTTCCCGGGGCTCCGGGTCGAGGGTCTGCGTTGGGGGAGCTGAGACGCGCAACTCCCCCGCGTTCTGAGGTCCGCGAGGCTCGTGGCTGAACCCGCGCTCTGCAAGCCCCGCCCATCACCCTCGCGCCCCGCCCCTCACCCCCGCGCCCCGCCCCTCACCCCCGCGCCCCGCCCCTCACCCCCAGCGCCCCGCCCCTCACCCCCGCGCCCCGCCCCTCACTGCCCACGCCCCGCCCCTCACTCCCGCGCCCCGCCCATCACCCTCGCGCCCCGCCCCTCACCCCAGCGCCCCGCCCCTCACCCCACGTCCCGTCCCCCACGCTCCGCCCCTGGTACCGCCTCCCGCACTCCCATTCGTAGAGGCGTCAGTCAAGGGGCGTGTCCGTGCACAGAGGAGGCGTCGACCAACCGCGGGATGACATCAGCTATCGTGCTGTGACGTGTTCCACCTGAAGACGGAAGCTTGTGTTGCCTCCGAAACGTCGTGATTTTAATTTAATTTTTATTTTACTTTTATTAATTTAATTTTTTTACCTACGTGACTTTACCGAAAAAACCTAAGAATATGAATCTTTGCAGTCACGAAAGCTTCAAATCTAGAATCAGAGAGTTACACGGGGGGGGGGGGGGTGTAACGTGACAATATCGTCACGTCCATCGTACGTAATGACGTCACAGGCATCCGCGTGCTCACGTGGTGTTAACGTGATGATGTCATTACGGACGTGGAAGCTTGCTTGACGCACAGATGGATCGATAAGCGATTACAGTTAAAGTTTGTCCTCGCGATTCGTGCGTCTAATCGCGCGCACAGCTAATCTAATAATGTTCGATTAATGCACCGCTTATGTTGGGGCATAATTTCTTCATGGAAATCCTTGCAGTAGTTCTCTCTTTAGAAGAACACCGTAGTCACAAATGATATAATCGATCTGTGAATCGAATCGACACATTAAAGGCGAAGATTGGGGAATCGATACAACTCCACCGCCCACTCCCTCGCTGCGGTTGGCCCACCCCATTTCCGCGAGTGCTCGTTTACATTTTTTGGTATCAATCTAACGCTCCAAATTGAGTTCATAATCTATCGAACAAAAATTGTTACATATCAATCAAAAACAATTTCGACTCGATTCAAGTATAAATGTACCGCAGTCGAGAGTAACAAGCGAACCGGTCAGGCACTCGACGCGGCCACCCTTCGCCTGTTGGGGATGGGGTCCTCTTTGCGTCACGTGCTGTGGTGGGTGGGGCTAGCAGTCGCAGCGAGTGGGAAGCGCTGAGCACGCACGTGCGTTTGAGTCCCGGCCCGGGCCACGCGACACAATGTCCTACTGCCGCCAGGAAGGTGAGCGACGGGGAGCCACAGCGGGAACATCGCGCCTGTACAGGGTGGGGTGGTTGTGGTGGTGGGGGGGGCAACGACACCAAAGCCGCTTTTACAACAACAAAACTCGCAGCTTTCGCAAGCGCGCATGCGCCCAATGTCACGGAATGGGGGGTGGGGGGATTTAGCATCGTGAAGCCCGCATGTCTCAAGGTGTCCCCAGCGTGGAGCAGCCTGGGGGGGGGGGGGGGTAGAGGAGGCCCCCCTGTGGTGGAGGTTTCCTGAGGGTGGAAGTGCTCTTTGGTGGAGGTCCCTGTAGGACTGTAGGTGGATGCTTCCTGGCGTGGATGCGCCTCGGGTGGAGCTTTGGGGTCTGGGCTCCCTCTGGAGGTTCCCTATGGTGGAGCACCCCGGCACTGATGGATCCCGGCTGAACCAAGAGCGCTGGGAAGGTCACACGTGGTGCTGTGGAGTTCGCGGGGTTCACCCTACCCGGCCTCCCCGCGTCTCACGGCGTGTTGGGTTGAGGGGTTCATAGTCGTGTCCGGCCAGACTGCTCGGTCGATGTGAGAACGGTCATGTGACAACCGGCAGAGATTAATCTGCAGTAACTATATTGGGGGCACTTCCCCACTTGTAAAAGCAATCCCCCAGTTGATGGGGACCACTTGCACCGTACGTGGGGTTGATTACACTTGTAATTGTGCCACGATTCATTGCAACGACCGTATAATTGTAACTTCGGCTAAAAATTATGCTTTGTAATTATAACACGTAGGCTTTCGCGACCAGTATTATTCATAATATAGGGTTTTGGGTCAGATCGCGTTATTTATAAATGTGTCATAACCCTCCACCACCCGACACGGCCAAACAGTAAAAAATGTGTCACGTTTTTCAAAGGACAAAATAATTCACTTCTTTAGCCCACCGGTGTGTTGAAGAGAGAATCAACAGCATTTTAAAATTTGAGTACGACGTTTCGCTGATAATTGACCCCAAGTATGTTATGTTCGAGTCGTCTGAAGTCTATAATCGCAGTTGCTCTTCTACGCCACGTCCAACGCTCTGGGCACCTGTCAAACCTATGTTTTCGTGACTCAGCGGACCGAGCTGGATGAGCCCAATAGGGGTAAGGGGGCAATGAGTAAAGTGAGACACCAGTCGGCACTGGACGAGCCAGACTGGGGCCCATTTCCCGTACAAATTAAAGAAAGCTCACTGCGCTGCGAGGTTACGTTACGCAATTTTTATGAAAGGGCAAAATCCAGGTGACATCACCTAACGATTAGGGTGGCTGGTCGTGCAGTGTCTGCGTGAATATTTCAGTGGTGACCGGTTTTGTAAAAAAGCATGGTTTTGTATCGCTCACGGCATCAATGTCATCAACTGTTTACATATACACATCTATACAGTATCATCCATTATCGGTCCACAAGCCGTCGCCATCTCTCATGATCTTACGATGCAACAATCCATCTAGCTCCTGCATATATGAAGAATGGGAAAGCTCTTGGACCAGATTGTTTGTGGACGTCTACAGGTTAGCTGCAGCCGTGGTCTTATCTCGGCACAAATCCACCTTCTCTCCTCCCTGCCCCCTCCCCCCATTGCCCACACAGGTAAGGACCGCGTGATATTTGTGACAAAGGAGGATCATGAGGTGCCCAGCCAAGCCAAGCTCAAGGAGGACGAGCCGGACCCTTACGATGAACAGGGTGCGTCCCCCCCCTCCCTTCCGTCACCATGACCCTAACACACAGAGCTCACATACAGGCTGCGCAGTGCTCCGGAAAATGATAGAAATCTATAAGCTGTGGATTAGCGTGAATGGAACGGGTCCTGGTGCATGAAATTAAATGTCCCCCCCGCCCCACAACTGCTCAACTTCTGCCCCCCCCCCACCACCACTTCTTCATAGCCTGGTGCCTGAGCCCCTTTGGACCATGGGACCTGGTGCAGTTGCAATGCCTGCACACTCGATACGCTGTGCCACTGCTGTGCTTCTGAGTTTAATTAAGTATGTTATTAAAAATAGAGGCACGAGCATTGTTGCTGGTGTATGAGCAAATCACTGGCAATGCTCCCATTCTCGCCAAATCTTGGAATCTAATAACCATGGTGATCATCTAAGTGCTATCCAGGTTTAACGCTGCTTAGTTTGCAATATCTGGCAAGACCGGGTGCTTTCTGAGCGATTTGGTCATCCAGCGCATTCAATAAAAAATAATTCGTTCGTACATGAACATTTTGATCCACGCACCACGAGCGTAGGAAGATTTTTTGTTCAAATAGTGATGAGGCAAAAATGCTACAATGCTAAACCCGCTCTCTCACTCACACAGGCCTCATCCTGCCTAGCGGGGAGATAAACTGGAACTGCCCGTGCCTGGGTGGCATGGCGAGCGGGCCGTGTGGCGACGCCTTCAAGTCAGCCTTCTCCTGTTTCCACAATAGCAAGGAGGAGATGCGTGGTGCCGACTGCATCGACCACTTCCGTGACATGCAGGAGTGCATGCAGCGCTACCCGGAGATCTACCCGCAGGACGACGACCCCACCACCGCCCTCGCAACTGACGACCTTGACATTCCGGTCGCCTCCGAGGGGTCAGCAGACCGGCACGAAAACGCACCGAAAGGCGGGCAGGGCGGCGAGCCGTCCACTACTGAGTCGCCAGCCATGAGTGAGGTCCTGGAGAGCGGGCACGGGGAGGTGGCAGCCGCCACAGTCACCGATCGTGCGACAACCGCGGGTCAGAGTTAACGGGCATATCACGCGCGTAGCTGTGCAGGAGGAGGGCTTTCCGTGACATCGCATACCCATGCCTACTTGACTCTTCCTTTTTTATTTTGTGACCTGATTTGCGTCGTCGTTGTTTGATGTAAACGATGCCATGTGGTGAGTTTTAAGCAGGTGAAAAGATGAATTCCACGTGTGATTTTGTTCGTAAACGGCATCGCCTGTTGGGCGGTCATGATGCACCGTTGATCGATACGAGCTGTGTATAAAGTTGTATTTATACATCTCAGAGCTAAGGCCAACGGAGTCGTGAAGACCCAAACGTTTAAATTAGAAGTCAGAGCCCACTCTCGGTTCATGCTGTGATTCGCACGTTCTCTTTGTGTGTGACACGTAGAGACGTGATCTTCAAGCGTTGCACCCATTTGTGTGATGCTGGTACATTTTTGGAGGCATCGTTTCTCACCATGTGGGTGATTAGCACAGTTGGCTACTTACAGTGCGAAAGAAGTTCAACACACATTCATACAAATTAAATGCACTGATCTTGAACACCGAACATTTCGCTTGCCGGTGGAGTTCATCCCCAACGGCCCTCGTCTTGTCTAAATAAACGTGTAACAAATACAGCGTCTACGCATTTGTGATGTTTATTAAATAATACAATGAGATTTGTTTTGTGAATGCTTAAAACCAAACTAATATTCAGGTTTTTCACCTCCAGTCAACCTCCACTCAATGGGAGGTCACTCCCCTCTGCTGCTTGCCCCGCTGTCCGGAACGCTCTTTGTCCACACTGCTGAGACACTTCTCCAATTCAGCTCTGGGTTTTACATCTTCCTCTTCTCATCTGCCTGTGGCTGCTCTATTAAGTGTCTCCAGCCCATCCCTCCTCTTTTCACCACATCCTGAAAATAACCTAGAAATCCCTGATATCCGATATCCACCTCTGCCCCCCCACTGTTTGTAGAGCGTCTCGAGACACAGTCACATATGCTGCCATATAAAAGTTAACTGCCATATAAATATAAATGTTATTATGTAGCAAGCAGATGGTGCTCTTGACTAAATGCCCCCATGGAGACTGGGATCTATGAAAGGGGATTTGGTCAGGCCTTCAGTCAGTAATTTACAATTGTCCAGTTTTTAGCACTTTATCCAAATCGCGAATCGACAGACTAGCGTTGTGTGGGCGCCGAGGGGCCCTGCTGCTTGCGCATGCGGTTGAACAGCTCCATGTACTGCACCATGGTGTCAGCGGCGGTGTAAAGTGCCGCGCCACCAGTGGCCCCGTCGGCCCGGCCCGCGCCAGCCGTTGGCGGACTCACAGGCGCATGGGGGCCCAGCAGGGCCTGCATGAACTCCTGCAGGAGGCCCCAGCAGTCACTTGGCACCACACATGGGCAGTACTCCACCTGCACTCGCCACACATCCAGACGACGAGCAAAGTGTCAGCTCGCGCCTGCCAGGCACGAGGCTAGTGTGGTTATTGTTAGGTGTAGGGACAGTGTCTGGTGTAGGTAGGGTTTGGTTGGCGATTGTGTTCATGATAAATGTCGTATGCTATTATTTCATTTATTTATTTTCTACGTGACTTTACCGAAAGAACCAAAGAGTAAAATTGGAACTTTAGCTCACAATATAAATATATAACACCTTTTGTATATACAATGAGGGCTTTCCCACCCACTGTGTGGGTCGTTGGAGTGAGTTCAACCTCACATCGTAACAATTGCCCGATTACCAATCTAGTATATAATTACAATACCCCCCCCCTCGTCTCAAATCATTGCACCTGATGAGTTAAATGATGATGTCACCCTGCTGCTGCGCTATTTAAGACCGGGAGCAAGAGCAGAGCCTCACCATTCTGGCGAATTGCCCGATGATGCTGGATGCAATTACCAGCGAAACGTCGTGCTACTCAAAAATTGTAAATGTTGTGGTTTTACTCTTCAACACACCGGTGGGCTAAAGTAGTGAACTATTTGTCTTTTGTCAACGTGACACTTTTTTGCTGATTGGCCGTGTTGGGTGGTGGAGGGTTACGACACATTTATAAATAACACGATCTAACCCAAAAACTTTATTATGAGTTCAACCTATCATTAACCATTGTGAACGATGTTTAAATAAGTCATGTGTATTGGCTAACAGACGCAAACCCGGACTGCCGTCCCCCCCCTCACTGCCCCCTCCAAACCATGCCCCCCATAAGTCTGACGCAGGAAGGTGCTTGTAATTGTGCATCGCACCTCCACACACACGCCCTTGGAGCTGGGCCCCATGGTGACCGTGCCGAGCTTGATGAGGAAGTCTGCATAAACATAGCGCGTTCCTCGTGCCTCAACCTGTGATAAAACGATAACGGCCTCATTAATACAGCAGGCAGTCCAGACACACGGTCACCTCATGGCATTGGCAGCACTTAGAGTGAACGGGAAACAGTGAGTAGGGGTATGAGATGGGGAAAGTGTTAGGGTTTGGATGGCTAATATAGTTAGGGTTAGAGATAGTATTTGGTATTATGGTTTATTTAGGGGTAGGGCCCGTGTCCTGATTCTGTAATAAAAACCCAAACTGTAACTTTGGTTTCACTGATTGAACCATCACAATGCCTCTCCTTTGGATCTCCAGTGTGGACGTGGTAGTCAGGGGGCCATGCCGCCCCCCCCCCTCACCACTCACCTTGTTGCTCTTGGCATTCTGGAAGAGGCCCTTGAGCTTCAGCATGAGTGCGTCAAAGCCAACGTCGGCCGTGAGACAGGGCCCGTTCTCGTAGAGCGCGAAGCAGCTGAGCGGGTACTCCGAGTTGTGCATCACATACAAGTACTTCATGGACTGACCTGTGATATGGAGAAATCGTTATAGCGGTGGGGGGGGGGGGTAACGATATGGTCAATCGGCAATCGGAGATGCTCCCACACCTGGCTACGTACGGTGCGAAAGAAGTTTAACAAACATACATATGGGTAAAGATGCCCTTGATTCGTGAATTAAACACGTATTGTTTAAACAAGAAAAAATTGTGATATTATTTTCGTGGTCAATTATACTAAGGCCCCTTTAAAATTAGTGGCCTCCATAACATCCCGACCTCCTGAAGGTGGGGAACCCCCCTATAAGCCATGGTGATGCCAGCCAGCACACAGGGGAACAGAGACGAGACATTTCTTTCCCTGCAAAATTATAATTATCCAAATCGATAATAAACGTGGCAACCACACCTCACACATTCCACATTTCGCATATACCAAACATACACACACTAAATTACATGCTTGAAACGTATTATTTTACCAGGTAAGGCCCATCGAGCGATACCGTATAGCTCTTTTCAGAAGCGACCTGGCCACAAATGATAGCTCAAAGAAGTAGCTTATCACATGGAAATTTATAGCAGCCAAATACTCTAAACGCACGTTTCTAAATGTGGAGGAAAAACCGCAGGACCCAGAGAAAAATCCACGCGGCCACGGGGAGAACATGAAAACTCAAAATATACAGCATCAGGTAAAGGTCCCCCATACAGCCTGTAACAGGCTGTTGTTAGCGAGTACCTATTAAGGCCGGAATGGCTGGTGTGGCCAGGACCACGGCCTGCCGCCTTTGTCTCCCCAATGCTGAAGTTTGGACACTGCACCAGGTACTCAATGAAGGCCAAGTCGGCCTAGGTGAGCTCGAGGACATACACCATTCACGCACCACACACCTCACGCACACCACATCGAAACTCACACGCATCACACTGCACATGACGAGGTGAGTCGCCGTGCGTGACCCCTCACCCGTGTTGGAGACCGGGTGGTACATCTCGCAGTCCACCAAGAAGGAGGCCTGCTTGGTGGCGCCCATCAGCTCCAGCTTCTTGGCCAGTATCTCCACGTTCTGCTGGATGCTCTTGCCATCTGCCAGCGGCCACTGGCACACGCTGACACACACACGCCGGCGCCGTTCACCGCATTGGTACAAAGACAAACATCCCCCGTATAGCATAAAACAGATTATTCGGGCAAGTGCTGTTAGCGAGCACCTATTAAGGCCGGCACGGCACACAATGGATTGGGTGGCCAGCACCACGCCCGGCCGCCTTTGTGTCCCCAGTGGCGATGTTTATACACCACACCAGGTACTCATTTGAGGTTGAGTCGGATGGTAAACGCAAGTGATGACTTTCGACATTTTCTCTACAGATCAAAAATGTGTATGGCATAAAGAACGGTGTCTCGGTGTGTTTGCCAGATAATATTTTGGAAAGAGAAAATGTAAATTAAAACATCGACTGAATATGAAATTTAAATTAGGTGAGTAGAGGGTGAGATGAGTGAGTAGAGGGTGAGGTGAGTGAGTGGAGGGTCAGGTGAGTGAAGGTGAGATGGGTGAGTAGAGGATAAGGGATTGGAGGGTGAGGTGAGTGGAGGGTGAGTGGAGGGTGAGTAGAGGGTGAGTAGAGGGTGAGGTGAGGGTGAGGTGAGTGGCTGGTGAGTGGAGGGTGAGTAGAGGGTGAGGTGAGTGGAGGGTGAGTGGAGGGTGAGTAGAGGGTGAGGTGAGTGGAGGGTGAGGGAGTGGAGGGTGAGTGGGGGTGGGGTGAGTGGAGGGTGAGTAGAGGGTGAGGTAAGTGGAGGGTGAGGTGAGGGTGAGTGGAGGGTGGGGTGAGTGGAGGGTGAGGTGAGTAAAGGGTGAGGTGAGTGGAGGGTGAGTGGAGGGTGAGGTGAGTGGAGGGTGAGGTGAGTACAGGGTGAGGTGAGTGGAGGGTGAGGTGAGTTGAGGGTGAGGTGAGTACAGGGTGAGTGAGTGGAGGGTGAGTAGAGGGTGAGGCGAGTGGAGGGTGAGTGGAGGGTGAGTGGGGAGTGAGGTGAGTACAGGATGAGTGGAGGATGAGGTGAGTGGAGGGTGAGTAGAGGGTGAGGTGAGTGGAGGGTGAGTAGAGGGTGAGGTGAGTACAGGGTGAGTGGAGGATGAGGTGAGTGGAGGGTGAGTGGAGGGTGAGTAGAGGGTGAGGTGAGTCGAGGGTGAGTGGAGGGGGAGGTGAGTGGAGGGTGAGTAGAGGGTGAGGTGAGTGAGTAGAGGGTGAGTGGAGGGTGAGGTGAGTGATGAGTAGATGGTGAGGTGAGTGGAGGGTAAGTGGAGGGTGAGGTGAGTAGAGGGCGAGGTGAGTAGAGGGTGAGGTGAGTACAGCGTGAGTGAGTACAGGGTGAGTGAGTGGAGGGTGAGTAGATGGTGAGTTGAGTAGAAGAGTCGCCCTCACCTCGTCACCCCCATCTCTCCCTCGCGCCACGTGACCTCGAGCTGCGCGCGCACGCTCTCATTGGGCGCCGCGGCGGCGTCACGTGGTCCACGGCTCCCGTCGTGCCCCGCGTGACTTCCTCCTCGGGCCTAGGCTAAGCGAGGCGCCTCCTGCGGTCCTCCGCTCCAACTCCTCACCAGCCCCTCACCAACTCACCAGCTCCTCACCAGCTCCTCACCAGCTCGCGATTATCTCTCGATAACTTCATCGAGCGCGCGTTCCCCGCGTTATTGCTTGGAAGGCCTTCGTGGGTAGCGGCGACTACTACTCGACACCAACATGGCGGTACGAGTGGGAGTCTCATTGTGGCGGCAACGTGGGGAGGGAAACGCGGGGAGAGAGACACGGGGGGAGAGACACGGAGAGAGAGAGACACGGGGGGAGAGACACGCGGGGGTAGAGGGATACACGGGGGTAGAGGGATACACGGGGGGATAGAGACACGGGGGTAGAGGGATACACGGGGGTAGAGGGATACACGGGGGGAGAGAGACACGGGGGTAGAGGGACACAGGGAGGGATACACGGGGTAGATGGATACACGGGAAAGGGACAGGCGGGGAGAGGGATGCACGGTGGAAACGCGAGGAGAGAGATAAGAGAGGGACGACGAGAGTCAAGGGAGACGCTGAGGGAGAGACACGGGGAGGGGGACACGAAGGAGAGACGAACGAGCACATAGATATAATCTGAACGCGTGTTTATTAATGTAAAGGGAAAACCCGGGAGACCCGGGGAGAACATGCAAACTCCAAATATACAGACGTGAGCGTCGGGATCGAACCCACGACTAGGGCTGGACGATTAATCGATTTCAAATCGAAATCGCAATTTTAAACAATGCGATTAGCAAATCGCAAAGGCTACGATTTTTTGCGATTTGAAAAGTCCTTTTACTTTCCTATTGGGATTGTTTTATAACTTTATTTAACTTAACATTTGTTCTGTTTGATTTTTCTATTTCAATTCAAACATTTAAATAAATACATGTTGGAAGCAATATATTTTTTATTTAGCATCCTTGCATTAGAATATATAGAGCAGTTCATATTTTGATGGCATGTGGTAATGCTCCATCACATGTTTTAAATCTATTACACAGTGAATATTGGAACTGAAGCTTGACTTTTAAATATGTAATCGCAAATCAAATCGCATTCGCAATATGTCAGAAAAATCGCAATTAAATATTTTCCCCAAATCGTTCAGCCCTACCCACGACCTCCTTCATTCCTGGCGAGGGGATAACATCTCGCCACCGCGATAGACACGCGGAGAGAGGGGACGTAATCAATCTTAATTTGGAGCTTTCGTGACTGCAGGAATTACTCTTTGGTTCTTTCGGTAAAGTCACGTATAAAGATAAAATAATAAATTAAATAATAGCATACGACGTTCGAATTGCAACACAAGCAATCATCAGGTATAAATGAAATAGCAACAAAAAATCTAACCAGAAAACTATAGACAGAAATATAAGCAGACAGATATCACCAAGATACATAGAGAGAGTAACACAGGCACAGAGAGGGAGATCGTCTCTGGCGAGGCCTTAAATAGACAGAGGGGGGCGGGGGCAGAGAGAGGGAGGGGTTAGAGAAAAAATTAACATGTCAATGAGTACGGCGACGCGTGGTAAAGTACGAGACGGGACGTGCCGACACGTGTTTAATTTGTATCACAGTTTATACAATGACAGACCCTTGGAATGTGTCAGACATTGGAAGCTAAGCAGGGGTTGACCCTGAATTGTTATTGAATGGGCGACCACCACGCACGCTGGACTATTAGTATCTGCGGGGCTGCATGAAGAGTAGCAGAGGGAAGTGTCGATTTGCTGCGCATTCTATGCTCCCGGCATTCACAAAATTCGCACCGTAATTATGGGAATTATGTTCATAGAGATGATCATAGTGATTATCACTTCACAGTTATGATGATGCCGATGGTGATCATGAAGATACTCGTTATGATTATCGTAACAATTATGGTTTTGCCTTCCCTCCCCGCAGACCTCACTGCCTATGAACCCGAAGCCGTTCCTGAACGGCCTGACTGGGAAACCCGTGATGGTGAAACTGAAGTGGGGCATGGAGTACAAGGGATACCTTGTGTCCGTCGATGGCTACATGAACATGCAGGTGCGGTTCGAGGCAGCGCGGGGTGTCCCGAGACCACGTCACACTAACGAGCCCCTCGGGCAGCGGTGGCCAGTGACCACGCGCCTCGATGTACTGCACAGGACCTGCAGTATAAATAATACAGGATGATGCTGAGCGATTAATTCATCACAATTGGTTTCTCTGCTAATTATGCACGTATCGAATTGTGTTACTTTGCAAACCTCGTCCCAAATAAGCACTGCCATCCAGTAGGAGAGTGCATGGAGGGCAGTAGTGAGTTGAAAGGTGAGAAGCAAGAGATTGTGTGGAGTGTAGAGTGAGTCAAGAGGTGGTTGGGGGTAGTCCACAGAGGACCCTGAATATGGTGAGTGTGACCTTGACATTACTCTGGAATGTACGTCTTGCTGTACGGTCTCATACAATATTCTGCCATGCGGTGTTGTGCAGCTCGCCAACACTGAGGAGTTCATCGATGGTGCCTTGGCAGGGCACCTGGGGGAGATCCTCATCCGGTGAGTCGTGTTGCTACAACTGCTGGCTTTGCCCCGGTCGCAAGCGTGCTTGGTGTTGTGAACACCAAGAGTAATAAGAAGAATTGAAAGCTAAAAGGTGACACTAGTGAGGGCGTGCAGATGTTTATTACTATATAATACGAAGCAATATGGGTTTATGAAGTGTCGAGTGGGACTGCATCTCTAAATACTACAAATACATGAGGTGATAAAGATGTGAATAGAAATGGTTCATAGGGAGTGAGGCAGTCATGAGTGGAACAGGAAGAACGTCTTGATCCTGCACGTGAACAGTGGTAAAGGGTGTCTGGTGCAATGAGCCAGAGGAATTTTCAGGCAAGGGGAACAGCTGCAGAGAAGGTGCAAGCTGGCTAGATGGTTTTTACAGAATGCTTGTATCCCTAAACACCACTGATCGGCCTCTCCCTCCCCCCCCACCTGCAGCCTATGGGACCTGTTTATGCAGGACGAGGTTGTGGGCAGCAGAGGCCAGTGCAGCAAAATCAGTTTCTGTTCTTCTAAGCTCCCGCATTCATGTTCCCCGCCATCTCAAACCTCGCACTGACAAGCGTGGTGAAGCATGGTCAACACAACCCCCAAAACTCGCACGGGGCTGCTGGATTGACAAATTGACTGTACGGGTGCATGACCGCTCTCTTGTCGCTCGCAGGTGTAACAACGTACTGTACGTGCGAGGTGTGGAGGAGGAAGAAGAGGACGGGGAGATGAGGGAGTGACGTGCCTCCAGATATTTCAAATCCGTTTGTTTTCACTTGGCATCTTTGTTATTAGTTCATCAACTTTTAAGGCGTTTTTGTAAAGCGTTTCAAATAACGTGTACCATGCTCCCAGGTGTTTTTTTTTTGTTCAGCGGCATTTAGAGGCTAGAAAAATGCGTAACATTGTGAATTTCGCGAGGTGTGGTTCCACACTAAGGGATTCGTAGGCATTTTCACGTATCCCAACAATATTGGTTTGACGTTTCATTCACGTGGTTTTGACATTGTGAATTTAGCGAGGTGTGATTTTACGCTAAGCGATTCTTCGGCATCTCCACGTCTCCCAACAATGTTGGTGTGATTGTTGTTCCATTCCCGCGGTGTTCTTAATAGACGAAATAAATCCTGTTTGTACAGCCCCGTCTCCAGACATCACTGCTTGAACACAGAAATAACACGTGCGCGCACACACACTACACACGCGTGGGAATGAGCACAAAGTTGGGGCTGCGAGTAGTAAAGGGGATCCCATGTGGTGTCGCCAAGGTGACCTATGGATAACATTGATGATAAACTCCAGTGTGGATAAGAACATTTTAATTGGTGCATACGACTTGTAATGACATGGATCAAAAACGCTGACAAAGAAAAATACAGTATACAAAATTCGAAAGTGATGCAACGAAGCTTGGAGAGTTGCAAGTGGGCTTGTGCAGGACACGTCGTTGCTCGCATGGGTGTTGGTTGAGAGTAAAAACATGGTGGAATAGCAGCTTCTCCGTATGGCTGATGTCGGTGTAGAGCAGGGGTGGGGAACGTCCGGCCCACGAGCCGTATAAGGCTCGCGAAATCATTTGGTCTGGCCCTGCCAAGGCAACCGCAGGCGGAACTCAAAATGTATCAAATCTAGGAGCAAACCTGGAAAAGCAGTTGCAAGTAGCAACATCATCAATATCAGCTAACATCACACGCCTCACCGAAAAGAAGCAGTTCCAGCCATCACAGGGGTGAGTTAATTAAATGTTTGACCAAATATAACAGGCCAATTTTTAAGTTGATAATTTTGTATAGCTCGCGAATGATGTTATAAATATCCAAATGGCCCTTGGCAGAAAAAAGTTTCCCCACCCCTGATGTAGAGTGACAACTATAAGTACATTAAGGCGTTTGAGCCAGATGATTGCGATCGTGAAGTGGTCCATCCCTGTGATGATGCCTCCACGTTTGAATCTGGCATTGTGGCGTTACATGTTCAATGGTTCAATTTTGGCGTACCACGGTCGTATCTGCATCTGTTGCCATGGTTTGTGCAGTGGATGCGGTTCAGGGGTTGTGGCCCAGAATCTTCATGGAAGATTGAAGCCAGAGATCTTCTACATTGTTGGGTCTTGTGAACTCCATTTGTCTTTCCAAACTTCGTCATCAGGATTGCATTGTTGATCATTGAGCGCGTGAGTCCACAAACGGGGGCATTGCGCGCTTTTAAGCAGTCGTGGTGAGGGACGTTGTTGAGATCCTAGATAGATTTTAATGTATTTCAGCAGTAAGGGCACAATGAGCTATGTGCGTGCTGGTGTATGGGGAGATGTGTGTTTACCACGATTCGCTGGACTTCGCGGAGGGTAAACGGCATCGCGGCGAATGAATGGAGGGGCAGTGATGTGTGACAATGCGGCTATTTTTTTTCAACGGAGTTTACATTTGCTCCATGTGAAATCCGACCCACAAGGGGGCACCATTGCCCACTCCGTAACCCTCACGCGGCAGCGCATCACGCAAACCTCGGGGGGAGAAGTTTCGCTTCTCTCGCTTCCCCTGTCCCGCGCACGCATCGCTAATGTTTCTATACTAACGAGTCGACCTAGGGTGAAGCCCGAAACGTCTTCACACACGAAGCGCCGACTGCAACAGGCAGGCAAAGGGAATCCCACTGCTGCCCACCCACGTGTAAACAACAACACGACGCGTGCGCAGCGTAAACAACACGTGGTTATTATGACGCTTGTAAACACCAACACGTGTAAACAGTAACGTAAATTATACGTAAAATGACTATCGTATATCACGGTGCCAGTGCATCTCCCTGAATGCCAGCATATATGTGATGCCAGTGGTCCTTGATGCCGTTATGTGCCTATAATTAGAATGTTACTATCAATATACAGTATATATCAGAATGTGCCAGGATATCGCCATGGTGTCGGTATATCTGTAATGACACGAGTAAATTTCCCATTGTGCCAATGTGTCTCCTAATTCACGAATCTGTTATGAAAGTATGTCACCATTATAGCCGTACATCCACAATTTCCCAGTATAGCCCAATGGTACTGATATATCTGTGCTGATACCCCAGTGCATTATATCTCAGTGTGTCAGTATATTCCCGTGACGCCAGTATATCTCTCAATATGTCACTATCTCCGTGACGCCAGTATATTTCTCAATGTGTCAGTGTATCTCAGTGTGTCAGTGTATCTCTCAGTGTGTCAGTGTATCTCTCAATGTGTCAGTATATCTCTCAGTGTGTCAGTATATTTCTCAATGTGTCAGTGTATCCCCGTGACACCAGTATATTTCTCAATGTGTCAGTATATCCCCGTGACGCCAGTATATCTCTCAATGTGTCAGTATATCTCTCAAGGTGTCAGTATATCTCTCAATGTGTCAGTGTATCTCTCAATGTGTCAGTATATCCCCGTGACGCCAGTATATTTCTCAATGTGTCAGTGTATCCCCGTGACGCCAGTATATCTCTCAATGTGTCAGTATATCTCTCAATGTGTCAGTATATATCTCAATGTGTCAGTATATCTCTCAATGTGTCAGTATATCCCCGTGACGCCAGTATATTTCTCAATGTGTCAGTGTATCCCCGTGACGCCAGTATATTTCTCAATGTGTCAGTGTATCCCCGTGACGCCAGTATATTTCTCAATGTGTCAGTGTATCTCCGTGACGCCAGTATATTTCTCAATGTGTCAGTGTATCCCCGTGACGCCAGTATATTTCTCAATGTGTCAGTGTATCCCCGTGACGCCAGTATATTTCTCAATGTGTCAGTGTATCCCCGTGACGCCAGTATATTTCTCAATGTGTCAGTGTATCTCTCAATGTGTCAGTGTATCTCTCAATGTGTCAGTATCCCCGTGGTGCCAGTGTGTGCCGGTTGGAGCCGGTCTCGCCTCCACAGCACCCAAGGTCACTTGCACGCAAGGCGCCACGTGATAGCCGTGACGTCACATCCTGCAGCGAAGGGGTAGAATGAGGGGAGGGGTGACATCAAGTGGCTGAGCGAGGCGACCCGCGGTGACGTCACACCGCCCCCCCCCCCACACACACCGAGCCAATCAGGAGCGGCGATACGACCCAACCCCCCTCCCTTCCCCCGACGCGAGCCCCGCCGCGCTCGTGACGTCACCGTCGAGCCTCCCTGCCCGTGACGTCATTGCACGTGGTACACGCGCGAGGGTAACACGTGGACGTGCTTTGCATTGCGGTGCCAAAGACAACAACACAAACATTGAAACGCAGAGATAAAGACAATGGTCCCCCGTGTAGTCCACCACAGGCTGTTGCGGCAAGTTGCTGTTAACGAGCATCTATTAAAGCCGGTACGGCCCACCACGGGGGTTGGTGTGACCAGCGCCACGCCCGACCGCCTTTGTCTCCCCAGTACATTTGATATAAAAAATATACACGCACTGTCACGTTCACAAAGTTACCCCATACAGGATAGGCACGGACTGTTGGGGAAAGTGCTTTTAGCGAGCACCTATGAAGGCTGGCACAGCACACAACACGAATGTCATGTACTGTATCACACATAGCCACACATCGATCTCATTCACACGCGCACTTCTCTCACGCCAGAGAGTGGAGGCAGGGTTGGTCATGTGATGTCACCCGCCGAGCCTCCGTTCTTGTGACGCCATTGCATCGAACACGTGTTTACACAAACACAAAACCAGCCTATGAACACACATACCCAGTCTCTCTCCACACCAAATCTCACATTTACACACATACAAAACTCACCTTTCTTACCCACGGAGCACATACCAACCGACCCCGCACATACCCAAGCTATCACACATACACACTACCCACTCATCACATACATCCACACTTACCCCTACCCACATACCTAACCATTACGCGTACAATACCCCCACCACATACACACACTTTACCAGTTACACACGCACATACCCCTCAAGCATCAAACGCACACACACAGTCATCTATCACATACGCCCACACACATACCACCCCCCACCGCCCACCTTTCACATACGCACACACACACATACTCCCACATCCCCCCACAACACACATCCCCCGCGCACAAGCCGCCCTCCCCCACCGCCGTCATGTGATGATGTGGAGTGGCTGAAACGCGGGTGGATGGAAGCGACATCTGAACGGCAGCAACCTCGATAGAGAGGGGAGTTCTCTGACGACACAACAACAACACCAGCAGCAGCAGTAGCATCATCAACAGCAGCAGTAGCATCACCAACCGCAGTAGCAGCATCAACAACAGCATCAACAGCAGCACGCGACCCATCGCGGGAGAGAGTAGCAAAACGTGGGGCCAATCGCCGGGGGCTGCACAACGAGTAAGTGCTGTTGATGTTGTTGATGTTGTTGTTGATTATGTTGATGGTAAGAGTGCTGGCTTTTTGCTCGTGCCCCCCTTTGCAGGAAGGGGGGAGGAGGGGGCCTTGGGAGTGGAAGCTGTGGGGGGGGGGGGCTCTAAATGTAAGGGGTCGCTTTTCGTTCGCGACGTTGTCTCTGGTCCGTGTTTGCGTGCGAGGGGACACGGGGCTCGGGAAGGTGGCGAGGCGAGAGGCGGGGAGGGTGTCCTGTCTGTAAGGGGACTGCAAGAGACAGAGTTTCACGGCTGTCGCTCGACACTCGTGCACTCCATCTCCCCCCCCTTGTATCAATCCTTCACAGCTCTCCCATACACCTCTTCATGGTGTCATCCATCGGTCCACCGTCCATGCTGCTCGCATTCCAACCAGCCATTCCAGCTACAGTACTTTTAAATGTTCATTTAAGTTCCTACCAAATCGTTGATCCGCCTTTCCGTCACCCCTTATTTCCCAGATATCGATCCACTCAACTTATATTTAATTAACGCCCCTTCTAAATCCACCTATCTAATAACATCAATCCTTCACATCCATCCACCCATCCATACATAACTTCACTCATTTCATCCATCCATAACTCCAGAATTATTTCCATCCACTCGGCAATCAATTGATCCACCGATCAGTGATTAATTATTTTATTATGATATTATTTTATTTCTATTTTATTTACCTATGTGACTTTACCGAAAAAAAACCTAAGAGTATGATCCACCGATCCATTGTTCGCTCATTTCATCCACCAACCAATCTCACCATCCATCATTTACTTAGCGAATCCATGTATCCACCCATGCGTTTAGTTTTTTTTTATCATTCCACCGGACCTTTTTGGCTACGTACGGTGCGAAATAAGTTAAACATACACAGTTCATCCACAATTCCATCAATCCACCCACCACCAATCCATTTCTTAACTCATTTCACTCGACCGAGCGCCCCCCGCGTGGGACCCCCTTCCGCGGGCTCCACGTGGCGTGGAGAGAGACGCGGGGCCCGGGGCGGCCACGGCGGGGCCCGGTGCAGGGGAGGCGGCAGGGAGAGGGGGAGGCGGGGGGGACCCCCCCTACCCCTCCACCCCAACCATCTCCACCCCAACCATCTCCACCCCAACCATCTCGCCTTTTGCCAGTGACGATGGTCACCTTTATAAAAAGATTTCCCGGAGTGAGTTTTCCAAGTTATGGGAGTGTGAAACGGAAGAGTTGCGGTGTACATGCGCATTCGTGCGTCCACGTACACACACACGAGACACACGTTAACACACACATAGACACGTACACGCACACGTAGACACACACACGTAGACACACACACGAGACACGCAGACACACACGTAGACACACACACGTAGACACACACGTAGACACACACACGAGACACACACACGTAGACACACACACGCAGACACACACGTAGACACACACACGAGACACACACACTTCGTGAGCCGCGTTCCCCCCCCCCCACGCGGGCAACATCAGTGGCGAAAATATGAACCGCTCCTGGGAACCTCCACCCTTAGGTCCACACGGCCTTAAATTAATACCGGGTGCGTAGTGTAAACGTGTGCCCGCTGGGGAGACAAAGACGGCCGGGCGGACGTGGTCCTGGCCACACCACCTAACCTCGTGTGCTGGTGCCATAGGTGCTACTCGTTAGCAGCACTTGTCTCAACACGTCTTATAAAGGCGGTACGGGGGGGGATCTATGTGTTGTTTGCACGTGTGTGCACGTGTACAGCACGTTGTGCACGTGTGTGCACGTGTACAGCACGGTGTGCACGTGTACAGCACGTGTACAGCACGTGTGCACACGTGTGTGCACGTGTACAGCACGTGTACAGCGCGGTGTGCACGTGTACAGCGCGGTGTGCACGTGTACAGAATGGTGTGCAGCACGTGTACAGCACGATGTGCACGTGTACAGCACTGTGTGCACGTATACAGCACTGTGTGCACGTATACAGCACTGTGTGCACGTGTACAGCACTGTGTGCACGTGTTGGTACGTGTGAATGGGTGTGTGGGTAGGTCACAGTGTGTGTCATTGTGTATGAGAATGTGAGTGAGAAGTATGTGTGTGCGTGCCGTGTCATTGTGTATGTATGTGAAGTATGTATGAGACATTATACTGGTAGGAACGAAGTGGACCAGACCACCAATAGATTATATCGTCCGTCCGTCCGTCCGTGTATCAACATCGACCCCTACTGCAAACACTTGGCAGGACCCTACAAAAACCTTTTGACTCAGTGGGGCTTTCCTGGCTTAACAAGTGTAATAATACATTATGTTTATATTCTTTGGTTATTCGTTCCTACCAGCCCACCCCGCAGGGTCCTGTTACGCTGTGTATCGAGAGTTTGTGTGAGCGTGTTTTATGGGGATGTCTATGCACGAGGTGTATGCGTGTGCAGTGTGATTGTATATATGTGTGAGTGAAAGTGTGTCGTATTATGATTGTGTAAGACATGAGTGTGTGTAATTGTGTATGTGTGTGCAGTATGTCTGTATGAGAATGGCTGTGTGTGTCTGTGTGCAGTGTGATTGTGTGTGTCGTGTGTATGAGTGTGTGTGTGCAGTTTAACTTGTGTGTGTGTGGTGTGATTGTGTGTGTGTGTGCAGTGTGATTGTGTATGTGTGTCGTGTGTATGATTGTGTATGGGTGTGCAGTGTTAACTTGTGTGTGTGTGTGTGCAGTGTGATTGTGTATGTGTGTGTGTCGTGTGTGTGTGTCGTGTGTATGATTGTGTGTGCAGTGTTAACTTGTGGGTGTGTGTGATTTTGTTTACAATCGAAGTTGTTGGGCGCAGGTTCAACGGTCTGTAACGCAAATCGGCTAGCAATTTAACAGCAGCACCGATGAAAGTCCTTTGTGCGTGTGTGTGGTGGTGGTGAGCCTCAGTGTGCTTATCTTTGTCATTATCATTCCCTGTGCGCTGTGCCGGCCTTCATAGGTGCTGCTCTCCAAGAGCACTTGGAGGCCGTCCATAAATGACGTCATGCACCTAGGAGGGGGGGGGGGTCAGACATTTGTGCCGAGGGGGGGGGGGGTGAGAAATGTGACGTCACATCCAAATACGCAACTTTAAATAAATATAGACAACACGTTCTACTTACTTAAATACACTTTTTAATAAATGTTTTCTCCTACAACATCAGAGTGCAGCGCCACATTAAATACGCACTACAATGATAATAGTTTAAAACGATTTGAAGCATGTTTTATTTTGGGGGGGGGGGGGAGCAGAGCTTTGTGACGTCATATTTGAGGGGGGTCTGACTTTTTGTGACGCCGTGTGACGAGGGGGGGGGCGGTAAAAAATCGTCCAAAATCACGTGACGTCATTTATGGACGGCCCCTTGCCCTAACAGTCTGTTTAGGCTATACAGGGGGTGTTTGTACAGTATTTGTATGTAGCTATGTATGCAAACAAACACAATTCATAACCTTCTTGGTTTTTTAGGTAAAGTCACGTAGAAGGGAAATAATAAAATAATAAAAAATTTACATAATAAAATAATTCTCACGACGTTTCGGCCACAACGCAAGCAGCCGTCCTCAGGTGAAGAACAGGTCTGTCGGAAGGACAGCGTCTGAAGGCAGACCTGTTCTTCACCTGAGGACGGCTGCTTGCGTTGTGGCCGAAACGTCGTGAGAATTATTTTATTATGTTTTCTTTTTATTATTTTATTTTTTCCCTTCTACGTGACTTTACCGAAAGAACCAAGAAGATGAATCCATGCAGTCACGAAAGCTTTAAATCGAAATACAATCATAACTATATACTGATTAATTATAAATAACTGATAAGCAATTACAATCTATATTCCATACTGGATTCATCACCGACGATTGCCTCTCCGCAAGTCGATGTAAACAATCGATTATTTTCCAGTTACCGCAGAGAACATTCACATGTATTTTGCATGTGATTTGCACATCGTTTGAATACAATGCTTGGCGTTAACGAGTCCAACACCGTAATAACAGGTTATCAACTATTAATCGCTACAAGCTCACTCAAAGATTATCGGTACGTAATTGCTACATCGCGGATCGGTGTTACCTTAACTCAACCAGCAGTGGATAGGCCACGGAGTGATCAATATTTGGAGCAGGAGCAAGCATTCCAAGCATAACGATCCTGACGATGCTGATGAGACCCAGGATGTCGAAACGCGTCCACGCAAGAGGTTGCTTCATTGTGCAATTGCCGCTGATCGATATGAACCTGGACTTAAAGAAACAAACGCGTGTGTGGTTACTGATGTATGCTGCTAATAACACAGTACACATGCAGTACTCGTACAACATTCGTACATTATATACAGTACACAATTAACAGTCCACAGTCAGTATACGCAGTACTCAAAGTGCAGAAGGTAACTACAGATACAATACCCAGACAGCTGTACACAGTAAACACTACCTCCTTCTCTGGCTTCTCAATGTGCCGTGACGAAGGGCCATTACCCGAAACGTCGGCTATTGTGCACTTATTTAATTTAGGTTCACACACATTGTTATTGACACGGAGTGTGTTGAGTTTGTTGTTCATGTTTGTGCTGGTACACCACTGCCAATGCAGCACCAGCATCACCGGATAATAAATCGATTTACTAAACAGTATATACAGCACACAAACAGCACTAAAGAGTCAACAGTACACATACAAATAGTGTGCACACAGTGCGCAGTGCACAAATACCACGCCAGGGATCAGCAACCAAAATAACAATAAGAGCCATTTTTTGTTAATCCGGTGTGAAAGAAAACAAGACCCCTGAATGTTTCAATACGAGACCGGTGGTCCTTAATAAATGACATCACGAAAGAGTCCTTATTCATATTCTTAGGTTTTTTTCGGTAAAGTCACGTAGGTAAAAAATTAAAATTAATAAAAGTAAAAATAATAAAAATAAAATAAAAATCACGACATTTCAAGTAATAATACAACAAGCGTGCTGTGACGGTTCCACCTGAAGACGGAAGCTTGTGTTGCCTCCGAAACGTCGTGATTTTTATTTTATTTTTATTATTTTTGCTTTTATTAATTACAATTTTTTACCTACGTGACTTTACCGAAAAACCCTAAGAATATGAATACTTGCAGTCACGAAAGCTTCAAATCTAGAAAGAGTCCTTAGTGAGCTGCATTCGGCTCCAGAGCCACAGGGTGCCCACCACACACCATAACTACACCGTGACTATAACCTCGCCTCTCACCCCCCCAACCCTCTAGGGCCGGGGAGCGTGGGCCCCCCACCCCAGCTCAGCGCTCCTCCTCCTCCTCCTCTCCCGGCGAGGATACGGACACGCGGGCTGCACGTGGAGACCGGTCAGAGGAGAGAATTGGTGAGGCTCAACTCCTTGATTGAGAGAAGAGAGGAGGAGTAGCAGCAGAGGGGGTGGCCCACAGACAGGGCCGATGTGAGTGGAGGTACAGGCAGGATAAGAAGAGGTGGGGGGGGGGTGCCCAAGGACCGTTTGGCACGAGGAGGGGAGTTGAGGTGACGGGCCGGGGAGGAGATGAGAGCACGAGATCAGTGGTCGGGGTGAGAGGAGAGAGAAGAGAGATTCCTTGGCGCCACCACGTGAAAGAGGGAGAGAAGTTAAGGGAGCAAGATCCACGGTGGGAGAAGAGGGGAGAATACCGGAGAGAGGAGGGGAGAGAGAGAGGAGGACCCCAAGTCCCGGGACCTGGGCCTGCGGCGAGTCCCCGTGGTCCCAGGGTCCCCGGGATGGTGGAGGTGATCCCGGCTGAGGCCCCACACATGCAGTCGGACGAGGTGCGCGGAGCGAGCGAACAAGGCCTGGGCTCGGAGGGCGACAGCGACACGAGCAGCAACAGCAGCAGCAGCCCGCGCTCCACATGCAGTGGCAGCAGCAGTGGCGGCGACAGCCCACAATGCAGCGGTGGGACACCTCAGCTGCAGCTGCAACATGAGGCACGGGGTGGCACGGGGCACCACCACCAGCAGCAGCAGGTGTGCACCCTTGAGCTCCCGGACCTCGCGGGTGACTTCAGACCCACGCTGGAAGAGATCGAGGAGTTCCTGCAGGAGCACATGCAGGTGCTCAAGAACGGCGCGGACAGCTCGGCCACAATCAAGGTTGAGGCCACGACAGAGACCAACAAGCACGGCGGCAGCAGCAGCTGTAACGGCGGCGGTGGCGGCGGTAGTGGAGGAGGCACGAGCAGCATCGGCGGCATCAACTGCTCCGGCAGCCCTGGCGGCGCGAGCACGATCCGTCCGACGTCCACGTTACCACTCGTTGTGCAGCCCGTGGCGACGCCAGCGGCGGAACAGTCGGCCGAGGCAGCTGGGCAGTCGCCTCCGCCGATCCCGGCGGGCGGCGTGAAGCTCGCGCAGTTGCTCATCAACATCCAGGGCCAGACATTCGCGCTGGTGCCGCAAGGCCCCGCGTCGTCGTGCCGGCCCTACGTGCGCATCGCTCCCGTGCCCATCGCGGCCAAGCCCGGCGCGGCGCTGCAGGGGCCCGGTGGCCTCATGGTGAGCGGCGTGCCGGTGACGGGCCAGCGGCTGACGGTGCGAGGAGGCCCACACGGGGCGGCGGTTGCAGTGGCGGCGGCCCACGAAGTGCTGAAGATGCACAAGTGTGAGCATCCGGGATGCAACAAGATGTACACCAAGAGCAGCCACCTAAAGGCGCACCTGCGGCGCCACACGGGAGAGAAGCCCTTTGCCTGCACCTGGCCAGGATGCGGATGGAGGTGAGGGATTGGGTGATTTGCGGGGATGAGTTCTGGGCCTTATGAGACCTATTTTTGTGGATCTTTCAGCCACTTGCTATTTGGTCCGATGTCTCCGCATGTCCATTCCACTGTTTGCTTGGGTTTTTGAAGGAAAGTCTGGTTTCACAACCCTATCATCTTCCTGGGTCTCGCATCGGGGTTTTCCTCTTTATGTCGTTTTATCTTCTGCCTCCCTTTCCTCAGTCTCTCATCTTTCAGGTCTCCAATCCCCCGTGTTTTTTTTTATCTCTGGCTTTCACATCTCTTGAGTGTCAGTCCTGGTTTCTCAACTCCTTGATCCGAGCTCTCTCTGTTCCATGATCTGAATTACTCCCAAATGTTCTCACTCCTGGGTTTTACATTCCATCGGTCTTATCTGCTATGTGTCCCCCACGTCTGTCATCCCTGGTTCCCTCTTCCCTTCCCGTGTATCTGGATCCTGGGTTCTCCGATCCCCTAACCCTTGGGTTTATCAATGCCAGTTCTTCACTTGCTAATCCTCCAGTTTCTTATCAGTAACCTGTGCGTGGATATTCCAGTACTGTGCAAAGTCACTCTTCAAACAGTGTGTCTGAAAATGTCAAACTCAGTTTTTTACCAGGTGGATTATATTGTGTAGTGACCTTTGTCTGCCCAGTGTCCCTCAAATCTTAGCACATTTCCTGCCTCCCCAGATATCCTATCCCCCAAATCACTTGGTGGTGTTTTTAGTTCCTATGGTCAGTTGAACGAAATCACTCCAGTGAAACTTCCCCCTTCGCTTCCATTCCAAAGCACAGCGACGTTAACTAAGAAACATTTTTACTTGGGTGTGTTCAATGTAACCGGGCCCAGCTGTCCCATCCCCTCAACCCCAGCTCCTTCCATCCCTTCAACCCCAGCTCTCCCATCCCCTCATCAACAGCTCTCTCATCCCTTCAGCCCCACCTCTCCCGTCCCCTCACCCCCAGCTCGCCCATTTTCGTGTCATCTCCGCTTCTCCCTTTCTCGCGGCCCCGAGGCATGGCGACGCGTTCCGCGCAGATGGCGGTACACGTGACACCACAACAATCTCTCTCCTCTCTCACTTTCCACTCCCCTACCCTCTCTTCCTTCCGCTCCGCCCTCCGCCCCACGCCTTCACCCCACGCCGTGTCTCCCCCCTCTCCTGCCCCGTGCCGCCCACCCGCCCGTAACGCGGCGGTTTCCGTCGCCTACACGTGGCTGCCCAGGCTGTCAAAGGCCACGTGACAGCTCCCACAGCAAAACCATAGCCCCAACCCCAATGCAAATAATAACCTAAGCATAATCATAAATTATAACCGGAAGGCGGGAAGGCGCAGTGATAGGACTTGTGTCTCATAACAAGTAGGAGCCTGGGTTAGATTCCAGACTCGGGTGCCTGTCTGCGTGGAGTTTGTATGTTCTCTCCCCCTGTTCTGTGTGGGTTTCCTCCAGTTTCCTGCTTTAGCTAGAAAAAACCCCACAAATCGTAACTGGTATTGGGCAACGATGAAACGTTACTTGCAAATTACTCAATTGGGATGACACACGGTAGCAGCAACAACGTTCCCCCTGTTACTGCGAAAACTTAGTCGGACCCTCCTGAAAAAGAGTCTTAAGACTCAGGTAAGCCAGCATAATTAGAACAAGAGTAATACAATACCCATAGCCATACCCAAACATATCTCGACTCCAAAAAACATTTTCCAACTACATCCCTGTAGGGTGAATTTTTTTACAGCGAGGGGGGGAGATAATTTTGGGGGAGCACGACACAATGTTTAACAGACTTTAAACAAAAGTTATTTGCTAAACGGGGTTAACGATATGATCTGCTTTTGTCTATCATGCATTCTACTCTTCTACTCTTGCAGCTGCCCCTGTGTGTGTATGAGGAAAGGCCACGGCTTCCATTGCTTCATTGGCTCTGAAGGGTTTTATCAGCGTGGGGCGATAATTATTTGAAAACCCACAATTTTAATATGCTGCTTCTATTCACGTGATTGGTGACACTGCTGAAACCATCAACTTACTACACCAGAGAACACGGTTTCATCACAACTCGGTCTTTGTGAGTCTATGGGACTGTGTGATTCTATAGGTCTCTGTGTGAATCTATGAGACTGTCTTAGTCTATGGGCCTCTGTGTTAGTCTGAGACTCTGTGAGTCTATAGGTCTTCGTGCGAGTCACTGGTGACCATGCTGAGACCATCAACTCACGAAATCAGAGAAGCCCGGTTTCTTTAGTACAACAACCGGGCCTGTTGCACTCCTCAGTGATGCACGGCCCGCACCGACGCCTGTGGCTGCCTGCATGTTGGTCGTCCATGCAAGGACTAACCGAGCTCAATTCTGCATAGCTTCCGAAATTTGACACATTCCGGGTGATATGGTCATCGCCCACCTTTAATCCGTAAACTGTGCAAATCTGTGGACAATAGGCAAGTCCTGCGATAAAAAATATTTTACGTCGCATCAGCCGCTCGACCTGAATAACTTGTATCCTGTGTGCACAGGTACCCTGTAGGGTCTGTTAACCCGTGCCTCATCCCACATACATTCTGTATATACATCCACTATCCATCAATCATGGCGTGTCCCGTATCCATTGTCATGGTCAGTCCGTGAGGGTTGGTGAAAGTGAGGAGTAGAGGAGACGGGAGGAGTACAAATACCGTGGCGGATTTGGCCGCATCGCCGTCCGCTGCTGACGACGTAGGCCCTACGGCAGCCGAGAGAGACGTGTGCACAGTGGTCGCCCACCCGAACAATATCCCGCCTCAATGCTGTTTAGCTTCTGAGATCTGATATCTGACGAGATCGGGCAGATTTCTGGTGATGTGGCAATAGGCGCAGGTTTTAAGTCAGTGCAGCGAGACAGTCGCAAGTGTGCACGCCCGTCTGCGTGCGCGTCTGCGTGCGCGTCTGCGTGCGCGTCTGCGTGCACTCGTCTGTGTATGTGCTTAAATGTGCGCGCGTCTGCATTGTGCGTGCCTGCGTGCGCATGCGTCTGTCCGCGCGCCCAGGTTCTCGCGCTCGGACGAGCTGTCGCGCCACCGCCGCTCGCACTCGGGCGTGAAGCCGTACGCCTGCCCCGTGTGCGGAAAGAAGTTTGCGCGCAGCGACCACCTGTCCAAGCACGTCAAGGTGCACCGCTTCCCACGCTCCAGCCGCTCCGTGCGCTCCGTCAGCTGACTGACGCGCCCCCCTCTGCGGGTTCTGCCCTCCCCTCCCGCGGGTGCCACACCCCACCTCTCCACGGGCCCTCGCCCCCCAAAGGGTGCCTTGCCTCCCAAAGGGTGCTGCCCTCCCAGTCCATGATGCACGACCCCCACCACCCCTCACCCCTGGTTTTCTTCGAAGGCTACTGGCCCCTTGTCTACCCTACCAAGTGACACCGAATGCAACCGGGGTCTGGCTCTCCACTCAGCTACCCTCACATGAGGATGTAAAGTGTCTGACGGTGCTGTACAGAAGTGGCGCTGAAGCACGTGTGTGACGGCGGTGATGACAACTGAGATCGGGGTGGAAAAGGGTTGGACCCCCTGAGGGAAGAGGGGACCAGGTGGAGCGTATCGGATGGTGGACGCTGCAAGGAGGAGGACTACCTTCGGATTTCTTCTTTAAAGAGCTGGAGATGCAGACATGTGAATAATGATGAACCCAGGTCCGATAGCACTTGTTGTTTGTATAAGTACAAAGCGATTTGTACACTTGTGCGTATATATATATGGCCTATGCGTGTGTGGGGCACGTGCCCACCTCTGCGCGTTGCGCCCGCTGCCTCGCAAGGCCTAAAGGGCGGCACACGGATGATGGAGCAAACCCTTCTTGGTATCAGGCAAAGCGTCTCGCAGCGAGCACCGCCACGCGTGGATCCATCAGTGGGATCACCCCGAAACGCGGCGAGAAAACTGCGCTGTGACGTGCGACGCCACCACGTGTGAGCGGATACCGCCCGGGAGTTAATTTCTCAACTGAATATTTTCCAGTGTTTCTGGTAGAATCAATGGAGTAGCTGGCACGTGACTCGTAGCCACATGCATATGGAGAGTTCCACTGGGTGTGGTGCGGTGTGGAAGGGGTTGCTGATTTTTCCTCTGGGTTGGCGACGTCCTGAACACTGGCCTCCCATAACCCAACCTGTCCTGCTATGCTGACCCGGTCGGCAACAAACTCTTTCATCACACGAGCGACTGAGTGAATTTTATTAAAATTGATGAAGCGATGATGTCAGGCGGTGGTTCCATTTCCACACCGTCGTTTTTTTCTACTGCCGAGCGAGAACCTTTTTCCCCGCCCTGGTTGCGGCCGCCGGAAGATGGGAGCGACTCGCTGAATCAAGGTCTCTGTCCGTCACGCCACCTGGACTCTCGTCCCTTAGGCCTCTGGAGGGTGCGGGGGGGAGGGGAGACACAACATCCAAGGGGCCACGAGCGGCCAGGTTGGGGGCCGCAGGTGCCGAGGGAGGGTGAAGGGTCAGGGTTCGCCCCCGACTGCGATGCTGGCCTTGGCTCGGAGAGGAGCGTGTGGTTTCGTGGTTTGCGTCACGCCACTTGGCTCGCCGTGCCGTGAACGTTCGCCGTCATCTCGCCGGAGCGAAAGAGCTGTTGATGCTGTCGCCGGCGCTCGGAAATTCACCGATATTTTTTGCCGCTCACGTCGCCGACTCTAAACCCTAACGGTAACTGCCTTTTCCCAGACAAGAGGACAGGTATGGGATTTTTTTGGATCGTAGCCCTACCTCAGTTGCCAGTCCTAAATTCTCTTGCCTCCAATGGTAATTGGCAGCTGGCCAACAAGTGCCCACGTGTTGCCTAAAACGGTTCATGAGTGAAGTCTGGCAGCCGCGCTGTCTGGCAGGAGTGGCAGCATGCTGTGGGTGTCCCATCCATAGCGTGCGTGCGCGTGTGTTCATGGGCGTGCGCGCGTGTTAGTCTGTTATAGTGTGTGTTGGCGTGCGTTCTTGTGTTCGGCACGCGGGTGCTTGTGTGCCCGCCTGTTGCGCGGTCGCACACACAGAGTGAATACCTCAGCCGGACATTGCGTCGGAACGCTCGTCTACGCCACCCGGACTTCGCCCCAGGCGGGGTTCCTGTGTTTGCTCAGGGTCACAGCCAGCGGCCAGTCACCTCGTTAGACAACCACGCACGCATGCGTACGTGTGTGCGTGCGATGCGTGTGCATGGGCACTCACAAATGTGCACACGCGTGTTTGCGTGTGAGTGGATCTGCGTGCGTGTCTGTGTGTGTGTACGCGTCTGTTTACATGCGTTCATGTGCGTCGGGGTCAAGAGGTCATCACGGGTAAGGCCGATAAAAAATCAAAGTCACAGTGCGTCCCTATAAAGGCACAAACAGATAAAGGTGAGAGGTCGACGAGAGTGGAAGTCTCTTTTTCCATGGAGCGCTGCGCACGCAAACCGTGTCACCACAGCACGGCGAGGCCACCACACTCAAGCGCCGTGCGGTATAAATGGTAGCCAGCGCTCGGATGTTATAAAATTCCGCGTTACGATAGTTCGCACACTTGCACTCGCAATCCAGAGGTCACCCGGTTGAGTTCTGTCTCCCTGGCTTGGCAGTCAAATTAATGGGCCAAGTTTCTTATATCCCGCCCCACGACTCCCTCTGTCCACCCAGCAGCATCAATAATTTTCACCACAGTCTGTCGATTGGCAGGTTGCGTGTGGTGGGGGTGAGGTTTTGGTACGCGCATATATTCCAAAACGTCTGGCCAGCGTGCAAGAGTTGGGACCAAATTACTCCCTTGGAGTGGAGGCCCTTCTGCCTGCAGTGGCATGAGCAAGTCATTGCAGGGCTGCGCCTATCTGTCCTTTGAAAAAGAGGCTTTTGGTCGTAGCGAACTCTCGCGTGAAGAATGTGGAATGGATGGATGAGCAATCATAATTTTTTTAGTTGCCCAAGTCCATTGATAGTCTTAAAATCGGTGGTGAAAAAAAAAATCCACATTCCTATAGAGGGAACCAGTCGCCCCATAGAGAACCATTGTTGACCTACAATAAAGTGGTACTCAATTTACCATCCCCCAGAGATGATGGGCCGAGTTTGACAACTGACAGGTCATTTAACTTACAACTGTAAGTCTTGTGGGTGACAGCACTAACAAGCCACCACAATCGGTGTCAGATGAAAATAATAATAAAAACCGGTAAACCTGTTAAGTTTTTGTAGAATGGGGGTAACGTCCGCTTGTAATGTTTCAGATTGTGTTGCGTAAATTTGTATTGGTACTCGGAAAAGAAATATTTCAAAATTTAGCAGCAGGACTCTCAAAGTACAGTCTTTTTTTTTAAACATTTGTGTTCAAATGTTGCTTTCAGCATCCTGAGATGAGATACAGGAATTTTAATTCTGTACTTTCGTAGAGAGCGGTGCACCACGCTGTCAAATAATAATATCTCCATAACACGAAGTTTCATTACGGCTTTTGAAGTCCATTCGTTATGCCTTTTCTTCATCCCCGCTCGAGTAGTAGAACGGTCGGCAGCGTGGTTATCTGGCTACCGGAGTTCGATTCCTGCCCACGGCTAGCAATATCTGAACCGGTCCTTGGGTTCCCACCTTTTTAAATCCTTTATATTAAGTTCACTTGCTTGCTTGCTTGCGCGCTTACGACCGTGCAAATCTTTCGGTAGTTTTTTAACCCACTTCCCGTGATCCAATCGAGCTGACATTTTGCACACAGACTCGTTGTGCGTGACAATTTATTTTCGTGAAAATGTTACACTTTTTAGGAAAAAATAAATTATATTTAATTACCAATTGCTTAATGGTGGCAGGCAATCATCTGACCCATAGGTGGCAGCCATCTCAAGCCAGAGGACGAGAGGACTTTAGCCGCCACGCATATAAAGGATTTATAGTGAAAAACTTTGTTTTTACGGGTTAATTTTTTCCCATCTCACTCTAACAGCATGGTCAGATATGTCCAAGCAACCCCCAGTGGCTGATACCACGTGAGCAGTGGATCGACAAACAGCTGAACATTAAGCACATTTTGAACTTCCTACAAAGAGTGCCGCGCGGCAAGACGTTAAGACTCTGAAGTTCTCCATGCAGCAATATCTGTCGATCGCTATAATTATTATTAGCTTGGAACATTCGAGCTATGTCTGCTGGGCACCGATTGTGATGAGTTTCCGGAGTGTCTAGGGGGAATAAGATCCGTGGTGACCTCGGCCTGACCTCAGCGTGACCTTGAGACTTGGGGCATTTCTGCTGAACTCTGAAAAACCCTTTGAATGTGACGTATTATCGCTCGCTCGCGATCTCTCTCTCTCTCGATGACTGCGTGAACCGAACACAAACGGCAAACAACTCCTATCAGAACTGTACGTGCTTGGGCTTTGCGTTCCGGGCTCTGTGAATCTGAAGATGTTTAGATTGCCCACAGGAGTGCTTTCACGATGTCACTTGTGAAATTTGACGACAAAGTGTCAGAGTTGTCCCTCAGTGCTGGTCACTTGGTGACGGGCATCAGAGGGCAGCAGTGTGTAGAAAAATCCATTGTTGTACTTGACTCCTCTGTCATTATGCTCCCCCGCGCCTGCACCCACCCGCACTGACCAGCACGGTGAACTTTGGTCAAATAACCCGCAGGACCCGCACGGCATGGAGAGGCCGCTATCCAGCAGTGGATTCACAAGGGCTGTACATGTACTTTGACCTTGCCACTGTCGTATTGGCGCTCCTGACTGTACATTTCAAGTATATTTTTCCTCCCAAACGAAGCTTCAAACACGTGCGGTACATCTTCTTGGTTCTTTCGGTAAAGTCTCGTAGAAGGGAAATAATAAAAATAAAACAATCAAATAATTCCCAGAATTATTTTATTATGTTTTATTTTACGTGACTTTACCGAAAGAACCAAGAAGATGAATCCCTGCAGTCACGAAATCTTTAAATCGAAACGTGCGGTACAGCCCCGGGCGGACACACAGTACCTACAAGATGAGAGCTGTGTTTGTTTCCAAGCCGTGTTGTCTTCGTTTAACCACTCGGTGCTCGGGCCGGATTCCACAGACCTCTCGTGCCACCCTGTGCCAGCCGGTTGGCCCCTCCGCCTCATCTTCAACCGCATTGTTGCCTTTCGTGGGAACACACGGCTCGAGCATACTTGGCACTGGAACAAAAATATGTAGCGACTCGAAGAAAAAAAACTCGTGCTCTTCAAACAACAACACACAAAAAAAACACGCAACAAACAGCTCGTGGGTTTATGGACGCCGACAAGCAATCCTGAGCCAAGGGCGGATGAAACCCAAAGATGCGCACGCACTCGCGAAACGGAGCGGAAACGGGCGCCAGCATTCTGATGAGCCGGAGTCCAGTTCCGAAACAACTAACTCGGCGCATTGAGCCCCTGTGCCGGCCGCCGTGTCTTCTTCTCAGAGTGCATGATGTTTCTCAAATGTTTTTTTGGGTTTTGTTCCAGCGCTGTGCCGAGTCTCGCCGTGTCCCCTGTGCCTCTCTCGGTGTCAGTGGGTGGTAGTGGTGGAATCGGTCGATCTGCTGTCTCGGGTTTTTTCGTGAATTTTGAGAACAAAACGTCCCCGTTGTCACGACCGTGTGTCGGTCGCCATGCGCAATGGGCGTTGGGAGTGATGACGATGACGATGGCGGTGGTGAGGAGGGGAACGCGTTGGCAATGTACAGGAGAAGCAATTGAAACGGTGTCTGACATTTAACGGACAGGATTGTGTATGACATCGGTCAATTTGAAGACATCAACCTCTTTCATTATGGGCTGGTTTGCCCAGAACCAGCCCTAGCTATCAGCCTAGCCCTGCTCTTGAGCCCAGCTTTCGTGTTAACTGTGACACTAGCCCAACACGTGCATATTCTATCAGGACGTGTTCGTGTCTGTGAGATGTTTTTTCGTTCAGGGTGTAATATTTTAATGACGGCGAGAACTGTAAATTCCGCGACCTCAATTCCTGGAACCAATATCCAGACCAGTGTGTGATGTGCACTTGATGTGCTAGATGTGTGTGTGTGATGCGTGTAATGTGTGTGATGTATGTTGTGTTTGAGTGTGATGTGTGTGAGTATGATGCGTGGTGTGATGTGTGATTTGTGTCTTGAGTCAGATGTCTTCTAACACCCAGCCCTGGTGGCGGTTGATGAGGCCCCTCGGGGTAGAGTCCTCCTGCTGGGTGAATTTAACGTCCAAGGGGAGCCATGACACAGACACCTGGACCGAAGTGATTGGAAGGCATGGATGGGCCAGACTTCTATGCAGCCAATGGCCTTATAATCACCAACACGCTGTTCTGACATCGGCGCATCCACACAACAAAATGGATGCATGCCGGATCCAAGCAAGAACATCTGCTGGACTACATAGTGATGGAACAGCAAATGTGGGCCGATGTCCTTGATACCAGGACCTACCATGGAGCTGATCTGCCCACTGACCATTGGTGTGCCATCTTTAAGATGTGACAGCCATTCTTCCACTTCAGTGGTGTGCATTCCACCTCGGACCCCATTCAAGCCCACCAGCAGCATAGTCATAGTCGTGGTCATTCGATGAAAACGGCGAGCGAGAATTTCATCATTGCTTGCAGCTGGGCTTGGGATAACCCCCCCCCCTCTTCCTAATGACGAGCTGCAGTTATAGCTCTTGTTGTGTTTGCGTGTGTATGACGTTGATATGAAATGTGTGATTGAATGTGGGATTGAATGTGGTGTAATATGTATGTATGGTGTGTGTGCGTGCGATTTGCATGATGTGTGTGAAGCGGCGGCGCAGTGGTTAGCGCACTACGCTGCGAACCTGGCAGCCTGAGTTTGAAACCCGGCCATGGCTAACATCAGTGGTGGGTGATATCTAAACCGGCCCTGGGCTTCCGCTAGTTCAACTCAGTCTGAAATGAGTACTTGGTATGGTGTGTAAACGTCAGCACTGGAGAGACAAAGGTGGCCGGGCGTGTTGCTCACCACACCACCCAATCTTGCACGACGCAAGCTTTAACAGGTGCTCACCAACAGCACTTGACCCCCCCACAATCTGTGGCTATACCAGGAATGTTGAGTATGATGTGTGGGAGAGTGATGTATGTGTCATCTGTTGTGCAGATGTCGTATGGTATGTCTGTACTGTGTGTGCGTGGTGTCTGTATGTGGCGTGTGTGGTGTACGTGGTATTTTGTGTAAACGTGGTGTGTATGTGCGATGTGTTATTGTAGTGGGATGCATGGGGTGCGTGTGCTGCAAGGTGAGAATGGAGTGAGGTGTGTATATATACATGCGGTGTATATGATGTGCAGTGTGTATATGAGATTAAATGGTGTATGATGTGTATATAAAGTGTGTGTGTATGTGAAGTATGGTGTTCCCATTAAACATGATGTTGGCGTTTAGTTGAAATCGTTGGCCTGTCGCTGGTTGGCCCAACGTTCCACGTTTACTGGGCTTTGGCGCGTGCATGTCATGCATTAGAATCTGTGAAATCCATCGCTCGCTCTGCACTTAAAACAGCAACACCTTGACTTACGCACACACTCCACTCTCGTCTCTCTGTGCACCTCCGCCGAGAGTGAATGGAAACTTGGGTCAACCACTCGCAACCACAATTCGGCAGCAGTAGCAGCAGCACCGCTCTCCCGGTGTCACGACTTGCACCCTCGGTGCCACGTCGCAACCAAGCGAACCCCTGACTGTAAATTTCACATCCCCCGCCCTTGTCAAATCCACTGCTGGATGAGGGCCTCCCCACCCATTGTGGGTTGTTGGGGGGGGCGGGGTAATGGTTATTTGACCATATTTCACAATTTGTGGGAGCGGTGGCGCAGTGCTTTACACACTGCGCTTCGAATGTGGCGACTTGAGTTCCGATTCCCGCTTACGACCAACATCAGTGACGAATATTTGAAAAGGTCCTGGGTCTCCCCCCTAGGTCGAATCTTACCCTAAATGAGTATTTAGTCCGGTGTTAAAGATCATCAGCACTGGGGAGAGAACGGCGACCGGGCGTGGTGTTAGCCACCCACCCCGTCGTGTGCCGTGCCGGCCTTCATAGGTTTTCGCTTATCAGCACTTGCCCCAAAAGTTTGTGAAAGGCTATACGGGGGGGTCTATGACTTTGGTTGTTTGACCATGCTAAACAGGCGTGTGAATTGTAGCAAGGTTGCAGCCAGTGAAAGTTTGTTAAGTCAAACTCTTAGTTCTTTCGGTAAAGTCACGTAGGTAAAAAATGAAATTAAAATTAATAAAAATAAAACAATAAAAAATCACGACGTTTCGGAGGCAACACAAGTCTCCGTCATCAGGTGGGACCGTCACAGCCAGATTTGCTGCATCAAGTTTTTATTAATTTTAATTTCATTTTTTACCTACGTGACTTTACCGAAAGAACTAAGAGTATGAATCCTTGCGGTCACGAAAGCTTCAAATCTAGAATTTGTGAAGTCAAGTTCGTCAAGACTCTCAGTGAACATGGAACGTTGCACCAACGTTGGCGTGTTTTCTGGGCGTGCATAATATGAATGATTTAGTATTTTGTTTAATTAGCCCCTTAACTCTAAAGCACTTATTCCTCGCCCAGCACTTAACGGTAAAGCCCTTTGAGTGAATGTAGTCGCCGTGACCTCGAGTGGGTGGACAATTTTTACGGCTCTTTCTCGAAACTTTTTGACCTCCCCTCCCCCGTCCCATACACACACACACTATGTACTGCTGTAAACTGTCCCGTGTGGTGCGTGTGTGTAACTTGCATACCGACACAAGATGTATACCCGTGACCACACGCCGTGCGAGCCCCGGTCGTGTGGCACCACGACTCGAATGTACTAGACTTACATAGATACGCGTGCAGTGCACATACACCTTGTGTTATCCCCCACGTGGCAGGCCTGAAACCACGTGGCAGAGTTAACCCAACGTGGCAGGGTTATAAATTCACGTGGCAGGGTTGACACCACGTGGCAGAGTTAACCCGACGTAGCAGGGTTATAAATCCACGTGGCAGGGTTATAAACCCACGTGGCAGAGTTAACCCAACGTGGCAGAGTTAACCCAACGTAGCAGGGTTATAAACCCACGTGGCAGGGTTATAAACCCACGTGGCAGGGTTATAAACCCACGTGGCAGGGTTGACACCACGTGGCAGGGTTGACACCACGTGGCAGGGTTGACACCACGTGGCAGCGTTATAAACCCACGTGGCAGAGTTAATCCAACGTGGCAGCGTTATAAACCCACATGGCAGGGTTGACACCACGTGGCAGCGTTATACACCCACGTGGCAGGGTTATACATCCACGTGGTTGCGTTATAAACCCACGTGGCAGACTTAACCCAACGTGACAGCATTATAAACCCACGTGTCAGGGTTGACACCACGTGGCAGCGTTATACACCCACGTGGCAGGCTTGACACCACGTGGCAGGGTTGACTTCACATGATAAAGTTAGCTCAATCTGGTAAAGGTCAGCGTCATATCTTGTCCCCGTCATTAATCATCTCAGGTTTCCCAACCCTCCCGCATCCTTGCGGAATGACAAATTGGTAATAATACGAATGAGTAACATTAATACATTAATAAAAAGTCATAGTAATACTGTATTAGTGGTATAATTACAAATCTATATTTTTGTGTGTGGGGTGAGTGCTGGTGTGCATCACCTGTGTTGTGGCCACGTGCGCTAGGTGTGCGAGATCATCGGCATCATCTCAATAAACACGTGTACAAAGAAACGGATACACGAGGCAGCTGAGCTCTGCGGGTCTGTGTGTGTGTCGATTTATTTGCGTGGTGAGTGCGCGTTGTGTGTAGGAAGCGGTAGTGTTGCGGTTAGCGCGCTGCGCTACGAATACGACGACCCTGGTTCTATTTCCGCTCACAGCCAACACCAGTGGCGATTATTTTAACTGGACAAAGGCCTCCCCTAGGTCGACTCGGCCTCAAATGAGTACCTGGTGCGGTGTGTAAAAAACATCGCCACTAGGGGACAAAGGGGGTCGGCCTTCATCAGTGCTCGCTAACAGCACTTGCCCCAACAGTTTGTTAAGGCAATACGGAGGATCTTTGTGTTTATTTACACGGGTTTCCATCTGCCAATCACCTCACGTAACCCGTGACCTCCTGCCAACGAGCCTTTGGGGCCGTCCATAAATGACGTCACGCACCGGGGAGGGGGGTCAGACATTTGTGAACATGTGTAGCAAGAGGGAGGGGGGGTTGAAAAAATGTGACGTCACATCAAAATGCGCAACTTTAAATAAATAGACAACACGTTCTACTTATTCATAATCAACGTTTTTGGGTTTAGATCGCGTTATTTATAAATGTGTCGTAACCCTCCACCACCCGACACGGCCTTTCTTGCTTGCTTGCTTGCGCGCTTACGACTGTGCAAATCTTTCGGTCGTTTTTTAACCCACTTCCTGTGATCCAATCGAGCTGACATTTTGCACACAGACTCGTTGTGCGTGACAATTTATTTTCGTGAAAAAAATATTTCCAAAATTTTACACTTTTTTGTAAAAAATAAATTATATTTAATTACCAATTGCTTAATGGTGGCAGGTAATCATCTGACCCATAGGTGGCAGCCATCTCAAGCAAGAGGACGAGAGGACTCTAGCCGCCACACATATAAAGGATTTATAGTGAAAAACTTTGTTTTTACGGGTTAATTTTTTAAATCCTTTATATTAAGTTCGCTTGCTTGCTTGCGTGCTTGCTTGCTTGCGTGCTTGCTTGCTTGCTTACGACCGTGCAAATCTTTCGGTCGTTTTTTAACCCACTTCCCGTGATCCAATCGAGCTGACATTTTCCACACAGACTCGTTGTGCGAGACAATTAATGTTCGTGAAAAAAATATTTCCAAAATTTTACACTTTTTAGGCAAAAAAAAATATTTTACATATGTAATGCGGGCGAAAGCGACCTCCCGGATGTGACGTCACGAGGAGGCGGAGCCAGGTGACGTGGGTGAAAGGTAGGGGGTCCTTAAGCGCGTAAACCGGAAGGGGAAGTCAGTCGGGGTGTGAATGGAAAGGTGTGGGGCCACGCGGGCGTACGAGCCGAGGGGGCACCGTCAGAAGCGGGAGCCAACCCTGGGAACAGTAGGGAGCTACTGGGAGGTGTAAAGCTGCAGATAGAGATAGGCAGTAAGGCTGTGTGTGAGGGGCAGCGGGGTGGCTGCCAAGGGTCGCAGGAGCGACGAGAAGGCGAGACAGCACGAGGCTGTCAGAGCTGCAGCAGGAACAGCCAAGGGAGCTGTGTGAGAGTACAGCAGCGGAGCTGCTGTGGGGCTGCAAGAGCGACAAGAACAGCAGCGGGGCTGCTGATGTGGACTGGAGTGACATCGGAACCAGCACAGAGAGAATAAGAGAGACAGCCGTGTGGGAACGCAGTACGGACCGAATAAAGGACACTGAGCCAGAGAACGTGGTCAAGTCTTTTATTACACTGGTGTCAGAAGTGGGGTGAAGGGACCTCGTAAACCACTCCCTGAATACATTCAGGACACGGTTCGCCGGGTTACGGAGGCGCGGGAAAACGCCCGCGTGGCTACGGCCAAAGCCCAGGCCCGGAACGAGCGGTATGCTCGGCGGTCTGAGGGGGAGTGCCCCTGGAAGGTGGGAGACCTGGCCTGGCTCCATTGCCCGCAGGTGCGGCCGGGGACCTCTCCTAAATTGCACAAACCTTGGCATGGTCCTGTGCGCCTCATTGAGGTTCCTAATCCACAGTCGGCGCGCGTTCAGTTTGGTTCTCGCCGTTGGTTTGTTCATACGTCGCGGTTGAAACCATATGTTGCTCCCCTACGTGATGCGTCATCTCCCAATGTTGCCTTGCCGGGGTCTGTTGCTGCTGACTCTGACTCTTCCCCGCCTGCGTCCATTGATCTTGCTAGAGCGCCTGTCGTACCTGTTCCAGACAGGCCGACCGTGACACCGCGGGGGAGGAGTGGGCCTGCTCGGAGGGCGCCTGCCAAGGCTGCGGGACCTTCAAGCCCGGCGACCCTTCCGACCCCGCTGCAGGCGCATTCGCCGAATATGACCAAAACTGATTCGTCAGGGACACGAGATGTCGGTGGACTTCCAATCGCAGCAGGGGAATTACCCCCTGTCATTTCTCGTGTTCCATCGCGTCCCCGTTCTACAAGTGGGCCGCCGACCGTCCGGGACGGGCCGGCGACCCGCACTCGTTCCAAATCGCTTACGTTTCGTTGATTGTCTGTTGTTATTGTTCTTGTTCTTGCCGTCGTATTTATCGCATGCTTTCGTACGTTCGTCGATGTTACTTGTGTGTTGTTCTTGTTGTTATATTGCATGCTTAGTGTCCTTTAAGGGGGAAGGTCGGTTCACCGCATTACGCTTTGGTGTTGTTCAGCCGAGGTCGGCTGGGTTTTTTCTATGGGGGAGGGTGGTGTAATGCGGGCGAAAGCGACCTCCCGGATGTGACGTCACGAGGAGGCGGAGCCAGGTGACGTGGGTGAAAGGTAGGGGGTCCTTAAGCGCGTAAACCGGAAGGGGAAGTCAGTCGGGGTGTGAATGGAAAGGTGTGGGGCCACGCGGGCGTACGAGCCGAGGGGGCACCGTCAGAAGCGGGAGCCAACCCTGGGAACAGTAGGGAGCTACTGGGAGGTGTAAAGCTGCAGATAGAGATAGGCAGTAAGGCTGTGTGTGAGGGGCAGCGGGGTGGCTGCCAAGGGTCGCAGGAGCGACGAGAAGGCGAGACAGCACGAGGCTGTCAGAGCTGCAGCAGGAACAGCCAAGGAAGCTGTGTGAGAGTACAGCAGCGGAGCTGCTGTGGGGCTGCAAGAGCGACAAGAACAGCAGCGGGGCTGCTGATGTGGACTGGAGTGACATCGGAACCAGCACAGAGAGAATAAGAGAGACAGCCGTGTGGGAACGCAGTACGGACCGAATAAAGGACACTGAGCCAGAGAACGTGGTCAAGTCTTTTATTACACATATATTCAAATAGAACTCATTCATGGCTTTGGCTGAACGTCACAGTGTAAGAGCCCAGAGCGTAACCCCTCCACAGGCCGTGGCGGAGTAGCGCAGTTGGTAGCGCCCTCGCTTCCCATGCCAAAGGTCGCGGGATCGATCCCTGCGTCCTCCACAGGCGAATATATTTTTAAATCCTTTATATTAAGTTCGCTGCCACGCATATAAAGGATTAATAGTGAAAAACTTTGTTTTTACGGGTTAATTTTTTTCACCTGATGACGATTGCTTGTGTTGCGATTGAAACGTGATATTTTTATTATTTTTTCTATCTCCGTGGCTTTACCGAAGACCCAAAGAATATGAATTCGTGCAGTCACGAAAGCTTTAAGTCTAAATGGTTATTGCATTGCACTACGAACCCGGTGTCCCGAGTCCGATTTCCGCTCACAGCTGATATCAGTGGCGAATATCTGAACCGGACTCGGGTCGACTTGGCCACACACGTCACACACACCTCGCTCCATAACACACGACCTACACTCACCAGGCACATCATGTTGTATAGAACAACAAAGGCTCATTCCTAACAGCGTGCTTTAGCCGCACCGAACCTCACAAAAATAATATTCAGGGCCCACCTTGGCTCCTCCCACCCTCAACCAGTATATACACAAGGACTGTTTTCTTGGAATTTCTCTTACTTGATGCAGCAGTCGTGCTGTGACTGTTCCACCTGAAGACGGAAGCTTGTGTTGCCTCCGAAACGTCGTGATTTTTATTTTATTTTTATTTTACTTTTATTAATTTTAATTTTTTATCTACGTGACTTTACCGAAACAACTTAAGAATAGTGATGATTTTACCGACAAATGGGGGACACATCCACGCTGCTCAAAGATTCCAGTGGAAGAGTCGGACCCATCGGGTCTCCCAGCTAGGACCCACGAATCAGGGATGGGATCCTGGGGACCCTGCTGCTTTCTAGGCATCCCTGGGGCTCACTCCCTCCCCTTCAATCCCCCACTGCTTCCCCGTCTCCCCTTTGATCACGACATCCACTCTCCCTCGCACCAATCCCTCTCTCTCTCTCTCACACCCGCGGCCCTCCTGTGCCCACACTTCATCCCACCTCTCCTTCATTCCTTCCTCTCAACTCCTTCTTACTTCCCCCCCCTCCTTCCCAATTCGCCCCCCCACTCCCTTCCCCATTCACCCCACTCCATCTTCTATTCTTCACCAACTCCTTCTCCCATCCCCCCCCCCCCCATTTTCCCCTTCTTTCCCTCCTCCTATTCCATCTCCATACGGTATTCCCCACCACTCTCCTCAATTCCCCTCGCCTCCCACAACCAGTTACCCCCCCCTCCACTCATTCCCCCCCCCTCCACTCATTCTCCCCCCCTCCACTCATTCCCCCCCTCCACTCATTCCCCACCATTCCCTGTCTCACCCCGTCCCTACTCTCCCATTCCCCGACCCCCCCCCCCACTATTCTCCCCATCCCCCCTCCACTTCCTCTCCATATTCCGCACCAAACTGCTTGCTGCTGGAATGAATTGGGGTGTTTATGTGACTACCCTCCCCCCCCACCAGGGGAGAGAAGGGTGTATAAGGGGGGTAAGTGACGGCATTACATAATGTTGTGTAAAGCGTGCGGGTGTGGAGCTTTTTCCGAACAGCTTTCCCAGAATCGCCCCACCCCACCCATTCACCAGCAGTAATCCTGCGTGTAAACAGATACTCACTAGAAATCATAGCGTTATCATCACAGGACATCTCATTACTTATTTGGTGACATAATAATACAGCCGTAATGCTAACATGCAACCCGACTCACTCAACCGCATCGCCGTGACAAACCCGTCACACGCAACAACAATACACATGCACCATATACAGCCCCTCTTGTCACTGCACTGCTGGATGAGGGAGGGCCTCCCCACGCCGATCAGAGGGGGCTGGTGACGGTGCGGAGCACAAACATTGGGAGCATACAAGCGCAGTACAACCAACAATGTTGCTGCATTGCCCTCTGTGTGACCCACCGCGTAGCCCCCCCTCACCCCGGCCGCCGCTGTCTCCAATCAAAATAACAACAATAAACTCATGAAGTGAATTTTAACACAATGCCGCCATGCGTTGTGTAAAGGCGCAGAATATCTCACGGACACGAGCGACCCCGTGACCCTTCAGGCGCGGAGACGAGCTCAGTGTCACCCGACAGCCGGACGAAAGAGGTGATGAGGCCTTTAAGAAAGAGGTGAGGCCGTGCGAGGTGAGGCCGTGAAGAGGTGAGGCCTTAAAGAGGTGAGGCCTTAAAGAGGTGAGGCCTTAAAGAGGTGAGGCCTTAAAGAGGTGAGGCCTTAAAGAGGTGAGGCCTTAAAGAGGTGAGGCCTTAAAGAGGTGAGGCCTTAAAGAGGTGAGGCCTTAAAGAGGTGAGGCCTTAAAGAGGTGAGGCCTTAAAGAGGTGAGGCCTTAAAGAGGTGAGGCCTTAAAGAGGTGAGGCCTTAAAGAGGTGAGGCTTTTGAGAAAGAGGTGAGGCTTTAATAAAAAGGTGATGCCTTTAACAAAGAGGTGGTGGCTTTTTGCGTCTCTTAGAGATCGACAGATTGATCGCCGGCTGCTGCTGCTTCTGTGAATGCGCAGCGGGGGATGATGGCCACACACTGCGAGACGGCCGGGGCTGCCAGCGGAGAAACGACGCCCAGCAGTGGCCATGGTCCGGGTCCCTTGGTGTAGAGAGGAGGAGGTTGTGAGTGGCGCTGCCGTGCGAGAGGGCTCTGCCCAGAGCTTGTTACAAGTGTAGTGACGACAGGGACGGTCGAGCTTGAGGCAGAAGAGGTAGCGGCCCGTTCACTCGTTTATTAAGGGTAAGTAATCCCAGGCTAGCTCCCCACTTATTCTCACACCCCTCCTCTCAAGGAGACGACCTGATCTGGCCCTGGCTAGGCCACCAGCCACACGAAGTCGGCCCTCAGAAGGACGTCGACCTTCGCGGCTCTGGAGTCGCACCGCTGGCTTGCTCTGGCCGGCCCTTAGAAGAACAGCGACCAGAGGGAGTTCCAGGGACGAGCTAGCTGGTCTTCGATCTTCACTGGTTCTTCATCTTGACCCGTTCCAACGTCTGCCTCGAGCTTTCTGGCTCTCCGCCTTTTATACCAACTTGCCACCGAGGGGCGGGGCTGTGTGGGATCACAGCATCCCCCCACAGCCCCCCAGGGTGGTGGTAACCGTTTGCGGACGTGGATGTGGACACCCATGTGTACCCGTCCGTTTTCATCCCGTAACAAGTGCATGGTGACGGCGGCGAAGGGAGACGACCGAGGGGCGGTGGGTGGCACGGGCAGCAGGGCGATCCATGTAGGTCGACCCTGCTGGTGACGGTGGAGAAGCCGGTGGAGGGAGGTTGAGGGAATCTAGCCGAGGATTACATACCGTGTCAACCCGTACGGTTTACCCCGTGTTCTTGTACAGGGACATTTACTTTTCAGATCCATACGGCGTACAGCCGTTTCAATACGGGTAAAAAATACAATTGTCTATTTGTTTGTGTTTCTCCCTTGTGATTGGACTTTATAGGATGAACGTTGCGATTTATAAGGGCACGTGGTGACCAATAAGGTCTGAATTGGTCTGTAATAAGGTAGGGCACTGATAAGGGGGGTTGACAGGTATGGGATGTTGATTTGAAGCTTTCGTGACTGCAGGAATCCATACTCTTTGGTTCTTTCGGTAAAGTCACGTAGGTATAAGATACAATAAATCATGACGGACGCTTGTGTTGCGCCCGAAACGTCGTGATTCATTTTATTTTATACTTACGTGACTTTACCGAAAGAACCAAAGAGTATAGGTATGGGATGATGACATCCGCCCAGGATGGCGCGGCCGAGATGGTTTTGCAACTGTTGGGGAATTTCTTGAGGTCGCTTGATGAAGGTCGAGCAAGGGCAGAGCTGCAAAAGTCGATGACAGAAGCCTCAGAGGTGGTGTAGATGCAAGACCTGATGTAGTTGGTGTCGCTATCGAAGGATAAGGTGGGAGTCGAGAGTGACGCAGAGGGACTTAGCGTGGTTTGAGCAATGGGTAGTGGAGCCAGCGATTAAATTTGGCAGAATGGAGGAGGGCCCTTGTCTGTGCCGTCTCAGGTCTAAGGGAAGGGGAACCAGCAGGAGAAGTCTGGAGAGGAGATGATGTGGCTTTGAGGTGGACAAGGCGTTCCAGGCGCTTGGAGAAGGTGGAGAGAATGTTTATTTATGCTGGAGGAATCCGATGAACTATAAAGCTATTATTTAAAGATGTCCAGTAGGGGCAGGTCGGAACGTGACAACACACATAACAATACAAAAAACACGAGAGATTAGTTATGGGTCGATAGTTTGCCGGGTCGTCAGAAGTGAGGCCCGGCTTCTTGAGCAGCGGGGTGCCTTGACAAGGTTTGTATATGAAGAAGATGGGGAATTCTCGACGGTGAAAGAGGCATCGGAGAGTTCTGTGGCACAATCTTAGAACAGAGAACGGAGGCAGAGGGGGACGACTGCTTGTGAAGGGCTTGGATTGTTTTGGTCACGAGAGCGCAGTGGCTAAATAAACATGCGACACGAGATTACATGTTTCGTTTTGGTGACCCCACCGTATTTTGATAAATACTGCCCTCACTGCAGCCGGTTGTCCGGTGATTGTTGAGTGATGGATGAGTGGGTGGTTGCCTGGGCAAAGGTTGACTGATAGTTGCGCGTGTAACCAGTTGAGGGAGTCACGGTTGAGTGACGTTTGACGGTTGAGTGAGTGACAATTGTCAAGGCGATGCGGTTGAGTAAGAGTCCGTTGCGTGCATAAGTTGGTTAAGTGAGTGAGAGTCGGCTGAGTGAGCCAGTTGAGTGAGTGTCGGTTGAGTGAGTATTGGTTGGGTGAGTATTGGTTGAGTGAGCCAGTTGAGTATGTCAGTTGAGTGAGTATTGGTTGAGTGAGCCAGTTGAGTGAGAGTTGGTTGAGTGAGTATTGGTTGAGTGACCCAGTTGAGTGAATGTCGGCTGAGTGAGAGTCAGTTGAGGGAGTATTGGTTGAGTGAGCCAGTTGAGTGAGTATTGGTTGAGTGAATATTGGTTGAGTGAGCCAGTTGAGTGAGTCGGTTGAGTGAGCCAGTTGAGTGAGTATTGGTTGAGTGAGTGTCGGTTGAGTATTGGTTGAGTGAGAGTCAGTTGAGGGAGTATTGGTTGAATGTTAGTTGAGTGAGAGTCAAGTTGAGCGAGTGAGTTGAGTGAAATTCTGTTGAGTGAGTGTTGGTAAGTGTTGGTTGAGTGAGAGTTGGTTGAGGGAGTATTGGTGAGTGTTGGTTGAGTGAGAGTCGGGTGAGGGAGTGTTGGTGAGTAAGAGTCGGGTGAGGGAGTGTTGGTGAGTGTTGGTGAGTAAGAGTCGGGTGAGGGAGTGTTGGTTGAGTGAGAGTTGGGTGAGGGAGTGTTGGTGAGTGTTGGTTGAGTGAGAGTTGGTTGAGGGAGTGTTGGTGAGTGTGGGTTGAGTGAGAGTTGGGTGAGGGAGTGTTGGTGAGTGTTGGTTGAGTGAGAGTTGGTTGAGGGAGTGTTGGTGAGTGTTGGTTGAGTGAGAGTCTGGTGAGGGAGTGTTGGTGAGTGAGTGAGTGAGTGTTGGTGAGAGTTGGGTGAGTGAGTGTTGGTGAGGGAGTGTTGGTGAGTGAGTGAGTGTTGGTGAGAGTTGGGTGAGTGAGTGTTGGTGAGTGAGTGAGTGAGTGTTGGTGAGTGTTGGGTGAGTGAGAGTTGGCTGAGTGAGAGTTGGGTGAGTGAGAGTTGGTTAAGTGAGAGTTGGGTGAGGGAGTGTTGGTGAGTGTTGGTTGAGTGAGAGTTGGGTGAGGGAGTGTTGGTGAGTGTTGGTGAGTGTTGGGTGAGTGAGTGTTGGCTTAGTGAGAGTTGGGTGAGTGTTGGTGAGTGTTGGTGAGTGTTGGGTGAGTGAGTGTTGGTGAGTGTTGGTGAGAGTTGAGTGAGTGAGAGTTGGGTGAGTGAGTGTTTGGTGAGGGAGTGTTGGTGAGTGTTGGTTGAGTGTTGGCGAGTGAGTGTTGGTGAGTGAGAGTTGGTGAGTGTTGGGTGAGTGAGAGTTGGTTGAGTGGGAGTTGGGTGAGTGAGTGTTGGGTGAGTGTTGGTTGATTGAGTGTTTGGTGAGAGAGTGTTGGTAAGTGTTGGTGAGTGTTGCCTGAGTGTTGGTGAGTGTTGGCTGAGTGAGAGTTGGTGAGTGTTGGTGAGTGTTGGTTGAGTGAGTGTTGGTGAGTGTTGGTGAGTGTTGCCTGAGTGAGAGTTGGTGAGTGAGTGAGAGTTGGTTGAGTGACGGTTGCCAGGGTAACGCGCCGAGGGGCTCGCGCGCGCCCTTGGCGGGAATCCGCCCAGAACCGGTTCGCGCGTCCCGCCACTCGCGGGGGGCGGTCGCACGTGGCGAGTGAGGGAGCCCCAGCCCCGGGGTCAACAGTGGGAGGGTTTTAACTCACCAACCACACCACCCCTCAGCTACCAACCACACCACCCCTCAATCACCTCACCAACCACACCACCCCTCAGCTACCAACCACACCACCCCTCAATCACCTCACCAACTACACCACCCCTCAGCCACCTCACCAACCACACCAACCCTCAATCACCTCACCAACCATACCATCCCTCAATCACCTCACCAACCACACCACCCTCAATCACCTCACCAACCACACCACCCCTCAATCACCTCACCTACCACACCATCCCTCAATCACCTCACCAACCATACCATCCCTCAATCACCTCACCAACCACACCACCCTCAATCACCTCACCAACCACACCACCCCTCAATCACCTCACCAACCACACCATCCCTCAATCACCTCACCAACCACACCACCCCTCAGCCACCTCACCAACCACACCATCCCTCAATCACCTCACCAACCACACCACCCCTCAGCCACCACACCAACCCTCAATCACCTCACCAACCACACCATCCCTCAATCACCTCACCTACCACACCACCCCTCAATCACCTCAACAACCACACCACCCCTCAGCTACCTCACCAACCACACCAACCCTCAATCACCTCACCAACCATACCATCCCTCAATCACCTCACCAACCACACCACCCTCAATCACCTCACCAACCACACCACCCCTCAATCACCTCACCAACCACACCATCCCTCAATCACCTCACCAACCACACCACCCCTCAGCCACCTCACCAACCACACCATCCCTCAATCACCTCACCAACCATACCATCCCTCAATCACCTCACCAACCACACCACCCTCAATCACCTCACCAACCACACCACCCCTCAATCACCTCACCAACCACACCATCCCTCAATCACCTCACCAACCACACCACCCCTCAGCCACCTCACCAACCACACCATCCCTCAATCACCTCACCAACCACACCACCCCTCAGCCACCACACCAACCCTCAATCACCTCACCAACCACACCATCCCTCAATCACCTCACCTACCACACCACCCCTCAATCACCTCAACAACCACACCACCCCTCAGCTACCTCACCAACCACACCAACCCTCAATCACCTCACCAACCATACCATCCCTCAATCACCTCACCAACCACACCACCCTCAATCACCTCACCAACCACACCACCCCTCAATCACCTCACCTACCACACCATCCCTCAATCACCTCACCTACCACACCACCCCTCAGCCACCTCAACAACCACACCACCCCTCAATCACCTCACTAACCACACCATCCCTCAATCACCTCACCAACCACACCACCCCTCAGCCACCTCACCAACCACACCACCCCTCAATCACCTCACCAACCACACCACCCCTCAATCACCTCACCAACCACACCACCCCTCAATCACCTCACCAACCACACCACCCCTCAATCACCTCACCAACCACACCATCCCTCAATCACCTCACCAACCACACCACCCCTCAGCCACCTCACCAACCACACCACCCCTCAATCACCTCACCAATCACACCATCCCTCAATCACCTCACCAACCACACCACCCCTCAATCACCTCACCAACCACACCATCCCTCAATCACCTCACCAACCACACCATCCCTCAGCCACCTCACCAACCACACCATCCCTCAATCACCTCACCAACCACACCACCCCTCAATCACCTCACCAACCACACCACCCCTCAGCCACCTCACCAACCACACCACCCCTCAGCCACCTCACCAACCCTCAATCACCTCACTAACCACACCACCCCTCAATCACCTCACTAACCACACCACCCCTCAATCACCTCACTAACCACACCATCCCTCAATCACCTCACCAACCACACCACCCCTCAATCACCTCACCAACCACACCATCCCTCAATCACCTCACCACGCCTCAATCACCTCACCAACCACACCACCCCTCAGCTACCTCACCAACCCTCAATCACCTCACCTACCACACCATCCATTGCCATAGCATCACACAACCACACCCCCCACCAACACACTCCAGTAAATATGCAACGTTGGGCCAACCTTGCTGCACTAGCCTTTTGGCCGGCCAAAGACGATGGGTGTATTGCGGTAAATCTGAAACTTGCAAGCGAAAATCAGACCGCCACGTGATATTCATTGCATCAATTCGTGTGCAATTTGTAAGGACGCGGTGACACAGACCTATTTCATTTATAAATGTTATAATCCCTTGACCTTCACGACGTCCTTTTTACTTTGATGTCTCAACAGCGTTGCAGAGATCAACGTGACGTGAGGATTCTGCCTTTGTAGTGAAGGCTGTAAGGGGGAGGAGGCGCCTCGCCCCTCCATGTGGAGTGACGTCACCTGCTCATGATTATTAATTAGGGGGGCTGGTCGATGTGGAGTGACGTCACGAGCGTTAAAGACAGACATTCCTGGGTGATTATCGTAGGCATATGGTTGTCACCACTGGCCCCATCGTTGACCCAACGTTCCATGTTTACTGGGACCGCACGTCCGGCCGTGGTTATTTCTGTCGGGATCCGTGACTCCCTTGACTCGCCGTGACCTCCAGTCACATAGCCGCTCTCACGCCGGGCAAGCGTGACCTGCATCGCTTCAAGATAAGCGCTCGCCACTTACGTTAGCTGGGAATCGAACTCAGGTCGCCGGATTCCTAGCGCAACTTGCTTCAGAATCATCAGCTTTATTTAGACTGGAGGAATCCGATGAGCTATTCACTGATGCCCAGTATACGGGCGGCGCCACCGCTCCGCCCGCCAATGATGTTGCGTGTCCACCTTGATGTGTTCACCTTGATGTGTCCATGCTCATGAATCCACCCCGTTGAGTCCACCCAAATGTATCCACTCTATTGTGCGAATGCTGATGGCACTGGGGAGACAGAGACTCTGTGGTGCCGCCGAAAAGCTAGAAAAGCGTACACATGGCATACATTTTTGGATGCACATTGACACGTGGAGAATTGATGACAGACTCATCGGTGCAGCTTTTTGGGGCGTGCATTCCTGTTCACTCGTTGGATGCTGTTTGGAGAATGTTGATACTACGGCTTTTGGGGTGCAATTTTGAGGAATGAAAAATGAAATGACAGCTGCGTGAGTGCACTTTGGGTAATGTAAAAGCGACCGTGGATTTTGGAGTTCACGTTGTAAAGCAAATGGTTATGGCTTCTGGGTACACTCTGTAAAATAGAGAATTACCCACGTGTCTTTTTTCGTGGAAGAACTTTATAAATGTTCTGACCCAAAGGCGACTCAAAGGATGAGTCCGGACGTGAACTTCTCATCTTTCACCTCCTGTCCCCACCCACCTCCGCTTACACCCTTCCCCCCCTGTTCCTCCCCCCCCCCCTGTCCCCACCCCTGCCCCCCCTGCTGCTCTTCTTCCTACTTGTCATCTACATTTTCATTTTCTTCCTCCATCACCTCTTTCTCCTACACCACATTTCCTCCTCGTGTTCCATTCTACTCCCCTTACTCCTCCCCCCTTTTCCTTGTTCTTCTATTCCACTTCCTCCTGCACCTATTATTCCTCCTTGCTTAACTTTTCCTCCGCCTCTCCCTCCATTATTTCTCATTTCTTCGTCCTCTTCCTATAATCCTCCGCACCCCCTCCTCTTCCTTGTCCTCCTCTACCACCCCTTACTCCTATACCGCCTTCTCTTCTCTCCTCCTACTCCTCACGACCTCCTGATTCCTGCTACTCCTTTCACTCCTGTTTACGCCTTAGACTCCTCTACCGCCACTGCCCATTCCCTACGGTCGGGGTGGGGTGTGAGGGTGTGCGGGTGGTGGTGTGTGGGGGATCAATGGAGGGAGGGTGCACGTGTCGGAATGTCCGCGTGTCCCCCGTGGCGAATTCTGTGCACGTCGTCCCCCTTCTCCCCCCCCCCCAGCTGTCGAGGAACAGTTCACGCGATATGCCCCGCCTTGTCAGTCGGAGCAGTAATACAGTATGAGAATAATAATGATCTCACCCTGTGGTGCATGGACTTGAATGTTGTTTTCTTCGAATGTGTGTTTTGTTTCTCGGCGTCTGCAATGTTATTAATTAAATGCCGTAACTTTTTCGTTTGTTCCCCCCACCCCACCAAGGTCGTCCGCGGGTCATTCGTTTAAGACAGAGCGTGTCGCAACCAGCGTCAACAAGTACAACGAGTCGATCGAAACGCAGAGCGCGCCGCCACTGCCACAGAGTCTTCGCTCACTCTCGGAGCGAGGAGGAACCACAGGCGAGGAGGAGGAGGAGCAGCAGCAGCAGCCACGAGAACTCGCGGCAACAATTACCCAAGCTCTGCGGTCCTCTATTATCTTACGGGGCGTGAATCTGACAATTCTCGAGAGTGGACATGTGGGAGGAAAACGGAGCACCCGGAGGAGAAAAAAACTCACGCGTAGGATGAACGTTGAGAATTGTCCGAGATTTATATAAGGGGCACGGGGTGTCCAATAAGGTCTGAATTGTGTCTGTAATAAGGTAGGGGCATCGATAAGGGGGTTGACAGGTATGCGTACGGTGCGAAAGAAGTTCAGCAAACACGCACACATAAATGTTCAATCCCGTAAAGTCCACGTGTTTTGCTGCACTGGGTTACGGTATCTCGATGCCCACGGGAAGGGAGTTTCCCAGCATTTCTGTAATCCAAACGACGTAACATTCCACAACCACGAATAACAATGACAATTTTACATGAAAAATCCTAATTACAGTGCATTCTTAGATGAATCAAGCAATGCATTATTGATCAGTGCATTATGACCGTGTTGATTATATATAATTATAAACTTTATATTGATTATTGTAGCGACTACGAGCGATGTTGACGACGATCGTGAATTATTGATGAACTCATCATGGCCGTCTTGATGATAAAGATGGAGACCGCTATCACTTAGGATGATTGCGTTCATGTTAAAGATGATCATGTTGATGTGCTATGAAGAAGGGCCATTGTCCGAAACGTCACCTACAATATATTTGTTCAAATTAAGGACACGTATCGACGAATGTGTTGGGTTGTTTTTTTAATCAACACGTTAATTATTGTCATGATGAATGACGATTATCACTTTCGATGATAACTTCGATGATTATAATGTTGTGATAATAACGCCCGTCATGATGATTATGACGCTGTCATAGAGGACAAGCATGGATGATGATGATGTGATTATGAAGATGACCGTAATTATAACTGTCATCAAGGTTGAGTATGGGATGACAATGCTTATGACTAACTGTTATCTAGAGTGAGTTATAGATGGTGATGGTGATGATGATGATTTCCCGCGGCGTCTCCTCGCTCCATCTCCTTCCTCCCCCGAGCGATTCCGCCTGGAGCCGGACTCGGGCCACTGGGCTTCACAAACACCGCCGCTCAGTTTCCCGGCAACGCGAATCAAACCCTTTCCCAGGGCCCCCCACACACACACAGCCCCCAACCCACACACACAGCCCCCAACCCACACACACACACAGCCCCCAACCCACACACACAGCCCCCAACCCACACACAGGCAGCCCCAAACCCACACACACACACAGCCCCCAACCCACACACACACAGCCCCCAACCCACACACACACGCCCTTCCCAACCCACACACACACAGCCCCCAACCCACACACACACACAGCCCCCAACCCACACACACAGGCCCCAACCCACACACACACACAGCCCCCAACCCACACACACAGCCCCCAACCCACACACACACACAGCCCCAAACCCACACACACAGCCCCCAACCCACACACACAGCCCCCAACCCACACACACACACAGCCCCAAACCCACACACACAGCCCCCAACCCACACACACACAGCCCCCAACCCACACACACAGCCCCCAACCCACACACACACACAGCCCCCAACCCACACACACAGCCCCCAACCCACACACACACACAGCCCCAAACCCACACACACACACACAGCCCCCAACCCACACACACACGTATAGCCTGCAACAGGCTTCTGGGGCAAGTAGCAACTACGAAGGCCGGCACGGCGCAACAGGGGGTTGGGTGGTCGGCACCACGCCCGGCCGCCTTTGTCTCCCCAGTGGCGATGTTTACACCCCGCACCGGGCACTCGTTTGAGGCTGAGTCGACTTAGGGGAGGATCAGGACCGGTTTTGATAAGCCACTGGTGTTGACCGTGAGCGGGAATCGAACCCAGGTGCTGGGCCCCCCACACCACCACACCACCACCACACCAAAACCACCACCACCACACCACCACCACCACAACACCATCACATCACCACCACCAGTCCACCACCACCACACCACCACCACACCACAACACACCACCACCACACCACCACCACAACACCACCACCACACCACCACCACCACCACACCACCACCACACCACCACCACACCACCACCACACCACCACCACCACACCACCACTACACACTCTCCCCTTCCCACTTGGATACCGCGTGCTCCTGGGCCGGTTGAACGTTGAGCGACGTTGGGATGGTGGAGGTTGGGGTGAGAGTGGGGGGTGTGGGGGGTGAGGGTGGGGGGTGTGGGGGGTGAGGGTGGGGGTGTGGAGGGTGTGGGGGGTGAGGGTGGGGGGGGGCTGTTGGTGTTCTGGATCTGAACGTTCCCTTGGCCGTGACCTTGGGTTATGGGACAGAAAAAAAGACGTCAAAACGTAAACACGGGCAGCAGCAGCAGTGTGTGTGTGATGGGGACTTCAAGCACACACACACAAAGACTCCCCGTATAGCCTTTCACAGGCTACTGGGGCAAGTGCTTTTAGCGAGCACCTATTAAAGCCGACACGGCACACGAGGAGGTGGGTGACCAGCACCACGCCCGGCCGCCTTTGTCTCCCCAGTGCTGATGTTTATACACCGCTCCAGATACTCATTTGAGGCTGAGTCGACCTAGGGGAGGCACGGGATCGGTATTGACCGTGAGCAGGAATCGTACTGGTAGTGCAGTGCCCTAACCACTGTTCCACCGCTCCCCACGTGAATAAACACAAAGTACATACACACGCACGGGTAACTCTATGCCACGCATCAACACACACACACGTGTGTGTGTGTGTGAACTCTCAATGACACAAACACCCAGTCACACACACACACGCCCAGTACAGTAGTGACTCACGTGGTAGTGCATTCACCATACGCACACAAACACAACGTACACACAATAACATAGCCATACACAGACATACTAACACAACATACACGATCACAACATACGCACACTAATACAATATACATACACGCATTAACACAGGTCCATGTAACACAACACGCACTAACACAACACGTTCATAAACACGTACACACACATGCATATTAACACAATAATGTATAGGCAACATCGCCGCAAATACACACAAAAGTATTTACATAACGCACAATATACAGACAAACACACAGAAGATACACACACAACGCACAGCAACACATTTAACACAAAATACACGCCGACACTCGAGTATTCAACATTTGACGTACAACAATAACACAACACACACAACAACAACATAGTGAGTATAGGAAAGCTTTGCCCGTATTCTTGTACAGGGAAATTGAGTGTTCAGGTTTGAATACGGCTAAAATAAACATGTTTTTTTTATCTATTTGTTTGTGTTTCTCCCTTGTGATGGGACTTTGTAGGATAAAAGTTGAGATTTATATAAGCGCACGGGGTGACCAATAAGGTCTGAATTGTGTCTGTAATAAGGTAGGGCACCGATTAATTGGGTTGACAACTATGCGTACGGTGCGAAAGAAGTTCAGCAATAAACACAACGCGAACTGCGACCGGAGTCAGCTGAAGTCGTCTCGATCTCGTGGTCTCCGTACCTCGTGGGTTCACCTTGACACCAACGCCCTCTAGCGGCCTCTAGCGGTCACTCACACGACCGTGGCATTGACAATCATCGTGGTGAAGATGGTGCTTACACAAGCTGTAGTGAGCTGGTATTTGTAATACCTGTAACGAGGTACGTGCTTACACCAGCTGTAGTGAGCTGGTATTTGTAATACCTGTAGCGAGGTAGGTGCTTACACGAGCTGTAGTGAGCTGGTATTTGTAATACCTGTAGCGAGGTAGGTGCTTACATGAGCTGTAGTGAGCTGGTATTTGTAATACCTGTAGCGAGGTAGGTGCTTGCACAAGTTGTAGTGAGCTGGTATTTGTAATACCTGTAGCGAGGTAGGTGCTTACACTAGCTGTAGTGAGCTGGTATTTGTAATACCTGTAGCGAGGTAGGTGCTTGCACAAGCTGTAGTGAGCTGGTATTTGTAATACCTGTAGCGAGGTAGGTGCTTACACTAGCTGTAGTGAGCTGGTATTTGTAATACCTGTAGCGAGGTAGGTGCTTGCACAAGCTGTAGTGAGCTGGTATTTGTAATACCTGTAGCGAGGTAGGTGCTTACACTAGCTGTAGTGAGCTGGTATTTGTAATACCTGTAGTGATGTAGGTGCTTGCACAAGCTGTAGTGAGTTGGCATTTGTAATACCTGTAGCGAGGTAGGTGCTTACACTAGCTGTAGTGAGCTGGCATTTTTAATACCTGTAGCGAGGCAGGTACTTACACGAGCTGTAGTGAGCTGGTATTTGTAATACCTGTAGCGAGGTAGGTGCTTACACTAGCTGTAGTGAGCTGGCATTTGTAATACCTGTAGCGAGGTAGGTGCTTACACGAGCTGTAGTGAGCTGGTATTTGTAATACCTGTAGCGAGGTAGGTGCTTACACTAGCTGTAGTGAGCTGGCATTTGTAATACCTGTAGCGAGGTAGGTGCTTACACGAGCTGTAGTGAGCTGGTATTTGTAATACCTGTAGCGAGGTAGGTGCTTACACTAGCTGTAGTGAGCTGGTATTTGTAATACCTGTAGCGAGGTAGGTGCTTACACTAGCTGTAGTGAGCTGGTATTTGTAATACCTGTAGCGAGGCAGGTACTTACACTAGCTGTAGTGAGCTGGCATTTGTAATACCTGTAGCGAGGCAGGTGCTTACACTAGCTGTAGTGAGCTGGTATTTATAATACCTGTAGCGAGGTAGGTGCTTACACGAGCTGTAGTGAGCTGGTATTTGTAATACCTGTAGCGAGGTAGGTACTTACACTAGCTGTAGTGAGTTGGCATTTGTAATACCTGTAGCGAGGTAGGTGCTTACACGAGTTGTAGTGAGCTGGTATTTGTAATACCTGTAGCGAGGTAGGTGCTTACACTAGCTGTAGTGAGCTGGTATTTGTAATACCTGTAGCGAGGTAGGTGCTTACACTAGCTGTAGTGAGCTGGTATTTGTAATACCTGTAGCGAGGTAGGTGCTTACACTAGCTGTAGTGAGCTGGTATTTGTAATACCTGTAGCGAGGTAGGTGCTTACATTAGCTGTAGTGAGCTGGTATTTGTAATACCTGTAGCAAGGTAGGTGCTTACACTAGCTGTAGTGAGCTGGTATTTGTAATACCCGTAGCAAGGTAGGTGCTTACACTAGCTGTAGTGAGCTGGTATTTGTAATACCTGTAACGAGGCAGGTACTTACACAAGCTGTAGTGAGCTGGTATTTGTAATACCTGTAGCGAGGTAGGTACTTACAGAAGCTGTAGTGAGCTGGTATTTGTAATACCTGTAGCGAGGTAGGTGCTTACACTAGCTGTAGTGAGCTGGTATTTGTAATACTGTAGGGGTGTTACGGAGGGGGTGTTATACAGTTGTGTCGGACGGTAAACAAACACACTGGGCGTGGCTATGTCTGTGCGCGGGGAGGTGCTCACAGCGACGTCCGCACCGGTCAGCCTGGGGGGCTGACACGGAGCTGGGATCCCCCGCGGCCCCACCCCTCAGCGGGGGAGTTGGTATATAATGGGGTGAGCCGGAGGGCTCGAGGCAGAATGTATGAAGCTTAACCAGTGAAGAAGGAAGATCTGCTAGATAGAGCCCTGGACTCCCCTGGATCGCTGCCCTTGTCAGGGCCGACCAGGACCGAGCCAGTGGCGTGGCCCCGAGAGCCAGAGCCAGTGCTCTTGTCAGAGCTGGTCTGGGGACTCCGGGCGCCGTAATCCCAGCTTAACCAGGGCTGGGTTAGCTAGCCTCCCCTAGCCCGATAGTGGAGGACCTAGAGGTAGGCTAGGTGTAGCCTAGAGCGTGACTCCCCAGTTAGACGGGTGAAGGGGCCGACACCCCTTCCAGTGCTGTACGTCCCGGTCTGTATTGTACCTTGTACGGAATAAATAAGTGTGCCTCCAACCCCGGCGTCCAAGTCCTCCTGAACGCTGTAGTGAGCTGGTATTTGTAATACTTGTAGCGAGGCAGGTACTTACACAAGCTGTAGTGAGCTGGTATTTGTAATACCTGTAGCGAGGTAGGTGCTTACACTAGCTGTAGTGAGCTGGTATTTGTAATACCTGTAGCGAGGTAGGTGCTTACACGAGCTGTAGTGAGCTGGTATTTGTAATACCTGTAGCGAGGCAGGTGCTTACACAAGCTGTAGTGAGCTGGTATTTGTAATACCTGTAGCGAGGCAGGTGCTTACACTAGCTGTAGTGAGCTGGTATTTGTAATACCTGTAGCGAGGTAGGTGCTTACACAAGCTGTAGTGAGCTGGTATTGGCAATGACGGTGGCCCACAAATGTGATCCGGTGCTTTGGAGGGAAACGTTGGTGGATCACAGAGTGATTTGTAAACCCCGCGCTGGCCTTGCGAGGTGGTACTACAGGAGATGGAAGTGCAGCAAGAGGGTTCGTGAGCCCGTCTGTGCGGAACTCTTTGGTGTGATCCCTCTGTATGATTGGCGGGTTCGGCCGCACGCCACCAGACACTCGTGATACTGGCGTCGTGTGGCAGGAGACAATTCGTGATTGGTATATAATCAGCCTGGAGAGCTGAATGGAGTTCACAAGAACTCACAAACATACAGCTCGTGCAAGACCCAACTCAGAAAATCCCTGGGTTTGATCTTCCACGAAGCTCGTGGTCCACCTTAAATCGCATCCGCACAAGCCATGGCAGATGCGGATACCTGATGCACAAATCGAAACATCTCCAGTGCGCGACTGTGGTCATGCAGAACAGACCGTACAATATACAACGCCGTAATGACCGATCCACAAATACCAGGGAGACATCACAGCGATACACTTCGCTGCCCCTGGCACGGTTATCTGGCTTGAGCACCTGCATGTCAAATTGCAGTTGTTGCTCTGAATTTACGTCAGCCGTGCGTAAGAAGTGCGTACGGTGCAATCTGCTGTAGGGCTCAGAAACGCAGTCAATGACGCGGAATGTGGAAGTATAAAGCTTAGAAATGCACAAAGACACGTGGAGAGACGCGCTTGGAATGCCACTGAGAGACGCGGCAGAAGAACACGTGGATCGGAGAACGTACACGGGATAACGAAATCACTTTGGATGCAGTGGCTTAACTACATTATCAGCGAGACGGGACGATTGCCGATGGTCAAGATGAATAACGGAGTGGCAGCCAAGGAAAGTAACGCGTGGGAGAGGTCGTCCGGCGTGGAGACGGAGCGTGTCCAGGTGCTATGTGGATTATTGATTCATATCCCAGAAGCGTGAGATATGCCGGCAGCGGCGGCTTTTGTTGGCTTTCGTCCAAGCAGTTGATTGATCGCGGCTAATGATCTTGTTCTGTAGACGCTGAGCATCAACTAGGCCTCGGCAAGGTAAGGTAAAAGTTAAAAGGTAAAAATAACGAGCCTACCTTTACCCTACCTTTTACCTTACCACAATACAATCACTCTACCTTACCTTTTACCCTTTAGCAGGTAAGGTTAAAGGTAAAAAGCAACGAGCTTACCTTTACCCTACCTTTGACCCTTACCCCATACAAATTACCCGATTACAGGGTAAATTACCTTACCTTGCCGAGGCCTAGCATCAACTACGATTTCGCATTCAGGTCAGGAGTAGCGCCGAGTGGTTTCGCCGTGATCTGTGGATAGGGGGCGTTGCGTCGTTATACGTTGTGTGGTCTCTGCTCTGGATGACCACAGTCGCGCGCTGCTGGAACGCTTTTAACATTTTTTCATTTGCGCATCAGGTGATCCGCATCTGTTGCCACGGCGTGTGCAGTGGATGGGATTTAGGTGCGGGCCACGGCTCTCACCATGGTGACATTTAAAGCCACAGTCCCCCCCCCCCCCAGGTGTCGGTCGTGGGCTCGAGGCCGCGTTCCCGGCTCCAGCCACGAGGAGGCGCAGCGACTCCACCGAGCGGCGCTCCACAGGTGAGACAGGTGAGGGGGGCCCGAGGCGTGGGGGGCCGAGGGGAGGGGGGCCCAAAGGGGAGGAGATGGAGGTCAGCGGAGTGGGGGCCTCGGGGAAGAGGGTAGGGGCCCAAAGGAAAAGGGAATAGGGGCTCAAAAGGTAGGGAGGGGTTTCTACGCGAAGGGGTTGGGGACCAAATTGGAGGGGGTGGGGTCCGAATGGAGAGGGGGGGGGGCTCAAGGGAGAAAGTGGGCGCCTGCTGAAGGTGGGGGGGGGGTCTATGGTTGGAGAGGGAGGGGGAGAGGGTGGGGGCCCAAAGGGGAGGGGTGAGCGTCCGATGTGTGGGGGGAGGGGATCCGCAGCGCTAATTGCTTGCACGTGCCGACGTGACGCGTTTCCGGTGGAGAGACGACGGGAAGAGGAATCGAATCCCCCCCCCCAACTCCACGTGCTCCGCGCGCTGCAACTTTCTCAGTCTCACGGATTTCTCACGCCGGGACGGCGGCAACAACATCAGCCGCGACGTCATCTCACGGCAGCGTTTCACGCCCACGGTCCGGCTCTCTCTCGGTCGAGAGGGCTTGTGCAGCAAAATCCAAAATTGTCCAACTTAGATTTCGATTTAAAGCTTTCGTGACTGCAGGGATTCATTCATCTTCTTGGTTCTTTCGGTAAAGTCACGTAGAAAGAATTTAATAAAATAATAAAAATAAAACATAAAATAATTCTCACGACGTTTCGGCCACAACGCAAGTAGCCGTCTTCAGGCGAAGAACAGGTCTGTCAAGGAGACAGAATCATTCAGAAACGTCGTGAAAATTATTTTATTATGTTTTATTTTTATTATTTTATTAAATTATTTCTACGTGACTTTACCGAAAGAACCAAGAAGATGTCCAACTTAGATTTGAAGTTTTCGTGACTGCAGGGATCCATACTCTTTGTTCAACTTCGCAAAAACCCGCACCGACCGTTGTGGTTGGAAACGTGGTCAATTAACCATCGCGGTCCGCACGGGCTTGGGGTGAGGGGGAAGAGGCCCCGTCTAATCCAGCAGTGGATTGGAGACCCGGGACTTACCGTGCGCCACGAGGTGGCCACGTGTTGAGTCGGTGGCATCTTAACAGCCACGCTCACAGCGTTACAGAGGTGGTCCTTCTGCAACCAAAACACTTTAAATAAAGGCTGCTTTACAACCAAGGTCCCTTTGTACGTAATTATCATACTGTGCAATTAATGCACACTGTACTGTAATAGGCTATACCATACGTTTTAACGCTCATTTAGTAATCGTGAATGACCAGGCTTAAACAGGTAACGTCTTGAGGTTGGAATTCCACAGTGGGAGCCAGGTAATAAAAGGATCGGGCCCATATGTACTAAAAACGGTCATTTTCCCGAAACGTCGGCAATTATATCCTTTAAATACCACTGTTATTGACACGGAATGTGTTATGTGCTTTCGTTATTTGTACAAAGTCTGAACAGACTTGGGGCAAGTGCTGTCGGCACCTATGAAGGCTGGCACGGCACACAAGGGGGTGGATGGCCAACACCAAGCCCGGCCGACTTTGTCTCTCCAGTGGTAATGTTTATAAACTAATTTGAGGCTGAGTCGACCTAGGGGGAGACCCAGGACCGGTTCAGATAAATCATCACCGATCTTGGCCGTGAGCGGTGGAATCGAACTCGGGTTCGCCGGGTTCGTAGCGCAGTTACCGCTCCCCATATTACTGTATTCGTGTCCCACTGTGACAGCAGCAGCAGCAGTATCATCAAGCAAATATAAATTCCACAGATTTTGCCGTTGTATGTAATTGTGGCTCTTGTAAGTTGTCACTCGTGGAGGTTGGTCGCTTGTGGCTTGTCCTCGTTAATGCCCCTTGTGAAACGGCTGTTGGCTCTCACTGGGGTGTGTTTAATTAAATTGAAATAGATAATATTTTCCACGCTTCTTTAACCGGTCAATGTGTAGTGCCATAGCGCTGGCTGTTGGACAGCAGCTGCAACTGCAGGTGGGCACTTAGCGCACACGCCGCTGAGCATATACGCGGGTGTGCCGGCAGGGCGGAGGAACTGGGGCAAGGGTCATCATAGACCTCGTGTGGAAGCCCCAGGAACCCTCTGGAGGGTTCGAGAAGGGCGGAGCCAAGCCGCGCCGAGGGGAATATAAGCAATGGAGAGCGCGAGCTCTTGGCTGCTGGTTCTGGGATTGGACTCGTCGTCGCTGTCGTCGTCGTCGCCCTCGTCGCTGCCGCCTTCGCCCGATCATTGCGCGGCTGGACAGTAGTTGGCTGTCCCGGTCGACGCTGTCGGTGCAACGCGGACGGGATCGTGTCTGGGACAGGGTGCGCGGCAGCGGGGTCGTGTGTGAGAGAGAGAGAGGGGGGTCCCGAGTGGTGGCGTGAGCTCGGCAACAACAGCAACGAATAAAGAGGGCAGAGCGGTGCCTCCTGCGACCACCTCGTCTCCGGCTGACTGTGTGCCGATGCACGCCACCCGCACGCACAGACGACACGACAAATGCATAAAACCAAGAATTCCTCAATATGTTAACTCTACGTGTAAGTGATATAGGCAATTACAATGCTGTCCACCATTTAAATACACCGCCTCACTGACATCTGCAAGCCGCCAAGCAATTGATATCGAACAAATATCGGAAGAGTGCGTAACGGTTGAATGAGCGGAGAAGGCGAAAAGAGAGTCAGGATTGCACGCCAGTCTCTTTGTGTGAAAATAGCTTCATAGCTCATCGGATTCCTTCAATATAAATACATATTCTGATTCTGTTTATTGTGGCAAACAGACGGCAACAGCCCCGCCGAAGCTTTGTGGGTGAGTAGGTCATCATCATCACCAGCAGCCATGGTCTATCCACTGCTGGACAAATGAGTTCCCACGTCGTCCCCATATTGCACGGTCCCACGATGCCGCCACCACAGCGACCCATCTCGTTCGCCCTGCGCTCAACGTGATTTCGTCGCTCGTTTTGGGTGACATTCCGTCGCCAGTCTCGCCGTCCGTCGGACACGATCCCTCCTCCTCGCCCATGACGTGGCCTGGCCCCAAACCTCTGTCACCCATCTCAACGGTCATTGCGATGTTGTGTCTGTCTTGTTTATGTTCAGTAATCCGTGCGCTCTTCTTCCTCTTTCTGTCTCTCGGTGTAGTTCCCGGCATGCGTCTCTCCTTCGCTTCCTTGCGCACTTTTCAGTTTTGGTTCCACTTTTTTGTTGTTGTCGCCAATTTCCATGTTTCTCATCCGTGTGTCACGGCTCGCGTCACGTGCACTGATTGGAAACGTTACTCCGGGCAGATTCGTATGCCTCCTTTTCACGATCAAATCTCACAAGGCCTCCCTCCTACACTCGTATGCCTCTTTACGTACGGCGCATGCAAATGTGCATGCTCATTATTACTCTTGCTGCATGTAGGTTTGTCTTTTTACGAATAGAGGCAGACCTCGCCGAATGCGGGGGTTACGTTCCTGTAAAATGCCGTGTTTGGCAAATCCGCCTTCGATAAGTAATTGATCCTATGGGAAAATAGGGTTGCGTTTCTGGGTCCAAAATGATCACCCCCTCCCTCTTTGTTTAACTTAATTCTATAGAATTTCCATCCTTGTTATTGTACCAAATGATACTGAGTCGCTCTCCATTTTTTGTGTGTGTGTGTGTGCACTCATTATTTTATATTTCACCTCAACACAAATCCCCCGTCTCCGTGACTCCTTCCCGCACCGCGGCGCGCACGCACAACGCTCGCACCTGGCACTGAATTCCAGAGGTGTGGACTCGAGTCATGTGACTTGGACTCGAGTCAGACTCGAGTCATGAATTTGATGACTTGCGACTCGACTTGGACTTGCATAACAATGACTTTGTCCCACCTATGAGATGTGGACTCGAGTCATGTGACTTGGACTCGAGTCAGACTCGAGTCATGAATTTGATGACTTGCGACTCGACTTGGACTTGCATAACAATGACTTTGTCCCACCTCTGCTGAATTCCCAGCCCGACACTCGCCCCGAACGCTGTCACTTGAACGTCAAGGATTCACCATCTGAGGGTCCGTTGCGCATGGTGAGTGTGTTACATTATCACACGAAACATGAACTAAAAAAAACACGACCCAGAAATGTACGTGGTAAATAAATGGTTCTCACAGTCGAGATTCATGAACACCTTCGAAAGGATGCAGCCCTCTTCACGGCACTACTTGTTTTTTTGACGTGGACAATGAGAATCTTTGAACCGCGTACAGCCGAGACATCACCCCCGTGTTCCGCAAAACAGACTTCGTTAGGTAACCAGTGTAGAACCGAAAACCCGTGTTCGATAAAGCCGCGTTGGGCAAGGTTTTCCTGTAAAATATAAACACTTTGTACCCGTTGCACACCACGGCAAGGTGGAGTACAGTCAAGGATATAATTCATGGATTGTTTTTTTTTAAGTTGGGAAAGGGAAGAGAAGAGAAGACAAGGAAGAGCCAGGACAAGGTGAGCAGGAAAGTGGGAAGCGATCCCGGGACGGAAGTCCCCAAGACGGACAAAGCAGAGGGCACGGCTGAAGGTGACCAGCAAGGAGGAAGGGGGGAAGGAATGACTTGGCAAACATATCGGGGATGATGATGAGAGGGGATGACAGTGAGGGAGAAGGGAGAAGGAAACAGCAAGCAGCATCTGTTTTTACAGCGGGCGTTGAGGAGCGGGGAGGGGTTCAGAGTGGGGGTGGCCACACAGAAGCCACGTGATTTACCGGGGGCTTGAGCTGATTTAGAAGTACTCTATAGAGTTGTAATTAGACCAGTGGCGGCTCCTGCAAAATCTCTCAGGGGGGGCAAATGTCTGGATGATTGATAAGGATAAGGTCCACCCATGCAATGGATAAATTAACAGCTTAAGCATGTAAAGGCAACTTCAATTCTTTAATATTAATGAAAAATAAAGTGACTCTTACAATACATCTTGTTTGTTTCTATACTCACTATTAATACAATCCACTCAAGTTTCTTTGATTAAAGATTCCACTAGGTGGCGACAAATTATATTGTTGGATGAAACGTGCTTACGTATGATGACGTAAGCACGTTAGTGCGAGCCCTCCCGGAAGCCATAGAGAATGCATTGCAGCGCCCCCCGTTAGAAAAAAAACATCTTTGAATGTAAGTCTATGAGGCCACTCGGGGCGATTCTCAGCCGGAGTGAAATCGCCCAAAAAGAGGCGGTACTCCACAGAACGTGACATGACGCTGATTGGACTATATCCAGAGGCACAGTGACGGCTAGCGTGACTCTGTGGTTGAATGACATTGGTGGTGCGTCGCCCAATCGCCCTAATGAAGATACCGCCCCTGAATTAGACCCATTTGCTTTTTGATAGAGCCGTCCTCCGATACGCCGGAGCATCTCGGAGGGCTCTGCGAAACAAGGTGATTCAGAACCTGGCCTGCAAGCGGACATTAGCCTGCCAATAGGTGACGATGGCTGATGTTGAGTGAATTTGCGGTGACATTTTCGTAATTGGCAAATTTGACCTCTTGACATCGGGCACAGAACACGGCTTAACTAATGCGAATGACGTCACGGGATCTCGTTTTCATCACGGCCACGGCTGAGAAGCAGACGGCACGGAGGAGTGTCCACTCTGCGGTTAACGCAGCCCGCGATCGCCATGTTAAATAACCCCAAACACGGGCCCACATCGCGTGGGAGAGGCTGTCATCCAGCAGTGGATTTGCAAACGGGGTTTACATAGACATAGGCAAATAACGGGTTTTCATATAATGCCGTCTGCGTGAACGCAGCCGCGTGTCTGGAGCGATAGTGGAGCGGATAGCGCGCTGCGCTACGGACAAGTATGACCCGGGTTCGATTCCTTGCTCACGGTCAGCACCAGTGACGATGATCTGAACCGGTCCTGTGTCTCCCCTAGGTTGATTCGGCCTGAAATTTGTATCTGGCGCGGTGTGTGAACATCGCCGCTGGGGAGACAAAGGCGGTCAGGAGCGGTGCTGGCCACCTCCCTCGTGTACCGTGCCGGTCTTCATCGGTGCTACTCGCAAACAGCACTTTCCACAACAGCCTGTTAAGGCTATACGGGGAGATGTTTTTTTTTTGGAAGATTTTGTTCCGTCCTTCCCCCCCCCTGATCTGCATGGGTTTCCTTCGGCTTCTGCGGTTTCCTTGCACAACAAAAAAAATATCATACCTAATACACAACGTAACCGGTATCGGACGTAAACATTCCAACTGCTGTAAAATGTACCTGCAAATGACTCAATTGCGATTCCCACGTGGCAACATCGTCCCCTGCTACTGCCAAAACTTTGCAGGGGACCCTCCTGAAAATAAGTAAAAAAATATATATATTTTTTTAAACATGCTTTTATGAAATGTACTAGAAATGGAAGAACTCCAGGAAGTGACCCCGAAGCTTGCCATAACGTAAGCGACCGTGGCCAATTACAGCCAAAGTCAGTTGACTGTGGACAATTAGACCCAAGCCGAAACATAACATATAAAAAAGAATGTTTAGAAACAAATATTTATTTTTATGATAGAATATAGTATTGTCATCAGTATGACATGAGTATACCAAGTTTGCAGTCGATACCACATTGGGAAGTGGGTTAAAATTGAGTTAAAAGATTTGAGGTACAACAACAACGACAACATCGACAACAACAACAGACAGAGTGAGTTAAACAAAAGCGTGTAAAATAACAAGAGTTACGACACTCCGTGAGGCTCCCCTGGGTAGACGAGCACGGTGAGGTTAAAAGACGCTGGACATGGACAGGAAAGGAAAATATTGAGCCTGGACTTGAACGGGTGCAGGGAGGCGACAGCGTAGACTGCTGGGGGGGCGGGTGTCTCAAACAAGACGCACACGCACGCACGCACGTGAAAACAGCACACACAGACACTGCAATAGTGCAACAACAACATGAGCAGCAGTTCCGGAAGAAATGCATTGTGGTCTTATTGCGGTGGACCGGGTTTCGTCCGAATTAATAAACTATTAAAGAGATATCCAGCTCGTTTAAAAAAGTTACCTGGCCACAAATGATAGCTCAACGAAGTGGCTTTTGTGGAAATTTATAGTAGCCAAATACTCTTCAACGCATGTTTCTAATTGTGGAGGTTAAACGATTGGAGGACCCAGAGAAAAATCCACGCAACCACGTGGAGAACATTCAAACTCGAAATATACAAGCGTCAGAGCTGGGATCGATCTCCACGACATCCTGTCGACCAGGCGACGTAGTTAACATCTCGCCACCGTCAGCACATGACTCATGAGCACAGTAGAGTCACCAATGCTCACTGCTACAAAGTGTGCCTCTGGGAACCGTAGTAGACGTAGAGTTCCCACTTTCAACCACACTTGTCCGTAAGTCATGCGAATGCCAAAACAAATCTTCGCTTGAGATGGGAGTTGCAGACCACGGCGGCAGCGGTTGGAGGATGAGGGGCGATCTCGCGGTGTTTGCTCGTGTCACGGTGTCAGGGGCAGCTGGAAGCAGACGCGTTCAGATTAGGGGCAGTGAGATGTTTACAATGGTGGGGGGGGGGGGAAGTCCTGCGGTAACCCATTGCCGGCCACGGTTTTCCCTGAAGTTTCCCGAGTGAATCGTGGCCTTAACGGTAAATTTAAATTTTGAATTAAAACTTTCGTGACTGCAGGAATTCATATTTCATAGTCTTGGTTCTTTCGGCAAAGTCACGTTGATAGAACACAAACATTTTTAAAACAAGACCGCTTGTGTTGCGATCGAAACGTCGTGGGGTTTTTGCTTTTATTATTTTCAATGCACAGTATTAAAAAAAAATGTTTTACAATTTTTATTGTGGTTTTTTGCTTTTATTATTTTAACATTTCATTGTTATTTAAAAGTTTTTCTTTTTTATTATTCGTATTATTTTTTATTCGAATTTTATATTTTTATCTTTCTATCTACGTGACTTTACCGAAAGAACCAACTTAATGGTCAATTCGTGATGATTGGCATCGTGAGCATAGCTCCAGTCGCGTGCCACGTGACTTGCCCGGTGCGTTAATTGATGATGACGAGCGGGTTCGCGTGTTCCACGTGGCGATAGCGAGGCCTTGTTTATCTAGTTATGTATTTATTTCCGTCACTTATTTGTCCAGGAGAGCCTCGCTGAATTGGATGACTCTTTGTCAGAAGGGTCCTGCCGCTACATTTGGTTTTTTATTTAAATAAAACAATTCGAGCCATTAATACATGTTTCTGTACATGTCTGGGTGGGTGAGGAAACTGGAGCACCCGGAGAAACCCCATGTGTGCGAGGGGGCAACACGCTATCCCCGTACAGATGGAAACAAATGGCAATTAGTCCACATTTTCCTATGCAGCCTTTTCGCGGTGAGCCCGGGCATGACACCCCCTCGATACCCACGGGAAGGGAGTTTCGCAATATCTGTGCGTGATCCACCAACCCTCGCCGAAGCGTAGCCACCACCACCGCCGCCTGGTGAATAGATGAGTCACGTGGTGACCCATTGACACGTGTCCCCGACGTGAGAGTAATCGTGCGTGAGTGTGTGAATGAGCACGCGTATGGGAGCGTGTTAGTAGCCCACACGTGTGCACACTCATTAACTGGCTGAAAACATTTTTAATAAATACAGGACCTCAGAGCTTGGGCAATTGTCGGTACACCGCCTGGCTCAGGGGTCGGCAACCTGTGGCTCTGGAGCCGTATGCGGCTCTTTAAAGGACTGCTTCGTGACCGTTATTTGTCAAGGAGCGTCTCGTATTTACCTGCATTGCGGCTCGCGAAATATTGAGTGGTTTTCTCTTCATTACCGAATTCGAAAATAAATGGCTCTTCTTGTTATTTGGATTTGCCGACCACTCGCCTGTGGCTGCTTGTCTGTGATTCCTCCTCGCGCCTCTGCGCCGTCCTCTGTCTCTCATCGAGTGCGAGTTGAAATCGTTAAATGCAACAACGAGCGGAGCGCCGGGCGGCTAAAACACAGCAAGTTGGCACATTATAGAGGGCACAGGCGGTGGCGTCGGCCAGTCATCTCAGGCATACGACCCATGGCACCACCTGGGTCTGCCCCGTGACCTCCTGTCAGTTGGCGTTCGACACTTCACGTGGCCTTAACGTGCACATAGCCTGGCACAAGCGCCGTGGTGATGTCACCGCCACTTAGTGGCGAATAGCGGTTGTTATTGTTGTATATATGTGCGGTAGTTTAGCGGTCAACGCGCTGCGCTATGAACCTGGCGACGTGGGTTCTATTCCCGCTCACGGTCATTACCAGTGACGATTATCTGAACCGGTCCTGAGCTTCCCTTAGGTCGACTCAGCCTCAAATGAGTACCTGGCGCGTTTTGTAAACATCGCCACTGGGGAGACAAGGGCTGTCGGGCGTGGTGTTCGCTACCCACCCTTCGTGGGCTGTGACGGCCTTCATAGATGCTCGCTAACAGCACTTGCCCCTGTTACAGGCTATGCGGGGGATCTTTGTCTTTGTAGATGCTCGTGTATATGAGTGTAGAGTGTGTCTGTGTGTATGTCTACGCGCATATGGGGAGCTGTAGTGCAGCGCTACGAACTCACCGGCGATCCGAGTTTGACTCCCGCTCACGGCCAATACCAGTGACGATTATTCGAACCGGTCCCGAGCCTCTCCTAGGTTGACTCAGCCTCAAATGAGCACCTGGTGCGGTGTGTAAATATCAGCACCGGGGATACAAAGGCGGTCGAGCGTGGTGTTGGCCACGCCGTACCGGCATCAATAGGTGCACACAACCAACACTTGCCCCAACCGTTTGTTAAAGGCTACAGGGGGGACATTTGCCTTTGTGTGTGCGTCTACATCGACGTGAATTCGTGCCCGGAGCGCAACGCAGAGCGCGCACGGGGAGCGAGCGATGAGGAGGGATGCGGTTTTGGAGGAGCCGGGGTGGAGAGGTGTGGGGGGGGAGAAAGGAGGGGGTTGACGCCGCATTGTTTACGGAGGTGGAGGGAGAGAGGGAGGGGACCTGGGAGGATCTGGGAGAGTCTCGCACATCGAGGCCCCGCACCGGAAACCCACAGCTCCCTCCCCCTGCCGCCTGCCCCCTGCCGTCGCGCGCTGCCGGCAAAGGAGCAAAACTCCAGCGAGAAGGAGCGGCGGAGACCGCGGCGTCCCGGCTGCCCCTGGCTCCCCCTGGCTCCCCCTGGCTCCACCTGGCTCCCCCCGGCTCCCCCGGCTGCCCCCGGCTCCCCACCCCCCCTGGAGCTGACTGCGCAGGGCGCCCGCTCGCCAGGTACCGAGCACTTCCAACACCGACACATCGTCAGGAACATCGCCACCATCTACCTCAATGTTCGTCTACATCGTCACTACCTCCCACCACTCGTACACCTCCACCAAGACCATCTCCTTCCGTCTACACCGCTACCATCACCTCCATCATCAACCGCTCCACCACCATCACCATCTCAAACCCAATCAATCATCACCACTACCACCTCCATCACCACCATCACCACCTCCATCACCACCATCACCTCCTTCATCATCACCTCCCCCATCACCTATTGCTCGTCTCACGTTCAGGCGATCGGGTTAAGACTTGGGGATGTGAAATCCATCCGTGCGGAGTTGTGGAGTCACTGCGCCCGTTAACGCGGTTTCCCCGTCGAAGACATTTCACCTTAAAAAAAAAAACCCTTCCGCCCGAACCGAACTCTTTATCGTAAACTTCCGTCTCTGTTCCTCCGTCAACGTCTTGTGAGCCATTACAGTTGCGGACAAGGCATCGCCACTCAGTCTGAGTTTGTGCGGCTGTACGGTTGAACTTTTTTCTCACCGTACGTAGCCAGCCGTGCTAATCGGAGTAAACGCAATAGAGTGGGTCCCAGCCTATTTGATAAACACATGGCAGGTCACCAGCATTGGTTCCGGCAAGCCTGACTCTGCTGATAAGACACTACGTGTCGAAACCGTTCCAGAGTTTTGCTTGTATTGAACCAATGCTTCTGAAATGATGTACTCCCCAGAACTCGCGTGTGGCTGATGTGATGCGTAAAACATATACGTGTTTATTTATGTTCGTGTGTGTGTGGAGGGACAGCTATGTGAAGGAGGCGTGTTACCCGCTACCCCGAGTCTTGTTGACGGAGCGTGAGATGTGTAACCCATTGGAGAGTCACGAATCCGGTCACGAATCAATTCGTGAATCGATGACAGAGAGTCGTCTCGAGCTCGCTCCTTCCCGTCGCCCCAAAGATGACTTCAATCCAGTTAGTGACGCTGCTGCTGCTGCTGGGTCGGCAGTGGTGCACAAGCACAGTCAATAAAACAAACCCAACACGCTCCGTGCCAATAACAACACCGTGGCCTTCATAGGAAATATATAATAAGTGACGTTTCGGGCAATGGTCCTTCTTCGTGAGACATAGACAAATCACGGGTAAAAATCACGTGGAAACAATACACGATTTGTTTTGTGCTACGAAGAAGGGCCTTTGTCCGAAACGTCGCCTATTATTTTTCATTTTAAAAGCACACGCACGATGGTATTGACCAGTGTGTTCAATCGACTTCGATTCTCAGACACGGCGAACATCACTGGCGAGTGATGTGAACCGGACTTTGGCCTACCCCTAGGTCGACTCAGCCTTGAATGAGTACCTGGTGCGGGGGTGTGCAACCATGGATACGCGACCACCTCGTGCGCCGTTGCAGCTTTAATAGGTGCTCGCTAACAGCACTTGCCCCCATAGTCTAAACTAAGCTACACGGAGGAATCTATGTGCACGGGAATGCGTTGGCACAGTGTGGAGCACAGGTGGTGCATCTGCCAGTCATCTCAGTCAGTCAACCCAAAACACCTGGGTCTGCTCCGTGACTTCCTGCCAGCGAGAGCCTTCAAGCCTCGAAGTGCACCTAGCCTGGCACAATCGCCGTGGCGACGTCGCCGCAACTTAGCGGCGAACGGCGTCTGTTGTACGTGCACGTGTGCGTCCGTGTGCATATGTATGTACACGTGTCCGTGTGTAAGTGTCAGCGATCCTTCCACGTGGGATCCCCTCCGGCCACCCACCCACCACTTCGCGATGTCGCAACGTCTGCATCGCTTCGCGGGGGGGGGGCGGGGGTGGAAACCCTGCAGTGAAGGGGGGGGGCATCTTGGGACGGGGGGGGGGTAGAGAGAACACGTGCAGGGGCGCGCCCGACGGTCTGTGTAAGGAGCGCAGCAATGTATGGGATGTAGACCAGCGCAGCCATGCAAGTGCAAGAGAGGTTGAGGTGGGGGGGGGCACGGTGCAGGGCGCGCGAGGTGGGGCAGTGCGCGTGGCGATCGCAGGGTGCAGCAGCAGGAAGGCTGCCGTAGGCTGCAGTATGCAGCAGGAGGGTGCAGCGGAATCGTGCAGCAGCAGCAGGATGCAGCAGGAGGGTGCATTGTGCAGCATGAGCGTGCAACAGGAGGGTGCAGCAAGAGAGTGCGCAGAAGCTGGAGAGTGCATCGTGCAGCAGGAGTAGTGGAGGAGGGTGCATTACCCAGTAGGAATGTGTAAGGGGGTGCATCAGGAGGGCGCAGGAAAGTGCAGCAGGAGCGTGCAGCAGCAGCAGGGTGCAGGGTGTCCCCACGAGCTTTGCTCTCCGCCCGTTCGCCCCAAATTCCGCTTTTGGCGAGAGGCAGGTTCCGTTTCCTGCGCCTCCCGCACGTGGTCGGGCATCTGGCCAGCTCGCCCGGGGGGGGGGGTGAGCTAGGGGGAGGCGGGTGGGAGGGCGGTGAGCTTGGGTGGGGGGCACGGGGTGAGGTGGGGGGCTCTCAGACAAACGCTAAAAAACAATAGCTTCAGCCCGCCGGCGGCGTTTGTTTGGGGTCGGGCGAAAACAACCTAAAGGTGGGACGCACCCATGCATCTCTCTCCGCCCCCCGCTACCATCCATCCTGACCCTCCCTTCACTCTCTCCTCCCTACCGCCTTTGTCTTCACCCCCCCCACCCACACGCATTGTTGCGTGATTCCGCTCCCGACCACTCACGCCACCCCCACGCACACAAAAAATTTCCCGAGTGAAATTCGCGAAGTCACTTTAGTTCTGGAGGGATGAGTTCGGCTTCGCACCCCGTTACGCGTGCAGGGGTTAGGGTGTAGGGGTACGAGTTAGGGTTTAGGGTATTGATAGGGCGAGAGGGTCTAGGGTACGGCTGGATAGTGTTAGGTGAGGAGTAGAGAGAGGGAGGGATGGGGTAAGGTTCGGGTTATGGGTAGATGTACAAATATACCAGGTAAGGGCGAATGGTTACGGTTAAGTTTAGTGGTTACGGTTAGTGGTTGTTAACACAGTTAGGTTTAGAGTTCGGGGTCGGAGTCAGTACTTGAGTTGGGTTAAGGATATGAATAAAGTTAGGGGTGAGAGTAGAGTTCGAGGTAAGGATATGAATATAGTTAGGGGTTAGGGTTCAGAGTTCGGGGTTAGGGTAGAGTTAGGGGTAAGGTTAAGGGTAGAGTTAGGGGTTGGGTTAAGGGTAGAGTTAGGGGTTGGGTTAAGGGTAGAGTTAGGGGTAAGGTTAAGGGTAGAGTTAGGGGTTGGGTTAAGGGTAGAGTTAGGGGTTGGGTTAAGGGTAGAGTTAGGGCTCAGAGTAGGGTTAGGGTATAGTTAGGGGTTGGGTTAAGGGTAGAGTTAGGGTTCAGAGTAGGGTTAGGGTAGAGTTAGCAGGAGGATCTCGGTGTAGGGTTTAAGAAGGGGTCCAATCTCTTCCCTGCCTCCCCCCCTCCCCCCTCCGCTTACCCAACTCGTGCCCCGGGGGGCACCGGAAGCGCGGCGGTGGGGGGGGTCGGGGGAGGGGGGGAGGGGTTGGTGGCTCCCGCCGCACGCGGCTGGAACCACGACCCCGGCCGGTGTAGGGGGGGGGATTGGGGGAGGGGCGACGGGCGCGTGGGGGGGGGGTAGCCGACTCCAATGCATTCAGACACGCGTCTGTGTGTGTGTAAAATGTGCGCTACAAAATACACCTAGCCTGGCACCAACGCCGCGGTGACGTCACCACCATTTGGTATGGAACAAAAAACACTCCAATTTTATGGGCGCCAGTTATCCGCAGGACTTCCCACCAGCGTGGTTGCAATTTTATCGACCACGGAAGATGATGGGCTAGGTCGCAAACACCGATTTGCATGTGAACTCGTGACTTTCCGATTCTGTCGAGCGGTGGTTGAGTGTGGAGAGCGGCGGCTCAGTGGTTAAGCGCACTGCGCCACGAACTCAGCTTACCTGAGATTCAGTCCCATCTGAAGCGGTCCTAGGACTTCCCTAAGTAAACACCAGCACCGGGGAGACAAAGGCCGCCGGGCGTGGTTCCGGCCACACCAACAACTTGACCCAACATCCTGCTCACGGCTATACGGGGGATATTTGTCTTTGTCAGTGTGTGTGTGTGTTTCAATGTGGATATCTTGACGCATGGGAATCGACTTTGCTGTGCCAACGGATTATTTCACAATTTACATTCACGTGGCTTGGAGCTCTTTGTAAACAGATGAGTAAGTGCGTTGGTGTCTGTGTGGGATGGGGAGCGGTACTGTAGTAGTTAGCGCACTGCGCTACGAACCCAACTGCACGAGTTCGATTCCCGCTCACGACCAACATTGGTGGCGATTATCTGAACCAATCCTGGACCTCAAATGAGTACCTGGTACGATGTGTAAACATCGGCCGAGCGTGGTACTGGCCGTGCTCGCTAGCAGCACTTGCCCCAAAAGTCTATTCAGGGGATCTCTATCTTTGTATGTTTGTTTGTGTGGCGTCTGCGTATATGTGTCATTGGGGAGCGGTGGCGCAGCGATTAGCGCAATGCGCTTATGAACCCGGCCGCCAGTTGTGAACCGGTGCTGGTCTTCGACATCATTACGGGGAGGAGATGAAGGCGGCCGGGTTTAGTTTCTGGCCACATCATCCACTTGGGCGTCGTTCCCTGGCCTTTATCCATGCTCGCGAAAAAGCACTTACCCCCAACAGTCTGTGGAGGCTACATGGGGGATCTTTGGCTTTGGTGTGTGTGTAAAGTACACTATACACGATACGCCTGTTATGTATGTGTGTGCTGTGGGTACTATATGTGTGTCTGTGCATGCGGGGAGCGGTAGTGCAGTGGTTAGCGCTGCACCGTGAACCCGGTGCCCTCGAGTTCGATTCCCGCTCAAAGTGACGGTGAAAATTTTAACCGGTCATGGGCCTTCCCTAGGTCGACTCAGCCTTGAATGCTGCGATGCGCAAGTATCAGCGTTGGGGAAACAAAGGCGGCCGGGCGTGGTGTTGGCCACCTGCCCCCTCGCGTGTCGTGTATATTACACACACACACGCGCATTGTGGCTGCTATGCCTTCATAAAAACCAGACGTTATCCACGTGGAGCCCCACATCACCCTCCCCCCATGGAGACCAGGTCACCGTGACCACGGGGTCAAACTAGGTCACCGTTACACGAGGTCAAAACCTGAAACGCCAGGGTCATCGTCTGCTTTGGATTATTTATTATTATTACTCGGCATGCATGGCCAAGGAAGCTTCATTGAGTCCCAAGGATTGTTTCCAGGAGGGTCCTGCCAAGTGTTTTTTTTTCGCAGTAGGGGGCGAGGTTGCCGCTGTGTGTGATCCTAATTGAGTGATTTGCGGATACATTTTTGAGCGTTGGATATTTGGCCAATGCCAAACTACATTGTGTGTGCGTGTGTTTTAAAAGCATTCTTTATTTAGCTGTTTGATCCAAAAAATGTTTTGAAAGACTGTGTTGGCAGGGATGCGTGATATGGGGTAACCGTGACCCTTGGTCAAAACCTGTGACCCCTAGGTTAGACATCGGTCAACGTGACTTCTGGATTAAACTGGGTCATCCGTGGTCCTAACCAGCCAGTGACACCTGGGTCAAAACACTTTGACCATGGTTTCTGGTTTTTAACTCGGCCACCGTGACACTGGGTTCAAAACTCCTGACCCTGGATCATCGGAAGCGGCCACCGCGGCTTCTGTTGTTGACAGGATGAGCTGTTGATGTCCTTGTCGTCGTCGTCGTGTGTTCATGCCACCCTGCTGACGCAGTGTCACATGAGTCGTAATTAATATTGACTCGAACCATGTCACCATGACGCCGTGGGTCAAATTTAGATAATAGTCACCCTCTAAACCCACGAATCCCCATGACCTCGAGCAACTGAATGTGTTCTGGGCCGCGGGGGGGAGGGGGGGCGAGGGGTGATTGCCACTGTGATTGGGTGGCATGGTTGCGGGGGGCTGATGTTATGTATTAGCTGTGTGTGCGTGTGGGGGGGCTAGCCCCACGTGTAAGAACTCTGATGCATGGGAGGGGGGAGGGGTCAGCCCCTGGGGAGGGGGGGTGGGCAAGGGGGGGGGGTAATTATTTTATTTTTCCAGGGGGGAATAAGTAGGGGGGAAGGAGGGAGGGGGGCTGGGGATGAACGGGGGGGGGGGGTAGTCACGAGCGCCGCGGTTGGAACACGGGGAGGTTACCCCCACCCACATCCCCCCCTCTGTTCGCTCCAACCCAAAATTTACCCACTCGGCCCCTTCCCCGTGGCCCCCTCCCCCCCCCGGGCCCCCCGAGGGGGGGAGGAGGCGCCGGTTTCCGGACAGACTCAGGCGGAAGCGGTGCTAATTTCAGAGCTGAACAACCCTGGCGCTCCTCTGTGTGGCGCGGTGTGGTGCGGCTTGGCCATAACATGTGGTGTGGTGTGACATACCGTGAGGTGTGGACTGACCTGTGATGCGGTGTGACCTGTAGTCTGGCGTGGTATGACATAACATATGGTGTTTGGTGTCGTAATATGTGATGTGGTGCTACATTTTACGTGGCGCGGTGTGGCCTATGCATAGTGTGAGCTTCTGCGTGACGTGGTGCGGATGGGCATGGTGTGGTGTGATGCAGTGCGGTGTCACCTACCAATTTGTGTTATGGTGTGCCAACATCATGTGGTGTGAATTCCGTTGCACAGTACGCAGTGGTTTGGCATCACGTTGTGTGGAATTGCCTTGTGGAATGGCCCTGCTTACACGGTGTGGTGTGATTTTACATGGTGTGGCCTGGCATGGCATGACGTGCTCTGGCGTCACCATGAACTTTCGTGGCATCACGCCTCGTAGTGTGTGCTCATGGGGTTCTAAAGCGTATGGTTTGGCCCGACCATGGAGTTTGTGGTACACGGGATGGCAGTGGCACGGTGTGGTCTGGCCAGGCCTGGCTTCGCGTGGTGTGTGGCCTCATCGGCGTGGTGTGGTCAAGCCTGGGGTCACGTGGGGTGGCCTTGAATGACGTGGCCAAGCCCGGGGTGGCACTGCTTGGCCTGGCCTGCGAGTGGCCTAGCGTGGTGTGGCCAGAAAAAAAACTGGCGTGGCGTGGTGTGGTGTGGTGTGACCTCAAGTAGTAGCCCAGCGTGGTGGAGTGGCGCAGGCCGTCGCATGTTGCTCACGTCCACCGACACCAGTAAACAGAAACACACAACCCATGCGCAACAATTGAATTCTGGTTCCTCATCCCACCCGTCTTTGTTGCCCCTGGTGTATTTCCTTGTTATTTTCCACTTGGCGTGGTGAGGACACTGACAGGCAATGTTCTCAAACCTCCAGCCACAACAGCTACACGCACGCACACCTCTATTAATCCACTGCTGGATGATAGAGTACCCATGTAGTGTCTGCTCTTGCTTGTAGGTTGTCTGGCCATTCTTCACTGCGGGGGGTGGGGTAGAGACACGGTCTCAGGATCGGTTCAGATATCAACTCGCCACTGATGTCAGCCGTGCCCGAGTAAACGACTCACTCCGAGTTCATATCATGGTGCGCTAACCACCCACCGCTCCACCAGGCGTCTGTGCAATAGAATGGAAATCGCAGCTGGTTTCACCATCCTACGATGCAACGGGCGAATATTTGTCGATTTCGCCGGAAACTGGTGGAGGCGAGTCACCCGGAACGTCGTGGACATGTTTGTGGATGCGGTTTGCGGCGATAACGATGATCCTTAGTCAACTGATGACGGCGACGAGTAGGATGATCACGATGAGAGTAGGACGATCCATTCTCTTTTTGTACTCGCATTGTGAATGTAGCGGCCACTCGTGGCTGACGACGTTACACGCACGGTACACACATCGGACGAGAGTGTTTCTGGATGAATCGATTCGGCGTCACTCTGCGCTGTTTGGCGGTCGTGAAGTTGATGAAAGTTGATTTCTGCAATCAACGAACTCCCCCCCCTCCCCCGGAGCTCCGCAGAACTGAGGGTCACGCCTCGCTCTTAGCTCTCATCTGGGTAAACAACGTTTCGGTCTCAAACCTGGAGCAGGGAACTCTGTGTGAGTAGGGGGCTATGGTGGGTGACTTTGGGGGCGAGGGGAGGAGGGGCGAGGGGAGGGGTGTGCACCCACCTCATGACTGACACTCGACCTGTCTTCCTGGAAAACACCCCCATCACCCCCCCCATCACCCCCATCACCCCCCCCCCCCCATCATCATCCCCATCACTGCCCCCCCCCACCTCCTCTCCCCCTAACCCAGTGCGGTTCTCCTGCCATGGGCAGGGATTTCCGGTGGGGGTGGTGAGACACGGAGAGTTTGAGAGTGTGTCTGAGTGTGTGTCTGAGAGTTTCTCTTCAGTTTGTGTGTGTGCCTGAGTTTGTATATGAGCGTTTATATTGAGTGTGTGCGTGACTGTGGGTATGTGTCTGGTCGTGTGTCTGAGTGTCCGTGAGTGTATTTGTATGAGTGTCTGTGTCTGAATGTGTGTGTTTTGTGAACGCGTGTTGGGGTGTGTGCGTCATTGAGCGGTAGTGTCGAGGTGAGCGCGCTGCGCTACGGCCATCACCAGTGACGATGATCTAAACCGGTCCTGGGCCTCCCCTAGGTCGACTGAGCCTAAAATGAGTACTTGGAGCGGCGTGTAATATTGCCACTGGAGAGACAAAGGCGTCCGGGCGTGGTTCTGGCCACGCACTCGTGTGCCGTGCCGGCCTTCAAAGGTGCTCGCTAACAGCACTTGCCCCAACAGTCTGCTGAGGCTATACGGGGGATCTTCATCTTTGAGTGATTGAGTGTGTCTGAGTGTGCTTCTGAGTGTGTCTGGATGTGTGTGTGTGGATGGAGGTGACTACGCGTCCCTGCATGAGTGTGAACCTGTGGTGTGCATGAACGTGAGAGCGAGTGCGTTCCTCAGTTCGTGAGATGGGGGAATGTGCCTGTGTGCGACTCCGTGTGGGGAGTGGTGGCGCAGAGGTTAGCGCTGCGATTTGCCCGACGAACCCGGCTACTCGAGTTCGATTCCCGCTCACGGACAACATCACCGGTGACGAATATCCGAACCGGTTTCTGGGCCTCCACTAGCTCAACTCAGCCTTAAATGAGCACCTGGTGCGGTGTGGAAACGTCGCCTTCGTTTGACGGCCCGGCCTTCATAGGTGCTCGCTAGCAGCACGTGCTCCAATCGTCGCGCCCTAGGTCGTACGGAAGGGGTCTTTGGGGGTACGAGAGCGGTGGGGAGAGTGCGGGAGAGTGTGAGAGCGTGGGTGATTGCGAGATTGTGAGATTGTGATTGGATATGAGCCTGTGAGTGAGTTGAGTGTGGGGGGAGCGTGGGTTTGCGAGTGAGATTCCGTGGGGGATGGTGAGTGAGTGTGTGTCAGTAACAGTGTGAGACTGAGTGAGTGTAGAGTGTGGTGGTGGTGGGGGGGGGTCTCTGCCCCCCACATTGACGAGTTTAGGGCAACGGGCGGGGTGGGGGGGGGGCTCGCAACGTAGACAGGGAGGAGCTGGGGGAGGGGGGCGCGGGGGGGGGGGGCGCGGGGGGGTGTGGGGTTGGGGGGTAAATAGCCGCTTTGTAGAGAAACTCCGCGGGGGGGGGGGGCGAGGTTTTTTCTCTCTGCGTGCAGTAATGGGCGGCAACGAGCCAGATGTTGGCGGGGACGAGTGTGTGTACGTGTGTACGTGTGTGTGTACGTGTGTGTGCGTGTGTGTACGTGTGTACGTGTGTGTGTGTACGTGTGTGTGTGTACGTGTGTGTGTGTGTGTACGTGTGTGTGTACGTGTGTGTGTACGTGTGTGTGTGTGTGTACGTGTGTGTGTACGTGTGTGTGTACGTGTGTGTGTGTGTGTACGTGTGTGTGTACGTGTGTGTGTACGTGTGTGTGTGTGTGTACGTGTGTGTGTGTACGTGTGTGTGTGTACGCGTGTGTGCGTGTGTATGTGTGTGTACGTGTGTGTACGTGTAAGTGTGTGTGTGTAGGTGTGTGTGTGTACATGTGTGTACGTGTGTGTGTGTGTACGTGTGTGTGTGTGTACGTGTGTGTGTGTACGTGTGTGTACGTGTGTGTGTGTACGTGTGTGTGTGTACGTGTGTGTGTGTACGTGTGTGTGTGTACGTGTGTGTGCGTGTGTACGTGTGTGTGTGTACGTATGTGTGTACGTGTGTGTGTACGTGTGTGTGTGTGTGTACGTGTGTGTGTGTACGTGTGTGTGTGTACGCGTGTGTGCGTGTGTATGTGTGTGTACGTGTGTGTACGTGTGAGTGTGTGTGTGTAGGTGTGTGTGTGTACATGTGTGTACGTGTGTGTGTGTGTACGTGTGTGTGTGTACGTGTGTGTGTGTGTACGTGTGTGTGTGTACGTGTGTGTACGTGTGTGTGTGTACGTGTGTGTGTGTACGTGTGTGTGTACGGCGGTCGGGCGTGGTGCTGGCCACCCACCCCCTCCGTGTACCGTGCCGCCCTTCTTAGGTGCTCGCTAATCGCACTTGCCCCAACAGTCTGTTAAGGCTATACGGGAGACCTTTGCCTTTGGGTAGCGGTAGTGTTGCGGTTAGCGTGCTGCGCTACGACACCGGCGAACCGAGTTTGATTCCCGCTCGCGACCACCACCACGAGTGATAATTATCGAAACCTGGTCCTGACATGAGCACCCGGTGTAATGTGTAAACATCGCCGCTGGGCAAGCAAAGGCGGCCAGGCGCGGTGGTGGTCACCCACTTGCCCCAACAGTCTGTGCATGCTCCACGGGGTGATCTCTGTCCTGTCAATGTTTGCGTGATTGTGAGCGAGCACGCGTCTTACGCCGTATACAGATGCCACGGTGGCTAGGAGGTGTTAACTCCCTCGCCTGGTATGCAGGAGGTCGTGGGTTCGATCCCGACCATGACGCCTGCTGCTGTATATTTGGAGTTTGCGTGCTCTCCCCATGGTGGCTTGGATTTTTCTACGCGTCCTCCGGTTTTTCCCTCCACATTGAGAAAGATGCGTTTGTGGTATTTTGGCTGCTTTGCATTTCTCCGTGATAAGTCACTTCGTTGAGCTATCATTTGTGGTCAGGCCGCCTCTGAAAAATAGCTGTATAGCTCAGTGGGCCTTACCTGGTAAAATAAAAAAAATAGTTGAGTAGTTAAACGTGACCGCCGGAGAAGTTTCTGCCAAATGGCAGAAACCTCTCCGGCGTTTCATCAAAGTCATTCCTTCCCGCCAAGTTTTTGGCGGAAAAAGAGCCCCGTGTGGAAACTAACGTCTCCTTCTCCACATATCCACGTGAAGAAAAAAAAATCTTACTTTTTCTTGTTGTTGTTGTTGTTGTTCTTGTACACATCCCATCACCAAAAGTCTGGACCGGTTTCGACACACCGTGGTTTCATCAGCAGTGCGGCTTGCTTCCACCAGTGTTGGTCAACTGCCATCTCAGACGTCAACTTCTCCCCCTACAATTACGAGTGGCGGTGACGCGCTCGGCCTCGCGGTGCCGCGGTCGCCGCCTGATTGCAGAGGTTCGCGGTTCGCGCCAGGCAGGCGGCCCTGACGAATACTGCCGGTGTATTATTTAGAATAAAAACTAAAAATACTTACGACTTGCCGTATTCATAGCGGACGTTAAAGGTCCTGCGACGTCTTTCGCAAGAGTAGGCCATTGTGTGCTGAGGTCAACGATCCAAATTTGGCAAATTTGAAAGAAAGAAAAAAAAAACACCTGCAAATGATACCTACTCAGTTGCGTTAACACTGGGGTCGGCAACCAAACTAACTATAAGATAAAAAAACGAATTCGGTAAAAAAAACTCTGTATTTAAAGAGCCGCAATGCACTTTGTGGTGAATACGAGACGTGGTCCTCCATAAATAACGTCACGAAGCAGCCTTTAAAGAGCCGCATGCGGCTCTGGAGCCGCAGGTCGCCGACCCCTGGGTTAACAGTATCAATTGCATCGTCTCCCCCCACCCCACAACTGGCAGACTAATGCACAGGTACAGCTGCCACTGGAGGGGGGGGGGGGTGCCATAGGCTAAACCACAAAGCGAGTATCAGAGGTCACAAACGGGTTTTGATTCCTTACCCGTACCCGGCCGCACCAGGGTCGCAAATGGGTACCCGTACCCGGCCAGGTACGGGTTCCCGTTCCCTACCCGAAATGAGTGACAAACGGTGACTCACCGGTGACTCACGGCCTACCCGTACCCGTACCCGGCTGCACCAGCGTCGCAAACGGGTACCCGTACCCGACCGGGTACCCGACTGGGTACGGGTAGCCGGGTATCGGGTAGGGTACGGGTATCGGGTACCCGGTGGCGACCTCTGGCGAGTATCCTCGAGGTTGGGGCAATTGTTGTTGGTGGTGGTGGTGCTGGTGCTGTCTGGCGGCCTTCCAGCTTGGCTGTCGTACGGCCCCATCCTCACGAGGCAGGTGGTCGGCGTGAGTCGTCACCTCGCGGATGTTCTGACCAATGCCCCAGTTGCAGACGAGACATCGTCAGTGTCTCACGCGTTCTCACCCGGTTGAACTAAACAAACCTGCACTTGAAATACCTTTGACGGGCAACTTCACGTTAACAAAGATCGCCCCTGTGTAGCCGTAACAGACTATTCTTATGTTTTTTTCGGTAAAGTCACGTAGGTAAAAAATTTAAATTAATAAAAGTAAAATTAAATAAAAATTAGATAAAAATCACGACGTTTCGGAGGCAACACAAGCTTCCGTCTTCAGACTGTTGGTGCTGTTAGCGAGCACCTATTAAGAGCGGAATGGCACACGATGGGGTGGGTGACCACCGTTACGCATTTGTCTCTCTAGTGGCGATGTTTGCACAGTGCGTCAGGTACTCATTTGAGGCTGAGTCGACCTAGGGGAAGCCCAGGACCGGTTAAAATTATTGTCAGTAGCATTGGACCGTGAGCGGGAATTTAACTGGGACCACCAGGTTCGTAGCGCCGCGTGATAGCAGCTACACTACCACTCCCCAGAACCCTAACCACAAACACAACCCCAACCACAACTCTAAGCCCAACCACAATCCTAACCACAAACATAACCCTATCTCCAAACACAATCCTAACCATAAACACAAAACCTACACACATGACACAAACTCCTGGTTTCCCTGACACGGGACCGCACACCATTATTACACATCACACCTCACCACCATCACACCATCTCCACTACTACTACAACCACCATCACCAACACCACACCACAACCCTCTCCCATCCTCACCACTACCACCGCACCACCACCAACACAACCACACACCTCTAAAACTCCCTCCACTATATCACTACACATCTCACCACCGCACACACCACGACCACCAACCACCACCCCCACATACACCTCACCACCACCAACACAACCACACACCTCTAAAACTCCCTCCACTACATCACTACACATCTCACCACCGCACACACCACGACCACCAACCACCACCCCCACATACACCTCACCACCGCCGCACATGTGCCCTGGAGGAGCCGCGTGCTTTGTTGTCGCCCCTAGGGGGGCAGGCTCCGTTTCCGCACCCTCCCCGCTCCCGCTCTGACAATGCGACCACCCCCACCGCTCCCTCCTCTCCCCTCCCCTCCCCCTCGTTCCTCGTCCACCCTCGGGCCCCCCTCCACCCCACGCCCCCCACCCCCAACCATCGCCGCGGGTCCTCGCTGAGCCCCCGACATACGGGGTTCTGGGATCCGAGCGCAGACACTCGTGACTGGCCCAGACATTCGCTCGGGTGTTCAATTAGAACCCTTCCTCGCCACCAACCAATCCACCCCTCCAGCCGTCTTTAACGTCCCTTCATTCGTGTGCTATTATGCACTCCCAGAAAGGCGTGCAGCTGATGGGATGTGTAAAGAAATCTACTTGACATTTATATTTTAACGTGAAAGCACAGATATGCGAAGAAGACGTAGTCTGCTTAATCTGTTTAAGTTTCCACAAGGGGCGATTTGAGCCGCTCTTCACCTATTACAATGAGTTCACACTCCTAGAGCGCCGTGTGGCTGATGTGATGTGTACAAAACACTTTAATTGTTTTACATGGAGGGGCATTACATACGGTATAGATATAAACGATTGCCTCGTGTCCGGGCCACCGAGGGTCACGTCAACTCAGGTCGACTCTGCCCCTGTGACCGGAACGCCTGGAGCGTGACCGCGTGGCGTGTGGCGGGGAGTGGTGGGGGGGGATACATAAACTCCGGGGGGGGGGGGGGCACGACGACACAGTGCAGTGCACGTCAAATACACTTTAAACAACAAACCCTAAACGCTGAACAGAACGAGTAGCGAGCACTGCGGTCCTGCTCGTGTCTCACAGCCTGACCCAGAGAGGCTGCGACCCCCCCCCCCCTCAATCACTCCCCGTCCCTCCAACTCGTGTAGACAAATGGGCGATATAGAACGGGTCGCTGGGGGGTGGCTGAGCCTTCGACAGGAGAGGGGAGGGGGGGGTGAGCCCCCTGAAGCTTCACCCCACCCACCACAAAAACCCTCACACTTCGGGACTGCAGACGGGGGTCTCGTTAAATCAGAATAAATACGCAGCAAAAATTCGCCCCTTTCACCCATCTGTCCCGTCGTATGAATGAATAATTTAATAAGCGCATATGTTTTAAGCATCTCATCAGCCGCATGTGTGGGAGTGCATAATTTCGGGAGCATTGGTTCAACACAAGCAGAATTTAACTCTCAAAACGGTTTGGATATTCAGTGTCTCATCAGCAGATTTTGGCCCTGACCAGATGTTGACATTGCAAGGGATCGCGACCATTGTATTGACCCGGACTTTACCGTTCGGTACGCACATTATTTGGCGATGCTGCTGCGTCGGCAGCGGCGCACAGGCGCAAATAACAGCACAAAACGACTCGACGCCTCCGTCAATAACGACGCTTTGTGGACTCAAAAGGGGGAAAAGATAGCTTCAGCTTTGAGCGACGTCTCCTACAGGACGTCGACAGAGAAGGTTTACGCTGACGGGAGTTTACGACGACGAGATAGGGCTCCTGGTTGGACCCCCGCTCTGATGGTGGCGTCAGGTCAAACACAGGGGTCAGTGCCTCGATTCTGTGTGAGCACCCGGACTTGAATGTCCCCGGCGTCGTGAGGCACGTGGTGGCTTTGGGTGGCGATGCTCTCGACGGTCTCATCGAAGCTTCCTGTGCAGCGTTGCTCCGCACGAGAGTTGTACTACGTATGTTGAACTTCTTTCACGCCGTACGTAGCCAACCGTGATAATCGGAAGTGCAGCGGCAGGACAACAAACTAAAAACAAAAAGCAGTTGTAAACAAATTCGTTTTTAATCTAGATGATGTAAAAGTACATCGCTCCAGTGGCTTCCTAATAATGGAAGTGCGTTCCAAACGGCCGCAGAAGCGCATCTGAAAGAGCGCGATGCGGTGGCCATCTTTGTGTCAATGGCCAGCCAAAAGCCACACGCTGTGAGGCCGACCAGAGTTTGCGTGATGGTTTATGCTCCTTGACGAGTTGCCGATGATGCGTTCCGCCGTTTGGTCACCATCACCGCAGTCACGTGAGTGGACTGATCTCTGGTCTTCAGCATCTGTACGAAGTAAGGTCACATTAGGTGGTCGCTCTGACCCCCCCCGCCCCGCCCCGTCTGACAGGTCGGCACACATCTCTCGTCTCCCCCCCCCGTGCAAGCTCCCCCCCCCCCACCCCCCCTGCCCGGGGCCCATCATGGAGAGCGCCATCACGCTGTGGCAGTTCCTGCTGCAGCTGCTGCTGGACCCGAGGCACGAGCAGCTCATCCGCTGGATCTCGGCGGACGGGGAGTTCAAGCTGCTGCAGGCGGAGGAGGTGGCGCGCCTGTGGGGGCTGCGCAAGAACAAGACCAACATGAACTACGACAAGCTGAGCAGGGCGCTCAGATACTACTACGACAAGGTGGGGGGGGATACGGGGACACGGTGACAGGGGGACACGGTGACAGGGGGACACGGTGACATGGGGACACGGTGACAACTGTAAACACACTGCGTGCCGTCTGCTTCACTCACAGCGAACGTTAAAGATCCCTGTGTCGTCGTTTACAAGAGTAGACCATCGTGTGCCGGCGCCGTGGTGTAATGACAACTGGGGCAGCCGTCGGGCTAGAACCACGAACGTCGGCCACAAACAGCGAATGCACTAACTCGGGCCACATGGCATCGTCCCGACCAGGCTCAACCCCCGCTTAGCTTCCCCAGATTCAGAGCCATTTGGCCATTTGGTCGTGAGTTGCTCCCTAACTCCCCACGTGTGCTCCCCCTCCCCCCTCCCCCATGCTCCGCAGAACATCATCAAAAAGGTGAATGGACAGAAGTTCGTCTACAAGTTCGTGTCATTCCCTGACATGAAGGCCGACGGCCTGCAGGGCCGTGCCGGCGGGGTCAACGGCGGGGTCAGCGGCGGCGGCGGTGACCTATCACCGAGGCCTTACGGGAGCCAGGGCCCCGAGCCAGCTTCCGGCGACTACTGCACGCTGCCGCCTGCACCATTCATCAAGGCCGAGCCGCGCAGCCCCACGCCCGCCCAGCAACGGCAGCTGCTCGACGAAGACGATGACGACGACGGTGAAGAGGAGGAGATGGGTGCAGAGGACGAGGACGATGATGAAGACGTGGACCGCGATGAGGAGGAGGACGACGACGATGAGGAGGAGGAGATGTCTTTGCTGTCGTCGGCAATGGCGTACCGCGTGGGCCCGCTGGGCCGGGCCCTGGCCGGAGGCCTCCACCCGGCGCTGGCGCTCTACGCTCTCAAGAGATCCGGGGGGACCCTGCGCGCGGTCAAGAGCGAGGGGTTCGACGGCCCCTGCAGGACGGTGGTCTCCCAGCAGCAGCACCACCACGACCACCAGCACCACCACCACCACCAGCAGCAGTGGCACCAGCAGCGGCAGCAGCAGCAGCGACGGCCGGAAGCTCCCGATGACGATGAGCAACCGCTAAACCTGAAGGTGGAGAGGGGTCCCGTGCCGCCGCATGGCGGTGGCAGCGGTGGCGCCGCCTCCGCGGGGGTCATCGTGTCGCCAGCGGCATCCGGGGGCCGCGCCAAGGCCCGACCGCTAGGCCTCGAGCTTGGGCTGCACGCTCAGCTGCTGCTGCATGCGCAGGGCGGGGACGCGGGCCCCCCACACAGCCCCTCGCTGCAGCCCCTGCTGTGCGGGGCCCTTGCGCAGGGCTTCTACGGCCCCAACGTGAGTGGAGGGGCCCTGGGCCCCAATACACCCTCCTAACCTCGCCTGACCTCGCCCGACCCGCGTGACCTCTCCTGATCTCTGCTCGTTACATAAAATGCACCGATGCATCTCGACCCCACGTCGTCTCGTCCTACCCCTCCTAGTCCCTGCTGACCCCCCTTGAACCCTGCTGACACTTTCTGACTCCTGCTGTTCTCTGTCTGCTCGTGACCCCACCTGACTTCTCCTGAGCCCTCTTGACCCCCTCTGACTTCTGATCTCACCTGACCCTACGGCGCCTCATTTGACGATCCCAATGCCGGTGGCTTCCTTGACCCTCTCTTTATCCCCTTTCTGGCCCCGTCCATTTCCCTCTGACCCCACTTGACCCCTCATGGTCCCTGCTGATCCCCGCTTAATCTTTCTCGACCCCCCTCTCCTGATCCAGCATAAATCGCTTGCTGGCGTGGGGCCCGCGCGTGCTAGCGCACGTCTCAGAAGCAAGGGTTGTGGATCACAAAGATATCTGTGAAATACACAAAGCTATGAGATGCCCAGTAAACATACAAACGTTGGGCCAACGTCAGTTGACATTGGACCAACGTTAGCCCAACGTCAAACAACGTCCAACCTACGATGATCCAACGTCCCACCAACGTTCAACCAACGTTGGCCCACATTTAACCAACGTTGCTCAACTTTAGCCCAACGTCAAACAACGGCCCAAAACGTTGCATGCAAGTGAGCATCAGAGGGCAATGCAGCAAAAGTGCCTGTTGTACTGCACTGCTGTGCTCCCCACCTTCCCTAACCTACACTGACCAGCGTGAAGTATGGTCAAGTCAAATAACCCTGGTGGAGAGGGGGAGGCTTTAATCTTTATTGGTGACCCTCAGCTAAAATAGACTGATGCACCTTAACCCTGCCTGTGGAAATTCCACGTTTTCATGACGGCGGAGGGGGGGGGCGTTTAGTGTCCGTCCGTACGTATGACGGCGACCTCTGTTCGGATCCAACAAAGTGGTAGTGGTTTTAGCGGCGGCGGAGGGATGATGGTTTTGTGGATGCGTGTCCCTCAGACCCCGGTGCTGCTCACGCCAAGTCCGCTGCTGCCCTCGCTGCACTTCTGGAGCACGCTGAGCCCCCTGCCCCCACGCAGCCCCGGGGGGCGGCTCACGGGCTCACACCTCGCCTTCCAGGTGGGTCACGTCACCATCTCCGCCAACATCGTCGTCTCCACCACCATCGCCATCTCCATCACCATCGCCATCTCCACCACCATCGCCATCTCCACCACCATCGCCATCTCCACCACCATCGCCATCTCCACCACCATGGCCATCTCCACCACCATTGCCATCTCCACCACCATGGCCATCTCCACCACCATCGCCATCTCCACCACCATCGCCATCTCCACTACCATGGCCATCTCCACCACCATCGCCATCTCCACCACCATGGCCATCTCCACCACCATCGCCATCTCCACCACCATCGCCATCTACAACCCCATGGCCATCTCCACCACCATCGCCATCTCCACCACCATGGCCATCTCCACCACCATCGCCATCTCCACCACCATCGCCATCTCCACCACCAGGGCCATCTCCACCACCATGGTCATCTCCACCACCATCGCCATCTCCACCACCATCGCCATCTCCACCACCATCGCCATCTCCACCACCAGGGCCATCTCCACCACCATCGCCATCTCCACCACCATCGCCATCTCCACCACCATCGCCATCTCCACCACCATCGCCATCTCCACCACCATCGCCATCTCCACCACCATCGCCATCTCCACCACCATCGCCATCTCCACCACCATCGCCATCTCCACCACCATGGCCATCTCCACCACCATCGCCATCTCCACCACCATCGCCATCTCCACCACCATCGCCATCTCCACCACCATGGTCATCTCCACCACCATGGCCATCTCCACCACCATGGCCATCTCCACCACCATGGTCATCTCCACCACCATGGTCATCTCCACCACCATCGCCATCTCCACCACCATGGTCATCTCCACCACCATCGCCATCTCCACCACCATCGCCATCTCCACCACCATCGCCATCTCCACCACCATCGCCATCTCCACCACCATCGCCATCTCCACCACCATCTCCACCACCATGGTCATCTCCACCACCATGGCCATCTCCACCACCATGGTCATCTCCACCACCATGGTCATCTCCACCACCATCGCCATCTCCACCACGATCGCCATCTCCACCACCATGGTCATCTCCACCACCATGTCCATCTCCACCACCATGGTCATCTCCACCACCATCGCCATCTCCACCACCATCGCCATCTCCACCACCATGGTCATCTCCACCACCATCGCCATCTCCACCACCATGGTCATCTCCACCACCATGGCCATCTCCACCACCATGGTCATCTCCACCACCATCGCCATCTCCACCACCATCGCCATCTCCATCACCATCGCCATCTCCACCACCATCGCCATCTCCACCACCATGGCCATCTCCACCACCATCGCCATCTCCACCACCATGGCCATCTCTACCACCATCGCCATCTCCACCACCATCGCCATCTCCACCACCATGGCCATCTCCACCACCATGGCCATCTCCACCACCATCGCCATCTCCACCACCATGGCCATCTCCACCACCATCGCCATCTCCACCACCATCGCCATCTCCACTACCATGGCCATCTCCACCACCATCGCCATCTCCACCACCATGGCCATCTCCACCACCATCGCCATCTCCACCACCATCGCCATCTCCAACCCCATGGCCATCTCCACCACCATCGCCATCTCCACCACCATGGCCATCTCCACCACCATCGCCATCTCCACCACCATCGCCATCTCCACCACCAGGGCCATCTCCACCACCATGGTCATCTCCACCACCATCGCCATCTCCACCACCATCGCCATCTCCACCACCATCGCCATCTCCACCACCAGGGCCATCTCCACCACCATCGCCATCTCCACCACCATCGCCATCTCCACCACCATCGCCATCTCCACCACCATCGCCATCTCCACCACCATCGCCATCTCCACCACCATCGCCATCTCCACCACCATCGCCATCTCCACCACCATCGCCATCTCCACCACCATGGCCATCTTCACCACCATCGCCATCTCCACCACCATCGCCATCTCCACCACCATCGCCATCTCCACCACCATGGTCATCTCCACCACCATGGCCATCTCCACCACCATGGCCATCTCCACCACCATGGTCATCTCCACCACCATGGTCATCTCCACCACCATCGCCATCTCCACCACCATGGTCATCTCCACCACCATCGCCATCTCCACCACCATCGCCATCTCCACCACCATCGCCATCTCCACCACCATCGCCATCTCCACCACCATCGCCATCTCCACCACCATCTCCACCACCATGGTCATCTCCACCACCATGGCCATCTCCACCACCATGGTCATCTCCACCACCATGGTCATCTCCACCACCATCGCCATCTCCACCACGATCGCCATCTCCACCACCATGGTCATCTCCACCACCATGTCCATCTCCACCACCATGGTCATCTCCACCACCATCGCCATTTCCACCACCATCGCCATCTCCACCACCATGGTCATCTCCACCACCATCGCCATCTCCACCACCATGGTCATCTCCACCACCATGGCCATCTCCACCACCATGGTCATCTCCACCACCATCGCCATCTCCACCACCATCGCCATCTCCATCACCATCGCCATCTCCACCACCATCGCCATCTCCACCACCATGGCCATCTCCACCACCATCGCCATCTCCACCACCATGGCCATCTCTACCACCATCGCCATCTCCACCACCATCGCCATCTCCACCACCATGGCCATCTCCACCACCATGGCCATCTCCACCACCATCGCCATCTCCACCACCATGGCCATCTCCACCACCATCGCCATCTCCACCACCATCGCCATCTCCACCACCATCGCCATCTCCACCACCATGGCCATCTCCACCACCATCGCCATCTCCACCACCATGGCCATCTCCACCACCATGGCCATCTCCACCACCATCGCCATCTCCACCACCATCGCCATCTCCACCACCATCGCCATCTCCACCACCATGGCCATCTCCACCACCATCGCCATCTCCACCACCATGGCCATCTCTACCACCATCGCCATCTCCACCACCATCTCCACCACCATCGCCATCTCCACCACCATCGCCATCTCCACCACCATCGCCATCTCCACCACCATCGCCATCTCCACCACCATCGCCATCTCCACCACCATGGCCATCTCCACCACCATCGCCATCTCCATCACCATCGCCATCTCCATCACCATCGCCATCTTCACCACCATCGTCATCTCCATCACCATCGCCATCTCCACCACCATCGTCATCTCCATCACCATCGCCATCTCCACCACCATCGCCATCTCCACCACCATCGCCATCTCCACCACCATCGCCATCTCCACCACCATCGTCATCTCCATCACCATCGCCATCTCCACCACCATCGTCATCTCCATCACCATCGCCATCTCCACCACCATCGCCATCTCCACCACCATCGCCATCTCCACCACCATCGCCATCTCCACCACCATCTCCACCACCATCGTCATCTCCACCACCATCGCCATCTCCACCACCATCGCCATCTCCACCACCATCGCCATCTCCACCACCATCGCCATCTCTACCACCATCGCCATCTCCACCACCATCGCCATCTCCACCACCATCGCCATCTCCACCACCATCGCCATCTCCACCACCATCGCCATCTCCACCACCATCGCCATCTCCACCACCATCGCCATCTCCACCACCATCGCCATCTCCACCACCATCGCCATCTCCACCACCATCGCCATCTCCACCACCATCGCCATCTCCACCACCATCGCCATCTCCATCACCATCGCCATCTTCACCACCATCGTCATCTCCATCACCATCGCCATCTCCATCACCATCGCCATCTCCACCACCATCGTCATCTCCATCACCATCGCCATCTCCACCACCATCGCCATCTCCACCACCTTCGCCATCTCCACCACCATCGCCATCTCCACCACCATCGTCATCTCCATCACCATCGCCATCTCCACCACCATCGTCATCTCCACCACCATCGCCATCTCCACCACCATCGCCATCTCCACCACCATCGCCATCTCCACCACCATCGCCATCTCCACCACCATCGCCATCTCCACCACCATCGCCATCTCCACCACCATCGCCATCTCCATCACCATGGTCATCTCCACCACCATGGTCATCTCCACCACCATGGCCATCTCCACCACCATGGCCATCTCTACCACCAGGTCATCTCCACCACCATCGCCATCTCCACCACCATGGCCATCTCTACCACCAGGTCATCTCCACCACCATGGTCATCTCCACCACCATGGCCATCTCTACCACCAGGTCATCTCCACCACCAGGTCATCTCCACCACCATGGTCATCTCCACCACCATGGTCATCTCCACCACCATGGCCATCTCCACCACCATGGTCATCTCCACCACCATCGCCATCTCCACCGCCATGGTCATCTCCACCACCATGGTCATCTCCACCACCATGGTCATCTCCACCACCATCGCCATCTCCACCACCATCGCCATCTCCACCGCCATGGTCATCTCCACCACCATGGTCATCTCCACCACCATGGTCATCTCTACCACCAGGTCATCTCCACCACCAGGTCATCTCCACCACCATGGTCATCTCCACCACCATGGTCATCTCCACCACCATGGCCATCTCCACCACCATGGTCATCTCCACCACCATCGCCATCTCTACCACCAGGTCATCTCCACCACCATCGCCATCTCCACCACCATCGCCATCTCCATCACCATGGCCATCTCCACCACCATGGCCATCTCTACCACCAGGCCATCTCTACCACCAGGTCATCTCCACCACCATCGCCATCTCCACCACCATGGCCATCTCTACCACCATCGCCATCACCACCGCCATGGCCATCTCCACCACCATGGCCATCTCTACCACCAGGTCATCTCCACCACCATCGCCATCTCCACCGCCATGGTCATCTCCATCACCATGGCCATCTCCACCACCATCGCCATCTCTACCACCAGGCCATCTCTACCACCAGGTCATCTCCACCACCATCGCCATCTCCACCACCATGGCCATCTCTACCACCAGGTCATCTCCACCACCATCGCCATCTCCACCGCCATGGCCATCTCCACCACCATGGCCATCTCTACCACCAGGTCATCTCCACCACCATCGCCATCTCCACCGCCATGGTCATCTCCACCACCATGGTCATCTCCACCACCATGGTCATCTCTACCACCAGGTCATCTCCACCACCAGGTCATCTCCACCGCCATGGTCATCTCCAGCACCATGGTCATCTCCACCACCATGGCCATCTCCACCACCATGGTCATCTCCACCACCATCGCCATCTCCACCACCATCGCCATCTCCATCACCATGGCCATCTCCACCACCATCGCCATCTCCACCACCATCGCCATCTCCACCACCATCGCCATCTCCACCACCATCGCCATCTCCATCACCATGGCCATCTCCATCACCATGGCCATCTCCACCACCATCGCCATCTCCACCACCATGGTCATCTCCATCACCATCGCCATCTCCACCACCATCGCCATCTCCATCACCATTGCCATCTCCACCACCATCGCCATCTCCATCACCATGGCCATCTCCACCACCATCGCCATCTCCACCACCATCGCCATCTCCACCACCATGGTCATCTCCATCACCATCGCCATCTCCACCACCATCGCCATCTCCACCACCATCGCCATCTCCACCACCATCGCCATCTCCATCACCATCGCCATCTCCACCACCATCGCCATCTCCACCACCATCGCCATCTCCACCACCATCGCCATCTCCACCACCAGGGTCATCTCCACCACCATCGCCATCTCCACCACCATCGCCATCTCCACCACCATCGCCATCTCCACCACCATCGCCATCTCCACCACCATCGCCATCTCCATCACCATCGCCATCTCTACCACCATGGTCATCTCCACCACCATCGTCATCTGTACCACCATCGTCTATACTTTATTGTATTTGCTTTATTTGCTTTTGACACTTGTGGTGAATGAGACTCCATCCCAAACGAGACTCCATCCTGATGTCCTGAGTGCTCACTGGGTTAAGCAAAACCCCACTTGAAAACCTGCTCTCACATCGTTCACCATTGCAACTGGTAGGCCCAGTGAATCTATCATCACAGTTACGTGCTGAGTATCGTTTACTCGCAGTCCTGTGGTAACGTTACGCTATGCGTCTCTCTCCTCCCCCTCCCTCCCTCCCTCCCTCCTCCTGCCCCCCCTCCCCCCAATTCCTCCCCACCTCGCCCCCACCCGCAGTTCCCTCTCCCGGGCGCTGCCTCCCTGCTCGGCCTCCCCATGCCAGGAGTCGACGGGGGCCCGGGCTCCCTGCAGCTGGCTCACGGCTCCCAAAAAGTGTGACTGAGCCGCACCTGGCCACACCTGGACAGGGCGTGGAGGAGGGGAATGGGGAACGAGGGAGGGGGGCTCCGCGGAGGGCAAGGAATTGAGGGGGGCACGACATCAGCCCCCTTCCTCACCACCCCGTTTGTTTGGAGGGACAGGGTGGGGGGGAGGAGACCCCCCTCCCCCCAACGGCGCTTGATTTTGGGTGAATTGCACTCCCCCTCGCTGTCTCCCGTCAGCACCCCACTGCCTCGTCCCACCCCAGACACGCACATTCTACCCCCCACACCACCACCTCATTGGTCTTTGCCACCTCAATAAGAAAGGGGGGGCGGGTGGTGAGGAGGGGGAGGTGACAATGGGGTGCTCGATTTCCCCACCCCCAACCCCCAAATTGGCCCGGACTGTAGTTTCCCTCTACGCACGAACAACTGTCTAAATGTGGGTCGGAGAATGATGATGGTGGTGGTGCTGATGGTGCTGCTTGTGATGATGCTGATGATGATTTGGCCGACGACGTTGCTCGGTGCTAAGTGGGACTCGCTCTCTCGTCTCATCATTCTCGGAGTCTTCGTCTTACGCTCATGTGACTTGCGCAAATGCAGCTCAGAACAACATTCTTATGAAACGAAAAGAAGAATCATAATAATGATGGATTTTGGAATCGAATCACGAACCGAAATCGAATTTGAATACGTGGCAATCAATCGCATCGCTGGGGTGGGGGACAGTGGTGAATTGTATTACTTCCCTGTGATTAGACCAATGACCCCACTACTGCATTTGGGGGCATTTGAGGGGGGGGTGTAGTTGGGGGGCAGCTAAGGGCAGCTCCAGAGCAGTCATGGCCCAAATGTTCCATATTTGGCTGTCTCGTGGCAAGTTCTGTCAGCACACACACACAGACACATGGCCCAGCCACTTGTTGCAGAGGTTTGCGGTTTGAATCCGGCAGGCCACCCTGACTAATACTAAGGATGTATTAACCATGACAATACCACGCGCCGTCTGCTTCACAGTGGACACTAAAGATTCCGTGACGTCATTCACAAGAGTAGGCCATTGTGTGACGGTGTCGCGGTTAAAATTTTAAACAAATGACACCGCCGAGTTACTCAATTTGAATCTACGTCGCCAATCATCGTTGCCTACAGCGAATATCTGGCAAGACCCTCCGTGAGAGTCAGAGAGGCTTTCTTGGGTTAACCAAGTGGAATCGTAGAATTTTTATGTATATTAAACTATATATATTAAAAAACAATTTTTAAATTTAACCAGGTAAGGCCCACTGAGTTACATATCTCCTTTTTCAGAAGCGACTTGGCATCAAATGATAGCTATACGAAGTGGTTTATCGCGTGGATATTTATAGCAGCCAAAATCCGGAGGCCCTGGAGAAAAATCCACACGACCACAGGGAGAACAAGCAAACTCCAAATATACAGGCATCAGGGTCGGGATCGAACCCACGACCTCCTGTATACCACGTGGGGTATTAATCAGAGGTGTGGACTCGAGTCATGTGACTTGGACTCGAGTCAGACTCGAGTCATGAATTTGATGACTTGCGACTCGACTTGGACTTGCATAACAATGACTTTGTCCCACCTATGAGATGTGGACTCGAGTCATGTGACTTGGACTCGAGTCAGACTCGAGTCATGAATTTGATGACTTGCGACTCGACTTGGACTTGCATAACAATGACTTTGTCCCACCTCTGGTATTAATATATTGAGGCAGAGTAGAGGTATCTAGGCAGCTGTAGGGCCCAGCTGTACCACGAAAAATACAATGAGACCTTTATCATCATTAGCATCATCATCAACAACAGCAGCAGCAATGTTATTGTTATATACAAGTGAATATTTTATATGCAGTACTAAAACTTGTTTTTTTTACAATGTAAATATATACAATCTCGACTCTTTTGTATTCGACAATGTTTATACGAATATTTTTGTACAGGAATATCTCTGAATTTAAAGTTGATTGTGCGTGTGTTGTTAACAGGGGAGTTGCTCGGCAGCGTTGATGACGTCGTCACTCCCGTTGTTGTTGATGTTGTTGCGAGTCGGAGATGACCAGGTTCCGTAGTAGTTGTTGGATACAATGAGGAACCCCCCCCCCCACAACTCAAACTCGAGCTGCCACCCACTCCTCCCCCCTCCCCCACCTCGTCTACAGCGGCCACGTGGAAGTCAGTCGCTCACTTCACAATCAAATCAATTTGTCAATCACGAATCGTGCCGAATATCTAAAGCCATGGGGAGGGGGGGGGGAAACTGTTTATCCACCGGAGGAGAACAAAATAAATCGAATAGATTTTTGTGTTAATGTCAAAATCTCGGAAGAATCCGCACACCCGTTGGGGAAACAAAACCGTCGCCGCTTTGCGCCCGAAAATCGGCGGGAGAAAAAAGAAAATGTTTCCGTTCAACAAAAAAAATCCCCACCAAATGCGTCGCTTTACGACTAAAATCGGTGGAAAATCCTCGCGCTCCCACCGCCACCACGGGCAGCGCGGGGTGACGCGGGCGGGGGGAGGTCGTCGCTCCCTCTCTTCACCTGGGTTTGGAGTCGAACTTTGACGGTGCGTGCGGGGGGGGGTGGAGGGGGAGAGGGGCGGGAGGGCGAGGGCTGCTGGGCAGACCCTGCACGGGTGTGCGCGTGCGCGCGGGTGTGTTTATGTGTGAGTGTGTTTGTAAACGTGGACGTAGTAGTAGTAGTGAGAGGTGGGGGTCTACCATCAGCCACACTAAAATCAAGCACCTGCCTGGATATTTTGTATCATCCAATAGGATACTCAGCCCCCTCAACACCCAATGAGTGATTGGGGCAGTTGTGGAAAGACTGGAGACGTTTTCCGACCTGGGTAATGATCAACTCCGGTTTGGCAGCAGAGGTCTCACTCCGAATGCTGTTTGGAAGCTACGTGGTCTGTCGCTCCACACGAAGCTCCGGGCTTTCTCGGCCACAGCCATGCCCTCCCTTCTCTTTGCTTCTGGAACATGGAACCCCTCTAATGGAAACATCTGCGCCGGTTTGAAACTTTGAGGCTGACCTGCCTGCGATCCATCGTGGGTTTAACCAGGCTGCATTATGTGAGGAGCTCACAAATCTTTAAAAGATCTGGACACATTCCCATCAGTGAGTTTCTCAGACGGTCAAGGCTGCGTTGGCTGAGTCATGTAGCCCACATGCCCAGCCACTCATACCCAAGCAGCTTCTGTTTGGCCAGATAAGAGGTGGCTGAAGAGGCACGACACGGGCTAGAGAAGAAATAGACTGATGCGGTACGGGGGGATGAGGGAACCGAGTGAAGGATGCTACTGGGTAGTTGGATGGAGGCAGTCGCCCTCCAACAATAACGGAGGGCAGAGGAGCGACCCCTACAACGAGCGGAACGCCGTGTGGATAAAATACAGCAAGTTGGCACAGTAGGGGGCACAGTCATCTCAATCAACCGATGACACTTGGGTCTGTCCCGTGACCTGTCTGCGAGCCTTCGACACTTCATGTGGCCCCGAACCCGGCAACGCCAGTGACGATTATCTAAACCGGTCCCCGGCCTCCCCTAGATCGGCTCAACTGAGTACCTGGTGCAGTGTGTAAACATCGCCACTAGGGAGACAAAGACGGTCTGGCGTGGTGCTGGCCACCAACCCCCTCGGCCTTCATAAGTGCTTGCTAAAAGTACTTGTCCCGACAGTTTGTTAAGGCTATACGGGATAACTTTGTCTTTGTGCAGGGTGTATATTCAGGTGCGTGAGTTGGTGCAGGTGCGCGAGTGTGTGCAAGTGTGTGCGAATGTGTGAGTGTGTCCAAGTGTGTGCAAGTGTGTGCGAGTGTGTGCAAGTGTGTGAGTGTGTGCAAGTGTGTGAGTGTGTGCAAGTGTGTGCAAGTGTGTGAGTGTGTGCAAGTGTGTGAGTGTGTGCAAGTGTGCGAGTGTGTGCAAGTGTGTGCAAGTGTGTGAGTGTGTGCAAGTGTGTGAGTGTGTGCAAGTGTGTGCAAGTGTGTGCAAGTGTGTGCAAGTGTGTGCAAGTGTGTGAGTGTGTGCAAGTGTGTGAGTGTGTGCAAGTGTGTGCAAGTGTGTGCAAGTGTGTGAGTGTGTGCAAGTGTGTGAGTGTGTGCAAGTGTGTGCAGGAGTGTGGGAAGCAGTAGTGTAGCGGTTAGCGCGCTGTGCTACGAACCCGGTGACCCGAATTCGATTCCCGCTCATGGCCAACAGCAGTGACGATTATCTGAACTGGTCTTGCGTATCCCTTAGGTCTACTCAGCCTCAAATAATCACCTGGTGCAGTGTGTAAAGATCGCCACTGGGGAGACAAAGGCGGCCGGGCGTGGTGCTGGCCACCCACCCCCTCGTGTGCCGTGCCGGCTTTAATTGGTGCTCGCTAACAACACTTGCCCCAACAGCATGTGTAGGCTATTATGGGCGATCTTTGTCATTGTGCGTGTCAGTGTGTGTGTATGTTAACCTTACAGTATTTCTCGCACACGTGGTATCGTGTTCATTGCTGTGTTCTCGTTCTTGCTACGTGTGTTGTAATTAACGTCGCATCGTGAAGGTGCGAAACCTGTCCTCGTCTTTGCAGAAGACGGAATGATGAATCAATGATGGAATAAATCATGAATTTGATTATTAAAAAAACCCTCAAACTCCGATTCCTTCATTCGTCATTTGTTTACCATCACACGTGTCACAGGAACTGGCGGTGATGATGAAATTTAAGATGATGGTGTTATAGTGATGATGATAGTGGTGATGACGCTCTCGGTGATGATCGTTTTCTCTCATTTCTATTTGCTTCATTATTATACTTGAATTAGGTTTTATGGTGTTTTCTTTTATAGTCTAGGTGACCCAGGTCGCTTGAATTTTCGCCTGGTTAAATAAAATCAACTTGAACTCGCTCACTCGCTCAACCATCCATCCAGCCACTTTTGTATTTCCCGCGCAAGGCAATATGTTCAGGAGGTAAATGCCAACCAATGTGGAGGTCTGCTCGCCACGAGAGGGCTTCAGGAGAGAGAGAGTTCATGTAACTTCGCTACACTTTGTTGACACGTCGCCCGTCTCGGTGTGCAAACTGCTGCACAAAATTGCTGCACTTCAGTTGGCGGTCGACGTCCCCACCCCCCGTGACAATTGGATCAAACAAATCACTGGAGACGCCATCGGTGTACGGTGGCGAGAGAGCGGTTCATGCGAATGTCGTCGCAAGAGGTCACCCGTTTGGCGCAGCGGTCCTTCGTTGACTCTGCGTGATGAATGAATGAATGATATTTTCTCAGTCGAAGGAGCGTGGTTTACGATGTGGTCCAGAGTTAGGGTTACATGGTCACAATCGGACTTCTGCGACTTGGCTTTCATTTTCCAGAGACACTGGGCTATTGGGAAGAGGAGAGCCGAAATCCCGCAAGATTGCATTGTCCTGCTCGCCTTTTGGCGTTCTCTGGTCTGGCTGCATTGGTGAGACTTGGCCACACTGAAGGCTGTCTCTGGTACAGAGGCCAATCCATTTACAAGCCAATGCGAGTATATGATCAGATCATGTTTGTTAGTATGTTCACCACAGGTACTGCGCGTGGGTTATTGCAAAAGGTTTCTATTTGGTGTTTGAACATCTTAAACACTGTTGTATTGCCAGAAAAGGGTACAGCCTATTGTGATATTTTCACAAGATTGGAGTGATGTTGAGAGGAGGGCGGATTGATGACCTCACGGGACATTGTCAGCAGTGAGGAGATAGGGGGAGGGGGTGATTGCGTCACGCGACACTGGTAAGTTGGAGCAGAGGGGTGATGACGTCACGCTAGATTGAGACGCGTTGGTGAGGATGGGGGGAGGGGGTGACGTCCCGAGCCATTGGGGGTGGTGAAGGAGTGGGATGATGACGTCACGCGACATGGGTCAGGTGAACGACAGGGGGTGATGACGTCAAGAGACGCGGGGGTGGTGAGGAGAGGTGGCTGGTTGACGTCACGCGACATTGGTGAGGTGTAGGAGACGGAGTGGTGATACAAACGTACACATTCGCCATCCGCGGGTTCACGCTCGTGTTATTATTATTCCAGGTATTTTTCGTGACGATGACGATGATGGTGGTGGTGGTGGTGACGGCACTGGTGAAGATGACGAATCCTATTCCGATAGGAAAGTCTCCGCGCCCACGTGCGCCCTTTGAGAGCGCGTCACGCCACGGCACCGGGAGCTGTTGTTGAGGTTTCCTGGCGAAACCCAGGGTTTATTTTCAGCTGTACACCCCGAACCCCTATTCGCCAGACCTCTCCTCTGGCCACCACGTGGTGGTTGTTTTCGAAGAGAGGCGACCCCCAGTGTGGGGGGTGGGGTGGGGGCAACGAGATCCCCAGAGTCCCCACTTTGCATCATCATCATCGACGCCTCCTACCTGTTCAACTCGTTTGCCCCAAGGAGCTCCCGCCCGCATCTCCGTCTCGCTCACTCGCTACTCGGAGGCAATGCTCTCGCTTGACGCGGGTCACCGCAGCGCCATTCACACAAAGCCTCGCAGAGCTTTACAGAAAGTAGTAACCAGATCCCTTAGCTCAGTCTTACTCGCTCATTTTTCAGAGGGTGGGGGGGGGTTGACGGCATGATGGGTCGTCTTCACATTTGGGTTATTGTCGGGGGCCGCACGTAGCCCGCGGGCCTCGCAATGATGAACAACACCGCCCTAGCCTAACCCCTAAACAAGTAACACTGAATAAAAGCCTTAGGGGCCGTCCATAAATGACGTCACGCACCTTGGGGGGGGGGGGGGGTCAGACATTTGTGACGATGTGACGAGGGGGGGGGGGTTTGAGAAATGTGACGTCACATCAAAATGCGCAACTTTAAATAAATATAAACAACACGTTCTACTTAATTGAATATACTTTTTAATAAATGTTTTCTCCTACAACATCAGAGTGCAGCGACACATTTAATACGCACTACAATGACAATAGTTGAAAGCGATTTGAAGCACGTTTTATTTTTGGGGGGGGCAGAGCTTTGTGACGTCATATTTGAGGGGGTGTCTAACTTTTTGTGACGCCGTGTGACGAGTGGGGGGGGGGGTCAAAAATCGTCAAAAATCGCGTGACGTCATTTATGGACGGCCCCTTAACCACAGCTATCGGCCACTTGGTAAAACACCGTGGCCTGCGCTCCTTCAACGAGAGGAGGAGGAACAGCAAAGTGACTCGAACCCTCTCCCCTGCAGCACACCCTCGTCGTGGCTAGCATCGACCTCCTGCCATGCGCAAGGATAGGTTCCATAAAACCCCTTAAAAATTAAAACTCTCGTACAAACGAAAAAGGATAAACAATGTAAAAGGCACGTTACCTACACAGACGGGCGGGACGCCGAGTGAAATCAGATCTGTTTTAAGGCGAGACCTGCGAGACTCAGCCGACTGTGTCCCCTGATGTTCTGGGGAAGAGCGCTCGTCCACGGACGAGGAGGAGGAGGTCTGGGCCAGGATGTCCCAAACTCCACCCCTCACGACTCACCCCCCTAGCACATCAGACGATCTCCTTCCGCACTCACTAATTTGCTCATCCCCATTCAAAGACAATAACAATTAACTCGTCCCACGCCGTACGCGCCCTATGATTGTTAACCACGTCCCACGTGGCGCGCTACGCGATTCACGCTGTCTGCATCACGTAGAACAGGTGTACACAAACGCGCGCACACTGAGATCTCGATCGTAATATGAATATGCTAGAATATAGCGGACAGCGTTAATTTCTTGACTTGTCACGTGGGACGTGTTTAACAATCATCCGGCGCGTGCAGCGTGGAACGGGTTAGGCAGGGCCGGGTAGGGGTCGACGACCAAAACAACAAGAGATTTTTTTTCGAAGTCGGTAAAAAAAACAATATTTTAAGAGGCGCAATGCAAGTGGTCCTTAATAAATAACGTCACGAAACAGTCCTTAATTATCCGCCCATAGTAAAATGGACTTCCATGGTGAACTGGACTTCCATGGTAAATTGGACTTCCATGGTAAAACTGGACCTTCACGGTGAACTGGACATCTATGGTGAACTGGACCTCCACGGTGAACTGGACATCTATGGTGAACTGGACTTTCATGGTGAACTGGACTTCCATGGTGAACTGGACTTCCATGGTAAACTGGACTTTCATGGTTAACTGGACTTTCATGGTAAACTGGACTTCCATGGTGAACTGGTCTTTCATGGTAAACTGGACCTCCACGGTGAACTGGACTTCCATGGTGAACTGGACTTCCATGATGAACTGGCATTTAAATGGTGACCTGGACATATATGGTCAGGGGTTTACAACCAAAATAACAGGAACTGCCTTTTTTTCGAATTTTTTTCGAAACTGCAGTCCTTAAAGAGCCGCACTGCAGTCCTTAAAGAGCCGCAGGTTGCCGACCCCGGGGTTCGGGTTGTGCGGCACTGAATCAGGGTTAAGGCCACGTTAGTGGTTGCGCTTAACATGGACCCTGGCGCAAAAAATGAAACGCCCCCCTCACCGTCTCACCCACCCTATTTTACACCCCCCCCCCCCATTCGCAGCCGGGCCACTGGTACCCGTACGAGCCCCCCGCATGCACAACCCGCGATTGCTGTAGACACGCCGTTCGACCAGACCCAGGTGCACGATATGCAGTGGCTGCTGACAGCGCGAGTTTGGTGTCGAATTGAATTACGCGAATATATATGTACCGTGATATCCCCAAACAGCGCGTAATGCTGTAACAGTCTGCATCAGCAGCAGGCCATGCTTTCCCACCTGATGACGGACGCTTGTGTTGCGCCCGAAACGTCGTGATTTATTTTATTTTTATATCTACATGACTTTACCGAAAGAACCAAAGAGTGTGGATTCCTGCAGTCACGAAAGCTTCAAATCAAGAATTCTGGAACATTTACAGCTGGAGCTGTCTGGGGCTGATCTCCGGAAAAAAGTTTGTTATCCCTGTCGCAATCCCCGGGTGATCTGCTGGGGGTTGGTAAGGGAGTGCTCCGTATGGGAGCACACCCTTACCAGGAGCCCTGAGCCCTAGCATTTGAGTTGTGTCCGGGTGCGCTGGCTGGGAGGTAGACGGGAGCGAGTGGAGGGACCAGCGAAGATGAATCGTCCCCAGGTTCGTACTCTCGCCTGCGATTCACGGTGGCTGGCTCTGTGTAATGTCGTGGTTAGCGCACTGCGAAACAAACCCGGCTGTCCGAGTTCGATTCCCGCTCACGGCCAACACCGGTCCTGGGCCTCCTCTAGGTCGACTCAGCCTCAAACGAGTACCTGGTGCGGTGTGTAAACATCGCCACTCGGGAGAAAAGGCCGGGAGGGCGTGGAGTTGGTCACACCATCCCCCTCGTATGTATGTTGAACTTCTTTCGCACCGTACGTAGCCAACCGTGCTAATCGGAGGTGCGAGGGAAGGACAACAAACTGAACATGAATTTCAGTTTTCTTATGTCGTGCTGGTCGTGCCGGCCTTGAGGTGCTCGCTAACAGCAGTTGCCCTCAGTCTGTTGAAGGCTATACGGGGGATCTTTGTCTTTGTTTGTTTGTGTGGGAGGGGGGGGTGTTTGGGGTCCTGCCCGTGTGGCAGGAAGAGCTGGAAGTCTCCTGAATTCAGGCGGAGCGGATCTGGCCCGGAACACGGAAAGCGGCACAATGGCAGCCGCAGGAAGCGGAGTCCTCGGAACACGAGGGGGGGGGGGGGCGACTGGGGAGGGGGGGGAGGCGACTGGGGAGGGTTGTTGGGGGGAACTGTCTGGCCCGGTGATTTCTCCATCCGCTGTGGCTGGCTGCCGTGGTGGGTGTCTGTCTGGTTGTAATAGTGGTTGGCTAAATGGTTGGATGGGTGGTTGGGTGGCTAGATGCCTAGGTATATAGATGGATGGGTAGCTGGGTGGCTGGGTGGATGGCTGGCTGCGTGGGTGGCTGGTTGGTTGGCTGGGTGAGTGAGTGGCTGGGTGGTTGCCTGGCGCTGGTGGATAGATGGATGGCTGGGTGGCTGGCTGGATGGCTGGTTGGATGGGTAATTGGGTGGCTCGATGCCTGGGTAGATGGATTGGTAGCTGAGTGGCTGGGTGAATGGCTGCGTGAGTGGCTGGCTGGGTGCCTGGCTGGCTGGGTGGCTGGATGTCTAAGACCTCGATTCAACGAGACAGCCGTGGAAAATAGGTACCAGTCGACTGTAGTTGGCTTACCAGGTGTGAGTGGCTGGCCAGCGTGCTGGGTGCGTGCTCGGTTGAGTCCTGGCTGCCGTGGGGATGGAGTTGGTGCCAGGGGGGTGCAGGGAGAGGGGGACGAGGGAGGGAGGGAGCCACGCAAGCGAGGAGATGTGCCTCTGTGTACGGAAGCGCCGTCAGCCCGCGCCCTTCTCCGTCCCAACAATGACGGGAAGGGGAGGGGGTGGGGGCGGGGGGCAGCGGGGGTGGGGGGCTCCCCCCCCCCCGGCGCGGGCGATTCCCGTAAGAAGCCGAGCGGGGTGTGGGGGGCGCCCCTCGGGCTCAGCTCACGGCGGTTCTAATCTCCAGTTCGCTTATCTCTGCGCCGCGTGTCACCGCTACGAGCCACAGAGAGAGAGAGAGACACGCACACTGGAATAAAGACAAAGCATCACCTCCATATAGCCTTTTCGGGCTTTTGTGGCAAGTGTTGTCAGCGACTACCCTATGACGGCCGGACACACACGCGCGCACAGACTTATGGGCCACACCAGATGTCGTCCCAGCTACCCATTCAGGCGTTTGCCGCTTGTTGCAGAGGTTCGCGGTTTGAATCCGTCTGGCCGCCCTGGTTAACACTGCGTGGTTCATTATCTCTAGAAAACTGCGCGCCGTCTTGCTTCACTCACAGTGGACGTTAACGCTCATTCCGTGACGTCCTGCGGAAGAGCAGGCCATTGTGTGCCTGCCTCATGGTCGATATTTGCCATGTTAGATTTTTTTTTACACGTCACGCAAATTGCTCAATTTGTGAAACATTGCAAATACGTCGACCTCCGATTGCGATAATTTGTCAGGACCCTCTTGAAAAAGAATATTGAGACTCCTGCAGGGTAAACGAGCGGAATAATGCATTCCTAATTACAAACACACGGCATACAACGACCGCTTTCAAACTCGATTTATCGGTGCCCAAAAGTCATAAATCGGTAACCAATTACAGCATGCATTTAAGTAATTAATGAACAGTACAGAGATTAAAACCTACACCGATTGCCAGGGCCGTCCGTAGAGGGGGGATGCAGGGACCGTGCAAATTCCACTGTGGCCCCCCCACGTTTTCAAACTAAACCGTGGGGTCGAAGTGCGCCCCCCCCCCCAAAGCATGGGGCCCAGGGCGAACGCCCGGATACGCCTTACCCTAGGGACGGCTCTGCGAATTGCTCCCTTTGTTGTTTTGTCGGTGTTTACTACGATTCATATATTTTTTGTATGTTCATTGCAATAGACACATCAATATGTGTGCGGAACGTTAATCGGTTTTAACCAATTTTCATGCGGTTGTGTAAAAACAAGTTACGATTTCGACAACCATCGAAATTAAAGCAGTGTGTGGGTTTGGCCGTATGTATGGGTATGTTTTTCTGTGTGTTTGGTCGTGTGTGTGTGCCATGCGTGTGTGTGTGTTTGTTTTGCCGTGTGTGTATGTGTGTATTTGGCCGTGTGTGTGTATGTGCCATGCGTGTGTGTGTTTTGCCGTGCGTGTGTATGAGTGCGCAATGTGGGTGGATCTGCGAGTACTCAGGATAAAAAGTTTGGCGTGCATGTGTACGCGTGTGTGTGTACGCGTGTGTGTGTGAGTGTGTACGCCCGTGTGTGTACGTGTGTGTGTGTACGTGTGTGTGTGCGTGTGTGTGCGTGCGTGTGTGCGTGTGTGTACGCGTGTGTGTGTGCGTGTGTGTGCGTGTGTGTGTGTACGCGTGTGTGTGCGTGTGTGTACGCGAGCGTGTGTACGCGTGTGTGTACGTGCGTGTGTGTACGCGCGTGTGTGTACGCGTGTGTGTGCGTGTGTATGTGTGTGTGCGTGTGTGTGTGCGTGTGTGTGTGTGTACGCGTGTGTGTGTGAGTGTGTGCGTGTGTATGTGTGTGTGCGTGTGTGTGCGTGTGTGTACGCGAGCGTGTGTACGCGTGTGTGTACGTGCGTGTGTGTACGCGCGTGTGTGTACGCGTGTGTGTGCGTGTGTATGTGTGTGTGTGCGTGTGTATGTGTGTGTGCGTGTGTATGTGTGTGTGCGTGTGTGTACGCGTGTGTGTGCGTGTGTATGTGTGTGTGCGTGTGTGTGTGTGTGCGTGTGTGTGTGGGGAGCGTTGTTGTAGCAGTTTGCGCGCTGCGCTACGAACCCGACGACCCGAGTTCGATTCCCGCTCACGGCCATCATCGGTGGCGAATATCTCAACCGACTCAGCCTCGAATGAGTACCTGCAGTGTGCAAACATCGCCACCGGGGAGACAAAGACGGCTGGGCGTGGTACTGGCCAACCCACCCACTCGTGTATGGTCCCGGCCTTCATAGGTTATCGCTCACAGCACTTGTCCCTGCAGTGTGCTAAGGCTAAACGCAACCAGAGTTCAATTCCCGCTCACGGCCAACATCGTTGGAGAGATATCGACTCGACCTTAAAACGAGTACAGCACCTAAAACCGAGTGTCGGTGGGTACATATCAGCACTAGGGGAGACAAAGGCGGCCCGGGCGTTGGGACTGACCGTGGCACCCGCTCGCGAGCGGCCCTTTAATAGGTGCCCGCAAACAGCACTGGCCCCAGCAGACGACGTCGGGGGGCTCTGGGGGGCTCTGGGGGGGGGCGTCTTTGTCTTTGTGGCTGCACAAGCCGATAACTGTCGGCGCCACGCTTCCCCGGGGAGGGGTCCACACGCGGCTCCAGGAAGGAGCGACGGAAGGATCTGGTGTGGTGCGGGTCCGTGTAGAGGGCAGCCCTGCTCTGTGTGTGGTTAGAGAAGGGCAGCCCTGCTGTGTGTGTGGTTAGAGAAGGGCAGGTCTGCTGTGTGTGTGGTTAGAGAAGGGCAGGTCTGCTGTGTGTGTGCGGTTAGAGAAGGGCAGGTCTGCTGTGTGTGTGGTTAGAGAGAAGGGCATGTCTGGTGTGTGTGTGGTTAGAGAGAAGGGCAGGTCTGCTGTGTGTGTGTGGTTAGAGAAGGGCAGGGCTGGTGTGTGTGTGGTTAGAGAAGGGCAGGTCTGGTGTGTGTGTGGTTAGAGAGAAGGGCATGTCTGGTGTGTGTGTGGTTAGAGAGAAGGGCAGGGCTGGTGTGTGTGTGGTTAGAGAAGGGCAGGTCTGCTGTATGTGTGGTTAGAGAGAAGGGCATGTCTGGTGTGTGTGTGGTTAGAGAGAAGGGCAGGGCTGGTCTGTGTGTGGTTAGAGAGAAGGGCAGGTCTGGTGTGTGTGTGGTTAGAGAGAAGGGCAGGTCTGGTGTGTGTGTGGTTAGAGAGAAGGGCAGGTCTGGTGTGCGTGTGGTTAGAGAAGGGCAGGGCTGCTGTGTGTGTGTGTGGTTAGAGAAGGGCAGGTCTGGTGTGTGTGTGGTTAGAGAAGGGCAGGTCTGCTGTGTGTGTGGTTAGAGAGAAGGGCATGTCTGGTGTGTGTGTGGTTAGAGAGAAGGGCAGGGCTGGTGTGTGTGTGGTTAGAGAAGGGCAGGTCTGGTGTGCGTGTGGTTAGAGAGAAGGGCAGGGCTGGTGTGTGTGTGGTTAGAGAGAAGGGCAGGGCTGGTGTGTGTGTGGTTAGAGAGAATTGCAGGGCTGGTGTGCGTGTGGTTAGAGAGAAGGGCAGGTCTGCTGTGCGTGTGGTTAGAGAAGGGCAGGTCTGCTGTGTGTGTGGTTAGAGAGAAGGACATGTCTGGTGTGTGTGTGGTTAGAGAGAAGGGCAGGGCTGGTGTGTGTGTGGTTAGAGAAGGGCAGGGCTGGTGTGCGTGTGGTTAGAGAGAAGGGCAGGGCTGGTGTGCGTGTGGTTAGAGAGAAGGGCAGGTCTGCTGTGTGTGTGTGGTTAGAGAAGGGCAGGTCTGGTGTGTGTGTGGTTAGAGAAGGGCAGGTCTGGTGTGTGTGTGGTTAGAGAAGGGCAGGTCTGCTGTGCGTGTGGTTAGAGAGAAGGACATGTCTGGTGTGTGTGTGGTTAGAGAGAAGGGCAGGGCTGGTGTGTGTGTGGTTAGAGAAGGGCAGGGCTGGTGTGCGTGTGGTTAGAGAGAAGGGCAGGGCTGGTGTGCGTGTGGTTAGAGAGAAGGGCAGGTCTGCTGTGTGTGTGTGGTTAGAGAAGGGCAGGTCTGGTGTGTGTGTGGTTAGAGAAGGGCAGGTCTGGTGTGTGTGTGGTTAGAGAAGGGCAGGTCTGCTGTGCGTGTGGTTAGAGAGAAGGACATGTCTGGTGTGTGTGTGGTTAGAGAGAAGGGCAGGGCTGGTGTGTGTGTGGTTAGAGAAGGGCGGGGCTGGTGTGCGTGTGGTTAGAGAGAAGGGCAGGTCTGCTGTGTGTGTGGTTAGAGAAGGGCAGGTCTGGTGTGCGTGTGGTTAGAGAGAATGGCAGGTCTGGTGTGTGTGTGGTTAGAGAAGGGCAGGTCTGGTGTGCGTGTGGTTAGAGAAGGGCAGGTCTGGTGTGTGTGTGGTTAGAGAAGGACAGGTCTGGTGTGTGTGTGTGGTTAGAGAGAAGGGCAGGTCTGGTGTGTGTGTGGTTAGAGAAGGGCAGGTCTGCTGTGTGTGTGGTTAGAGAGAAGGGCAGGTCTGGTGTGTGTGTGTGGTTAGAGAGAAGGGCAGGTCTGCTGTGTGTGTGGTTAGAGAAGGGCAGGTCTGGTGTGTGTGTGGTTAGAGAAGGACAGGTCTGGTGTGTGTGTGTGGTTAGAGAGAAGGGCAGGTCTGGTGTGTGTGTGGTTAGAGAAGGGCAGGGCTGGTGTGTGTGTGGTTAGAGAAGGGCAGGGCTGGTGTGTGTGTGTGGTTAGAGAGAAGGGCAGGTCTGCTGTGTGTGTGGTTAGAGAAGGACAGGTCTGGTGTGTGTGTGGTTAGAGAGAAGGGCAGGTCTGGTGTGTATGTGTGGTTAGAGAGAAGGGCAGGTCTGCTGTGTGTGTGGTTAGAGAGAAGGGCAGGGCTGGTGTGTGTGTGGTTAGAGAAGGGCAGGGCTGGTGTGTGTGTGTGGTTAGCGAGAAGACGTTGTGAACAATTCGTGTGAAGTTGACCCCTTCCTTTTGGCGTGAGGTCGGATAATTAAAATTATCTGTTCCGATGATCACTCTCAACAACAGTTGGCCCGTTGCCGAGGAATCAAACTCAGGTCGCCGGGTTGGTGGTGCAGTGCGCCTAACCACTGCGACCAATTCTGAAGATCCTTAGACTGACTCAAGCTTCGTGAAGGAGGGATCATTTAACGCGTTAAAGTAATGGATGATGCCCGCTATAATTCTATGGGTAACGTTTCAGAACGTGAACGTCTTGGACTGTACCGTCCTCTAGCGGACACAGGCCAGGCTTACTACGGTACTCTCTTCTTGTCGAGCCTCTCTAGTGCTGTGAAGAAGGGCCATTGCCCGAAACGTCGCCTATTTTATACTTTTCCTTTCAAGGCCACACCGTGTTACTGACGAAGCGTTGAGGTTTTTATTAGTATTATTTGTGCATCTGCACCGCTCCCAACGTAGCAGCAGCATCACCGAATAATTCGTTCATGTAAACGATCATGTTTATAGGGCACTCGTAGATAAGGAAACCTCGGTCTTAGCAATAAGCTACTGAGTGTTTCCGTATTGCTAAATACCTCACACCTGTATGGTGCTGTTCCTGCACCGTAGCATCGGGGGGCGTCAGGATGTTGAGCCCCCTCCCCCCCCCGTGACATTTCAGCACCCCCTTCTAACTTATCATAGTAAAGTCAAGGGGTTGGGCAGAGTTTGTTTAACATTGAATGCGTCGTGCCTCCCATGTTGTTGTATCAACACATTCGGAGCTATAACACCGTGTGGCCTTTAAAGGAAAGAAGACAGGCGACGTTTCAGGCAATGGGCCTTCTTCATAACAAATCAATAGAGAGCCCAAAAAGGTGGTAAAGTGGATAAGAGTTAGACACTGCACTTTATACACCACGGGGTCTGATGGGAATGGCATTTTAACAAAACAATTTGGGTCACGCTCCTGGGTTGTGTAGTTTTGAACCTGGCACCCACACGTAGGTATGTATCACGGTGCAATCTTAGTCCGGTTTGAATGATCAACGTTGGAATTATGGACGAGAGTAAAATGCAGACGTATGGGAAAGTTCCGCCAGGGCTCACACGATAAGTCGAGTAACTCGGAAATATCATGGAAACTCCACTTTTTATATTTACAAACGAAATCAACTCGAGTTGCTTTTTCTTTCTCACAGTTGCTGAACTGAGGGCCAAAGATACCCCCCACAAAAAAACTGCCAAACAGCTGGTAACAAACTGCACAATTGGAAGGTGCAACGCCTTTTGGCGTCCGCTGGTCTAACACCGTTGTGAGACTAGGCTCAAAAGAAAGCTGTCTCTAGTGTGGACCAATCCGTTTCAAAGAGTACCTTTTTTGTTTGCATTCTGACCACAAGTATCGTGGTTAATGCAGACATGATTCCTTGTAAAAGGTTTCAGTTTGGTGTTTTAACATCTTAACACCTGTTTTGTTGCCAGAAAAAAAGGGGAAACCCTATTCTCGTAACAGATAAGAGTTGATAACGTTTCTTGAATGACCAAGGATAATATTATTATTAAGAGCTTGAGGGTGGATGGAGGGAGAGACGATGGGAAGGAATTCAAACGTGGAGCAGTGCTAACGAAAAAGCAGAAAGAGAAGTGTGTGTATGTTGAACTTCTTTCACACCGTACGTAGCCAACCGTGCTCATCGCAGGTGTGGGGGAAGGTCAACAAACTAAAGACAAAAAGAAGTTCAAAATATGTGAGTGTTCAATTTAGATATGTAAAAGTGCATAGCTCTGACCTGCAGTGTGGTAGTTGAGTGGTTGGGTCGGTGAGTGTCTGAGTAATTGAATGGATGAGTGATTGAGTGGCTAAGAGAGAGAGAGAGAGTATGGGTGGGTGTGTGTGTGAATAATTGAGTGTGTGTGTGATTGAGTGGGTTAGAGTGATTGAGTGGTTGATTATGATGTTGTGACCTGTAGTGTGGTGGTTGAACAACGTGTGGTGGATTAGACGAAACAGCAGAGGTGTGGACTCGAGTCATGTGACTTGGACTCGAGTCAGACTCGAGTCATGAATTTGATGACTTGCGACTCGACTTGGACTTGCATAACAATGACTTTGTCCCACCTATGAGATGTGGACTCGAGTCATGTGACTTGGACTCGAGTCAGACTCGAGTCATGAATTTGATGACTTGCGACTCGACTTGGACTTGCATAACAATGACTTTGTCCCACCTCTGCGAAACAGTCAGTATGTTATACCGAGTCCTCAAAAGTAACCATGGCAGTAGCAATATTTGAGTCGTAATAATGACCATAGAGTAATAATAATTTCATTTGGAGCTTTCGTGACTGCAGGAATTACTCTTTGGTTCTTTCGGTAAAGTCACGTATAAAGATAAAGTAATAAATAAAATACCAGTATTTAATTTATTATTTTATCTTTATACGTGACTTTAATAATAAATTAAATACTGGTATTTTTTTCATGAAATACTGGTATTTAATTTATTATTTTATCTTTATACGTGACTTTAATAATAAATTAAATAATGGTATTTTTTCTAAATTAAATACTGGTATTTAATTTATTATTTTATCTTTATACGTGACTTTAATAATAAATTAAATACTGGTATTTTTTTCATGAAATACTGGTATTTTATTTATTATTTTATCTTTATACGTGACTTTAATAATAAATTAAATAATGGTATTTTTTATAAATTAAATACTGGTCTTTAATTTATTATTTTATCTTTATACGCGACTTTAATAATAAATTAAATACTGGTATTTTTTCAAATTAAATACCGGTATTTAATTTATTATTTTATCTTTATACGTGACTTTACCGAAAGAACCAAAGAGCAATAATAATGCCAATGTCTCTCGCCCAGTATCACGGCGAGCCATTTCCCCAGCGCGTGCGTGCGAGACGGGGGTGCTCATTGCGTCTGTGAGGAATCCGGTTGACTCAAGTGCAGCTAGAGAGTTACCTATGGAAACAAATGTTACTTAATTCTGAATTGGCTTTCAAGTGGTGTTTGCAGAGGTTTCGCAGTGAGGGAGTGTTATTCCGCCACCTTGTGGTAGCTCCTAGAACTGTGCATAACCTTCAATCCCAGGGGCGATGATTTCAAATGTAAAAATCCCCCTACACCCAATAAGGGGGTCGATAAAATAGGTACTACGCGTCTTTGTGTGGTCGCCACGGGGGCAATTGCCTCGTCCCGCCAAAGGTCCACGCAGCATCTGAACAATAATCGCCGATGCTAAATGCCTCTCGACCATCTGGAGAGCAAAAACCGCACCAACGCTGACACTTTGTGAACCGCAGCATTGGGTTACCAATACTGTTGGCTTCCAATATATTGTAGAGCCTTTGTTCGAACATGTACCCCATGGAACGTTAAACATGGAACGTTGGGGCAACGTTGGCACTTTGAGATGCGCTTCTGCGGCCGTCTGCAATGCTCTTCCTTTCGATATTAGGAAGCAACAGGAGCGATGCACTTTAAAATCATCCAGATCGAAACCTAATTTCTTTAGAACAATTTTTTCTGTTTAGTTTGTTGTCTTTCCTCCGCACATCCGATTAGCGCGGTTGAATACGTACGGTGTGAAAGAAGTTCAACATACACACAGGTCTCTCTTGAAAAATAGTCCTTGGACTCAGTGTGCCTTTCCTGGGTACATAACAATTATACTGGTAGGAACGAAGTGAACCAGCCTACAATAGATTATATCGTCCGTCCGTCCGTCCGATGTCCGATTAGGTGTAGCAACATCGCCCCCTACTGCAAACACTTGGCAGGACCCTACAAACACCTTTAGACTCAGTGAGGCTTTCCTGGCTAAACAAGTTTAACATTCCCTTATAATTCCCTGAGATAGTTTTTAATTATTAATTAAAACATTTAAATAAAAAAATAACTCACAGCGGCCTAAAGCTAGGCCTAAAGCCTATAACTAGGCCTCAAACTCTCCCTTCGTATCGTACCCTCGCCATTTCATTTTATTATAGCCATTCATATGTTCGTTCTTACCAGCCCACCCCGCAGGGACCTGTTATTGACAGGAATAACCACCACCTTCTCCATCATCGTCACCAATCACCACCATTGCTACGATCGCATAATTGGGACTGCCAATCCACTTCTGGATGACGGTCTTACAGCATCCATTAGCGGTCATGTATGTGAGTTAGTTTACCACATTTCACCTTACTCGTCACTGCATCGTTGTTGACGGCGGGGACCCATCTACAAAAAGTAGTTACAATGGATTAATCTCCACTGCCCGCTGCTGCCCACAAGCGAATTACCACGTAACCGATAGAAGCAGCTATTTATCTCCACGGTTTTCATGTGGGGGGGGGGGGTGTCACTCATCCCAAAGTTGTGTCCAGGCTCGGACCTGCTTGGTTTTTGAAACTCTGACGAAGATGAGGCCATCACGATCCACCCGAGGGAGTGGTTGTACCGTCAATTCATAAGACTAAATAAGGCTGTCTCTGGTGTAGGCCAATCAGTTTCAAAAACAATGCCACGTTTTTTGGTTTGGCCATGTTTGTTTGTTGGAGTACGGAGTTAGACTGATGGCCTTAATCTAAGTCGTCTTGTGGTTGTTGTTGTTGTTTGACTTGCATCCCACTGGAATTTTTGAACACAGCGTTGGTGTACGGCGCTTTTTCTGGAATATTTTGCTGTCTTTTCCTGGATTTTCTGTTGGCACATAGTTACATAGTCACTTTAAGATGTTTCATATTTTTTTGTTGCGATTGCACCCGATTCAAGAGCCGAATGGCTCACAGGGCTATACCTAATACATAAAACTGAAAAACTCAAACTGAATGTATTATATCAGAGCATGTTTGTTTGCATGTTCACTGTATGTGGCCAATGCAGCACTTGATTCTTTGTAAAATGTTTCTATTTGGTGTTTGAACATCTTAAACGCAACTCCTGGTTTAGTTCCAGAAAGGGTAAAACCTCATTTTTTCCATAGACTCTTCGGATGTAAACATGTGTTATCTTGTGCATTTTTAATTTGTGTTTTCTCTCTTGGATTATGCAATTAACAACACACGACTTGTTTGAATGCCTGTCAAACCATACAGTTTACCCCGTATTATTGTACAGGGAATTTTAGTGTTTCAGGTCCATACGACGCACAGCCGTTTCAATTTTGGTTTGTCTGTTTACGTTTCTCCCTTGTGATGTGACTTTGTAGGATGAACGTTGAGATGTATAAGGGCATGGGGCAGGGGCGGTTTCTTCATTAGGGCGATTGGGCGACGCACCACCAATGTCATTCAACCACAGAGTCACGCTAGCCGTCACTGTGCCTCTGGATATAGTCCAATCAGCGTCATGCTACGTTCTGTGGAGTACCGCCTCTTTTTGGGCGATTTCCCTCCAGCTGAGAATCGCCCAGAGTGGCCCCATAGACTTACATTCAAAGATGTTTTTTTTCGAACGGGGGCGCTGCAATGCATTCTCTATGGCTTCCGGGAGGGCTCGCCCTAACGTGCTTACGTCATCATACGTGCTTACGTCATCATACGTAAGCACGTTTCATCCAACAATATAATTTGTCGCCACCTAGTGGAATCTTTAATAAAAGAAACTTGAGTGGTTTGTTTTAATAGTGAGTATAGAAACAAACAAGATGTATTGTAAGAGTCACTTTATTTTTCATTAATATTAAAGAAGTGAAGTTGCCTTTACAATGCTTAAGCTGTTAATTTATCCATTGCATGGGTGGACCTTATCCTTATCAATCATCCAGACATTTGCCCCCCCTGAGAGATTTTGCAGGAGCCGCCACTGGCATGGGGTGACCAATAAGGTCTTATTTGGTCTCTAATAAGGTAGAGGCACTGATAATGGGTTGACAGGTATGTAGTGGTGAGTGTAGTAGTGGTGATTGTCTATTTGATTGCGTTTCTCCCTTGTGATGTGACTTTGTAGGATGAGCATCGAGCTGTATAAGGGCACAGGGTTACCAATACGATCTGAATTGATCTGTAATAAGGTAGGCACTGATAATTATAAGGGGTTGACGGGCAATTGTTTGCATGCAAGTCCCCGGATTGTAAGAATCGCAAATCCCCCTCTGCTATTGAAAGCAACAGGTGCGTCTTATAATCCAGTACGAGACCAGATATGAAAGGAAAAACATTGTATTAGGGGCCGTCCATAAATGACGTCACGCGATTTTGGACGATTTTTGACCCCCCCCCCTTCGTCACACGGCGTCACAAAAAGTAACACCCCCCCCCCTCAAATATGACGTCACAAAGCTCTGCCCCCCCCCCTCCCCCAATAAAAAATGCTTCAAACTATTGTTATTGTAGTGCGTATTTAATGTGGCGCTGCACTCTGATGTTGTAGGAGACAACATTTATTAAAAAGTATATTTAATTAAGTAGAACGTGTTGTCTATATTTATTTAAAGTTGCGCATTTGGATGTGACGTCACATTTCTCACCCCCCCCCCTCAGGTGCGTGACGTCATTTATGGACGGCCCCTTAGCACGGGCACGTGCTTAGGGGGGGGTGCCTCTTAAAACAAGAGAATTGGGCAATAAAGTAAAAAAACAAAGTTTATTTAGTGACGGGAAATATTTTAATGTATTTTGTGAAGTCCACAGCAAAGAGCGATTCATCCATTCACGGCCACATCCAATACTTATCTCGCGGTTAAAACGATAATCGTGAACATATTTAGCATTTTCAATTCAGAGAGTTGGTAAATTAAATGTTGTATTAAACACCAACTACGCACTCAACATATTCAAACCGTGCATCAAGAGAATAAAACAATAATCGAATACGGAATCGATTCGTTAATTTAAATCGCTTAGGGGAATCGGATCGAGGGCGAATCGTTAGCCCAGCCCGCCGGCTCTCGTTGCCGCCATTTCCCGTGACCCCTAAGAATCGCGCGGGCCTCGTGGGAACCAATCACAAGCCACGTTACTGCCGCCGCGGACCCAACCAGCCAATCAGCGGCTCTTCACATTTCCCAGTGCCGAAAAGCTGCGCCCTCGTCGGTTCCCGCCCTTTCGACCACAGCGACGCTATTGGCCGATCCTGCGCACATGATCCGCGAGCCCCGCCCATCCGCGCTGCGAATTCCAAACCCGGGGTCGTCGCGCGCAACGGGTCGCGACCTCCGACCTCTGACTCAAGGCTCCCGCTCGGTCCAGGACCCCGTGCGCTGCAGGTACCGGTGGCCCTCGGGGAGGGGTCCGCGGGGTCCGCGAGGGGCTCCACCGGGGCCCGAGGATCGCGCGGGCAGCAGGGAGCGCCTCGCGTCTCTCTGGGCCCCACCGCGGGCGGGGCGTGCGGGAAATGGCGCTGCCGCCTGGGCGAGGCCTAGTACGGGCCGCGGACCCTGCCCTCTCGCCTAGGCAGAGTGGCCGCGATCAGGATGGGAGGGGGGGGAGGCGGATGGGAGGGGGGGGGAGGCGGATAGGGGTCCTCCCGAGCTGGGGTCTTGGCTATTCTCTTCACCCATGCGTTCCACTTCGTTCTCCCTGCCCGTCTCCGGTTGCTTCGAATGGGGTTTTCTCCCCGCAGCGCAGAACGAGGCGTGGGCGGGGCGCTGGGCGAGGGCCGCGCGACCCCGGCGTGGTTTCAACTCGACCCTTTTACCTTTGCCATCGCCATCATCACCCCGCGCCGTGCATCGCGCCTGACGTCGCCCGCCCGCCCTCCCCCCCTCATCGCGCCTGTCCGCTCTCGTTCGCTCGCTGTGCATGTTGTATATGCTCTTGAATGGATGCATTCATAAAAAGAAAAGCGGATTGGGTTAAGCGATAGCTCTCGCAGCTCAGGAGGCATCCGAACAGGGCGGGGTTATGATCAGGGAGATTAGGAAGTGAAGGAGACTCGTTGCGCTGTGGGCGATGGTTTGTGCTGACCCGCCCCTCGCCCCGGGTCGGCGCGGCCTGGCACCCAGACCCCGTCTCCTCCGCCACGGCGCCGTCCTTAGAGTAGAGCGGTGACCGATTCTCCGCCCGCCACTCACAAGCGGGGAACGTGCGGTAGCGTGTTTGGTTCGGAGGAGGAGTAAGAGAGCTCGAGGCGCTGTGGTCATCGCTCCTTTGGCTCTGCGGACGATGAAGGCGTCAATTCGGGGTCCCGTGCTCGGCTCGGCGCGACCCGACCCCAGGCTCCGCGCGGTCCCCGCAGCCCCTGGACTCCGTGCACGGACCTGGCCGACCCAAGCACCCAACTGTGCGGGGTTTATTCGTACACGGCCCGTTACAGTCGTGTAATGTGTGCGAAACCGTGTCTGTGTTTTACATGCATGTGTATCAGAGTGCAGAGCGATGGCTGGGTTAATTAGCGCACTGCGATATGAACCCAGCGCCCTGAGTTTGACTTCCGGGCACGGCTAACGTCAGTGGCGAGTGGTGTCTGAAACGATTCTGCGTGGTGAAGTGGATTTTTTAATAAAATAAAAGGATGTAAATTATGATTACATGGTTAAATGATTGCGTAGTGTTTAGTGATAGAATAATTGTTATAAGTGCTACGTAAATTTAAAAAATATATAGGTGCTGCAAGCTCGTTAGGTTTTTGTTAAATTCCATGTTGCATTCTTGAGATGGAGTTCTATTTAGAGGCTGTTTAAATCCGAATTGTACGTAGCTTCAAGTGTGTGGTAACGTTAGTGTTTTGCAATTAAATGGGATTTCACGGCCCACGTGTTTATTGTTTGTTTTAAGCCGTTATTGTTTTAAAACAAATTGGTTGACCGCTTCTATTTCATACCTAATTAACTTAATTATTTTTAATGATAGCAGGTCCCAGCGAAATGCCCCCTGGCTCTTGTAGAAGGAGATTTGCAGGCGCTGCCATGCATGACCGCGTTCTCAACCGCAGTGCGAACGCGCGCGTGTGATGATGATGCGGGAAAATGTATTGCGCTGTCACGATTATTGCATGCGGACGTGGGGTACTCGATGCCGGTTCTGATCATCAACACCAAAACATGGTTCTAGCGAAGCGCCAGAGGTAGCAACTGGGATACGGTTCGTATCGGTGGAAAGGCTGGTACAAGTGGCTGGTGGAATAGTTGGTTAGGGATAGCACTCAGGGCAGGCTGGCTATTTGGAAAGGCTGGCGAGTACTAGGAGCTGGTTGGATAGTTGGTTAACGCTAGCGTTTTCTTGGCGAGTGCGCTCCACCGTAACACTGTTTGCCGCTCTCATTGTCCTTTTCCCGTCTTTTGTGTCCACGCTTTGTGCCATGCACACGGCGTTAATTGGGCTCCAATTGGAACGCTGACAACTCGAACCCCCAGAGTGTGCACATGTTACTCGCAGTAGAGGTTCGGGGCAGAAGTCGACCGCCTTGGTGGTGATTGTGGTGAGACTCCCGTCCTGCGGCAGTGCATGTGGACGTCAGCTACAGCTTAACCCCAACCACAGCTCCATTAACAGCTGGACTGCAATGTCAGTAATTTTATTATTGTGCCAGACAACAGCCGAAACTGTCAACTTATGGCAAGTATACCAGTTCCACACGTACAAAGTACAGATGTTGCCAGAGGGAGTTGGGGAAACCCAGCCCTTAGCATTGAGTCCGAATGTTTTTCTCCCCATAGATTTTAACGAGGACAACACGCACGTGTTTACGACATGTTGAATCACAACAGACTCTTATCGAAGGGCACACATTATTTGACTGTTTATGTTTAGGGGCTTTGCATGCACGTGCTTTTGGTATACAAGAACAATCCACTGCTGGGCGAGGGACTGCCCATACGTTAACGATTATGGGGTTTTTTGGTCAATCCGGTGCCAGTTCAGTGAAGAGGGGGTACCAGGCCAAGTTGAGATCATTTGCCATTCATGTTAGCCACGGCCGGGAATTAAACTCAGGTTGGTGGGTTCATAGCGCAGTGCGGGAACAACTGCGCCAGCCCTCTGGGACCCATTATTTGTATATAATGTGTGTTTATGGTATGTATGAGTATCAAGTGTGCGTGTTTATTGTGTATACCACGTGTATATGTTTGTAAGTGTATCTTGTGCATATGTATATCAAGTGTTATGTACGTCTATATCATATCATATTAAATTATTTTTTTTGCATTACCAATAGTGGCATGAAAACGACCAGTTACTTTGCTGTACATAGAAAATGTCTATAAATAAACATAACATTTGTTTATTTTTAACGATGAATTGGAAGAAAATGTACCACACAGTGATTTCTGCTGCTGTATTGTTTAATACCTGGTGCGGTGTGTAAACACTCTCTGGGCCACCCACAGCCTCGTGCACTGTGCTGGCCTTCATAGGCGCTCGCTAACAGCACTTGCCCCGACAATATTTTATAGGCTATAAGGAGGTTCTTTGTTTTGTATGTTTGTCGCTTGCGTGTCGTGTGTGCATCATGTATGCTTATCGTATGCTTGTGTCTCGTGTGTATGTGTGCTTTCGCCAGGCTTGCCGGCCCTGCTGTGCCAAGCAGAGGCCTCACCAGTCCCGGCTCGGCTGCCGGTACCATGGAGGACCTCGCCCACCAGATTGTGGAGCAGCACGTCGCCGAGGTGGCTCTGGCGCCGGGCGCATCGCACACGCGCTACTCAACCACTCCACTGAATCATTCCAGTGAAGCACTCCAATAAACCACTGCAGTAAACCAGACCACACACCTACAAAAACCAGTCTATGACAATATTCTATTCAACCAGACCCTACGTTTTACATTCAATGAAATCACACTACTAAACGACTCCACTGAACCAGACCCCAAACTCGCATAAACCACTCGCGAAACTCGCATAACACTCTACTAAAACCCCTTATTAAACCAGACTTACATTCTCCCATATTCTAAACCCAACACTTTCCTAAAATAGACACCACATCTTGTCAAACCATAAGCCAGACATGCTGTTTGCTTCAGCTAAGTATCGGGTTCTTCCTGCTTGCAGTCCACATGGTCAATTCTCAGGTCGCTCTAATTCAGGGGGTAACAGTTTTATTCAAGAATCAGTTCTGTATTGTTCTTGTGATACATGTCGATTCTATAGTGATTTATGAATCTGTAGATTGAACAGTGATGTGAATCTGTGAAATATACTGTTGGTGTTAATCTGTAGAATTTACAGTAATCCCAGGTCACGCTTGCGAATTGAGTTCTTACCTGATTAATCAGAATAAACTGAACTATCTATCTTTCTATAGAATCTACCGTGATGTGAATCTGTAGTAGCGTGAATCTGCGACATCTAGTCGCATAAACACATGCATTCATTGATTTTTGCACGTATAATTATAATAATTAATTGTAATTGACAACATTATTATTTGACGGTTAAACGCCGTGCCAGTGTGTAGCGGTTTGGCTGCGCCGTGTCGCGTGGGTTTATGACACGGTCTCTGTGGCATGCTCGTCTCATAACTGGCGGTCTGCGAAATGGTTCAGGCATCCCAGATGACGCTGATGGGGGCGCAGACCACACTCGTGGGAAGCCCTCTGTTCAACAGCCCGCCGCAGAAAATCCAGATCGTCTCCACCGACCCCTCACTCGGCAATCCTCACCGCATCCAGGTGCCGGCGTTACCGCGGTCCGTTCTTCGTGGGAGTTTAAGTCATTGGGTTCCTGCGGGGGGAACAGTGCGTGGGCAACCAATCGCTTGCGAGCTTGTTTCCTCTCTCACGAGCTGCCCAAGCCAATAGGATGTGACGTTGTATTCTGTTGTGGGTTAGTCAGAACAATCGTTGAGTCCAAAAAGGGGAACCATGTTGTCGCCCTTGCTGGCGCGTGATTAGCCAGCACACCTACTCCGCGGTACCCAGTGATTTATGCGTAAGTGTGAAAATAACCTCGTCAATTCGTTACCGTACCGTTTTTTGACGCATAATTTCTCGTGTGGAATTGCTTGGCGAGTAAACAATTCTGGATTTTTGGCGTGCGGCGGGATGGGGTCGGGTGGTTGGCATTGAGGGTAGGTCGCGGCAGTCAGAGGATCAACGTGCGGTGGTGCGGCCTGGCAGATCGTGACGGACCAGCAGACGGGCCAAAAGATCCAGATTGTAACGGCGATGGAGACCGGCGGCACGCCACCCAAACAGTTTGTGTGGGCCACGGCGGACGACGGGCACGGCGGGGGCAAGTTGATCCTGGCGGGCACGCCCGAGCATGGCGCCCAGGGCGGCAAGATCATCCTCGCCACGCCCGACGGCCTCGGAAGCCGCCAGCTCATCCTTACCACCCACGATGGCAGCGGCGGCACGCCGCAGCGTCTGCAGGTGCCGATGACATCTTGTCTAGTGCGGCGGAGCTTCGTGCCGGCGAGCTAGAACTTTTGTAGCACCGTGGGGGAGTATGGCCACTGACAGGCGTGGTCATTGTGACACGTAGTGTTGTCAGCGCTTGTCCGCACGCTCTCCCTCCCTATCATGCTGGTTCGATAAGAAATGTGGGAAAGTTATAAAGAAAATGGAACAAGAAATCCAAAGTGCGTGCAAAGAGGCGTGGGAGAGACGACGCATGCTTGAGATTACCCTGAGACAAAAAGGTGAACACACGGATTGGAGAATGTTCACCGGTTACGGACGTACCTTTTGATAACAGAAATTATTTGGCTTTGGTGCAGGACCCGTGCATGGAGGGGATGATTGGTTGTGGCGCTGCGGTGGCAAGATATTACCTCGTCTGGTATACAGGAGGTCGTGGGTTTGATCCTGACCCTGACGCCTGCTGTATATTTGGAGTTTGCAAATTCTCCCCTCCACATTTAGAAATATGCGTTTAGAGTATTTGGCCGTTATACATTTCCACATGATAAGCCACTTCATTGAGTTATCATTTGTGGCCAGTCGCTTCTGAAAAATAGCTATTTAGCTCAGTGGGGCTTACCTGGTCAAATAAAACCAGTTTAGTTTTTAGTTTAAAAATAGTAAATTTTTTAGGTTGTTGAGACTCCTGACGGAGTGGCAGTTAAAGGAGGGAAATCGCCCGAGACGGGGCAATTCAAATGTAGGCGCCAGCAGGATTATTGCATCGGAGTCCCGTTGTTTGGGATGCAACAGCTTCGCGAAGGAGCCCTTCATCTCATCCAGCAGTGGATTGATCATGGGCTTATGATGATGATGATGACCTCACCCTCGCTGTGATGCAGATCATCACGGAGCAGGCGTCCGGAGAGCACATGGCCGTGCTGCGCAAGGACGACGGGCAGCAGAGGGTGGTGGACCCTGCGAGTGGCCTCCTCAAGCTGCCCGTCGAGTTTTGCGTCGTGTGCGGCGACCGCGCCTCAGGTGAGCCTTGACCCTGATTGGATCTCGACCCTCAACCCCTGGCCCTGACCTTTAACATCCCTCAGAATGACGATGGTGTTTTCATGTGAGCCTCTCTCTCTGAGCCTGCGGCAGAGGTACTCGCGGTGGTGGTAGTGGGATTGGCGATGGTGGTGGTGGCGAAGGTAATGGTGGCTGTTGTGTGGATGATGTTGGTGATGTTGTTGTTGGTGGTGATAGTGGAGGCTGTGTAGTTGGTAGGCTGTGGTTGGGATCACTCTGTGTGAGATGGTGTTGGGAATTGTGGCTAAGCAGCACAAGCCATAAACCTTTCATCTACAACTCCTGTTATACACATTGTGACCGCCCATCCACTCGCTATCCAGACTCAATGCTCTACTTAGCTTCTGAGATTTGGCAAGATCGGGCGTATTCAATGCCAGTGTTATCATTTGTGGGCGACTTTACTAAAATTTACGCGACGCTAATTAATTTCTGAGCTGGCGCAATCTGTGCTGGTCCTGGAGTAAGGGTGAGAACCAGTTGCCCTGTTCACCCGGCGGTTGTGTGGCTGTGCGTCGGCGTTGGCGGTACAGGGCGGCACTACGGCGCCGTGAGCTGCGAGGGCTGCAAAGGATTCTTCAAGCGCAGCGTGCGCAAGAACCTTAAATACACGTGCCGTGGCAGCCAGGACTGCGTGATCAACAAGCACCACCGCAACCGCTGCCAGTACTGCCGCCTGCAGAAGTGCTTCAACGTGGGCATGAAGACTGAGTGTGAGTCACGGTCGTCGTTTGACTGGGCTTCACCAAGCTCGCCAGTGCGGCTTTGGTTGCGGGTGGGGGGGAGATGAGGGGGGTTGGTGGTGCGACGGCCGCCCACGACCGCTTCGGTTGTCACTTGCCACGAAACCTTAGCCGTTGCCGGGAATTGAACTCAGGTTCTTGGGTTCATCTTCTGCATGTGGTGTTTATTCGAGTAAATAAATGAATTGCAGCCATTCTCAATCCACCGTTGGATGAGAACCTCCGCACGCCGTGCGGCTAGTGGCACTGACATTTGTCATTCCTGGTTGGTGAAAACAAGAAGCATAGTTGTGGGAACATAGAAAAATAGCACAACAAATGATATTGCCGCATTTATTTCTGCCAACAACGTAACGCCGCAGCAGCCTTTAACAATTTGGCGGTGAAAAATATTTTCAGATTAGTGATCATATTTAAAAAAAAAAAAAAAGAGGGTTAGAACTGTGGGGGGTGGGTTGTTGGATGGGTGCGGGGTGGGCGGCGTTGGCATTGGGGGCAGCCGTGTTGACGGTGCGACTGCGTGCGTCAGCCGTGCAGTGCGAGCGCAAGCCGATCGAGACGATGCGCGAGAAGCCGGCCAACTGCGCCGTGTCGTCCGACAAGATCTACATCCGCAAGGACCTGCGCAGCCCCATGGCCGCCACGCCCACCTTCGTCACGGACAAGGACACGTCACGGTAAGCGGCGCGAGGGTGCGCCGCGTCCCCCCCCCCCCCCACCGTGCCAGTCGTCGAGGCCTTGTGGTGGCTGCCTGTGCGCACTGTATGGTGTTTGACACCGTTTCTGAACGGGCCGTTTTTGACGCGGTCCCTGCGTGTGTGTTCACGTAGTTGAGAATGGAATCTCCCTGCATACCACAAACACGATGAATAGTCGCGGGGTGGGTGGGGTCACGATGAAAGTTTTAGGATCAATCCTTTTTTTGCCGTTTGTTATTTACGCCCTCCTTTTCATTGTTTTTCTCAAATTATGTTTGTTCTGTTATCTGATATGAAACGTGAGCGTGTAATTCCCGTACTTTGCGAGTAATACCTACGTGCATGATTCTCAGTCCACGTTTCTTGAACTCGATAATCGATTTAAACCGTCGTGTGGTATTTTTAACACTTTTCACGTCATTGCATCTCAGAGCACCTACGAGTGCGCGCATGGTCTTACGGTTGTAACAGCCTAGACATATACCACAGTACCTTGTTGCGTAGAACTTGAATGTGATAACCAGAAAATACCTACTGTGATAGCCCTAAAAGGGACGGTGATATTGCCCAGTAGTGCGTTCGTCGTTTGTTAGAGGTTCGTGTTTTGAATCCAGCGGCCAAACTGGTTCTTATTGTGGTGTGTATTAGCCAAAATAATATTACACGTCGTATGCTTAGCAGTGCTTGTTAAAGATCATATGACGTCGTTTGCAAGAATTGCCCGTTGTGTGCCAGCATCAGGGTTCAAATTGGCAAAACTTTGAAAATGACACCGCAAATTACTGAATTGGGATTATAAACTGCAACCATCATTGCCCCCCCCCCCCCCCCCTGTGCAAGGGAGACTCATCGTGGTTTTTTGTGCTCTCACCTGGTAAAAAAATGTAAAACTTTAAATTCACAAAGGCGGGATACGGTTCACCAGTGTAAATCTGGGAGCACAGTTGTAACGCGCCAATAGCGCAAGGTGGATATTTGCCAGCGTGTATTGCCGTGCGGGGTGTAATGCTGGTGCGCGGTGTTCCGCAGGACGGCTGGGCTCTTTGACTCGGGGATACTGGTGAGTGTTCAGCAGCCGCTCTTAAAGAATGAGAGCGCTCTGCTGGTAAGCATTGGGGGGGGGGGGTTCCCGCACCCACTTTCACATGCCCCCGGCCTCTAGAACACAAAATCGAAACAAGGGGGTTGAGTGCTTTCCATCGTTATTGAGTTCAGGGTTTGACTCTGAAACGTTCAGCTTCAGTTGGATGGTCACTGTAGAGTTCTGGGGTGGTAAATGCATGCCTTTGGTAGTGGTGCGGTTTTACCACGATCACAGCTGAGGGGGTGTGGTTTTATGGTTCATAGTTAAGGCTGTAGTTGTCGAGGGCTGGTTATTGTGGTAGTAAGGACGGCCACATACAGAGAGTAATGAGATCAGCCCATGTGTAGAAGTGAGATTAATCGTGGCATTGCAGGACCATGATGGATGGCGATGAAGCGTGAAAACTTCCATCCGGAAGTACATAGACCGACCGTGCCTGATGATAATAATGACAATTCTACGTTCATGGTTGAGGCTGTAGTGTTAGTGGGTGGTGTTTACTGCAGTATGATTGTACATTTCTAGTTAAGGCTGTAGTGGTTAGGGTAGTGTGGTAGTTGGTTCACATTCACTACTGGGGTCAGCGATGATTACATCATCGAGCTCTAGCCGCCGGTTCAGCTACGTCGATGCGTGCATTGCCCCACAGATGGAGACGAGCCAGGGAGACCTGAGCACCCTGGCCAATGTCGTGACATCACTCGCCAACTTCGGCAAGGGCAAGGAGGACTCGCCGGGAGCCAACACGACCGCCGCCAACACCAGCGCCAGTTCTGCCAGCTCCTCTGGGGAGCTGCCCGGCCTGGACACGCTGAGCAACGGGGAAACCTCGCTGACAGAGATCGCCCCCGACAACCAGTCGGCCAGCGAGATCACGCGGTCAGCGTGCGTGCGAGCAGATCTCACGCGCACGCATGAAGATCACGTGCAGATCACGCACATCCACACACGCAGATCATGCACGCGGATCCCACACGCTGATCGTGCATGCACGCACACACACAGATCATGCACGCAAGTCACGCGCACCCTGATCATGCACATATGCACGCTCGAAGCCCCTTGCACGCACATGCACACACGCAGATCACACGCACCCGCTGATCATGCACACGCTCACAAGTCACACGCACACAAATCATGCACGCTAGCATGCACGAGCACATCGCACATGTCGCCCATTTACATCAGGTGTCATTGTCGTTTTTGTACTTGAACATTGTATTCTATTGTGGAGCGCCCTGGGATGCTCTGCATGCAGAGGACTGAGTAAAAGTGAACCGTGTCGTGTGATGGTGACATGATCATGCACCGCACACCGTTGGGCGGAGGGATTTTTTTAGTTGAATCCCTCTTTCCCTGCAGTTTAAACCCATAGGTGTTATTATTCGGTGGAGACAACTCCATTCGGAACTCTTACAGCGGGCAGCGAACAAACTTTGTGAGAACAGCCCCAGAAATTAGTTTACAGAACTAATCCTGAGGTCGCTTCAGGAGGTCTTTTCATCCACACTAGAGGTGCATAGAGTGACTTTTGGATGTGAAACCTAAATATATAAACATTTTTTTTTACAATAGTGATGTTGGCGGTCAAAGAGAGTGACGGTGCCTCCCACCCCTTCCCCTACCGCCCCCCCACAGGGCATTCGACACTCTGGCCAAGGCCCTCAATGCGAGCGAGGGCGGCGGTGGCGGGGAAGGGCCCGATGGTGCGGCCTCCATGACCGGTACTAACTCCACGAGCCTGCAGCTCATGGGCGCCAACGACCAGAACCTCCCGGTGATCGAGATCGACGGCCCGCTCCTCACCGACACGCACGTCTCCTTCAAGGTGCCCGCCGCTCGGCCTTTACCCTGCTACGGCCTTCACCCTGCTCTGGCCTTTTGTCTGCTCTGGCCTTCGACCGTCAGGGGTGATGGTGGCGGCTTGTAGAAATGGCTTTGAAATTCAGCTGTTTTGAATCAGTTACACAGGGCAGCTGATGGTGGGTGGCCTCAAAGGAACCAAGCTCAGTGTCGCTCGAAAGCCAGGCGACAGAGTTGAGGCTTCATGCGTTTCTTAAAAGGTCGATGCTGCTGTTGTGAATGTGCAGCGGGGATGATGGTCGTGCTCCAGATGGCCAGGGCTGCCACAGAGAAACGATGCCCGGCAGTGGCCATGGTCCGGGTCCTTGGTGTAGAGAGGAGGAGATTGTGAGTGGCGCTGCTGTGGAGGAGAGTTCTACCGTGAGCTGTAGTGCAGGGAGACTGCAGCGAAGGGAGACGACCGAGAGTAGAGGGGCGGTGGGTGATAGGGGCAGCAGGCGATCCATGTTGCCGACCCTGCTGGCGATGGTGGAGGGAGGTGAGGGAATCTAGCCGAGGATGACGCAGGCGAGATGGTTTTGCAAAGTGCAGCTGTTGCTGGTGGATTTTTGGTGCAGATACGTTGGAGGTGGCCATAGAGGATGGCCATAAGAAACCTGTTGTTTTTATGAGCTGTTGTAGATGTTGGGGATAGTAAATGTGGGGCAGTTCTGAAGGGCGGCTGTTTGGAGAGAGAACCAAACAAAAAGACTGAGCAGTTGGAGACGGCTAACCTCAGCTGTTGAGACCAGCAACAGTGGGGGGCTCCTGTGGGTGGCAGTGAGGTTTGGTTGCGCTCGCTCTGAGTAAATGTGTGCCGGGTGTGCTCATGCATAACCATCCGTACGTGGCCATATGTATGTGCTTGTCTGCTCTGGTGCATGTGTTGTGTGTGTGTGTACATGCGTGTATATGTATGTGTGCGCACGTGTGTTCAAATGCGTGTACGTATTTTTTACATGTCTGTGTACGTGTGCGTCCCCGTGTGTGTGTGTCTGCCTGTGCGAGCAGCTGACGATGCCGTCGCCCATGCCCGAGTACCTGAACGTTCACTACATCTGCGAGTCGGCGTCGCGCCTCCTCTTCCTCTCCATGCACTGGGCACGCTCCATCCCCGCGTTCCAGGCCCTGGGGTACCTTGACACATCCGACAAACGCCCTGCACACACCTTGTACACACACACACACACTGTACACACCTTGCACAAACACATACCCTGCACACACACCCTGCACAAGCACATACTCTGCACACACCCTGCACAAACACATACCCTGCACACACACCCTGCACAAACACATACCCTGCACACACACCCTGCACACACACCCTGCACAAATACATACCCTGCACACACACCCTGCACACACACCCTGCACAAACACACTCACCTGGCATACATTTGGGATCTGGCTTACTGCTCTTCTCCACTAAATCCTAGCCTTTGCCTTCATCTCCACGTCCACCCCACAGTCCTTCGCATCCTCGTTCACCACTTGGAACACCTCTTTTCTAAGCCTGCCTTTTGCTCTCCACCCTGGGTGCTCCTTCCATTGGACTTTCCTTCAGCCCTACGCAGAGGGGGGGGGGGACCCGCTCTTGCCTTTTTCTTAATTTCTTAATTTCTTCATTTCTAATGCCCGGCACTGTGTGTCGTATTCAAAGAGAGGACAAGGCGTGGTTTACGCCCGCACACACTCGTCACACTTGGCACGGTGTCACGTGAAAACCCGGAGCGCCCGAGCCATCAATCTCTCGCTCCGTCTGCGGTGCCCGAGGATGGGTGAGACCTCTTTATTTCCCCCAACATGCTGTGCAGCCAGGAGGGCAACACGGGGCTGGTGCGGGCCTGCTGGAACGAGCTCTTCACGCTGGGCCTGGCGCAGTGCGCCCAGGTTATGAACCTTTCCACCATCCTCACCGCCATCGTCAACCACCTCCAAGCCAGCCTGCAGCAAGGTGTGGGGGGGCTTGGGGGATGTCACGGTCGTACAGGGTCATAGGGGCAGCATGGGAGTGTAGGGGAGCAGGGATACGAAGGGAGAGCAGTGGTGGTGGGTTGGGGGTGGAGTGGACGTGTAAAATTGAGGGTTCATTGGGCCATGAGAGGCTTTGGGGCAGCTCGAAGATGACGGTCTTAGCGAGACGTGACGTCATTGTTCCATGTGTGACGATCGATGGATTAAAATCGATTGTCACGGTCAAGGTAGCTGCATCAAGTTGTGCGTGTGAGACACTCGGTGCTCCGTGAATAATGAGAACTATATTTACATCATATGCTAAAAATATGGTGGCCAATGCTCCAAGCAATGGTGATGATCCATTCTGGTGGATCTCAATGGGCTCCGCAATCCACCAGAAAGTTATGACCAATAATTCTTGAATTGATTCAACCCTGAAATATACCAGACTAAAATTACTCGCACAATTTTTTTTTGCGGTCCACGTATTGGGGCCACCACTGCTGTAGGCAAACAGAAGGAGCAAGATTCTTCTTCACGGTCATTGCCCCAAACTCTTAATCCAAATCTTGACTCGTTACATGCCGAGTTCACGCGTGGTTAAGGTAGTAAAGTTAAAAGTTATTTGTGGGCAGCCTGCACGCACTTAGCTATCTGGCGAGTTTGTCATCGCGTACCGAGGGCTTTGATGCTCCCCGAGATGGGCAGGTGGCCCCTCTGCATCACATTCAACTCCCGGTTGCATCTGCTCTGCAGACAAGCTGACGACAGAGCGGGTCAAGGTGGTGATGGAGCACATCTGGAAGCTACAGGAGTTCTGCAACAGCATGAGCAAGCTCAACGTGGACCCTTACGAGTACGCCTACCTCAAGGCCATCATCCTCTTCAGCCCCGGTGTGTGAACGGGTCCTGTCATCACCACCCCCCCCAGCACCCCACTGCCCCAACTTCCTCCCCGTCCACAGCTCTCACTGCATCAAGAGCCCCCTCTCAATCTCCCGCTCTCACATATGCGCCGGCGAGGGGAAGTTGATCTGCACCGCCCCCCCCCTTGACGATCCCCAGTGCTGTCCGACCATCAGGTACGCCGCGGGTGTGCGGCTGTAGCCCAGATGGCAACAGCTGCACTGTAATAATGCAGTGAGGCAGGGTGGGAATGCGTTTTGCATTTTTTGTTTTGAGGGTTCGTTCACGAGAATAAATAACATACTTTTGACTTTATGAGTGCTACATAGCACCCTCTAGTGATGCGACTCGTGTTGTAAGGCAGTGTATGCTCCAGTAGTACCAGTGATGTTACGGGACCATTTTACGGTGGTGCTTCTTAAAGTTTTCGTTTGAACGCTTTCTGACTAAGGTTGAAAGTGTTAATGCGTGAGCTCTGTCCATCTGCACCTCTGATTAGCACAGTTGGCTACGCACGGTGCGAAAGAAGTTCAACATACATGCATCCATGTGTCTGTAACGGGGGTGTGGTGGAGGGAGGCATGGTAACTCCCTTGTAAACGATACAGTTAAAAAAAACCTGTAGTAGAATGTCATGTTACTATCAGGGATTTATTCGATGAAAAACTGATTGACCTTTGATCACCCCGGCCGGCAGCGATCTGAGCTCGCCGTCTTGAGCGAACACCCCTCGTCACACCCCCCCCCCCCCCCCACTGCGCCCTCTCCGCCGTTCTTCCGTAGACCACCCGGGGCTCGTCAACACGGCGCAGATCGACCGCTTCCAGGAGAAGGCGCACGTGGAGCTGCACGAGTACATGAGCAAGAGTTACCCCGACGACCCCCACAGGTTAGCGCCGTGGTCGCCCGCACGGGGCGGAACCAACCAACGACGCGTCGTCGTTCGGTGGATCGCTCGCGGTGTGGTAAAAGCACGGCCAGCTGGACCAAAATGTTTTAAGATATTCGGTGCGATTTAAAACATCAGAGTACGATGAGCTATAAAGTTATTTTTCATAGATGCCCAGTACATCTCAATGTAAGAAAAGTTGCCTTTGCAAAGAGGCTGTATAGTGCATCTTAATGGATTTATTTCATCTTACGGTTAAATAAAGGAGACTGACAGACACCTTGGACGTGATCGTGTTCAAATTGTCTGTGTGCTATGAAGAAGGGCCGTTGCCGCAGTGTTATTGACGAATGTGTCGTTTATTGCAAAGGACACATTCACATCCGCGTTGCCAAATTATTTGTACGAATCGGTGAAATTACAAAACGATGCCATACAATCGGGGCTTAATTTCTCTCTCCGCACGACGAGAATCGTTGTTGTTCCCGTGAATGTCACTCATTGATTCCTCCACCCTTGTTGAGGACTCTCGACCAGAATGAATGTATCGTCTCATCCACACTGTGGTCAACCACCAGCTCCACACTGCATCACAACACTTCCCATTCTACTTCTTCCCTCGCACTGGAAATATCACCCCAAGTTCCCCCATGACCGTGCTCAAACCTTATCTGTTACAACTTTAACAGTGCTGTTTGTTGCTGGGAACTTGACACTTTGGGCTTTTGGACCTGTTCTCAGCAACCTCCTCGTCACTTTCCCATTTAGAGAAAACACTGGCGAATGCACGTGACTGACGCGTGTGTACGCATGTGGGGGAGTGGTAGTGCTAAAGCACAGCAAGTTGGCACAGTAGGGTCATCTCGGTCAGTCGACCCGTGGCACCTGGGTCTGCCCCGTGACCTCCTGCCAGCGGGCGTTTCGACACTTCACGTGGCCTCAAGGTGCACATGGCCTGGCACAAGCGTCGTGGTGACGTCACCGCCACTTAATGGCGGTTGTTGTTGTGCAATTATTAGTGTGTTGCGCTACGAACCCGGCGACGCGGGTTCGATTCCCGCTCAGTCAACACTGGTGACAATTATCTGAACCTGTCCTGGGCCTCCTTTAGGTCTACTCAGCCTCAAATGAGTACCTAGTGCGCTGTGTAAACATCGCCACTTAGGAGACGAAGGCGGTTGGGCATGTTGCTGACAACCCACCCCCTCGTGTGCCGTGCCGACCTTCATAGGTGCTCGCTAACAACAACAGTCTGTGTTAAGGCTATACGGGGATCTTTGTCTCTGTGTGTGGGGAATGTAGGCTAGCGCGGCTACTCCTGCGGCTGCCGGCGCTGCGTCTCATGAGCTCTAACATCACGGAGGAGCTGTTCTTCGCGGGGCTTATCGGCAACGTGCAGATCGACAGCATCATCCCCTACATTCTGCGCATGGAGACGGCCGAGTACAACAGCCAGATCACGGGCACCAGTGCCTGAACGCACGTGCTCGTCGCCGGTGTACCGGCTTGGACCGACTCTCCCGGTGGATGCCTGCGGTCGCTGGAGAAGTCCAGCAATGTGGCTGCACGAATCCGTTTCCAGGACCGTGTCCTCGTCGTAACCGCACCTTCGCCGCGACGTGGGTCGCGCCACTGTACGGCTGACCGACGTCTTCCTTGGGCCACCGTTGCCGCCACCACTACCAGACTGCGTGGCCGCACCGGTGGCCCCACCGGTGGCCCCGGTTTATGGTGGGGGCGGGGCTTCCATGTGCCGTGTTGACTTTTCAACTCTGGCTTGAGCGTGGACTCGTTCGGACTTGCGTGGCTGGCACGACCACCGCCACTGCTGCCATTTACCGCGGTCATGGTGCTGGCGTCGCCACCGCCATGTGGCCAGGTGGAACTTTGTCGACGTAAGAGCTTGGAAGAACCCTTGAGCACGAAACAGGAGGCGTCTTGTGTGCAGCGTGCGCAAAGACCAAGCTGCACACACTCGCACACGCCGCACAGTGTTACAAATGAAATGTGGTGCGGACGGGCCAGGCTTGCCAAGCTGCGAACATTGCTGTGACACTGTAGAGGGGTTCAGAGGGGAGGTGAAGGGAAATACCCCCGTCCCCAGGCCTGAGGTTCGAAGGCTACAGAGTTTGGTTTCTCCCTCGGGGTGTTGTCCGTTGCGGAGCGTTTCACCTTGCCCAGGTCATCACGGGAGTGTTTCCTGCCACAACCCCCGGCTCGCACAACCACAGTGGGAGTGTGTGCTTTGCTCCCGTGTATTTTACTCAACTTTGTCAGGACAATCATGGAGTTTTCCTAATCTGTCGTGTACGTTTCCTCCATTACAGCATGGTGTAGATTTATTTAAAAATTGCTCAGTATTTTTTATTTTATAGAGCGACTAACGCGCCGATACGATTCTGGCTTTTGAATCAACAGCAAGCGCCCTGGACGAGCAGCGCATTTTGTACATTCACTCTGCTACTTGGTTCACTCAGCGTATTGCCCTCATTTTGTTTATTTGAGATTTTTTTAGGCATCTGAGTCGACAAATATGTTCCACCGGAACTGCCCCCTGCCCCCCTGGTTGTTGGTCAGCCTCATCCATTTTAATTGCGTATGTGTGCCGTCCAACATCAGCTCAGTTTAAACGACCGCCGGCTTGGCCTCTCCTGTAAGCGACACGCGTCCGCGGGGCCACGTTCTCCGCTGCTAAGTGAGACTGTGGAGATGCCACAAAAGTTGGTGCTCGGGCTGGGCACCGCTGTGTTGGCGACTAGCCAGTCTACTGGGACAGGAGCTACCAACACCACCACAAATTGCCACGTGGCCGCCGGTTTCTCCCTGGAGGCGTCCACGTTAAAGTCGACTGCCCAGCGGTCCCGGATCGAACCCGAATCCTTGCACTTCACCGTAACATGGCAGGCAGACCATGAGCTGTACTCCCCACCGCCACCACCACGTGCTTGTTTTAGCTGGAGTCGTGCTGTACAAAAATGTTTTTCTTTTTATGATCTGTATAATTTGTTTTTACATATAAAAAAAAACCCTGCTACTTACTGCTGGAACGATCGTGGTAGTTTTTGTAGCACTGGAGACGCCAGCGGAGAGGAGTGTTTTGGGGCTGCGCCAGAGTCCAGCACTCCCACAAACCAGGCGGCGGCACTCCCAGCGGAAGCTGGTGTAGGCGTCCTGGCTGGTGCCAAGGGCACGGCCCAGAGCAGTCAGGGGGGGTGCCCCAACATTCGTTACCGATTGAATCTGGAGCCATTAAGAGCTGCCAACACTAATTGCCTCTTTTAGTAGGTGGTGACAACTCTTTATCAAAGCGTGCATATTGCAGTAGGATCACCCACGCAAACGATTAGGCGTACCATTGTAATTGACACCAGGTTTGACCTAAACCAGCATTTGCACCCAAGGAGTCCCCTATCTAAGCCATGTGTCACTCAGTTTCACAGGTCTGTGTTCCACCTGGGGTGAGACCAGAGGTTAATTTCAGCCGAGGTCTGTGTCGGAAACCTAAACATGAACCTCTAGCAGCTCGCATCCAATAACAGCCACAGCTATGGTTGTGACAGCTACTGGTCACGCGCCACCTACTCCAATCTACAAGCGACCGGAAATATACTCGGAATGTTATCCCTGTTTGAGATCATATTTTACATGTCAGCCCCGCGTTCTTCCTCTTGGCTGGCATCAGCAGGCTGCGATTGGTCTAGGCTGGAGGCTATTACGTCTGCCATTCGTCACACTCTTTAGCGTGTCGTGTATGTGTACATCTTCATGATCGTTATATTATAATACGAGAGTTGGAAGCGTTTTTAATTGACTGGATACTTGGAATATTTAGGTTTGCGCTGGAGCAACACGAGGCGCTGGCTGTGTGCTATTGCTCCGCGTGTAGCTGCTTTAAAGTCGCCGTTTTGTACCTCTCTCTCGTCTCTTCTGTTGTCACAGCCTCCGACCGAGACTCGGAGCTCAGGCCCTACCATGGAATAAAAAAACACCCCCTGCGAACTCAGTCCTCGAGTCTCGAGTCTTAAATTCTACATTCAAGTCTCTGGTTCCAAAATTCCAAGTCTCAGATTCTAGTATCGTATATATCAATGAGATCCGGAGAATCTGGTATCAGAGTCTCATCCCCGAGTCTAAATTTTCCGAGTCTATAGAGTCTTGGGTTCCCGATTTCCTGACTCTCAATTTCCAGAGGTTTGGTGTCTGGAGATGCAATTTACCGAGATGCTGATATAAAATAATGTAACCCACCTTTGGTCTTGTCACCATGACATTTATAAGCTTGTGGCCTCGGATAATGGGCAGGACCACGAGGTGGTTCTTGTGGCAGGCAGTACAGCAGGTCTACCTTGAGATTGCATCTCAAATGTGGCGGTTTCATTCCTCCCACACGGGCATCGCACCCAGTATGTTTTGGGACAAACATCCTGAGCAGGATCCTTCCGAGTGTTCAAAGTCCGAGAACATTTCCTGGACGAACAAAGAAACGTCTCTATAACCAAGCAAGAGACCACGGAGACATTTGGGGACATTAGGGGTGTCCGAGTGAACTTTGCTTGTACGGAGCTCTGTTGGTGGCCCTGGGCCAATGATGTTAATTCCATATTGCAATAGCCGGGGGTGAGTATACCTATGAGATAACCATTGTTAACCCCCCACAAAGTTGTACTTATTTTATAGACCCCGGAGGAATAAGGCTTCCGAGTCAATCGCCCAGCCTGAAATTGAACTTGAAACTATCATTGCGAATCTAGCGTTCTCATCCAAGTAACATCACTCAATAATCTTGATTAAATTAAACCATTGCCTGCTTGCAAAATTGTACGTGTGCTCAATAATCTAGGTGAGTACGTATTTATGTTGAACTTCTTTTGCACCGTACGTAGCCAACCGTGCCAATCGGAGGTGCGGAGTAAAGGCAAACACAAAAGCAGTTATACATAAATGAGTGTTAAATCTAGATTTAAAAGTGCATAGCTCCAGTGGCTTCCTAATATCTGAAGAGCGTTCCAGACGGCCACGCGATGCGGTGACCCGTCTTTCGAGTCGTGCCAGTCCAAGAACTCATCGAGGGCATGCGTCTCAGGTGCATGACAACGTGGCTTTACCTGGAATTATTTGGGACATGCGGGTGCAACTTACTGTTCTTGCCCCGTGACCCCACGTGCACCGTGCTTCCCCCCCGTCACCGTCCAGTAATCCATGCAACCAAATTACCTCCATTGTTCGCTGCACCCAAACCAAATACGGAACTCCACTTCATCTCCAGTGCCCCGATATGCCCCCCACCCCCACCGTGTCTCCCACGTGCCCAGCGTTCAGAAACCGGCCCCCACCACAGCCACACCCACCAACTGCATAAACTGACCAATCAGCGCGCGGGACCCGCCACTCTTAGCACCGCCTTCTTTACGCACAAGCCCCGCCCAAGTTATAACAAGCTCAGCCCACCAATAACAAGCTCCGCCTACTTTTGGTTTAAGCCCCGCCCATCGCCGCACTAATCCACACCCACCATGCTCTAAACCCGCCCACGCGCGGCGGGGTCAGGGGTCGGGTGGGCTGAGTGGCGAGCGGCATGAAGAAGTGTCATGTCGCGCGCTGTCAGTTTTCGGCGTGGTACGCAACCTTCAGGGCCCACACCATCAAGAGGTCAGCGGCGGGCCCCGTTGGCGGCGGCCCCGTGGCGGCGGCGGCGGCGGACGCGGTCCGCGAGACGGGTTGAGGGTGCTGCGGTGGCTCGAGGCTGTTAACTACCTCGCCTGGTGTGCAGGGGGTCGTGGGTTCGATGCCGACCCTGACGCCTGCTGTTGTATATTTGGAGTTTGCGTCTCTCATCATCACGGTGGCTCGGAGATGTTAACTACCTCGCCTGGTGTGCAGGAGGTCGTGGGTTCGATGCCGACCCTGACGCCTGCTGCTGTATATTTGGAGTTTGCGTGTCTCTCTCACTTCCCGTGGTTGCGTCGATTTTTTTCCTCCGGGTCCTCCGGTTTTTCAGCCTCCACATTCAGAAACCTGCGTTCAGAGTGTTTGGCTGCGATACCTTTCCACGTGATAAGCCACTTGGTTGAGTTATTATTCGTGACCAAGTCGCTTCTGAACAAGAGCGATATAGCTCTGTGGACCTTACCTGGTTACATAAAAAGTTTAGTTTAGAGTCTCTGTGGCCTGGGTTAAACCCGGCTGCACCACGATCTGAGCGGCCCGTTGCGCACTGCTGTGGGTTGCCTGCAACTGGTCGCGCGGATGACTCTGCGGGGCGACTTTGGATTGCGCAACTGAGGGCTCAGGTGTGGGGGGCCCTATTCATAGAAACGCGTGCGTTGGCATTGCATTGAGCGTCCGCAAGTCATAATATTTATTGGCCGCTAATGAAAGTATAGCGGCCTTGCGCGTTTCACGTCACGGCTAGAAGGGGATGGGTGGGCCGGTGGTCACCAATAAATGACGCGTTCGAAAGGTCGACCACAGAGGGAGATGGATCGATATGAGGAGATCGGCTCCTGTGCAGGCGGCTGGATGGAATTGTTTTGTTGTGTTACATCGCAGGATCGTGAGAGATGGCGAAGGCTTAGCAGTGGATTGACCACGGCCGGTTATGATGGTTATTGGTGAAGAGTATTGGTTAGGGTTTTGCCATTGTTGTGTTCGGGTTAGAGTATGGTCTCGGGCTACACCCAGCTTCAGCTCTGGCCCATCACGAGCTCGGCTTGTGTTGGAGAGGGTTTGGATCACATGTAGGATTGAGGCGCTAGTTGGATTCAGGTTCAGGCTGTGGTGTCTCCCAGGGTCAGGTGCAGCCACGATAGCCCGACCCTCACGCGGTGTTGGTTGTAACCTGCTGTTGGTGTGGGCTGGGCACTACTGACCCTAACTCTAACCCATAACCGCCTTAAATCAAAACACCTAAACACTAACCCCTTCATCCTTTACCTCCAACCCTGAACCCAAACGCCTAAACCAGGGGTCGGCAACCAAAATAACAAGAAGAGCCATTTCTTTCCAATTCGGTACAAAATTCAGTATTTCAAGAGCCGCAATGCATCTGAGTACATACTGTACATACGTACATATCGTCAAGAAGCAGCCCGTAAAGAGCCGCATGCGGCTCCGGAGCCGTAGGTTGCCGACCCCTGGCCTAAACCATAACCTATACAACCAAGCCTCTAAACCCGTTACCCCAGCATGACATTATGCCCAACCATAATGATGTCGTGGTGATGGATGACGTTTATTATATAACGATATATTCGTGGTGGTGGTCACGTGTAATGAGCGATGTTCATGGTGGTGATGGGTGATGTTCGTCGTGGTAGCGATGGGTGATGTGTGATTGGTGATGTTTGTAGTGGTGATGTGTGATGAGCAGTGTTCGTGGTGGCGTTGATAAGTGATGTTCGTCATGGTGGCGATGTGTGATGGGTGATGTTTGTGTTGGTGATATGAAGAGTGGTGGTGATGGGTGATGTTCGTGTTGGTGATGTGTGAAGAGTGGTGGTGATGGGTGATGTTCGTGTTGGTGATGTGTGAAGAGTGGTGGTGATGGGTGATGTTTGTGTTGGTGACGTGTGATGAGTGGTGGTGATGGGTGATGCTCGTGTTGGTGATGTGTGAAGAGTGTGGTGGTGATATTCGTCATCGTCGGTGGTAGTATTAATTGTTGTTGAGTGCCGCCGTCTCCATGTGTTGCAGCATTGTGATTCCACTGCCCCAGGACGTGATCTCGTACCTCCTCGACGACGGCACCGTCGTCATCCCGGGAAGGTGAGGCTCGCTCAAACATGGCCGGTTGGCTCACGAGGATCATAATGGCCGTGTTAGAGACTCTTGAGCCAACATTGCCAAATCCCTGGGTCTGGATCGGAGCTTTAGCTGCCGTGAATTAACCTGCATTTTCAAGCACAGCGAGTTAATGGTTTCATCCTGGTCACTGATAACCGCACAAAAAATCCCATCATGTTACATTTGGTTCTGCACTTAATTTGGCTAGATTGTAGCTCTGACACTTAAAAGGAAAACTTAATGTGGTTGGCATTAGATGAAAACTCATTCATAATAATAAACAATTTATAATGTGCAGATATTTTGATAATCGAACGTAACATGCAATCAAGAACTCGAAGGCATGGAGGCAGAGTTCAAAGTTCCTCGTATGCCAGCCCGGACAGCTGAGAGCCTGGATAGATGACAACCTGGACAGGTGAGGGCCTGGACAAGTGAGCTTTTAGCTTCTGCTTGAAGGTGGATGGTCAATGGATGCTGCATTTTCAGAGCATATAGGCGTGCCTCTAGCGTCCATAAAGAGTGCAATCGAGGGGAATTAGTCATTCTGTGACATCGCCTCTTGGGATCACACTTTAAAACGTGGTGATACGCCACACACTGTGAAAGCTTCTGCAATAACATGACACGAGTAGTACAATCGGGGTGTAATCCGAGAAACACCTGAATAAAGAGTTACAAAGAAAACACGAGGCTCGGCTCCCCGCACCTGTACACCTGCCTCGTACTGCTTACCTGTACAGTGTCACCTGTACAGTGTCACCTGTCCAGCTTCACGAGTGCAGCCTCATCTGTCTAGCTTCACCTTTACAACCTCACCTTTTTAGTTTCACCTGTACAGCTTCAGGAGTGCAGCTTCACCCGTGCAGGTTAAGACGTTGAGGATTTGACAGCTCATGTCCCCATGTGACCCCGCAGGCTAGAGCCGGCCCGAGCAGAAGCGGAGGAGGGTGACGACGTCCAGGTTTGTGAAGAACCCGCCTATACCCCCACGGCCTCACGGCATCGCCCGCTCCCTCGCCCGCTCCCTCACGCACGTCGCACTTGACGGATGCTCGAGATCCCAGCGGTGCTCCCCCAGCCTGCCGGGCCAGGCCGCACGTGTTAACTTTTTTTCTCTCAAGGTTCCGGAACCACGTGCCACTTGCGGGCGCCATCTGGAGCTGAAGTGAGAATTCTCTCCCGGTTTTCTACGAACGGCTGTTTACGCCGACGCCGCATAAGACAATGGCTGCAATTCCCTGCGTCTACTCGGGAAGATGCCCGAAGTAGTTTGTGGTGAAATCTTGAGAAAAAAAAAACACGGCCTCACTCGGAAGACCACACTTTGGATTGGGTCGCCGACTCCTCAGCTGCAGCTTTGGTTGTTGCTGTTGCTGGCATGTGTGTGATGTGGGTAGCGTCTGTGCGTCCATCCCTCTGTGTCGTGCGTGCAGTGGTTACTGCGCTGCGCTACGAACCCGGCTACCCGATTTTTATTTCGGTCATGGCCAACACCAGTGACGATTATCTAAACCGGTCCTTGGCCTCCCCTAGGTCAATTCAGCCTCAAATCAGTACCTGGTGCGATGCGTAAACATTGCCACAAGGGAGATGAGGGCGGCCGGGCATAGTCCTGGCCTCCCATCCCTTTATGTGCGATGCCAGCCTGAATAGGTGCTCGTCAACAACACTTTCCCCAACAGTCTGTTAAAGGCTATAAGGTGGATCTTTGTCTCTGTGTGTGCAGTGGTCTGACGAGGATGAAGACACGAGCGTGCTCACGGTAGGCGCACGGTTTGCACCGCGGCCGCAGCAGCTGTGGTTTCTCTCGCTCAGCTGGGCCCGAGCTTGCGCATAGCGTCACCCGTTGCCTGGCTGGTCGGCCGGGAAGTGGGAGTCACGGTCAGGCTCAGGGGTCCTGTGAGTGGAGAATCTCCCGGGTCACGTGACGGTGCGATCTCACGTGGGAGAAGCACAGCGTTCAACGTAACGCCTGTTACAATTCAAATGTCACAATTTGGGTTTACGAATCCGTTCACGAATGGATTATTTTTACAATCTCGTTTGTATTTATAGTTTATTAGTACAGTTTTGTTTTGAATTTCGCACGCAGGGGGGCAATAGCATATGATTTATCAATTTTTACATGTGTGCTTTGGCCCGTGTATCATGAGCACAAGAGGGGATTTTATTTTATCGGTGAATCGATGCACCAAAGAATAACACGGCTGGTAAAGTCCAATGTCCCGGTAACGTCACCTTGTGAGACAATCGGCTGATGGGAAGCCGTGTGTGGTTGTGGTTGCGTCATCATAGTCATCCTCACCACTTGGCTCCAGTCTCATCCGTATGTGGAGAGGAGGATTTGCATGTGCCCAGAATCCCAAAGCGCCGTGCATCTCATCTCATCTCATTCATTCACATTCCCAGCTGCAGTTTTTTTTTTTTCTTAGTATTACCGGAACAAATTTATTTTTTGTTACGTGACACTCGATTCCGTCTCCTCCTTTCTGGTGCCGCGGCAGGCCCCCGAGTTCCCGGAGTTCGAGGTGGAGGTCCGTGATGCCATCGAGACGCTGGGAGGCAGCGTCTTCCCCAAGCTCAACTGGAGCTCCCCCAAGGTGGGAACGACAGCGCTGCGCCACGAACCCACAGTCCCGAGTTCGATTCCCGCTCATGGCAAATATGGGTGACGAATATCCAAATCGGTCATGGGTCACTGCGAGGTTAACTCAATCATAAATGAGGACCTAATGCGGTGTATAAAATAGCGCAGGAGAGACAGAGGCGGCCAGGTGTGGCGATGGCCACACAACCCCCTCGTGTGCCATTCTGGCCTTAAGTGCTCCTTGCTAACAGCGCTTGCCCTGACAGTATGTTGAAGTCCACGCGGGAGATCAGAGGTGGAACGCACCCTCGTCCCACACTCCCCAAACCTCGCGTTCAACTCTGGGCCCTGCCGGTGATGAACCCTGACCCTGACCGGTCAGACGAGATGCATTACACGCAGGAGTTTGTGACTGTGTGTACGTGCATCACTGCGCGATTTCTATGCGCGTGTCAATCGACACCCTGGACACCCTTGCTCACGAGATGCTCCATCTCATGGAATGTTTTAGATTTAATAATTAAAATTTTAAGAAAAAAATATTGCACGTCTCCGTTACAGCACGTTTGTGTAATTGGTTATTTGACGGCGCTTCGTCACGCTGGCCATCGTGGTTTGGTGCAAGCGGAGGGGGAAATAGATGGGGGGGAGGGGCAGAGAGAGTTAAGGTACAGTACAATTGTAGTGACAAAGAATTGGTCACTACGCAGCATAGCACTGGCTGCTGGCAGGGAAGGGAATCTGCAGCTTGAAGCAGCCCTGACTGACAGCAGCCCACGTGATAGACCTGAGAGGGATCTATGGGAAAGGTTATGAAAGGGACACGTTGGGAACCTGCTAGTAGGTTCTAGAAAGGGGGCGTAGCCAGGGCGGAGCGAGGCCACGCTGGGAGGATAAAAGGGGACCCCGAGCAGGTGCTCGGGGCTGTCGTTAGGAGTGGGATCCCTGTCGTCATAGTTGCTGTTGAAGATCGTCGCCATCGCCGCTGTCGTCTCCACTTGATAATTGCGCTACTAGACGTAGTTGGCTCTTTTAGTTCAGCGCCATTGGTGTCAGACGGCTAGCGTTGTGTGTAGGCCAGCAACCAGTGTAGAGTTGCGTATAAGCGAAAGACAGAGTGTGTAACAGTGTAGGGTGTGTAATGTATAAAGTGTACAAAGTCTGTTCGGTGTTTAATTAAAGAATTCCCTCCAAAAACTTAGGTCTCCAAGTCAGTCACTACACAATGATGGGGTTTGCCGTCGCCCGACGAGTCTCCGTTTGGAAACTCTCAAAGCTCGCGGTGCAGCGCCCTGGATAATGACATCACAGAATGACTGCTGAAGTCAGTCTCTCCGTTAGGACTCTCTCTCTCTCTGTCCGCTCGCAGGGCACGCAGCTCCCGTATGTCCTGCGCAGTGTTCATCTCATATCAATCAAACTAAAGTGGTTCAGGCCTATGCTCAGCTCAGCCTTGGCTTTGGTTCAAAGTTGAACCGGCTCAAAGCGATGCTTCTTAACTTGAGCCGGCTCTGAGTACAGTCGCAGCCATACTCGGGATTCCCGTGAGCCGATCCTGAGCCAAGCCACGGCTGCGCCGCTCACTTGCGCATCTATAGAAGCACCTGATAGGCTCAAGCCTGAGCTGCGCCTGAGCATTTGAGATAGAGCCAGAGCCGCGACTCAGAATACGAGCCTCGGTCTGCGAGCTGAGAGCCCGCGTAACGTGTTCTCCTCTCTGTAGGATGCCCAGTGGATCGCGCTTAACAGCTCACTAAAGTGCTTCTCCATGAGCGACATCTTCCTCCTCTTCAAGAGCTCTGACTTCATCACGCACGACCTCGCACAGCCGTGCGTATTGGGGAAAACTACCCACGATGCCTCACCGCCGTGACCTTTGACCACAGCCGCAACCAACGATTTTTTTAGCGAAAGCTGACATTAATAATTCGTGTATAAACCTCCTATGCCCTCTGACCCCTGGTACCCCACACCTAAGGAAAATTAATTCAATTACAATCCACCAGAGTGATGCAGTTACAAATTACTATTTATCCCTGTCGTGTGTAATTCAGATACAATTTCCCAAGTTAATTGTGCGAGTGATTTAGTTACCAACAAACAAATAGGTTGACGGTACGGGTTGATGTGGTGTGTAATTTTGACACCGTTCGTTGCTGCACGCAAGTGACACAACTCCGAGCGAGTCAAATCATGCGGAGGATGTCGGTGGGTGGGCAGGACTCCTCGCTCAAAGTCGCTTTGTCTTTGTTTTAAACGTCAGGTTCCTGCACTGCACGGACGACTCCCCCAACCCCGAGATAAAGTACGAGGTGAGACGACAAACAGCATTGTGGTTATATATCTCTACATTTATGTAGCGCCGCTCAGGATAAAAGTCTCAGAGAGAGAGCCGACACCACACACAGACACGTGCCACACCTCTACCCATGTGACACCTGCCTCGCACACACCCCAACAATGTCGTCAAAACACATCCCTACTACGCACCCTCGTCACAATCACACACACACATCGGTATATCCGCCCTCATCACACACACACACTGATACACGCTGCCTCCTTACACACAAAGACAAAGACCCCCAGTGTAGCCTAAACAGACTTGGGGAAAGTGCTGTTAGTTGTGAGCGAGCACCTCATGAAGGCCAGCAGGACACACAAGGGGATGGGTGGCCAACACCACGTCCGACCACCATTGTCTCCCTAGCGGAAATGTTTACACACCACACTAAATACTCATTTGAGACTGAGTCGACCTAGGGGTGGCCCAGGACCAGGTTCGGATAATCATCACTGGCGTTGGCCATGAGCGGGAATTGAACTCGGGTCGCCGGATTCGTTCCGCAGACCGCTAGCCGCTACACTACCGCTCGCACACTGATTGATACGTGTGTCCTTGTCACACAAACAAAGACACACACCCTTGCCACACACACACCGGTACACCCATCCTCGTCTCACACACACAATCGTTAACCTCGTCGTCGCCTGCTGGCGCCAGTGCCATCCCGCGCGGCGTCCCCGTGCGTGCGTGACGCTGTGGTTGTGCGTCCGTCCTCGCTGCGCCGCAGCTCGTGCTCAGAAAGTGGTGCGAGCTGATCCCGGGCGGGGAGTTCCGCTGCTTCGTCAAGGAGAACAAGTTGCTCGGTGAGTGACGCCGCCGGAGGGAGCAGTGCAGTGCGACGGGCAGTTCACCGCATATTGCGTGCGGTGGTGTTTGATGTGCGTTGTGTGGTGGTGGTGGTGTGCGGCATTGTGCCTGGTGGTGCAGCAATAGCGCAGAGGGACCACTCGCAGTACTACCCCCACCTGGAGCGCCAGCGAGACGAGATCCGCGCGGCGATCCAGGACTTCTACACCGCGCGCGTGCGCACGCGCTTCCCCAGCGAGGACTGTGAGCGCACACCGCATCATCGCAGCCCACACCGCATCACCGCAGCCCACACCGCATCACCGCAGCCCACACCGCACCACCGCAGCCAACACTGCCACTGTGCCACACAGAGCCACCCTCACTCCCCATGTCGCCCTCGTTCCCCACCCCCCAACCATGCCTGTGCACTGTGGGTTTGTCGCGACTGTACTAACCCAGCGCTGCTTCACTCTCTCTCTCCGCAGATGTATTTGACGTCTACAGGGACAGCCAGGTGAGCCCCTTGGTGGCTGAAACCCAGATTCGATTCCCATGATCTCAGTGGTCCCGGCTCAGTGGTGGCTCTGGCTTCAGAGCCACCAGTCCGCCGCGCGTGCCCACCTACTGCGCGTACTAACCACCCACGTGCCGTTGGCAGGGCCGAGTGTGGCTTATCGACTTCAACCCGTTTGGGGAGGTGACGGACGCCCTCCTCTTCTCGTGGGACGAGCTCCGGACGGGGCGACTCACGGAGCCGGAGGCGGAGGAACAGGCATGGGCCACCACACCTGCGCAACCGCAATTGAACAACCATACCTTGGCACTTGCAGTGGGAAAAACCGCGCCTGCGCAGGTCCCACTTGAGCGTCGTGTTCTACCGCGTGTCGTGGTGTGCTGCCGTGTGAGCAGGACTTGCCGGCGTTGCGGTGTGCCACGAGCGAGTCGTACCTGCAGCCCAGCGCACACCTCGGCTACCGGCTCCCACGAGACTTTGTGGACCTGAGCACGGGGCAGGACCCTCACAAGCTCATGGACCTGCTCAAGATAGTGAGTGCACAGCACAACGCACCCGTGCAAAGCGACACCCCTGTGTACGGTACACACACTTGTATAACACACCTGTACTTGCGCGTGTGTGTGTTGTTGTTAGTCGACATACAGGCGGCACGGAGATCACAGCTCCGACGATGAGGCTGCGCCGTGAGGGCCGGGTGCTTGGGGGACCTGCGTCATCGCCCACATCGTCAATCCCCCTCCCTTCACCCACATCGTCACCCCCATTATCATGACCTTGCCATCACCCCCACCGTCGCCTCTCATCACCCCCACCGTCACTGCTTGTCCCACCTTACCGTGGCCTCCGTGAGTCGAGGGGGACGCGAGTGAACCGAGCGTGAGAGATTCCTCCACGGAACAACAACCAATTCCCCGCGTTGTGCTCTGCTCCCCAGATTTACCGCACGTCTCTCTCCTCTCCACCCTGTGTCTCTCTTGCTCCTCCCCGCGTTTCTCGCTTCCTCGCTTCACGTTCCTGCATTGCACCTCTGTCTCCTCCCCCCATGTCTCTCTCTTCCCAAAGTCGCTCTCATCCCTGTCTCCTCTTTTTCACCTCATTTTTGTCTATTCCTCGTGTCCCTCTTTCCTCCACTTGTCTGTTTCCTCCCGTAAACTCTCCCCCCCCCCCCGCGTCTCGCTGTAGATAAAGGAGTGAATGTCACACGTGCGTGGGGACTGTGCGGTGGGTTTTGCGTTTTGCGCGTGGAGGCTTCTGCTTTGTGAAGATTAATTAAACTTGTGGCTGCCTCATTCTGCTTCTCTGGTGTTTTGGGGATTGAAACATTTTCTCATCGTTATAGATTCGTCTTCGTTATGTAACGTACGCCCCGTTAATGCACGAGAGAAACACGATTGTTGTTGACGAATAAACCAATCTCGTCTTTTTTTGGGACCAAAAACGACCGTCATTGTTTTCATATCGGTATTGGTTATATCGCATTATCCATTATCAACGCACATCGCGTAAGATCATCTTTAAACAAGAACCTGAGGGAAACGTTAGGCGTCTGACGGACGTGATGCAGATGGCTGCCCCCGGAGTTGGTAATGACGCACACGTCGGCTTACGACGACCCGAGTGGAACACTGCTGCAGCACTCGTCCCATACGTGGGGCTCCCACACGGCCAATGATTACGAGCCACAAGTGGTTTGTTTTGGGGTCAGATTGTCGCGTAGTGTATGGCGTAAAGAATATTTAAACTACAGCCCTCCACCACCCAGCGGCACAGCCAATCAAATGGAGTTATCACCTTGTGGGTCAATGATGTCTCAATTTGTTAGTTTTTTTTTAATCAGTGGAGGAGGAGATGAATAGTGAGCAAAACGTTGGGAATTCTCCGTAAAAATTGTCAACACTTTGCATGCAGTTGGCATATTTGCCCACGTGACAACTTGATACGATTGGCTTTGCTGGGTGGTGGAGAGTTATCGTTAAAGAATTAAAATGATCCTATCGCACTTCTGATGAATCCTCGAGTGTCATTTGTAAATTAAAGCCATGGCATCACTGTAACGACCTCATCACCGTGTCTGGCCTTTAAAAAAAAATGTGGACGACGTTTTGGGGAATGGCCCTTATTTTTTATTTATGTGCCATAAAGAAGGGTTATTGCCTGAAACGTCACCATACGGTTTATTATTCTTGTAAGTCCACAGTGTTGTGTTTGTGCAACAACATAGACTCGCTCGTGGCCATGACGACAACAGCATGACCAATAAACGAGGGCAAATGTCACCACGCGGTGACTTAAGTCGCCGTGTTGTGCCGTTTTGTACGTTGGCGCGCAGTGCCAATCGGTGCAATCGCCGCACAGGCAACAGGCCTTCCTCAGCACAGGCCGAGAGGGTGGGAGGGCATGCGAGAGACGGCGTGGACGATAAGAGCTGCTTGTTTAACACCGTGGGGGTCCACCGGTCATCGTCGCAGCGGCTTTTGTGCGAGCCATCGAACAAAGACGGTCACTGCATCGCGCGCTTTCGGATTGCGCTTCTGGCGGCCGTCTGGAACGCTCTTTCGATATCAGGAAGCCACTGGAGATATGCACTTTTAAGACTAGATTGAAAACTGGTTTCTTTAAAACAGATGTTTGTGTTTAGTTTGTTGTCCTTCCCCCGCACCTCCGATTATCACGGTTGGCTACGTACGGTGAGAAATAAGTTCAACATACATGTATTTATTTTGATTTAAAGCTTCCGTGACTGCAGGGATTCATATTCTTGGTTCTTTCGGTAAAGTCACGTAGAAGGGAAATAATAAAATAATATTAATATAAACCAATATTATTTTATTATTTCCCTTCTACGTGACTTTACCGAAAGAACCAAGAATACATGTATTTAAGTTGAACTTCTTTCGCACCGTGCTCATCGGAGGTGCGATGAGCACGGTTAGCATGGAAAATCACGACGCATAGCCCCGCTCTTTGTACCGTTACCAGCTGGTGGTGGAAATTAAACTGGGTTTCGTTGACGTTAACTGTGATTTAGTCTCAACAGTGTGTTACGGTTATAAACCAGGCCTGGAATTCCCCGAACATTTAGCGTCGTCGGGCATTGGTCATGGTGGTGGTGGCCAAAGAGCCGAGGTGAGGAATTACTGTAAATCCACAAAGGGGGGGAACTATGACAAACCACGAGGCTCCTCTCGAGATTCATCCGACGCTGACCCTGAAAGTGTCGGGGCCCCGCGGTGACTATGAGATGTTAACCACCTCGCCTGGTGTGCAGGAGGTCGTGGGTTGGATCCCCACCCTGACGCCTGCTGCTGCTGCTGTATATTTGGAGTCGGCATGCTCCACATGGATGAGCCACTCCGTTTGTGAGAACTCGCAACAAGCAGTGACGGTATATATACGGGGTAGTATCTCTTGGAATCTCTCATTTACTTGATACAGCTATCGTGCTGTGGCGGTTCCACCTGAAGACGGAAGCTTGTGTTGCCTCCGAAACGTCGTGATTTTTCTTTTATTTTTCTTTTATTAATTTTAATTTTTAACCTACGTGACTTTACCGAAAAAACCTAAGAATAGAGTGACGGCTCTCCCACCAGAGGGCGCCACCTCATAACCTCAGCCTTCTCCGCCACCACCTCCATCCCTCCCTCCCTCCCCTGGAACTTCTCTCTACACACCAGGCGACTTCTCCAGACTCCGCGGCGTCTGCTCCATCACACACACACCGCCCTCACACACACACCGAGCTGTGTGTGCGCGATGCGTGTTGTACATCGGTGGTGGCACTTTGTGAGTCTAAACCCGTGCAGGGAACCTCCCGGCGGTTGACAATATTAAGCCGAGCCCGTTGGGCAAACATCGGCACGGCGGAGTACAAAGGTGGGCACGGGGATCAGCCGGCCTGGCCGTGCCACCGCTGCGTCTGCATGAGTTGGGGGGGGGGTCCCGCACGGAGCGTTGCTTGTGGCGAGATACAGCGCTGCTGCTGCTGTAGGAGGTGTGGGGGGGGCGCTGCTGTAGGAGGTGTGGGGGCGCTGCTATAGGAGACGTGGGGGGGGCGCTGTTGTAGGAGACGTGGGGGGGGGGGGGCGTGGAGGGGGGGCGTGGAGGGGGGCGCTGCTGTAGGAGACGTGGGGGGGGGGGGGAGACGTGGGGGGGGGAGGCGTGGGGGGGGGGCGTGGAGGGGGGCGCTGCTGTAGGAGACGTGGGGGGGGGGGGGAGACGTGGGGGGGGGGAGGCGTGGGGGGGGGGGCGTGGAGGGGGGGCGCTGCTGTAGGAGACGTGGGGGGGGGGGGGAGACGTGGGGGGGGGAGGCGTGGGGGGGAGGCGTGGGGGGGGGGCGCTGCTGTAGGAGACGTGGGGGGGGGGCTGCGCCTGATCACGGACCCCGACTCCACAGCCAATGACGTCGCCACTGTGGAATGCGCACACGAGACCCCCCCCCTCATCACGTTCTTTACCTCCCCCCCCACACCCACAGCCCCACTGTAACCAAGCAAGACAAAGACCCCCCCCCCCCACATAGCCTGGAATAGACTCTCAGCGGCAAGCGCTTTTGGCGGACACCGATTAAGGCCGGGGACGGCACGCGACTGGGTAGGTGGCCGTCTTCGTCTCCCCAGTGCCCCATGTTTACACGCGCCGTGGCAGGCACGCGTTTAAGGCGGGTAGGGCAGCGTGCTAACCGCTACCCCACCGCTCCCCAACAAAGATAAAGATCCCCCATATAGCCTTCACAGTGTGTCGGGGCAAGTCCACTCCCCAACACACACACAGAGTGACACTCCAGTCTCACACCCTCCCCTCCCATGGATCACCCAGCCACCCCCCAGCCTCACCACCCCCCCCCCCACCAGCCCCCCCCCACCAGCCTCACCACAACCCCACCAGCCTCACCCCCCCACCAGCCCCCCCCCACCAGCCTCACACCCCCCCACCAGCCCCCCCCCCCACCAGCCTCACCACCCCCCCCCACCAGCCTCACACCCCCCCACCAGCCCCCCCCCACCAGCCCCCACCAGCCTCACCCCCCCCCCCCACCAGCCTCACCCCCCCCCCACCAGCCCCCCCCCCCCCCACCAGCCTCACCCCCCCCCCCACCAGCCTCACCCCCCCCCCCCACCAGCCTCACCCCCCCCCACCAGCCTCACCACCCCCCCCACCAGCCTCACCAACCCCCCACCAGCCTCACCACCCCCCCCACCAGCCTCACCCTCCCCCTACACAACTCCTCCTCCTCCCCCCCACCACTTCTACCCTCGTCCCCACCGCCCTCGCCCAAACCCCAACGCACAGAGAGACCCGTGCAGGCGACGCGGCGAGACACGGGGAGACGTGCGGAGACACGCGGCGAGACACGGGGAAACGTGGGGAGGACGCGGCGAGACACGGGGAGACGTGGGGAGGACGAGGGGAGACACGGGGAGACGTGCGGAGACACGCGGCGAGACACGGGGAAACGTGGGGAGGACGCGGCGAGACACGGGGAGACGTGGGGAGGACGAGGGGAGACACGGGGAGACGTGCGGAGACACGCGGCGAGACACGGGGAGACGTGGGGAGGACGAGGGGAGACACGGGGAGGACGAGGGGGGCACTGGGAGACACGTGGGGAGGACGAGGGGAGACACGTGGGGAGGACGAGGGGAGACACGGGGAGGACGAGGGGGGCACTGGGAGACACGTGGGGAGGACGAGGGGAGACACGTGGGGAGGACGAGGGGAGACACGTGGGGAGGACGAGGTGAGACGAGAGGACACGGGGGGGGGGGGGATCATGTCCACCCACAACGGGTCTCCCGCGGGATGGAGCGGCAGAGCGAGGAGAGGAGGTGGCTCGCTCGGCGACAGCGACGTGGTGAGTAACTCCACTGCAGCATCATCTTCACGCCGTCTCACCTCATCAACTTCTCATCCCGTCACTGCCGTCATCCCTTCGCCGTACCCCCCTCCCCCCTCGCTCTCCCACCTCATCTGCGACCTCGCGATCCACCCTCAACCCCGCAGCTCCGATTAGCGCGGCTGGCTACGTGCGGTGCGATAGAAGTTCAACTCGCAGACAATAATCGCCTCTCCCCCCCCTCACCTTATTCATCGCCTCTGTTCTCACCCGTCACCTGCATCTCCTCACCTCATGCCTCACCTTCCACGCCTGCCCCCCCCCCTCACGTTTCCATATCCTCGTTCTTAGTCTCTCATCTTCATCACTCGCCCTCTCATCCCTCACCTCACCTGTGACACCCTCCTCATCTCACCTGTGACACCCTCCTCACCTGTGATGCCCTCCTCACCTCACCTGTGGCACCTACTCACCTGTGATGCCCTCCTCACCTCACCTGTGGCACCTACTCACCTGTGATGCCCTCCTCACCTCACCTGTGGCACCTACTCACCTGTGATGCCCTCCTCACCTCACCTGTGGCACCTACTCACCTGTGATGCCCTCCTCACCTCACCTGTGGCGCCTACTCACCTGTGACGCCCCACTCACCTCACCTGTGACACCCTCCTCACCTGTGATGCCCTCCTCACCTCACCTGTGGCGCCTACTCACCTGTGACGCCCTACTCACCTCACCTCGTTCCTCCCGCCCCCCACCCCGCACCTACAGAAGGAGAATGGTGGTGGTGGTGGTGATGGTGGTCAGGAGGAGGACGAGGAGGATGAGTGGAGCCTCCTCTCAGAAGAGGAGCGCGAATGTCTCCGTTACTTTGACGCCACGGTCGAGTCCGCGGCTGCACCGGAACCTCCGGGCGAAGGGGACCCGCGAGGGGACCCGCAAGGGGACCCCCGAAGACCCCGGGAGGCGAGGAGGAGCGTCCACCACCACAACCACAACCACCACCCCAACCAAAAGCACCACGAGAACGGGCTGGGAGATGAGGCGGCTGTGATGAGGTCTCCGAGGGAGAGCGGCGGGCACGCGGGGAGACAGGGGACCCCCCCCGGGACCCCCCCAGGGACCCCCGCGACCCCGGGGTCCCTGGGAGAGGGGGACGCGGAGCTGGGCGCTGAGGAGATGGCGGCGCTGCGCTACCTGGACGCGAGCATCCGGCACGGAGAGCAGGAATGTGAGTTCGCCCAACAGCCATCATCTGCTCCAATGACGTTGTCATCATCACCAGCAGCTTCAGACTGAACATCGGAGGTCTCCACCACTACCAGCATTAGCATAATCACCACCACTATCATCACCATGATGGAGTCATCATCACCATCATTAACCACATCACCATCATTAACCACATCACCATCATTAACCACATCACCATCAGCAGAATCACCGTCACTAGCAGCAGCAGCATCAACACCACCATCCGTAACATCATTACATCATTACCACGACCGCCACCATCATCAACACCAACCACGATGGTCATATCACAACCATAATCACCACCAGGACCACCAGCATCGTTATCACCACCACCACCACCACTACAACCATCATTCATCCCCCATGACCGGCATCACAATCACAGCGCGCCTCATCCTGTTGTGTTGTTGTTGTTGATGCTGTATGTGGCACGTGGTGATTATATTTTGGCACGGTGGTGTTGAGATGCGTTGGCACATGGCGTTGTGTTGGCACCGTGCCGCTGTGATGTTGTGATGCTGTGTTGGCACCGTGGTTGTGTAATGTGTTGGCACCGTGGTTGTGTAATGTGTTGCCACGTGGTGTTATAATGATGACACGTGTTGTTGATGTTGTGTTGGCACCGTGGTTTTGTAATGTGTTGTGTTGGCACGTGGTGTTGTGATGTCACGTGGTGTTGTTGGTGTTGTGTTGTCACGTGGTGTTGTGATGTTGTATGTTGGCACGCGTTGTTGGTGTTGTGTTGGCACGTGGTGTTGTGATGTCAAGTGGTGTTGTTGATGTTGTGATGTCAAGTGGTGTTGTGATGTCACATGGTGTTGTTGGTGTTGTGTTGGCACGTGGTATTGTGATGTCACGTGTTGTTGTTGGTGTTGTGTTGGCACGTGGTGTTGTGATGTCACGTGGTGTTGTAGGTGTTGTGATGTCACGTGGTGTTGTTGATGTTGTGTTGGCACGTGGTGTTGTGATGTCACGTGGTGTTGTTGGTGTTGTGTTGGCACATGGTGTTGTGTTGGCACGTGGTGTTGTTGGTGTTGTGTTGGCACGTGGTGTTGTGATGTCACGTGGTGTTGTTGGTGTTGTGTTGGCACGTGGTGTTGTGATGTCACGTGGTGTTGTTGGTGTTGTGTTGGCACATGGTGTTGTGATGTCACATGGTGTTGTTGGTGTTGTGTTGGCACGTGGTGTTGTGATGTCACGTGGTGTTGTAGGTGTTGTGTTGGCACATGGTGTTGTGATGTCACATGGTGTTGTTGGTGTTGTGTTGGCACGTGGTGTTGTGATGTCACGTGGTGTTGTTGGTGTTGTGTTGGCACGTGGTGTTGTGTTGGCACGTGGTGTTGTGATGTTGTATGTTGGCACGTGGTGTTGTGGCGCCTTGGTGATGTCTCTCATATCTGGTTACGGGGCTACGGAAGCGTAACGCAATCAACACGAATTCATCACACGTGGCCTTAAACTAAACGCCCAGTAATATAAATAGTAAGATATAAATAGTGATCTTTATAAATAGTATTATATTACAAAGTGAGATGTTGCTGAACGATGTTGTGAGCAGCAGAGGGTAGGAGGCGCAACATCCATTGTTGTTACTGTACTTGATTAATAATAATAGACTTTTGGGTCAGATCACCGCTTGAGCACAATGTCTGTCGTAGTCCCTCCTCCACCTGACACAGACACTTAACAAAGTCTTCAACAAACGTGGACGATTTATTTCTCCTTCAGCAGCACGATCCTGGCAGTGTTGGAGAGCTATGCTCCCACGTGATCTCCAACCACCTTCACCAACCCACACAGTAAACCAGCGTGAAGTCCAGCAGTGGATTGAGCACGGCTGTTTCTTTTTGTTATGGTAAGATTCGTTGCGATGTTCACGCGCTGATTAGGCTAGTCGCCGTGTCTTCCTCTTCCCTTCCTCCACCTCGTCAAGCTGTGCGCGACTTCCCCGACCCCGCGGAGATGGCGCCCGAAGCTCGGGCCGGGCTTCCCGAGGGCTCCGGTGGGGACGCGGACCCCAGGAGTCGGAGGCCATACCTCTTCCCGCGGCCCAGCGTGCGTCTGCCCGACGGGAGGCCAAGTGGCGCCGAGACGGCGTCGAGAGGACGGGGGAGGAGCGAGGGCGACGAGCGGAATGAGGATGATGAGAGGAGGGATGATGAGGGGAACGAGGAGGACAAGGCGGAGGAGGTTGACGAGGTGACCGACGTGTCTACCGGGCCCCACCGCGTCCGCGCGCAACTCCGAACGACGGGGACGAGAGGAGTGGACGAGGAAGGTGGAGATGGAACGCGTGGGCTTGGACGAGGAGGTGGAGGTGGTGGCAGCGGTGCAGGCTGCGGACGAGTTGGAGGAGGCGGTGGCGGCTGTGGAGGAGGTGGTGATGGAATGCGTGCTGATGTAGCGAGGGCAGATGTCGCGAGGGCAGATGGAGAGCGTGGTGATGGTGGACGAGGTGGTTGTGGAGACGGAAGGCCTAACGGAGGAGGTGGAGCACAGATGCTGGAGAACCAGGGACCTGGAGTCGAAGCCGAGAGATGCCGGGGCACGGGCGTCGTGCGGCGCTGCTCCGTAAAGTTCCCTGCGGGACCCGGGCAGGACCACGCCCGGCAGGAGGCCCTCGCCAGGCTGGGGCTCCTCAAGAAGGACTCCGTGGGCAAGGGGGACCCACGGGGCCCACGCTCCCCGCAGTGCGGCCCCAGGGGGCCCGCTCGCGCCCCGTCACCGGGTGCCCCCCTCTCTCCGGGGCCCTCCAGTCCCACGGGTTCCGCGAGCCCCACCAGCCCCACCGGCCCCACGGGGCCCTTGGGCCACGCCGGGGACGGTAGCAGGGGCCCTGGGCGGGCAGGCAGGTCCCCTCCTCACGGGCAGCAGGGGCAGCGGCCGGGCTTGAGGCCCTCTGGCATCACGGTTCACTTCTCACCGCGCGGACGCGCCGCAGAGGAGGAGCACAGGGAGGCGCTGAGGAAACTGGGGCTGCTCAAGGCCTGAGCGATCGAGGTGACCCCCAGTCTGGGAGGGTGGTGGTGGTGGTGGGGGGGGGGTCCCTCTTCACGCGTTTAACTTGGGTGGAGGAAGTCAGGCAGGGGAACACGAGAGGGGGGAGCAAGGGGATTCCCCCAGAGGGGGGTTAACCCGAGATGACACGCACACACCAGGCGGTGTGAGGTCTGTGGTGACGACGTTCCTGAACAGTCGCTTAACCATGCCCGGCCCCGACAAACTCCCCACCTCCTCAACACCACGCAACCTTCACGGCGCTCGATGATGGGGATGATGTTGAAGGAGAGGATGATCGTTGATGATGAGGATTATGGTGTGGATGATGTCGACGACGACGGTGATGATGATGTTGAGCTGACGGCGTCGCGAGAATATTTATACCTGCAGAGGCGTTCTGGGATTACGGTATAGTCGCTCATATATACGGCACAGTACATGCATATAGTGTACCATAGAGAGAGAGACTAAGACGGGAAGATGCGCTCTCACTCGCACAGACACAAGGGCGCACCGACACACACAGACACGCAGTTACTTACACAGATGCCACACACGTGCACAAAGACAATTCACACACAGGTACGCATATGCATACACATTGACATACACGCATACAATGACACAGGAAAAGATCCCCCGTCTAGCCTGAACAGACTGTTGGGGCAAGTGCTGTTATCGAGCGCCTATGAAGGCGGCCACGAGGGGGTGGGTGGCCAGCACCACGCCCGGCCACCTTTGTCTTCCTAGTCACGACGATTACGCACGGCACCAGATACTCATTTGAGGCTGAGTCGACCTGGAGGCGGCCCAGGACCGGTTCAGATAATCGTCACTTGTGCTAACCGTGAGCAGGAATCGCACTCGGGTCGCTGGGTTCATCGCGCACCGCGCTAACCGCTGCGCCACCGCTCCCTATATACAAAGCCACCACACACACTGACGCGCCCGCTTCTGTACGAATTAAAATGTGAACTGGAGACATCGGCTCCGTGTGATCTCCTTTGGCTCTCATGGTCTCTCCCCATCCGTGGGGGGCCTCGCTCATGGCCCTGGAAAGTGGGGGTCTTCTCACCTGGGCCCCCCAGCGAAATCATTTGGCGGTTTGAGATCGAGGCTTCGGCCGGAAATGTGAATCGGGTCAATTCGTAATCACCCGGGCATGCAAGGAGCTTGACCCCTGACCCAAGTTACCCTGACCTTACCCCCACAATCCAGGACCCCTTTACACGCCCCCGCAGCGACCCCAAACTTCCATCTCCCCGACACGCTGGGTTAGCGCACCCGACCTCGCGGTCTGAGAGCTCGACACCCGACCCGGTCCGTGTCGCGTTCCACTCAGCGACCGATACCTGAGCCCCCGGGGCAGCTGCAGCGGCGGCGGCGGTAGCGATGGTGGTGGTGACGGCGACGGCGGAGAAATGAATAATGAACGAGATAATTAATGAGCTGCCAGGCGCGGGGATGGGGGTAGGGCACAGGTGTGCGGGAGGTGACGAAGGGAGGGAGGCAGGGTGGTGAACAGCAGCAGAACGACCCCCCCCCCCCCCCCCTTGGTGGCGAAAGCGATGAGTTGGGGCCCCCTTGACAACCACCACGATATGTTTTCAACCACAGCGTAAAAGAACCAAACACTTACTGAAAACGCGTTTTAAATGTATTTTTATGGAAAAGCGTTCGTTTACGTTCCATGTTTTATTTCAATTTAATTAAAATAAAATATTGGGGCCTCTACCTGACCAATTGCCGCAATTGCCCCCTGAGCTGATAATGTCGTCACGACGCCACTGGTGGCGAAACTGTCTGGGGTGATGCCTGTAAAAATATGGGGGGCGATGTGATGCCTGTGAGATGAGGTATGATGTAGGGAGAGGGATGTGATCCCTGTAGACGGACGGGTGATGTGATGCCTGTCGGAGTCGGGATAATGTGAGTCTGCTGATGATCTGGTGATTGCTGCTCACTCAGAGGAGTTGGAGGCGCTGCTGCTGAACCTGGAGTGTGCCACGAAGAGGTGGGGTCTTACCATCAGCCACACCTAAACTAAGCACCTGCCTGAGTATCTTGTGCTACCAAACACTCCACCCCTCAGCTACCCATTGCTAATGGAGCAGTTGTGGAGTGGAGAGTTTCCCATACCTGGGCAGTGTGCTTATGACCAGGTCCGGTTTGACAGCAGAGGTCTCACTCCGAATCAGTTGGGCGGCATTATATTTTCATCGGCTGCACAATGCTGTGTGGAAGCTACCTGGTCTGTCGCTACACACGAAGCTTTGGGTCTTCTCTGCCACAGTCATGCTCCTCCCTTATCTATGCTTGTGAAACGTGGACTCCTCTAATGGAACATCTGCGCCGGTTAGAAACATTCAGGTTGGCATGCCTACGATCCATTCTGGATTTAACCAGGCTGCATTGTGAGCTCACAAATCCTTGAAAGATCTGGACCTATTCCCATCAGTGAGCTTCTCCGGCAGGCAATGCTGCGTTGGCCGGGTCATGTAGCCCGCATGCCCAGCCACCGCATGCCCAAGCAGCTTCTGTTTGGCCGCATAGAAGGGGCTAAACGGGTACGACATGGGCTGGAGAAGAGATCGACCAATACAGCACAGAAGGGTGTGGAGTTGAGTGGACTTGCCGAAGACCGGTACCAGCGGTGTCAAAATCAGCCTCTATGGAGGAGGCTCGTGAAAGACGCTACTGAATAGTTGGAGGCAGTCACCCTCCAGCAACAACGGAGGGCAGATGAGCTACGCTCACAACAACGAGTGGAGCGCCGGGTGTATAAAATAGAGCAAGTTGGCACTGTGGGGGGTACAGCTGGTGCATCTACCGGTAATCTCAGCCAACCAATGGCACCTGAGTCTGTCCCGTGACCTCCTGTCAGCGAGCCTTCGACACTTCACGTGGCCTCAAAGTGCACCTGGCCTTGCATAGGCGCCGTGGTGGCGTCACCGTCACTTAGTGGTGAATGGCGGTTGTATTGGAAATGCGATGCCTGAACAATCTGTGAAATAACGCCTCTAACAGGGGTGATGTGATGCCTGTTATTAGGCTGCTGTTGTTGCCTGGAGCCGAGCTGTTCCACTCACGATGGACTCCGCTCCACGTTTTCCTCCCGTCCATAGATCCATCCCGATTTCGCCTGGTCAGGGGCCAGAGGGCAAGGGGCAGCAGCTGTCCACCGTGGGAAGCCTCCCCTCCCAGTCTCACTGGAAGTTTCCATGAGCATGGGGATAGTCAGGGGTAGGGTTCAGAGCTTTGTGAGCATTAAGGACCGTCGCCTCCAAAATAAACTAAATCCCCAGATGGAAACTCCGGAGAATGGCTCCTCCCAGGTGTCAGCCCCTGCTCCCCCTTCCCATCCCCCCATCCCTGCTCCCCCTGTCCACCCCTGCTCCCCCTGTCCATCCCCCGTCCCTGCTCCCCCTGTCCACCCCTGCTCCCTCTGCTCATCCCCCGTCCCTTGTCAAGCTCCCTCTCCCACGTGCGCCGCTTTCCGGAGACACCGCCCTGGGCTCGGATTTCACCCCCGCGGATCAGACGCCGCATTCAGCGGCCGCGTTGAGAGAGGCCGGAGGAGGAGGAGAGGGAGGGGACGAGCCCGCGCGATGGTCATGGAGACACGTGAGGATGTTCACGTCGTTCAGATGTCCACACGCCGAGCCAAGGGCTCTTGTGAATGTCAGTCATTTAATTCACACGCGTGTGCTGTTCACGCGTCATTCGCGAGAAATGACAAGACAGCGAGAGCGACCTGGCACGTGAACTTCACGTGTCAGGAAATATGGGACACGTAGGACCAACGTTGTCCTTAATGATTCCACGTGCAAACGCTGGCATGTGTAGACTACCCCCCTCTGCCTAACACGCTGTCATTGAGTCGACAAGGCCTATACCCACGCGGTCTGCTGGGGACGGGATGGGCGGTCAGCACCATGCCCGGTCGCCTTTCGCTTCCCAATGCTGATGTAAACACATTGCACCAGGTACTTATTTAAGGCTGGGTCGACCTAGAGGAGGCCCAGAACCGCTGACGTTGGTTGCTAGTGTGAATTGAAACTCGGTCTTAGGATGCGAAGTGCAGTGGGCTAACCACTGCGCCACCGCTCCCCCCCTCACACACGCGTGTACAACACGTGGAGTCAGCCCAGATCATCATTGGCCCTGTCCCAGTACCGTAAATATGACCCCCACTCCCCCCCCCCTCCCATCTATACCAAAGGAAAGCCCCCACCACCGCCCCAACTGGACACATTTACATCGCAGAGGGATGAGAGTTGCAAAGGGGGCGGTGGGGGGACTTGCTTGGGTTTCTCGACATCAACGGAAATTCCTGAAACTAAAACAGCTGGAGCCACACACACACGCGCGCGTACACACATACGTGTACACACAACGCAACCACGTGGACACACGCAATCTACGTCCACTCAGGTACACAGACTACAGACGTGCACACACACGCGTCTACAGATGTACAAAGCAGACTTCCACACAGACGTACGCACAGTACAGACGTGCACACGCACGTACACGCGGGGCGATCAGGCAGCATCTATATTAACGATATCGTTTTTACATTCATCCAGCAAAGCCCGAGTCTCAAGACTCTTCTAGGGAGGGTCCCTGCCGCGTTGAGATATGCTTCCAATTGCTACTCATTTTGTTAAAATTAGCAATTTCATTCGTGCGGCGTGAAACCAGGGGGAGGGAGGGGGGGTTATGAAACCAAACACAATGGATTCATAAATCCACTTGCTCTGCCATCTCTTTGGCAACTTCGAAGTCCAGTGAGAGTTTCGCGAACACATTGCGCGCGTCGCTCAGCAAATTCAACAAACATTTATTTATTGTACCAAGGCTCACTGAGATATTTTTCAGAAGCGACCTGGCCACAAATAATAGCTCAACGAAGTGGCTTATCGTGTGGAAATGTACAGCAGCCAAATCCTCTAAACGCATGTTTCTAAATGTGGAGGGAAAAACTGGACCCAGAGGAAAATCCACACGACCACGGAGAGACCAGGGTCGGAATCGAACCCACGACCTCCTGTATACCAGGCGAGGTAGTTAACATCTCGCCACCGTGCCCACCCAGAGGAGGACCACTCGGACCCACGAGGCAGCCCCAGCCCAGGCAGCAACCAGTGCCCCCAGAAAAATTAAGAATTTAGCGCCACTTTGAGAGTACAGTACGTAATCATCCGCCAAATAACCCCTGCCCGTCCCTCCCTCTCAGTCGTGAAAGCCAGGGCTTAATTTCTCACGCAATATTGTTTTTGGATCGCCAAGTAGTCTCGATTAAGTAGTACACAACTAGCAGCCAACGACCATCTCGAGAGGTGTACACTCGACGTGGTGTGCCGGCGCACGGACATATGAGTCGCCAAGACGGGCAGACCCGATTGAAATGAAGCCTTGGTTACCAGTCACACGATCAAACGTGTCTTTGTGTTGCCTATTGTACGCACACTTCATGACGCATCTGTGAAATTGGACAGAAACTCTAGAGTTTGTTTTGTTTGTGCACCCTTGCAGCTTCGCGTGCCGGCTCGGCCACTCTGATCATCGCCCACCCCAAGAGCCCAGGCTTGCCAACGGTGACCTCTGTACGGGTTTGGGGTCAAAACAAAAAGATACCAGCTCGGGGAGTTGCTTATTTTGCGTTTTATTGACACCGTGAAACCTCCACAAACTGGTGAGCTGTCAATGCCACACTGAACCCGTCACGGTGAGGCCGTAAAGGGCTGGTTGTTGAGATCTTCCTCCTCACGAGATTAAGGATAGCCAGAAATCCTTCCCCCACATCCTCCTTCACGCCCCGGTTGAGTCCCCGAGTGCGGGAGGTCGTTCCGATCACCACATGGGGAGACTATGGTCTCCCACGCGTGAGTCCGGGTCGAACAGGCATGGTCCCGTACACCACCACCACAACCCAACTTTCCCCGCCATCCATCATCACCACATCAGCACCATGCACGTGTGATCCGAGACACCTGCTAGGCCAAACGGAGACGCCCTGACCCACGAGACAAACCCACTCCAAACCACCGTGGCCACGATCCCATCTCGATAACACAAGCTCAGCGGTTCATACACTTGGCTCTGGCTGCGACCACACACACACGGGCTCGTGTGCAAGCCCCCGAGCGCGCATCTGCGCAGACGTCCTCTCGGAGAGCCGCCCCCATCTCTCCGCTCCCTCCAGCTCGGGTTTCCATCGCTCGCTCCACGCCATCCCCGCCGCAAAGGCCGAAGCCAAAACGGACACAGTTCACGATGTTGTAATGTACGACGTCCGAGACGGAGCCCGACGGGGGGGGGGGGGTGCGGTGGGGAGGGGCACGCCCACGAGACAGGAACAGTTCCCCCCCCCAGCGTCCACGAACCTAGCCAAGCGCTCGCCACGTGCTCGTCACGTACCCACGCCTCCAATGGGAAACAAGTCACGTGGAACGTGGAGCAAAGGTGCAGCTCCCCTTTGAATCGCCATCACCAACCGGACCTCACCGAGCATGACGTGACATGGATGATTGTGATACACTAAAAATAAAAACAAAGGTGATCCCAAGATTAAGGCCGGCTGTGACTTACTGGCTGTGATCGGCCAGCTCCCACAGGCTGGCTGTGAAAAAACACAAAACATGAACCTAACAAAGTGTGATGTCATTTTAGCCGGGAGCCGCCCAAAGCAAACTGAAGGGGCCAACTCAGCAACGGTGTCGCATTCCGGACGAGACGACCGCGCGCCGAGATCACGCGTGAATCCACGAAACGGCTCGCCGGATTATCTAGGTCTTACGCCACCATTTATCCGTCCGCTTCCAACATCCTCGCAGAGTAATGCTCCGGCAAAGCATTCGGTCTCCTCGTACGAGCCACCAACAGCTGTTCAGAGCCCCGGTTTTCATGTTAACATTTCGGCAAAAAGTCCCAAAGCTATGAACCCCAATTAAAGACATCCCTCACAAACACTTTCTGCAAGATCACACCTAACCACTGAACACAACGCAGCGGCTCTTTCTGGTTGTTGGAATTTGACAAACGTTCGGGTGACGTCACTGTCACTCCTGGAACACCACGTACACTCTTACGTTGTTCACCTCACGAATGTTTCTCAGGCTCAGACCGGCGAGTCTACAGAGCGCGCCCGACACGACCGCCCTCCCTGGACACGTGCCTTCCGCAGCGCCACGCCTACGTCACACCAATTCACACTGTGCCACGTCACCCGCATCACGCAGCCGATCAGCTGTGTTGTCCACGCTCACCGTCTCATAATACATTTTCTCTCTCTCCGCTCTGCTCCGTGAGCCCTCCCACGCTGGTCCCGGAAGGGGGCGGCCGCCCCAGGGTCACCGCGCGGTAGACGCGGCCGTGTCTAACGCCCCCCGCTCTCGTTCGTCCGCCTGCGTCTTTGCCCTCGCTCCGCTCGCGTCTCTTTAATGTGAACTTTTTTGTTTTTAATAAAACATCCACGACCAACCGACCCTCCCGTATCTCCTCATCCGCTCTCCCACGCACACGCAGGCACGCACACGTGTGCGCGGATGGGCAGAGCACCCTGGGCAAGCCGGCACAAAGCGCCGCTTGACTGATTTTTCCCTGCGCACGTGGCAGGAACCTCCTCTGCTCCTCAGCGCCGTCTGCAAAAGCGCGCGCACACACCAACACATGTGTACACATGTTAGCTGTGGCCAGGAATCCAACGCAGGTTGCTGGGTTTGGAGTGTAATGTTGCAACCACTTCCAATAATGTGCCAACCTCTTCCCATACACACTTGCACACTCACACATGTACACTCACACATACACGCTCACACTCTCATACAAAAACAAATATTTCCTGCAAAGCCTACTCAGACTTTGGGGGAAGTGTTGTTACTGAGAACCTATTAGAGCCGGCACAGTGCATGAGGGGGTGGGTGGCCAAAACTACACCAAGCTGAATGTCTCTCCAGTGGTGATGTTTACACACTGCACCAGGTACCCATTTAAGGCTGAATCGACCTAGGGGGAGCCCAGAATCGGGTCAAATATTCGTCACAGCTGTCGGTCACACAAATACCCCTCCACACACACACTCGCACAACTCGCACACACTAACACCACCCGACTCACGCAACCTCACACTCACGTCTCACACGTACTCACACACTCCATGCCGCAAACCCTGCCTCAGTCGCCCGTGGGACACAAGGGACCGGGGGGGGGGGGCTGTGGGGGTGGTCACTCACCGGCCCCCGGTTTTGAAGATGAGGTCGGCGTTGGGGGCGCCCTTGGGGTGGACGTAGCGCGGCCGGCGCTCGCGGTTCGTGTTGGCCTGCGCAGGCCGCGCGGCCAGGGACTGCAGCATCTCTGCCAGGAGCAGAGGCGGCCACGGGAAAGAAAAACACACCGGGATCAAACCCACGCTGGGACGCGACCCCGTGCAATGACCCCAGAGAATATTGACCGCCGGGGTCAGAACATTGTACTTTATTTGAACTGGGAGTGAAAAATCTGCAACTGTATATTCCTCCCTCCGATGGAAAATGTACTCCTCTGGGAGGGGGGGCATCAAGGTCTACAAGTGGGGCCGTCATAACGAGGTGACACGGTCGAATTTTTGGATAGATCGGATACAAGTACTCTTGTAATAATATTCCTCCCCCACCCCCAGCCGCTGGGGTCAGAGGTATGGTCATGGTCAAGGTATCTTCTCAAAGGTAAGGGTGACACTTCTGACCTCTCCTGGTCAAAATGATGTGAGGGAGTTAAACTACGACGGTCTAAATGATTTAGAGCATTCTGACCCCGTGTAGGGATATCTATAGTAGTCAAAATATTGACATCGGTCCGACGACCGCCTAGAGTGAAAAGAGGGTGATGTGGGGGGCAAGGGGGGGGAGCGAGGGTGTGGGCCGGCGCTGGTGGCCTTACCCTGGTAGTCCTCCTGCTCCTGCCGCTCATTGATGTCGAGCGTGAGCTTCTTGACGCGCTGGCGCTCCTCGCGCTCTGCCTGCTGCTGCGTCTTCCGTGACGCCGCCAGCTGCGACGTAATCGGCACGCTCACCGGGCGCAACTTCGCAAGAGGGCGAGGGGGGGGGGTGAGATGTAGTTAGTGCGATTGTTGTTAGCGCCGCGTCCTGGTGAGGTGGTGCCCATACGCGGTGGCACAGCAAGTAAGGGGATGATGGTCTGGAGAACCGCGAGGCTGATGGACTAAAAAACTCAACACATTCGTAAATGACTGTGGCCTTAACATGATAGGCGACATTTTGGAAATGGCCCTTCTTCATAGCACATCCATTCTTAACAGCCTACTCCATGTTTTTAATGTTAAGGCAACGGCGTTGCTATTGATGTGTGGAGTTTTGTTGCTGGGTGTGCTGAAGCACCACTGGCAAACGCAGCAGCAGCAGCACCACCAAATAATTCGTGACATTTTTATTTATACGTAAAAAATCCCCTAGCCCCGACAGGGCTGCGAGGTTGACCAGGAGATGGCAGCACAGCAAGTTGGTTTGTGAACCCATCCACTGGGGACAATGAAGCGTTATCCACTCGTAAGCTAGAAGGGGGGGGGGGGTTCCTCCAGGTTCTAATTACGATGCAGGACACCTCCTGTAAAATGAGTCCGAGGACTCGGTGCGGCCTTTTTCATTGCAGGAATAATTACGTTTCGTCGAGGGAATGGGTCAACATTCGAACCGGATAAGCCTCCTAAAAAAAAACAACAGTCCTGAGAATCGGCAAGGCTTTCCAAATGAACGTTCCCCCCTCTTTCCGCCGCGGTAGCAGCAGCAGCAGCAACAGGGTCTCCTTAAAAGACCCTGACGAGAGGAGGCAGCCACCAGGGCGTGCTAATTGGTTTCTGGCGAAATGCGGGGGCGGGCGCCGTGCCGCGGGTCAAAGGCACTTCCCCTCGCGCCGACGCCGTGCCGCCAAACCCCACTGAGGGGAAGTGGATGGAGGAGGAGGGGCGGCGGGAGGTAAAGGTAGAGTGGGAGGTGGTAGTGGGGGAAAAGGTTCATGAGGAGGGGGGAGGAGGTGGAGTTAGAAGTTGACGAGGAGGTAGAAGATCAGGAGGTGGAGGCAGAGGAGAAAGATGAGGAGCAGAAAGATGATGTTTAGGAAGTGGAGAAGCAGGTGGTCGAGGAAGAGGTCGAGGATTTGCAGGTCGAGGGAGTAGCGGGGGAGGAGGTGCAGAAGGAGATAGTGGAGACAGCAGAGGAGACAGGAGATGAGTACGTGGAGAGGACTGGGAGGTACAGCAGCAAGTAAAGGAGGAGGAGGAGGTGGAGTGGTGGCGCCGTGCGGAATGTGAACCCGAACCCGGCTAAACTCGGCGCACGCAGGGACGCGCAGCTGGTAAAACAACGACGGGGCGCAGCCTCATCGGCAAAATACAAACACAAACAAACGGGCCGCACATTTCAACATTTGCCGAGTTTTGTTTCTATTCGACGACGGAGAACGGTTTCATTATTGTATTGCCGTGGGCAGGCGGCGGCAGGCAAAAAAGAAACAAACCCCGCAGAGAATGTTTAAGGACAAAGTAAATAAATTAATTAAAATACGCGTGAACGTACGCCAGGGCAATTTTTTTGGCTCGCGCCCTTGGTGAGTGAAGGCATGCCTGCGTGGGCTCTCCGCTAGGCCGGCAAGAGGGTGGGGGGGGGGTTAACGTAAACATCCATGAGGAATTGCAGCTCATACGCACACACACACGCACCTATATACATTACACGCAGATATACCCACACACACACGGGCATTTACACACACACAGGCATGCGCACCTACAGACTTACACGCAGGTATATACACACACACAGGCATTTACACACACACAGGCATGCGCACATAAAGACATACACGCAGGTATATACACATGCGTAGAGGCATGCGACAAAGACCCTCCATGTAGCCTTAACAGACTGTAGCAGCAAGTGCTGTTAGCGAGCACTTATGAAAGACAGCACGGCACACGAGGGGGATGGTGGCCAGCACCATGCCTTGCCGCCTTTGTCTCCCTTGTGGCGATGTTTACACACTGCACCAGGTACTCATTTGAGGCTGAGTCGACCTAGGGGAGGCCCAGGACCGGTTCAGATAATCGTCACCGGTGATCGCCACGAGTGGGTATCGAACTCGGGTCATCGGGTTCGTAGTGCAGCACGCTAACCGCTACACTACCGCAGGTATAGACACACACAAGCACAGGCATGTGCACCTACAGACATACATGTAGGTATATACACATGCACCCACCAGAGATGTACACGCATGTATACACACATGCGCACAGGCAAGCGGACCTCAAGGTGTACGCGCAGACATATACACACACACACAAATACGCATGCTGCACAACTACACACGCGCACACACTATCTCTTATATGTTACACCCTTATCTCTTACACCTTCAATCGTGTTGTTTTGTTTCTGGTCGCTTGCCATTTTAGGCTTTTGGGCCTGTGCCCAGCAACGACGATTAAAATAAAATGAACAAAATCATGCGTGTGCCCACACACAACCACAGAAGCTCTCGCACAGGCTAAAACACCTCCACACAGAGGCTTGTACATTCACATACAGACACACCGAGGTATGCACATCAACAAAGATAAAGATCCCCCATGTAGCCTTAACATACTTGTGGGGCAAGTGCTGTTAGAGAGCACCTATGAAGGCTGGCACGACACACGATGGGGTGGTGTGACCAACATAATGCCTGTGCCACGCAGATGCGTACACTCATGCAAATATTACACCCACACACGCAGACAAATATACACACAAGAACGCACACATAAGAATGCACACCCACGCACGCAAGCAGACAGCTGCCCGTGTATGGTGCACACCACACATGGGCAGGCCAGACAAAAATGTATATGCCCACACACAAGTACACACACCCACCCCTACATTCATTCACCCACACACACACACAAGCACATATACACGTACACCTGTACAGTATACGCATGCACACGTACACACGCGCTTATCGACGCGGTTCACTCATCGGCCGTCCCGTAACGGCGCCCGGCCCACACTGCGGGCCGCCCCGTTGGGGAAAACCTCGATGGTAGCATCCAAGCTTCCCATTCACCGCACGGCGCCTCCGCCGGCGCCGCTAGCGAAGCTCCTCTGGCAGACACGTCCACCACCCCCCAACCGCGCCCCAGGGCTCGGTCAGCGTGGCCGTGCGCGCCCAAGGATTACGACATTCGAGCGGCGTGCCGACGGGGGAAGGAGGAGCGGGCTCGGATGGGGAGGGGGGGGCGCCCTGTGTCTGGCCAAGGAGCAGCTTTACTTTCATATTTCTTTTTGATACGGCTCGGTGTGCAGCGGCTGGCCACCTGAGTTTGATTCCCGTCCACGGCTAGCATTATCAGCGAGTGAGTATCTAAACTGGTCCTGGGCCTCCCTTCACGTGACTTGGCCGTAAATGAACAATCCGGTGTGGTACACAAACATCAGCACTGGAAAGACAAAGGGGGCAAAGGAGAGGCGCTGGCCACAATGACCCCGTGCGCTGTCCTGGGCCATAACTCGCAGTGACCAGCATGGTGAAGTATGGTCTCTCACCATTATACATCTCACATGTGTATTTATTAGCGCGTGTGTGTATGGATGTAGTGTAGCGGTTAGCGCGTTGCGCTACGAACCCGGCGACGCGAGTTCGATTCCCGCTCATGGCCAACACCAGTGACGATTATCTCAACCGGTCAAGGGCCTCCCCTAGGTCGACTCGGCCTCAAATGAGTACTGAGTGCAGTGGGTAAACATCACCACTGGGAAGACAAAGGTGGGCGGAGGTGGTGTTGGCCACCAACCCCCTCGTGTGTCGTGCCGGCCTTCATAGGTGCTTGTTAACAGCACTTGCTCCTACAGTCTGTCAAGGCTATACGGGGGATCTTTGGCTTTGTTTTGTCTGTATGTACGAGTATGTGTATTTGTGTGTTTATGGATTGGAGAGCAGTCATAGAGACTCGCACATGTTACTCTGAACCTGCCACCGCACCCGCAGATTTCCTAACCACACCATGGTAGGAGGGTCTCCAGTTGCCACAGTGGCGTTTGTCAGCGCTTGGCAGCGCGGCGGCAAGAGGCTTAAAAACGACACCGACACAAACTCACAGCAGCCATCAACGCGGCTCGGTTTCTATGGGAGGTCTCTTCCTCCTTAGATGCACCAACTTATGCCCGCGAGTGACCGCACCGCTAGTGCCCGCTAGAGCACGCAAGTGCTAGCCAGAGAGGGCATGCAGCAGGTGCTGTGGCGTTGGTAAGCAGCAGCAGCGCAACTCGGCACACCGTGTGGGTCAGAATGGGTGATCGAGTCCCCTCCCGCACGCTAGAAATTCAGCCGAGTAATTTTGGCCGAACGACTCTCCATCCTCCAAATCCCAGCGCCCCCCTCCAAGTGCCGAGCACAACGCCCCGCGTGTGTCCCAAGTGTTGTGTAACGCCGCGTATCGCGTCACTGCCATCTGGGCGACGCACGTCACCGACGACGCAGAAAAGCGCACGTTTTTGTTTTCCCCACTTGGCTGCTGGCACGGTCGACGTCAACCGCCCGGCACCATCCCGCACAGTCACTGAGCCACTGGTTCACTACGCGGACATTCGTTTGTGCGCGTGTGTGTGTGAGAATGTGGGGAGCTGCAGCGTAGCGGTTGGCGCGGCCGCACCACGAACCCGTCGACCCGAGTTCGATTCCCGCTCATGGCCAACACCAGTGACGATCATGTGAACCGGTCCGGGGCCTCTCCTAGGTCGACTCAGCCTAAAATGAGTACCTGGGGTGGTGTGTGAACATCACCACTGGGGAGACAAAGGCAGCGGGGTGTGGTGTTGGCCACCCGTGTGCCGTGCAGGCCTTCATAGGTGCTCGCTAACAGCATTTTCCATAAGAGTCTGCTAAGGCTATATATTTGTGAGAGAGTGTGGGTGAGGGTGGGTGCATGCAAGCAATATTTGTGGAGCGATGGCACAGTGCGGTATGTACTGCACTATAATTCCAGCCACCTGGGTTTGATTACTGGGTTTCCTCTAGGTCAACTCAATCTTAAAAGAGTACTTGGTTACGGTGTGTAAACACCAGGGAGATGGTGGCCAGGCTGCCTACTTGTGTGTCAATAGTCGATAAGGCTTATTGGGGGTCTGTGTGTGTGTGTCCATATACACAGTTGCACCAATGTCTGCGCGCGTATGTGTGTCTGCGTGTGCAGGTGCGTGCGTTTAGCTGTGAGCGCACGCATGCGTGTGGATGAATGCACGTATGCCAGATGCCTGCTGGAATTCCCGTGTGTGTGTGTGTGTATGTGAGCGCACACATGTATGGACCTTGCACCTAGCCTGGCGGTTGCCGTTTGTACGCGTGTGGACATGGCCCTGCTCGCTCGACCGCACCTGCTGCTTGTTGCCGCGCCGGGTGAGCATGACGAACTGCATGGTGCCAATGTCCTGACAGCTCGTGGTGTCGCCCTCGAGCGCCGGTTCTCCGGGCGCCGCCTGGCCAGGCTTGACCTGCCCGCGCAGGCCGAGTGGGATGGCCACGTCCAGCTGGTGCACTTTCACCGCTTCGCTGCTCCGCTGCTGCTCTCACGCACACACACACACACGGCGTTGCCACGGTCAGGCGCGCCGGCAAGGCCCGACGGCACCAATGTGCCGGCGGTCGTGCGTACGCACGCGCACAAGCGGTACTGGCCAAGGCCCACGCCAAACACGGCTGACTGGGCGCCAGCTACACGATCTTTAACCGGGAATTGAACGTGTCGCCTTACCGCTATTGAGACAGAGCGCAAGCCTCTAACGTACACGCTGCCAATTCTCCACGACACACAAACACTCACGGTTTTTACAAATACGTCGAGGTTAGGGACTCGTTAAAAGGCGTGTATTAAATGAGCCCAGTCGCGGCACCGCTGCACAATTGCCCATCTGTTAGCAAGTGGCGGCTTTCGACACCGAGCTGGTGCGGCGGCCAGTGAGACAGCACGCACGGCCCCCACGTTCACGACGAGGGCCCTGGGCACACGCACACCTGGCCTTGGCACAAAGGCCGCCCCCCCTCTGTGCGAGGCTGCGGCCACTTTTTCTACGGTTCCTTTGGTGCTATGCAGCGCTTGGCACGGCAGCCTGTGGCTCCCGCATCGCCGATCACCGGGCGGCGTCTCTCGCCCATGCCGCACACTCACGCGCGTGGTCTCTATCTCAAGGCCAAGTCTGTTCACTCGTTTGCAGCTCGTGCGCAGATCATTCATTCGTATTTATTTTTAATCCTGGATTTTTCTTCTCGTGATTTTTAAGACTGTGCAGTTTTGTTTTCATGCACTGGGATATTCGTATGTTGTCCAGCGGCCTCACTATTTGCATCCCAGGTCTCCCTTGCAAGAGACCTTCATGTTGGTAGACGAGCTGGTGGCATGTGTATAAAGAGTGGGTGCAGATGTGGCGCAGTTGTTGGCTAACATCAGTGACGAGTGTGATATTAGAACTAGCCTCCTGTAGGTCGACTCAGCCCTAAACAAGTACCTGATGTGGTGTGGCAACATCCGCACTGATTGATAACGACCGTTTCTATCACCCGAGTTCTGCCACCTCGGGCGGTGCCAGGCAAGTGAAAAACCTGGCGTGGGCTCGGGGATTGATTTCAGGTGGCAGGCGAGCGGGCGGGTGGGCAGGCGAACCGGCCGGGCGTCCTCACCTGCATATTCTCCACCATCATCTTGTCGAAGGCCGAGATAAATTCATCATCCTCGGCGCACGCGACGCGCTTCAGCCCCCCACCGTCCTTCATTGTCACCTGCTGCCCACGCGGTAGGGGGGGGGGGGTCGGGGGGGTCGTGGGGTCAGATGGGTTCGCAATGCGTGTGAGTGGCTGTATGAGAGGTGCGCATGCCACGTGTGTAAGCGTTGTGCGAGGGACCACACTCAGGCCTTACCCCTCCATCCTCGTCGGTGTCGTTCTCCTTGTTGGAATCCGTCATGTAATCCGTGTTCTCCTCCTCGTCATCCTCGTCCTCCTCCTCATCCGTCCCGTCCTGCAACACAACATCAGCTCGTGTGGATCCCCTGTAGGTGCGGGGCACACAAAGTGCCGCCACCCAGTAACACTCCACCTTCACCGTGAGCAACATCGCCCCTCCTCCCTTACCTCATCGTCTTGGTCGTTAGCGTCGCTCTCGTTAGCCGACTGCTCCTCCGTCTCCGCTCCTTCCTCCTCCTCATCATCGTCGTCGTCCTCTTCGTCGGCCACCCCAGATGACGATCCCCCCAGCACGTCCGAGCCACTAGTCTTGCCGCCGCCGCCGTCCAGCCCTTGAGACAGCGAGAGCGCGCGAGAGCACGAGGCGCGGTTGGTTGTAAAACGTGAACGGAACGGACGACGCGCCCGTCGAGCTCAACGACGACTCCAGCTGCATGCTGGGAACTCGAGCACCCAGCGAGACGGAGAGAGGGACAGATGGCTTACAGAACATATGCAAAGTTAGAGGCATTTCATTGACTGTTAAGAAAAGTAAGTGGGCTTGCGTTAAGATGCGTCGCTCGAATGGTTAATGTTCCGTAGTCAAGGCGAACGTTGAATTTTCAGCCACAGGAGGGAACACGTGATGAAAGCAACTCACTTACAGGCGTTGGATAGAATGATATATAACGCAAGACCATGAGCGATGATGGTGACAGATGGTTGAGACCTTCATCCAGCAGTGGATTGATCATCGTTGCTGCTGCTGATGAAGAAGTTTCTCCCATCAGTGTGTAAGCAGTCGCAAGAAGCCCGGAGTGAGCAACAGACGTTCCGTGCCGGGCCCTCGCCAGGGCCCACCGCAAGGGGGCCTCCTCGCAAGGGCCACGGTGGAGCAGGGGAACCCACCGAGCTTGGAGCGGTACTCCCTCTCCAGCTCTGCCAGCTGCCCCATGGCCTCCTCGAGCGATGCGCACAGCCGGAACTTGGGCCGCAGCAACTCCAGCGTGTCGGAGATTAGGTAGTCGACGTCGATGGGGAATGGGCTGGTCGCGGTCCAGATCTCCTGGGTCTTTTTCCACCACACGTAGCGCTGCGTGCGTGTAGGTGAGTGGAAACGAGCGTATATTTTACTGATCGTTTCGCAGGCCGCAAATCCAAATCGCGCTCACGTACGCCACAACCACACTTGTGTTTCAGAACACCGCACACCCTCACTATACCCGCTCACCAAGCGCGAACACTACAACCACACACCCAAACACGCACACATCCCCGGCTACAACCACATGCCCCAACAAGACACAAGCACACATTCCCTGCAACTCACACACACACTCAGCACCCCACGCATCCCCAACAGCGCCTCACCACCACCCCCCGCACGGACCTGGAAGTAGAGGAGGAAGCAGTCGAGCTTGCGCTTGCTGGAGCCGCGGTTGAAGTACTGGCCACACGTGTCGAGCAGCGTGCACACGAGGCGGATGCGGAAGAGGCTGTCGGGCGGGTCGAGGGCCCCCGGCACGCCGTCGGGGCCCACGCCAAACGTGAGGAACGAGTAGAGCGTGCGGAACACCACGGCCGACTCCACCATGCGGTAGTTGTAGAGCTCGCCCAGGAACTTGGCGCTGCTGATGCGGCGTTGGTTGAACTTGGGATGGTTGATCTGGCCGGGGAAGAAGAGCGGCAGCAAAGTGTCGCTCGGTGCTTGAATACCGACACTGGGCCTCCCACGCGGCGCGGTAGGGAACCCCCTGGTGGCAGCTGTCCCTGTGTGGCGTGAGGTGAACCCTACACTGGCTGGCATATGGGCATTAGTCTACCAGTAGGGGGGCGATGTTGCTCCATGGCTTTGCCAATGAATCACCAAGTTTTGGGAAACCTTTTGATAAATTTTGAGTCATCTTTACGAGCGTTAATGTGACACCCCCCCCCCCCACCCCCGCTGCAGGAGAACGAGCCTCACAAAGTCACGCGTTAAACAGGAACCGGCAAAACATCCCGATGGACGACCCTCCCAACGATCGCTCGTGACTCGCCCAGGCTTTATTCTCGCGCCGCCTTTGCCGCCAGCGCGGCCGCTGAATGAACAAACGCACCTCCATTCCAAGGCGGATGTCCTCCAGCACCGCGTCCACCGTGTGCACGCCCAAGTCCTCCTGGAAGGGCACCAGGCCCGCCAGCAGGTTGGCCACGCAGTGGATGTTGTTGTACTTGACGTTCCACACGCTCACCAGGCACTTGGTGGCGTACCGCTTCACCTCGGGGTCCCCCCATGCCAGCTTGCGCATCTGACGCAGCACCTGCTCTTACCGGCACGCGGGGCACGGGGGGCCACGCGGGCACAGGTGAGCGCCATGAGGTGAGGTGGCGCCCGTAATCTGTACGCGCCCGCCATACTCACCTCCCCATGCAACGCTTTGCGTTGTCCTACGGCCGCCTAAAATAATACAGACACAATTCCTAATCCCAATGGTCTATAACACAAGGCTGTTGTGGATTATACACGGTTGAGCGGCGATGCCATGGGACATGCGAGGCATGGTGGGAAGAACGATCCTATGGGTTACAATCATGCATATTGCTGTTTAGACATCACACATTCTGCGTGTATAACTGTTTAAAAAAAAATCCAGCTTGCACGCACTTAACAGGTTTATGATGATTTATAGAGATTGTTAGATTTTGATTTGAAGTTTTCGTGACTGCAGGAATCCATATTCTTTCGGTAAAGTCACGTAGATATAAAAAATAATAAAAGAAACACGACGTTTCGGTCCCAACTTCAGGTGATGACGGACGCTTGTGTTGCGACCGAAACGTCGTGTTTCTTTTATTATTTTTTATATCTACGTGACTTTACCGAAAGAACCAGAGAGTATTGTTCGGATTGTTTTGCGGTGTGGTTGTCGTTAAAACCCAGACACCACAGCAGCTCAAGGTGGAGTCGATGGACGGACGGACTGACAGTTAGACAGATGAAGGAATGGGCGGATAGACTGACACGTGGACTGAAGGACACACGGACGAACGGGGCGAACCGCTCACCCGCTCGGTGGTGACCTTGGACAGGTCCTTGTAGAGCAGGCGGCGCACGTACTCATGCACAGGTGGGCGGGCCTGCTGCACGGTGCGCTCCACCACGGGCGGGTTGCAGTGGTAGTACGCGTTTTCCACCGTCGTGATGTAGCGCTCGTCCAGCGGCATGGCCTGCTTCTTGCGCATCATTTGCTCCTATGGGGGGGGGGGGGGAACGTGGAGCGCGAGAAGCGGTTGGCGGTGGTGGAGCAAGTGGGTGAGTGGGCAGACGAACGAGCGAGGGAGTGAGCTGGCGTGTGAGAACAAGCCAGCGGACAACGAGGCGGGAGAGGGAGCGGGCGAGGAAACGGGAGAGCGAGTGGGCGAGCGAGCGGGCGAGGGAGCTTGCAAGGGAGTGATCGGGTGGTGGGGCAAGGGGGCAATACCCACCAGCAGCACGTTGGTGCGCAGGTGCGTGTCGGGCGAGCGGAAGAGGAAGCGGCCGCACGTCTCCAGCAGCGTGCACGCCATCTCGATGTGGTGGTGCGAAAAGTCCGACAGCAGCATCTGCACGCATGCATGCACAGACACACGCAAGCACGCACGCATGCACAGGCATGCCCGGACATTACTATAGCCCGAGCATGGGCTATTCACGCAACACCAGGAAACCAAGTTACATCATTTGAACAAAATGTGGCGTTTCACACCAGGACAAGTGGATGTTTTTTTAACCACAAAGTTCATTCAAATTAATTCCCATTTGCACCAAAACCTGCGACCAAACTCGCCCAAGGGGACGCTCACGCTCAACCTTCTGCTCACGGTTCATCGCACTCGACGATGCAAACATGAGGCTTATCTAGCAGGTCTGGCTAAGGACGATGGACCATGACACCCGGAGGAACTCAAAATGACGGTCCGAATGTATCCGTGCCCACACGGGGCATCTAGACACTTCGGCTTGTATGGGCGCAGAATCTCTCTGCCGAAAGAGGATAAAGTTTTCCAATTTACACCGAACGCATCTGGGGTGCGTCCGTGCACCCTTCCCCCGACCCCGCCGCCTGTAGCGGTCACTCGTCAGCCGACACTTTCGGCAGTGCGACGGGCTTTCGTTATCAGCGCCCGCAGTGCCCCTCGGCGTACTGCCAGCAAGGGCAAGCGCCCCCTTCCACGAGCCACGGAGATCTCCGCTTCACTGACTTGAGTCACATTGGACAAAAACGCTCCAATTTAAATTCCACACGCTAACGCGCTGCTGGTGTAATGTTTAACCGTCACGTTTTTACAAACAGGGCTTCATTTTCCATTCCCCCCAAGGCAGTGGGTTCTCCAACTTTGTTTTTTTACCGAGTGCCCCTGACAGCCACGCATGGCTGCTGCTGCTGCATTTCAGTAAACATTCGTGCGTGTCCTTTTTGTTTAATGTGTCTGTTATTTATAAACCAGGTAAGGGGTTGCAAAGTGAACCTTTCAGAGGTCAAAGCTCTGAGCCATCAACTGTTGAGACCCCTGGGTTCACATCCTGGTAAAGGGTCTATTGAGAGGCAACGTATCTTTAGTCGCGGGAGACCTGGTTACGTCAGCGTTGAGCAGCTGCAGAGAAGAGCTGCTGTGGGGATATTTAATTGTTATCCTCTTTACAGACATTCCAGATTCCTACCACATGCAGCAAAATACTCCTTTATTTAAAAAGGAATTGGCTAAACATTCCAAAGTAATAGCAGGAAAAAAAACTGTCTGGTGAGTCAGTACGGCTTTCCTGGATGAATTAATTACAAATAATATGCTGGACCTGTGACCAATTCACCAAAAACGTGCCGATTTCGTCAGACCTCGAACGCTAAGACGGATGGGGATTGAGCCCGGAGCGTGTTTGACTACACGCACAAACAGGTCATCATAGGGCTTGCGGGGCTACGTGGGAACCCGCACTGCAGCACTGCTGTTCTGTAATTAATTGCTCCGACCTCTAAGCTTCCCGCGTTCACCAACTCGCACTGGCCTGCACGGCGAAGTATGGTCAAACAAACCCCATGACCCGCAAGCTGTGGTGGGGGGTGGGGGAGGCCCTCATCTGGAAGAGGACTGACAAAAAAGCGGTAGATGTATATACACAACGTAGTTGAGGGAGAGTTCAACCTGCTCTGGAAACTCTACGGGGTTTGGCTGTATGTATGCTGAACTTCTTTCGCAATGCACGTAGCCAACATTGCTAATTCTCCCCGACTTCTGCGATCGGACATCGGCGCAGCTGCGGCATGGCCCCCACTCACGGACAGTCCACTCACTCGCCGCACGTGCGCGCGCAGACACGCGAGCGCTGCACTGCCCGGAAAGCGGCAGGAACCCAGACGCGTCGAGAACGCTCGGTGCTCATGTCAGCTATGGCGCTCAAGATGACGACTGTGGTCTTCCTGTCCAATGGCCGAGCCACCGCGCCCCCCGCGCCCCCCACCTCTACCAAACCACCAAAGCTCCCCCCGCTTTTGCCCGTGTCGGTCAAACAGTGTTTGAACACCTGCACCGCGTTTTCTCAGCCGGTGCACTTAATCACTGCCGCACGCACGCTGGCCGCGCCATGGCCGTCCGCCAGCACGGCGCATTCCTCCCGCACGCGCTCGCCGTGTGCTTTGTGTAACCCTTACCGGGCCTAGACCGCGCACCCTGATGGAGCCCGACATAGGCCCCACACGATAGTTATGATGCTCAGGCAACTGGTACCACACGCGCGCACGCAATCTACATACATGCGTACGGGGTGGTACATCACGCGTGCGGTGTGGCGTAGATGCGGTGTGGAACAGGCTTCGGGTGTGGGTTGTAAGCTGGAGGACGAGTTTGAATGTGGAATGTGGGATGTGGGGGATCGAATGGGCTAGAGGTGTGAGATTTAGCAAAGGTTTGGGATGTGGGCTGTGGGGTGTGCGGCATGCGTCTGTGACATGTGATGCAGACTTGTTGATGTGGGGATGTGAGACAGGATCGGGGTAAGTGTGTGTGGGATGTGGTATTGGCTAGAGGTATGTGTTAGTGGCATGTGATGTGTGGTATTGGCTTGAGGTATGTGTTTGTAGTGTGGTGTACAGGTTTGGGTTATGTGTGTGTGGTTGGGCGTGATGCTGCCCACCCATCAACCTCATGTGCCGTGCTCGCTAACAGCACTTGCCCCAACAGTCTGTTAAAGGCTATACGGGGGTGTGTTGTACAGGTTTGGGGTATGTGTGTGGTTTGTGTGATACTGGTTTGTGGTGTGTGTGGTGTGTGTGGTACAGGTTTGGGTGTGTGTGTGTGGTGTGTGTGATACAGGTTTGGGGTATGTGTGTGGTGTGTGTGGTACTGGTTTGCGGTGTGTGTGGTGTGTGTGTGGTGTGTGTGGTACAGGTTTGGGGTGTGTGTGTGTGTGGTGTGTGTGGTACAGGTTTGGGGTATGTGCATGGTTTGTGTGGTACAGGTTTGTGGTGTGTGTGCATGTGGTGTGTGTGGTACTGGTTTGTGGTGTGTGTGGTGTGTGTGGTACAGGTTTGAGGTGTGTGTGTGTGTGTGGTGTGTGTAGTACAGGTTTGGGGTATGTGCACGGTTTGTGTGGTACTGGTTTGTGGTGTGTGTGGTGTGGTGTGTGTGGTACAGGTTTGGGGTATGTGCATGGTTTGTGGTGTGTGTGCGTGTGGTGTGTGTGGTACAGGTTTGTGGTGTGTGTGCGTGCGGTGCGTGTGGTGCGTGTGGTACAGTACAAGCTGCTCTGGTCCCCACCTTGAGGCAATAGAGGGTCTCGTTGCTGGGAAACATGCGGAACTTAGTGAGCTCCCCGATGAAGCGCACTGTCTTGTTCTTCGTCTCAATGTTTATCTGGTCCTTCTTCCGCACCTGCCACAACAAAGACAAAGATTCCCCATATAGCCTAGAAAGACTGCTGGAGTAAGCACTGTTAAAGAACACCGACGGATGCCAGCACGTTAGAAGAGGGAGTGGGGAGTGGTGTGCATACAGGGACAAAGATCCCCCATAAGGCCTTTCATAGACTGTTAGGGCAAGGTATGTCAGCAATCACCTATTAAGGCCAGCCTGGCACACTAAGGGGTGGGTGGCCAGCACCATTCCTGGCAGCATACGTCTCTCCAGTGCTGATGTTAATACACCACACCAGGTACTCATTTAAGGCTGAATCTACCTACAGGAGACCCAGAACCAGTTCAGATACTCGTCACCAATGTTGGCTGTGAGAGGGATTCGAACTTGGGTCACTGAGTTAGCAGCGCGGTGCACTAACCACTGCACCACCACTCCACATGCACGTGCGAAGCCCTGCATGCACGTACGCACGCATGTACGTACGTACGTACGCACGCACGTAGACCCACAATGGGGGCTCCACTGTGCGTCGTGTCCCGAATTGTTTTGGGAGAGCTGTGGGGCTACTCATCGCGGCCCCTCCCGGCTGTGCCGCTGGCGCGAGGAGCAGCAGCAGCAACGCACGTGGAACTTGAAGTCGCTCTTGAGCATCGAGGTCAGGTCCTCCGCCACGTCCGGCATGCACGGGTGCAGCGTGGCCACGAGGCGACCGAAAAACGGCAGCAGGTCCAGCCTGGAGGGGGGCCAGACCGTGGCGGCCACACACACACGGACACGTTGGGAGTTACCCACCGGGTCACACACACACACGGACACCCGCACACACCGGGAGGCATGCATATACACAGTCACCCACCACAATCCACAAACATGGTCAATCACCGACCGGGCCACACACACACACACACACGTTTAGCAAGCAACGTCTCTCTCTGCTAAGTTTGCCGAGATGGTTGTTGTTGGAGTGGCTATTAGCAGGCATTCTGTGTAGGAAAATCCTCTCCTCAAACACTGGATCTGTTTATTTACCGAGTGTCTTTTCTCGGCTTACATCGATTTTGCACGGGATGCGATTTGTACAGAGAAAGCCCCAATGCTGTCGGATCACAAGGTGGCAGAGGGGGGGAGGGGGGTGCTGGAGTGTGAGCGTACCACTTCCCAGTGACAAAACCCTCCTGGCCTATTCATATATAACAAAACATTTCCAAATGCCCATTGAATTATGGGCCGCATGTCACGTGACAGAATAACAATACAATTTGGGTATCTGTCACTGAGAGCAAAGTATCATCAGCCCCGCACGTGAGAAATCAGCCTCCGCCAGATGACATTCTGAGATCCCTTTTTAATGGCTCATACCCTCACCCGTTGGTGACCGTACCGTCTAGTGCACTTTGCTCTATTTGTCACAAGGCAATCGAACCAAAATTTTTGCCGAATTGAGAGCTGGAAATTTTCTGGATTAATTTTTTTGACATACAGTACGATAATCAGACTAAGCCACTGAACCTGGCATTGACGCAGCATCGACAACGCACCTGACAAGACCTCGCGAACCCACCGTGCCACCCGGGGCTGGCTGGGAAACATCACGGACGCTCGTGGATTAACGCACGTGGCGTGGACTGTCGCTCAGGAGCGGTGGATTAGCAGGGGGTGAGATTACCACACTGATGAGTCGGGGTTTTTATTTTTAGTCCAACAATACAGGAGCCCCATGACGCTGGAAAATGTGCAACAAGTAAAACAGAGAGAGAAAATGAACCCACATGCAAACACGAAAATACAAACATCAGCGTTATTGGAGGCGTTCAAACAAACTGCGTAGTCGCTGTTTGTGCGATAAGCAAATATTGTTATTGCAAATGTGGGCGCCATGACCACGGCATGTCTTCCGTGTTAGTTTTGGAACGATGACACGGAGAAACGTACACGGAAAAACGTAAACGATGAACTGTGCACCACCTCTCACGAGCCACTCTCGGGCAAACGTGTGAGAAGACGTCCAATGTCAATGCCTCCTCTCTCTCTCTCTCCCCACCACGGTGAGAGAGAGAGAGGCTCCCTCTCTTCTGTGCTGTCAGGAACATTCGCGCGCGCCTTTCGCAAGCAACCACGCCCGCCGCGCACGGCCAGGTCTCTTGTGAAATCTTCATAAACCTCACTTGAAAGCAAATCGCCAAGGCAGTTCTGGCACCAATTTAATGACCGCGCCCTGCTCCGCGCCCCGGTACGCTGCACGCAAAATGAACAAACATTGCAGCCTTCTCCAAAACACCGCGCGTGGCACCAAGAAGAGCGAATGCCCGGCATGAACACCGCCTGCCCCACACGAGGTGGGGGGCGGGGAAGGGCGGCTCTGGGGTGTGGAGCCAGTGGAGGCGTCAGAGCAGCGTTTGTGAAGTTTTTCTGCCACCACCGCGCGTCGCAAACGACTGAGCAAATGCAGCTGGTGCCCCCTGGTGGCCACCGGTCACACCGACCTCCTCTAGTAGAATTAAGCCTCCCCACGCGCACCCGTGTTTCATGAGATTTAGTTCAGATCTGCCCCTAGGGAGCGCCACTCCCCGTGGAATGTAACCACGTGGCGTAGGGGGGGGGGTTTGTGCCACGCCACAGCCAACACCGTAATGATATGCCCACTGAAAACGAAAATCAGGGCAGGGTCCTTCAGCTATATTTTCCAGCAGCCAACATAATACAATTAGAAACTGCTGGCGAGCCATGTGACTACATATCACGACGTCACGTGGCAACAAGTCACAAGGTTCATACGCGAGCGATAATCTGCATCTCTCGCCGCCAGCTCTCTTAACCTCACTTTCATCTCACTAATCTACATCTATGTTTAAGCAAGAGATAGCTCCCAGCAGGCTATAGTTTGGGGGGAAACTCAAAAGGTCCTTCACGGGCCACATATGGCCTTGTGGGCGGCCAGTTGCAAAAGCCCGTTCTAAGGGTACAGGTCGTGGCCTTCGGTAAATGTTCCCGCGTGGCTACGTGTGGACTGCATGGTCGCAGCAGTGGATCGGGGGATGGTGGGGTGGACGGGTGAACCCCAGCGCTGGTGCGACTAACCTCTGCCGTGGCACGCTGAACAGTGCCCGCACCAGCTTGCGCCGGTTTGCCTTGGTGTTCATGTTCATGCAGAAATCGGTCGCTGCCTGCAAACAACAAACACAAGTCAGCTGCACGGCATGCTGGGGCGGTCCCTCGCCTCTCACTGTAATGGGGCAGCCCCTCCCCTATCACTCCACTGGGGCAGCCCCTCCCCTCTCTCTCCGCTGGGGCAGCCCCTCCCCTCTCTCTCTGCCTGGGCCATGAGGTGTTGCAGTTGTGTTGTACCACTACACCAATATTCAGTCACTTTTTGAGTGCCATCCGTATCTATTGCATTGGGTTCAACAAAGTCATTTGCCGTTAATATGTTTCACTCATAAGTTGTTGACCTCAGGCATAGTGGTGGGGGGGGGGGGTCTTTGACACATCGAGCCACGAACCCGGAGATCCGAGGGGACCGTGCGTGCGTTGGGCGCGGACGCACGGTCCTCTCGCAGCATGCGCAGCAGTACGTTGTACCTTGTCTATGAGGTCCCGATTGACGCAGTTGAGAAGCTGCTGGAGGAAGGCCTCCACGATCATACGAAGGTGGCTCGCCACACTCGCCTCCTCGTCCTCCGGCTCTGCAGAATTGCCACACGCACGGGCTCTCAGCACATGTACATACGTGCACGCACACTCGCAAACAAACACACGCGTGTACCAACTCAACAAAGATCCCCGTACAGCCATATACAGACTGTTGGAGCTCGTGTTGTAAGCGAGCACCTGTTAAGGCCATACAGCGCCGGGAGGTGTGGTCAACATCACAGCGTGCTGCCTTTGTCACCCCAGTACTGATGTTTAAACACCGCACCAGGTACACATTTAACGTTGAGTCGACCTAGGTAGGGGAGGCTCAGGACCGGTTTCGATATTTGTCACCAATATCGGCTGTGCGTGGGAATCGAATTCGGGCCGCCGAGTTCGTAGCAGTGCGCTAACCACTGTGTTATTGCTCCCCACATGTACACCAAAGACAAAGATCCCCAGTATAGCCTTGATAGACTGTAGAAACAAGTGCTCTTAGAGAGCAGCTATGAAGGACGGCACGGCACACGAGAGGGTGGGTGGCCAACACCACGCCTGGTCGCCTTTGTTTCCTGAGCGGCGATGTTTACACACCGAACCAGCTACTCGTTTGATGCCGAGTCGACCTAGGGGAGGAGCAGGACCAGTTCAAATAATCGTCACAGGTGTTGGCCATTATGCTAACCACTACAATCTACATTTAGCAGTACCGTACGCACCGGGATCATCCTTGAGGAGCTTGTCGACGGGGTCCTCCACCTCATCCTCTGGCCCGGCTCCCATCGTCGAGGCATCGTCGTCTGTAGTCACTGCCGCCACCTCGGCCTCCTCGGCCAGGATCTCCAGCGTCTCGAGCTCTCGCTCCAGCTCCTCGGCGCCGCTCATCCCGCTCAGCTCTGCTCACGCCACGGCAAACACCCTCGTCTGTTTACATCACGCGAACTGCGGTCATCCTCGCAGCAGCGGCTTTTAGCTAACCATCGAACAAAGACTGCATTGCGCGCTTTCATGTGCCCTCCTGCAGCCGTCTGGAACGCTCTTCCTTCCGATATTAGGAACCTACTGGAGCAATGGACTTTTACATTTGTTTGAAAACTCTTTGGAACTGCTTTTTGTATTAAGTTTGTTGTCCTTCCCCCGCACCTCCGATTAGCATGATTAGCTACGTACAGTGCGAAAATAGTTCGACATACTGCGTGCAATAATCGTGCTGAATCTGTTTGTTTCTGTTACATAGTTGTACTTTAAATGGTTTTAAAAGTAATTTGTAGAAGCCAACATTACAAATTTACTTTATTAAGATTATGTTTGTGCACTGTTTTCGATTTCTCCTGTAATAGTGTTACTGAATTTTAGCAACGGGTATTTTTCTAGTACTGTGGCTGAGTGAGAGAACTGCATCGCCCAATAAAAAACTACAAGGTTCATATTAAAAAGATCAAAGACTTCAGGTTTCCATCTTCGGAATATCTCCCATATCCGATCCCTTCTCTCTGCCTCAGATGCAGAAAAGCTGGTCCATGCCTTCATCTCATCTCACGTAGACTATTGTAATGTCTTACTCCCTGGCGTGGCTAAGGAGGTGCTGATCAATTTGTAGTATGTTCAGAATGCGGCTGCGAGGGTGTTAACCGGAACACCTTCTTCACATCATATTACACCCGTTTTGGCCTCCCTGCAATGGATAGAACACAGTTTAAAATCATATTAACTTACAAAGCAGTGAACCATCCTGCCCCAGCCTACATCGTGGACATGCTGCACCCACATGTCCCAAGGTCCTGAAAATCTGGGCATGATGCAGATCTCTGCATTCCCAGGTCGGGGTTTCGGTCTATGGAACGCTCTTCCACGAGACATCAGCAATCTTTGAGTATGTGGACATTTAAAAAATGTGCCTTAAAACCTATTTATACATTTCTGCTTATTAAACTTTTAGTTCCTTTAGTAAATAATTCTTAAAACGTATTTATAATATTATTTTTATGCTGAGTGTCTGCTGCTGCTGTGTCCTGTACAGCGCTTTGAGATATTTTATGAAAAGCGCTATATAAATGTAATTTTTTATAAATTATTATAACGACATGCCCGACTGTAACTTCGACGTTAATTTGACAACCGATGAACCTTGCATCAAAATCACACGCCCCAATTCTGCACGGCACCTCTAGAAGAAGTCACAAACACGATATAAAAATCCAAATCGTATCGTGTTGTACAATTCAACGTGCGTATCGTAAGTGCGATAACTATTCTCAAACAATGTGTCCGGAATCTTAACACGGTCACCGGAGCGGAAGAACAGGTACGCTCCACGGCGGATGTGAAAGAGCTCGCGACATCAGTCGGAAAAAGTGTGCTGCAATGTGTGTCCCGGCATCACAATAAAAATTTGCTGACATACGGAAAAAAATGTCTGCAAATGGGCAAAACCACAAAGCAACATCGGCCCCTACTGGCAGAAGATACCGGCCTGTAAAGCATTGCACTTTCGTCATGATGGCCTCGTGCTATAAGAATAGCGTGAACACCAAGCGTACTCACGATTAAGAGTGATGTTGTTTTCGGATAAATCATTTGGTGATGCTGCTGCGTTGACAGTCGTATACAAGCACAAATAACAAAAAAACCCAACACATTCGTCGAGAGTACTGTATGTTGTCTTAACAGAAAATATAGATTAGGTGGCTTTCCAGGCAATGGTCCTTCTTCATTCCACGTAAATAGCAATTTACTTAAAATATATGAAGAATGGCCATTGCCCAAACATCCCCAATTATATACAATTATTTTATGGCCACAGTGTTATTAACGAATGCGTTGAGTTCTATGTGTTTCTCGGGGTGTGCGTGAACGTCATGGCGCGTGGTTCCCCGTTCCGCGCCCTCACCGGCGTCCTTGCCCTGCAGCGGGCCCGTTTTCTCGCTGTCCTTGAACAGAATGGCCGGCACGAACGCCTTCAGGTCGATGAGGCTCTCGTAGAAGGAGCGCGAGTCCTCGTCCTCCCACAGGCCACCCTCCAGCTCCAGCTCGCCGGCCCGGCCCGGAGTGAAGAGGTCAATCCCCATGCCCTGGTCTGAGGAACAGAGGCGATGCACACCCGTGATCTGGCGCTTTAGAGGCAACGCTTGGTGGACCCTGGCGGGATTTGTGAAACTCCCAAACCTCATGCAAACCTTCATCACATCCGGACGCGACTACTACAATTCTCTCCTCCATGGCCTTGCCAAATCCCTCACCAAATCCCTCACCTACTAACTCCGGTATATTGAAAATGCCACTACCGGGTGACATCACCTTGATATTCCAATCACTCAAACTGGCTCCCAATCCAATCCTGGATATATTTCAAGATCGCATTCACTGTCTTTTAAAATGCTCCACAGACTCACCCCTGCCTACCTCTCCCCTCCCATTTCACTCAACTCGCCCCCCCTCCCCATAAACATTCTGCTCTAGCAACCAAGGCTTTCTGTCGAAGCCCCCAGTCAACCTTCGCTCAGTGGGAGGTCGCCCATTTGCCTCTGTTGACCCTGCGGTCTGGATCTCCCTTACTCCAGACCACTGGGGTTACACGGTGGCGAGATGTTAACTACCTCATCTAGTAGGCAGGAGGTTGTGGGTTCGATCCCAACCCTGATGCTGTATATTTGGAGTTTGCACGTTCTCCCCGTGGTCGCATGGATTTTTCTCCGGGTGCTCCGGTTTTTCCCTCCACATTTATAAACATGCGTTTAGATTATTTAGCTGCTATAAATTCCCATGTGAAAATCCACGTCGTTCTGCTATCATTTGCGGCCTGATCACTTCTGAAAAATTGCTAAATAGCCCAGTAGGCCTTACCTTGTAAATTAAAAATACTTTAGTTTGGGAACTGTGCTATTGGTTTCTTGCCCTGATTCAAGTCCAGTCTCAGGACTCTCTCTTTTCCTCTCTGATTCATTTACTTGAAAAAATAATTCACACATTAAGAAAGCCCCCTTTGTGGTTGCATTTAGATGTAAAATAAATAAATTCATTGCTGAATGAAAGCATCCGTCCGCCTGCCGTGTTGTTTGACCATACTTCATCACTCCGGTCAACGTGGGATCACGAAGTGGAAGAGGGTGTTGGGGGGGCTAGGACCAGTTCAGATATCACTCGCCACTGATGATAGCCATGGCCAGGAATCGAATTTAGTTCGCCGGTTTAATAGCGCGGTGCCTGAACCACTGCACCATAGGTCTTAAGAGGAATTAATTCGCTAAATATACATTGTTCCTGTACATTTTCCGCCGTGTGGTTTTTCCACAAACACCGCCATAACACTGAAATGAGAAACGTAATGAACCCCCATTCCCGATTCAGTGCTAATCCAGTGACATCGTAAATGTTTCCGCAGTCAGACCGACTTTAATAATCACAAGGCACCTGTCACCGAGGGTCAGTCCGGGAGGACTGCCGCGAGAACCACGGCTCGTTGGGCCGAACTCAGTTGGCTCGACGGGATGAGCCCAGTTGGCTCAGCGGTTGTGGAAAAAGTGATGCGAGAATGTGGAGGGCGGCGGCGGGGGCCTGCGGTCACCCACCCTCTTGAGCGGACTTGTCCTCGGGAAGGTCAGGCATGGTCTCGTCGAGCAGCTCGGCCAGGCTCTGCGTGCTGACCAGCAGCTTCTGGTAGGAGACGGCGCACTCCTCGTGCTGCTTGTGCCGCTCCTCGCTGAGTTCCCCCTTGGTGTGCAGGATCCTCCTGCAAGAGCAACGCCGGCACACGCGGCGCGTACGAGGTGTGCGCACGCACGAGGCACGCGCAAGTAACGACGTATGAGCAGACACATGAGCAGACACACGCACAAGCAAACGTGCGAGCAAATGCAAGCACTTCCGAACACACAAATAAGCAAACTTTCTCTCACACAAACAAAGATTCCCCGTATAGTCTGAACAGACTGTTGGAGCAAGTGCTGTTCACAAGCACCTATAAAGACTGGCACGGCACATGAGGGGGTGGGTGGCCAACACCATGCTCGGCCGCCTTTGTCTCCCCAGTGGTGATGTTTACACACTACACCCAGTACTGATTTGGGGCCGAGTCGACCTAGGGAGGCCCTTGAGCTGTTCAGATAATCATCACTGGTGTTGACCGTGAGCAGGAATCGAAGTCGGGTCACCGGGTTTGTAGCGCAGCATAAACTGCTACACTACCGCTCCCAACTTCTCTCACAAACACACAAACGAGCAAATACTTAGATACACGTACACACACACACACGAGAAGATACACACACACAATAAAGACCATATCGCCTTCACTATATCAACTGGCGGTGTTATTGCTGTTTGTTGGAACCTATTAAAGCCAGGACGCATACAAGGAGGTGGTATGACAAACATCGTGCTCAGCCACCTTCGTCTTTCAGATTTAAATGGCCGACGATTCCGAAGATGTCACTGAGCCCAGCCCATCACTGTCCGTACAGCGGCATACGTGGGCAAAGCACTATTTTTTGCCTTATCCGGTTCACCAAGTAATCGAACCGACAAACGGCAATCGATTACGTAAATAATAGAATGTCCCAGCTCCGCAACTGCATAAAAATCGATATTATACAGTACCGGTTCTGCCTTTCGAGGTTCTGCAACTCGCGGTGGTCCTTCTTGAGCTGGCGGGAGAGCGAGCTGAAGTAGTCGCGCAGCAGCACCACGAACGGCTGCTGCTTCTCGGGCCCGAAGATCTCGCTGCGCGGCATGCAGGTGCCGTGTCTCTCCAGCAGCAGCCGGGCCTTGCGAGGCACCAAGCCCACCACGTCCTCGCCGCAGTGCCGACAGAAGCTGATCACCACGGAGATGTGCGCGTGCGTCTCACGGTCGGCCGCTACGATCATCTTCAGCTGCTCGTAAAGGAGCGACAGGCCCTCGCGGTCTGAGAAGATGGCGATGGTCGTCAGGTCGGCGATGAAGCGCAGGTCGGTGCGCAGCTTGCCGATGCTCGCCGCCGCGCGGTCGTCCTTGCGCGCCTCCAGGTGCCGGCGCCACGCCTGCAGCAGCAGCGGCGCGAACTCGGCGTAGCGGCGGTGGAAGAGCGAGCACACATGCACAGCGCAGCCGACGTCCGACGTCTTGAGCCGGGCCTCGACGAGGGCGGACACCGCCTCGCCGATGTACTTGCTGAGGTTGAGCGAGTTGAAGTCGGACGAGACTGAGTCGCGCTGCTGCTCCGTGAGCGTGCGCAGTTTCTTCACAAACGCCGTGTTCTTCTTGAGGCTCGAGTCGAGGCGGCCGAAGAAGCCCTCCTCGGGCCGGTTCTCGTGCGCCGCCTGGTTCAGCACCCGCTGCTCCTGCTTCCACGTGCAGCGCTCCTGCATCTCGGCCTGCAGCTGCCGTGCTTCTTCAATTTCCCTGACAAAGACAAAGATCCCCCGGTATAGCCTTTAACAGACTGTTGGGGCACATGTTTACACATCACACCAGGCAAACATTTGAGGCTGAGTTCAGCTCGGGAAAGCACAAGACCAGTTCGGATAATCGCTATTGAAACTCAGGTGGCCAGGAGATGTGAACTGCCTCGCTTGGTATACAGGAAGTTGTGTTCAATCCCAACCCTGACGCCTGTATATTTGGAGTTTGTATTTTCTTTGCGTTTAAGAGTATTTGGCTGCTACACATTTTAAATGATAAGCCACTTTGTTGAGCTATCATTTGTGGCCAGGTCACTGCTGAAAAAGAGATGTATAGTTCAGTGGGCCTTACACTGGTAAATAAAAATAATTTCGCGGAATAAAATAAACAAATTTTTGTTTAGTTTAGGTTCGGAGTGCAGCATGCAAACCTCTGCACCAGTGCTCCCCTTGTCGATGCTCCCCACCTTTATCATCCCACGGCACAGCTAACATCAGTCGAGTTAAAAAAGAACAAGTCCTCGTTAATTTCATCACCCTGAACAACCTCAACGATCTGCCAATAGGGTTAAGTGGTACTAATTTATAATTCATAGTGCTCTGTCAATCCATTGCTGGCTGAAGGCCTTCCCACGTATTTAATTAATGTGCTTTGATTGACAACACTCCACCACGGTGGACAATCTGGGTTGGTGAAGGGGAATGCCCAGGCCTGGTTCGTTTCTTACTCTCCACTGATGTTAGCCGTGGGGTGGGATGACGAAGGTGGGGAGCATAGACAAAGGAGCATACAAGTTCAATCCAACAATGGATTTTGATGCACTGTCCTCTACTGTGCTGCATCCATGTAGCACTGTTATTCGTGGTCGCCCATCCAACCACTATCAAGGCTCAGCCCAAGTTCTGACAAGAATGAGAGCATTCTGGGTGACTTTTATGTTTGTTGAACTTCTTTCTCACCGTACGTAGCCAATTGTGCAAATCGGAGGTGCGGGGGACAACAAACTAAACAGTTCTTACAAAATTAGTTTTCAATTTAGATTTAAAATGCATATCTCCCAGTGGCTTCCTAATATCGGAAGGAAGAGCGTTCCAGACGGTCGCAGAACCGCAAGTGACAGCACGCAATCCAGTGACCGACGTTGTTCGATGATTAGCCAAAAGCCGCTAATCACAAGCAACAAATGCATAATCTCTCATGCAAATGGGCTGGGCCCAGGAGGTCCAAGCATCTCACTTCTGTGCAGCGGCCGCCTTCTCCTCTTCTTTCCGCTGGCTCTCCAACTCCGCCATCTTCCGCTCCTCCTCCACCTTCTGCAGTTCCTCTTGCTCAGCCCTCACCCGCTCCTCCTCTTCCAGCTTCTTCTTCTCCTCTTCCTCCTCCTTGCGCCGCTTCTCCTCGTCAAGCCGCTTGCGTTTTTCATCGTCCGTAAGGCGCGGGCGCGCTCCCCGTGCCTTGTCGGTGCCGGCCCCACCGCTCGCCTTCTCCTTGGGCCGGCCCGGGGTCCTCACGCTCTCCACGTCCGACCCCGCGCTTTGCTGCTGCTGTTCACCAGGCATCGTCCTCTGTCAAAGCACAGGGCAAGGAGCTCACATCCACAACACAGGCAGCAGCTTGGGCCCACAACACCCCGAGACAACCACCTCTCTCGCCAGCTCACCGTATCCGTGCTCAAAAGCCCTGGCTGGAGATAACACAATGCATGTTCCATCTGTGCACCTTCTAAGCCAGGAGATGTACTCTGTGCTTGTGTCCCAGGGGATGTATCGTCTGCCTCATCTCCTGTCCTTTACTCGTCAGGCTGGGAGATATACTACTGCCTTACATCACCTGTCCTTGCTACACTGCTCCAGACTTGCTATCTCTGTCTCACGTCGTATCCCCTTCTGACTCTAAGGCAGCTTGCACCACCTGTCACAGCTCTCATCCTTGCTACTTTTTGCTGGGAGATAAACCGCCAATCGCTGTTTTCTCTAAGAGGTATAACACATTTCTTCATTTCCATTTTTGAAAACACAAATATTTCTGACTCCTAATTCACCAAATTGAAAATCGATTGGGCAAATGAAGTGAGTGTACATATTTGACCTGATCATTAGTGGGATATGTCTATTCAATCATCGTAATCGATTTCCCAACACTTATTTTTACCGAAACAGCAAACTGTGACTTCCACCGATACAAGGAACGTACGCATTATTCACAAGATACACCGACATAAAACACAAGATACACACAGACGCAAGACCAGTCTTTATGCAGATACACGACATAAAACACACACATGGCATACTAAACACAGAGATACCAACAGAAGAAACCCACAACACACAACGTGTAAACATTGGCACTAAATAGACACAAAATCAGTCAAGATACACATGGGCACACATAAACCAGATATAGATACCAAAGGCAGTATAAACACACACAAACCACAAAGCTTAAGACAGACACAGAGAGACTTAACAGAGATATAAATCATAGTCAAGACACACACACACAACAAACATGAACCCGCTACGCACATCCCATTGCCGCGTTAGCGAAGGCGGTGTTCTCTTCCATTCACCTCACCCACGGCAACCAAACCCTGCAGTAAACACGGAATAAACAACAACAACCACAACCACACCGCCCCTCTGATTAACAAGTCACTCACTCACCACCCTCACCTGGCTGCGTGAGATGTTTAACGCATGTCGGTTGGGGCCTAGTTGGCCACACGGCCTCGGGCCCTCCCGCGTTGCCTAGCGGCGGTGTCGCCTTCCCTGCACGCGTCTCGGGCAATGGCTGGCGCGATTCAGGGGGGGGGGGGTGGGACTCGCGGATGGCCACCAGGGCCTGTGTCCCAGACGTCGCTCCCCGCTATTCCTCCCCTCGTCCTTGTCCCCGTGTCCCCTCCTCGGACTCCGTTCTCCTCGTCTCGCCGTAGCCTGGACCCGCTCCCGCCAAGGGCTTCGGGGTCTGAAGGTAAACTGAGTCCGGGTGAGCAGCGCCCCCTGTGCCGACAACGGCTCCGTGCCTCGTGGAGCTGCCCGCCTCCACCCCGTGTGTGTCCGTGTGTCTGCCTGCTCCCCCAGTGTGTGTCCGTGTGTCTGCCTGCTCCCCCCTGTGTGTCCGTGTGTCTGCCTACTCCACTGTGTGTCTGTGTGTCTGTCTGCTCCACCCTGTGTGTCCGTGTGTCTGCCTGCTCCCCCGTGTGTGTCCGTGTGTCTGCCTGCCCCCCCCCCCCGTGTGTGTCCGTGTGTCTGCCTGCTCCCCCCTGTGTGTCTGCCTGCTCCCCCGTGTATGTCCGTGTGTCTGCCTGCCCCCCCCCCCCCCCGTGTGTCTGCCTGCTCCCCCCTGTGTGTCTGCCTGCTCCCCCGTGTGTGTCCGTGTGTCTGCCTGCTCCCACTGTGTGTCCGTGTGTCTGCCTGCTCCCCCCTGTGTGTCTGCCTGCCCCCCTGTGTGTCCGTGTGTGGACTAAACTCCACGTGTTGTGGTGTGTGTTGTTGTTGTGTCACTGGCGGTGTTTTTGTGGGGAGCGGTAGTGTCGCAGTTATCGCGCTGCGCTATGAACCCGGCAACCCGAGTTCGATTCCCGCTCACGACCAACGCAAGTGGCGATTATCTGAACCGGTCCTGGGCCTCCCCTAGGTCGACTCAGCCTCAAATAAGTACCTGGTGCGGTGTGTAAACATCGCCACTGGGGAGACAACGGCGGTCAGGCGTGGTGCTGGCCATCCACCCACCTTCCCTCGTGTGCAGTGCCGGCCTTCATAGGTGATCACCAGAGGTGGGACAAAGTCATTGTTATGCAAGTCCAAGTCGAGTCGCAAGTCATCAAATTCATGACTCGAGTCTGACTCGAGTCCAAGTCACATGACTCGAGTCCACATCTCTGGTGATCACTAACAGCACTTGCCCCAACAGTCTGTTAAGGCTACACGGGGGATATCTTTGTTGTGTGTCACTGGCGAAGTTGTGCACTTTAACGCATCGTGTACCGCAATACATCTAGATTCTCTGCAGATGACGAGCCCTCTCGGTCCTCAGTGAAAAACAAAAAAAACTAGGTTTGTTCAACGGCAACCGGTAAATCGGTTCTATAACCGGTTTCACAATCGGTTACCGGTTTCCATAAAAAGCAGAAACCGGCCAATCGTTTTCAGCGGAATTCTTCGTAACATAATGCAGTGATGCATGGGACCTTTCTTGCCAGCATCAAAATATTGCCAGAAAGGGTAAAACCAGTTATTATACAGGATGCTTCAAAAAAATGTTAGCACTTCTGAAAATTTGCAACAATACCACAAGAAATGTGATTCCTGGCCCTGGAGATCACCTGGAGAAGATTCCAGGCACGTGTTGACAATGATGGCGAACAAGTGGAGACTTTGACTTTTTGAAGCTTTTAACATTACATTTGTTATCATGTTATAGTGTAGTATTATCCGTTCTTTTTCCATTCAAAACGATCGTCTCATATAAGTGTTAAAACATGTTTGAAGCACCCTGTATATAGAATGCACTGATTCGGCACCGCGTGGTACATTTGGTTCTTTAAGTAAGCTACCATATCATGGTACGATATTTTTTCATCAGGACAGAACGAAAGTACGGAATTTTTTTGTACCATTTTCGTACTCTTTTCGTACCGACTCAGGTGATCAATGAATTAGAGGCTAAGCTTCTTAATCTGATGATCGTTCTACACTCTTATCTTTAAAAGCGGTTATAAGAATTTAACACCCGAGTTATCAAAAACTAAACCGACAGGCAAGATTAATTTATCGAAATCACATTTACCATTGATAAAGGTTGAGAATTTTAAACGTATTAAATCAATATTTAGAAATTATGGGATTTTGGATTAAAACATTTTTGTCAGTTCTAGTAAAAAACCAAACATGTTTACAGAATGTATTTTTTTAAAGATTAATGAGCTTTCTACAAAAATATTAAGCTTGCTTGTCATCGATCCCTTACTTTCTAAACTTTATCTGACACCATTTATTCAATTTGCCATGGTGATCAACTCCCCTCTCTCAACGTGTTTTTGGAGGCCACATTTCCCTCACTGTTGCATCAAGTACCGGTCTGATGACCAAAACAAATCTTCTGGTTCGAGAATATTTCAGATACAGGCAATCCTTTCCCCAGCAGTTATAAACAGTTTACGCCACGGTGGTGAGATGTTAACTACCTTGCCTGGTGTACAGGAGGTCGTGGGCTTGATCCCGACCCTGACGCCTGCTGTATATTTGGAGTTTGCATGTCTCTCTCTCGTGGTCACGTGCATTTTTCTCCGAGTCCTCCGGTTTTCCCCTTCACATTTAGAAACATGCATTTCCAGTATTTGGCTGCGATACATTTCCACATGGTAAGCTTTCATTTGTGGCCAGGTCGCTTCTGAAAAAGAGCGAAACAGCTCAATGAGCCTTACCTGGGAAAATACTAAATAGTTTAGTAGTTGAGATTTGTCCATTTGGAAACAATATTGAATCTGGTGTGAGATGTGACTCGGGTCTGTGATCGACGTGTCCTTCACCCTGTCCCCCCGCTTTGAACCATGTATCGCACATCCTTAACCCAGGAGGAACCGAAAATTGGTTGTGTTGCGTGGACAGGCCCGGCCTGACCAACTGACCTTTATGGCGGTACCCCGGGGTACCAAATAATACACAATGGGCCGAGGCAATTAAATATTTTATTTCTGGGACACTATTTTTCTCAGGGGTGTACTTAACTCCGCGGCTGGGGTAACCAATCAATCCAAAATCGGTGCCACACTCCGCGATGTCGAAACGTCAAACATCAGCATAAAACAAATACGTTATCGAAAAATTCTACTTTGAATAGTGCATCGTGTACAGCTCGTCGAGATGAGTCGATTGCCGCATCGCCGACCATCAACAGACGACAAATGACTGCATCACGGTCATTATGCGAGAGCCGGGGTACTATGGTATCTCAGGGGTACCGCCATAAAGTTCAACTGTCATTGTGGAGGACGGTGTGTGATGTGATGAGGCCGCATTCATCATCAGGTGTGCTGTTGTCCACCGTGAGCTGCGTCTGTGTCTCCCTCACTTGATATTTCCACGACTGTCACCTCACATTTGTGACATTTGAATAAATCAGCCCAAGTGCCACGGCGGCCACGTGGAATGTCACCAGCCCCGTTCTGTCGCCGTGTAGCTGGTAGTGTACACGTTTTGGTTGAAATCGGAGCAAAACATGATGTGAATGTTGTCAACAGGTCCAGCCTTTACGTGATTAGCCATGTTGTTGTTATGCAACGAGACTGCCTGTGTTATTCCACAATCGCAACACGTTCGTCAATAATTCCATCGTCGTTTTTCCCCACATTCCTATCACCTTCCTCAATTCAACAAACGCGTTGCCTCATCTGCTGTACCATCAGAGGGACTGTCTGTTTCTGGTCGCTTTGCCACCAGAGAGAGGCCTTTGGTGTTGTGTACAAGCAACTACACACACACATAAAACCACAACTGTTGACTTCTGAATTCTGACAAAGTTGTACCAATTTTATTGCCTCAGAAGCTGGGATGATGGGTTGAGTTTACTTCCGTGTGGATGTATGTACAGGGTGGTGCAGATGTCATGTAACTCTCTAAAACTTTATATTTATGTCAAAAGAAAGGTTGATTTCAAACATAAATTAACATGCAAAGAAAAAAACATGTTAGAGTTCAGTTAATTGTAGGTCACAAGACATCTGGACCACCCTGTACAGTACGTATGTTGAACTTCTTTTTTCGCCCCGTACGTAGCCAACCTCGCTAATCGGAGGCGCGGGGAAAGGACAACGAAACACAACACACAGTTCTAAAGAAATGACAGTGCATAGCTCCAGCGGCTTCCTAATATCGGCAGCAAGAGGGTGGTCTCGATGGCAGAGGGACATCAGTGTTGTGCTTTTTCGTGAGGCCGTTGGGCTCCATCATGAATAGTTGATGGAGGCAGCTGCCTTTTACAGCTCCAATTTGAGTCTCAAATTCCAGAAGCCCCTATCGAGTTCAACTCCCCCTCCACCCACCACACTCCACCTTCTCCTCTTCCTCATCATCCTCCTGTTGAAGAGTTCACTGCGCCCGTGGTACAACGTCCTCCTCCTCCTCCTCTGTCGGTGCGCAGCTGAAATTTTGTGTCGAACGGGCATCTGGGGTGGCCGCAGCCGCGGACAATTCACGCCAAAAAAATATGTTCAGGTATTGTCAGGTGAGGTGAGAGTTCAAATAATTTGATCAGTCGAGAGTACATTTATTTTGTTAGGTGAGACATCATTTCTTTGGCCGAGCGGGTGATCATTTTAGTTCGGCAGGTGAGGGCCATCTTAGCCATCATCATCATCAACGTCGTCACCGTCATGTGATACTCATCACGCTGAATATGACAATCACGATGATCATCGTCATCAACAAAATAATGATCACGTCGTCACCGTCACAACCACACTCATAATACTTAACCACCTCTATCATCACCATCAGCAACCATCTTCATCGTTATCAAGATCAGCATCACCATCACGATCAAAACCACCTTCAGCATCACAATCACACTCATCCTAATCAACGTCATCACCACATCTTCACAACCACCTTTATCACATAGACCACATCATCATCAGCATCATCCACCACCACCACCACCATGTTGCCTGCACACGAGGCCGCCAAGATCTACCACACCAACTACGTGAGAAACGCGCGTGCCGTGGGCGTCCTGTGGGCCATCTTCACCATCTGCTTCGCCATCCTCAACGTGGTGAGCTTCATCCAGCCCTTCTGGATCGGAGACAGCGTGGACACGCCGCAGGCCGGATACTTCGGCCTCTTCAGCTACTGCATCGGCAACAGCCTCACGCGTGAGATGGTGAGGAGGGCTCCGCTGCGCCCAGAGACACAACAACACAAAGATCCCCCGTATAGCCTTGACAGGCTGTTGGGGCAAGTGCTGTTAGCGAGGAGCACCTACGAAGGCCGGCACGGCACACGAGGGGGTGGGTGGCCAGCACCACGCCCGGCCGCCTTTTCTCTTCCCAGTCCTAATGTTTACACACCACACCAGGTACTCACTTGAGGCTGAGTCGACCTACGGGAGGCCCACAATAGGTTCAGATAATCGTCATCGGTGTTGGCCGTGAGCGGGAATCGAACTCGGGTGGCCGGGTTCGTAGCGCAGCGCGCTAACCACTGCACTCACGGCACCCAACAGACACGCGTTCACCCATTCACACGCGCGCGTCACCCACAGGGTGGACAATGTCAGCTCAGCTGGCATTGAACTTTGGGCCAACCGCATGTCAACGTTGGCGCAACGTTGCACATTTACTGAGCAGCTCCTCTTGGATTGGGGTGGGGGGCAGTCGAGCGGTTGTGTGGTAGGGGTGGGGGGGTGTGCACGGTTACAGCGACTCGCCGTCCACGAGTAGGAGAGGGGGATTGTCTGGGCCCACCACCGGCCCTGATCCACACACCCACAGCCAGATGAGAGGCCCTTCCTTTAACCCAGGGGTCGGAAATCAAAATAACAGGAAGAGTTTTTTTTTTCGAATTCGGTAACAAACTCAATATTTCAAGAACCGCAATGCACGTGGTGAATACGAGACGACCGTTAATAAATAACGCCACGAAACGCTCCTGAAGTGAGGCCAATTTATTCAGACTCAGATTCATTTGCCCAGCTGACAGCCCATTCGTTCATGGGACCAAAGCGAGGGTCCAGACCTTCCTCGGCCCTCTCCGCGGGGGTGCCCTCTCCCCTGCCGCCCGTCGTCCCCAGGTCTGCAGTGGCAGCTTCATGGACTTCAGCGCGGTGCCGTCGAGCGCCTTCAAGACGGCGGGCTTCTTCATCGGCATCTCCATGCTGCTGGTGATCGCGTGCCTCGTGTGCTTCAGCCTCTTCTTCTTCTGCACCTCGGCCACCGTCTACAAGGTGTGCGCCTGGATGCAGCTCACGTCCGGTGAGGACCGACAGCGTGGACACGTGGGGGGTACACACACACACAGGTGCGCACACATCGATAGATAAGGTACACACACACATTGATAGGATTGACAGCGTGGACACGTGGGTACACAGACAGATACATAGGTACACATATACTGATGGATAGGTACACACACATAGAATTAACAGTGCGGGCACGTGGGTAAACGGACAGATATTTTCGATTGACAGCTTGCACACATGGGTACACCACACATAGATGGGTACACGCGCAGAGATACGTGAGCGGTGATGCGGCCCATCGGTAACGCGTTCGCCGCTTGCTGCAGACGTCAGCTGTGAAGATACGGTGGCGTACTTGTTAGCGCACTACGCTACGAACCCGGTTACCCGAGCTCGATTCCCGCTCACCACCAATACGATTGACGGATATATAAATCGGTCCTTGGACCTCCCCTAGATCTACTCAACCTTTAAATGAGTATCGGGTGCGGTGTGTGAACGTCAGCACTCGGGAGACAAAAGGAGCCTGGCGTGGTGCTGGCCACTCATCTTCTTGTGCGGCATGCCGGCCGTCATAGGTGCTCGCTGATAGCACTTGCCCACCTGTCTGTTAAAGGCTATACGGCAGAGGTCGCAACCGGGTACCCGATATCCGTACCCTACCCGATACCCGGCTACCCGTACCCAGCCGGGTACGGTTAGCCGTTTGCGACCCTGGTGCGGCCGGGTACGGGTACGGGTAGGCCGTGAGTCACTGGTGAGTCACCGTTTGTCACTCATTTCGGGTAGGGTACGGGTAGGAATCAAAACCCGTTTGCGACCTCTGCTATACGGGGGATGTTTGAATCGGTATGATGATTTGACAATACTGTAATTATGACTATGGTGTATTAAATCTTGACTTAAAGCTTTCGTGATTGCAGGAATTAATATTCTGTGGGTCTTTCGGTAAAGCCACGCAGATAGAACAAATAATAAAAATAATAACAATATCACGACGTTTCGATCGCAACACAAGCAATCGTCATCAGGTGAAAAAAATCGAGGGTGAGCTGCTGATAATATATGGTGGGAGCGCTGCTAAGGCATGGAGTAATAAAGGTTTGAGATGGGCGTAGCTCAAGGGTCAGTGGGCCGGGGCTAGAGATGAAATTTGCATGTCAATGTAAGATCAGATAAATCTTGACAAACGAGGCTGTGGGGGTGGCCATTTTTTTAATAATGTGTTCTATATACGTCGCTTTACCGAAAGACCCAGGGAATATGGTGTGTTGATATATTCGTGAATGACACGTGACCGAATGAATGGGTTTCTTCCGGCGTTGCCCAGTAAACATGGAACGTTGGAGCAGCGTCCAACAGTTCCAACCACATTGGCCCAAAGTTGCATGTTTACAGAGTGGTTGTGGTCTGGTGGGGACGGGTGTGGTAGATGGTCTACTGTGCGGTGTCACCCGCACGAACGTCTGAATCGGTCCTGGGCCTCCCCTAGGTCGACTCAGCATCAAACGAGTACCTGGGGCGGTGTTTTAAAAAAACATCGCCACTGGGGAGACAAAGGCAGTCGGCCGTGGTGCTGGCCACTCACTCCCTCGTGTGCCGTTGCCGGCCTTCAGAGGTGCTCGAATAACAGCACTTGCCCCAACACTTTGCGCAAGAGCGTATTAGTGTGGTCACCACAGCTACGCCTCTATATAAGGAACGAAACAGGTGGACTTCTCCACAAATCTGGCTGTCGCCTGATGAAGCTTGTTTAATTACTTGCGAAACGTCGTACTCAGATTGTAAATGTTGTGGCTTGGCTCTCCAACACACCGGTGTTCTGTACTAGTGACGAATTAGCATGTTTTGTTTACGTGACAACCCTTAATAGTTGGCTGTATCGGGTGGTGGCGAGGTTATCGACACAATTATATATTTACGCGATCTAACACGCAAAAAACACATTCCTGCGGAGGGAGCTGGTAGGAACGTTGGGTTGCTCGGTCAATGGCCAGGGTCAACGGCGGCGTGGTGTATTCCGCAAATATGCCCGACTGTGAGGGCGGGCACAAGCCGGCGTGAGTAGGTTAAACGTTGAGTTTTATAAGGGCACCACGGGGTGACCAGCCCCTCCCCTCCCACCCCACACCCAGCCCCACCCTCTCCACCCAGCCCCTCCCCTCCCCACCCCACCCAGCCCCTCCCTCCCCACCCAGCCCCTCCCTGCACGACGGACGGACACAATAATCCCGTGGGCTGGTGTAACCAGGAGGTTCCAACCAGTAAAACCTCTTGAGTCTGCTAAGGCTATGATGGGGGGGGGGGGGTGGCATCTTTGTGCCACCAGCCGCGCTGCTGGTGCTGGGCTGCATGATCTACCCGGACGGGTGGGACGCCGACGAGGTGCGCCGCCTGTGCGGGGACAACACCGGCAAGTACACGCTGGGCGCGTGCACGGTGCGCTACGCGTACGTGCTGGCCATCGTGGGCATCCTGGACGCCTTCGTCCTCGCCTTCCTCGCCTTCGTGCTGGGCAACCGCCAGGACAACCTCCTGCCGGACGACTTCCTGGTGGACGAGGAAAAAGGTGAGCGGGCGAGCGGGCGAGCGGGCGGGCGACCCAGCGGAGCGATGGAATGATGACGATAACATCCGTGTCTCCAACATATTGCTTACCCAACCCCCATCAACGACACTAGCACGGCCTTCCTTCTGGGAGTGTGTCGTTTCAGCAGCGTTGATGCAACACAAGCAACACTTCACAACAACGTTCCTATTGACAGCGTCATTGCTAGACAATGTCACAAAAAATCTATAAGCGGAGAGTAATACGCCTGGTCCACACATATATGTCCCTCCGCATCTATAAATACGTGTACTTTTTATACATCCCATCAGCCACACGGACTTTCTCTCTGAGTGCTTAATTTGAGCAGCATTGGTTTTAAGAGAACACTCCCAGGTGTCGCATCAGCAGAGCCCAGGCTCGTTTGAAATAAATGATGGTGAACTGCCGATCTTACGCCATGGGATCCCAGTTCCACATAAAATGATAAGAGTGAGATCCGACTCAACATAATCACTCACGTTGTATGTGTAGAATATAAATAACAAGATAAATTCTTCACCATTGGAACCTCCTTTGCCAGTAGCAAAATATGATAATTATTCCATGGGAACCTCATTTGCCAGTAAAAATATGATAATTGGTTTTTTACCCTTCTATCCGACAACAAAACTGACACCTTTTTACAAGGAGTCATGTTTGCATAGACCACAATACCTGCAGTCGAAATGCAAACAAAAAACACAACTCTGATAATGTATGCACTGTCCTTGAAATTGATTGGTCCAAGGTATTCTTCACAGTTCCGTCTTTCTACGTGAATTGTTTTTTTATATTATCCACGACACGAATTATTATTTTCGAGATAGGACGACTCAGGAGCGAGGCGGAACCACAGACGAGCGGGAAAGGAAGCACCTTCCCAAGCTCTGCACTCCTCTACATATGATGGTCTCATCAGCCAATTAATGAGCGTTTTTACAGATGGGAGGAATCCAGAGCACCCGGAGAAACCCCACATGTGCAAAGGGGAAACACTCTACTCCATACAGACGCAAACAAGTGGAGTCCACATTTGCTGTATTGCCTTCTTCTGGCAACCTCCTCGACGCCATCGGGGAGGGAGTATCACGCCATTCGTGAGATCCATCAACCTTCGCTGCTGCCTCCACAGTGCTGGCTTACAGGGAGAGTGGCGGGTCGCCCATCCTTCTTCCACCAGCAGTTGATCTTTCCAGCTGGCTGCAGGCAGTGCCACCAAGGATAGGCGATGAGTGGAGGACTTGGGGCAGAGGTGACGGCAAGAGTGACCCTCCCAGTGATTACCTTGGAGCAATGGACTGATGATTGATGATCGTGAATCGATCATGATGGTAGATGGGGCTAAGGATAAGGTTTCGATTTAAAGCTTTCGTGACTGCAGGGATTCATATTCTTGGTTCTGTCGGTAAAGTCACGTAGAAGGGAGATAATAAAAATAAAACATAATAAAATTAAATTCGTCGGAAGGACAGCGTCCTAATGGACGCTGTCTTTCCGACAACTTTGTTCTTCACCTGGGGACGGCTGCTTGCGTTGTGGCTGAAACGTCGTGAGAATTTTATTTTATTATGTTTTATTTTTATTATTTGATAATTTCCCTTCTACGTGACTTTACTGAAAGAACCAAGAATAAGGATATTTGTGAGTGATACGACTCAGGGCTGGCTGGTTGGCTACTTGGTTATGGTTGGGGGTTCATGGAAGGGTTAATGCTAGTGCGTGGTTGCATAGTTAGTTAAAGTCACTGGTAGAGGGCTAGTGCTAGTGGCTGGTTGATTAGTTAGGGTCACGAGTAGGGCTCGTGCTAGTGATTGGTCAGATAGGGTCACTGGTAAGAATCGTATTAATGGCTGAGAAGCTGATAAGCTAGTTACGGTCACTGGTAGGGCTAGTGACTGGTTGATTAGTTAAAGTCACTGGTAGGGCTAGTGCTAGTGACCGATCAGATAGGCCTAGCCTTTGTTGGCTACTGTGCTGTACTTCCATACCGCTTGCCCTTCCTTCCCACTGCAGAGTGTGGACTTGGGCGGTGGTGTTTGTGGCTACGCACGTGGCCTGTATTCAGCGATTAGCACAATTGGTGACGTACGGCACGAAATCAGTTAAACATACATCCACTGTCGAGGCAGCGAGGGTTGGTGGATCACACACATTTTGTGAAACTCCCTTCCCATGCATGTCGAGGAGGTGCCCCCGGGGTTGATCTCGTGGGTCTCAAAGCCACATCTCCGTGTCCTCCACCCCTTGTGCAACAGAGGGAGCGGCTCCCTAGCTGTGGCCCGGGTCCCGGGCAGGAGAGAGAAGGCCGCGTGTGAAGTGAAGCATGTGCCTATGACCAAGCATCACCCCGCGGTTTCTCGTGAACTCCACGCACGATAAACCAGCAGGTCCAGTTGCACAACAGTCTACCCCGGTGCTTCACAACCCTTGTTCATGTCCTGTCTGGGATTCGTGGACTATAAATGTTTGTCTATCTGTGTGTGTGGGGGTCAGCTTTTGTTCGGCCGGATCGAGGGGGCTAAACGGGCGCGGCACGGGCTAGAGAAGAGATGGAGTGATGTGGTACAGGAGGACGTGGAGCTGAGTGGACTTGCCGATGACTGGTACCAGCGGTGTCAAGATCGGCCTCTGTGGAGGAGGCTCGTGAAGGATGCTACTGGGCAGTTGGAGGCAGTTGCCCTCCAACAACGGAGGGCGGAGGAGCGACGCTCACAACAACGAGCGGAGCGCCGGGTGGCTAAAGCACAGCAAGTTGGCACAGTAGGGGGCACAGGTGGTGCATCAATCAGTCATCTCGGTCATCTCAGTCAGTCGACTCGTGGCACCTGGGTCTGCCCCGTGACCTCCTGCCAGCGGGCTTTCGACACTTCACGTGGCCTCAAGGTGCACATGGCCTCAAGGTGCACATGGCCTGGCACAAGCGTCGTGGTGACGTCACCGCCACTTAGTGGCGAATGGCAGTTGTTGTTGTTGTGGAGAACGGTAGCACAGTGTGTTAGAGCACTGCGCTATACATCCGGTGACCCGAGTTTGATTACTGGCCACGGCTAACATCAGTGGCGAGTGACCACTGAACCAGCCTTGGGCCTTCACGAGGTTAGCTCATCCTTAAATGAGCACCTGGTGCGGTGTGAAAACATCAGCACTGGGGAGAGAAAGGCGGCCGGGTGTGGTGCTGGTTACACCACTCTCTAATACACCTTGTATGCCTTTATAGGTGCTAACAGCACTTTCCCCAAAAGTCTGGAAAAGGCTACACAGAGGGCTGTTTGTCTTTGTGTGTTGCCAACTGTGCCACATTGGCCCACAGGGGAGCGCAGGTGGTGCATCTGCCAGTAAGTAATACCAAGTCAGTCATCCCATAGCACCCGAGTCTGGCCCGTTGACGTCTTGTCAGCCAGCATTCGACACTCCATGTAGCCTCAAAGTGCACCTAGCCTGGCACAAGAGCTGTGGTGACGACACCATCACTTACTGGCGAACAGCAGCTGTTGTTGTGTGTCTACATGTGAATGTCTGTGTGTGCTGGTCTGTGTGTATTTATGCGATGCTTGGTCGGCTGTCCCGGATTTCCTAGGTGCTTGCTAACAGCACTTAGTGGAACAGTCTGTTGAAGGCTATACAAGGGATCCTTGTCTTTGACGTGTGTTGCTGTGTGTGCGTGGTTTGGCCTAAAACCCACCCACGGCAGCTCTAGAGAAAACAATATTTTATTTGATCAAACAGACACAAAGACATGTTTGTAATATCGGTTCACGACGACTCACTCGCATCGCGTCACAAGAAGAAACGTATTAACATCATCGTTATTATTATTACTGTACTGTTATTATTGTTGTTATAATAACGCGCCGCCATCGGAATTCGCTTCATCTCGTTCGGGTGCCGCCTGCGCTCATGGAGGACGGAGCCCCCCCCTCCCAACACTTGTGCCTTCCCTACCAATTAATCCCAGGATGCGATCCAATCTAAATTCGAATCACCTAGTGTACGTGGGGCGGTGCGGGGGGCTACGCGGGACACGTGGTGGAGTTCATCGTGGGGGTGGTGGAGCCTCACCGTGTGGACGAGTAGTGAGTGAGTTGAGCGAACGTTGGCCACTACTTCCTCTCTTTAAATGTCCCCTACCCAACACAGCAAGCACCGACACTGCGATTCAGTAATAGCACGGCTGTCTGTCCGGCGTGGGACGGATGGCTGTGCTATGTATTTACACGAACGCGCGCGCACGCAAAGGGTGTTGTGTGGTGCGTGTGGCAATGTCACACGTGCGCACACACACACACACGCGCGCTGGACCCTGTCACACGGCACACAACACCATGGCTGGCTCGCCCGCCCGCCAGCCAAGTCACTGCAAAGCAATCTAAGCACACAGGCCACTTTCCCGTCGCATGCGCGCTCTCCGCATGGCGGGTGGCAATCACGTCACCTCCGCCAGTGAACGTCAGTCAGAGTTAACGCTACGGGGAACACGCGATTTCCCCATCCCATCCCTGTGCCTCCAATACCCCGAACTCGCTCGCTGCGCAACATCCAGTGTTATCTGCCACCTCTGTGCGTCGTCTCCCGTCAATCATCTCCGCTTAAAAAGTCATCACCAAGGGGAAAGGTAACGTAAAAAAAGGAGAAAACGACAATCAATAAATAAACGGGTGCCCCTCCGCGGGCCGTTCAGTGCGACATCCGCTCTGGTGCCCATCGCCACTTCATCCTCAACCGGAGGAGCGGGCGGCACACCAACCACGGTCACTGGGTCTCGCGATCCCTTTGCTGCTCGAATAAAGGTACCGTTTATTCAAATGGGAAGTGTTCGGGATTATTGATCTAAACGGATGCTAAACAAATTATCATGCGTGCCGTCTGCCCAGCAGTAGAAACGGGCACGGCAGAGCCAAGTCGATCGGCAAGTCGCGGCGTGGTTGTCAAGTCTGGGTATAATCCCACCTCTTCCGAGACGTGGTTGGCCAGCGTGGAAGAGGAGACCAAGAAGTTCACCATCTTGTATACGTCCCTCTAAATATTGTACCCCAGTCAAGGCCAGTGGCAAGTTTCATAAAACACTCAAATCGACTTAATCACTTAAAACAGTGCAGGGGAATAGCCAGTGTTTTATGAGGCCAACACCTACACGTGTAACAATTTTATCATTACAATTATAATGTGTTGGTCTCAAGGAGACTTGTTGGACTATAATTCACCACGCTTGCCAGTGCAGATTGGAGAGGAAGGAGACCCAGGACCTGTTCAGACATTACTCGCCGTCGACGTGAACCTCTGCCGGAAATTGAACTCCGGCCGCCGGGTTCACGGTACGGTGCACAAAACCGTCGCGTCAGCGCTCCACGTCCGTCCATCCGAATACAATCGCATATCCTTAAGCTAAATCAATTTGGGATGCGGTGATTGTGAAGGATACCGTACATATATGTTATCCGCGTAAATTGAACGGTCCCTCAAACTTCCAACCGCAAACTAAGTGAATGTGGACGGATGCTTGCCCCACTCGCACACAGCTCCATGGGCGTTGAGCTCCATGCACAGTGCTCCACAGGCATGGAATTCCATGGGCTTGGAGCACCACGGATATGGAGCTCCACGGATATGGAGCTCCACGGATATGGAGCTCCACAAGCACGCTTGTTTACTCAGGAAAGCCTCACCGAGTCTCAAAGACTCGTTTTCCAGGAGGCTGCCGCCAAGTGTTCGCAGTCGGGATGTGTCGACCCAATTGAGGAATTTGCGGGTACAATTTCAGCATTGAGATGTTTTGGCCAATACTGGTTATATTGGTTTAACACGTAGGCTTTCGCGACCAATATCATCCATTATATTTACAATCTGAGATTGTAAATGTTGTGGTTCGGCTCTCCAACACACCGGTGTGCTGTACTAGTGACGAATTGGCATGTTCTGTTTACGTGACAACCCTTACTAGTTGGCTTTGTCGGGTGGTGGCGGGTTTTAACGACACATTTATATATTTACGCGATCTAACCCAAAAACCTCTTATAGACCAGTTACATTGCATGGGTTGTTTTTTACTATGGCAGAACAGGAGGAGGGGGGGAGAACACACTCCACACGCGAAAGATGCACGAGCAGGGAATCGAACCTGGACATTTCTTGCTGAGCGCCACCCTGACGCCTGATTATTATTCTTATGACAGTCGAAGTCCTCAATAATTTTTTACAGACGTGGCCTACAAATGAAGTGATCAATTGCTGCAAAATGGCAACATGAACCAATTCTTCTTAAACTGGAAACAGGAAACTACTGTGGGTATTCTGCCACCACCACAGTGAAATGCCAGTGATCTCACAGGAACACCGCGCATATTTTATTGGTTTGCTTACAGTGGAACGTACTACTGGTAAACCGCGATGCCAACCAAATTGCTATAAAAAGCAGATATTTATTTACCGTGTGGGCACCGTGTTGGCACAAACACCATAATAGCACCCACCCACTACAGACGTGCGGGCAAGCCAACCGAGAAACTGCGAACCCACAACTCGCACGTCATGTGCAGAGCCTCACCACGCGCACAACAACCACCTCCGCGGAACGATGGCACACGACCATCGCATCTCACACCCCCCCCCCGTCACATATCGCGCGGTGACGTCTGGTACTCGTGGGGGCAACTGGGTGACCCACGGGCACCAAGCGGCTTCTGGAGGAAGCGAGCAGCTGGGATGAGAACGCCCCCTTCCCTCCCCACCGACCCCATCGACAACGAACGCCAAGGTGGAGGCAGAAGTCCCATACTAAAAATCTCTGACGGCCACTTTCACCCAATGGAAGAAACCTCAACGACCGATTTACCCAAAACCGGTTGCCCCGCCGAGACCAAACGTTGCAGGGGCTCGTGACGGCGGCGATCATCCGACGGACTTGCCGATTTACGGGCGCTGCAGCACAAGGACTCGCTCGCCACAAACACGACCAGTGGGACTGCCAACTCAATAGTGGCACGCTTTCGGAGACATGCCGGTTGACCAGGTGAGGACCTATTAGATCAGGTAGTGGCCCCATTTGGTTGGAGAGGTGAGAACCCACTTAAGCAAGTGAGAGCCCATTAGTTTTACCAACGATAGTTGAATGTGACAAAATAAGAAATGTCTCATTTCACATATTTGTCTTCTCCACATTAATAATAAAAGTATTTCTTACACAACCTATAAGCCACACGGCCTTCTGGAAGTGCATCATTTCAGCAACATTATTTCCAAGCAATAATGTTGCTGGTTTCGCCTTCGTGTCTAATCACTGTCTCTCATCACTGTCGACACCAGTCCAGTTTTGCTTGTGGCGAATCGATGTATTCCCAGAAGGCCGTGTGGCTGATGAGATGTAAAATATTTTTTCGTTTACGTGGAGACGGATATGTGCAGCAGGACAGTCTGCTTATTTATTTTTGCTACTTATATTCTCCCCAACGACGTGGTTATTTTGATTTAATTGCACAGGTGAGAGCGCAATGAGGCGCGTGTGCCCATTCGATTGTCCAGGTGAGAGTTCGTGTCCGTGTCTCACACCAGTCTGAGTTGGAAGCCCACGGCAGTCGTTTTTCCCTGGCGATGAGATTTTGGATGGCGCGCTCCACGCATTCCTGTTGTTTGTAAACAGTGGCCCTCCTGTATCGCGTATATAATATGCATTCACAGGGAACGATGACGTCTAGTTGTACATATACTGTGTATACTGTAATATATAACAGCTACTGCCTCCATTAACACCGCTACGCGACCTCACTAAAGAAACACACGGAATTGTGCGCGTCACACCTGCGAGATGAGACGTATTTGGTTGTTGATGATCTTAAATTATTTTAAATAATATGAATAACAAAATTATCATAATAATAAAGCCTCGGAACTTACCCACGCGTGCACGTGTCTCGCCAACGCCGCACTCCACGGCGGCGGAAATCCACGACAGCGACAAGACGACCCAAGCACTCCTCTCCACCCTCATCAGGGCAAGGGCGCTTCTGCTGATTTCGCCTTGCGGATTCGCGTGATGAAATCTGTCCTGGCGGCACGAGTCGTTGAGCTGGCCTGCATCAACGCGATAAATCTCTGCACCCTGCGAGGTCGAGGCGCTCTGACCCAAACAGGTCAGAGCCAAACTGATACGAGCGTAAGGGACGCTACGCTCTGCCCGTGGCGCCCGGACCGATTCTGTTCACGCAATACAGCACACGGGGCTCCGCCAGCTAACGGACGTAGACAACCAAGCAGCCGAGTTTGAATCCTGACCCCAGTGGCGTGGGAGAACATTTTAGAAGGGGTACTCTTCAAGGAACCATCTCACTGGCTCGTTTTTGAACGAGATCAGGAGTCATTTGATGACTCCTGAAAGTGACTTCTGTCAAATGTTCTTCATTTGTTTGCAAGGAAATTCTTGCAAAATATAAGGGGTTTAGGACTAAGGTCAGTGCATAAGAGAATATTCGGGCAAGAGCGAGGGATAAACTGTGGTCAAACTTATTAAAAGAGCTGTGATAACGGGTGAGGTTTAGGTATTGGGGAAAGAGCTTGAATTGAATGTCAGGACTGGGTCCTGGTTGGTGCCACGGTCAGGACCCACAATTTCTCTACAGACATTGCCGCTTGTTCTCCCTCCGTGTCCCCTCTCTCCACACTCTGGTCTTGCCACGCTGTCGTCATTGCCCCCCCTTCTCAAGGAAAGGCCGCTCTACTATCATTATCATCTTCCTCCGCCGCCACCTTCTCCTCGTGCTGTGCTCTGGCACTCCGGCCCCCGATCGACAAGTCACGTGTGCCAGAGAGACTCTCCGAGTGCGACGCTCACGTTGGGGACCCCCCCCCCCCATGGAGAAAATGCCGCCGCGTCGGTGCCAGTCACTTACTGCCTCGTTTATTCACACAGGGGAGGGCGGTGGCGCAGGGCAGTGCAGGGTGACGTGAAACACGCGCTGCTGGGGTGCGACGCTCGGCGTGGGGCTCGAAGCTTCGCGGAAGAAGTGAACGCGCAGACAAGATTTTAAAATCGCTCGCGGGAAGAGAGAAAAATTCACGCTCTACCAACGACGACCGCTCGCCCGAACGGCGCCTACAGAAGCCACGGTTCAAGAGACGCCTCCACCAGGAGATGCACGCGCGCAAGAGCTCGACTACTTCCTCTCCAATTGGAGCCCATGGAAACAGCCTTCCATTTCAACCAATGACCGATTACTCAAATTCTCATATCCACCAACAAAGACGAGCGGTACTGAAGGGTGAAAGGTATAGAGTTGCGCGTGACACATGAAAAGAGTTCAGCGGCGGCGCCGTCGCCTATTGTTGGCGAGTGCCTTGTCCTCCACCTCTCGACTCCAGCCGGTCAGCCGACAGACGCAGGGAGGGCGGAGACAGCCTGCCAGGGAAACGGTGCAATCCCCCACCCCCCCACAGTTTTGGCGTACGCACGGTAGAGCGAACCAACTCGCAGCCGGTGTGTCCACCGTCCTTCATCCTGGCTTCCACCGCCATCCACGGAAGATCTATCCCCAAGACGGAGGAGTGCGCCGTGCCGGGCGTGGGGCAGTGGAGGTAGCGGGGGAACGGGCGCGCGGTGTGAAGAGCTTCGGTGTGGTCGCCGCGCCAGCTCGCCTGCCGCGCGCGTGACTACATGGTGAGCCACGGGTGCCGCAGGCACTCGGCTGCGGTGGCCCGCTTCTCGGGGATCAGCTCCAGCATGGGCATGAGGAAGTCGCTGAACTGGGCGGCATCCTGTTGGGACCACTCGTACTTCTCCACCAGGACGTCGTACAGCCCCCACGGTTTCAGCTTGGTGATGTGCCGCAGCTCGCCTGTGGGGCAGACAGTGTGTCACCACTTCCCCCTCGTGCTGCCTTCTCTTCTCCCGGGCACTCGCCGCTAAATGTGCAATGATTCACCCCCCCCCACGTCCCCAGCAATTCACCAAGTTGTCATAAGCCAAGGTCAAGAATTGGTTCAGCAATTGATAGTTTTAAAATCTCGTTTGTATTGTCTATTTTATATATTCTGTCGGCTTGTTCTATTATCAGGGTCAACAACTCGAATCAAGGGTGATGGGGTGAATCGCAAACATACTGACCACCAAGCATACAGGATATCCGGCTTATAACGACGAGGCATTTTATTCTCTACACTTAAACTCTGCTGAGTTGTTGAAATCTTGTCACCATTACTGAGACAAAATATGCATTACATCATCATTAAGTAAATACACAGCTATAACGTGTAAATGCTGGTAAAGGTGCAGTCCTTAAATTGCTTGCTCACGCCACTGCTGGCAGAAGGGCCTCCACTAGAGGGCGCTATAGAGAAAGAGAGCCCCTCTAGAGTATGGTCCCCGGACCACCAGAGGTCCGCGACCGTCCCCCAGGTGGTCCACGGGGCTGTGATGCAAATGCAGATTGATCCGGAAATAATCACAACCTTTATACCTTTTGTTTTGGAAATTAAGTTGACTTACGATATTTAATAATAATAATAAAAAAGCATCAGTTAGGTAAACTACACTGATTAAACTACCCTAAGCCTAAGATCTAAATGCCCACCCCACCCCCTGAAAGAAAGCATTTTAGATGCGTTTAAGAAAAATAGTTTTATGTTCCGGAAATATGAATAATTTAGTATTACTGGTATTAGAGAGAGAAGTGAATGTGTTCTGTCAGCGTGGCGGGGGGCTGGGTGATCAGCAGAAATGTTTGCATTGGCTGACTGGTTCGCGGGCCAAAAAATGTTGAGAAACACGACTCGGGAGGGTATTTGGCTACTCCAGCCACACTGGCCAGCATATATTGGAACCGGTGGGAGTGCCCACACTTTATCCAACCACATGCCACCTGCCCATCTTATGACTGTGGCATACTCATGTTTACTGCTGGGTGGATAGAGGCGGTGAGGAGGGAATTTAAAAAAAACTTTCCCTTTGGGAGGTCAAACCGACGATCTCTGGATTGCAAGTCCAGTGAGGTAACCATGACACCACGGTAGCATCAACCACCATGCAAAACAATTAAGTTATATCGATTCGAATAGACTAGTGGGTGGGTGCGGAAATGTGGTGGAGGGGGGATGGGGGAGTGGGTGGGGAAGAGGAGGGAGGAGCGGCAGGAGAGGGGATTACCTTTCCGGTTGAAAAACTCACGCGAATACTTCCCAGAGAGAGCTATATCCCGCGGGATCTTCCCCAGCAACTCAGTGACCAGCGCAATGTGGTCTGTGTGGGCAGGGCGAGTGGATGGGGCCACGGTGGTGGGTGAGGGGAGAGGCGGGGGGGTAGGGGGGTGGAGGTGGGGGTGGGAGGGGGAGGTGGAGAAGGTGAGACGCGTCTCTGACGCGACTACCGCGTGCCCGGTTGGGAGGAGGCGTCGACCACCGGCTGCTTTGATTATTAATTATTCGTTGTCAGATTCCAAGTTATTACAGCGAGCCCATTCTCGACCATCAGCGGTTTAATCGACTCACGGCTACCAGAGCCTCCGACCGTCCAGATAAATTGAGCGAGGTGACGCATGTTCGCTATATATTTTACCAGCTTGCCAAAAACACAAGTGCATTTGAAAGTAACGTGTTTGGGAACTAGCAGCTTCGTGGTCGGGGCTGCCCTCCCAAGCAAGGGCTTGTGGCGGTCGCAGGCGCCAGGCAATCGGCACGGCGGGTCTACCTCGGCGGTTGAAGAATTCCCGCGAATACTTTCCCGACAGTGCAAAGTGCCTGGGGATATTCCCCAGGAGCTCAATGATGTGAGCGATGTGATCTAAGGGGAGAGAGGGGGGGAACAAAGGACAGAGAAGCACAGAGACAGAGAGATAGGGAGGACGGGAGATGAGGACAAAGAACAGGAGGCAGCAGGAAGAGAGAACAGAAGAGAGACACACACAGAGACAGGACAGGCAGCCACACACACACACAGACACATGGAGCAGCACCATCAGTCAAGACCCCCAACAGTCGGAAACGTTCATTTGACACAAAAACGACGAAAGGAGTGGAACGCATCGCAGCATGCAGCAGGTGGGAATCACAGCAACCCGAGCGGAAGACTTGTTGGAAGTGAGATCAGCTCACACAGCCCTGTCTCAAGCCAGGTGAGCGACATCCACACAGGCAGGGAGAGGAAATCAAGAGAGCGCAAACAGCTTGCAGTCGGGCACACGCGCCGATTGTTAACGGAGGCATGCGGCACACGGTTAAACGAGCGCGCCTACAACCCCTCGCCATAGGTGCTCCGAATAACATGGCAGCGGCCAATCAGGAGCCCTAATCAACCCGAACCCCATGACCCCGACCCTTTGCAGTCCCTTGTTTCCACCACCACTTTATGTCGCGGCCGTTAATGCGGCCATTACCGCATTCCACGGGCCACCAAAAGCAACAATTGGCAGCAGCAAAGGTTTTCCCAGCAGTGGGATTTTTCTTCATTGTGACCCTTTTTGGCTCTCACATTCAGAGAGGAGCTGTATGATTCCTTTACTGACACCACATTGGGTGGCCATTATTACTATCATACGTGCAGCCATTTTTGTCAATCCACTGCTGCATGAGGGTATCCCGAAGCTGTGTGGGTCATGGGGGGGGGGTTGTTTCAACATACTTCCCCCATACTGGTCAGTGCGGGTTGTCCAAGGCAGAAAACGTAGACGTGGGAGCACAGAAGAACAGTGGAACAATGGATTTTGCAGCACTGCCCTCTGTCTCGCTGTCCACGTCACGTAGTACGGCTCCACAGCTGCCTAAGAACACTTGGTATGGACGGAGGTTGCACACCCAAGCACGATCCAGGCCTAAAAAGCCTGCTTAGCTTTTGAAAGCTAACAAGATAGGTTAAGCATGTGGGTAACTGGGGTTAGAGTCCTGTCTACAGTGCATGGCAAACACAGGGCATAATTTACACGATGCAAGTTAATATTTTTAAAAAGCTTAACTTGTTTTTAACACAAGTTTATTTTATAAACGCTCTGAGATGCCAATAAATAATATAAACTCTTAATTACGTTTACTTAATTTGACAGAGGATAGGTTAGAGCAGTGTTTCTCAACTCCAGTACTCACGATCTCCCACTATGATTGTCAACCTTTTATAGCCATGCAAATTAGGCCGCTTTGCACGGCATGTGCCTGATGGTTGATAATTATAATATCAATGAAAGCTGCACCTTAGTGGGGTGGGAGGGGCCCCATGGATCGGAGCTGAGAAACACCACGTTAAGCGAACGCATAAATCCATGCACGACCACAGAAGCCCGTGCGACGTCGCCGCCTGTGCTCCCACCTTCGTCGCGCGAGTAGTCCTCTCCCGAGTGAGGCTCAAACAGGTAGTCTCCTGTCGCTAGCTCGAACGCCTACAGAGGGCAGGGGCAGGAGGGGGTGGGGGGGAGCAGGGGCCCATGTGCAGCTGAAGACAAAAGAGTGCAACACAGGGGGCCCGAAGCTATGCGGTGCCATTTCTCTGCATCGCACTTGTGCGCGTGTACAGCCGTTTGTCAATCCACTACTGGAAGGACCAAGGCCTCCCCACATCGTCCTGCGGGTCATGGGGGTTTCACTGAACCACGGTTTACCACGCTGGTCAGCGCCGGTTGCCGAAGACTTGATCGTATCGGTGTTGCGTCATGTGATGTTTCGGTCGCCGGCTGTGGCGCCGAGAGAACAAGGACGGCGTGTGGCTCTGCGCAACGGAGCAATGCTGTTCTTTATTCCACGTTTCTGACGCATGGTACACCAACAATAAACACTGCCTGACGCGTCGTTATTTATAGAGCGTGGTGCTGGGATTGTACAGGGTTGCCCCTCCTCCCCTCGTGTCCCTTTAACACAAGAGGGGTGGAAAAAAAGGGGGGTGGGGAGGGCAGTGGCTAACTTATGGCAGAGTAAAGAGCTTTGCATGCTGGTTGGGTGGGAGATCTGATATAATTAGCAAGACACGTGTTGGGGACCGTCGCTCACCATGCACGCCGTACTCCAGATGTCGGCGGGCGTGCCATAGCCGGCCCCTATGAGCACCTCAAGCGAGCGGTACTGCCGCGTCTGGATGTCCTCCGTGAAGTGCTTGTGCTGGGAGGGTGAGGCGGGCAGGGCACACACGCGACGACAAGGGGGAAGCACGGTGAGCACCCGGCACAATCCGCGGACGCCCGGCACAGCCTCCCCTCTCTCGCGTCGGCGGCACGGCTCGGCACTGCGGTGGCGCCGACGTTACTGAGCCTCCCTTTGGCAGAGGGAACGAGCGATTGCGTGCGTGCTCCGGCGTAGACTAAAGAGTGGAAACTTACAACCCAGCAGGCGTTGCCGAGGTCGGCAATCTTCACGTTGATCTTGTCGGCGTTGCGCGGGTCCAGGGGGTTGACGAGAAGGTCGGCGGCGCAGAGGGGCACTGCGGGGTGCGCGCACACACAAAATGTACATAGGACACACTCAGTGTGCACAGAGTACACGCACACACAGAGTACACGCACAGCATGCAGCGCACATACACAACACAGGGCACAGTGTACACAGCACAGAAAGCACACAGTGCACAGCACAATACACAGCACAATACACACAAAGACAATGATCCTCCGTATAGCCTGAACAGATTGTGCCGGAAGCAAACATATACGAAGAGCGGTAAGGCACACGAGGGGGTGGGAGGCCAGCACCACGCCCGGCCACCTTTGTCTCCCGAGTGCTGATGTTAACACACCACACCAGGTACTCAATTGAGCATGAGTTGACCTAGGCGAGGCCCAGGAACAGTTCAGATATTCGTCACCGATGTTGGCTGTGAGTGGAAATCGATCTCCGGTTGCCAAGTTGGTAGTGCAGCGCACTAAGGACTGCCCTATTGCTCCCCACTTATACGACACACACAGCACACATGCACACAGTGCACAGGCAACATACAACAGCATTATTTAGGCCTCAAGCTGGAGATGTATTGCATGGGAGGTGGGGTATGAATAATAAATGATGACGATGATGATTAATATACAGGGTGCTTAAAAAAAAGTTAAAGCGTATACGGGACTATCGCTTTTAATGAAAAAGAACGGATTGTACACTGCAACACGATAACAAGTGAACCTTATGGCAGGACCCCGGGGGTCCCGAATAAATGGAAGTCAAAATCGTAATTAACTTATTTTTGCCGACTCCGTCCCACCGTGCACATAAACGCCTCGACCCACCTGGTGTGGATCATTCTGTTGTCATGTCGTGTCCAAGCGCAGCGAGGACGAATGCGCACAAGAGCTGAACAAGAGAATGCACTCCATGCTCGGGTATGGGCAGGATCATAAGTCTTACCCAAAGCTGCTCAAACTGCCTACACGACTTAAGTCCTTTATTCTAGATTTGAAGTTTTCGTGACTGCAAGGATCCATACTCTTTGGTTTTTTCGGTAAAGTCACGTAGGTAAAAAATTAAAATAAATTAAATCACGACGTTTCGGGCGCAACACAAGCGTCCTTCTTCAGGTGGGGACAACTTAGAGGTGGGTGTGACGAGTAATTATATAGTCGCGACTATATAATTACTCGTCACAGCCACCTTTGAGACACACTTAAGCGGTGCGTCTTGTGCTTTCGCTAAATTGTCCCCACCTGAAGAAGGACGCTTGTGTTGCGCCTGAAACGTTGTGATTTAAGTTATTTTAATTTTTTACCTACGTGACTTTACCGAAAAAAACTAAGAATTTAAGTCCTTTATTTGTCATAAGGGGATGCATAATACAGTGAAACTGCTCTCTTATCTTCATTATTATTTGTGACCTACGAATGTCTGCAGCCAGGATCAATCGATGACAATCCTATTACCTGCAGATATTTAACAGATGACATGCGTTGCACCGTTAATTCCTCCTGTTTGATAATACTTCTCTTGTCCATATGCATCTGTGCAGATAGGTTTTTTTTTGCGGTTAAGCCAGTCCCCACATACCGCTCGTATCAATGCGGATAAGAGGAGCGGCGACCCACTGCTTTGTAGAGTAACATTGGTATAAACGCTTGTTACAATATGAACAGCGCATTTAAAACGCATACTATTTTATCTACTGTTTACAAAGTGTGTTCACAAATCCACACTGAAAAACACGATGATTGACAGAGGGGTGTAAATTATTTTTTCGATAGTGTATTTAAAGAGGTCCTGCAGGTAAGTAGTTTTCTGTTTAAAAGGCATAGTTTAACAAGACAACACTTGCCACCATCCTTCAAACCCATTGGTGAAAAAGAGCAAAGTTTTCGTTGACATTATAATATAATTTTCGATTTAAAGCTTTCGGGACTGCAGGGATTCATATTCTTGGTTCTTTCGGTAAAGTCACGTAGAAGGGCAATAATAAAAATGAAACAATTAAATTATCACGACGTTTTAATTGCAACACAAGCAATCATCATCAGGTGTGAAAACCACAGCACCTGATGATGATTGCTTGTGTTGCAATCGAAACCGTCGTGAGAATATAAGTGTTTTATTTTTATTATTTTATTATTTCCCTTCTACGTGACTTTACCGAAAGAACCAAGAATATTATAACATGTTTATGCGAGAGCCGGGGGCTTATGGGACCCCGGGGTCCCGCCATAAGGTTAAAATGTCATGTTAATAGCTTAAAAAAGTCAAAGAGTCTCCACTTGTTCACGATCATCGTCAACAGATTGCCTGGAATCTTCACCAGGTGTTCTCCAGAGCCCGGAGGCACATTTCTTGTAGTATTGTTGCAAATTCTCGGAAGTGTTAAACATGTTTTGAAGCACCCTGTATACGATTATAACAACATCACGTGTTGTTATTTATAAATTTGGCATTGGTTGTCACGGTATTTTAAAACGTGTCAAATTCCAATGTAAATTTCCCTGACACGTGTTCATGAACTATGTTTGCTGCTATAATGCGAAAGTCAGGCCAACGTTTCTGCCGGCAGAGACTTGGGGGGGGGGGGGTGTTCAGCAGACTTCATCGGCCAAAACAATGGCTGGCTGTTGTCATGATGCCAGTGTTGGCACCCATAGCATCAACACACGACGGAGGGCTCACTCTGTGATCACGAACCGGGTGTGGGGTGGCACACGGGAGGCAGAGGAGGACAGCTTGGAGACAGGTGGTGTGAGGTTTGTCGAGAGGGTGAAGGGAGAGTCTGGAAGTTGATGGATGAATGTATTGGGTGTTCGAGGGGAAGAGTGTGGCAGGGACGAGTGCTGGAATATGTGGGAATGAGCTATCGGAGTTATAGCGGATATTATGGGAGATAATAGGGGCAGCATGGGAGGCAGAGCGTGGGAGAAGGGAGAACGTGGGAGGGAGATGGAAGAGTATGGGATGGAGAGGGGCCAGCATGGGATGTGGGGAGTAGAGTGTTGGAGTTATAGTGGACAATATAGCACAGGAGAGAGCGTGAGATGGAGAGGCAGGGTTTCGGACGGAGCGGTCAGTGTGCGAGTGTCAACTCACTGCGCGCCGAGTCGCTGACGCTGGAGGTGGACACCGTGCGGCTCCTGCGCTCCGGCTCGTCCTCCCCAAACTCGTCCCTGTCCACCACAGTGGAGCACTCCGAGTAGAGCGAGTAGCTGCTCGACATGCCCGACAGGATGGAGGCCGAGCGCCCACCAGATAGGAGGGAGCTGGCGCCTGAGAGCTGCGAGCTGGGGCTGCTGTGCCGGCCGTTGGGCAGGTGTCCGTTGCACTGCACGCACCCCTCCGGGAAACTGAACCGCCGCTGTTGTCTCGCTGGGGCTCCGGCGGAGCCCAGGGCGGGGAGCGCGGAGTTGGGCCCTGCGTGGGGCCCCGCGTCCGGCTGCGCGCGACACCTTACGTCGCACAGGCCGCCGCCGTTCCCGCTGGTGACCACGTCGTCGTAGCAACCGCCGCTACTCTCGTCGCCAAGGCAGCCGTTCTCCTCGGCGAGGACCAGCTGCCCGGGCGTCTTCCCGTTGGCAATGACGATCCTCTTGAGCGTCGCTGCAATTACCGTTGTCGTTGCGTCCGCTATCGCCGCCGCCGTTGCCACCGGCGCGTGCGAGCAGCCGGCGCCATTCATGCAGCAGCTGCCGCTGCGGTCCAGAGGGTCCACGGGGACATGGCCGCACTCGTAGGCCACGTTCGTCTCGCTCGACTCAGCTGCGGGTACACATCGGGGGAGGAAACCGCATGTGCTGCCCGTCAGCCAGCAGCGCTGCCGCGACCGCTCGTGCCGAATGCCTGGCGACGGCGCGGCACAGAGACAAGACTCCGTTGCCAGTGCAGTGCGCAGGTAAATACATAATAATAAACTTACCGCATTTGTAACTAACTTCAAGCAGAAAAATGCGAGAGGCTAATGTTTGGATGTTTGTAACGCTATAGGGCAGTGTTGACAATACATATGGCTTAGTGCCTTTTAATTGTAATTCAATTTGCATTTTGGCGGACTGGACTAACAGAACGTACAACACCAGCCATGGACAGCCCAAGGATTTTGCAGCACCAGCGGTCCACCATGCAGCCCTCGCAGCAGCCTATAACACCTGTTATGCACAGCAGTCGCTCATTGAAATGCTATCCGGTGTATTCCGGGTCATTTAGTCACAGGCAGCAGCGTTGCGCAGGTGACCAAACACACAAGTGAAATTACAAACAACAGCTGGTCTTTGTAAACAGTGGCGAGTGTGGCGTGTGGCACAGGGGGCGTGTGCTGCAGAGCGCTTCTCTCAGTGGCAGGGCGCGAGGAGCCACTCGTCGACCGAAATGGGGGGGGGGGGGCGAGTGGGGAGGAGAGCCCCACACACACTCGCGCCAGCGGTGAACTGTACGGGAGGGGGCGAGTTCCCCCGCAAGCGAGAAATGTGGCCTTACCGCCGGAAAGAAAAAAGAAAAAATAATTTGTGGAAGGAACGCGAGTGGGGTTGTGACCTCACCATGCACTGGTACGTTAGATAAGCAGTTAATATATGTGAACCGTTCAGCGTATGAATAGCCTTCCCCTACCCATACCCGAAGCGTAGACACGGTACAAGCACAGGTAGGGCAGGGGGTTCGGCGGTGAGAGATTCCCAAGAGCCAACGTGGTGATGAGTAATATCTTGCCGACGTGCGGCAGTGGAGCCTCATTATCGCTGCCGGGCACAGGGCGTGCTCACACACATCCCCGCCACCGCGCGTTCATTAACACGCCCACGTCAAACGCGGACTCTGATCGCGCATTTCAATTGGGTTGTTTGATAACGTTTAATGTTGGATGTTTGGATGCAGCCAATCATCCCTCGCTCCGCGATCCATAAAATGAATGTCACTTTGCGGGGGAAGTTGTCCAAGGATAGACATGCCCCTGCCATATTCACGTGGAATTTGTACCACTGGCTCAAGGCTCTCGAGAGGAGATGAGCACCAATGCCTCAACGCTCATTTGAGCAGCAGGAACACGGCGGCGCAGGTTGTTCGAGCAGGATTAGGGAGAGTGGTGTAAGCAGTGTTGTTGTGATCCATTCCGTAATTTCCAAAAGCCGGAATCTCAGCCAGGCAAGTCTGCCGGCAACACCATTTATCGCGTGCGCCGCGCCCGGGCATGGCAGTAGGGGATAACGAGGGTTAAGGATGCATCCAGAGCGTTACAAACATCCATTACACGAGCTTGGCCACGATCGTGGCTGTGTAGTGGTGGCGCGACGCACCCGGCATATCAATGCGCTGCGAGCGACGCGGAAAGTTAATTACGCGTTGCCCACAAAACCATTCCAGGATTAATAGTACCATGTGACAATCGCAAATAATTTAAAGCGGCGTAAATTAGTACACAGAGTGCGGTGGAACCTCCGTTACTTTTTTATAATTTTAGTAAGTGCAGCAGCCAAATTATAACAAAATCCCAGCATCAGAGGTGGCTTTCTCAGGGATTAATGTATGGCTGCTAGGGTCCAATAAATGGAGATACACCTGAGTGGTTCTTCACATTACTGGAGGAGATTTAAAACTCGCCACTGAGTTGCATCATGTGAACCCTCACCTCCAGAATTTCCAAGTTTGCCCAACCTGGTGTTCAAACCCTGAGGCATCGTTAAACCTTAACGACCGCAAATGATGATATGCGGTCGTAATGGGGGCGAGCATTACTCATGAAGTAGTTTACATCAGAAATTCCGTATGAAGTCGTTATTGATCAAAGCTGCAGCAGTGTGGAGTTACTGCTTCAGGAGGGAGCTGCAACTGTGGGAGGTTCTACCGCACTGGACAGCGGGCGTGTTAGATGCGGGTTAGAAGAAGCGTCTTACATTCATCGCCATCATCCTCATCAGCAACATCCACAGACTCCTGCTGCGGCACGGTGGCATGCTGGGGAGGGTCCACGTCACACCGCACTGCGTCCTTCGACGGCCGCTCGCACTCCCTTGCAACAAGGGACATGACGGTGGTGGTGGTGGCGGTATGGGTTGTGGCCGAGTCGCCCTGCGCTGCACCATGGCCCTCGGCCCGCAAGTCTAGCGGCGCGTCCTGAACAGCGCTCGTAGCGAGGGGCCTCGGCGGCTCGTGCGACTGAGAGTCATCGGTGCGTGCGTTCCGCTGCGTATCGGTGCCATCTTTGGGGAGAGCGCTGCGTGACTCGCGCCCTCCCGACTGCTCCTCCCGCTGCGTCTTCTGGGAGTCCTTCTCTTCTTCTTGCAAAGCATTGTGGGGAGATCGCTGAGGCCTAGCCTCGTGCTGCTGCGGCGGCTGGGCGTCACAAAGCTTCGGACCGTCCAGCAGGAGGCTCTGCGGCTCGCTCGCCACGCTCCTAACCTCGTTCGGGGGGGTCTGACCTTCTTGCTTCTGGGACGCGCCGTGCAGAGGTGTTTCCTGGCCATCTCTGCACATCGCCTGGCTGTCCTCCACCTGGCCCTGGCCTTCCTGGGAGGCCGCCTGCTTGCACTGGGGCTCGATCTGTTGTTGCTGCTCGAGTAGAGGCGTCGGTGTAGCGCAGCGAGGCTCGCGGCCGTCCGGCGGCCCGTCCTGATCGTGCTTACTTTGGAGGGACTGTGGCCCCGTGTCGAGTTGCCGGCGCCGCTCGGCCTCGCGCTCCATCTCCTCGATCTCCTGCATGCGCTGCGTCAGAAGCTCCGCCTGTCGCTTTTGCTTCTTCTTCAGTTTCTTCTTCTTGTTCTTCGAGAGTTTCCCCATCTAGGAGGGGGGGGGGGGAGAAGCAGAAGCCACCGGAGTCGCGCCGGGGCGTGTCAGTGCACACACAGATCGGGTCGATGCACACACACACACACACAATTGCAATAACAAGCAGCACGTTAATTACACAGGCCCCTTCCCGCAGATTAACATTCCTCATTTTGACTCTAAACAAAGGTGGAGATTTAAAAAAAAATTCTCAAACCCCGTTTTCTTTCCGATTAATTACCTCACCATCAATTCAGTACTAAATTGATGTCCTTGCCAAATATGCTGCAATATCAGCTTCATGTTCTTGAAAAGTGGATTCTATTTTTAACGCATATAATTATGCGGCAGTTTTTTTATTCCATTTTCTTTTCATTGCTTTTATATTAACAGAGCAGGAACAATAATATCAATCAGGCCAATTCCGATTGTCTTGTACGTGACAGAGGTCGACCGTTCATTTCTCTTTTTTTTCTGGCTGGCGTTTTCAAGATTTCTCATGAGAAGATACCAATCACAGCCTCCATTACTTCTTCACTCTTGTAATAAACGTGGATTCAATCCCCGCTCGCCCTTTGGAGAGAACCCCACAATGCCGCGCTTGCTCAGCCTCGAGATGGAATTAATCGCTCGGCCAATTGGCAGGCGCGCGCCCGGCGCCCGGGGGCCCGGCTCACAATTAAATTTCAATTTCAAACGCCGCGACGAGAAGGATTTTCATGAAATCCATCGAGGCACTTCAAAACCGAGTGTCGTGTCACCACGTCTATGAATGGTGCCAACACAAAGCTATAAATAACGCCGCGGAACAAATCGTGCCGCACGCACGCCCACGCACACCCACACACTTCCGGCAAAGCGGGCAACACGGCCGGGAAAAAGGAACTCTAAGTGCGATTAACGATCCCGGCGTGACGACGAGTGACAGAGGCACCCACCTGCTTCTCCTGTGGAGCCGTGCTCACTATTGGGGGTGGAGGTGGGGGGGACGGGGGAGCAAGAGCACAGAAACGAATGCTGTCAGACAGGTTGCATCAACGCAGCCAAATCCCACACATGCTCCCCCTATAATTAAAACTTAAAACTATATATAAACGAGAAAATAATAAAACGCTATCTTATACCAGTACAGGCTGATGTTTCTGACAATGGTATTTCTTCAGAGCAGAGAGAGAGTGGGTGCTATTCACTAATTAAGATATTTCACCTGGAAAATCCCCTGAGATAAAACATCTCGTTCGCACGGGTGTCCAGGGTCGTCAATTAACACCGTACATGTCGCGGTCGTGCTGCTGCATAGCTCTCCAATGTGTTTTTGGGTTGTGCCACGTGTTGTACGTCGCGATGTTTGGCGTTTTGCTCTACAGGAGCGAAACGTCGGGCTTCGTGCCGGACAACACACGGTGCTATGACCTGATAAGAACACATCCAAGAGAGAAAGAGGGAATAAAGACTGTTTTTTTTAATATGAGCACCCAATGATGCTGGATGTAAACGCTATCGAAACGTTATACAAAAATGTCAAAATTATGACTGGTTTTGCTGAAAAACCAAATCAACTTAATCCGCTTGGTTCTGTTGGTGGTGGAGAGTCTATAGTAAAAAAATGACATTATACCTACATGACCTAACCCAAAATAAACCAAATAATGAATCATATTTCCTGATAATATTTAGCTAAGAGAAACAATATTAGGTGAACCATGTCATTTTCACAGGTGCCCTGGATTTTTTTCAGATTACATATTAGCGTACAAGGCCATGACAAGACTGGTGTGTTTAGGGACCTCGTTCCCACAAGCGCCGACCAATACCCAAGGACTGTATCGCTCCCCCACCCACATTTATTTACTGGTCATGCCCATTTTTACTTCCATTCCATTTAATTTCCACTGTTAGAATTTATTTGTGGTTGCTGAACACAGCCAAAAGTATAAAAAAAGACTCCAAGTGGCCAATTCCATTCAGAACTCAAGTTCTAACCCTAAATCTTCCACCGGTTTAAAGCAGCTCCACTTCCCTTGAGTTCCTACCACACGGGACGTTTTTTCAGAGCACCCCCCCCCCCTCCCCGCCGCCTGCATGAGTGATGCCGAGCAGAGTGTGCTGCTCACCCGCAGATCCAGAGGGGGGCGGTGCCCCCTGCTGCTGCCACTGTGTGGCTTCGGCGGCCATGCGCCGCACGTACGCATCATCCACGCACAGCAGGATGTTCTCGGGTTTGATGTCCGTGTGGATGATCTTGCACTTGGTGTGCAAGTAGTCCAGGCCCTGCAGCACCTGCGCACATGGTCACACGTGCAAGGGGTGTGTGGGGGGGGTGTGGGAGACCACGTATCGGTCACAAGCGCAATCTGTCTCTCTTTTCTTCCGTTTAGCCCCACCATGAGTCAAGGGGGTTGGTCGGTACACCCCCCCGGGGATGGCAGATGCTACCAGTATTCACCACGAGCGTCAAGCTTAGACTTTTTATGCTATCTGTTTTGTAGACCGGCATTATATTCATCTTATTCCATGCGTGTTTCTTGTCAAAATATTAATATATTTATTTTCTTCCCCTCCCAAAATCATATTTTTCTATCAAACATACTACGGCACCCATTTAATGGCATTTTTCTAATAAAAAGATACCATGGTAACAATGCTGTCAAGCGTATTTGTGATCTGTGATACAATTTTCTAACACAACACAAACCCTAATGCATTTGCCACCCTAGCTGGTACCAATAAGCCAGTTTTGGGGCTAACGGTTCAATGACCATCGATCTTCACATGGCAGCTGACGATGAGGCTGGACAAACTTATACCACAGCGGAATTATGGAAAAATCTCGAAGCAACGGCATTTGAAGGTGCAGTGCCACAGTGGCCACATGTGCATCTAGAATAGCTGGCTAACAACACAATATTCTGTAAGAAGACACTGACGAGGCCACTTGGAGATAAATGCCATCATAGCATCAGCAGAGACGAGACTGTAGGAGCGATCGGGAGGTTAACGAGGGTCACGAGTGAGATTAATAACAAACTACCGTCTTAATTGAGTACAACCCCACCACGGGCTGCTCAATTAAGAGGTGCAAACAAAACCTCGCAGCATGGATCCCACCTCTGTAGTTTACGTGGGCGACCCGGTTCATTTAATTTCCAATAAAGGAAGTCAATCAGCATGAAACTCACACAGCTCGCACCTCCCACGTGTGCGCACAGTGAACCACGGAAGAGAACGGCACGGGCGCAAAGACAAACAATTAATTGTGATTGACGAGCACCCTTGGCCTGCAGGGAGCCAAGGGCCCTTTAATGTAAAGCTAAACACCGATGCCATGCTTGAATCCGGCACAGACCACAGGGGGGGGGGCAGCATGAGACCAACAGTTCAGGCTCCATCCTCCCACCTCCACCCACTAGCATTGCCCGAAATAAAACTGCAAGCGCCATCGACAAACACAATACCAACGTGTAGCACAGCCATCCACGCTTGTGCGAATGTTAGGCCAAACGCCCCACCCTGCTTCATGACATTATTGCAATTTGTTGTCGGGGGGCCAAACTCACCACGCTTCGTGAACTTCGCAGGCTGAGCCTAATTTCTCTAGTAAATACTTACCGAGTCGCTGTTAGACTGGAGTCGGTAGCACGTGACTAGTGGCCACAACCGTAGTGAAAGATATACAGGAAAACCTTGGATTGCGAGTAACTTGGTCTGCGAGTGTTTTGCAAGACGAGCACATTTTTTAAATAAATATTAATTTGATAAACCAGCGAGGTCTTGCAATATGAGTAGTACGTGTATATGCTTTGTCTGCCGAGTGTCACGTGATCACAACTGATATACGAGTGCTTTGATATACGAGTGCTTTGGATTACAAACACGTTTCCAGAACGAATTATGCTCGCAATCCAAGTTTTTACTGTACTGGATGTTGTGTGCTGGGTGCACAGAAATATTTTCTGGGTTGATAACCCAGACAGACCCGGCTGTGATTGAGCCCTGGTTGTAATTCCCATGCAGGACCGGCTGACAAAGTGGCAATGCAGGCAAGCTGCAGTCAGTCTATTAACAAAGTCGAGATTTAAACAAGGGCTTCAATTTGACTCTGAAAAGCACAAATGACAACGCACGCGAGAAATCAGGTGAGGCGTGAAAGAACGGACAATGGTCCGGTGTTATAACGACAACAATGACGACAATGTGCAGCAGTGATGCACTGGAGCTAAGAGGGAGCGATCAATCGAGTCTGCTAATGGAAACGGTCCCCCGCGGCTGGGCGGCGCTGGCAGAACGATTCCACTGGTCAACAACAAAAATTTTTTTTTCTGGCCTGGACTTTTGCAGTTGTTTTAGACTAATTTCGAGGTGCTGATTCCAAATCTGATCTCAGATTTGCTCTATCACATCTCATTTTTATGCTATCGGCATACCCCATTTTAATTGATTTTACCCGAAATTAACTGTGTCACTTATGATTGCAAGTTGTTGCGAGTCAGTGACTGCTTTAGTGTTAAAATATGGTGCTGTATTTTTAGGATAGTGTGTTTATAATATAATTTTATGTAGATATCCACATTTATTTAATATTTTTCTTCTGCAGTTTTTATTGAAAATGATGTGATAGACAAAAACTGATGCCAGACTTGGAATCAGCACCCCAAAATTACCTTAAAACCGTTGGAATACCTTATGGCAGAAAAAAGTGTGTTGACCAGTGTTCTAGGACACGCTGGTGCCCCCTTCTGGCCTCCACGGGCGTCTGCCGTTAACTGTGCCCATTCTCATGAAACAGCAGCGTTTACGACAGCAGATTTAGAAAATACTTCCAAAGTGCCACCTGTTTTCACAACCGTTTATACAACAATAGCACTGACGTTTCAATCTATCGGTAAGGGAAAGACAAGGCCCTTTTATACAGTGGTGTTTAACAAGATTTTGTATTCGTCTAAAAGATCAAGGTTGCAGCCCTACAATTGCTCACACCATTACTGGCAGAAGACGTGCGGGGACTCACACTTTACCCCACCACACGCAACCTGTCGATCGACTTTAATGCAGCATACCCAGTTGTATCGTCGAGTGGACAGCGGAGGGGGCATTTCGGAAACGTGCACCATTGTTTCAACTGCTGTGCCGGGAGATGGAACTGATGATCTCTGGATTGCAAGTTCAGTGTGCTGATCATCGCATCACAACAAGCATCCTAATTCTGACCTAAAACATGTGTTCCCTAATTAATAGCACCAGCCATTTATCCTAAATAAGAGCATCCTTATTTTGACAAGAGGTGCCAGGATAGGGTTATCATATTAAATGGTACGTGGCTGTCGATATTGTTTGTGAAAATTGTAAATATTCTATTCCATTGTGAATAGGAAAGCCGAAAAGGATAAAACAGAAAGGCTGCTCCGTGGATTTCTATGTCCTTGTGCCCATCACATGCTGTTACTCCGTGTCCACACACAACTCCGGGTCACGGGCAGACCCCAAGCTCAGGAGACCTGGCCGACACATTCTTCCCAGCAAAATTAAATTGCTGGCTATTATCAGGGTAGAAACAGCCAAATCCGCACAACAGCCCAAGTAAAAACAAATTCCACCTGTCCCAGGTGCACAAAAAACAGTGAGGCATATGGATAACGGACAATGGTAGTGAAGTGAGAGCGGCGGGCACATAGTACCCATCTCAAAACTCTTTGTGCACCACATTCCGCGGCGCTCACAGCTATTGCTGTGGTTGTGGATAACGAATCTCTAGTGGACGGTGACATTGACGGAGAAAAACGACCAGCGCCGTGCAACAGCCCCCATAAAAATCCATTTAGCCTGTCTATCACACGATGACAATCTCCCCCCTCCCCCCCCACAGAGCTCCCTGTGAGCTGAGCAATATTTTGCACGGATACTATTAAACACGGTCGGATTGGTCCACGTGTGACGGTTAACAAGCCGGTCCCTGCAGATAATGCTGCCATAACAACCAGGAATGTTCTGCGTCCGTCATAAAGTAATTTGCTGCGGCACATTTTATTTAGCGCCAAGTGGGTGGGTGGGTATGGGCTGCATTCTCTCTCATCACTTGATGCCATCACCCAGTATGAGCACTTCCTGAGGATTCGCTCCTGCAGGAGTTGGGAATGTTTTAATTATTTCGTTCCGATCAACTGCATGCGACAGTCGGAAAAGACAGTGCAGTTTGAATGCAGATGATAAATAATTTGCACGCGCGTTAACACTTCGCACAGCAGCCTTAGTGGCATGTCTCCAAGGCATACGCAATCAAATATTACATGTTTTAAAGAGTTATTTGTCAATCCACTGCTGGATGAATGCCTCCCTGTTGTGTGCGTTGTTTGGCAAAAACGTCACCACTCTGGTCAATGTGGGTTGGTGAAAGTCGGAGGATTTCAGGACCGGTTCAGATATCAATAAACACCGTTGTCGAAAATCTAACACAGGTCACTGGGTTCAGACAGCGATGCACCAACCACTGCATAGATAGCTTCTTCGCCAAGGCGTTCATAACTTTACACAGAGCATGCCATGCAACCTTCATTGCAAACCTGTGCCTCCATTAACCACAGGACATTTAGGGCCAAATTCACACCATGACCAAATCACATCACTCTGGCGGTAGCTTTGTGGTGAAAGTGCGCGGGCACGCGCAGACACACGGGAACAGGGGCTGCCCTACCTGGTGAATGATGCTCCTCACGCACGGCGTGGGTAGGCCCTGGTAGCTCGACTTGATGATCCACTTGAGCAGGTGGTGACCGAGAACCTCAAACACCATGCACACGTCTGCGGGTCTTGTCAAGGCTCCACCACCTTCCAGCGTTCAACCTTCGCTTGCCTGTCGGACCACCGGGCCTCGACTTCCAATTACAATATTTAAAATGCCACTTGGGCTGCCCGCCCCCTCAGCCAGCGAATGTCACAGAGAAACCACTCTGATGCCTAAATGGCTGCATACAGAATTACTTTATACGGTTGCTACTGGCGCAGCCAGCTAACATTTCAGAGGGGTCAAGTAGTTTTTCAAAGTCACTCATATGAGGAAAACAAATTTGATTGAATATCCACAAGAAAGTGTTTAATAATGAAAGTATTAAATGTATCTTTAGTGATAAAAATATAAGTACAAGAAGCCGGGAAAGATAGAGAATTAAGTTACAAAAGCAATTTGTAAAATTGGATGCATCTGGGAGTTTGAAATTCCACATTCTTGAGTAATATCATGGACTGAGGTAAATGTAACGAAGGCCATGATCACCAACGTCTTTGAGATAGGACACTGTACATAAGAGATTATAACTTAAAAAAATGCAACATTCATTAGGTAATTAATAGGGAACTCTTTATTAACATTTTTTCTTCCTTGAAAATATAAAATGGTCGACGTCGTGCAAAGGCCGTCTGCACATTTCTCTGATGACACCCCGCGCGTGTACCTCAGCGATGCCTATCCGCAAGGTGGCGGGGACATGGGCTGAACGTCACCTGGGTCTGCCCGAGTTGGTGACCCAGAAAATACCGAGTGAAAAGTGAAGCCCTGGCTGGAAACGCCCGCGTGGCGGTAGTGTGAAGGATACGCGTGCCGTTGACGCCCGTGATCTTGAAGTCGTCCAGGAGGTTGACCACCATGTCACGGTTCGAGTCGCACGGGTCACTGTCCCGCACCTGTGTCGCGAGACGGCGACACACGGCGACCGACCCTCAATTCTCTCACGCCCGCAGATTCACAACGATGGGCTTCATTGAACTCTGGAAGCACGTTTCCCTCCTTGTGCGCATGCTGCTGTTTGTCTGGCTCCTAAAGCTGCTTCTTGCAACCAGGCTACGTTTTTTTTACCTCCAATTAAATTTTTTCTGGTTGAGTTGACTGCGTGGCCGCAAGAGGTCAGAACGCTGAGCCGAACTGCTGAGACCCCGAGTTCACATCCAGGCAGCTGCCTGTGGTTAAACCGGGTTCTCAACTGTAGCCAGATCACGAGCGACTCCACAAAAAAAACCCATCACGTAAAATTTGGTTCTGCACTTAAATTGGATACATTCCAGCTTTAAGACGTAATAATATCGGTTTCACAGTAGCAGGGATAATGATGAAGGGGCTAACAAAAAAAATATTTCCTGCTAATATGTGGAGACCAGAGTTTACTTGAAGGAATTGTCAGAGGTAACTCCATAGTATCCACTTCGGTGGGCTGTTCTCTAACACTAAGGGTTGTTGCACTGCTCCGCATCGATTCTTCGTCTCATAACAAAAGGCCGAAAGCACAATCGGGATAAAATTGGAGAAATAGGCTTCAAACGAGCCTCAAGTGTGGATACACAATCATATTCCTGTCGAATCACACTCATTTTGTGGACAGCTTTTCAGTAATGAGCTTCCCAATTAGTGAGCTGCGCCCTGCGGTGCTTTTAAGTTGTAACCGACCATATGGCCTCATGCAGCTGTGCCTTCTCCATTGTGCTGCTTTTGTTATCCCGCACCTAAGCTACTTCCTGCATGCAGCAGGAAGCAATATAGCCGAATAATAACAATGTCTAGTTTGACATACCGCGTCATCGTTCATAAAAATCGCATCTCACAATCGCCGAGGAACCACAGACACGCTGGAAGGCAGCAGCCAGGCGGTGAACTGGCGCTACCAACAACTGCCCAAGCTCTGCAGTCCTTTATATATAAAGGTGTTTTCTTCAGCGAATTAATGAGTGCACCGATGTTGGCAGCAAACTGGAGCACCCGGACAAAGCCCGCACATGTGAGGGGGGCAACACTCGAGCCCATGCAGAAGGGACAGACGAAATTAGTCTGCACTTTGCTGTACCGCCTTCTCCTGGCAAGCCAGAGTATACCACCTGCTCGGCGGCAGGGGAAGTGGCACCCATACGATCAGGATCACGGGATACCGACAGGCGGCTCGTCCCATGGCCTCCCACACTACTGCTACAGTGATAGCCACACGAGCATAATATGTATAAAAAAAAATACTTTACCGCCTTTTGTCAATGCACCGTCAGTCAGGCAGGTTGCATACCTCATTTAGCTGGTTCGTATGAGTTGGTTAAGGGCGAGGGAGGTGGTTCAGAGATACTGCGCCGTACATGTTAACCGTGGCCAGTAATTGACCTCAGGTCATTGGGTGCATAGTGCAAAGGGCTGACCACTGTGACACTGCTCTATGCCACAACAGAAATGAGAGATCGCAGCTCTCCTTTTCATATTCTCCACGTCTGATAACGCTGTGCACTACCCGTGTCTCGTTGCCATCTGTGCGTGCGTGCGTAGGCGTGTGCGCACAAGTGTGACGCGCACGAGCTAGAGTCGATGATGGTGCTGCCATCACTCACGCATTTCAGTAGCTTGATTTCGTCGAGCGCCGTCTCCGTGTAGTGCTGCGCACTCTTCACCACCTTCATGGCCACGAACCGCTTGCCCCTGCGTAAGCCGGCGCAGAGCAAGCGTTACAGAGGCACCAGCTGTCGAGCGGCCTCCGACTTATAAGCAAATCACCCCCGCCTGTGCCAATTACTGCTGCGAAAATGTGCATCTTTCTCTCTCTAAAGCTTTACCCTAATAACACCCCCCGCCCCCCCCCTCCTGTACACCCCGGGGCCACCACAGACCCTGCTTGGCTTGCGCAGCTTCACACCCCTGCAGCCTCGCTGTGTGGTACAGCTTAGCGGGGCGCTCTCCGCTCACACGATCACTGCCACACCCCCACGCCATCGGAATATTGCGCTGCACACCACCACCCCCACCCTTCCGCCCTGCGCGTGGGCAAGCGGGAATATTCCGTTTGCAATCGCGTTGATGTCTGACTGCTCGCCGTTCCACCTCCTCCGCCACCGGCGACTCCGCAAATTAACCATGGCTCTCGTTATATAACTCCCCCCCCCATCCCCCGCCCCCCCACTCCTGTATACACACAAACCCAGCTCGGACCTCTCAGGAGCAGAAGAATCACCAGTTTTAAATTTAGAGAAATCATCCCTTTAAAATTCCACCTCTGCGGCTTCACACCGACTTTTCGCGGAGCTGCGTGTCTTGCCGCGGATTAGCAAGTCGCACGCGTACCCTTCCCATTAGCGGCCTGCAGTGCACAACCGCTACTATGGCACACAAATAGAAGCCAGTCCCCGGGGACTACCCAGGTGGCGACGTCACCACCCTCCATCGCCTCCCAAATCCGGTGGGGAGAGGGACACTATCCACTTCACCTGTCCCCCCCGTTTCTCTCCCTCTAGACAGAGAGCAGCATCTCCTTGTAAGTTGAACTTCTTTCGCACCATACGTAGCCAACCGCGCTAATTGGAGGTGCGGTTGGCTGCAGCTTGCTCTGAGTGCTTCCGATGCACCAGCGTGTGTGTGCACACGCTCTGCGTGGGAGGCACTGCTTTGTCTGGACGCCGTATCGTGCGGCGCATTTTGCCGCCAGCTAAAGATCCGGGCACATGGTCCCGTCTCCAAGCTCTCCGCTGCTTTCTTCAGAAATGGCCCATTACCAAGACATCCATTTTCACAAACGTGACAGTTGCCGAAAATATAATTCCCACTCTGCTTCCATTCTCGCTCCGCTCGGTCATTGTGCCGCTTAAATTAAATTATGTTAAACTCATGTAATGCGCGACAGCGGTGTCACCGACGGTGCCGAGAAATGAATCATCTCCAGTAGGGCCCTTTAAGGGAAAGCTCGAGCCTGAATGCTAATGAGAGGGTGTCGCCCCATGCGCAGGCTGACAAGTGGGGACCAGGCTGACATGCCGGCCGTTAATAAACTAAACACCTAGGATTCCACTTCAAACAATCCCAAAAATGAAGGCGTCGCACCGGCAGCCCAGCACCCTACGCGGAGAACGGTAATACGGAGGGCTCTTCATGGCCTTGAGACCGCTCGCCATAATTGGTGCTGAAATGCACCACTGCTCACTTACACACGGGACCATGTGAACTCTCGCGTGGAAGCCACTCACATCATGTCCCAGCACAGCCACACCGTGGAGAAGTGGCCCCAGCCCAGCTTGCGCACCACGTGGTAGCGCCCATTGAAGAGATCTCCGATCTTCACTGCGTGGTAGCCCCCTGCGCCATGAGTGCACACACACACGTATAAACACGCGTACACGTACACTCGCGCACACACGTGCGAATATTCGCATACACACATGCGTAAACAAAGAGAGAGAAAAAGGCAAAGATCCCCCTTGGAGCCTTTAACAGACTATTGGAGCAAGTCCTCTTAGTGAGCATCTATGAACGCTGGCAGGGCACACGACGGGGAGGGGATGGGTGGCCAGCACCACGCATGGTGGCCTTTGTCTCCCCTATGCTAATGTTTACATCACAAACCAGGTACTCATGAGGCTGAATCGACCAAGGGAAGTCCAGAACCGGTTAAGATATTTGTCACCCATGTTAGCCATGAGCGGGAATCAAGCACACATGCACATTTACACACACAAACTCCCCACCTAGATTGAAAATATATGTTTAAAACTAATTTACAAGTGATTTGTGTCTTTAGTATGTTGTCCTTGCCCCGCACCTCTGGTTAGCGCAGTTGGCTACGTGCAATGCAAAATAAGTTCAACATACATACATACATGCACTTCCAAACACACAACGAGACAGACGCACACACACCCCACGAAAGCCGGCACGAACATGTACGCACACACTTCATTCAGGGCTCTGGGCACACCGTCCTCTTGACATCCATCAAACCAGCAGTGCCGAGAGCAGGGACACTGAGCTGCTCGTTCACATCTCCGCAAAACCCCCCCGTGGAGCAGCAGCAACAGCAGCGCTCGTCCCTACTCCCGGCTCCCGAGCGACACGGTTTCATCTCAGGGCATCAAACGCATTTTTGATTAAAGTCCAGAAACGAGACGCCGCAATGCTCGCCATGCACAAGAGGAGGGGGGTGCACGGCAGTGCGACTGGCTAGTTTGCCGCCGGTGAGACCAACCTTTGCAGTAGTCATTGGGGTCCTCCTGCTCCTCGTCGTCCGAGCCCAAGATCTCCTCCTGGTGCGAGGGTGGCGCGGCCATGGGCAGAGGCGGAGTCACCGCCGGGGGTGACGGGGTAGGCCCGTGGACGGGGGCCGTTCCACACGAGGGGGTGTCCACGAGGGGAGGGGTCGGAGCTGCTGCCGCCGTGACCGCCACCGGGCGGGAAGGAGCCTCCTCGAGGAGGGGGGCCGCCACGTGGACCGGGGCTGGGCCCTCGGGCAGCAGGGGAATGTCGGTCGGCCGGGAGGTGGGGGCGGCCGGTGGGGCAACCTCCAGGGGAGGGGATGCATGCCTATTGCCAGCCTCAGGCCTGCAAACACAGAGACAAAGAACCCCGAGGCGGCCTCACAAACGTGTAGGAGCAAGTGCCGTTGTCATGAGCGAATATTAGGCTGGATGTGGTGGACGAGGGGGTGGTGGAGCCAGTACCAAGCCTGCCTGCGTTGTTTAGTCAATTCCGATATTCACGCATTGAGTATTTAATTCGACCGAGGGGAGGTCCAAGACCGGTTTAGATACCACCACATGCAACCGATGTGCATAGCAGCCTAGAATCAAACTCAAGTCTCCCAGAGCCTAGTGCTGTGAATGGAGCACTCTAGTTCTGCTCCTCACAACACACGAACACACAAGATGAAACGCACATGGACGCACACGGTGACACACACCAAACACAGAGATCACAGCAGACAGCACATGTCGAGATAACATCCAAGTCTGACTCATCACAGTTCCTGTACCCAGCTGCTTCTATATATACTCAAGCATGAGAGTTATATATATATAACCAAATGTATATAAATTGCTGCAATCTACGAATGCCAAGTGGAGAACCGCCAAACGCGTGGCTCTGTGGATAGCTTCTCAATTAAGAACATCATGTTTCGAGAATTCCGTGCAGGAGCACACAAACGCGATGCCACTTGGGAGCGAGGAGGAAAATTAAACGAGGCGAGGTCTGGGAGGCGCCACGGCCGGCGAGGCCCCTTCCGATACTTACATGGCTCCGTCGGCTCGAGCCGTCGCACGTGCCGCTAACGAACGCCGGTCCTTTACCCCGCTGTTACGTTGCCCATCCTTTCAAGGTCACGATCGTGTGCCTCCACTCTCCGTTTTATAAAACATTCTCATCCGTCCTCGGCGAGAACACACTGTCACCACCCCCCTTCCACCCCCCCCCCCCCGCGTGCCCCGATGAGGTAATGGTAACCATGGCGACTCTTGCTAGCCGCAAAACGTACGCCAGGCAGCACCATGGCGACGGGCCCACGTGACCACCCTAGTCGCTGTGACGACGGCTTCATCCGCCAGTTCCTCAAGCAGACCGCCAGACTAATCCCGGCAACATCTGCCGAGCGCAATCGCCTCCCTGATTGCGGCGCCCGACTTCCCGTCCCATTCCACACTTACCACCCCTACGCGCCTCTGAGCCGCACCAGCAGAGGTGGTCAGCGGCCTCAGGCTCAGCACCAGGTGGTCGTCGTTTTTGTCTCGTTCCAAGGGCGCCAGCAATTCGACGTTGCGATTACACAGAGCGCCCACCCTCCCACCTCCCCCCCCTCCCCCCGTCTGCTCGTCCCAGCTGCCGTAACCTCACCTCTCATGGCACCCATCCCCTGGGCAGCATCGTCCAGCACCAGCGTGACTGGCGCACCGCTCTCGCTCGTTTATGGCTGGGACGTGAGTTAAAAGACGGAGGGGCCTCAAACAGGTGCCCCCCCCTATCCCTCTCCCAAGCACCCCGGGATCGCAGTCTCACCTCGACAATGACACACACCGGTAATGATGTGTGTGTGTGTGTGTCAGGGGGTGCGGCCGCCATCGCTGCTCAAGAGTGAATGTAACCGCAATGTAAAATGGTCATCAGGCGCTGGCACCGCTCATTAAGAATGCCAGCGCGTGGCGACTTGACGGCAAAACCACGGCCACACCCCTTCCATGGTTCACCCAGCGGGAAAAATGAGAGGCGAAACGCAAAGTGAAATGCTGTGCGCACAACGGGCATTGCCATCTGATTTTCTTCCTTCTGTTTCCTTCTTGAGCCTAAATGTTATTGCAGTACATCATTGCACATATAATTTGCGTGAATTGTAAGTAATTAACCTGGCCAGGTTGCACAACGGAAGGGCGATCGGCTCTAAATCGGAAGGTTGCGAGTAGAAATCTTGGTTGGGTTGTTGACCAAGGGGTCACTTTGTAGGAAAATCAACAGCGGTTGTCCTTTGGAAACATTTACCGCTGTCGGCTGTAAACAGGAGTTGAGTACTGCCTTTATGCTAATTTAAGCAGGTAGTCACTTTAACTCTGACTTTCAAGTCATTCATTCATAAACACTAGGGATGAGACGATTCACCTTTCAGAATTTTTACAAATAATTAGGCTCATTATTAGATTCCAGAATACATGATATGGTTTAAACTTGAAGTCATGGTAGTACAGCACCTCTAGTGGCCGAATGGGTCACATCCACCCATCACAAAGTGACACACGTTGGTTGTTGCAGATGTAGTGACATAGAAAGGTCACTACTGTGTCGGCCTGTACGAGGGCTGGGGGCCCCAAGGGGGTGCCTGGGGGGTCACGTGCTGGAGGGATCCGGACCTTCCCAGAGGTGGGGGAAGTGAGGCGTGTCCTGGGATGGGAGGCGTGGCCTGAACAGAGCCAGCCACGCCGAGGCGGAGCCGGCCACGCCAAACCAGATATAAGCGTGGTGTGAACGCAGAGCGAGGCTGTTGTACTGTACTCCAAAGTGAAGAGATCATCGGTCGTCAAGTCCCGAGTCGTCGTCCTGGGCCAGGCAGGCCGTTGCCTGCCTGGTCCAGTCTGTGTCGTGTTCCAGAGTGTTAGTGAGTTGAGGAAGGTGGTCACCACCTTATGTACAGTGTTATATTACTTACCGTTTAATAAATAGTGTTGCCTCCAAGCTGCGTGTGTGTGCACCTAATTCGACCCTACTACACATACTCGATTCGATGCATGAGAATCTACTTTCATACTGGACGCATCGATGCATCGTGACACGCCAAGCGGACACCGTCAGAACGACTTTGATTTCTGCACAACGCGCGGGATGGATCGTGTAAAAACGTGGCGCTTTCAACTAGAGCGCAAATCTGCGCCGAGATGTTGTCCATCAGGAGCGGCACTATTACACGGCGTCAGCGCCGAAACGCTCATAGGATCATTGTGCCGCTCTTTCAGATTTACACGTGACAAATTGACACATTTGCACCGTCCCATTGTGAGCGAGAGTCAGATGGAAAAAGCACTCAGAATAATGGTCCTGGGAAGGAGGCAAGGCAGCAATGCTTCATGTGCTGCTGCCTCTTCAATGATCGTCACATTTGGCCAGGGCCTTGGGTGAACCTGGAAATAAAAAAAATTATATTACCCCCCCACCCCCTCGCCTAACAAGGAGTTGGTTTATCCTGGCAGCGTCAAAACTCACACTCCTGGTTCAACTCCAGCTGCCTTGTTCACCCCCAAGGTGTGAACACGGCAGCTGGAGGAGATAAAATCTAAAATTTTAAGTGCATTTGGTATTCACGCTGATCTTAACGTGCAAAGCTATCGCAAAGGAGATATGTTTCGCAGCCTGCAATACTATCTCAGAAGGGGGCAATGTTGCTATGTATCTTCTCAATTTAGTCGTTTGCGGGTGAATTAAAATAATCGGCAAATTTGGAGCATGACGTCAGTCAACAATGTCACTCATTTTTAATGTGACAGAACTTTTAACGTCCGCCGTGAAGCAGATAGCGCGTAACGTCTCGTGATTAATACGCCTGCAGTATTCACCAGGGTAGTTGCAGGATTCTAAATGTGAACCTCTGCCACAAGCGGCATGCACTCCCGCTGGGCTATGTTAACCCCTAAAACGTCCGCTCGAAACAGCGTCTTTACATCCTACAAATGTGAATTTGTTTAACGTGTTTTTAGGTACTCATGAGCACCCAGTTTAATCCAGCATTTAACCTGATAAAATCCCACAATTTTCATTCAATAAATGCAGTCTGCATTCACAATGGGTGCTGCAAGAACACTCTCATCTTCGCCGAGGCGTGACTTAATTAACAAAACCCATCAATTATAAAACCTGTTCCATCGACCGCACAGGGTGACAGGCACCAATATCGTCAGAACGCCCAGCTCGCTTCGGGAGCTGAGACACCACAGGATAGACCAGACGACTCGAAAAACGCACCGACGCTGACTCCCCACGGTGCCGGCTCACATTGAGAAAAAAAACCCGCACACTTTGACCCCATCCATCCATCCAATAAATCAATCTCGTAACATCCACGCTTCAGCATTTCATAATTTTGCATGTGCAACGCAGAAGTGACTGATAATTAGACCCACGCTTTCATAATTTATCCAAGGGTCGTGGTTGTTTTTTCCGTCGATATTTCGGCGCAGTGCCGCGCGCCCACGTCGCTACCGATCAAGTGAGTGATCACGGGACTGGGGCTCGCGGTCCGAGGGGATATGCGAACGCTGCCACATGGCCCCACCATGCAGAGTAGGGCACGTGTTGCGCAGCACGCGGTTCTGAGTGCCGGCTCACCGGATGAACTCTTGCCATCGGCAGGTTCCCTTCGACCAAACGGCCACATTATTTCTGGTACTCACGTCAACACAAACGCACTGCCTGCTTTGTAAACGTCCAATTGCAACTCGGTGATCTTCTGAAGTTGGGTTCGCATTCTCTGTTCGTCAAACAGCGACTTTGGTTGGACACGACACCTGGCCCCTCCTGACCGGGTTTGGTTAAACTCATGAGTGAGAAACGTGGGAAGGGGTTGTTATGATTGGAGTTAGGGCTGGGGTTTGTGAGACTTAAGAATGTTCCCTAGGGCCTGGATGAACTTATTTTGGCCTCTCTCCCGCATACGTATTAGGCACTGAATATTAATAAAATCTATCTCCCTCGTCATACGAGGGTGGCTGGCAAATGAAAAACACTGCAGGCAACAACCGTACGAGGCCAGGATGCTTCCAATTCATGAACGGTTTTGGTTCCTCAACGATAGAGTGGAATGCAAACACAAGGTTGGGAGATCAAATCCTGGTTTGGGTTGACTCAGTCCAGCATCCCCCCGGGGTCGATAAAATTATGGGGAAGATAATAGTGGTTATCCAATCGATGGACTTGCCCTCTCACCAAAGGAATGTAGAGTTTCCACTACAGGAGATGAGCAGCACCTCAATGCTCATTTGAGCAAGAAATATTTTTTTATTATAACGGACTGTTTAAAGCTGCTCAGGGCAAAGCGCTAATGCAAATACTCCATTCATGCACAGGCCTTAGGATTCCACTGCCAACATCTTGTGTGATCATTCGATCTAACGGTGTAGGCAAAACACAGACATGCACGTGCGGAAGTGGGGACGGGGAGTAACTAGACCCAGGCTACTGGCAGATGGGCGAGGGTGGATATGGGGATGGTTGGTAGGGAGAGAGGGCATCCACCCACCTCAAGGTCGGACGCCGGCCGGCAGCCCTGGGCAATGATGGGGTCGGCTTTGCCGTCTGATGCCCATCTGCTAGCTCTGAGCCAGGGGGCTCAGGGGTGTGGGGGGGTTGGTGACCACAGCTTTGTGGTTCTGCACAAGGATTAATTCGGACGCGATGACCGCACAGGTCGTCGAGTCTGCCGCTTGCATGCGCGCATGTCTTGCGGTCTTCGCAGCGCGTATCGATTGACCAAGCGCTACGTGTCATCCTCAGCCTTGTCCGAACTCCATTTAAAAAAAAAACTTGTTTATGAAAATACCCTGGAGCATCAGTTTATGTTGCCACGGCTCATGGCTTAAAAGCAAACGCAACAAGAAAAACATGAATAAAACACTGACCTTGTAGGGCTGCATGTCCTGGGCTGCCCAACAGGGGTTTGAAGCTTCATGAATAACAAAATAAGACTTGAAAACGCCCATAAAGTGAGGAGGTAGTCAGGTGGCAAAGGTTAGTGCAAAGCTGACACTGCTAAGAACCTGGCAGCCGCCACCTGTGACTAAACTGCGTTCTCAAGTGTGGTGAGTTGATGACGTCAGTCCAGTCACAGATGGCCATACAAAACGTAAACCCATCACATTAGCTTTGGTTTGAAATTCAGTTACATTGGTTGACTGTTACGCAGAAAACATTACTCTGCAACAGGGAAAGTGGAAAAGTGCTGCCTCCTACTCTGTGGAAAAGACAACACTTAATGGGATCTCGGGAGGTCACTCTTTGATATCGACTTCCGTGGGTTGTTCTCTAACACGGTGGGGGGGTTGTACTGCCGTGCGTAAGCTCCGATTGGATTCTTCGTCTCATAACATGACACACGTTACAGCACCATCACGATACAATTGTGGAAAACGACAATAAATGTATCAACAGAATTGCCATCAGGTACTCTACCATAGCTGGGCAATCGTGACGTAACTCAACCGGCATCGCGAAATGTATGGGAGTGATGCCACACAAGTGCCACAATGATGCACTTGACCACAACTCGTGTTTTTTTTTCTCACCAGTGAAGCGTCAAACTAATGACGTACAGGCTGGTACACCCATTTTCGATGCACAGCAATAAGACAAAAGCTGTCTGATTATCTGCTCGCATCACCCTTTAAACCGGGGACACTCTTTGTGAACAAGACTGCTGTCGGAAAGTACGTTCCATGTTGCACAAGCTGCCAAGACGATAAACCAAAAGCGTAACAGCCCCGTTTGGGCCGAATGAAAGTATGCACGTGACAGCGGCCTGAATGTATCTCACAGATCACGTCGTGTTTTGCCAGCACCAGCTTTGCGGGCTCAGCATCTGTATTTGTAGCACGGGGGAGGTCGGTGCACGTGCGTGCGAATGTCTGAATACGTGCGCGCACACGTGTTTGTGTGTCTATGTGCGCGTGTGTGTGTGCACACACGTGTGTGTGAGTGAGAGGGGGAGCAGCCTCGCCGTGCTGCTTCCAGAAGCGTCGCTTGTTCACGTGGCTCGCCCGGCGCCCACCGATCGGTGGCAGAAGCAACGACCCAGATGGCAGCGCCCGACAAACGTGAAAACGTGACGCCACTCAAAGACGTACAGGAAGAACAACCCACAACAAACAGCAGGAAGGTGCACGGCTCCCGTCCATGTGCCTTACACGCGTGTAATGTGATCACATATACAATGCTCTCAGCCTTATCTAGACCACCAGCTTAAAGAGCTGAAAGCGTGGCTGTGACCAAACCACTCAGAATGCGCCCAAATCGTCAAATCGTGTAAGCCCAGTAGGAAAAACAGCCTGGAAAGATGCTTGGATAGAAAATCACAGGTGTTACAGGCTGTGGTGCTACATGATGGGCAGCAGAGGGCGCAACACTCAAAATCCCCATTGCTATACTGGATGTTTACACTCCACAGCCTTCATCAGCTCGCACTGCCCAGCTTGGTGAAATATGGGTCAAATAACCCCCCACGTTACCCGCAGGCGTGGGGAGGTCCTCATCCAGCAGTTGATTGACACAGGGGCTGTCTGTGTATGCCCATGTGTCCTAGAGACTCACTGCTTTGCATTCCACATGTGCACTGTGCTGCAACAAAAAACTGGAGGCTTTCATTAAATTGTGACCGTGAACCCTTACATCACAGACTTGTGGAGGGTCGAATCATTACATAGCTAGTAGTTACACCTGGAATACATAGTATTGTTACTACATGTCGAGGTGAGCAACAGAATGGGAGCTATCCTAACAGCAGTCTACAGCAAAATCCCAGCAAGGGGAGCCCTGGTAGGGAGAGCTGGTAGGTTGCGGCCTAGTGGCAGTTTCAGTTAAATCACAGTTAAAGAAAGCCACCTGCAACCCCTTGTATTATACGGGTGTGATGCATATATTAGTGTGTAGAACATGCGTGTTAATGTACGTGTCTGTGGTACATGGCGCCTGTTGTGGTGTATGTGTGCCCGTGTTGTGGGGAGCAGTGGTGTTGTGCTGAGCACTGTGCTACCAACCTGGCGACCCGAGTTCGTGTCCCACTCACGACCAATAACAATGGCGAGTATCTGAACCCGTTACTGGGCCTCCCCTAGGTTGACATAGCCTTCATGGGTACCTGGTGTGGGGTGTAAAAATCGCCACTGAGGCAAAAGGCGGTCGGACGTGAAGTTGGCCACCCACTCACTGTCTTGTGTGGCATGCAGTACTTCATAAGTGCTCGTTAAACGTTCTTGCCCCAAAAGTCTGGTAACAGTTATACGGGGGACCTGCGTGTTAAGTGTAGGTGCATGTGTTAGTGTACAGACCAGCTGGTGCATCTACCAGTTCTTTGAGTCAGTCAATCCATGGCACCCGGGGTATTTTCCCGTGACCTCCTGTCAGCGAGCCTTCGACAGTTCACGTGGCCTCAAAGGGCACCTGGCCTGGCACAGGTACTGTGATGACGTCACAGCCACTTGGTGGTGAATGGTGGTTGTTATTGTTCTTGTTTTTGTACAGAAAAAAGCAAAAACAAATACCTGTGTGTGTGCGGTGTATTGTACTGTGTTCAGCACAGTAGTCTTTCCCGCTTGTCTGAGGTAGGTCGGTACCGCTCCACCCCTACCACCCCTCCCTGTCATCTTCCACCACCCCTGCCCTTACCACTAACCTATTGCGGTGAGTACATTTAATGCACAGTAATTGCAACTATGTTTTGGTATTTAATTTAACTTAAACTATGCTTTTATTCGCCGTATTCGCCAGCATTCATCGGGATAAATGTGGGGTCCGGATAGCCTGGGATTTATTGCAATAACCCAGGAAAACCCTCAATGAGTCTCGAGATTATTTTTCAGGAGGGTCCTGTCGCATTGTGAAATTTGGCAAATTCCTTTAAAATATGTTTGTTGGCATCGCATGGGAGACCACCAGATTATCTCGAGAAAACACACGCATACGATAAGGGTGGGGGCGGGGGGGGGGTAACACGCAACGTTCGGCACAGATAGGTTCAAGAATCATAATAATTTAAACTTGCAACACGCCGCACAGTCGTCGCTCTCGACTCGCAGGCGAGAGAGAGCCAGCGCCAACAATTTTCCAAGCTCTGCGGTCCCCTAAAAATGAAGCTGTTATCGGCCAATTAACGAGTTGTGGAAGGAAACAGGAGCGCCTGAAGAAAACCTAATGCGTCCGAGGGGGCAACACTCTCACCCATACAGAACAAGTGGAGTCCAAATTGTTGCAGTCCTGCCTTCTCCTGGCAAGCCAGGGTATGGCACCTAAACGCCCACGGGAAGGGAGTTTCACATCATCTGTGCGATCCACCAACCCTTGCCTCTGCGTGCACCACCGGCCGCCCGGATAAATACATTGCTGTACTGCAATCTCCGGGACGCCTCGCAGGTCGATAATAAAACACATTCAAACACGTTTCTTTTGTTATACTGCAGCAAGTGTGCTTTTTAACTACTGTAGTACTGCCCTTCACCGTCATTGTCGGTAAGAGCCAGCATGCCTGCCTCCTGCCTGCCCGGTGTGCTCCTTACAGTGAGCATAAGCACAGCATTACAAATCACACGCACCATCGTATATGACCTTAACGCGGTACGTGCAGCGGAGACAATATATATAGCAGCAGAACCCATTCCGACGGCATGCGCGTCACTAGAACATAAACATGGTGCAATGTGCGTAGTGCGCTCGATGTGCAATAAACATAACTCACGGTCCGTGCCTGCACTGCAAATTGTGTTTATGAAAATAATAATTATAATTTCCCGCACGCACACGTGACCGTGGAATTACAGCCGATTGTGCGTGTAACGGGCAAAGAAGGCGAGCGTCGTTTATTAACACAGTGCCCAACGTTCAAACATTCAAATTCCATCAGCTTGTCTGGCATTATCGCGCCTTTGGGTTCTCCGTGTACCCACGGACACATCCGCCGTCGCACGCAAATGTGCCACCGGTGTCAAATGGGCAGCACCCGGGGGACGAGGCATGGCCTCCGCTCTGCGTTTTAATGCCGATTCTTCTGACGCGCCTCGCACGAGACATCGTCGTCCTCCTCTTCGCAGCCTCTGACGACACCACCGGCTGCAGCCGCTACACCATGCAGCTAAAGAGGCTGTTTGTAATCTCAAAGCCTCGATTAGAGGCAGGCTAACAGTCGACCAAAGCTGCGGATCACGGGAAATGTTCTCTAAATGTGCGAGGTGCACGACACCGACACCACCTGTGCACCAAGCTGTTGCTGACCTCCCAGAAGTCTCACATCTCCTCCCTTGCAACCCTACTCACCCATAATAACCCCTAGGGTCACATAATGAGAGGACCGGGCTTATGGATGTTATTGACCACCCTTTCCAAGGAAACAAATCTGCTCCGGTTGCCCTCCGCATCGCGCTTTTGACGGAGAGTAAAAGTTTTGTCATTTATACTGAGTTGCCCTCTTCATCTCCCACACCCACTCCGCAAAATCACTAAATAAATCCAGTCCATTACCGCCAATTTGCCAGAAATTATCGGCACACTCTCGGTCGCTCCATCAATTATTCATAGAGACATGCTGAGAAGTGTATTTACTTATGAATGCTTAATGACATCATGGCGCAGGACACAGCACGACTGTGACGGCACTTCCGATCATCTGCCTGCACACAGATTTCAGGTGCTGCGGCACCAAGTGAAAACCTTAACGGCTCATGGTGTTCTCCGCACCCACCTCCCAAGGACAAACCGAACGGCAATGGCGGCAGCGCCGACAATAATTGCATGCAGACTAACAAGGCTTAACGAGCCTTGAACAACGTGAGGATAAATTAACGAGAACATCAGCCCGTGCGCATGGGCAGGTATGGGGCGGCCTCACCAATTCACAACGTGAAAATATGAACCTGTAAGTATATAGAACTTAGAAGTTAAGCTGGTTTGAGCCTGGAAAGTAATTGGATGGGTGACCACCACACACAAACAGGGCTTTCGGGACTACAATGTGGATAGTAATGAGCAATGTAAAATAATCTATTTGTCATGACTGTGATTGTCACTGTGTGCTGCCGGGCTTACGAAGCCACGGCAGATAGTGTGTTGGCATTATGTGCAGCCCGCTTACTGGGCGGAGTACCAGCCCTAGCGGGGCTTGGGTGAGCGCTGGTCAGCGCGGAGGCACCACGTACAGTGTGCGGTGCGGGCTCCCGGTGAGGGAGCGAGAGGGAGTCAGCCAGCCAAGGTTACGTTGGGGCATGATACGCTGGTTGACCTGCCGCCACGTGACCGGATGATATTGGAGGGGGGCCACCGGTGGACAGGGGCCGCTGGGCGGTCACGTGGTATAAAAGAACTCTCGGGAGCCTTTGGGAAAGAGCTCGAGAGATCTAGGTGGGCAGGGCGAGGGGCGGAGCCAGCTCCAGGCGAGGCCGATATAACGGTGCCCAGTGAGAGGCTCGGGGTTCTTCGTGTTGCTGGTGATGATGATCCATGTCGGGTAAAAGAAGCCTCTAGCCACGAGGACCGGGACCCAGCTTGTGGTCTGGGCCGGGATAGCGAACCGTGTCTAGTTCTGCCGTAGCGAGGCTAGATCAGCATTCAACACCAAAGTGTAGGTTGTGTTATATTGTGTTGAGTTCTTGAATAAATAGTGTTGCTCCCAAGACAACGTCTGCGACTCAGTTGGACTCACTACATATTGCTTGATTGTATTTCTATGCTTCCACATGTACGATTCTCTGTCTTCACCAACTCTACTCTGGCCATCGTTGTGAGACAGAGGCATGGGGGAGGCCATCATGCAGCAGTGGACTGACAAAGGGCTGTAGATGTACACAAATTGTATAAATTCAGTTTTGCATTATACATGCTAGGAAATAGAGCCACATAATTCTTTCGTTGAATTGTGACCCCAACCCATTAATGACAACAGATTAAACTACATGGCGCGTGGTGGCGGCCATCACAATAGGACTTAGCCTTTTAAAAAACCCAGGTCTCTCATGGAATGCTGTTCCATGCGTCTCAGTGGCTTTAACATGCTGGTTCAATAAAGGAGACTGGTACTGAATGGTTTGACTTTCTTATGCTGTACACGTACACGTCAACTTGTCAGGTGAATGTGATGCATGTCTAAGTGAGACACACGCTTGGTCCTTGTGCCAGGAATGTCTCAAATGAGCTTCCTCTCTGCCATGGACGCGGACCATGGCCTTCCGACGGGGTGAGACACTACCGGTGCAGCCATTATTCATTTCGCTCAGGCGTCCCCGGGAGCTCGCCGCTTCTGTGACCGAGGCGCAAGGACAGGCGCCATCGCCACCATGGCGATGCATTCCTCCCGTTACCAAGTGGCAGGGCGAGCACCGCGGGGCACGGCCACTCCAGCCTCGGCAAAAACAATCGGCGGCGGCGGTGGGAGGGGCGGTGCGGGGATGAGCTATGATGGCTCTTCACACGGCCACCATCAGCGGCAGGCGGCAAGAATGTTTTTTTCTGCAGGTTGTATTACGTAACGGTTAAAGAGACCTTTCTCTGATGCGCGATTCTATCACACAATGGACACGAGGCTGATGGATGAGCAAAGGCACTTGTGGCAGCTTAAGCGATGACAGCTTGAGATTAGTCAAGATTGTCAGATTTGCATAAATGCATTAACGGTCTATTGCTGCACCTCTCTGCTCGTTCGCGAGTGAGATTCAGAGCACGGGAGATACAGGTGGCGCAGGGCGGATCCGTGACTCAAACTCGATAATGCTCACCACTCCCAGGGGGCATGGGGTTACGGGGTCACAGGCCAGCAGTGTCCACCACCAGATCATTACACTCCCCCTAATGCACGTAACCAACTCCTCAGTGAATTAACAAACCCTGGTCTAACATCGGCGAGTCAATCGCTCTCCTTGCAGGCTGCTCTGGGCAAACAGGCAGAGCCTCTTGTCAAGCCACAATTATTCGGTTGACACTTGACCGATTACAGTTGCGGCAACCATGGCCCAGGGACCTGCCAGCACCACTGTGGTCACACCGCACCTTCCGCCTGGCCAGCACGTTACCCCCCCACCGCCTCCCCCGTGCAAAGGGTAAACGTGAACCTAACGGTCACCCCAACGGGGGGGGGGGGGGGGTGCAGCCGCCACAATGCCGTAGCGCCGAGGCGAGCAGCGACACACGGTGTACAGTACCTTTGTGGAGAAGAGCTGGTGGCAGGATGCACTGACATGAGATGTCGGTGAGCAAACCGGTAGCGCTCGGCGTCGATGGCAAACCGTCGCGGCAACAGCAAGCGGCGGGGAGCGGCGTCGGTCCTCCCACCTCGGCTTTTGTCTTGATTCCTCTGCCTTTGTTTGTTTTGTGGGGGTTTTTTTTGTCTCCCTCCCCCTCCCCACTCAATGCCTGGCTCGTAATGAATCGGCCAGGCCGAGTGCGCTACTACGGAGATCCAGGAAACGTCTGTCCGTGCGCCGCACAGCGAGCCTCGCAGCAGCCCTGCCTGCACCGGTGGGGCGAACCATTGCGCTCACGTCGGAGGGGGATGGGGGGAGACGGGTGGGGAAGAGGCAGTGGTGTTGGGGTGCAAAGGCTGCCTGTGCGCACGCATCGTGCGTTCTGCACACCCAATGAATATTTAATAAATTAAATATTAGAAATTATTCATAATATTACTACAGGCACGCCGGTGTGTGCCGGCCGTATAATAGCAACGTTGGCAGCCGAGGCTGTGATTGTCGGCGACGTTCGTAAGGGACCCCCACGGAATGTTCCCAGTGGCTCCCGCTGCGTTCGCGGTAAGAATACCCAAGGGCCCCGGCCGTCACACAATAGCGAGCCGCCACCGCATACACGGCACGGCAACAAGAGGCCCGCTTCCCTCCCTGGCCCCACAGCAACAGGCGAGTCTGGGCCTCCTCACCATCCCCTCACTCAAGACAGGCCCCTCCGGGCCACACCTTTGCTCCAATCAGATCCCCGCTGTCCGGTGTCACCGTTGGTGGCGTTCGAGCGTTCCTGACAAACAATTCGTTCCTTCATGCATTATCCCTAAGCCAACAAACGCACCTCGGCGGAATGGCCATAATCGCATTCCAAGCAACTGGCCTCCTTAAAAAAAAACAGAACAAAAATACATTTGTGTAGGCTTCCCTCAGGCCCCGACACAAATATGCTGAATGCGATATGAGGAAAATAAGGGCCTACTTATAGGGTGATGGCTAGAGATTAAATGATTCACCACCCCTCACTGCCCCTCCTCCTATTTATTGTGATGTAGGGTTCAGATTTCGAATTAAGAATCAATAAAACAAATTTTTTACAAGGTTGTCTAATTCGTCAAACTATCCAAATTGTGCTATTGGCATTGTGCCAGATGAATACATTATTTAGAACGCTCACAGAACTGTGCATTGGCCGCCTCCTCCCTCATGTTATAGAAAGGCTCTTGGATGAGATATCAAAGAACTGCATCCGAGATCCCTGAAAGTGACATTTTATTCACACAATCAGGCAGTTCTTTGCCACCTGCCCTGCTACAGTGAGAAACGTTTAGAGAGAAATATTGCATGACAGTCAAACCCATACTCTTGGTTCTTTCGATAAAGTCACGTAGGTAGAAAAATAACAGATCACGACGTTTCGATTGCAACACAAGCAATCGTCATCGGGTGGGACAACCACAGCTGACTTTACCGAAAGAACCAAGAGTATGGATCCTAGCAGTCACGAAAACTTCAAGTCAAACCTATATTGAAAAAAATTCTCAAACCTGGCATTTAGCCAAATGAACTGCAAAAGAAATGAGTATACGACCTGGCTGAGACCATCAACTACTCACTACACCTGCGAACCTTGTTTAATCACAGGCAGCTGAAACCAGGAATCGAACTCAGGATCTTTATGTTGTAAGCTCAGCCCTCTGACCTGAGCCACCTGGCCACCGCAATTATTTTATTTAAAAAATTGTAGTGTATGACAGCTCCTCCAGTGGTTGAAAAGGTTATGTGAAAAATGTACATGCACCTGCATACAGGCAGACCGTCGCTTAGTGCGACCCCATAGAACGTCGAATCATTATCGCGCTCTTTGTCCTGGAGAAAGTTTTTACAAAACATAGTGAAGAAAATAAAAATATCAAACACTTACGAGTAATAATGCTCAGAACTGGCCAAGGAAATGTACCCGCCCACATCATCCGCTCAGCCTAAGAGAGCGAAGTATGCTGAACCGACCAGACACCCACCCCCCCCACGATTCGTGGCCAGATGAGAACTCACGAGACTGGGATAGAGTCTCACCTAAGAGCAACTTCGCCACAGAAATTTAGACGGAAGGCATCACTAAGATCACAGAGGTCCTGGAGCTCTTCTCCGCAGCAGCTCCAACAACCTCGTCTCCCACTGCTGCCTTGCAGGAGTATGGTAAAATTAATTTGTAAGTACAGTCATTATAATAAGTACTGTCATTATAATAAATTATTTTTATTCGTGAGAAATAATGTTTACCATCTGTTATTAGCACTATTACCGATACTCTAATGAAGCCCTCATATATTGCTCATACGAAAGAAATAACGCTGCCAGGAATGCATCCCCAAATATACAATGGTACAATGACCCATTTCAGCGCTGTGCGGATGAGCGCTCACTTCTCCGCATGTTGAGCGCTAAGCGAAGTCTGCCTGTACTGTATACACGAAATAAAAATATACCAACTCAGACTTAAATAATTCAATGCATAATGCATTGTGCGCTTAATAATCAATATTAATTAATGAACTGGAAACACTATATTTAAGCGCTAAGAACAAGCAAATCCTAATGCTAATTGGTGAATCGTTCCTGGCCTAACACTGGCCGACGATGGCACCACCGTGCATGGCACATGGTAAACACACACGGTGACAACTCATGTCGCCGAGCTTGTCGCGTTACCGAAAGGGGCACGCACGCAGACCTCTCTCACCGCCGATAAAACACCAGCACCATCGGTCCAGAGCCCAGAGTCATTAACGACAGCCACTCTTGGACGACACTCGGTGGCGACGGACAGCGACACGCACCGAAGACTAGAGCTGCACGACAGGATGGTGGCTGTGGCAGCAGCTGCTGCTGCCGCTGCTATACCGGGCGAGACCGTGGCACCAACGACGATAGGCGCCACACTAGAGTGTGGACCGCCCCATTCCCGAGAGATGAGGGGTAGGGTGACTACCAGCGGGGGGCCCGACCCACTGGGGACTGCAGGGGAGGGGGGGGGAACTCGGGCCAACAGCAACGCAAACCCCACCATGTCCCCTCCCGTCCAGCCCTGCCTTGCCAGGCGAGCCCATTGGCCAAGGAGGAGGCGGCCGGAGAGCCGGCACTCTGACGGATGGGCCACGTGTTTGGCGCATTCGACAGGTGGAAGCGAGTAGCGTGGGGGTCCAGCAGACCCTGCTCCTTACCAACTCGTTCGTGGCGGACAGCGAACGACTCGTTCGCTAGCTCGCCCCAATGGCACCCGAAACATTTAGGCACATTTTTCATCATCAAGAGAAACCCCTGAATTTTGACGCAGTGTAAAATAAAACCACCGCAATTGGATTATATTTTACAGACGGGTTTCATGAGACTTGCTTATTAAATAAAGCTCGGGTCGAGCATTTGAATTCACCACGATGACCGTTTACCCTCGTTTTGTTTCAACATCACTCCCCATGGTGTATAAACACAAAGCTCTCTTTCTTTTAGCCACACACGTTATTTTCATTTTTAGATTTACAAAAACCACAGGTGGTGATTTTCTGCTTTGAGTGACTTCACGCAAATTCCTGCATGAAGCCAACAACCAAGGCTGGCACGATAGGGATTAGGGTGATAACGAAAAAGGATTGTCCGATAAAAGCCGGAACGGATTCGACTGCTCTGCAATCGTCGGTGCATCCCAACGCTCCACATGCCTTCTGGACAAACTACAATGAAACAAAAAAATGGAAACCGGACTATAGGGAGGAGAGAGACTAAAGACCACAATGCTGTGGGATGCCCCTGTGGTGTTAGATGCAGGGGCATCCCACAATTCACAAGGACGTAAATCCCAGTTGAAGGCTAACGTGCTCGAGAGACAAACGAGGAGGTTCATTCGGCTTGCGGGCAACCATTGGGCAAGGGACACGGCCAGAACTGTGCTAATGCTAAGTGGGGAGCATTGCAGATGGGGGAGATACAGAGACACACGCATAGAACCTGAGACAAAGAAATACATGCACAGAGAGACAGGAGAAAAACACAGAGAGATAGAGACACATCGATAAAGATCAACATAGAGACGGACACAGAGATATCACACACGGAGAGCCTGAGACAGAGAACAACAAGAGATGTGGAGTGATATAGATACAGAGGCATAGAGAAAGACACGTAGAAAGAGGCATGGAGAAAGGCAAAATGAGAAACACGACGAAATGTGGAGACAGACAGAGAGAGAGATACGAAGCAAGGAAATAATTACGTAAAGAAAGAATCGAGGAGAGACAAAGAAGCCCAACGTGGGAGAAAGAGCACATGTTGAGGGCCACTGCATAAAGCCCCTGTGCACATCGCACACGTGGGTATCAACGGCATATGGACACAGCACACAGGTGTGGTGCTGCCAGATTGCCCCACACCGGTGACCTCACTTTGCGGAGCCAGGGCCCTGGGCAAGTTCCGCAAGCATTTCACGAAACGGCCAAGTCTTACAAGCCTACCCGTGACAATTCCACACACCCGTGCACGAGCAATGATACGGTTAGATCTCCAGAGCGATGTTTTAACCACAACCACGAATACTTAGGGTGGAACGATGCATTGCTTACAGTTGAGCGGTGACCATAAAAAGCATGATACAAGGTAAAGGTGCAGCCCTGCAGTTGCTTGTTCACGCCACTGCTAGTGGATGGAAGACCGACCACTAGAGTAAGATCCAGAGAGGCACTGTAGAGAGTATTTTGGCCTACTTCTCTACACTGGCCAGACATCTTCAAAGGGGTGGGAGTAACCTACACGATGGACCCACACCACACACGACCTGCCAATCAACTTCTTGTGGTGTACCCATTAATAACCGCTGGGTGGACGAGGTTGTGAGGGGGATTTACGAAACTTTCCCATTGTTTACGCTGTCATGGAGACCTCTGAATTTCAGGTTCATGTCATTTCATTTTTTTCAGTTTCATTTATTTGGTATAGCCCTGTGAGCCATTCAGCTCTTGAATCGGGTGCAACCGCAGCAAACAAAAAACATCTTAAAGTGACTATGCGCAAACAGAAAAATCCAGGAAAAAACTGCAAAGTCTTCCAGGAAAAAAGCACCGTACACCAACGCTGTGCAAAAATCCTAGTGGGATGCAAGTCAAACAACAACAACAACCACAAGACAACTTAGATTAAAGCCATCATTCTAACTCCTCCGTGCTATAACAAACAAACATGGCCAAACCAAAAAACTTTTTTAAATCACCCAAATAAAGCCGGAAGCAATGCAACAGTGATCATAGGAACTGTGTCCGAAATTTCACAATAAACGACAAACAACATTGCTAGTCCACTGCACCACGGCACCACATACGTGTGCTTTAAAGATGATCGCTTCATTGGAACACTTCACAAGCCACCGTTGACAGTTTATATTGTATCACTTGCCCACATATGGTCACAATGAAATTAACAATTCACTTTTTTCATCCACTTGATTCACCTACTCTCAAGAGAAGCCACTCTCTGGGTAATGAGACTGTGTGGGCTATCCAATTTCTTTTCCAGGACACACTCAGTTGATTCTTACCGCTCACGATATATGCGTCAAATCACGCATGTAAGAATCACTGCTTCTCCACTCGCATATGTATAGAGTGGTAGAGAGTGGCTGCAGTTGTTAATGCATTACACCATCAATCTGTTTAACCGGAGTTCCATTCCCAGCCATGGCTTTACATCAGGAGCGACAGATAACTTAACCAGTCCCAGCCTCCCCCAAACTCGCACTCTGACCAGCGTGGTGAAGTATGGTCAAACAATCACCTATGAGTGACCCACGGAGGGGTCTTCATCCATCGATGGTTTGACAAAGGGCTGTACATTGTGAATGCTATATGTTGTAATGTGGTATAACATCACAATGTTTAGTAAAACACAGGACTCTTCAATCAAACTGCGACTTTGGATAGTAACAATTTACCAAACCAACAGATGGGGGGAGGGGCTGAACCATGCTACCCAAACCAAATAGCCCCACGCATTCATCGCAGGATGCCTTCAGTACCATGCTGCTCCAGTGAGCCACGAGAAGACACCGAGAACGAATTTAGCAAGGGGAGACGCACACACTGCACCTGCCGCGCCAAGCTCACGCAACCAAATAAAATCATGCGAGAGCTGAGCTTTGTTAACACCTGAGTATGTTAGCTGTCATCTCAAGCGAAACGTTGTACACAATTGGCAAAGTTTTGCTTGCGTTTCAACATTCAGGTTTGCTGAAAACGAAATAAATTGGCATGTTTTCCATGTGACAAACTTGATTTGATTGGCTGTCGCCTGCTAGATGGTTATATTTTAAAAAACGTACATTTACCTACACGATCTAACTCAAAAAGAAACTGATTATGAATCATGAATCAAATCCAACACTTTCTGTAAAAATGACGAGGCAATCCATCACAACAGCCCGCAATGCATCTTATGATCATTCACAGAGTGCTAGCTTTGAATGACCGTTGCCTCTCAGCAAGTGCTAATAATGGGGGTCCCCATAGTGTAAAGGTACAAGTCCCTTCCATAAGTGGACTCAGGGTGGCACGAGGCATCAGTGAACAGTTCTCTTTTTTGTAACTGATGCGACCTATTGAGGAAATAAACAGTCTAAAGCGGTCCTTTGGTTCACCACTGCCTGATGGTATGGCGACGTTTTCAACCCTTTTTGAGTTGGTCGCCGTCAACAATAACACGGCCACACATTCAGCTCTGGCGAGTTGGTGATCTAGCCAAGGCTGAGAGCATTGTACATGCGATGTCGTGGTCACGTGCCCATGCATGCAAGGCACATATATGGCAGTTAAACCTTCCTGCTATTTGCGAGCACTACCATCATTGTGTGCTGTTATTTCAGCTTGCATCACTGTTTGAGTTGAGAGACGGAGTGGCAAAATAATAACAAAACAATTTAAATTTAAATGCGTAAAATAGGATTCTCGTGATCCACAATGGACCAATTAAAGCCCCGGCTGTTGCCCCGGGAGTGCACGCCTGCTACAAATAAAGGAAAGGCTCGGGGAAGAGAAGCCAGTGGCCATTAGTGGTACTCCGGCACAGCGAAGACACAACCGCCAGTGTTTTCAGGCTCTTCACGCACCACCAACAACAACCATTAAAAGTTTTTATACGTTTATATTTCTATCACGGTTACTGAGCACAAGCCCAAAGGCTCTAAACGCCAAGCGGCCAGAAACTAATAGCACTAACAAAGCTCAGATAGGTGAGAGTTGACACGTTTCTTTGAATATGAGCAAGGTTATAATAAGGGCTTGGGAAAAAGAGACGATGGGGAGGAAATTCCAAAGCGGAGCAGTGCGAGTGAAGAAGCTTGGAGACAAGTGTTGTGACCTGCAGTGTGGTGGATGAGCAGTGTGGAGGAGACGAAAGTCAGCCTGGTTGTGGAGTCTCCAGCATGGGTGGAGGAATCTGAGTAAATTTCACGTTAACAGCAATCATGGCGTCTAAACGCAATCGCGTCTTCAAGACGCTTTACAATAATGGAAACGTACGTTTGGATGAAAAAAATGAAGATGTGGGGTGGCTGTCAAGGCTGAGAATCATGCGTTGTAATAAATAATATCGGGTAAAGCACTGTCCGCGATAACACGTGAGATGCGTACGCAGGCCGAACCAAGACTGAGGTGCGTGGGTAGCATCTAAAAGCATCCAGCAGCATCCCACCTTGTGTGATGCTACGCCGAGGCAGCCATACAACCTCTTATTCCTACTCGCGCAACTTAGATCCATTAACTTGATTGCGTTATATCCAATTCACATTCGCGTTATAAAAATGTGTTCCCCAATACATGAATCGCGTTATAACCAATTTGCGTTATGAAAACACCCGTTATCAGAGAACAGACTGTACTGGGCCACAGCCTGAGACGAAGCCATTGGGTGCCCAGCACCCACAACAAACTGAGTCACAGGGGTGGCAAGGGCAGTCTCGGCAAACTCAACAATTGCACGTGGACCTCGCTGCACACACACCTCACCTTCCCAACGTGGGAAAACATGTTTACATTTCGAGAAAACTTGGCGATGCAAATAGCCCGGGGTGTAGCATCTGCCTTTGGCAAATCACTTAATTCCCCAATTAAAAAAACATGTCAATGAATAAAAAGATAAATATAGGCTAGTGATGCGGAATGGTGTGGAGGGAGGAGGGGGTAGGGGACAGGCGAAGAGGGAGACAAGCCAGCAAAGGCTCATGTCACGTCTGCGTACAGTGCGGCGCACGTCGATGGCACATAATGGTCGATATTTTTTTTTTAAACCCCATAAAGTGAAAACACATGGTGCCTCTGGGAACTCTATCTTCTCTGCTCATGCCCCACTAAATGCCAGAGTCTGTGTTGGAGGTAATTTGCATGTCCAATTGTTGTGTTTATCTTCAATGCGTCACATTAGCTAGGTTTGCACGGCTTCATAAATAAATGCATGATATTAGTAAAGCCTTTATGGTGCTAATTTGAATGCTCGCAAAAATGTTGGGCCGACAAACGGTAATTTGTATAAATGACTTCACAGCGCTAACCATATTTGAGCTCTTCATTAAGACCATGTCCTTCCAATCACATGCACATGGCCCTGCAGGTTTATGACTGTAAAGCATTTGAAAACAGGCGCAAAAAAAGACATAAGATACTAGTTTCCAGAAGCTGAGAATTTAAATACATTGGAATGAATGAAAATTACACTAATGAATTAAATGTAGAACCCTCCGCCAGTCTAATTAACATCGTGTGTGTGCCGTGTTAATAGAGTTCAGAGTAAAAATCGAAGGGGCATCTGTGCAAAATGTGACACGAGTCCTGTGACATGCCTTCTACGCGAGCCACGAGTCCAAATCAACATGCATTAACACCTAACCCTACACACACTGAACCTAACCCTTCACACACGGACCCTAATCCTCCATACACCGACCATATCCCTGCACAGAAAATCATACATCCAATGACCCTAACCCTACACAGACTAACTCTGCACACAAAAACCCTACAGGCTGACCCAAACTCTTCACACACCAACCCCCTTCATACTGACCCTAATCGTACACACACTAACAGTGACCCTGCAAACAAAAACCCGACACCCGCAGTCCCTAACTCTGCACAGAAAATCATACACACACCGACCTGAACCCTACACCCACTGACCCAGACACTGCAACACAATAAACCTACACTGATCCTCAACCTACACACAGACCCTGACCCTGCACTCTCTGACCCGAACACTGCACATCTTTACCTGACACTCAGACTCTAACCAAGCACTCACTAACCCTACTCATACTGACCATAACCATGCACACAATCACCGACCCTAATTCTACACATAATTACCATAACCAAGCACACACTCTTACCTTTCCACACAAGACATGAACACAAACTCAACATGAGTTAAACATAAATGTGGAGCTCAAATTAAATGGTGTAATTTCTCTACATTATAGTTGCACAAACAGAAAGTGTTGTTTGGCTGGATGGAGTCATATAGTCATCGTGGTAACCTGGATGAATTTTGTATTTAAGTGATGGCTTGGACAATTTGTATGAGAAAACTGAATACATCTGTATTTGTTAATGTAAATAACACACTTGCATTCATTATTATCTCACATGTTCTTATTTCCACCTTATTACCTTCTGTAAAATTTTCTGAACGTTTTTAATCATAGGCCAAGCAAGCACCTTTCCTTGCCTAGATTCCCTGCCGGGTTCCCTGGGATAAGCTTCCAGGCGAAAGGGAAGGGTCGGGGCCAGGGCCCCCACTTTATCACAGAGCCACGGGCCGTGATTGAGTTTAATGGCTCAGCAGTGTGCAATTGTGTTGCAAACAATTGCACAACATAGCATGTTGCTTAGCATTTGAAGACAGCAACTTAATTACCCGTGAGAGAGATGAAACACCAAAAATCGGCTTAACATTTTTATCACCAACTATGATGAATCCACTGCTGAATAGAGGCCTCCATGGACCATCACGATTTATGGTTTTCAGCAACTAATACATTCACTTAGTAAACTGCATGCAAACCGATTACAAACCACGATCTCCCAGTGTGGACGTGCTTCACGCGATCCACAAACACAAAATACACCAGCCCGTAACCTTGACCATAACCCTAAACTAGCCATAAACTTTCTGTCCACAGGTAGTAAACGAACGGAGCGCTACGCTTTCCTTCAGAGGTACTGCCTGATTTCCTGGACGGCGGTCTCCGTGGCTGTCACCAAGTGGCTGAGGGGACAGCTGCCTCAGCACCACGCAGTGGGATTCATTTCAGCCGCTTTTGCCCAGGGTCGGTAACTTTGGCAAATATTTCCCCACTCGGCGCACCACTTCCAGAATCTCTTGCTATGGCGGTAGCTCCTCCAGACTACGTGACCTGTACAAATATTTGATGAGAAATTAAGGCCTGGCACCACAGAAGTGAGACACCGATTGCCTTTCATTAACACGCGGAGGCTCGACGAGGGTGAACCGTCTCATTCCATCTGGCTCGGCGTCGATCATAGTGGCACACTGCCCGTCAATGCACACCATCGGCTGCCGAAAAGTGTGGTGGGCGGTTCCAACCTGCAAGGTTAGCGCGACACGTAAAGTAGGCCATCAATGCCAGTTGATCTGCCTCCATCGATCTGACCGGCTCCCAGACCGGCTGTGTGCGAGGTCACCCGGCACCGGAGGAGGCCCCTGGGCTGCACGTCAAATAAAACGATTGTGTGATTCATTGGCGGCCTCAAGACACGGAGTGACGACGTTGACGAGGGGGAATGGTTGCATCGCACCCTGCACACCGAAGTTCGACTCGCACCAGAAACTGGTTGCACACCGTGCGTTGGTCGCCATGTGCAAATGCTTAGATCATTGTCTGCGACGTGTGGGGGGAAATCGAAGCGGAGCGGACAAAAATAACACCACTGCGATTGGCAGAGTGCAGACGAGCATTGCCAGTCGTTAACGGAAATGGTGGCTGCACCCACGGCTCCATACTGCTGACCACAAACACCGCGTGTTTATTTACACAATTACTACGATGCACCAAATCCGTTTGCCTAACGGCAGCACTGACAAGGCTGTTTAAGTCGCGTTGGAGACGATGGGCGGCTTTGGCACAAACGAGCGAGCATCGCACCAGATTTGCGTTCGGCCACAGGTCACGCTCGCGGCACAATGCAGAGAGAGTAATGGTGATGCTATTTATGGCACGGGCCGTCCAATCGGCAAGCCACAGCACCAGCGTGCAATCTGCCAGCTGTCAGTCTCAATCTCATCACACCTGCCGGAGGCTGGGTCGGGGGTTGGGTTTGGCGACGGAGGGCGGGGGACGAGCTGTACGAGAGGAGGGGGCACGTACGCTCACACGCATATAAGCGCCTGCGTACGCGCAACAAGAGTGCTCGCGCACGCGGCGAGCGACCAGCGAAAAACTGGACCACGCGGCCCTGCCCGAGGCCGGCACGTGTCACGCCACCTCTGGGCCCTTGCTTGCACCATTCGACGTCCCGACTCCAGTTACGACGTCCCTATGCATCTTGGCAGCTGTGCGCCAAAGTGCTGCACATGTCAGCCGTCAATGTGATGTGACGACCGTCCTGTACGTGTGCATGCGTGCGCGGGTGCGTGTGTGTGCTGTGACCGGTTGTTTACACATAGAACAACGTGTACGGATGGGGAAATAAGATTACGCTTGTTTACCCAGGAAAGGTTCACTGAGCCTCAAGACTATTTTCAGGAAGGTCCTGCTAAGTATTCGCAGTAAGGGGCGACGTCTATGTTTCCAAATTAAGTAATTGGTGGTGTCATTCAAATTTCGATCATGACGCCAGCACGCAACGGCCTACCCTTTAAATGTCAACACAGAAACGCTAACGTCCGCTGTGAAGCAGGCGATGCGTGGTAATTCATGGTTAATACACAAAAGTAGTAATTTATGGTTAATGCACACTAGTAGTAACCATGTGAATGGACACGTGTAAAGGTGGGAGCCACTGTAGCCTAAACGCTGTGCAGCCATTTTATAAAAAAAATGCATCGCCGCGTAATATGGGAGTGTACAGAAACGTATCAATAGTCGTGGCCTAAACTGTAAAAACTGTTCTTCATCAACGAGGCGGCTATTTTAAGATCTGGACGGTTGTCAGCAGCACGATGGTTAAATATGGTTATGAGCCGCTGGCCAGCAGATATCCACAGTAATCCTACCCAAGCTCGTGCACAGAACATGTGCATAGGCCATCACACCTCAGGTGTACTTGAAACTCACCGCAACAATCACAAGCGCATCCTCCAGCCCGCTCCTGTGCAACAACCGCATCAACATCTCCCGAGCGCGACGCAGCTGTGCATCGACGCTATCTTTTTCCCGTCAACGGGTAGTACTTAAATGCTTCTAAACACGACGCAAAGGGCGTTTCGCTTCAACTAACCCATGCCCCGTGAAGTCATCGTAGTCCCGAGCAGGCCTAAATAAACACAAACATCTTCTTGGTTCTTTCGGTAAAGTCACGTAGAAGGGAAGTAATAAAATAATAAAAATAAAACATAATAAAACAATTCTCACGACGTTTCGGCCACAACGCAAGCAGCCGTCCTCAGGCGAAGAATGAGAACATTATCAAGCTAGGAGCTTATATAGGTGTAGCGAGGAGGAGCGCCTTAACAAAAGAATGTGCATATGAAGAGGAATTTAGCATACCAATGGACAATGCGTAGGGGGTGGGCGGAGGGGTTTCAAAGTCCAATTATGCCCATGCATTATGCAGGATCAACAGCACCACGGGGGGGCGCAAGGAACAGCGTTAATAAAGGACAGGAATGTTAGTGATATGTAGCTGCATTTACCAAACAACCACGTAGAAAACCGAAGTGAAAACTACATAAAAAAAAAACTAAAATATAAACTGATACTTACTATACTCTACAATAAGCTGAGTTACTAACAACAAATAATAAAATTACAATTCTACGTCGTAAGAAGTATATAATATACTTCCATCTAAAATTTTATTCTCTTAGCATATACAGTACTATATACTGCCATAGATAAACCCAACATTAAATTATATACTGTATTGCTGTAAACCACCCTATACTTTATACATTTTAATATAACACTATGTATTATTCAACTCACCCTAATGTGTATCGAAATGGTTTATTACGTCCTTCCAATGATTGCTAAGCCTGAATCCATCTTCTCGGTTAAAATTGTCTCTGTGTTTGTATATATGGATCGCCTCATGAACGAATCTCTCATGATAGCCAGATGGCTTGCAGAGAACCTCCGTCTTGGAGAAGTCAATGTCATGTGAGCCCACTGAGTTGTAACAGTGGTCTGCCACGGCTGAGGTGTTTGTCCTACCGTGTTTTAGATCAGCTTTATGTTCACGAATGCGGTCTGAGACGTGTCGTTTGGTTTCCCCAATGTAACTGCTACCACAGAGGCAACTTAGTTTGTAGACGCCAGGGTACTGTATGTCTGGAATCACATCTTTTACAGAAGGTACCAGATCACGGATTTTATGTACTGTGTTGAATCGGACCTGGATCTTGTGTTTAATCAGGATTTTGGAGATCTTTTTTGTGACCCCAGCAATGTAGGGTAAGGTGATGGTCTTGAAAGGCTCCTCAACAGGATCTTTCTTGATGGTTGGAGTGATGGCTTTGCGGATTGTGTAGTCGGAGTAACCATTAGCCTTAAGAGCTTGGCGTACGTGTTTGAGTTCACTGGAAATGTGTTCATGGTCGGAGATGCATTGGGCTCTATGATATAGAGTCTTGATGAGGGAATTCTTCTGGGATGGATGGTGGTGGGAATCCGGTTTTAGATAAGCATCCGTGTGGGTGGCTTTCCTGTAGACAGAGTGGCTCATTGAACCATCAGGTCTCCTTTTGATTAGGACATCCAAAAAGGGTAGCTTGCCATCATTTTCGACTTCCATGGTGAATCTGATGGCTGGGTGTATGGAATTGATGTGGTCGAGAAATTGGTCTAGAGCAGGCCGGCCATGTGGCAAGATGACAAAAGTGTCGTCTACGTACCTCTTCCATAAGGTCGGGCGTAGAGTGGCAGTCTGGATGGCGTCCGTCTCAAATTTTTCCATGAAGATGTTGGCTACAACCGGAGATAGGGGGGAGCCCATTGGGGTGCCCTCAATTTGCTTGTAGAAGGTTCCATTCCAGGTGAAGTATGTATTGGTTAAGCAGTGTCTCACCAGGGGGGGTACCCCAGCATTTAATCCTTGATGAACCAAGTCTTCAATGATTGCGATGGTGTCAGGCACAGGCACCTTGGTGAACAAGGAAACCACATCAAAACTGACAAGCAGGTCCTCTGGGGACAGGGCAATCCCCTTGATTGTCGATACCAGGTCAGTAGAGTTTAGTACTGCAGAGGTGGTTTTTCCAGTGAAAGGCCGTAGGATTTCGGACAAAAAACGAGCCAGTTTGTAAGTGGGGGAGTTGATAGTAGAGACAATGGGACGAAGAGGTGTATCTTCTTTATGTATCTTTGGCAAGCCGTACAATCTTGGTGGCCTGGCTGCAGAAGGTTTCAACGAGAACTGTTTGGTCTGATCAATTAATGCGGTTGAAGCAGAAATGATGTTGTTGGTTTTGGAGACGAGGCTGTTGGTGGGGTCTCTTTTTATTTTTGTGTAGCTGCCATCGTTGAGTAGTTCTTGAATTTTGTTGTTGTATTCTATTTTGTCCATGATGACAGTGGCATTGCCTTTGTCGGCTGAGAGGATGACAATGTCATCCCTCTTTTTTAATTGAGCTAATTCAAAACGCTCATCTTTGCTGATGTTGCTAGCTGGCATCTTAGCGTTTTTGAGGGTTACAGAGATTTCAGATCTTGCTACGTCTGCAGCGATGTGACTCAAGCCCTTGAGAGCTACATCTACTCGAGCAATTATATCATTAACTGGTATGTGTCTAGGTGTGACTGCAAAGTTTAGTCCTTTAGCTAAGACGGATTTCAAACCTTCAGAAATAGAACTGTTACTGCGATTAATTACGACTTTGATAACATCTAGCTTTTCAATGTGTGGGTCCGGTTTCTTGTTTGAGAGGCGGTTGAATTTGGAAATCAAGTTGTCCTTACATTTAGTCGACATAGCGGCAGCTGAAGAGGCAGTCATTTTTTCCACGTGTTCCCAATCCGATGTGGACATTGTTGCACTCAAAGATAAGTGTGATTTGTAGAGTGTCTTGTCTAACTGATCTAGTTCGGTGCGCGTAAGTCTGATTTTCTCTGAGATAAGAGCTAAGCTAGTTCTAGACAGAATTCGTTTCGCATTAGAAGAAGTTACAGCAGCAGATGTTAGTGTAAATGCGTTTGATATTACCTTAGAGTCGCGGCATCTCTTCAGAAAGGTGAGAGACTCGATTAGCTGAGCCTTCTTATCCCGGAGCTTGTTGAAGGATCTCAAAGTTATGTGGAAACCCTCCCCGTAGAGGCGGTTAAATTTCGATTTAAAGCTTTCGTGACTGCAGGGATTCATCTTCTTGGTTCTTTCGGTAAAGTCACGTAGAAGGGAAGTAATAAAATAATAAAAATAAAACATAATAAAACAATTCTCACGACGTTTCGGCCACAACGCAAGCAGCCGTCCTCAGGCGAAGAATGAGAACATTATCAAGCTAGGAGCTTATATAGGTGTAGCGAGGAGGAGCGCCTTAACAAAAGAATGTGCATATGAAGAGGAATTTAGCATACCAATGGACAATGCGTAGGGGGTGGGCGGAGGGGTTTCAAAGTCCAATTATGCCCATGCATTATGCAGGATCAACAGCACCACGGGGGGGCGCAAGGAACAGCGTTAATAAAGGACAGGAATGTTAGTGATATGTAGCTGCATTTACCAAACAACCACGTAGAAAACCGAAGTGAAAACTACATAAAAAAAAACTAAAATATAAACTGATACTTACTATACTCTACAATAAGCTGAGTTACTAACAACAAATAATAAAATTACAATTCTACGTCGTAAGAAGTATATAATATACTTCCATCTAAAATTTTATTCTCTTAGCATATACAGTACTATATACTGCCATAGATAAACCCAACATTAAATTATATACTGTATTGCTGTAAACCACCCTATACTTTATACATTTTAATATAACACTATGTATTATTCAACTCACCCTAATGTGTATCGAAATGGTTTATTACGTCCTTCCAATGATTGCTAAGCCTGAATCCATCTTCTCGGTTAAAATTGTCTCTGTGTTTGTATATATGGATCGCCTCATGAACGAATCTCTTCATATGCACATTCTTTTGTTAAGGCGCTCCTCCTCGCTACACCTATATAAGCTCCTAGCTTGATAATGTTCTCATTCTTCGCCTGAGGACGGCTGCTTGCGTTGTGGCCGAAACGTCGTGAGAATTGTTTTATTATGTTTTATTTTTATTATTTTATTACTTCCCTTCTACGTGACTTTACCGAAAGAACCAAGAAGATGAATCCCTGCAGTCACGAAAGCTTTAAATCGAAATTTAACCGCCTCTACGGGGAGGGTTTCCACATAACTTTGAGATCCTTCAACAAGCTCCGGGATAAGAAGGCTCAGCTAATCGAGTCTCTCACCTTTCTGAAGAGATGCCGCGACTCTAAGGTAATACCAAACGCATTTACACTAACATCTGCTGCTGTAACTTCTTCTAATGCGAAACGAATTCTGTCTAGAACTAGCTTAGCTCTTATCTCAGAGAAAATCAGACTTACGCGCACCGAACTAGATCAGTTAGACAAGACACTCTACAAATCACACTTATCTTTGAGTGCAACAATGTCCACATCGGATTGGGAACACGTGGAAAAAATGACTGCCTCTTCAGCTGCCGCTATGTCGACTAAATGTAAGGACAACTTGATTTCCAAATTCAACCGCCTCTCAAACAAGAAACCGGACCCACACATTGAAAAGCTAGATGTTAACAAAGTCGTAATTAATCGCAGTAACAGTCCTATTTCTGAAGGTTTGAAATCCGTCTTAGCTAAAGGACTAAACTTTGCAGTCACACCTAGACACATACCAGTTAATGATATAATTGCTCGAGTAGATGTAGCTCTCAAGGGCTTGAGTCACATCGCTGCAGACGTAGCAAGATCTGAAATCTCTGTAACCCTCAAAAACGCTAAGATGCCAGCTAGCAACATCAGCAAAGATGAGCGTTTTGAATTAGCTCAATTAAAAAAGAGGGATGACATTGTCATCCTCTCAGCCGACAAAGGCAATGCCACTGTCATCATGGACAAAATAGAATACAACAACAAAATTCAAGAACTACTCAACGATGGCAGCTACACAAAAATAAAAAGAGACCCCACCAACAGCCTCGTCTCCAAAACCAACAACATCATTTCTGCTTCAACCGCATTAATTGATCAGACCAAACAGTTCTCGTTGAAACCTTCTGCAGCCAGGCCACCAAGATTGTACGGCTTGCCAAAGATACATAAAGAAGATACACCTCTTCGTCCCATTGTCTCTACTATCAACTCCCCCACTTACAAACTGGCTCGTTTTTTGTCCGAAATCCTACGGCCTTTCACTGGAAAAACCACCTCTGCAGTACTAAACTCTACTGACCTGGTATCGACAATCAAGGGGATTGCCCTGTCCCCAGAGGACCTGCTTGTCAGTTTTGATGTGGTTTCCTTGTTCACCAAGGTGCCTGTGCCTGACACCATCGCAATCATTGAAGACTTGGTTCATCAAGGATTAAATGCTGGGGTACCCCCCCTGGTGAGACACTGCTTAACCAATACATACTTCACCTGGAATGGAACCTTCTACAAGCAAATTGAGGGCACCCCAATGGGCTCCCCCCTATCTCCGGTTGTAGCCAACATCTTCATGGAAAAATTTGAGACGGACGCCATCCAGACTGCCACTCTACGCCCGACCTTATGGAAGAGGTACGTAGACGACACTTTTGTCATCTGGCCACATGGCCGGCCTGCTCTAGACCAATTTCTCGACCACATCAATTCCATACACCCAGCCATCAGATTCACCATGGAAGTCGAAAATGATGGCAAGCTACCCTTTTTGGATGTCCTAATCAAAAGGAGACCTGATGGTTCAATGAGCCACTCTGTCTACAGGAAAGCCACCCACACGGATGCTTATCTAAAACCGGATTCCCACCACCATCCATCCCAGAAGAATTCCCTCATCAAGACTCTATATCATAGAGCCCAATGCATCTCCGACCATGAACACATTTCCAGTGAACTCAAACACGTACGCCAAGCTCTTAAGGCTAATGGTTACTCCGACTACACAATCCGCAAAGCCATCACTCCAACCATCAAGAAAGATCCTGTTGAGGAGCCTTTCAAGACCATCACCTTACCCTACATTGCTGGGGTCACAAAAAAGATCTCCAAAATCCTGATTAAACACAAGATCCAGGTCCGATTCAACACAGTACATAAAATCCGTGATCTGGTACCATCTGTAAAAGATGTGATTCCAGACATACAGTACCCTGGCGTCTACAAACTAAGTTGCCTCTGTGGTAGCAGTTACATTGGGGAAACCAAACGACACGTCTCAGACCGCATTCGTGAACATAAAGCTGATCTAAAACACGGTAGGACAAACACCTCAGCCGTGGCAGACCACTGTTACAACTCAGTGGGCTCACATGACATTGACTTCTCCAAGACGGAGGTTCTCTGCAAGCCATCTGGCTATCATGAGAGATTCGTTCATGAGGCGATCCATATATACAAACACAGAGACAATTTTAACCGAGAAGATGGATTCAGGCTTAGCAATCATTGGAAGGACGTAATAAACCATTTCGATACACATTAGGGTGAGTTGAATAATACATAGTGTTATATTAAAATGTATAAAGTATAGGGTGGTTTACAGCAATACAGTATATAATTTAATGTTGGGTTTATCTATGGCAGTATATAGTACTGTATATGCTAAGAGAATAAAATTTTAGATGGAAGTATATTATATACTTCTTACGACGTAGAATTGTAATTTTATTATTTGTTGTTAGTAACTCAGCTTATTGTAGAGTATAGTAAGTATCAGTTTATATTTTAGTTTTTTTTTTTATGTAGTTTTCACTTCGGTTTTCTACGTGGTTGTTTGGTAAATGCAGCTACATATCACTAACATTCCTGTCCTTTATTAACGCTGTTCCTTGCGCCCCCCCGTGGTGCTGTTGATCCTGCATAATGCATGGGCATAATTGGACTTTGAAACCCCTCCGCCCACCCCCTACGCATTGTCCATTGGTATGCTAAATTCCTCTTCATATGCACATTCTTTTGTTAAGGCGCTCCTCCTCGCTACACCTATATAAGCTCCTAGCTTGATAATGTTCTCATTCTTCGCCTGAGGACGGCTGCTTGCGTTGTGGCCGAAACGTCGTGAGAATTGTTTTATTATGTTTTATTTTTATTATTTTATTACTTCCCTTCTACGTGACTTTACCGAAAGAACCAAGAAGATGAATCCCTGCAGTCACGAAAGCTTTAAATCGAAATTTAACCGCCTCTACGGGGAGGGTTTCCACATAACTTTGAGATCCTTCAACAAGCTCCGGGATAAGAAGGCTCAGCTAATCGAGTCTCTCACCTTTCTGAAGAGATGCCGCGACTCTAAGGTAATACCAAACGCATTTACACTAACATCTGCTGCTGTAACTTCTTCTAATGCGAAACGAATTCTGTCTAGAACTAGCTTAGCTCTTATCTCAGAGAAAATCAGACTTACGCGCACCGAACTAGATCAGTTAGACAAGACACTCTACAAATCACACTTATCTTTGAGTGCAACAATGTCCACATCGGATTGGGAACACGTGGAAAAAATGACTGCCTCTTCAGCTGCCGCTATGTCGACTAAATGTAAGGACAACTTGATTTCCAAATTCAACCGCCTCTCAAACAAGAAACCGGACCCACACATTGAAAAGCTAGATGTTAACAAAGTCGTAATTAATCGCAGTAACAGTCCTATTTCTGAAGGTTTGAAATCCGTCTTAGCTAAAGGACTAAACTTTGCAGTCACACCTAGACACATACCAGTTAATGATATAATTGCTCGAGTAGATGTAGCTCTCAAGGGCTTGAGTCACATCGCTGCAGACGTAGCAAGATCTGAAATCTCTGTAACCCTCAAAAACGCTAAGATGCCAGCTAGCAACATCAGCAAAGATGAGCGTTTTGAATTAGCTCAATTAAAAAAGAGGGATGACATTGTCATCCTCTCAGCCGACAAAGGCAATGCCACTGTCATCATGGACAAAATAGAATACAACAACAAAATTCAAGAACTACTCAACGATGGCAGCTACACAAAAATAAAAAGAGACCCCACCAACAGCCTCGTCTCCAAAACCAACAACATCATTTCTGCTTCAACCGCATTAATTGATCAGACCAAACAGTTCTCGTTGAAACCTTCTGCAGCCAGGCCACCAAGATTGTACGGCTTGCCAAAGATACATAAAGAAGATACACCTCTTCGTCCCATTGTCTCTACTATCAACTCCCCCACTTACAAACTGGCTCGTTTTTTGTCCGAAATCCTACGGCCTTTCACTGGAAAAACCACCTCTGCAGTACTAAACTCTACTGACCTGGTATCGACAATCAAGGGGATTGCCCTGTCCCCAGAGGACCTGCTTGTCAGTTTTGATGTGGTTTCCTTGTTCACCAAGGTGCCTGTGCCTGACACCATCGCAATCATTGAAGACTTGGTTCATCAAGGATTAAATGCTGAGGTACCCCCCCTGGTGAGACACTGCTTAACCAATACATACTTCACCTGGAATGGAACCTTCTACAAGCAAATTGAGGGCACCCCAATGGGCTCCCCCCTATCTCCGGTTGTAGCCAACATCTTCATGGAAAAATTTGAGACGGACGCCATCCAGACTGCCACTCTACGCCCGACCTTATGGAAGAGGTACGTAGACGACACTTTTGTCATCTGGCCACATGGCCGGCCTGCTCTAGACCAATTTCTCGACCACATCAATTCCATACACCCAGCCATCAGATTCACCATGGAAGTCGAAAATGATGGCAAGCTACCCTTTTTGGATGTCCTAATCAAAAGGAGACCTGATGGTTCAATGAGCCACTCTGTCTACAGGAAAGCCACCCACACGGATGCTTATCTAAAACCGGATTCCCACCACCATCCATCCCAGAAGAATTCCCTCATCAAGACTCTATATCATAGAGCCCAATGCATCTCCGACCATGAACACATTTCCAGTGAACTCAAACACGTACGCCAAGCTCTTAAGGCTAATGGTTACTCCGACTACACAATCCGCAAAGCCATCACTCCAACCATCAAGAAAGATCCTGTTGAGGAGCCTTTCAAGACCATCACCTTACCCTACATTGCTGGGGTCACAAAAAAGATCTCCAAAATCCTGATTAAACACAAGATCCAGGTCCGATTCAACACAGTACATAAAATCCGTGATCTGGTACCATCTGTAAAAGATGTGATTCCAGACATACAGTACCCTGGCGTCTACAAACTAAGTTGCCTCTGTGGTAGCAGTTACATTGGGGAAACCAAACGACACGTCTCAGACCGCATTCGTGAACATAAAGCTGATCTAAAACACGGTAGGACAAACACCTCAGCCGTGGCAGACCACTGTTACAACTCAGTGGGCTCACATGACATTGACTTCTCCAAGACGGAGGTTCTCTGCAAGCCATCTGGCTATCATGAGAGATTCGTTCATGAGGCGATCCATATATACAAACACAGAGACAATTTTAACCGAGAAGATGGATTCAGGCTTAGCAATCATTGGAAGGACGTAATAAACCATTTCGATACACATTAGGGTGAGTTGAATAATACATAGTGTTATATTAAAATGTATAAAGTATAGGGTGGTTTACAGCAATACAGTATATAATTTAATGTTGGGTTTATCTATGGCAGTATATAGTACTGTATATGCTAAGAGAATAAAATTTTAGATGGAAGTATATTATATACTTCTTACGACGTAGAATTGTAATTTTATTATTTGTTGTTAGTAACTCAGCTTATTGTAGAGTATAGTAAGTATCAGTTTATATTTTAGTTTTTTTTTTTATGTAGTTTTCACTTCGGTTTTCTACGTGGTTGTTTGGTAAATGCAGCTACATATCACTAACATTCCTGTCCTTTATTAACGCTGTTCCTTGCGCCCCCCCGTGGTGCTGTTGATCCTGCATAATGCATGGGCATAATTGGACTTTGAAACCCCTCCGCCCACCCCCTACGCATTGTCCATTGGTATGCTAAATTCCTCTTCATATGCACATTCTTTTGTTAAGGCGCTCCTCCTCGCTACACCTATATAAGCTCCTAGCTTGATAATGTTCTCATTCTTCGCCTGAGGACGGCTGCTTGCGTTGTGGCCGAAACGTCGTGAGAATTGTTTTATTATGTTTTATTTTTATTATTTTATTACTTCCCTTCTACGTGACTTTACCGAAAGAACCAAGAAGATGAATCCCTGCAGTCACGAAAGCTTTAAATCGAAACACAAACATTAAAACGACACCAAGAGAGAAATTTAATGCACACAAAAACCCCTTAATCTGCCCCAAAAGCCGTAAGAATCCATAGCGTATGTTGTACTTCTCTCGCACCGTACGTAGCCAACTATGCTAATCGGAGGTGCATAGGAAGGCCAACAATCTTGACTTAAAGCTTTCGTGACTGCAGGAATTCATATTCTTGGGTCTTTCCGTAAAGTCACGTAGATAGGTTCAAAGAAAATAGCAAAAAAAAAGAACAAAAAACTACGACGTTTCGATCGCAACACAAGCAATCATCACCAGGAGAAAAAAATAGCTATTTGTTTTCCTGATGACGATTGCTTGTGCTGCGATCGAAACGTCGTAGTTTTTTGTTCTTTTTTTGTTATTTTCTTTGAACCTATCTACGTGACTTTACCGAAAGACCCAAGAATATGAAGGCCAACAAACTAAACACAAATATCAGTTGAAAATAAACGAGTTTTCAATCTAGACAGGCCCATGAGACTTGTAAACACCCCGAGGAGTCGTGCAGAGTCACAGGTGGTCTTCAAGGTAGACACAACACAGAACAAATTGCTCTTAACTGGTAAACACAAGACATGTTATTAGCTACCCCTCCTCCTCCTCTCACAGTATTTTGATGAATTGACAGGAATCAATGGCTGCTCCATTCAAACCCGTTTGTCGTCCCATGTTTACGGTCTGGGACGCGTGTGATGCGCCCGAAACGTCGTGATTTATTTTATTTTATACCTACGCGACTTTACCGAAAGAACCAAAGAGTCTGGTTCATATTGTCTCGGTTTTTTTGTCTCGTTCGTGCAGCTTTGTTCCCTATGTTAGAAGTAACTTAGGATTGGCGTGTTGTTTTGCGTACATAATACTAACCTGTAAATGACTTGAGTTTTACAAAGAGTATATCGTGCATGTACGGACGATATTTGATTTTCAATTGATGCATTGATACAGGCTGGTTTGAAAGTTCATTTCTGAAACAAGCAAAAAAACACTTCTAAATCACAGTGAACCCAGTCTGGTGAAGTCATGAGAGTGATACGACTCTAAATTATTTTTCTTATCAAAAAGTTGGTGTTGGACAGCCTTGGACACGCGAAGCTTTGCTGTTTAACCACAACAATTTTGGGCGGCATTTTTCCCTGAGCAGACCTTAGAGTAATTAAACAGACAAAAGGTTGTGAAACGCTGGGACGCCACCAAGAACTTGGCGAGCCACGAGAGAACCCAAAGCATCCACATAGAAGGCAACAAGGCATGAACTGACTTGTAGATTAACGGCTAGGTGACAGTACTAGACAACTTCACAGTACACAGGCCTCGGTGTTTATTGTATCAAACAACTGCCTAGTATTCGTGTAATTGCTTTGTGGTTTTCCAGTGCACGTGGGATGCTCAGTTGCAAGCTAGGTGGCATAAAATAATGAATATGATGGTTAGACATTACATTCATTTAACAAATAAGGGGTGTGATATCCGATTGGAGTAAATGGATGTGTTTAATGATGACGTCGACGACTACTTTGCAAACGCAGAGAACGTTACCTTCTGTGAAAATCATACAAAAAAATACATCGATACGAAAACGTGTGATCGGGTTTTTATATATATATGGGGCGTTAATTGTCATGCGCTGCGAACTTCCACCTGAATCACCGCCGTGCCAATTTGGAGCCTTGGCGCAGTGCCCGGTCAGCCAGTTGGTACAGACAGAGGCACGCCAACTATTCCGGTGTTGCGGCACAGGGGACACCGACAAGTCAGACAGTGCACAAACTCGACATGACCCATGCCAACATGCGCCCGCCACATACCCACGGGGACCCCACCAACCGTGCACCAGGGTCGCAAAGCTGTGGGGTGTTCCATTCATCCACATTGGAGGCAAGGCGGGTAACCGGCATGTGACGGAGCGATTGACCGGCGTGTGGGCGTTGCATCGCCCTGTGATGTACTCAGCTCCGGTTTCTGCGCCAAAGCTGCCATCTAGTGGATAATAGCGGCCCTTGCCACGTCGATTATTATCCACTGCATCCACCACCCCTCAGAATGGCGGTGGTGTAAACGCCACAAATAATTTGCGACCAAAAACTGAGGAAGCCACACGTTGCTATGGGAAGACATGACAAATGGTTGAGGCGGATAAAACGAACCAGCCAAATGCGAGCCATCACCCTATCGCTAAACAGCCAGACAATCAGCCACGAGGACTCCCCTTTCCACTGGCCCAAATCCTATCCCTCGACCCACTTCCGGCACGTAGCCATGGCACCCTTTCTGACCGACCATGTGTTTCCTGATCAGTCTCGGTGCTCACAGACTCACACAGTGTGACGTTTGGAAATAAACAAAGTACGCTTCAACGCAAAAACAAACTAAAACTGCTCTTCTCGCCGATGGCCCAAATTACAAATTAATGGGAATGACCCATGGCTTGATAATGCCACAGCGAGTACTTGAAGCCCAGAGTCAGATGAAGCAGCCTCACTAAATTTCCGAGTTCACTGCTCGAAACGTCGTCGTACGTTGATGTTATATCTGGTCATGAAAAGTCTTTAGGTGAGCTCTATTGGCCAGAATAAAAAAAAATGTGAATAGCTTTGTAAACATGACACTGTTAACGGGTGGTGTTGGGTTAGTGACAAGAATTTTGGCATGTATACTTCCAAGTGGTCGACATTTTAAGCTCTTCTGTTGTAGGTACACACCTAGGCTGTGAATCTCAGACTGTCCACACGAGTTTTGAAGCTTAATGAGAAAAAAGAAACTTTAAAGTTAGTCAACCAAGTGATTATGGAACTATACTGAAGGCACTGACATACATTTAAAAAAAACAACTATTACAGCAAAATCTTTTTTCAAAAACAAAGTCTCAGACTCGTGCATGATAAGCCCAGACACACAGCAGAGGTACGGGATGTATCTATAAGAGCCGCCTGTCTCTTGGAACGCATCTTCGTTTAAACCGTGCTGCTGCACACAGTGTGGGTCCTCATCTTTAATTAAAGAGTTGGGCTGAACGTGCGGAACACTATTCTTTCATCGCAGGAGCTGCGAGGGCCCCGCCGACCGGGCCTGTGCAGACACGTGCCCAAGCCACGCCGACGTAAGCGCTGCTTGCTCGGAAATTAGCTTCTGCACCACGGAGCCGAGCAAGTATGTGTGAGCTCACCGCTCTGCCGCCGCCACACGGCAAACGTGGCGCAACGTGCAACTCGTCGCTCGCCGCGTCACGCCGACCCTCCGCAAGGCCCCTCCGGCCCGTGCCGTCCCGTGCCATTCCAAACCAACACAAGAACCTCCTCCTACCCCGCAGGCCACCGGTGGCAGAGGCGGAAAGTCACGCGACTTCTTTTCAGATGTCTAATTTCTTATTCAATTGCACCGCGTAACACGTGGCATCACTTAAAAAAGTGACAACGATGCAAGAGGCAGTGGTGGCGAACTCAACATAGCACTGCCGCCCCGCTCCGAAATCGCCACGTAAGCCGCTGCAAAACTGTTTCTGGAACACAGGCCGATGTCGTGCAGCGGTGGTTCAATAGAAACGCAAGAGCAACCCAGTTAATTTTCAGTCACCCTCGTTATTATCATAGGCTGGTTACGTGAACGCATCGGTGAAAGGTGAGCGGGCAACGGCGAACGTAACGTACCCGCATGGACACCGCCTTTGTTGATAATGGAGCTTCGACCCCGGAGTGGGGACAACGTTGCAGGAGCTCGGATGATTCTAACCGGACACTGTATTAATGCTGCATGCGGATAAAGGCTTTCAATCGTGCAACAGACCAAAGACACGGGAGGATTGATCATGGAGTTCATGACAAGCCCGTGGGCCTTGGCCGCGTGTTGAACCAAGGTCCCATCACCCCCCGTGCCGTTTAGAGCTGAAGTGACAACACTGCTGCCCATAAAAATAAAAGTACAGCAAGTACAGCCAATCTGAATCGTTAATGGGACCCACAAGGTGATGGGTGAGTTCGTTAGACACGTATCGATTCATGCTACCAGCGAATCAGTGTGGGAATTCAGTGTCAACATTCGATTCAAGAATTGATTTTATTTTAAACCATTGTGGTGAATGTCGTGCCTCCCGTGGCTACAGGATTCATGTGAACCCAATTACACACAACAATTACAAAACTAAAATAATTGATTTTGCTGCATCTGTCATGAGTGGAACAATCAATGTTAACTATGAAATTGGGAAAAGGGGCAAATTTGGCTGGAATTAGGGTTAAGGCTACCAGATTGATTTAATGTTGCACTACAGCTCTCTACAGAGATAAACGTCGTGAATAGTTTAGTTGTGCTGTGTCACAGTTTAACCTTACTTCAGGTGCACGACCGCCAAAGATGATCGTCACAATGCGTCAGCGTTTACCTTCCTCACTTAGGGTCTGCACAAAAACACTTTATATGACAAATGGGTTTTGGAGCTCTTTAAGAATAATGAATAAAGGGTACAAAAAGATCTATGATAACAGACCAAGTATGTTTTTATGTTATGGTCTACTCTGTATATGCGGGTATATGAGCATGTCTTTGGCATGTGTGAGTATATGTTTCCGCGCATGTGTATTTATGCGTGCATGTACATGCGAGGGCATTATGTATATGTTGTGTGTACGTGGTGATGCAGTTCTTAAAAGTACTGTGCTTCGATTCCACCAGCGACCCAAGTTTGATTCCCGCTCACGACCAATAAGTGGCAGAGAATATTTGAATCGGTCCTGGGACTCACTTAGGTTGACTTGGCCTTAAATAAGTACCTGGTGCAGTGTGTAAACATCAGTATTGGGCAGACAAAAGCAGCCGGGTGTGATATTGGCCACCTACCCCCTCGTGTGCCGTATCAGTCTTCATAGGTGCTCGCTAACAGCACTTGCCCCAACAGTCTGTTCAGGCTAAACGGGGAATCTTAGTCTTTGTGGGCGAAGGTTTGCACATGCGAGTGTTCACGTGTCAGTGAGTGGCGGTCGCGTACGTTTGCATGTGCACGAGTGTTGGTGTAAGCATGTGTGCGCGTGTTTGTATGTGTATAACGAATCATCATTGAAGAGCAACACGCACGTACAGCCCCCGAGAAGCAGAACCTAAATCCCCACGAAGAGAGTCTTCGCCTCATCTCACAAACACAGCCGCCATGGTGGCGGTGTTCAGTAAACAAACACAGTGTAACAAAACACTCCTCCTTGTAACCGTGATCTGTACTCTGAAACGTTATTCATTGTTACCGGGGAAAATACCTTGAAGTGCATTCTTCATCCGATACTGGAGCCACTCTGAAAGGAAAGAGAAACAGACAGTGAGCACACAGCCGGATCATTCAGCCTTCACTGCATGCGTGCACTTACCACAGCAAAATAAAACTGAAGAGTTTTCAGAGAGACAGGCGTACACACAGCGGCAGGCATGGGCCGCGCGCGTGTGCACGCGCTGGCTTGCGATAGCATCGCCGCCTCGCGATAGCGCTGCCGTCGCCACATGACACATGTACCAGTCACCATACCCCCATGGCCGGCATTAAGTTTTAATCTCCTTGAGGTCCAGCGAGCTCTAATTCAGAGATAAAGATACGACCCTGTGCTCGGGTGACACGTACAGTACAACTGTTTCCACTGCCCACATTGAAGGCTGTTCTTCAATCGAGCAACTCGGAAATCTCAATTGCAGTCGACAGAGCCACTCCCCAAGCTCAACGTCCACCTGGGCTGTCATCAGCAGCATGGTGTTAAGACGTTGTTAAGACACCCCAGATGAAGCCAGCAGGAACGTTTCCGATGCACAAGCATAACGATCTGACCGGATACTCTTCCATCGGCTACAGAGGCCGTGAATGAAGAATTTTAAAAACCAGCCGCAATCGCTCCCCCACACCCCTGCTCAGACCCAGCACGCGGTGCCATTTCCCAATTTGATCAGGGTTGTCTGTCCTCGCTGGGAAGCTGCTTTTATTGGCCGGAGCACACCCAGGACCAGTGTTGCATGAATTGTATAACTGTAATGCGGTGCAACCCAGAGACTGGGAACACAGTGGCTTGCTCGCCCCACCAGACAATGGCGCCTGACCGCCAGACACGCACTCTCACGTTACCCCAGCAATAAAGGCCTTATCCCCAGCGAAAAAAATAAGATTCTCCAAGCGAGCGTTCCGCTGCATTTCCTTCAGCTGTTAACTTCCATTAACTTGTGCTGGCTCTCCCATGTGTTCTCGGGTTGTACCGCGTGTTGTTGGGCATGATGTCTGACGTTTCGCTCCACGTGCCAGGAGCCTCTTCTGGCACCAACAGCATGCAGCACAACCCAAAAACAAATGTGAAGGATTGACTTCTGTGCAGAAGGTTGAAAACGTCGACAGGCGGCATAATTTTGGACGCGAGCTACAGTCTCATTGACATTTACAACTCACAAGATTTAATCTGCTCGAGCGCTTTTACAGGCCCGATCAATCGGTTGCAGACAATGTGTGCCCGCTTTCAACTTAAGAACCCACGCATCTGTCATGGGCTGTTTCACTCGCGTGCAACTTTAACAAGTGCTGTGCGCTTCCCAGGGAGCCGCAGTGAATGCGTGGCGTTTCATCTCATCCTCATTAAAAAAAAAACGTTGAAAAAACAATAATTAAAAAGTCACGAAAATAACTGTGCTGTGAAATGGGCTTGGTGATGTCCAAATCTTTGTTCAACGTGAAATCGTCCATTGTGAGACCAAACGAGTCTGCCTGGGTATTCAGGTGCCCCTGCATTAGGTGTGCCCAATCAACTCACCTACGGCAGTGTTCATGTTCGCGTAACGCTCATCCACACAGCTCCCATTGTTATAAGGAGCTGCCCTGGTGTAATTATGAGCACACTGGGCTTGAAATCTAGAGGTCTCCGGTTCAATTCCACTTACTGGTATTGCAATTGAAACAATGGGGCAAAAGTTTCTCAAATGCCACCCCCACTCTTTCCCCCTCTCTTCCAGCTTTATCCACCCAAGCAGTGTAAATGCATACACTAGCGGGTCACGTGTGGTGGTGAGGTAAAGTGTGGGTAGGCCCACCTCTTCCAACATGTCTGGTCAATGTGGAAGAGTAGCGAACATACTACGCGAGAGTTTGATCTCGAGGAGGCCCGTCTGCCAACAGTACAGTGAGCCAGCAATTGCAGGGCCAACCCCTCCTCCTCATCCCCCCGCGATTCTGTCACAATTCGGCACAATTCTTGTTTTCATATTACTAGTGGCTGGAGGGGTCACGAGAGCCCATTATATATGATTGAATAAAACTAATTTTTAAATCCTTTATATTAAGTTCGCTTGCTTGCTTGCTTGCGTGCTTGCTTGCTTACGACCGTGCAAATCTTTCGGTCGTTTTTTAACCCACTTCCCGTGATCCAATCGAGCTGACATTATCCATAGACTCGTTGTGCGTGACAATTAATTTTCGTGAACATTTTTTTCCAAAATTTTACACTTTATGGAATTTTTTTTTAAATATTTAATTACCAATTGCTTAATGCTGGCAGACAATCATCTGACCCATAGGTGGCAGCCATCTCAAGCCAGAGGACGAGAGGACTCTAGCCGCCACGCATATAAAGGATTTATAGTGAAAAACTTTGTTTTTACGGGTTAATTTTTTACACATGCAATTGGATGCATGTGTAGTGACATAGAATCGGTCACTTAGCAGCATAGCGCTTGTTGCTGGCAGGGAAGGGGATCTGCAGTTATAGCAGCCCTGACTGACAGCAGGTCACGTGATAAACCAGAGAGAGGGATGTAGGGGAAAGGTTATGGAAGGGGCACATCGAGAACCTGCTAGGAGGTTCCAGAAGATGGGGGTGGCCAGGCCGGACCAGGCCACACTGACAGTATGAGAGGGGCCACGGGAAGGGACCTCGGGGCTGTCGTTTGGAGTGGGATCCTGTCGTGCTGCTGGAGTCTTCGTCGCCATCTTCACCATCTCGGCGTCGCCAGTCAGGCAGTCTGCCAGCTGTCCTGACTTGGTACCATAGTTGCTAAAGTGTGAAACGTTAAGGCTGTTAATAAACAGTAGCGTCTCTGAGTCAGTAACTACACATGTGTAGAGGAGTGAAATACGTGGTGCGCAATTAACCGAGGGCAACTGAGGGCAAACAGGTGCGCGTGTGCAACATGAGGTTGCACGGACAACCACCAGTTGTTAAGGGGGCAAAGCAGGTGCTAACGGGGTCAACCGGTTGTGCATGTTGAGACCGGAGGTGTTGCCAGGGAGATGGGAGATAAGGATTGATTGATGGGCCAACAGGCGCCGGCCTGGCAAAAGCTTAAAGAGACGCAAGAGAGGTCTCAGATAATTAGCAGAGGGAAATAAGGGTGTGTGCGTGCGCGGAGAGGGAGTTGTTGCCGGGGTCGAAGAGTGAAGCGCCGCTGCCGCTCCAGCCGTCAACAGGACCTCAACCCTCACTCCGTCGCCGGGCGGGTGTTGGCTGATCCCCCCGCCTGGGACAGACGGGTGAGCGGGTCTGAGGGAGCGTAGGTGAGGGCATCGGTGGAGATGTACAGTTGCTGTGTGCGGAGAGGCTGTGTGCGGAGACGTTGTGTGCGGAGACGCTGTGTGCGGAGATGCTGAGAGCAGCGCTGCCGAGTGCAGGATAAGTGGAGGTGGAAGGTAGATAAGAGTGGGGAGAGGTTAAACATAAGTGACCGTATAGATAGTTATAGAGATGCCTACAACTGGTGCAAGAATAGGTGAATAAAGTGTAAGCAGGTGACTTGTTACAACGTGTCAGTGTGAGTAATTTTAAAAGACACTACACATGTATACTGAGCTTAAGAATCAACGTTCTTTCTGAACCGATGCATCACTCCACTCTGAGTAGCTATCTACCAATCTTTAGTGGTGCACAAGCACAAATCAACAAAAAAGCTCGCCATTCGATATTAACAGAGGTGGTGCTAATGACAAACATGGGGACTATTTTCTTGATTTTCACAACGAAAGCCAAATATGGATTGTTTGTTCCATATTGTAAAACTGACTTTTTATTTTCGCTTTTATTGTGTCCTTCGGGCTTCATTCAAGCAAATCAATTTAGATATTTAATCTGGCGTGGACTGGCAGGCATCTGCCTCGTTTGTGTCAACGCCTTGAGCTCTACGCAAGAGAACGACGGCACCCTGCACCACAGAAAAACCCAGCTCGTGGACCGTTTGGTCCGCCCCACAGAAGCAGAATCGGACCCGGTCACACACAGATGATGGACCGCAGGAAATATCAACCGTAACCGCTGGCAGCCCGGGAACCGGGGCACAGCATAGGGGAGAGCTCTACAGCACTGGTCAATAACGTCGTCCAAGGTTTGGGGGAGGGAATTTTCGTGTTTTTGCGGGCAAACCTTATATGGAAAATGCACGTCGGGCAGCTGTGCCCAATTGTGACGCAGACGTGAGCCGAAAAGACGCTATGCGGCGCAGATACCTAGGGCAAATTGCAGTAACGCACTCGGCAGAGCAAAAAAACACAGCCTAATGAATGTAAACACTGCATGCTGCCCCGTATCACGTCAATGGATCTAATGTGAATATCATCTCTCCGTGTCCGAGGTTGTTATAAAAGAATGTGCTAAACGGAGCCTTTACAAACAAACAGGGCTATGGTAGAGGACGAGACACAGGGTGAGGGGACCTTGGAACCATCTCTCTCCCTCCAGATGTGGGCATCACGGGTGAAAATCGTACGAGAAATAATTAAATACTCATTTATTCTTCTTCTCACGACCACACGTGCTGAATTTTGTGGCGTGAGCATCGACTATTTGAAAATTCTGCCAATCACATTTTTACATGCAAATGTTACCTTGAGACTAATGGCAAGGAGCAGAGAATCAAACAGAAATACAATTCAGTAATGATCCATTTATTCCATTTTGAAACAAAAATCGTGACAATTCATCAAATCGCGTAGATTAATTATTACAAGCCCGGTGAGAATTACTGCCTGTTAAGTGTCAGTTGGGGCTCCCTGGGGGGTCTCTGCTCGTTGCAGGGCCGTTGGATTGAAGAGAGATACAACCACTACGCTCGCACATTACTCGTCTCTTGGAGTGTATTTTTACAGCCACCCCCCAACCTAAATGCAGCAATAAGCAATGGGGCAATCTCTCCCATAGCTGCAGCTCTCCCCGAGCTCCATCGCAGGCAAGCAAGACACTGGCGAACCTTCACAAGAGGGCTCGTTAAAGATTCCATCAATTCAGCCATTCACTGTGGCCAGACGAGATGCGAATCAAGGGGCAGGACAGGCCAAAGACAGAGAAATTCTTCTGCCTGTGTGCCCCCTTGTTCGCAAAAGCACGAAGCCCCTCACCACCCCATCCCACGCCGGGCCGTGCCGAACACAGGCTCTCACTGTACGGCCGCCTCGATGGCGCTGCACAACACAAAGGGGGCCACTTGCACGGCAGTGGCGCACCAGCTACCGGGCGACATACGTAAGCAGCCGGCGTCATTAATAGCGGTGCCATCGCAACCGCCACCGGTCTCAAGCAGAGCCCACACGATGCTGGGTGTCTAGCTGTGGCTCCCCTTATTCATATGTCGAGTGACAATGCACAGGGCACCTCGTACAGAATGGTCATAACTGTATTATAATCCAGCTGGGTGGTGTGGGGGTCAGACGGCGAGGCCCAACAATCAGAAGTTTGTAATTTCTAATTCGAGTCAGTGGAACAACCGAGCACTGCGAGCTTGATAAAAAGAGCATTACTTATCGCAGCTGTCCTACACCTAGACTCACACCTGTCATACCACAGGCTCTGGGCTGTGAACAGCAGGTGATCAGTGAACCCATGCTCTTTAAAATCAGTGTGACATTTGATTTTTTAATGTAAAAGCATTCACATGTCGGTACTTATACAAGGCAAGGCACTACTGGAATGTGTTGCTAACGGAGGTCCATGGCATCTTGCAGCAGAAGCCAAACGCCCAGCTCAGCACATGCCTCAGCGGGTGCCTTATATAGAGTGCACTTCACCAAAACGCATCTTCCCAGTGCCGCTGCACTGGAACCAGTGGCCGGTCCCACAGGCCAGGTATTGACAAGGCGGTACAGCGTCGAGCGTCGTTACATTGTAGCAATGCCAGGTGACGGCTTCCTGTGCCATGTGAGATTGACTCAACGATCGCATCCCCAGGTGATGTTCGAAAAAAAACCACTGTGAGATGTAAAACATCTTAATGCAAGATTCTCAGAAATATGAGTCTTGAGACTCAGTGAGGCTCTTCTCGGTCAATGATTGATGCTATAAAGAGATATGATGATGGAATGGCAGCCGTGTCCAACGAAACATCCACCGTGGAAATGTAGAAATTAAATCAGCTCTCGTTTGCAAGCAGTAGGTGGATTTTTACAATGCAGTACCATGAGAGATGCCAGCAGCTTGCGGGAGTCCTTCATCAAGCAGTGGACTGATCATGGCTGATGATGAATTAGACAATAGCTTCAAATTAAAAACACCCACAGGAGATTCCAGGTCATGTCTACAGCTCTGAGCCAGTGGTTGAAATCCCACATTACTCTGGGAAAGTGAGTCAATCTGAAGGGCACGATTGACTGAGCCCCAACGGGATGAGCAAGTCGACACTCGCCGGGACTTAATCTAACTTCTGAAAGACAAGCGCTCCACCGCCGTGCCACCAGACCACATTTGAAGTAAAAAGTGATAGCTTATCCAGCAAAAGCTAAGCGACTCGCACCACTGATCAATCATCACATTGAGAAATGTTTACTCTTGGCGGATCAGCACAGGTGTTTGCGACACAAAGCAATGGCAGACTTCGCAACGCTCCAAAATATCGAGTTCCTGTTGCCGTCTTGTTGCTAGGTGCTCACACGAGCAGATAAAACGCACAGCCGACGTGGTAGTGGCGATTGCCTTAAGAGTTACAAATGCCGTGTTGCCCCAGCCAAGGCTTTGACAATGGTGGGGGTCAAAGGATGAACCTGAACCTGACAAAACTGGGACCAAGAGAGGGAAAACTAAAGTAAAGTTGACCAGAATCAGAGTTGACACAGTAAAAGACTGGACACACAGAGGGACTGCAGTTCACACTGAGACAGAGTTCACACAGACATAAGAGGAGACACAGAGACAAGAATGGACAGAGAGACAAGAGTGGTCACAGAGACAAGAGTGGTCACAGAGACAAGAGTGGTCAGAGAAAAGAGTGGACACAAAGCGTAGACCAAAAATAAATACATGACATCTAGGGAAGCAGAGTTGACACCGGTCTCTCTGGATCAGTGTCACATTGGTGCAATCCCCATGATCAGTCCTCCGCACCGCCTCATCCTAGGATTCCCATGACAGGGCAGTGTGCGGTGGGTTCAGGGTGCCGGGGTCCACCATGGCTTATGGACCCCATTCAAACTAAACTGCTCGTCCCAGGGACAAAATTGGCTGTACGCTCACACACACACTCTCTCACACATACATACAGGCGCTAATTATACCCGGGCACATCATAGGCGTTTGGGGCAGGGTGGGGTTGGGGATGAGGCAGTGGCAGCGGCGGCAGCCACAGCACAGCAAAGGCTGCAGGGTTTGGCAAGGTACACGTGAGATACAAGTGTCCACTCTGCTAGCTACAGCAATCCACCCGACCAGTTCTCCCTTGTGAGAGAGACATAGGCCTCAAAGAGGGGGTGCAGCCGTGGCACGACGGTTCACGTAGTGCGGAACCAAACCGGCGAACTGCAATCGATTCCAGGCCACGTCTGACGGCCCTGGGGCGCTCCACATTCGCCAACACGTAACGACCAGGGTGGTGAAGTACGATCAAGCCCCCCCACCCCCAGACCCCCCCCCCCCACCCACCATGCGCAAAATGGGCTGGTGAGGCATTCACCCAGCAATGGATTGACAAAGGGCTGTATATAGCCTCAATGGGTTCTCACAAGGTTATAAATAAACACTTACACACTCATTGACCGACTGCGGCCCCCTGAGATTGCGGTGCCCCACGGGCTCTCCCGGCCGCCGAAGGTGATGGTGGGGAGTGGAGTGAGAGGTTCCCGATCGAGGCGTGTTATAGGGTGACCCTCGGGGATGGAGGCCAGGGGAGACGTCAGTCTGGGAGTATGGGGGGGGGGAGCTCCGGGGAGATGGAAGACAAGAGAGATTAGGGGATGCGGTTTTAATGTACCTAGGAACACAGGGACCTGAATTGAGAGGAGACTTGAGGAGAGAGGGGGACAAGTGGAGACAGCTGACATAGCGAGAGGGGACCCTGGGTAGAGAGGGGACCCGTGCCCGTACGTACTTCTTGTTCTGCTGCTGCTGGGTCTTGGCTCCACGCTTGCCCCTGGAGCGCTTCTTGCGTGCCTGGATGGACAACACTGCCAAACGAGAGAAACGTCATCGGTGGTTATGAAGAGGCTTACGGTGATGATGGTGCTGCTGCTGTTGGCAGTGTTCTGCTGCTAATGATGATGCTGTAGATGATAATTGTGCTGATGGTCCTGCTGGTGATGAATGTGCTGCTGCTGGTGTTTGCTGCCACTGATGATTGTGCTGCATCTCAAAGGTTTTGCTGTTGTTGGCTCTGCTGCTGATGCCTGCTGATGGTATTGCTGCTGCTACTGCTGATTACTTTGCTGCTGCCTGTTGATAGTTCTGCTGCTGCTACTGCTGATGCTACCTGCTGATGGTATTGCTACTGCTGATGGTATTGCTGCTGCTACTGCTGATGGTGCTGCTGCCACTGCTGATTGCTTTGCTGATGCTGCCTGTTGATGGCTCTGCTGCTGCCTGCTGATGGTATTGCTGTTGCTACTTCTGACGGCTCTGCTGCTGCTACTGCTGATGGTATTGCTACTGCTGATGGTGCTGCTGCCACTGCTGATTGCTTTGCTGCTGCTGCCTGTTGATAGCTGTGCTGCTGCTACTGCTGATGGTATTGCTGCTGATGGCTCTGCTGCTGCCTGCTGATGGGTATTGCTGCTGCTACTGCCGATGGCGCTGCTGCTGCTACTGCTGATGGCTCTGCTGCTGCTACTGCTGATGGTATTGCTGCTGCTACTGCTGATGGCTCTGCTGCTGCTGGTATTGCTGGTATTGCTGCTGCTGCTACTGATGGTGCTGCTGCTGCCTGCTGATGGTATTGCTGCTACTGCTGATGGTATTGCTGCTGCTGCTGCTACTGCTGATGGTGCTGCTGCTGCTGATGGTGCTGCTCCGCCGTCTGGGCGGAGCACTGGCACGTGGCCCACGGGGCCCTGGGCGGCACGCCACACGCGCCGACGGTTATGGCGCGGTATTGTACAACAACCATCCACGATCACCAGCGATGAAGGTGACGGGGGAACAGTGTTGTCAAGCAAGCCACGGAGTTTAATGTGACAACAGCAGCAACAACACCGCTACCTCTGATGATGATGTGGTTGACATTGCTAATGATGTTACCGATGTTGGTCATGTAATTGATGTTGACGTATGAGTTGGAGAGTTAATGATGGAATTAGCGATGTTATTGTTGGTGACGTTTACGATGTCCGTGATGATGCTGGTACAGTACTATTAGTGCCGATGCAGTTAACGTTAATAACTGTGATGTTAGAGACGTCAGTGGTAGATAATAATTCGTGATGTGAGCAGTGGTGATGTTCGTGATGATGCGAATATTGGTGATGATGCATGCTACGAGTGATAACGACGATGTGAGAAGTGATGATGCTGAGAGCCGTGACGATCGTGCCAGTAGTAGTCGTAGCGATGAAGTAAGTGGCGATGAGGTGAGTGGTGGTGATGGTGATGATGATGGTGGTGGTGATGATGACAACGTGGGCCCTCTTCGTCTCTCCCCGCACCTTTTCTGGAACTCATCTCGGCGGTTGGCGCCGGGCGCATGCGCAGTGCAGACGTCGGCGGTGTTGGTGGCGGCCTCGCGGACCGGCTCGGGCAACCTCCGTGCGTGTGGCCCTCGGCGTCTCCGCTTCACATCCCCTGCTGCTGCTTCTTCTTCTTCCTCTCGCTTCTCGCACTCGTCTGCCGTGGCGGGCTTCCCCCACCAACCCCAACCCCCCCACCGCTACCACCGCTACCACCACCCAAGGGAGACGCGGGACCTCGGCGTGGCTCCGTCGCCGCCGCCGCCACCACCACCGAACGTTGCCGCCGTTGCCAAGCGAAGCCGCGTGACGTCACGAAGACGCGTTAAACGCGGTGACGTCAGGCCCGCCAGTTATACGTGGTGACGTCACGCGCGAGCCCGGGAGAGGACGCGCGCGCGCGCGCGACTGCGCTTCTGGCGGGAAACCCCCCCCACCCCACAATTCTCCCCCCCCACCCCACAATTCTCCCCCCCCACCCCACAATTCTCCCCCCCCCACACAATTCTCCCCCCCCCCACACACATTTCTTCTCCCCCCCCACACACATTTCTTCTCCCCCCCCACACTTCTCCCCTCCCCACACACTTCCCCCCACACACATTTCTCCCCCCCCCGCCACAATTCTCCCCCACCCCCCCCACAATTATCCCCCCCCCCACACAATTCTCCCCCCCCACACAATTCTCCCCCACCCCCTCACAATCCCCCCCCCCACACACTTCCCCCCCCCACACAATTCTGCCCCCCCACAATTTTCCCCCACCCCCCACACACTTTCCGCCCCCCCCCCCACAATTCTCCCCCCCCCACAATTTTCCCCCACACACTTCTCCCCCCCCACAATTTTCCCCCACCCCCCACACAATTCTCCCCCCCACACACTCCCCCCCCCCCACAATTCTCCCCCACCTCCTACACAATTCTTCCCCCCCCCCCCACAATTCTCCCCCCCACAATTCTCCCCCACCCCGCCCCACAATATCCCCCACCCCGCCACACTACCCTGGCGGAGTGACGTCACGCGACGAGACTGCGCGAGTTTGAGTGACGTCACGAGCGTATAAACCTTGTGTTGTGATTGCGTCACGTGCGTGAAGCTGTGCGGACGCGATGACATCATCGCGCTCCGGACGCGTGGTGGCGTCATCACGTCGCTCAACACACGTGGGTGCTGCTTGTTACAATGAGTTGCGTGGATCTATTACGTAATCTGTCGATGGCTAATGTTGATGTTGAGTCGTAGAACTGGGATTCTACATTGAGGCGTTTCAGCCAGGAGTAGCCTCCATTTAGATATTTGTGTCAATCTATAGATGCGTCTTCTTCTTTGAATGGCTAATGTTGATGTGGAGCAGCAGATGTGTCATTTTTCACCGAGGTGGTTGTTGAGCCAGATGATGGCATCAAGAGCAGCGGAGTGCAGCATCTCTGTGGTGATGATGGCGCCTCCTCCTACGTGATAATAGGGTTTTCCCCCTTTTTCTGGCAACAAAACAGGTGTTAAGATGTTAAAACATCAAACTGAAACATTTTATAAGGAATCATGTCTACATTAACCACGATGCGTGGTCACAATGCAAACAAAAAAATACTGTACTCTGACAATATATGGGGCCGTCTATAAATGTCGTCACGCACCTAGGGGGGGGGGGGCAGATTTTTGTGACGATGTGTGACGAGGGGGGGGGTTGAGAAATATGACGTCACATAAAAATTCGCAACTTTAAATTGTTATAACAACACTAACTGTTATAACAATACTCCTACAACATCAGAGTGCTGCGCCACATTAAATACGCACTACAATGACAATAGTTTAAAGCGATTTGAAGCATGTTTTATTTTCAAAATGGAAATATGGTTTTGGGGGGGAGGCAGAGCTTTGTGACGTCATATTTGAGGGGGGGGGGGTCTGACTTTTTGTGACGCCATGTGAAGAGGGGGGGGGGGGTCAAAAATCGCCCAAAATCGCGTGACGTCATTTATGGACGGTCCCTTACGCGGTACTCAGCCCCAGAGTATGCAAGTGCCACGCGTGGTATGCCGCTCGCAGGGTATTCGCGTCTCAACCCCAGCTTGGTACCGGTCAGCTCGTGCGCGATGTTCACTCCGGGACTTGCGTTTATAGCTTCACCACTTCGAGATGATGGTGGTGGGAGAGGGAGAGAGAGAGGAGGCGAGGCTTCTTGTTCATCGTTACAACCGAGCTACTGTGGATTGACGGCTTCGTGGGCGATCCTCTTGCCAAACAAATGCACGTGCGGTGGTCCTCGATCTTTGTCTGCTTCTCTCCCCGTCCAATGAAGGGTGCGAATCTTCCACTGCGACCAGAACTCCATCTCCCCCGATTGGCCCCCCACCGTTCTCCCGATAACCACGCAGGAAAAAATGAGCCAATAATAGCCCAAATCTTTTTTTATTTTCATTAGTGATTGGCTTACCTTTTATATTCTTTACACTAATATCGTAGTGTTTTTGTATTGTTTGCTGTTGTAACTTTCTGACCCGCCCCTACTGGACATCCGTAAAAAATAGCTTTATAGCTCATCGCTCTCCTCCAGTATATATACCGATTCTGAACTCACCACTCAGCTGATTCACCATTTAGCTGACACTACTCACCTGACTCTCACGACTCACCTAACACTGCTCAGCTGACACTACCCACTCACCTACCTCTCACCACTCAGCTGACACTACCCACGCACCTGCCTCTCACCACTCGGCTCACATTACTCCCCTGACCCTCACCACTCAGCTGACACCACCCACTCACCTACCACTCACCACTCAGCTGACACCACTCACTCACCTACCTCTCACCACTCAGCTGACACCACTCACTCACCTACCTCTCACCACTCAGCTGACACTACTCACCTACCTCTCACCACTCAGCTGACACTACCCACGCACCTGCCTCTCACTACTCGGCTTACATTACTCCCCTGACCCTCACCACTCAGCTGACACCACCCACTCACCTACCACTCACCACTCAGCTAACACAACCCACTCACCTACCACTCACCACTCAGCTGACACTACGCACCTACCTCCCACCACTCAGCTGACACTACTTATCAGACCCTAACCTAATGAGGCTCATGCGTTTAACTTACCTGTGACTATTGTATCCAGTGCGTGAAGCCCCCCCCCGCCCCGTGTGTGGAGCAAAACGTCGGACATCGGCACCACACAACACCACGTTACTTAGTTGTCCGACCCGACAACACGTGGGCGGGGTGGGGAGAGAGCCATGCGTGAGCCTGGCCACCGGATGGCGTGAGAGTGTGGCGGCGTGGCCACGGCTACCCATACGCTGCCTGGCCCTGCAATTCCGATTTAAATGTCGCCACACACAGCGGTGCAGATCTCAAGACCCTGCACAGACCAATGGCACGTGTGCATCCAGGGGGAAATGAAAGAGGAGGCGTCTTTGTTATGGGGGAGGAGGAAGCAGGAGGGTCTTAAGAGTCAGAATCTTTATTTAGACTGGAGGAATCAGGTCTGTCAAGGTCGGCGACCCAGGAAATGCATGCCACTCGGCACACCACATCCCGTATACCTCTAAGTTACGGATGCTATGAGTCGTGTGCCACCTACGACTGTAGGAAGTCTACCAGCGACTCGCACACTGTTCAGTGAGACATTCAACTCTTGACTGCCATAGGCCGAAGATGAGAGCAGGTTCTTGGAGCAAGGGGCTTGAGCAAGGGGCTTGATACGACAGCTCGGGCTACTGGGGGAATTGTGTGAATGGAAAGAATGCTCAGAACGCAGGAGCTGAACACGTGTTCAGCGAGTGCAGAATGCAGCTGCCCGGATGACTCGGCGGGTTCGCCGTTGTGAACACATCACGCACTGCAGCATGCATTGGCTATACCGGTCCGCATACAATTCGAGGTTGCTCTCCTCACCTACAAAGTACCAGTGGCGTAGCGAGGATATTTTGCGCCCGGGGACGAACTATAAAATTGGCGCCCCCCCCCCCACCCCGTTTAATCACATACTAAAATGTAATTACATGACATGTAGGCTGTGTGTGGAGGGATATATAAACTTTTAGGTTGAGGTGTAGATTTGTGCAGTAGTTTCAGGCTGCCGCGCCCGCCGCAATAAGTTATAATGTCACGTTGCAAGCCTCATTGTGGCGCCCCTTTACCTTGGCGCCCGGGGACATATGTACCCCCCTGCCCCCCCCCCTAGCTACGCCTCTGCAAAGTACTGCAACGGCTTGGGCCCCCTATCTACAGTACTTGCCAAACGACAACTCCCTCCAATCCTCAGGCACATTCTGTTCACTCCGTTCCACGGCAAGGCTTTCCCAGCCCAGGATTGTTCATCTGACTGGGGAGACAAAGTCTTCGTGAACACAGCCCCCCTAAAAAAATTTGGAACACCACCCGGCCTGGCCACCGGACATCCGAAACGCGCAGCGTGTCTCTCAATTCTAGATTTGAAGCTTTCGTGACTGCAAGGATTCGTACTCTTTTTTTTCGGTAAAGTCACGTAGGTAAAAAATAGAATAAATTAAAACTAAATTAAATCACGACGCTTCGGAGGCAACACAAGCTTCCGACTTCAGGTAGAACCGTTATACTTGTCTCTCAATTATCAAAATATTTGTTTATACCGGAGGAATTCGATGAGCTATGAGGCGCTTTTTTAAAACAGATGTCCAGTAGGGGGCGAATCATAACGTTACAACTACTAACACAATGTTATAGGTTTTTTGGGGGGGGGGGGGGGGTTAGATCGCGTAAATATAAATGTGTCGGTAAACCCGCCACCACCCGACACTGCCAATTAGTGAAGGTTTGTCACGTAAACAGAACGTGCCAATTCGTTACTCGTACAGCACTAGCCGGCGTGTTGGAGAGCATTTACAATCTGAGTACGACGTTTTGCCGGTAACTACAACTATCTTCATCAGGCGGCAGCCAGACTTGTGGAGACATCCTTCTGTTTCGTTCGTTAAACAGAGGGGTAGATGTGATGACATCACTTGTGAGGTCTTCACGAGCGAAGGGGCAGGGTGGGTTAATTAATGCACATAAATTACAACGGATATCCATTCGGTTATTCATATGGTAATCGGCGTACTTTATGCATGCACATTGTTCTTGCTATTGTCTACGCACAGGTAATCCCCATTGACGTATGGCAACGTGTAGAGGCATGCATTTAAACCATATATTATTTGATTATTTGCTTCCAAGCAGCACTAAGCCTGTAGCTATCCGAATGTTTAAAAAAAAGAATCTCAACGAAACAGGATCTCTCCACAAATCTGGCTCTCCGCCTGATTAAGCTAGTTGTAATTACTGGCGAAACATCGTACTCAGATTGTAAATGTTGTGGCTTGGCTCTCAAATACACCGGTGTGCTGTTATAGTGACAAACCTTACTAATTGGCTGTGTCCGGTGGTGGCGGGTTTAACGACACATTCATATTTTGCGCGATCGAACCCCCCAAAAAAACTATATTATGGATATTGGTCGCGAAAGCCTAGGGTTTTAAACAAACACAATGGTCTGTGCCAGACATCTTTTCAGACGTGCCTTCCCATAAAATCTAAAACTTATTTTATTTACTAATCACCTTTCGTATGCCGATTCGTTGCGCACGGTCACACTTTTATTGTTCACGCACTTGCGTTAGCCGCTGAGGTCGTGACGAATATTATTTTCCCATCCCTGTTGCTTCGTGGTAACCTAGAAGCCTCACCGTTCCGTTGTAATGCGCACGGATGCCAACTTGAGGACCCATCTCGGCACGTACAATAGAGATTGATTGACGTGTGAGAAAATCCTGGTGACAAAATGCGAGAGGCGGGCGCGAGAAAAGTGGAGTGGTTGTCCTAACCAAACCCGGCCACCAGAGGTCGTTGCGACCCACAACTTGGTAGAATACAAAGATATCGTTCGTGACAATAGAGCAGTTGGTTTTCAACATTTTGTTGGCGACTATGTTATCCCCTCCGTTTAATTTTGTTTTAACAGAGTACCCCCTTGGCTGATCCAAACCGGTTTTGAGAAATACATTTATGAATAACGAACATAAATATTTTAACCAATTGTCCATGTTTTGAGGCATCCTAACAAGCTGGTAACTGCAAGTAAATAAAACAAATCAACGGAGGTTTAGAAATGTATTTTATATCGTTCTAGGATTGTATAAATACACGGCGATACGACCATCTTGTGGTCACATTGTGGCCCAAGCCCTGTAACACTTGGGATGCTCAGGCGGTCCCGTCTAGCATCGTGTATCGTCGTATTACAGTGGTGGAAATGGGCAGGGGATTACCCCGGAATGCCGTGGTGGGAGTGACATTTTGAACCCAACTGCGTTACGAAAAGAATCAAGGATTAATGCGTTTTTTAAATTTGACTCACAGACCCCTAGACCAACAGAGATACCCACAAACACGCTCAGAAATCCACAGACACGCTCAGAAACTCACCAACACCCATAAGACCCACAGAAACCCACAGACACGCACAAAGACCCACACACCGAGCGAAACTCCTCACCCCCCTCCCACTTAGGAGATCTATAATGTACGGTCCAGATGTAGTGGCGGGTGAGGGGGAACCATTTAGGAGTTTCCCCAGTAATTTCTTTCCATCTCCAGCCCTGGTACCATGTGAATGAACGCATTCAGGATTCAGCAAACCAGCCACGACTCCACTCCTCGCATCGGATTGAGCGGTGACGTGCCACTCAACTCGACCGCTTGTGGCAGAGAAACACGCTGCACAGTGCATTTAGCCACAAACAGATTCACTCATATGAGCGTTTAATGGAACAAAATCAAAGTTTCCGAAATTGAGTTTGCTCTAGTATTCAGATTGTGTTAGTGTATCTTCGACAATATTTTGCCTGGAGTCTCAACGGGCTCTCTCACCTTTCCTGAATGCCTCGCTGAGGCCGTGTGAACGCACACGCCACATGGGATCTTTGTCTCGGTGTGCTATCATGCGTGTCGTGTAAATAACGTGTTGTTGCTCTGGATAGTTTGCACATTCCCTCCACCCTGCAGCGTCTGGTAACCGCCGCCACTGCCGATGGTCTTTGGCTGTGGCCTCTGTACCTCGATGGGTCTCTAGGTAATTATTTGAATCCCTTTGTAACTCTATGGGTCTCTGTGTAACCATATGGGTATCTATGTAATAGTATGGGTCTCTGGGTCTCTGTGTAACTCCATGGGTCTTTATGTAACTCCATGGGTCTCTGTAACTCCATGGGTCTTTGTGTAACTCCATAGGTCTCTGTAACTTCATAGGTCTTTGTGTAACTCTATGGGTCTGTGTGTAACTCCATGGGTCTCTATGTAAATCTTACGTAACTGTAATATCATATAACTGCCACCAGTGCCGATGTTTCTTGGGCTGTGGTCGTTTTTGTAACAGAGCTGCTTAATTCCACGTGGTCTCACCAGCTGCAATAATAAAGCCTAGGGGGGTCTGATATCAGTGCAACGACACCAAAGCAAGAACATTTTAGTGGGACAAACACAACACGGTTGTGCAACCAGATGATGGCCAAGTACGCTACGTTGATATAAGCCGGTCACAACGTGGGACGCAGAGCCACAATCGTGATACTCACACGGTCACCGCACGCGCACTCGCACACACACCGACTCCACAACGGCAGAATAATCCAAGCGACATCACAGCTGGTGTCTAGTTTTAAGGCATTCATTCTCTCTCAAAACAACAACAACCACCATCCTGCGCGCTGTAAAATGTAGACTTAAAATTAACAAAATTAACAAAATAAAATTAACAAAATAAAAGGTACAAATCGGTTTTTGGGAAAACGAGCAAGCGAAGGTCAACGTGGTCAACGGGTCGTGCCGGTCCCACGCCGAGACGAGGCCTCTTGGCCACGCCGGTTCCGCGGGAGGGGACGTGATCACGTTGTTCCACTCTCAAGGCGGCGCGGGAACGGCCGCAGTGAGCGTCGCACGTTTCTCCCAAAAATATAACATCGTCGTGTGTCAATTTGCAACAACAAAAAACCCACAGCCACCGCTTGGAAATGTGCACGGTTACAAACGAGGGCCTTGCGATCGGTCGGCTGCGGAGAGTTTGCCGCCAGCTCCGTGTCCCACCTGGCTGGCCACGTTCCCGATATTCCTGAGGATTCGGCAGACAAATTCCGGATGGGATCGATCGACTCCCACAAGTGATTTCTACGGAATCCTACCGATCCTCGAGTCCATCACACGTTCAAATTCTCCCTTAAGCTTCGGGTTGCCACTTGCCCTGGTCTTCCCAGGACCATACTGTTGAGGTAGTCATCCTGGGAAAACCGTAAGTCATCCTGGAGACATTTAAAGTCTCGGTGGTGTCATTTGCGCAGTAATATGCCACGCAAGACAATTAATTTACAATGGGTTCTCCCGCTCTTGTAGCATTTTGAGATATTGTTCTACCCAAGATATGCCCCATTTTTTTTATATTTCACAAGTGGAAACCTGACTCCGAACCCCGCATAATATCCTCAGGCCTTTGGGTTCTGCCTCGGGGCCGTTGACCTGCATAAATGTGCCCCCGATGAGCAGGGATTGTTAACGGGTTTCTGTCCTCGACGGCAACAAATGAGACGCGAACAAAACGCCGCGGGGCAACCCCGGATACGATCATCACGCGGCGCGAGCACAAACGCCACCACGGCCAAGATACGAACCGCGAGGCCCAGGGCCGGCGGCCTTCGTGCCGTTCTGTTCCGGGAGGCACAGTCGCGTGAACAAGCTCAACCGGTTTCCGTCAGAGAAACGCAAATGGGGGGGGGAGGGGTGGAATATGACCTCAATCAATACGTATAACGAGGGCGCGGTGGGATGTATTATTGTCACATAATAGGAAGGTGGGTTTCGCGTACTTTATTTTTAACGGCCGTGTAAAGGGGGGTCATATTTTCAGCTTCACGTACATGAGCCCAGAATATTTCAAAACGAGAACTGGAGCACGACCAACGATGCTCGTGAATTGCCACAGGACCACGCCGCTGAGTGCGCTTTGGCACCGCTGACCCCTCCAACGGCAACACAGTCCAAGCCCAGCTGACCCGGATCCACGCCACGGCGTCAGGGGTCACACGTATGGGGAGGAATGGCTAAGCTTTGACCGGGTTACAACTTACAGCAAAACAGGCTTTTTTTATCCCAGTGTGCATACAAAGGATCATTATATACATACAGCACAACATGCGCGCATCCACTTAGGCCGCGTCACAACGGTACTCCCCCCTTCTCTACAGTAGATGATTTAAAACACGTACAGCTTTAAAATAAATAATGTTAAAATCATGGATTATTATCATTATTATTGCCAAACGAGAAAAGCACTTAGTTTGTGAATACAGCCGCCCGGTTTTGATTAAAGTGATTTTTTTTCCGCGCGCAGACTACGAGGTTAGGGGGTGGCGGTGCCTTACCCTGGTGCGGCCACAATCGACCTGAAGACTCCTTCTCTCGGGTTTGCAAGTTCTCTCTTCCTTCTACAGTAGACGACGCTTTTCTTCAGCAACGCGGGGCTTCAGTTAGTGGTGATTAAAGAACACTCAAACCGGCGGGCGAGGAGCGAGAGAAGCCCCACTTACAAAAAAAAGTCTCTACGTCTTTAAACGGTTTTGAGAGGTGGAGCCCTTGTTGACTACTTTCCGACAGAGGTTGCAAGTAAGGCGATCTCCCCCGGAGCCAACCATCTCCCAAAACCACAACAACATTTCCTATTTTCTTTGCAGCAGTTTACAAAAATTAACCGTTTTAAAAACTCGTTCGTTCTTCCGTTAAAACATCAAGGCCGGGGGGGGGGGGGGCGGGGAGAATGGCGGAAGCTCCGAGCAAGGTGTCGTGGTCATCGCTATCGTGGTCGTGGCAGCGCGACGCACGTACGCGCATAGTCCCTCGCCGCAGCTCCTGGCGTGCGCCGCCGCCACCAACCACCCAGCCAATCGCAGCAGACCTGGCTCCTGCAACCTCTTCGTGATGGGTTTTTTTTTTATTAAAATGTACTTGGTCGCTCGCACGGCGGCCTTGTGCAGCTGGGTGGGGAGGTTAAAAGGGTCAGCGAGCGCGCCGAGTCATCTCGCGGGCACCGCCGCGAAGAGACCGCCATGTTGCGTCGCGCCACGGGGGACGAGGAGGCGGCACGAGTGGAAAGCACTTCATCGGTGGGTCCGGGTGGGGGGGCGGAGGTCGACAAAGAATGGCGCTGAGGAAAGAGGGCAGCTGCACCTCATCCATCTCTTGAGCGGCTTGCCGAATTGACGAAAAACGATTTCACTCGGGGCATCCGATTTCAAACGAGAAAATTGTTGCGGCACGCGCACGCTACCCAAGCGGCCTTCGCGGCTTTGGCGATCTTGCCCGGCGCTCCCACGGGCAGGACCTTCCACCAACGTGTCCACCGCGCAGAGGTAGGGCCCCCCCTACCCCCTATGCTCAGGCAGCGCCAAGGGGCACGGGCCGGACGACACGCGGTCGTCACCCCGTCACAGGTCGGTGACCTTGTTCTCCACCGCCGCCGCCACCTGCTGCAGCCGGTACGCCAGCTGCATCTTCTGGGTGTGCGGGTCGTCCTCCAGCGCGGTGATCACCTGCGCACGCGAGCATGCAGACGCACGTCCTGGCGGTCAAGCGCCAGCAGCACGGGTGGGGTGGGGGGGGGGGACTCTTTTCTCCTCCTTACCAGTGCCTTTGGTGGAGTGCCACAGATTTAACTATTTAACGCACACCTGTCGAGGCTGTCCAATAATGCCACTCAAATTAGTGCTCAAATTTACAAGTGTCTGCATTCAAATCAGCAACAGTGTTGTTGCCAGTTTAAACACACTCCCTCATCAAGCACCCAATTGGTGTGGCTAAGAAGCTTGCAGTGATGGATAAATGTCAATTTCGGGCAATTTTGCAGAGGAAGGTCGACCTCACATGGCCGTGAGGCCATGTATGTATGTATGTTAAACTTCTTTCGCACCGTACATAGCCAACCGTGCTAATCGGGGAGTTCGCGCGTTACAATAACTAGGCTGCAGTCGGGGCAGGAGCCAGAAGTTGATCGTTACTTGCACCTCAGATTCGGTGCACACTTCACTCATGTCACGTGCCGTCATGTTCACGGTCAGTTTGTCGCCGTTTTGGTTTTGAGTGCCACCGCTGCCCACGAAGCGTGACCGTTGGAGCTGCCCGACAGACGGGCGTCCACGTTGCGCAAGGCTAACCATCGCGGCGGTCAGAAGGTGGAGCGAGCGAGTCAACTCGATGCTACGTGGCGATCGAGCGGGTCAAACGATCGTCTGCTGGCTGGCATCCCAGCCCGGGAGTGTGGTGGTGTGGTGGTGTGGGGGGGGGGGGGGAACTCGCCTGGTCGTAGTACTTGTTGACGTACGTGTAGAGCTCGTGAAGCGCCACCATCGAGTTGAGCTCGTTTGAGTTGTTCTGGGGATGCAGCAGATACGCGCGTTACGCACGCACGTACGTACGTATGCACACACACAAACGTACACACGCGGTCTGCACACACACACGCAAGTGGTCCATACAAATATAAATGTCCCCTGTATAGCCTTAACAGACTGTTGGGGCAAGTACTGTTAGCAAGCGGCTATGAAGGCCGGCACAGTACACGAGGGGATGGGTTGCCAACAGTGCTGATGTTTTACACACCGCACCAGGTACTGATTTGAGGCCGAGTAGACCTAGAGGAGGGCCAGAACCACTTCAGATAATCGTCACTGATGTTGGGCGCGAGCGGGAATTGATCTCGGGTTGCCAGGTTTGTGGTGCAGCGCGGTGAGCACTGCACTACCGCTCCACTCACCCGTGACTCCTCGGAGAGCTCCGTTCTCATGTCCTCATCCCGGACCGGTACCATCTGGCGGATGTCTGCGTAATACCTGGAGACACACGCACACACACACAGGCACGCACGCACGCACGCACGCGTGTGCACACACGGGTATCTTTAAAAGTGAATTACTGATTCCGTTTCTGGTTGTCTCAATCAAAGTATGCCTCTTCCAACTAAACACAATGATGAGGAAAATTTATCAATAAATAGTTCAAGGTTGTTTGAGTATATATGTTCTCTTGTTAAGGAACTTGGCACTACAGGCATGAGTCTAAATTAACTTGAGAGCTACGTGACATTAAACTGTGAAGTTGCGCTACACCAGGCGTGGAACCCGAGGCCAAATGCACCCAAACCATCAAAAAAGTAGATTGATGACCATGCTGTGGAAGTTTAATTCAAATTGCGAGGCCCCCCTTGGCAAGGTCTCCCGCACCTTCGACTAGCACGGTTGGCGACGTAAGATGTGAAAGAAGTTCAACATGCGTACAAATGTCGTCTCAAAGAATGTTTAGAGAACAGCTCCCGCATGTGAAAGATACGAGAAGCATTAAAAGTATCAATGCCCAGAACGACTGGAAATGGCCAGAAGAAGACCAACGGAGGTCCAAAACTCGAGAGCACCCAGAGAGTGAGAGAGCGTCCAGACAGCCAGAGAGTGAGAGAGCGTCCACACAGCCAGAGAGTGAGAGAGCGCACAGACAGCCAGAGAGTGAGAGAGCGCACAGACAGCCAGAGAGTGAGAGAGCGTCCACACAGCCAGAGAGTGAGAGAGCGTCCACACAGCCAGAGAGTGAGAGAGCGCACAGACAGCCAGAGAGTGAGAGAGCGTCCACACAGCCAGAGAGTGAGAGAGCGTCCAGACACCCAGAGAATGAGAGAGCGCCCACACAGCCAGAGAGTGAGAAAGCGTCCAGACAGCCAGAGAATGAGAGAGCGTCCACACAGCCAGAGATTGAGAGAGCGTCCACACAGCCAGAGAGTGAGAGAGCGTCCAGACAGCCAGAGAATGAGAGAGCGCCCACACAGCCAGAGAGTGAGAGAGCGTCCACACAGCCAGAGAGTGAGAGAGCGTCCACACAGCCAGAGAGTGAGAGAGCGTCCACACAGCCAGAGAGTGAGAGAGCGTCCAGACAGCCAGAGATTGAGAGAGCGTCCACACAGCCAGAGAATGAGAGAGCGTCCAGACAGCCAGAGAGTGAGAGAGCGTTCAGACAGCCAGAGAATGAGAGAGCGTCCACACAGCCAGAGAGTGAGAGAGCGCCCACACAGCCAGAGAATGAGAGAGCGTCCAGACAGCCAGAGAATGAGAGAGCGTCCACACAGCCAGAGAGTGAGAGAGCGTCCAGACAGCCAGAGAATGAGAGAGCGTCCACACAGCCAGAGAGTGAGAGAACGTCCACACAGCCAGAGAGTGAGAGAGCGTCCAGACAGCCAGAGATTGAGAGAGCGTCCACACAGCCAGAGAGTGAGAGAGCGTCCACACAGCCAGAGAGTGAGAGAGCGCACAGACAGCCAGAGAGTGAGAGAGCGTCCACACAGCCAGAGAGTGAAAGAGCGTCCACACAGCCAGAGAGAGCGCACAGACAGCCAGAGAGTGAGAGAGCGTCCACACAGCCAGAGAGTGAGAGAGCGTCCACACAGCCAGAGAGTGAGAGAGCGTCCAGACACCCAGAGAGTGAGAGAGCGCACAGACAGCCAGAGAGTGAGAGAGCGTCCACACAGCCAGAGAGTGAGAGAGCGTCCACACAGCCAGAGAGTGAGAGAGCGTCCACACAGCCAGAGAGTGAGAGAGCGCACACACAGCCAGAGAGAGAGAGAGCGTCCAGACACCCAGAGAGTGAGAGAGCGTCCAGACACCCAGAGAATGAGAGAGCGTCCACACAGCCAGAGAGTGAGAGAGCGTCCACACAGCCAGAGATTGAGAGAGCGTCCAGACACCCAGAGAATGAGAGAGCGTCCAGACACCCAGAGAATAAGAGAGCGTCCAGACAGCCAGAGAGTGAGAGAGCGTCCAGACACCCAGAGAGTGAGAGAGCGTCCAGACACCCAGAGAGTGAGAGAGCGTCCAGATACCCAGAGAGTGAGAGAGCGTCCACACAGCCAGAGAGAGAGAGAGCGTCCAGACAGCCAGAGAGTGAGAGAGCGTCCACACAGCCAGAGAGAGAGAGAGCGTCCAGACACCCAGAGAGTGAGAGAGCGTCCAGACACCCAGAGAATGAGAGAGCGTCCACACAGCCAGAGAGTGAGAGAGCGTCCACACAGCCAGAGATTGAGAGAGCGTCCAGACACCCAGAGAATGAGAGAGCGTCCACACAGCCAGAGAGTGAGAGAGCGTCCAGACAGCCAGAGAGTGAGAGAGCGTCCAGACACCCAGAGAGTGAGAGAGCGTCCAGACACCCAGAGAGTGAGAGAGCGTCCACACAGCCAGAGAGAGAGAGAGCGTCCAGACAGCCAGAGAGTGAGAGAGCGTCCACACAGCCAGAGAGAGAGAGAGCGTCCAGACAGCCAGAGAGAGAGAGAGCGTCCACACAGCCAGAGAGAGAGAGAGCGTCCAGACACCCAGAGAGTGAGAGAGCGTCCAGACACCCAGAGAATGAGAGAGCGTCCACACAGCCAGAGAGAGAGAGAGCGTCCAGACAGCCAGAGAGTGAGAGAGCGTCCAGACAGCCAGAGAATGAGAGAGCGTCCAGACAGCCAGAGAGTGAGAGAGCGTCCAGACAGCCAGAGAGTGAGAGAGCGTCCACACAGCCAGAGAATGAGAGAGCGTCCAGACAGCCAGAGAATGAGAGAGCGTCCAGACACCCAGAGAATGAGAGAGCGTCCACACAGCCAGAGAGTGAGAGAGCGTCCAGACACCCAGAGAGAGAGAGAGCGTCCACACAGCCAGAGAGTGAGAGAGCGTCCACACAGCCAGAGAGAGAGAGAGCGTCCAGACACCCAGAGAGTGAGAGAGCGCACAGACACCCAGAGAGTGAGAGAGCGTCTACACAGCCAGAGAGTGAGAGAGCGCACAGACACCCAGAGAGTGAGAGAGCGTCTACACAGCCAGAGAGTGAGAGAGCGTCCAAACACCCAGAGAGTGAGAGAGCGTCCACACAGCCAGAGAGTGAGAGAGCGCACAGACACCCAGAGAGTGAGAGAGCGCACAGACACCCAGAGAGTGAGAGAGCGTCCACACAGCCAGAGAGAGAGAGAGCGTCCACACAGCCAGAGAGTGAGAGAGCGTCTACACAGCCAGAGAGTGAGAGAGCGTCCAAACACCCAGAGAGTGAGAGAGCGTCCACACAGCCAGAGAGTGAGAGAGCGTCCAGACAGCCAGAGAGTGAGAGAGCGTCTACACAGCCAGAGAGTGAGAGAGCGTCCAAACACCCAGAGAGTGAGAGAGCGTCCAGACAGCCAGAGAGTGAGAGAGCGTCCAGACAGCCAGAGAGTGAGAGAGCGTCCAAACAGCCAGAGAGTGAGAGAGCGTCCAAACACCCAGAGAGTGAGAGAGCGTCTACACAGCCAGAGAGTGAGAGAGCGTCCAAACAGCCAGAGAGTGAGAGAGCGTCCAGACAGCCAGAGAGTGAGAGAGCGTCTACACAGCCAGAGAGTGAGAGAGCGTCCAGACAGCCAGAGAGTGAGAGAGCGTCCAGACAGCCAGAGAATGAGAGAGCGTCCAAACAGCCAGAGAGTGAGAGAGCGTCCAGACAGCCAGAGAGTGAGAGAGCGTCCACACAGCCAGAGAGTGAGAGAGCGTCCAGACAGCCAGAGAGTGAGAGAGCGTCCACACAGCCAGAGAGTGAGAGAGCGTCCAGACAGCCAGAGAGTGAGAGAGCGTCCAGACAGCCAGAGAGTGAGAGAGCGTCCACACAGCCAGAGAGTGAGAGAGCGCACAGACACCCAGAGAGTGAGAGAGCGCACAGACACCCAGAGAGTGAGAGAGCGTCCACACAGCCAGAGAGAGAGAGAGCGTCCACACAGCCAGAGAGTGAGAGAGCGTCTACACAGCCAGAGAGTGAGAGAGCGTCCAAACACCCAGAGAGTGAGAGAGCGTCCACACAGCCAGAGAGTGAGAGAGCGTCCAGACAGCCAGAGAGTGAGAGAGCGTCTACACAGCCAGAGAGTGAGAGAGCGTCCAAACACCCAGAGAGTGAGAGAGCGTCCAGACAGCCAGAGAGTGAGAGAGCGTCCAGACAGCCAGAGAGTGAGAGAGCGTCCAAACAGCCAGAGAGTGAGAGAGCGTCCAAACACCCAGAGAGTGAGAGAGCGTCTACACAGCCAGAGAGTGAGAGAGCGTCCAAACAGCCAGAGAGTGAGAGAGCGTCCAGACAGCCAGAGAGTGAGAGAGCGTCTACACAGCCAGAGAGTGAGAGAGCGTCCAGACAGCCAGAGAGTGAGAGAGCGTCCAGACAGCCAGAGAATGAGAGAGCGTCCAAACAGCCAGAGAGTGAGAGAGCGTCCAGACAGCCAGAGAGTGAGAGAGCGTCCACACAGCCAGAGAGTGAGAGAGCGTCCAGACAGCCAGAGAGTGAGAGAGCGTCCACACAGCCAGAGAGTGAGAGAGCGTCCAGACAGCCAGAGAGTGAGAGAGCGTCCAGACAGCCAGAGAATGAGAGAGCGTCCAGACAGCCAGAGAGTGAGAGAGCGTCTACACAGCCAGAGAGTGAGAGAGCGTCTACACAGCCAGAGAGTGAGAGAGCGTCCAGACAGCCAGAGTGTGAGAGAGCGTCCAAACAGCCAGAGAGTGAGAGAGCGTCCAAACAGCCAGAGAGTGAGAGAGCGTCCAAACAGCCAGAGAGTGAGAGAGCGTCCAAACACCCAGAGAGTGAGAGAGCGTCCAGACAGCCAGAGAGTGAGAGAGCGTCCAGACAGCCAGAGAGTGAGAGAGCGTCTACACAGCCAGAGAGTGAGAGAGCGTCCAAACACCCAGAGAGTGAGAGAGCGTCCAAACACCCAGAGAGTGAGAGAGCGTCCAGACAGCCAGAGAGTGAGAGAGCGTCCAAACACCCAGAGAGTGAGAGAGCGTCCAAACAGCCAGAGAGTGAGAGAGCGTCCAGACAGCCAGAGAGTGAGAGAGCGTCTACACAGCCAGAGAGTGAGAGAGCGTCCAGACAGCCAGAGAGTGAGAGAGCGTCTACACAGCCAGAGAGTGAGAGAGCGTCCAAACACCCAGAGAGTGAGAGAGCGTCCACACAGCCAGAGAGTGAGAGAGCGTCCACACAGCCAGAGAGTGAGAGAGCGTCCAAACACCCAGAGAGTGAGAGAGCGTCCAAACACCCAGAGAGTGAGAGAGCGTCCAGCGGACCAGAGCCAGAGAGTGAGAGAGCGTCCAAACACCCAGAGAGTGAGAGAGCGTCCAGACAGCCAGGGAGTGAGAGAGCGTCCAAACACCCAGAGAGTGAGAGGGCGCCCAGCGGACCAGAGCCAGAGAGCGCTCAGACAGGCAGAGCCAGGGCCAAGCCCGATGTTCACGTTGGCCAACTAGCGTGCACTCCGACCCCGCACCCCACGTGCTTGTGAGGCTGCTCTCGGTGTATTTGCACGAGAACGGCCGAAACGCCGAGTAACCTCTCAGAGGTTCAGTTGTAAAAAGCAGTGGAGGTGATGAAAGAAAATGGTTAGATTTTCGGTTGTTGAATAATATAGAGCCGAGACATCGCAAGTGACTATAAAGAGACGTTGGCATTGTATCCAACTGTGCTACAAAGGTCACGTGCCATGGATGACACGAGGTGAACAACACGAGACTACTGTAAACCACCAAAAGCTCGTGAATAATTACCACGGTTAACATTCGTCTGTACCGTCGGGACGGTGAATTAACAGGAACATCATCATCATCATCATTCTATTTCTTAGGTTTTTTCGGTAAAGTCACGTAGGTAAAAAATTTAAATTAATAAAAGTAAAATAAAAATAAAATAAAAATCACGACGTTTCAGGTGGAACCGTCACAGCACGATAGCTGTATCAAGTGAAGCTTGTGTTGCCTCCGAAACGTCGTGATTTTTATTAGATTTTTATTTTATTTCACTTTTATTATTTATTTTATTTTTATTCTAATTTACTTTTATTAATTTTTATTTTTTACCTACGTGACTTTACCGAAAAAACCTAAGAATATGAATACTTGCAGTCACGAAAGCTTCAAATCTAGAATCATCATTCTACACATCGTCAAGACTCGACTACAACTGGCAAGCTAACGGCTGCATCAATCACCTGGCTGCGGCTGTCATGACCGATCAAGCCGCTGTCTGCGCTGTTCCAAGCGACCGCGTGTGTGATGACTTCACAGTCACACACAGCAAACAGACTCCTACACGCTTGCCCCCCTTCTCAACCCGAGCTTGAGAGACCGAAATCTGAGTGACACCTTTGTTGCGTTTGCAGAATCATACACATCATATTGTGCATAGGGCGATGCATTAAACTAAATTGAACATGAAGCTATTGATTCGTTTATTTTTGTTTTCATTTGTATAACCGTATCAAGTATTCTTTGGTTGAGTGTCAGTTGCATATTCAATGACTGGTGCTCGGATCTTTTAGAAATAATATACTTGTTTGTATTAAAACAATCGGTATCTGTGTGTCTCGTTGAACAGCGTGTCAAATCCATCCGTTACGTGCGAGAAATCTAAGAATCTGAACAAGGTTGGCATTTGTCATTGTGTATAACGAATACATCATATCCATATGCCATTGTGCAGAGAAAATAAGTCATATCGAGGACGAATCAAATATTATTTTAAATGACAAATACCTTCCACAACTACAGTGCTGTCATCGCCTTCTTGAAAAATACAACATTTAAGTAAACGCATCACTAAACGCAAACGTGCACAGGCAAAAGACAAGGTCACCCCCATATAGCCTTTAACAGACTGTTGGTGTAATTGTTGGGTGGCTCTGAGTAACTTCCAAATGAACAAGGGAAGTTGTTGTTTGCCGTGCGTAGCAATGGGCTCTGCTGTGGCGATGTCCGTGAGTGGCGAGGGCCGTACTTTTCCACCATTTTCTTGTAGCCGGAGATTTCCCTTGCGTAGAGCAGCTTGTTGATGGGGGAGTCCTGCGTACAGAGATAGAAAGAGACACGCGGGAGAGAGACACGGGGACAGAGAGAGACACGGAGAGAAAGACGTGGGGACAGAGAGAGACACGGGGACAGAGAGCAACACAGAAGGAGAGAAACACGTGGAGAGAGAGACACGGGGAGAGAGAAACACCGGGAGAGACAGGGAGAGAGAATACAGAGAGACAAGGAGAGAAAGGCATGGGGAGAGAGGGCACGGGGAGAGAGTAATCAGTGTGTATTTACAAAGCAGCGTCAAGACTGAGTGGTCCATGAGCCAGGGTGAAAATATTCACGGCCACATCACAGCGGCATCATGTGTGCAGAAAGTTACCAACGTTGAGTGAATCGCGATTACATTTAAAAATTAATTGCCTACCAGTAACAGTTTTATGTATAAACACCTTCAGGGTGGTGGCGACGATCCAAATGTCTAGTACCGTCCCACGAAATAACATAACGAGTCTCGCAAAAGGAGAACCGATGTAACCGCAGGAGCAGCCGGCGTGCACTCAGTCACGTGCGACACTGGCAGCACTGGAGGTTTGTGATTTGTGACTCGGCAACAGGCAAGGGGAGAAAGCTCAGCGACGATTCGTTTCGCTGGGCTTCCCCTCTTCGTTGTGTCCTCAGAACGGCCGACCAATGCAAACACCGAGGTTTGACCTTCTGGGCAGAGACAGCAAACAGGCCGAGATGTGCGTGTGTACATTTTTCTAAAAGGTGGAATCTCAAAGGCACTCGACTTTGCGCGTCGGGTCCTCGGTGTGCTCTTGTTCTATGTCTCCGCGTGCTCATGTGTGTCTAGATGTATTTGGCTGCTAGAAATTTCCAAGTGATAAGCCGCTTCGTTGAGCTATCATTTGCATCAAGGTCGCTTCTGAAAAGAGCTATACAGCTCAGTGGGCCTTACCTGGTAAAATAAAAATAGTCCGTTTCGTTTTTAGATGTTCATGTGTGTCTCGATACTCATGCGTGTCTCGATGATCGTGTGTATCTAGATGCTCATGCTGCTCGCAATGACACTCACCCGGCCCAGCTTCTGCTCCTGGGTGGTGCACGAGTCCATGAAGGTCTGCGCGATCACGGAGAGCGACGCGTCCACAATGTCGCTCACCTGCACGTCGAACACGAAGTTCGGGTTCTTCAGAATGTTTACCCAGAACCTGAGCGGCAGGCTGGAACACGCGCGGAGAGGGGGCGGGGGGGGGGTACAGAGCAGCGAGGTCAGTCATACCCCCATTTCCACTGGCACATCTGAGCGGAGCCAGCATCAGTCCGGCACGTTACAAGCGATTTTCCCACTGGATATTTGTCGAGCCAAGCCGGAACCAAACCGCGACATGCTGCGTCACAAGACGACGTCTGAATCTGGCTCGGGGCCAAGCAGGGCCAGGGGGCGGGGCGAATGACGCATTTGTTGCGTGCAACGTTATGTCAGTGTATGTCGCAAAGACGCGGCGTCGCCACGCCATCTTACACACGCCTCAACTCGTGCGTCGCATGCGACGTCGGGTGGCACAGCTTCGCTCGGTTGTCTCGTGGACAAAATAGGTGTGGGGGGAGGGGGCCTTCGGTGGAGCGGCGAGTGTGCACGGGCGCCGCCACCTGTTAGTCTTCCAGATGTGGATCGTCTCCGGGTCCTCGATGCCGTGTCGCTCAGCCGCCTCGTCCAGAAAGTCGAAGAAGTACTTTACAGCGGGCGGCACCGGGCGGCTCGTGCTCAGCACCACCCGGAAGAAGTCGTCGACGAACTTCTGCAGGATGCCCTGCGGAGGGACGGACACGCGCACACCGGCGCGACACTCACGCAACGTGCACGCGGCAACGCCATGACCGCACACCCCCACGGAGGCGTCACACTCGATTAGAGAATGCAGCTGCACCTCATGTACCACGTCAACATGCAAATGTTGGTCCAATTTTGGCCCAAGGTTGCTTGATGTTTACCGGGCAGCTCCCGAGTGACTTTCCAAATCGACAAAGAGTAACTCCACTCCGGGTATCGGATTCGAAGTTGAATCAACTGCGGAGCCTGTGCCAGGCCTCGCGCGATTGCGAGGCCGGGGGAGCTGCCACCTCGGCGTGTGTGAGCGTAGGGCAAAGACCGGGTGACGCGCGGTCACCCCTGTTGTCGCAGGTCAGCGGACTCGTTCTCCACCAGAGTGAGAAGAGGGGGACGAGGAAGGTGAGGAAGCGGAGGAGGAAGAAGCGGAGGAGCAAGCGGTACCTTCATGGAGAGCAGGCGCGTGAGGTAGATCTCGGGGATGACCTTGGTGCGGTCGCGCTCGCGCATGCTGCTGCGCTTGCTGCGGTGCACCTCCACGTCGTCCGTGGACTTGACGAGGTGCCAGCGCTGGAAGCCGCCCTCTTCACCGTCCTCCAGCATCGGGGTTCCTGCACAGATCACGCCGTCAAGCCATCGCCATCGTCGTCGGGCGCCAAGGTGGTGGCGTCAGCACTACGACGAGTTCCCAAAACGTTGGCGCGTAGTGGGAACCGCCGGGCCTATGTTGGGGCGACGTCACAGGTTCGCTGGGTGCATGCTTGTGTTGCTGGCGTGCGTCGCCACTCACGCTCGCCGACGCAGTGGTCGCGGTGCTGGTCCTGAACGTGGCTGCTTTTGAACCTCTGTACGAGTGCCACCGTCGCTCCGTCGGGGACCTGTGGCAACGGACAGAGCCGCGCTGTGTTGCAGGCAGGCCGCGGCCAAACCGCACCGCACGGCCAACGCGACAACCCTGGCCACCACAGCCACCGCGACCGGCGACAGGTGCCGGTTTGTGGTCGAACACGCATGGAAAAAACACTCAAACGGCAGAAGTAAAGACACGTTTGTGATGAACAGCAGGACACGGGGTGGACGTGTCAGGGCCACCTGCGATCACGAGATAGCCGATCCTCCCCCCTGCCCCCTTCCCCCTCACCATGCCGCAGACGTTAATTTCTGACTAAATGCAAATCACCACGTTTTAGTTTTGTCCGGTCAAGTGATGCTTTGTCGCCATCAAGTTTCCAGTTACGAGCTTTATCACTGAGCAGCAGTAACACAAAGTCGCTAGGTAGGAGCAGAGCGATGAAGCCGGGATGGCGTTAGGGTTGGGGGTGAGAGGTTGAGAAGGTCGGGGGTCAGGGGACCATTGGCACCTTGTAGTGCTGCAGCGTGTTGACTCTCTTCCAGCGGCCGTGCGAGACGGACGTGACGTCCTCGTCGGAGAGGACCAGGTGCCCCGCATAGCCGTTGCGCCACTCTGCGCAAACACAAATCGCGCGGCCGCGTGGAAACACGGGTCAGAATGCCGGGCCGGCACCGCTCAGGTACTGGGTTCAGATCCGGGCTTCAAACGTCTGTGGAACTAAACAGGGCTCTCAAGAAGTACTCGCACAGAGACACGACCCATCGACTCACATAAACCAAGTTGTGATTAAACTAGGTTCTCATGATGTGTAGTGAATGTATGGGTTCTGATGACGCAAAAAACCTCGATGAATTTAAACATTTGATTTCTGCACTTCACTTGACTGAAGTTCAGCCCTGAGATTGAACAATATCCGTTTCACCGTCACGCGACGAACATTACTCTAAAATGTGAATGCGCTTCCTTCTCCGATGTGGACAAGAGGTCACTTGCAAGGGTCTCTAGGAGGTAGCTCTGTAATATCCACTTCCGCGGGCCCTTCTTGATAACACGAAGGGTGGCACCGCTGTCTGAGCGGGTGCTCCCGTGTCATGGCACACCAATGCCGACAGGGCAACGGGGATACGATGGGGCAAATATTACAACATCAAGATAGCACGCAAACATAACACGGCCGTAGCTCCCACCAAGAGCGATATCACGCGAGCCCAAACAGGAAGTGGTTGCAAGGCCGCACCCCACCTCACCCCTGCCCCTCCACCAACCCCCCCCCCCCCTCCTCCCCCCGCATCACGAGCCCCCGACGAGGGTCACCCACCAAGGTCGACGTCGCAGATGGCGGGGCGCTGCGAGAAGGGCAAGTTCTTGTAGACCTGCTCCAGGATCTTCTCCTTGGCCTGATGTACGCTGTCGCAGTCCAGCAGGCGCACGGGCGTGGGCTGCTCCTCAATGCTGCCCTGCACCGTCACGTTCAGCATCTGCCCCCGCACGCACGCACGCACGCACGCACGCGCACCACCGCGTAGCCTTAACAACACCGTCGGGGCGAGTGCTGCGAGCGAGTATCTAGGAAGTCTGGTACGGCGCACGAGGTGCCGGTGTGGCCGGTTTTATGCCGGCCAAGCATCGCATACACACATAGACCCAAGTACAGTATATGTAATTATATATATAGACACGTACACACACAAGACAAGCGCTCCCCTGTGTACCCTTGACAGACTTTTGGGGCACCTATGAAGTCCGGCAGAGCACATGAGGGGGTGGGTGGCCAGAATCACACCCAGCCGCCTTTGTCTCCCCAGTGCTGATGTTTTCACGTCGCACCAGGTGTTAATTTAAGGCTGAGCCAACCTCTTTGAGGCCCCGGGCTGGTTCAGTGATCACTCGCCACTGATGTTGGCCGTGGCCGGAAACCAAACTCTGGTGGCCAGGTTTGTGGCTCGGCGCGCTAACCACTGCACCACCGCTCGTCCAGACACCGTTTGACTCGCTGCCAAAGCCGATGTGAGAGACACGGCAGCCTCCTGAGCCACGCCAGGCTGGCTCGGCCCCTGCTCGGTCGGTGGAGACTACAATTGTTGTTGTTGTTGCCTTGTCTCTCACCCCTGTGTTGAGATGGTGTGCCACAGGGGCGAGATGTTTACTACCTTGCCTGGTATACAGGAGGTCGTGGGTTCAATCCCGATCCTGATGCCTACTGTATATTTGGAGTTGTATGTATGGTCGGGTAATTTTTTCTGCAGGTCCTCCAGTTTTTACCCTCACATTTAGAAACATTAATTTAAACTATTTGGCTGCTATAAATGTCCACGTGATAAGCCACTTCGTTGCGCTATCATTTGTGGCCATGTCGCTTCTGAAAAAGAGCTATATAGCTCAGTGGGCCTTACCTGGTAAAATAAAACATAGTTTACTTTGTAATAGTTTAATAGTTGCTGATGTCGTCGTCATACCAGTTGTTGGTACTCAACGTCCTCCCCGAGCAGACGGTTGTCGTTGAGCGAGTACTTGGCCTTGCCCAGCACCACGTCCACGGGGCCCTTCTCCACCTGGTGCTTGATGGCCTTGAACAGCGTGAAGAGCGACTCCCCCGCCGTCTCCTGCAGGTCAAAACAAAGCGCTCATTGTCCACGGAGGAGACACGGGGGGGGGGGGGAAGAGGCGACGGGCTCGTCGTACGTGTCGGCTCGGGCCACGCGGCATCCGATCGAGGCTGGCATCGAGTCACCTCGCGCCGCGTAGGGGCGAGCTGTTGTTAGCGGGTCCCCTAGAAGAGCTGCCGATAGTTAGGGGGTCTCCGAGGCGAGATTCGTGTCAGACGCAACAGTGCCTCCTCACCATTGGAACCTCCTCCTTCGAACAGGGCACCCCCCACCCCACCCACCCCCCTCCACCCCATTTGACCCCGTGAACTCGTAGTTGCCCACCTTCAGGAATTTGTAGAGGCAGATGGACATCCAGTTTGTGAGCATCTTCTCCACCACCGTCTCAGTCCTTTTCAAATAAAAACGATAGATGCATTTAGTTACAGCGATTGTCAACACGGGCGCATTTAATTGTACATTTGTTCTGATTTATTGCAATTGCTGGGAGCGGCCGTGACCGCCTGTGCCTCCGAACAATGAGCCATAGTGGCTTGCGGTGAGAGTGCGCGCGTCGTGTGCGTGCCGGGTGTCGTGCGCGCGGGTGGGCCGAGCGATCCGTGTCGCCGCCGTGTCGCCAGCGGTGCGTACCCTCATGCCGGTTCTTACCGTCGCAGCATGAGCTTGGGGTTCTTGGCCACGTACTGCTCCATGAGGTCGTTGAGCAGGGTCTTGAGGATGTCGGTATAGTACTCCAGGTTGCCGTGCAGCGCCACCGTGAGCAGCGACGCCACGCAGCCGCGGTCGCGTGCCGAGAAGGTCGGCTGTCGCTCCAGCGTGTGGATGAACTGCGGAGAAAGGGGCGGCGCGAGAGGAACGGTGACGCAGGGGTGAGCGACACGGGGAGCGACACAAGGGCAGTGACGCAGCGGTGAGAGACAAAGGGTGGTGACAACGGCAAGGGCAGGCGTTTGCTTTTTCTGGTCTGAGTCTTCACTGAATGAACGTTGTTGAGCCCGTGGCATCGTTCGCAAGAGGTGGCAATTGCGTACCGATGCCGGCGCCCAAAATCCACGTCGGCGCGCCGCGCTCGTTTATCCGGTTCCGTTGTCCGCGTGCGGATTAGACACAACGTGAAATCAAACGCTATTACTGGAGTGCGTAGTTCATACAAACAAGGGCCCTGGAGGACTTAATATGCTGCTGGAGCACGTGCAGTTAGTGAGCAGCTGTGAAGGCCAGCACGGCACAGCGCACGATACGGGGGGTTGTGGCCAACACCGTGCCTGCGCGGCAGCATTTGTCTCCCCACTCGTGGTAATCATTTAAGGTCGAGTCGACCAAGGGGGATGCAGGCCCACGACCAGTTTCTTTATCGGTCGTCGAGCAGAGAATTGAACTCGGGTCGCCGGGTTCCGTGGCGCGGCGCGCCGACCGCCACGTCGCCGCGCGCACACATGCGCACACAAACACAGAGGTTCCCGTGGAGGCGTAACAGACCGCGCGGGGCAAGCGCGCACACGCGGGCACACGCAGAAGCGTTACGGAGGCCGCTCCGGTTGGCGCACCTTGGTGAGGAAGGGCTTGCTGTTGAGCAGGTTCGACAGCTGGCTGAGGCCCTGCTCCACAGTCTGCCGCCGCGCCTCCGACACGTCGAGGGAGCGCGACAGCGGGGAGCTGCTGCCGGGGAAGAAGATGCGCTCCGTGTAGAGCTTGTAGTCACGGAAGGGGATGCCCATGCCGAGGAGGTCGCTCGACACGTCGTTCATCTCCGTCATCAGGTCTACGAGGGGACGGAGAGGGAGCGAGCAGCAAACGCCATCAACGCCACCACCACCACTCACTGCCGTTACCAACCACTACGACCACCACCAATCACCAACAACAACCACATAATTCGCCACTAAATAGCGGTGACGTCACCACGGCGCTTGTGCCAGGTTATGTGCGCTTTAAGGCCACGTGAAGTGTTGAACGGCCGCTGGCAGTAGGTCACGGGACAGACCCAGGTGCCATAGGCTGACTGACTGAGATGCAACAGCTGTGCCCCCTACTGTTCCAACACGCTGCATTTTAGCTGCCCGGCGCTCCGCTCGTTGTTACGAGCGTCGCTCCTCTCCTCTCTGTTGTTGCTGGAGGGCGACTGCCTTCAACTGCCCAGTAGCGTCCTTCACGAGCCGCCTCCGCCTGCTGCGCCTGCTTGCACCCCTCACCTGTGAACTGCTTCTTGCACTGGTCGCGCACGTTGGTCTCCAGGCTCTCCAGCTGTATCTGCACCTTCTTGTAGTCCCGCAGCGCCTTCTTGCTCTTTCTCCTGTGAACGTCCCGCACGACGCGGTCACTCAGCGCGACGCGGTCACTCGGGGCAACGTGATGATGATGTTGTTGTTATTTATGATGATGTACGTGTGTGTGTGTGTTGAACTTCTTTCTGTGCTAATCGAAGGTGTGGGGTCATGTCCATCTCACATTCATTGGTTCCCTCCGAAGTCCATCTCCTGCTTTGCTAGCCACGCTTCCCCAGACAGGAACGGTTGGGAACTCCCAGGGTGCCCCCCCCTCCCCCTCGGGAACTGCTTGTGGCTGGCTCCCATCGTGGGTGTGAACCCAGCGCGTGGTGCGCACGCTGGGGAAGTGGGAGTACGGGTGAAAGAGAAGGATTGTGGCTGCGAGGGTGTTACGCCCCGTGCCAATCTGGCAAAGCCAACAGGCGCGCCAGGACGGTCCTGTGGCAGTGGCACCGCCGACAGGTTTTTATCCACCCCGGCGCCCCACTCATCGTTGCGAGCGTCGCTTCTCCACCTTGCACCCAGCCTGGCACTGCGCAGGTAGAGTCCTTCACGAGCCTGCTCCACACGTACGCACCTGTAGATGAATATGACGGCGACCACCAGCAGGGTGAGGACGGCGGCCGCCACACCAACCCCGATCTGCGCCTCGTGCGGGAAGTTGTTCGTCACCTCCATGTCGTACTCCACGGGGCCCAGGTTGTACTCCAGGTAACCCATGTGCACCTGTGGGGAGGGGGAGACATTGCGTCAGACGCTTCGCGCACCGGCGCCGCGGGTCACGCGGCAACGAGCGCGCGTCGGCGCTACCGGACCAAACCGTCCGCGGCGTGGACCACGCCGCACCATGCAAAACCGCTCCACGCACCACAGCGATGCGGCGATACTACGGCACATCGCAGCAATCCTACGTGGCCCCACGCCCAGCAGCACGGGCAACCTCGCAGCACACCGCACGCAGCAGCGGTGGGAGTCCACACCGTGAAGTTGACGGTCCGTTTGGGGTCGGGGGCGCTGGCTGACGGGTTGCAGTAGAGGTCGTTGTCGGTGAGCGTGCGGATCTCGCACTCCTGGTCCCCGAGTGTCGCGCGCACCTCCACCTGGCTGATCGCCTGCTTCAGGTTCTCACCCTAGAGGCACGGGGGGGGGTCAAGAGGTCGTGGGGGCGGTCTCGCTCCAACAGGCCGACGTCGCGGGTCAAGCTACTCCATACGCTTGATGTCAACTATTATTGACACCATCATTATTATAATAATAATAATAAGGAAAGGGTCCTGCCCTCACCTTGGCCACAATGAGGCTGCCCGGCTTGAACTTGTAGGGCTTGCTCGGGTCCTCGTGGTTGAGCGGCAGCATCTTGGGGTCACTCACGTAGCGGAATTGGCCGTAGTCCAGTTGCAGGTCGTCCATGATGAAGAGGAGGCGCGTGGAGGCACCGGGCGGAACGACGTCCGACATGCTGGGCGAGTAGCAGCTCATGCTCGTCTCGTTCAGCACCTCGCAGCAGTCCTCCGCCTGCCGCAAGCACGCGCACACGCGTGTTCACAAGAGGAAAAGGTGCAGCCCTGCAATCGCATGCTCCTGCCACTTGCTGGTGGAAGGGCACATGCTCGAGGGAGCTCTAGAGATCCTCTCTAGGGAGCATTGTAGCCTACCCTCTGAACGGCTGGCCAGACGTTTGAGTCGGTGGGAGCGCCCGGAATTTTTCCACCGCAAACCCGTTACTACCACGGGGTTGGACTGCGCCAGGAGATGGAACCGGAGACCCATGGCCACTCCACCGCAACGACAAGCGTCGGAACAAGTGGTACGCTCCGCACACGCTACGAACAACAACGTGAAGCTAACACAAGCAAGAGGGGAGCGAGGGGAAGGTGCCGCAGCATGCGGCGCAGGGGCAAGCGCTGCACTGAGCCATAAACCTGACGACCCACGTTCGATTCCCACTCACGGCCAACACCAATGACTATTATCTGCACCGATCCTGGGCCTTCCCCTTGGCTGACTTAGCCGTAAATGAGTACCCGATGCACTGTGTAAACATCAGCATGGGCGCGTTGCTGGCCATCCACCCCCTCGCGTACCGTGTCGGCCTTAATAGGTGCTTGCTAACAGCACTTGCCCCAAAGATGGGTCGCCGGAGTGGTGGAGGAGGCACTAGAACGGATTAGTATGGCACAGCGGGGATAACCCGAAATAGGAAGTTTATAGCACGTCGGTGTGTCTGCAGTCATTGTTGAAATGCGTGAGTTCTATTGGGGTGCGGCCCCTGAACCATCTAACCGCTAAACCTGGTTGTGAGAGTCACTCTCTAACTCACCCATGGCAAGTCAGCCGAAACAATAATACGCGTCAGATGGTGGAGGGCTCTCGCCGCAATAATTTTACCGAATCATTAATTTAGTGGCCGAACCCAACATTCAATTACGAGTCAAAGGAGATCACATCACGAAAAATGGTCTCGCGGTAACCAGCTGGGCCCAAGCACAGTGCACGGACAAAAGCTCTCAGCTTGTCCAAACTACGCACGCCTCTAAAACCCGCACTGTGGAGGCAGCAGCGAGGGTTGGTGGATCACGCACAAATTTCGCGCAACTCCCTCCCCCGTAGGGGAGGCATCATACCCTGGTTCGCCAGGGGAAGACAGTACAGCAAATGTGAACTTCATCTGCTCGGGGATAGAGCACACGGACTTTCTCTCGGTGCTCCGGTTTACTCCTATATGTAAGCACTCATTCATTGGGGCTTGAGGAATTGTTGGTCGCGCCGACTCCTCGTCACCTGGCCGCTGCTGCTCGCACCTGCCGAGTCGCTCTGTGTCTACGCGAGCGGGCGAGCGAGCGAGTGGGCGAGCAAACACTGAACGTGGGGCCGCGCCGTGCCCCCAGTGGACCCACCAGGACGGCGGTGCCCTGGGGCTTGCGGTGACGCTGCGCGGTTCCGGGTCGGCACAGAGTCGGGGATGCAGCCACGGCCCGGGATCTGCGCGCCCACCCGCGGCTCCTCCTGCGGCGAGCCGCATCGTCGCCGGGGTCGGAGGAGACCGGCGCGGACCACGAGGACGCCGCGGCGACCACCTCCACCCGCACCAGCGGCTGCTCCACTGAGTCCAGGTTGGTGCCGGTGACCAGGATGGTGCGCCCTCCGCTGCGAGGTGTGACGCACGCACAGCGACAAAGAACGCCGTCACGTTCGGCGCCCCGACGCACGCGCTTGTGTACGCACGGCAACGACGGCCGCCGTTTACCACAAACCGGCGGTGATGGCACCACGGCGCTTGTGTCTGGCTAAGGGCAACTTCGGCACCGCGTGAAGTTCCAGAATCCCGCCAGATGGCTCAGCCTTTTTTATAAAGTGCCTTTCATATTAAAGGATCTCAAAAAAAATTAATTAACGGTGGATTTTTTTTTTTACTCTGACATGTGAGTGAGTGATCCCGACCTCCCTTAAGTTATCCCACAACGTTGAATTGTCTGAACTCCCGTAAAGCTTTACGCTGTGACAGCACCTGATGAAGCTCTCCTTGGGCTCCACGTTGTGAACCTCGGGGTCCAGGGTGTAGGTGTAGAGGCCCGAGAGCCTGCGCTGCGCCAGCGGCCCATAGTGCAGCACCACCTCGGCCTCGCCGGGCTCCGGGTAGCTGCTCGTGCGGCACCTCACCTCGCTCTCCGTCACCTCCACGTTCCTGCTTAAGAGAACAAATGCCGATCGGTCGGACGTACGAACAAACGAACCCTCGCACGGACGGACGAAGCGGATGTTCGCACGGACCAACGCACGGTCACGTAGAACGATGGACGAACGCGGCCACAGAGAAGAACGCACGGTCACGTGGACCAATGCGCAGAGAGACGTGCAGCCTCACGGATGAAAGCACGGTCGCACACGACGCGCGCGGAGAGGCGCACGCACCTGCAGATGACGTTGCCGACCGTGACGGAGACGTCAGCAGCGCTGCCCGAGAACAGGTCGTCCCCGAGCACCCGCAGCATCGTGCCACCCGCGCGGGGCCCCTTCACTGGGAGGAACTCCTGAGGATGGGGGTCCTGCCGTCCGGCAAAGAGACACGGCAACAACCGTCGAATGAATAACAAAACGGCCGGCGCTCGGAAGGGAGGAGAGAGGTGGCACCGTACCAGCGTTTAGGGGGTGTGATCGCGATACGGGTTCATCCGCGGGCGGTACGGTGGCGGTGCGGGGATTGGCACGTGGCAACCGGAATCCGGTGACCCGGGTTCGATGCCTGCTCCATGAATGAAATCTGAACAAGTGCCATCGTCTCCTTTCCCAACGTTCTAACCAAACACAGAGCCTTGCTCAATCCAAGCAACGTGTTGCCTGGCAAGCCCAGCATTATTTTTCGGCTTCGGCCACGCAGCGATCCGGCCAGATTTTTTTGCCGCGAAACCCTCCACCGCCCGGGCAAGGCCAAACAAATAAAATTGCCAAATTCGGCCAGATCACTACACGTGGCCTAACCCAAAATCAGTCGGAGCCGTTTGTTGCCGGCCGCTCGACGTTTTTGGCCCCCTTTGGGCCCCGAGCTCAAAGGGGTCCCCGGTTGTAATCTCTCCGAGCGAGAGGGGGCTGATGCGAGTCACTGCCGAGGGCGGCCACCTGGTAGGCGAAGAGCTGCGGCGCCGTCGCGGCCGAGTCGAAGCCTCGCAGCTTGAGCACCACGGGGCCCTGCGTGACGGCGCTCACGCTCGACAGCTCGCACACCACGCTGCGGGGGAGGGGGGGGGGGGCAACAAAAACAAATTCACACGCATGCACACACTCACAGAAAAAGATTCCCCGTATAGCCTTAACAGACTGTTGGGGCAAGTGCTGTTGGCGAGCACCTATGAAAGCCCGGCCGCCTTTTGTCTCCCCAGGGCGCACACACAGCGAATGTGACCATCGTGACACTGGCACTCACACAGCTGCCTGATCACATGACCAAGAGGCCAGGTGTGAAGCTAAAGGGGAGGGGATTGTGCAAGACCCGAGGTGGCATCAACCTGTTGCCTAACTGCCACGCGGCGCACAAGACGTTAACCACGTGCCAATTATTTATCATTTTGTCCACGGGCGAGTCAAACAGCAAGTTTCACAAGTGAACAAAGCAGCGAGTCAGATCGGAATCGAGCGGGCGAGCCACCTCGTAATCTCCGGCGACACCCTCCTCCACCCGTCTCCACCTATTCCACCTCCTCCTCGCGTCCCCCCCCCCCTCCTTGCCACTTACCGTATCGAAATCTCGTAGAGCTCCTCGACGAGGGGACACGGCGCGCCGGCCACCGTCACCGCCTCCACGTCGTCCACCCGCTGGCCCATGTCGTGACCCCACACGGTGAGCCGCGTGCCGCCCTGCAGCGCCCCCGTCGTCGGCTCCACCTGCGGACAAACGAGGGCGCCGCGCCGCGGAGGGTCGCGCTCACGATCGGCAGGGAGGGGCGCGGACTCCCCACCCGGTGGGGGCCACCGTGCGACCGCCGCGTCGCACGCACGCGGCTGCTCACGGCCTCGTGCGGACCAGCGACTCTCACCCGCACGATGTTGGGCGCCGGGCAGGTGGCGAGCGGCGCGGCGCAGGTCTTGTTGTAGACGCACGTCGGCTTGATGCCGCACCACTGGCAGCCGTAGCTGGCGTTGGCGGCCAGGCACTGGCTGCAGTCGCGCCGGCCCTCCCCGCACTTGTACAGCGTCACTGCGGCGCCGGCAAAAACAGGGAACGGCGGTCAATACCGGCGTACGCCGCGCGCAGTGGCAATACGTCTCTCAATCAATGTTTTGATGCAAATCATCATCTGCTGCTGCTGCTGCTGCTAATGCTACTGCCGAACGTGGCTGCAGGGTTACCCGAACAGACATATGTGCGAGCAATCCGAGAATAATCGACTCACTTTGATGGCAGCATTGCTCAATTGTGAAAAATAGCTTTTAATTAAGAATATACATTAATCAATAGGAGCGGTGACGCTCTCGTTGTTAGCTCGTGAGACAGCGCGTGAGCGAGCGTCGGAATGAGCGTGTTCACGAGCGTGTGGTCGCGCTTCGCGCACCCTGGAGGTCGTTGTGGTTGTCGATGTTGAACTGCGACGTCCACCGCACGGTCACGTCTGCAGGGACCTCCATGGCGGCCTCGTCGTAGTCGTACTGCAAGCACAACCGGCACCATCGCCGCGTTACCGCGGAAACGCTGTTGGCGCGATAGCCACACCGAGTAGGGCCCAGGGAGAGACAGACATGGGCCGCAAGGAGGGCTAGGACATGTGTGTGTGTGTGCGTGCTTGTGTGGTACAGTAGGGGGTACAAGTGGTAAATCGGCCAGTCATCTCAGTCCGTCAACCCATGGCACCTGAGTCTGTCCCGAGACCTCCTGTCAGCGAGCCTTCTACACTTCACGTGGCCTCAAAGTGCACCTGACCTGGCACAGATACCGTGGTGACGTCACTGTCGCTTAGTGGCGAATGACGGTTGTATTGGTATTGAGGGCACGGGGGGGGGGGGGGGGGGGCGCCCAGGAAGGGACGCGCGCTTGCCAACGCGAGCGATCTAAGCGGCAGGCTGCTGCTGCTGCTGCCCCTGGCGGTGGTGCTTAGACCCGCCGTTCACCGCGTGCCGGGTCTCAAAGCGAACATTGCGTAGTTCATCTTGGAATGGGCACCGTCGGCTTTGCACGTCGGCGCTCACCTGGGCCACGTCGCAGGTGATGACCGTTTCGGAGCTGGTGACGTCGCTCGCCTGCGCCCCCACAGCGTGCGACTTCCCGTCCACCGTCACCAGGCACTCAAACGCCGGCACCTGCGTCTGAGATTAGTGCCAGCACCGGTGGTATGACGGCAGTGCGTGTGGCGGTGAGGAGAGTGGGGGTGGGGGGGGTGAAGGGGCAGATGTCAGGATGTGGGAGACCTGCCCAGGGCTTCCTTGAGTAAGACAGCGTCTGTCTCAGTGAGCACTCAGCTGGCTCTGATTAACGTCCGATTGGCCGATTGCTCGAGTGAGTGAGTGATTGGTAAAGTGTGCGCTCTGTTCAATTGGTTTATTGGATGAGAGTTTGATCATCACCTTGGCCAAATAGGCTCATCCAATTCGCCGGTTTTATTTGTTTGGGATTAGTCCCTATCAGCAACGCGACTTTACGCAGAATTGCAATCGGACAGTTTCTTCCGAGAGCAACGGCGCTTTCAACGTCGGCCGTAACGCGTCAAAAATTATTAACGATAAAAATAGCCCTCGCCCAAATAAATCCAAGTTTCCGCATGCCCACCCATGCCGTGCCCCCCCATGCCGTGCCCCCCCCCCCCCCACTCCGTCACCTCCAGCAGGTTGAGGTTGCGGGCGACGAAGGCGAGGGCGGTGGAGAAGCGCGCGGGCACGAGGCTGGCGCTGGAGAAGCTCTCCAGGCACGGGCAGCTGCCGGGGCCCTTCATGGGTACGGCCAGCTCGTGCTGCAAGTGACAGTACACCGTCACACGGGCACGGGTAGGGGCAGGACTACAGACATTCCTAATTGATCCTGAATGCACCCCAATCCTCTAGACGTGTCTTCATTTCCCACCCATGCCCTCATCCTCTAGGTACGCTGCTGCCGCCATTCTCTAGATTCTATACACAACACTATCCCTGTTAGATGTGTCCTCTGAATCCCAGCCATGCCCTCTGACCCAGAGACGCTTCGCCATCCTCTATACCCACGCCCCTATCCACTCGACATTCTGCACGAACGTTACCCGCAGATATGCCACCCCAACTCTGGACGTGCCCGCCCCCCCCCCCCTCCCATGTTCTGGTCATGGCTTTCAACCAGAGCCGTGCCCCAATTCCCCAAACCCATGGCCCTTTAAATACCGGTCCTGGCCAACGAACACCGGCCCTTATCCTATCACATCCCTCGGCGAGTAATTATTTAGCACAGGGGGCTACTAAAACGAGAAGAGCCTTGCACGGGCTTCACCATCGTGAACGCCAGCAAGCTCCCCACTCTGGTCATGCAGCTACGCAGGAAGAGACGCGAGGGAGGGAGGGAGCGAGGAGCCTTGGGAATCGAAGCCTCAGCACGAGTGAAGAAGGCCCCCAAAGCTTCTCCTTACCTCACCCAGGCAACAGCCAGAAGCACGAGCACGCAAGCACGCACGCACGCACACACGCAGGCACATGCGGGGTGAGGGGGTGAGGCTGGGAAGGTAAGGCTGGGAGGGCAATTGTGCCATTCCACAGTAATTCCGCATTCGCCGTAGCATGGGCAGTTCGTTTGCACACCGACACACGCTCACCGCACGCTCCCCTCCAACACAATCACCACGTGCTCAGCACACACTCGGCATATACTCGGCACACGCTAAGCGCACGCTCGCCTCCGACAGCCCCAGAGCTACGGCTACCGGGCGGGATTGGCGATGGTGCAAACGAGCAAGGTGAGGGCGGGGAGGGGGTAGCAGGGGAGGGGGGAGGGCTTCTCCGTGGGGAGGGAGCGGCACGGTCATCTTCTCGAGCGACGCGACGCAAGCGCCTCCCAGACACCGCGTTCTGCAGTCGGCAGAACGAACGGTGTTTGTGACGCTGGGGGGGAGTGGGGGGGGGCGGTACTCACGTGCGTGTGGTGGCCCCCCCCCCGCCGCCGTGTGGGGGAGGAGCTGTGGGGAGAGGGGGTGCCCGGCCAGCGCAGACCGCGGGTGCAGAGAGTGCGGGCGAGAGCCAGAGGCAGACAGCTGCAGCAGAGCAACTAAAGCGGCAGTGGGAGCTCCCGGTGTAGCAGCATCATCATCACCACCGTCGTCGTCGTCACCGCCATCATCGTTGTCGTCGTCACCATCACCGTCACCAGAGAGCAGCATCAGTGAGGAGGAGGAGGAGCGTGCGGGCGAAGCGGTGGGGTTTGCGGAAGCGGCGGCGGAGGAGCCGGGCAGCGGCGAAGACTTCTCGCCCTCGCCCCCTGACCCCGACTCGTGACCCCCACCAAGGGTCAACGGGCTGGTGTCAAAGGTGAGGAGAGGCTCTCCGAGGTCACCGCCGGCTGAGCGAGCGGCGGTGCGGGTCGGAGCGGCGTGAGGGTCGGCGTTAGGGTCGGCGTTAGGGTCGGCGTTAATGTCAGGATAGAGGTTAATGTCGGGAAAAGGGGCGGCACTGGGGTTAGCGAGCGTTGGCGCATGCTGGGCGGGGCGGGGGGTTTCAGCGGGGGGCGCGGGGGTGGCATGCCGAGGGGGGGGGGCGAGCAGGGCCGAGCGTGAGCAAAGCTACGGGGAGAGCAGGGTCAGAGGTTGTCGGGTTAGAGGGCCCGTTAGTTGGGGCGGCGGCGGGAGGAGCAGCGGCAGGCGGCGGTGTCGCGAGAGCGACGACCGCCGCACGCACCGGGGTGGGGGGCGCCTCCGGGGGCGCGCGGGGGGGGGCCGTGGGGACGCCGGCAGGGGGCAGGCTAGGGACACCGGCTACAGTGGAGGGCGTGGGGGGCTCTACTGGCAGGAGGGGGGAGGAAGGGGGTACAAGTGGCTGGGAGAACTACCGGGGTTACGCGCGCGGGCGCACACACGCGCACACACACAAGCACGCGCACGCGCACACGCACGCGCGAACCGCAACCACAGCGCAGCAACGGACCGGGAAGGGAGGAGGTGAAGGAGACAGAGAGAGGGAGGAAGATAACACATGCACACAGTTACCATCCACATGCCACATCCAAAGTGAGAGACAGCAACCACAAGGTGACCGCAGTGAGAAATGTAAAATATAAAAAAAACATTGGAGGGTGAACAAGGGTGACGATCGGAGAGGGAGGCGACAGTCGCAGGAATCATCGCTCAGCAAACTTGAAGACAAAAGCCCGAGGGAGCAGGGAGGACCGCACCCTCGATCCGAACCCCGACCCCGAGACCCGAACCGTGACCCTGACCCAGAGGTCGAGCGGGAGCTGGCGGTGATGCAGGGGAGTTGGGGGGGGGGGGCAGTGCTGCCCCTTCTCGCCGGGTCCCACAGCCACCGCGACACTAACGGCCGCGACGCTCGCAGTCGCTACAGGCGATGACCACAACCGTGACGGCGGCGGCGGCGGCGCGAGTAGAGGGGCGACGGGGAGTGTACCTGGGCATTGTGGATGATGGGGCCCTCCTCACAGCTGGGCTCGTGGGTGCATTCGTGACGGTGCACGCACCAGTGGCAGCTCCAGGGGCTGCCCACGCACGCCGCGCACCTGCACACACGCGTAGCCACAACAAAGGTCCCCTATTAGGTCGGCACGCAGGCTGTTGGGGCAAGTGCTGTTAGTGAACACCTACTAAAGGCGGCACACGTTGCATGGTGGTGGGAGGGGGTGGGGATACTCATTTGAGGCTGAGTTGACTTAGAAAAGGCTCAAGATGGGTTCAGATAATCCTCACTGGCATTGGCCATGAGCGGGAATTGAACTCGGGTCGCCGGGGTTCGTAGTGTGGTGCGCTAACTGCTACACTACCGCTCCCCACACGCACACACGTGGCCACGTCGGCCAACATGCCAACACACACAGACACATATGCACACATGCAAAACGCGACCACACAAGTCAGTCAACACACACCAGACACACACGTTATACAGGAGCCCACACAGTGGAAGAATCACAATGCTTTACGCAACCGATGAGAAACTCAAGTTGCGGAAGAGTGCGTTTGCCTGCTGGAAACAAATAATACTCTCTTGCATCAGGGCTTTTTACGTGCTGTTTTCCAGGAATAAAAACACAACACTCCAAGCTTAACCCGCCCACGTACATGCACATACCAACATACATGCCTCGCATAACAGGTGACATCACCACACCGTATGTACGATGCACACGGCCTTGTTTTAGTGATGGGGGGGCGGCACTGGGCGAGGTCACATGACCGGCAGTGCACGTCGGGCAGGTCCCAGCGTGCACGACCAGACGTGTTGCCGTGCGAGCATTGGGCGGCGAGCGAGCAAGAGAGAGCGTACGAGCAAAGGGTCTGCGCACGCATATGTTAAGCGCGCCAGTGTGTTAATGTGTGTGGTAGCGCGAGTTAGTGTGGTGGGCGTGCGAGTGAGTGAGCGTGCAAGCATGTGCGTGAGTGTGCACGTAGGTATATGAGCGTGTTCGTGGGTGACGGTGTTCGCGAGTGAGTGTTCATCTCAGTGAATGAGGGTGTGAGAGTGTGAGCGAGTGTGGTTGCGGAAGAATGCGAGTGAGTGTGCATGCACAATGGTGCACGAACGTGTTAGCGTGTGAATAAGCGTGCAAGCATGTGTGTTGTGAGTGCGTGAATGTCTTCATGAGCGAGTGTGTAAGTACAAGCCTCACCACTTAGAGGTGAAGGGCGGTTGTTGTTAAGTTAAGTTAGTCTGCGAGTGAGCATGCGAGTGAGCGTGCGAGTGAGCGTGCGAGTGAGCGTGCGAGTGAGCATGCGAGTGAGCGTGCGAGTGAGCGTGCGAGTGCATGAACGTGTAAGTGTGCGAGTGAGCGGACGGGCGTGTGAGCAAGCGTACGGTGCATTGCGTCGCGTCTGGGCGACGGCGTTGCAGTTGAAGTAAGTGAAGCTGGAGGCGGCGACCTCGACTCCCTCGAACCGTAGGACCAGCGGCACCACCATGTGGTCTGTTGGGAAGGGGGGGAGGGGGAGAGATGGAGAACTCAGAACCAGGGTAAAGCAGCCGCGGCCCACACGGAACGAGGCACTCCGCGAGCGAACAAAACCTAAGAGCCCAGGCAAATGAGGAAGGAAAAACCAGGTACGCGTGGATCCAGTGGTCACGGTCTCGTCCTAAGTGAATCAGCGACGAGCGTTACATCCGGAGCCACGTGACCACGTGAAGCCGCACGGCATAGCAACGGCATCTCACGACATCACACGTGATCACGTCATCTCCTCGGTAGACAAAGACCAGACACTTAAGCGCTGGGTTCACCACCGAGTTCTGGGAAACCGCGCGATCGGATTTGGCCACTGTGGTCTGCAGAGCGAGACCCGAGTAGTGACACGGCACTGGACGCTCACGTTCTGCGGATTGTCGGGTCACTAGCACAAGTTTTGACCCCCCCTGCCACGGACAGACAATGAACAACGGTGGCCAAGGTGGTCATCCGACGTCCAACCGACGTCGGCAAGGACCTGCGCATCGTCGTTGTGGTCGTTACAACGACCTGACGAATCGACGGACGCGAGGCGGATGTCAGCGGGGGTGTCGGGGCTCACCTGTGCCGTTCCAGGTGAGGGCGCCGATCTCCGGCGTGTGGCACGTGAGGCTGGAGCCGGACAGCGTGGCCGGAACGTTGTGATAGAGGAACGAGCAGGTGTAGGTCTCCCCGTCTCCCAACGCTGGCAGCCCGTCCACCTGCAGCGTGATCTGGTGGGGGGGTAGGGGGAGACATGGGGGGCATGAGGGAGGTGACCCATATTTACAACCCAACTTGGATTCACACGGTGTGTAAATGCGACCGTATTTCAACACGTTGCGGCCTCTGTGCGAGTCTATGGGTCTTTGTGCGAGTCTATGGGTCTCTGTGCGAGTCTATGGGTCTCCGTGCGAGTCTAAGTGGTCTGTCATAGGCAGAGGAGAGGAGGAAGTCTTGATCCTGGACTGGCACAGGGTCAGGGAGTTGACGGCAGGGATGGTTGGGGAAAGGGAGTTCAAGGCTATGGGGGCAACAGGAGAGAAGGAGCGATCACTGTTGGCGCAAGTACTGTTAGTAAGCACCTAGGAAGGGACCGATGGTGACACTCAAAGGAGGTAGTGTGGCCAGAACCACACCCCACCACCTTTGTCTCCTCCACTGCATTCCCACTCGACAGGCACCCGTCCACTGTGTCTGGGAATCTAACTCGGGTTGCCAGGATGGCACCACGTGTGTACGTGGGCACGTGTGGACGCAGGCCCTGTGTTTACGTGTGTGTACGCGGTCACGTGGGGACGTGGGCACTCTGTGTGGGGGTTGGGGGGGGGGTTGTGCGGTAAGCAGCACGCACCTCCTGTTGGACAACCCAGCTGATGTTGGCGGGCGCCACCTCCTCCACCCTCAGGCACTCCTTGTCATAGCTCCAGCGCCAACGGTTGGGCTCGTCGGAGGAGCGGCACTCGGAACGCCGGGAGCACCTGCGGGCGGAACCACGGAGCTGGGCGCTCGCCCTCGCTTGCGCCCCCTCACCCTGACTCATCCTGGCTCGCCCTCCCACCCCATGGGTCACGTCTTCACCCTGACGACTCACCCTGGCTCACACCCTAACCCTCTCGTGCGTTCACACCGAGATGATTACTGCTATTATTGCCCTTGCCAATCCAGAAAACAACCAAGTAGAAATCGGAGCAAAAACAATCGCGCTGTGACTCGAGCATGAATCAATATTAAACCAAATACATTTCCAGTAACTGAAGTAGGCTCGTACAAAAACGTGGTTACCGAGCGCGGCAGCTCACCTCCCCTCCAGCACACACCACCCGCAGTAGGGGTCGCGTGCGGCCACGCAGGACACACAGTCTGCGTGCTGCCGGCAGCTGCTCACCGGCACGCGGCTCACCTGCGACGCACGCCACCGTGTGAGGCACGGGGGGAATGGGGGGGGAGGGCGCGGGGAGATAACCGGGCTCAACGACGAAGTCACGGGCAACGTCGCGCGGGCAAACACCACAACCCTGCCACGAGGTAGAACGGTCACGAGTGCCTGTGCACAGCCCACCTGACCCCCTGAGTCGGGAATCGAGCCACCAGCATTTCATGCTACGAGGCGCGAGCATTTCCACTGCTCCGCACTCCTGCCGTGCTCAGGATGAGGTCAAATATCCAAGGATTATCTCAGGCCTTTTTATGATTGCGTACATCTTGCGCGAATGTCTTCGTGATAACCACCGTGGCTTCGCCAGCCTTACCCAATACCAAGCGATGCCACTTTCGAAGGGAAATCAAGAAATTGATGTCACAATATTACCATCGTCACTTCCGATTTTTTGGATCAATCCCTAAAACTAAATATTCAGATTGTCACCAAGTCCGTAATTAGGCTTGGATTTTGGCGTTTTGCGATTTAGTCCAAAACTCGGGAGCTCGTCTGTACTCCAAACACACTCTCACACACGTGGTCACTCGTCTCACTAAAACCTGGACCAACTCAAAATATTGTAGCAGTTTGGTGTTGGGAGTATTCGCAGGTGTGGGAGGATGCAGGAGGGCCTCACGTTGTTCTCGGCCATGACGTAGATGTACTTGCTGTCGTTGCTCAGCTCCATGTCCTGCTTGATGGCGCCCGGCACGGAGAGCAGCGGGATGCTGTCCTTGAAGCCGTCCTTGTCCGCAATGAACGCCTGACACACGAAGCAGCAGCACCAGCAGAAGCAGCAGCACAGACACCGTGACCACATAAGCAAAAGGCCCCAACATGCTAGGCCCGCCGCCCGGCATGCAGTTTTAGAATAGAATGAAAGCAGGCCTGGGGGCTTGGAGGTCGGAGAGCGAGGCTGGCACCGCTGAGACCCGAGGTTCGAATCCAGGCAGCCACCTCCGCAACTAAACCGGGTTCTCAAGAAGTGCAGTGAATTGATGGTCTAATCCCAGTCACCAGTGGACTCACACAGAAACCCATACACTCACGGAGAGACCCATAGACTCGCACAGAGACCCATACACTCACGGAGAGACCCATAGACTCGCACAGAGACCCATAGACTCGCACAGAGACCCATAGACTCGCACAGAGACCCATAGACTCCCACAGAGACCCTTAGACTCGCACAGAGACCCACAGACTCGCACAGAGACCCATAGACTCGCACAGAGACCCATAGACTCGCACAGAGACCCATAGACTCCCACAGAGACCCATAGACTCGCACAGAGACCCACAGACTCGCACAGAGACCCATAGACTCGCACAGAGACCCATAGACTCGCACAAAGACCCATACACTCACGGAGAGACCCATAGATTGGCACAGAGACCCACAAACTCGCACAGAGACCCACAGATTCAAACGAATTACGTCAGGGGGATCTGTAACGCCCACAGTGAGTGAATTAAACACGCATATGTAAAGGTTAATACAGTTCACCGCAGTATTAACTACAGTGGCCGCTGGAATCGAACTGCGGACTTCTGCAAGGAGCGGCGAAGGCGCCGCCGTTAAAGTTCACATCGCATGAGAAAACGGAGCGATCCGACGAGGAGGAAGATGTTTGTGATATCAAATGTCAAGAAGGAACCACTGGGCACTTTCACATTGCTGTGGACAAATGGGAACACTCCCAGACCAGACAGACTGTGGACATCATCTCAGAATGAGCGATTGAAACAATAACAAAAATAATAATTATTATCGAAAATCCAGGAAGCCACACTCAGTCCAAGGACTCTCTTTCAGGAGGGTCCTGCACCATACGTTTTTACATTAAGATGTTTTCAGCCAATTAATGAGCGTTTATTCAGTGAATGCAATAAGGGGGACAAAGCTCTATCCCCGTACATATGGAAACAGATGGAGGGTTACGGCTCGCCCTCGACAAACAAGCGGATCAATCTGGCCAATCACAACGCGGAACAGAGCGAGGTCCCCGCTGCTCTAACGGGGCCATCGACGCTTCACAGCCCCGCAGAGGCCCAGGGCGGTCGTGCGACCTCCCCGCACGAGCGTCTTCCGTGAGGAATCAGTCCCCCCCCCCCCACCTTACCCGGCTCAGCTGGCCCTTGTTGGTCCCAAGGAACGCGTAGGTGCGCTCCTCCTCGGTCGTCACGGCAACGGCGGTGATGCAGGCGTCGTTGTTACGGCCCAGGAAGGTGCCGTCGGTGGGCACCTTGCTGGTGATGGGGGTAGCCAGGTGCTCCGAACCGCACGGGTAACGCGCTTCCGACTGGGACATGATGGGGAGGGGATGGACGGAACGACGGAGGGAACGACGGAGGGAAGGGTTAGGGCCACACACGGCCCACATCACGGACACGGCACCACTGCCAAATGATGACTCGGCACTCAGTAATTCACTCGAGTCCCTTGCTCCCCACTGTTCAGTTGCCTCCTTATCACTGTTCTCTTGCTACTATCATGGTTACTCTGTCCGGGAACTTCACTTAATTCCTCCACCCGTGGTTGAGGAATTGGGTCTCCCAGAATGACTGTTTTGGCTCATCCACACCACGTTCAAGCACCAGCACGCCGCAGCTAACAACAACTCGCTCGCCCACTCACCCGCCACACTGCAGGTCACAGTGCTTCCCCTTTCGGCTCGTTCCCTCGCACTGCTCCACGCTGGAATTCCCTCCTCCCATCATCATCACCATCACTGCCTCACCATCATCATCACCATCACCATCATCACCATCATCACCATCATCATCACCATCACCATCTCACCATCATCATCACCATCATCATCATCATCATCACCACCATCATCATCACCATCATCATCACCATCACCATCTCATCATCACCATCACCATCATCGTCTCACCATCATCATCACCATCATCGTCTCTTCAAGCCCCTCCCAAGCTCTTACAACAATCAACGTGGCTCAATGCAGGAAACGTGCGACAAACTCTTAACCATTACAACTCGGATAACAGTGCTGTTTGTTGCTGGACACTGGACGTTTTGCTGAACGACGCTCAGCAACTGTGTTCATCCCCCCCTCCCCCACCTCGTGCGGTCTCCGGGGGCCATTCTGTTTGTTCCGCCAGAGCTGCCTCACCGATGTTTGCGTAGAGGCCTGATTCGGGCCTCCTCCTCCAGCGCAAACCCGCGGTAATTTATCGCTCGTCTGGGTTCATTTACTCGCCCGCCCCTGCGTGTGCGCTCCGACGGCGCAGCGAGCGTGCCTACGGGTGTGTGCGTGCGCACGTGTGTCTGTGTGGGTGGGAGCGGTGGTGTAGTGGTTAGCGCGCTGCGCTACAAACCCGGTGACCCGGGTTCGATTCCGGCTCACGGCCAACACCAGTGACGATTATCTGAACCGGTCCTGGGCCTCCCCTAGGTCGATTCAGCCTCAAATGAGTACCTGGTGCGGTGTTTAAACATCGCCACCGGGACGACAAAGGTGGTCGGGAGTGGTGTTGGCCACCCACCCCTCGTGTACTGTGCCGGACTTAATAAGTGCTTGCAAACAACACTTGCCCCAACAGTCTGTTAAGGCTATATGGAGGATCCTTGTCTTTTTTTGTGTACGAGTGTGCGTACGTGTGCGCGCGCGTGTGCACGTGCTCGCCTAACAAGTCAACAAGAGAGGGCGCGTCGCTGCACAAATAAACACCGCCTTCACTGAGCGCAACAATCAACCAAAAGATGTTCAGATGAGCCACGAGATTGCTTCTATTCATAGCGGCCTCATTCACCAAGGCCCCCCCCCACCATCACGGGAAAACTGAACTGGGCACAGAATCCCGGGCAGGGCCTTGTGCAGCCGGTCTCATAAACACGGCCATTAATGATGTTGTTTCCCGTAACCTCCGCTCCGGAGACGAATTTCTCCGCCGGTGGTAACGCGACTCCCGGGAGCCACAGCCCGTGGCGGCGAGAGGTTGACTGAATGTGGGGTGTGCCGGGGGCGGTGATATTCTCCAAGTCGGCGACATCAATGGGAGAGCTGTCTGAAAATGAAGCTACGGGAGGGTAACTCGGGTCGGTAGAGATAATTGAGCCCAGTCTAACCTGGTTAGCCTCCCTCCCCCCCTTTTTCCACTGCTATATCCGAGCCGAGCCAGTGCGGAGGCCCGCACCGTACAGGCGGTTACCTGCCGGCTATTTTCCCTGCCGAGCCAGAAACCAAACCACGACACACGCTGGCCGGCCTGAAGAGAGAACGTCCCGATCCGACTCGGGGCCGAGCATGGCCTGGGGCGCGGCGGGGGATCACGGCACGGTCACCGCGCGTGGCGTAAGCCGGCGGCGGCTCTCCGCGGGAATTGCGGCGTCACACGCGCGCGGTCTCGACTCGTCGATGGCAGTGGAACGATCGACGTCCCGGTGCCTGCTGCTAACCCACGTGCCGGGGCTGTTTTACAGAGAATAAGCGGGAGATGTATAAAGTAAATAGATAGACAGGGTGGCCCCAAAAGTTAGGACACGTAGAGGTTATTCTTTTATGTTAACACTTAATTCTTTAAATTAATTTTGCATCTATTATTGTCATCATTAACATCTATTTATATATTCTTCCTTTGAGGGGGTTACCTCAGATGTGTCGTTTACAAATCTCCACCAAGATCCCTGGATGAATTGAGATAACACAATACAATCGATGTATGTTCAAAGATTAAACATGTAATCTATAAAAAATAAATGAGTCCTAAATTAATTTCTAAAGAAAATTCGTGCATGCGGTAAGGTTAATGGGAGTAAATTTTTAAGTTTTGATAATAATTAAATGTGATTTGTAAATATAGATACAATAACCCTCTATGTCTTGACTTTTTGGCCACCCCAGTGGTGATATTTACACACCACAACAGGTAGTCGACCCTAGGAAAGGCACAGGATCGGTTCAGATACTCGTCACCGATGTTGGCCATGAGCAGGAATCGATATCGGGTCAACGGGTTCATAGTGCAGCGCGCTAACCGCTACACTAGCGCGACACGACACACAGTGTACACGCGCACACACATTCGAGGCCGAAGCGAATAAACAGTGTGTGGGCATGGCGGCTCTCACATCCTCGCCCTCCTTGCGACACGGCAGCGAGATGTACTGCACGTGCGAGTCCTTGTCGCTGCCCTGGTAGCAGCTGACGCGCGCCCGCTTCATGACGGCGGCGATCCGGCCGAGCGGGAAGAGGCAGAGCGCCGACTCGTTGAGCGGGAGGCCGCCGTGGCCCTGCGTGGCCGCGAACGCCACGAACAGCACCGGTCCCGTGCCGTCCCCGTCGCCGTCCCCGCCGCCGCCGGCCAGGCTCCGCGCCAGCTCCGAGCCGACGCCCTCCGCCAGGTACGCGTCCTGCGCCAGCGGGTACACAGAGGCGCCGTCGCGGCACGACAGCGGCGCCTCCACGTACGACTGGTAGGTGTCGTCGCCGAGGCAGACGCGCGCCACGTAGCTGGTGAAGGGGCTGGTGGAGAGCGTCGACTCGTGGCGCGCGAACACGAAGTAGGCGTGTCCGGCGTGCGCGAACGCCGCCGCGAACGTGAAGTGGTACGTCGAGTGCTCGCCCACGATGTGCGCCCGGTCCGCCACAGTGAACGCGTCGCCCGCCGGCAGCTGGTGCAGGTGCCGCGTGCACATGGGCCACAGCTTGTAGGGCGCCATGCCGCTGCCCACGAACAGCATGTCCTCGCCGCCGACGCCCGGCGCCACGAAGCCCACGACCCGCACGCTCGCGTTGCTCGACACCACCGTCTGGCTGTAGGTGGGCGACTCCACCCAGAAGGTCTTCTGCGACACGTCGTCCGGCGCCAGCTTGGCGCACGTGCCGTGGTGGACGCTGCCGCACACCACCAGCGAGCCGCCCGAGCGGTCGAGCACCAGCAGCATGTTGGAGTTGCTGGTGAGCTGCGTGTCCTTGCAGTGCTCCAGGGGCGGCAGGCACTCCTTGCTGTCGTTGACGGGGCCCGTGCCGAGCTCGCTCTGCTTCGTCAGGAACGCGTCGAACTGGTACACGAAGTTGACGGCGCCCACGTACACGCGCCCCGTCTCGTTGTCCACCAGCAGGTGGTTGAGGGCGGTGGGGGTGCTCACGGTGATCGCGGCGTCGGCGCCCCGGCAGACCGGGACGCAGTAGCACAACAGCGCCAGCCAAGCCGATGCCGGCGTGAGCAAGCACCGTGGCGTCCGCATCCCTGCCGGCCTGCGACACGGGGAGGAGACGATCCTCGTGTTAGGGTAAGGACACCATTACGAGGTCTCGATGAGAACATTAATGATCGGGATTTACCGCAAGTCAAGGATTACCGGACGAGGTGGCCCCAACCCCACCGTGACTTCAAAGTTACCAGTGACATCACTGTGATGATGCTCCACTGAAGCATGTCACTAGAGCATGGCGCTTGACTTTAAATGTTTTTTTCCCCCTCACTAGCACTTAGGCAAATCCACGCCTTCGGCGAGCGCGTGGATCCCAGGTCGCGATACCTCACGCTGCATGCAGTGAGCGGAGCCGTGTTTCCAGGGGGTCAGTGGGTGTCACGCGAACCCCCACGGGACGCATCCAACCCAATCCACGCACATCGATCCTCACGCCCTCAACCCAACGCAGCATAAATCGGTACCACCCCCGACGTAGGAAAAAACTTTATTAGCCCTGAATTATACGGCCAAAGAAAGGGAATCACTTGATAACAAAATGGTTCCCATGTAATTCACTGTTATTGACCGCACAAACAAAGATTTGAACCACCACAGTAATGGCCACCTGAGGTGGTACCAGACAAGTGACATTCCTGGTCTGGGTTCAGCGGGGGGGGGGGGGGGGACCAGATAACCAAATCCACACAGCGAGAGCACGACACAAACTACGGCGGCACGAGACCATCTCGGCTGGCCGTGGGGAACACGATGGCCCGCAATCTGTATCCGGCCCACGGCGCCGCTTCATGCGGCCCACGGCCACACGAGGGCCCACCCCTTGCAATCGCCCCGGCAGACAATGTTCTCATCCGTCGCCGCGCGAGCTTCCCGGCCGTGATCATCCCCGGTGCCGAAAGGGTCGGATATTTTCAACCTGGCACAGACACGTTTAAGCGCGCGGCTCGGCCGCTTTTGGTTCCCGATAACGATTTGAATGTCCCGCTTCGTTGGGTGGAAAGGTGCCGCCCGCCCCCCAGGCTGCGATGCACCGCAACGTACCGCGATAACGCGTCGTGCGCCACCCGCATTAACCGACGGGGCGCGAGCGCTCCGCGAAATGCCCGACTATCGCACCGCGCGAGCTACTGTCGCTGCGTCCGCGCGATGTCGTGCGGGGGGTGGGGAGAGCGTTCATCCTTCATCGTTTCAATAACATTTAGGTCCAATTAGCGGCGTGCAAACTCTTCTGCGGTGTCTGCGAGCGCTCCCGGTGTTTGCAGTGATCGGGTCGCAGGCGACGCGGTCACTGCTTAATTAACAGTGAATAATTAATTGGCGCGGCCAATTTGGCGCACACGCCGCCGCTCGCCGCTGGGTGTGGCCGGCATCCAGCGCCGTCCGTCGCCGGATGCATGCACGGTAACAGAGTTAATTTCGTGGACGGCGTCGGCGAATTATTCAAGGGGACAATGTTTGCGTTTAATTAGGACGCCGAGCGCACGTCAGAGGCAGTTTGGCTCAAACGTGGACAGCCGTTGGCCTCAAACGAAATGTCGGCTTCCCCCCACGGAGCGCGAGCGGCGTCGTCAGCGCAATCACGGCGCCGACAACGGCGGTGGCACTGACAAAGCCCAGGACCTGGCACGCACGCTGCTGTTTCCATCCACACCAATTAGCATTAGCTCACGCGCATTCACGGTCAAACATGCGCGCGCGCGTCCATCCACTCGCACACGCACACAAGACAGAGACAAAGATTCTCCATTTCGCCTTAGCATATTTTTGGGGCAAATGCTGTTAGCGAGCACCTATGAAAAGCTGGCACGCCACAATAGGGGGTGGGTGGGCCAGCACCCCGCCATGCCACCTTTGTCTCCCCAGTAGGTACTCATTGAAAGCTGAGTTGATCTAGGAGAGGCCCAATACCGGTTCAGATATTCGTCACTGCTGTTGGTCGTGATCGGGAATCGAACTCGCGTTGCCGGGCTCGTAGCTCGGCGCCCTAACCACTGTGCCACCGCTCACTCGCACACACGGACGGACGCACGCACGCACGTCGTTCTTGCAAGTGAGACCGGTCCAACTCTCTCTCTCCGGACTTCTCGCCTGGTCAGCCTCAACGGAACCCCGCAGGTCGCCCCTCTTCGCCGACGTCCCATCACTGCGTGCCCCCACACCCCTTGTGCATACGTGAGTAGGGCTTGTCGAGCACTCGCTGCCGGCCCACCGTGGGCGAGCACACGGACCCCCTCCCCCCACGTTCATGACCTCTCTCTCTCTCTCTCCCTCCCTCCCTCTTTAGTCGGCGGTGACGGTGACCAAACCGTTTCCCGATGGAATCCCTTCCGGGGATCTCTATTGAACCCCCCATGAATCCATTTCATGGCTTTACCCTGACCTCGTATACAAACGTAGAGCGGCAAAGTCAAACAACAACAAAAGCTCCCCCACCGTATAGCCTTATCAGACTGTTGGGGCAAGTGCTGTTAGTGAGCACCTGTGAAGGCCGGCACGGCACACGAGGGGGTGGTGTGGCCAGCACCACGCCGGTGCTGAGGTTCACACACCGCAACAGGCACTCATTTAAGGCCCAGTCAGAATCAGAATCTTTACTTAGACTGGAGGAATCACGAAGAGCCATGAAGCACTTTTTCACAGATGTCCAGTAGGGGTGGGGGTTAGCAAGTTTCAAACAAACATAGAAAAATACGATAGGAGTGCGAAAGAGAGAGGTTATCAAGTCGCAATTTGTTTTACGATTAATTGCAAGCTTGGGCAAGGCACCAACACGACAACAAAAACAGTCTCAGACCACACCAAATCAACACGCAGCCCCAACAAATAAATTGGGACATTAAAATTGAGTCAGACTAGGGGGAGGGGTCCCAGGACCGGTTCCAATATTCGCCGTCGCCGTTATTTGGTAACGAGCTGGAATCAAACTCTGGTCACCGTGTTCGTAGCGCAGCGCGCTAACCACCGTGCCGCCACTCCCCGCCACGCGCAGAGCTACACGCAGGCACACCCCGAGCTCAGCGCGCAAAACGCGAGATGGGGGGGCAACGTGGGCACGCGGGCGCTCGGTCGTGAACGCGAAACAGAAAGTGACAAAACCCCGCTACTGTGCCGCACGTCGTAACGGGGAGGAGGGGACGGGGTCTCGCGCGTTGTCAAGGGAAGTTGTGGGGGGGGGGGTATCAATCGTTTTGCCACGGAGAACACAAAAGCAACGGAACGGCCAGCCTGAGGCGAACCCTTACCACGCCGCCAACCAGCGGCCATCCTCGCCCACAACCCCAACACCGCCCCCGCGCCAATCAGCCACGAGCAGGACCCCGAACCAACCAGAAAACCAGCTTCCAGTTCTGACTCTACCCCTAACCCCAACCATCAAACCAGCTTCCAGTTCTGACTCTACCCCTAACCCCAACCATCAAACCAGCTACCAGTCCTGACTCTACCCCTAACCCCAACCATCAAACCAGCTACCAGTCCTGACTCTGCCCCTAATCCAGAGCACCGACCCCAACCAACCAGCAACGAGCACCGGCGAGGGAGCACCGGCCATCTCATCAACCGTACCCTTACCGATAACCGAACCATTCTCAACGGTTCACCAAATCCCCTACATTCATCGTTTTTCAGTTTCTCTGTTCACGGCACCACACGTCCCGCTTCTGACGCTGCTCCCAGTGTCGCCCGTTGCCCGCCGTGCCCCCCCCCCCCACCTCCGCGGCTGCCACTGGTCGTTCGGTCAGTCGGGAAGCGAGCGCCCCGAGACAGATGCTCCTCTTCGGGTCACGGGCAACGACCGTCAGAGCACATCACCGGAATGCGGCGCGGCAAGAGCACGGCGGGGGGGCGGGCGGGCCTCCCACCAGCACCCCCGGGGCACAAGCGAGCGCCACTCCTCTGCGCCAGCAGCACCGCACACCCGGCCGTTTCACTCCTTCGTGGCGGCGGCAGCGAGGGAGGGATGGGGGCGCGCGCCCACAGACGCCAGTCCGCTCGTCCGCTCTGCGGTCGCGCGGCAAATTACGGGGACGTTTACTCGGCGCGCAGTCTTGAGAGCGGCCAAAGCGTTTATGACAGCTTCCCAGAAGAGCCCAGCCACGCGGGGGGAGGCGGCAGTGGCGCGGCCTTCTCCCGCCCAGCCCGGCTAGGCGGTAGTTTTCTCACTGGGACAGCAGGCGTGGGGAGAAGTTGCGACTCCCTCGTCAATCCACCGCTTGCACGAGGGCCTCCCGGTTACCGTGCGGCTCGCGGAGGGGGTTGTTTTTGACCGTACTTCACCACGGCGGTCAGTGTGGGCTGGTGAAGGACTCCGTGGGTGGGTGGGTGGAGGAGTCCTGCTGGTTTACCGGTGGGAGGTGGGAATGTGTCTACCCCTGGGGGGAGGCGATGGGGCACGCGACTGCACGATTGCAGCTGCATGGGCCCCGCTGGTCCAAAACGACAAGCGGCCAGCGACAAACAGCACTCTTAAAAGTTGTTTAAGATATTATTCAAGTTGAGGCTGCACCTTGCTAATGAGACAGCCGCGATGACGATGCTCACGAGTGAATCCTGCGGTGTTTTCCAAACAGACGTCATGAACCACAGGAACTGGTCGACCCAGGATTTAGGATTGTTGAGTTTCGGGGGCGGTGTCGTCGAGTCCAACTGGTCCTGCACCGCACCTGGCACCATCGTCGGGGCGGCGCCGTACCCAGCCCTGGCGGCGTGGGGGCGTGGGAGGAACCTGTGCCTGGCAGTGGACGGCGGGGGGGGGGGTGCCGCCACAACCAAATACAAAGATCCCCCGTGTAGCCTTCAACAGACTGCTGGAGCAAGTGCTGTTAGCGGGTAGCCCAGATGAAGGCTGGCAGGGCACACGAGGGGGTGGGTGGGCTGCACCCCGGCCAGCCGCCTTTGTCTCCCTCGTGACGATATGTACACACCGCACCAGGGACTCGTTTGAGGCCGAGTCGACCTAGGGGAGGCCCAGGACTGGTTAGGATAATAGTCACCTAGAGTTGACCGTGAGCAGGAATCGATCTCGGATCGCCGGGTTTGTAGTGCAACGCGCTAACCACCCCCCAGCCCCCACCCCCATCCCCCACCACAATGGCCGCCGGGGTGGGACACGCATTCCTGAGCAACGACGAAAGCCACTGCCGGCCCCAACTGTACCACGCCGGCACGCCGCACTGTAGAGCCACGCCGTACCGTACCATCATGCCGATCTGTAGCACCACGCCACCAACACGTCACCTCACTCCGTCTCTCCGAGCGAGGGGGGCCCGTTCGGTCACACAGGGTGGCGCTGTGCATCGTCAGCGAGGGGTGCCCCCGCGGGGTCAAACGCACGGCCCGCACCACCCGGTGTACAGCGGTCGCTAGTGTTGCCCTGGCAAGCCTCACCTCTTCTCCGGGAGGGTGCTGCCATATCGGGGTGCCGTGCATATGAAGCGGTGGGTGGGGGGGATAACACCACGCAAAGATCCGCACAGACGGGTTCACGGATCCGATCGCTCTACTGCCGTCTGCTGGCCACCTAACGCGGCGTGTGACGAGGTACCGGTTCGTCGCTTGAGCCAAATTCCTCCGTTCGCGATACGCGCATTGAACCGCGTGCAACGTGAGAATCGATCACTTGCAATGTGATGCAAATGATATGGCAGTGGTCTCTGGCGACTGAGGGGAGAAGACCCCCAGAGCGGACGGAGGGCAGGGGATGGAGGAGGTGGCTGCGTGTTTACTGCATGACAGCTGTGGGATCCGGCGTGAGGGGTTGAAGGAAGCTTTGGTGGCGAGGCGGTGGTGGCACCGCATCTTTACAGATATTTCAACGTCACATGGTGTGAACAAAATTGACAAGTAATACAAACGACAGGGTAAAAAAAAAAAATCCTTAAATCTAATTGCGGCCCCCAAACAGTGACAGATCACCCAATGTGACTGTGTTTAGTGATCGCATGGCTACCATCAACTCCCAACTGCAAGGTGCGCGTGGACGGCGTCACAGGCGCGAGAGTGCCCTCCTTCTGGAGTCCAAGCCGCGCTGCGCTGCATCACGGGATTTTAAGGAGCCTCCTACGAGGTGCGCCGACTCCCGGCGTGCAAGTGACGAGGTCAGAGAGCTTCCGTAATTGGGGCACCCTCGCAAATCGGCCATCAATGCAGGCGCCGCCGTTCCTCTTCCGGAGGATCCCCGCTCCACGTCGAGACAGTTTCGGGCAAATATTGCAACCGCGCCGGCATCCAACAACCTTGATTTCTAATTGATTTAAAAAGCCATTTAGTATTTATGAAAATTACCAACCACAACCAAAGTCGTTACTTTGGCTGCGGGGCACGTCGCTCGTTCAGGGAATCGATAAGCGGTGGCAGTGGCCCAAAGGGCCGAGCGATCCCGATAGCGAGCGAGACGCTAATGGGCCCGGCGAAGGGCGCGGGCGCCGACGCGCAGCGTGGCAACTTCAATCAGACCGGCTCGGAGTCATCAGCAGCGTTTTCGCGGCTCGGGGAGAAGCGGCAGTCGTTGCAAGTCGGTCCTCCCCCCCCCCCCCCCCCCCGAGGATTTTTGCGATCGTCAGGAAAGAACATTGCAAGAGATCGCGACGTTGCGCGCAAGCCGCCCCCCCCCCGCCCCCCGCACCGCCGTTGTGCACGGGCCGTCGTGGCCCAAACGCGACACTCGGATAAACGCGGCGCAATTACCGGACCCTGCTTTTAACGATCCCTGTCCGCCCTAGCCAGAGTCTCGCATGCTCACAAGCGCGTCTAATGATATGGATGTGCGTGCAGGAGCGCGCGCGTGTTGACAAAGTGAGCGCTGAAGGGTCTCGTCGCAGCGACGTTCTAAGCGAGGGCGGTGGGAGATAAAACCAAGCTAGCCATGGAGAGCAGGGAGAAAGCGAATGGAGAGGGGAGCGTAGAGAGAGAGAGAGAGCTCCAATGGGGCGTGAGGGCCGAGGGACACACGGGAAGACGCAGCGGTGACGCGCGCAGCGGAGGAAGCGTCACTCGTCACCGCTGACCATCCCAGCAGCTGGCAGCCTTAAGAAGGCAGTGGGCATTGAGGGGGTGGGGAGGTGAGGGGGGCGTGAGGGGGGGTCGGGATGGGGAAGTAAGCCTGGCTTTTTGTGGCCCAGAGCTGGGAGGCTTCTAAACAAACACAGCGGGCGGCAGAGACACAACCGCCGCCACCCTGCCCGGTCATTGGTCCTCGCCGAGCCTCGTGTTCACGACGGCCAAAAATAACCAAAAACCAGGCAGGGCCAACGGGGCCTCTCGCTTACCCCAGTGATGAGATCCCTGCACAGGCGGCATGTGGCTTAGCGGGGATCACAATGGGGTCGCGACCGCCATTATCATGCCCAGAGCAATGACGGCCACCGGACACAGCTGCTCATCCCCCGCCCCGACCCCCCAACCCCCCCCAACCCCCTTCCTCAACCTCATCTCATTGTCATTTCGCAGCGGCGGCAGAGGGGATGTGAGGGGATGTGAGGGACGTGGGGGACGCTTAACCCACTTTTCCGCAGATCTAATTTGGCTGCACCGCGCTGGCCACCGCCATCTCTTGGCTTCCTGATGAACGGACACGCGGGGAGTTATTGGAGGTGACACGGAGGCAGCCACCAACCTGGTTATGGATCTTTGTGGCCCGCGGATCTATGGGGCGGCGGGCCGGGAGACAGAGACAGAGAGATTGCAAGACGTGGAAGCTGACGCAAGCAGCAATGGCTTTACGAAGAAAGAAAAAAAACCTATCGTTTACACTTTCTGTCCGAGTCAAGTCAAAGTGTCTCCCCTGCCCTAAGCGAGTGAGAGGTCACGACAGCACACGACGGAATCCACAGATTGCATACAAGTCACGCGCCAGAGGCGTTACTCGTCGCCAGGAATCAGAACCCAGGTCGCCACTCGACGTTGATGCCACGTTGGTCCGACGGTTCAAAGCGCATGCGAACGTTGGGCCAACGTCGGGCACGGTTACTGGGCAGGACATAAAGCCAGGTCCAGGAGGACCATAGTGCAGTGTGCGATCCACTGCTCCACCACCGCCCAACCGCAAAAGTCAAAAATTCTTCCCATGTAACCTCAAAGTCTGTTAGCGAGCTCCTACTTAGGCTGGCACAGCGCACTAGGGGGTGGTGTAGCCAGCATTTACTCACGTGCACTTATTGTCAAATACCCACACATACAAAGTCAAAGATCCCCCATATAGCTTTAACAGAATGTTGGGGCAAGTGCTGTTAGCGAGCACCGATGAAGGCCGGCACAGCGCACGAGGGGGTGGGTGGCCAACACAGACACACACTCAGACATATAAACTTACTCAATCTGACAATAACACTCACTCCCAACGCATTCACCCACTCAAAGACAAAAATACCCTGTTGGTCTACACAGGGTTGCCAGAAATGCACACGAGGGGATTGTGTAGTCGGGACCACGCCCAGGTGCCTTTGTATCTCCCACGCTGAAGTTTGCACACTGCACCGGGTATTAATTTAAGACTGAGTAGACGTGAAGAAGGCCTAATGACCAGTTCAGACATCACTCACAATGGATGTCCGCCATGGCCGGGAATTAAACTCAGATCACTGGATCAGTAGTGCAGCGCACAAACAGCCGCACAGCCACCACGGACGGCATACGTACAACAGGACACGCAACTATCATACACACATACATATGCAGAGTCAAACACACACTCCCAAGCTAACACACTCGATCACTCAAAACCAATGCTGTGAACTCCCGGATATTATCGGCAAGGACCCTCTCTTTAAGACATTGGGTCCTGGGTTCTATTCGATTACGGTCGGAACGACACTCGCAAACGGCAGCCACCGCCCCCCCTCCACTCTCCGCGAAGCGATGGCGGAGTCTCCACAACGCTTGCGCCAGGCTAGGTGCACGTAAAGACAAACATCCCTCACACAGCCTGAACAGACTGCTGGGGCAAGTGCTGTCAAGCGAGCGCCTACAAAGGCCGGCACGGCACACGAGGGGTGGGGTTGCCAACACCACGCCGGGCCGCCTTCGCCTCCCCAGTGCCGATGTTTGACACACCGCACCGGGTGCTCATTCGAGGCGACCTAGGGGAGGACCAGGAGTGGTCCAGATATTCGCCACAGTTATTGGTCGCGAGCAGGAATCGAACTCGGGTCGCCATGGGGGGGCTAACCCCACTGCGCCGCCGCTCCCTCCGTGTGCACGCGCGCACACTCGCACACGCACGCCAGCGTGTCCCCACGTGAACGGCACGCCGGGGGAGAGAGGTGAGCGTCGCGCTGGGCAATCGTCTCCCGTTCCCTCGCGCGGCTCCGCCCCGGAGAAGTCATTGCCCTAATGGGACCAGAACGGCGCCTCGCGCGCCGCGTGACGCCGCGACGAGAGGTGTCGGCCGACAGCGGCGATGCATTCTGCTGAACGAGGCCAAGCCGGCGCACCGGTGGATACGAGCATGGTGGGCGCCCTGCCTCGGGTGGCGCCAAGAGCCGGGCGGTTGGTTACAGCACCAGCAGCAACAGCAGCAACAGCAGCAGCAGCAGGAAGAGAAAGTCGTCACAGACACCCGCATCTCACTTTCTCAGAGATCCGCTCATTAACGTGACCTCCATTCACTTTCATCGAGGTCCGTTCAAGCGGCCTCCACGTGTGCGAGCGCGAACGACGGCCCCCTGGTGCTTCCGCGCGAGCGAGTGGCGGCGGCGCGCGACGCTCGTGTACATCGTCGCCTCCACACAGAGCCGCTATGTTGTGGTAGCCATCCGGAGGGGGGAGAGGAGGGGCTGGAGGGGGTGACCTTACCCTCCCCCCCCCTCTCCCTCCCGGGCCTCTTGGGCGGTCGTGGGAACCCAGGAGCTGGAGGAGGGGAGTCGTAGCGGACAGAGACCCCCCCCACCCCCTGTCGAACGCCTGACTCCGGCCGCCCAAAATAACCACCGCCGGACAGCCCCCACGCCACGCGCTATCGTTCTGATGAAAATTAACGACTCGCCGGCCAGCCGCGGGGGTTCACGGCACGGGCTAATCGCGGCATACCCCGCGCCCCTTCGGTTCGCGGTGGAGGAGCCGAGCGTCGGTGAGATCGCCGCGCCGTTAACGCCACCAGCGAGCGCCGGTGGTGTCCCGTCTGGCCGTTTGACCAGACGGGTGACCCGAAGTCAAGAGGGATCGTGCGCGGTACATGCGTCGTCATCGCTCCGTCGTGAACATTTGCCCCCCCCCCCCCCAGCAGTGCTTCTCCTCGCGATGCCACCTGGGTGGGAACTTCACTGTGAGCTGCACAAGCAGCCTCCTGGACGCGTGCTTCCAACCAACGCGGAGAACCGAAGCACCACGAGCGTGGGGCACAGTGGGCGCGCTCACGCACAAACATTCGCTCGTTCACTCGCGCCGCTCACTAACGCACTCACTCAGCCGTTTACTCATTCGTTCACTTGTACCGTCACTTTCTTGCTCGCTCTCTCATTCATTCTTTCACAAGCTCATTGGGCCAACTCACTCCTTCATTTACCCACTCGCTCACTCAGACTCATTCATTCACTCGCTCACTTACCTATTCGCTCGCTACACAGCTGCCAGGAGCTTGTCTGTGCTCAGTGGACTTTTGTTTTAATAACTTTCAGCGCACATTTATAGAATTTACCCAGTAGTTATGACCATCAAACTGGGTGAGAACCCATCTCTTCTCGCGAACGAAACCTGGATAAGCAGAGGTTACGTAATGTACTCGTACACTCGCACTGTTGGTAGCTGTACCCACGAACCCTGTGGTCAATGTTCGGTAATTATTAACGAAGTGTTTGACAGAAAGTAATAAAAACGCCGGGTTTTGGTTCAACAAATGATTGGCTCATACTGCATTGGCAATGGTGCATACCAGAATACACACCACCTCACTCAAGAGCCAAACATCGCACACCTCCTGGCTTTGACACGGGCGGTGGTGCAACCATCAGCGGCACCAGAACATCATTGCCAGGCCGACGCTGCACCACATCTCCTTCACGAATAGCACATTCAAGACACAGCCACAGTCGTGCAATTCTGTGGCCATGCAACCCAAACTATGAAGCGTATAGTAAACCCACAGAGACACAGAGACCGATCGAGATATATTAAAGACGGGAAACAATGTGACTGTAGCCATGCAGCCCAAACGATGGACCCTATAGCAAACCACTGTAGTATGGCACTCCTCCTTCAAATGGAGGAGGGTCAGCAAAACTGCACAAAACTCTTTCATGAAGCCCTCTCTTGTGGCTAGCACATCTCGACAATGGAATATAGCTCCTGAACATATTGCCGCTGCCATCGTGCGCAAGGACGAAATAGTGGGTGCGCACATGGGCCGTGAGCCCACGCCAGGTATGCTGTACTTGTACGTTGAACTTCTTTCACACCGTACGTAGCCAACCATGCTAATCGGAGGTACGGTGGAAGGACGACAAACTCAACACAAACAGCAGTTCTAAAATTAACGAATACTTGGTCGGTGCCACCTGAGGTGGCATTACTTCAGCGGGAGGGATGGGAGTCCAGCTTCTCAATGTGGCCAATAGCGGTTGATCACGGGACACCCACTTTGAAATGAGCGGGGTCGGGGGGGGTCAGAGTCGTCGACTCTCATTGGCCATGCCAGTAAACCGGTGCGCGATGGAAGAGTTTTCACACCATGCGGGTGGCACCGACGTCTGCCCCGGCCCATGGGCCAAAAGGCAGAAATGACAAAACGGAAAACCCCCTCCCCATTCTCTGCGCACGTGCCGTAGAGCCCGCACACGGGAATATTGCTGAATGTTGAGAATTAAAAGACCCCCCCCCCCCGCGCACTGCGGACTGCGGCACCAACGCAGAAATACATCGGCAAACAACTGCGGCCTTCAAAGGAGAACCGTAAAAGAGGCGTCGCCGTGACCGCCGAACGTGCGGCGCCCGGGATATTCGGCCATCGCTTGTTTTATGGCCACACGTACAAATGCGACTCCGCTGCCGTTTTTACTGCACTCGTTCAAACGACGAAGCGTTCGGTGATCTCAACCCCCCGTCACTTTGGGTTTTGAGTCTGCGAGCGCAGTACGAACGCTTCGCGACCGCTGGCACGCGCCCCGGTGCTGCCGAGGCGGCAATTCAAACCCGGGGCCCTCCTTCGGAGACACTCTCCTGGTCTCAAAGGGCTCTTCATCTCTCACGTGGAAAGGTTATCGCCGGCGTCCCTCTCTATCTGCGAAATCGCTCGAACGCGACGACAGCGTTGGCTCGCAACGCTCTCGGCTGCGCACAAAGCGGTGCCGACGGCGCCCCGTTGAACTACAGGTGCTGGCGGCAAAACACGCAGAGGGCTGTGAGCACACAGGCTAACACGTCAGTCCCAAAGACAAAGATCCCCCCCCCCCCCGCCACCTATGTGGCCTTAGCAGATTGTTGGGGCAAGTGCTGTTAACGACCACCTGTCAAGAGTGGGATGACGCACACATGGGGGTGAGTGGCCAGGACCACACACGCCCACCTATTGTCTCCCCAGCGGCGATGTTTACACACCGCACCAGGTACTCATTTGAGGCTGAGTCGTCCTGGGGGAAGAGACCACAGGAACGGTTCAGATGATCGCCACTGGTGTGGAACCGCGAGTGGGAATTGAACTGTGGTTGGCAGGTTTGTCGCGCAGCGCGCTACACACTGTGCTCACGCTCCCCACAGCAACAACAACAAGCGCTATTCGCCACTAAGTGGCGTTGAGTCACCACGACGCTTGTGCCAGGCCATGTGCACCTTGAGGCCACGTGAAGTGTCGAACGCCCGCTGGCAGGGGGTTACGCGGGCAGACCCAGGTGCCACAGATCGATTGACTGACCTCCCCCACACACACACACGTGCACCCACATCATCTCACGATCCCGTTGTGGGCCTTCACTCTGTGTGTACACCGGTGCAATGTGTATATAGACTCAATTCTCGGAGGTGCGATTGTCGCGAATGCAGAGGAATGATGGGATGGCCAGGTTTAACCCCACCCCCACCTCTTTATGGAACTCGCAGGCCTGGGGGCCATCTGACAGGCCGGTGCACGGACAAATATCCGAGTGGCAGCATCACAAATGACAGAAACGAGGACAGCGCGGGCAGGCCCTGGCGTGTCACCACGGTGAAGTCATCACGACGCAATCCGCACGTCCCGGGGGGGGGGGGGGGGGGCAGACGGCCGCCACGCCCCCCAGTCGGTGCGTCACGCTGTGGGCCGGTGGCCTCCGTGAACACCGGCGCATCGCCACCGCCAACGGCAGAAGCCACCGTATCGCCACCGCTACCACCCGCCAACCATAGCCTTCGGCTGCCACCATCGCACTGCCACCCATCATCACCACTTACCAAGCCCCTTCTTCGTCACCACCGCCATCACCAAGTATCATTCCTATCATCGCCATTACCACCACCATCATTATCGCATCTACTGTCATCACCACTGCCCATCACCATTATCGCCATTACAATCATCGCCACCAAGTACCATAAATGCTGCTGCTTTTAATAGGGGACTCACACAGACATGCAGCACAGCACAAGCACACACACACAAAGACCCCCCCCCCCCATATAGCGTGAACAGACTGTTGAGGCCAGTGCTGTTAGCGAGTAGCACCCATGAAGACAGCACCACGCTCGGTCGCCTTTGTCTCCCCAGTGCCGATGTTTACGCGCCGCCCGAGGCTGCTGCGGAGGCCTGTTCTTCGTCGTGAGCAGGAGTCGAACTCGGGTCGCAGTGTTCATAGCGCAGTACCTTAACCACTACAACAACAGCCACCATTCACCACTAAGTGGCTGTGACGTCCCCACAGCGCTTGTGCCAGGCTAGGTGCACGTTGAGGCCACATAAGTGTCAAAGCCTTGCTGACAGGTCATGGGACAGACCCAGGTGTTATAAGTTGATTGACTGAGAGGACTTGCAGATGCACCGCCTGTGCCCCCCACTGTGCCAAGTTGCTGGGTTTTATCTGCCCCGGTGCTGCACCCATTGTTGAGCGTCGCTCCTCCGCCCTCCGCTGTTGTTGGAGAGCGACTGCCTCCAACTGCCCAGTAGCAGCAGCGTCCTTCACGAGCCTCCTCCACAGAGGCCAATCTTGACACCGCTGGTACCAGTTATCGGCAAGTCCACTCAGCTCCACGTCCTCCCGTACGACATCAGCCAATCTCTTCTCTAGCCCTTGCCGTGCCCATTTAAGCCCCCTTCATCCAGCCAAACAGAAGCTGTTTGGCCACGTGGTGGCTGGGCATGCGGGCTACATGGATCGTACAGGCAGGCCGGTCGAAATGTTTCAAACCGGGATACACGCACACGCACACACGTCACACGCCAACACACACGCACAGGTGCCTGGCGGCCCCGCTGGCAGATGATGCAGGGGGGCTCCGCCTCGCACACCGCACCGCAGCAGCTGGTGTGCACCGTCAGCACTCAACTATGGGGGACACGTGTGCGTACGTGTGTGCGTGCGTGTGTGCGTACGTGTGCGCGTATGTTCTCTGTGTGTGTGTGGGTCTGTGCACATCTGTGTGTGTACGAAAACGTTCACGGAGTGGTGGCACAGTGGCTTGCGATCTGAATGCTACAAACCCAGCGACCCGAGTTAGATTCTCGCTCACGGCCAACATCACTGGTGAATATGTGAGCTGGTCCTGGGCCTCCCTTAGGTCCACTGAGCCCTAAATGAGTATCTGGTGTAGCGTGTAAACATCAGCACTGGGGAGACAATGTCGGCTGGGCGTGTTGTTGGCCACACCATCCCCTCATGTGCCGTGCTGGCCTTCACATGTGCTAGCCACTAACAGCACTTGCCCCAACAGCCTGTTAAGGCTACACGGGAGATCTTAGTCTTTGTGTGTACGTATGCAAACACGTAAAGTATGCTGAGCACTGTGTTTCGTGTCTTTCTAGGAACGAACGCTCACCATCCCCGCTTTCCCTGCAAGAGACAAGTGGTATAAATTACCTCTCAACCGGCTTATATAGAGGACAGCCCATCTCTAATTACCTGAAATTTACTCAATTGTGATGAACACGTGGCAACATCACCCCGTGCAGGCTCTCATCCGTCCAGGCTGCTATACAAGGGACTAAGGACTCGGGCTCAGCGCCTCCCGAGTTCTCGATTGAACATTCTCGAAATATGCGCGCCTTATAAACCGCGCTTATTATCTGCTGCAAAAAGTTGGCAAGCCCCTCCGGGAAAAAAAGAGAGTCTTGAGATTCGGCGAGGCCTTCCTGGGCAAACGTGTGCAATGAATAATAACGATAACACAAACTATCTGGATTGCAATATGCCAACCCACACGAAACCCATGACTACCCATTACGACCACCTGCTGCTGCTGATAGTGGCCAGTGGTGGTGGCGCTGGTGCCAACGGGCAGTTGACCAAGCACACGGTTGCGGACAAGGCACGCAAACATTTTCTCAGCCAAGCCGCGGCGGCCGGGCGGGAGGGGAGGCGCGCGCGCGCGTGGACAAGCGGCAGACATTCCGGAGGCAGCTGCCCAGGACGAGACGGTGACAGGTGCCGCCCCGGCTGAAACACGATCACACGCACGCCCGAGCCGGGGCTTAACGAGGCTGCGGGGCTCCTGGCCCCCCTTCGCCCTGGGGGGCGGGGGCCGGCGGCGAGGGGGGAAACTCACCCCCGCGCCTGCAAGTCGCCCGCGCACACCAGCGCCAGCCACAGACGCAGGAGGTCCTTCGTGGCCTGTACCTTGCTCAGTACGGGAAAAGCCCAGAGGCGGCAGGTGAAACGAGCAGCGAACGGCACGAAGCTCTACCCTGCGCTGTTTTTTGTGTCGTGGGCGAAACGCATCGTCGTCCGTCGTTCCGCAGCGACGTCCGACGATTTCGCTCCGCGCGTCCGGAGCTTTTTCAGTAACCGAATCGTTTCTTAAAGGAAGCGGCTGCCGGCACGTGGAGCAGAATCATCGGTCGTCACGGCCGAACAACAAGGATAACAACAACAAAACACTGCGGCACGACCGGAGCGCGCACAGCCTGGCACGCGGAGCCTCACTCACCGCAAGCGACGCCTCTCCCAGTTGGTGGTGGTGGGCACCCCCACGCAATCCATTAGCGAGCGGTCGTCTTCTCCCTCCCCACGGGAGATTCCCGCATTTAATGTAGAAAAGAAACTCTTAGCAGAGCACACCGAGGGTGCCCCAGAGTGCACGGAGGGGCCTGCCTAAGGACTCGAGAGGCAGCTCACACAAGGCATTGCACTGCTTACTGCTGGCGACGAAACGCAAATCCTCCGTCTCTTGTCTGCGCGAAGCCGAGCGAGCAACCGGAAAACAAGCGTTAGATTAGTTGAACCCGACCTCTCTGGCAGCCTCCCACTGTGCTGTGAAGAAGGCCCATTGGCCAAAACGTCACCTATCGTAGGCTATCAAGGTCGAAGGGAGTTCCTTTATGAACGAATGGGGTTGAAGTCTCATTTACATTTTCCGATTCACAAAAATCCACCGGCTTCCAACGCTAAGGCAGCTTTCCAACGACGTGCGCGCCACCTTCTCACTGCACAGCCCCAAAGGAGGCGGGCGGACGGGGGGGGGTGCGGAGAGGTGTGCGAAATGAACACCGCGTCGCTTGCCAGTTTTTCACCCTCCGGCAAAAATTCCGCGGCGCTGCCCACCCCCTACCCGCTCGCTCGCTCCGTCACACAGGTGCGCGCCGCTCGCCGGACAGGTACCGCCGGCCCGCCCCTCCTCCATCAACTGGCGCAAAAGCACCTCCACCCCCCCCCTCTTTAGACCCCCCCCTTTACACCCCCCCCCCCGCCCAAACCGGACGTCACCGGAACCGCAGCCGCTCAAATTTCCAGAGAGACGCCAAAACCCACAAATCAAGTTCTCGATCCAGCGCCCGGTCGGCCGCGCAAGAGCAGAGGAAGCCGGCGGAGGGCGCGGAGCCGTGCCCCGGCGTGCCTGCAGGACGACACAGCGTGGGAAGAGGATCTCACAATAAAAGTCGTACTGTGTACTACGGGCAGAGGGGAGAGTTTCACGCGAATAAGAAGGATGGGGGGAGGAGGCGGGATGGGAGGGGGAGGGGACTATCCACTGTTAATCTCACCACAAAGTGGTACCAATTTTATCCACCCCTGGAAGGATGATGGGCCGAGTCAATTTCCCCCACCGAGCCGCCCCGGCACCGTCGAGTGGAGGAACATTATCGTTGTTTATCATCGTGCGCACGACAAAAAAAAAATAGGCATCTTAATATCCTGGAGAAGACTTCTGATGTCCCAAGACAGCTGCTAGCTCCTCAACAAAGAGGACGAGATCCAGTGGAGAAAAAGAAAGCAGGACAGGTGGCAACCCTCACGTGTTGGGGTCCAACGAGACGGACGACGGCCGCATCTCCCGCATACGAGGCCGCCGTCCGGCCGACCAACGCCGCAGCAGTGATCTGAGGACACGGGGCCGCCCCCTGACCCCCCCCCCCCACCCATAGGATTGGGGGGGTGTGTAAGGAGTGTTCTTTTACAACATGCACCCAAAAGCCAGGCCCGTGCTCAAAGTGCACCCAACAACACACGGCAACTGGCTGTGGCACGGGGTCACACACAACCAGCCGACTACCGACGAACGCTGGGCAGGTGACCACGGCACCGCACCTCTCGTGGGCGACCCAAGAGCTGTGAAGCCACCCGACAGCCAGAGCCCCCCCCCCGCCCCCCAACAGCCGTGGGACACCCCAACAGCAGTGGGACACCCCAACAGCAGTGGAATCTCTCAACAGGCCTCAAGCCCCCAAAGGCCACAAAGGCCCACCCCCACCCTCACGCAGCCCTCCCACGTATGTTCACGACGTAGCCTCCCCGCAGCAGCCTACGACGACGGCCTGGCGCGCACGGCGGGGTCACCCATGCAGGCACCGTCCCATTTCAAAGCCTGCTCAGAGCTTCTGAGTGCCGTGGAGTTCGGTGACGGGCGACTCGGTCAAAGATGCCCTTCGAGAGCCGCCCCCCGCAGGCACAGCGACCCCCCCCCACCCCCCCCAGCAGTCACGTGACTCTATCGGCGGTCCAGCTGATGTGGTCAAGTGGCCCTGGAGGTCCGGTTGCCCCTCCCCACACCACCTCCGAGCGGCTTCCGTTCCGGTGCCCCACGAGCGAGGACGAAAACACAAACTCGGCACGACCGACGGCGCAGCGGCGTTGCGCGCGGGCGACCCCGAAGGCGGCGACGGAGGCACGCAGCCGTAGCAACTTGGTGCCCGCCACGCCACTCCCCTGCCAATGGCGACCCCGGCCAGGTGGCCCAGGCACCCTGCATTAACACCAGCAGCCTGCATCAATAGCGACGTCCTGCCGAAACACGGGCCACCCCCTGCATTAACACCGATGCGCATGCGTTCACACGTGCTGACACGCGGAGACGCAGTCGCTCTGACAGACATACACGATAAAGACAAATATCCCTCGTGTAGACTTAACAGACTGTTGGGGCAAGTGCTGCTAGCAAGCACCTATGAAGGCCGGCACGGCACACCAGGGGGTGGGTGTCCAGCACCACGCCCAGTCGCCTTTGTCTCCCCAGTGGCGATGTGTACACACCGCACACCAGATACCCGTTTGAGACCGAGTCGACCGATGGGAGTCCCAGCACCAATTCAGATAATCGTCACCGGTGTTGACCGCGAGCGGGAATCCAACTCGGGTCACCCGATTCGTTGCGCAGCGCGCTAACCGCTATGCTAATGCTCCCCCGCACAGACGCACACACACAGACGTACCAACCAGAGATGTACAAACACGGCGAAAAACATAGACAAACTCACACGTGCACACAAATGACACAAACGCAAACAGACGGCCTTCGCTTAGGTCAGCCAGCCCCGCGAGTCCATTAAGGCTCTCTCGCCCGTCGCCTCCTCTGAGAGAATGCCTCTGCGCCTCGCTTCACGAGGTTCCTGGCAGGGGTTGTGGCAAGGGGGCCGCTCCCCCCCCCCCCATGCACGCCAAGCAGCATCAGGTGCGATGGTGGAAGCGTCATTGGCTGGGTACGTACGGTGGGGGGACGGGGTTCATTTCGGACGACACACAGCCGGTTAGCAGTTGTTGGGCCAGGAGCTGTTAGCGAGTAGCACACGAGGGGGTGGTGTAGTGGCCGGCACCAATCCCGGCTGCCTCGTGACGATGTCTATACATCGCACCAGGTGCATCTACTCATTTGAGGCCAAGTCGACCTAGAAGAGGCCCAAGGACCCGGTTGAGATTCGTCCACCGGTGTTGACCGTGAGGTGGGAATGGAACTCGTGTGGCCAGGTTTGTAGAGCAGCAGGCCGACCACTACACTCCCGCTTCCTGTATACAAAGACAAAGATCCCCCGTATCGCCTTCACACACTCTCGGGGCAAGTGCTGTCTGCGAGCACCTATGAAGGCCGGCACACGAGGGGGTGGGTGGCCAGCACCACAGCCGCCATTGTCTCCCGAGTGGTGATGTTTACTACACACCGCACAAGGTACTCATTTTAGGCTGAGTCGACCTCGGGGAAGTCCAGGACCGGTTAAAATCGTCACTGGGGTTGGCCGTGAGCTGGAATCGACCTCGGGTTCCTGGGTTCGTAGCGCGGTGCGCTCACCACTGCACCCCCCGCCCCAAAGACAAAGACCCCCTTATAGCCTTAACAGACTGTGGGGGCAAGTGTTGTTAGCGAGCACCTATGAAGGCCGTCAAAGCACACGAGGGGATGGGTGGCCAGCACCACGCTCGGGCGCCTTTGTCACCCCAGTGGCACGCACACGCAGATATACACACACACGCAGATATACACACACACAGACGCACGCACATGAACGCGCACACACGTTCCCACACACGCGCGATGGTTTCCAAGAGGCGCTTCGCACGGCTCGCGGACTCACGGGCGCAGCCAGCAACGCACGCACACACGCAGACACACACAGCAACGCACACGCGTGCACACACACAGCAACGCACGCACACGCACGCAAACAGCAACACACGCAGATTGCTTAAAAAGAACCGCGTGGGCGTGCGGGCGCGTGGGGCGGAATAAAAAAAGGAAAAGAAAAATCGAGTTTGGCGACTGTGGGGCTGAGTTCATGCGCTGCTGCTGCTGCTACCCCCCACGCACATCACGGGTGCCACTGTGGCTGGGACGGTGGGGGAGGCGAGATGAGATTGTACATCAACCGTTGATGAGTTAATGATTATGATCAGAATGACCACCATAATGATCATACGAATGACGATGATTACAGCAATGATGATGATGATGATGACAGTGATGACGATGGTAACAATGGTGAGGCCACAGTTAAATAACAACCACCACGTGGACGGCGTGGGGAGGGGCCCTCATCCAGCAGTGGATTGACATCATGGCTGTACATGTGCACACGCTCCCACTTCTCCCACTTCTTTCACTCGCTCACACAACAGCCACTTTAGCGGTGGTGACATCGCCACAGCGCTTGTGCCAGGCGAGGTGCACTTTGAGGCCACGTGAAGTATATAGCCGACAGGAGATCACGGGACAGACCCAGGTGCCATGGGTTGACAGACCGAGATGACCGGCAGATGCCCGGCCTGTGCTCCCCACTGTGCCAACTCACTGCGTATTATTCGCCCGGCGCTCAGCTCGTTGTGAGCGTTACTCCTCCGCCTTCCGCTGTTGTTGGAGGGCGACTGCCTCGAACTGCCCTGTAGCCTCCTTTATGAGCCTCCTCCTCCACACACAAACACTCAAAACACACCACCCCCTCCGACTCTCAAACACCCTCATATTCGCTCTCACCCACACACACACAATCCCTCACACATTAACACACTCGCACTCTCACGCCGGCCTAAACCGGCCTCACCCCTCCTGGGTCCTCCCGGCTGCCCCCCACCCCACCCCACCCCGCCCCCTGGGCATCCGCGCTCCTCGGCCACCTCGGAGTGCGGTCCTCAAGGCCGTGCCAGCGTCGCACAATCGCGTGCCTGTGTTAGCGGCGCGCTGCGTGGGGCCTGGATCCCCCCCTCGCATCTCCAACGGCGACGCGGCCGCCAAAGCTTCGGTCGCTCCGGCCACCGGCAGAGGCCTGTGGCAGGCTGCACCGTCATCGTCGCCGTCGCCCGTTCGCCTCGCCGCTGTGCTCGCTTGCTTGGTTGTTGCGTCCATCGTTTTGGTGACCCGAGGTCACTCTCGCAAGCGAGAGACTATCCCGGAATCTTGGGTTCTCGTCTGGTCAAAGCAAACGGCGCACACTAAAGTCACATCAGCAGCGGCAGCTTTGCGTAATCCACTGCTGGATGAAGGCCTCCCAAACCAAGCGGACGCCATCTCTCTCAGTCTCCCAGGGATTCAACGAGCCGTCTTACTCCAACGTGGACGTCCTCTCACGCGTCTTCCCTTCTGCGGCTGCCACTCGGCAGGTAGTCCCGGCGGACCGTGGATAACGCGCACCTCCCCATTCCACCAGGGCCCTCAGCGACGTCGTTCGCCACCACCACTACAAATCTGAAGGCACGCAATGAACCTTTGGGACCGACGCGCTCAACCTTCTCGAACGTGATGATGGTGAAGCTTAGAACGCCAAAATGGAGTTTATAAGAAGAAGTCAGGAATGCCTCCTGAAAGACTCCGACCCAGAACCTCTCTGGCTTCCATCTTCCACGAAGCTTAAGGGCCACGACCCCTCAATCGCAATGGCACCGTAACCATGGCAACAGCAGCAGTAGCCACAGTAGATGTGGATCCTTGATGGCGATGATGAAGACGATGCACAAATGGGAGATTTAAAAACACATCCGGAAGGTGTGCGGTGCCCGATTCACAAACGCGAAGTCGTGCCGAGCAACGCGTGCGACGGTCGAAGTCCGTAACGCGTGGGAGAGGCGTGTGGGAGAGGCGCGTGGGAGAGCCGTGTGGGAGAGCGCGTGGGAGAGCCGTGCGGCAGCACGACCCCGAAAAGCCGACGCAGCAGCGCGGCCGCGATCACCATTATGCAATTAACGGGAGAATTAACGGGAAATCCCGTTAATTGCGTAACGGTGATGGAGAGCACCCCCTTACCAGGGGATGCATTCGGTTTGTAAAATCGAGCGGAGTGGAGTTCACAGCCCCGCAAAGCCGAGCTGCATTGCCCACCAAGCGGCCCACAGAATCAGAATATTTCTTTATACTGGAGGAATCTGATGAGCCATGAAGCTCTTTGTGACAGATGTCCAGAGGGCAGGCTGGGCTATCCCCCACTCCCCCCAGCCGACTCAAGCAGCCATCGACCCCCATCGCCTGGTTCCTTCGTCACTTTTGTCACCGCTCTCCCTTTTGAGAAACCCCCCCCAACCCACATCTCCATCCTGCCCTCCTCCCCCTCCCCTCCCTCCCTCCCTCTCCAAGACGTCGTCTCTCCCCATCTCTCCCTTCTCCCCCTAACACGAGACCTCAGGCACTCGCCACAAACTGCCCGGCGAACCGCGGAACCACGGAACCGCGCGGCCCTGGCGAACTTCGTCGTAAATCCAAAGAACGCCTCCACGAGTGGGGTTGCGCTGGCGGCCACGGACAGGGCCCCCAGCACCGCCGTGTTGGTAAAAGCCGCGGGGACGAGCCTCCGCGTAGCGAGGTGCGGGCAGCCGCTTGGCGCACTCTCCGGGAGCCGTCAAACCCGATTTACCCGCAACAATGTGACGGATGGTGTGGGAAGGGGGGGGGGATTTAGCGGAGGGGGAAAGCTTGCCAGGAAGTGAAGCATGCTTTCGAAAAAATTCCACCCAAATCCTCGGGAGAGCGGATCAAGTGTCTCTCCCCTCCCGTCACCTCTTCTTTGATCGCCCTCGCGGGCCGTGGACGCCGGCACCGCGAGGCCGTGCGGTCGGCGCTCGGGCACCGGCCGCGTTCCACCGGCATGGTCGGGGGGGGGAGGGGGGGGCGAGCCACTCCCGACGAGTCCACGAGGGGAGCACGACTCGGGGTCCGAGTCGGAACTTTGCGACGGTCACGGAGGCGAGAGGGCACGCGCGGCGCCTGTGTTGCATAACGGGCAACGTAAAAAGTAAACGCTGGCCCTGAAGAGGAGCGAGGTCCAAAGAGTCGGTTGTGTTTTTCCTTCCAGTGAAGAGATTTTCCGAGTGCAAGCAATTATGACATTCCGTTCCTTCTCATGAAGTAAAATTGTCGTTATACATTTCTCAGCAAGCACACACGCACACACAAACAAGCGCGTACGCACGGATGTCAGCGTGAATTTAAAAAGCAAGAGACCTTGGCCGGGACACGTCATTGGAAGGGATGATGGCCGACGGGCAAGAATAGCAACTGGGTAGCAGCCAAGGGAGGGAGGGGACCGCAGCCAAAAGATGGAGCGAGATGAGATCGATCTCGTGGGCAGGTACTGGATGGATCGTCACGTTACGGAACCATCAGGGGAAAGGCCTTCATTCAGCAGCGGATTGATCATTTCTACCTCGTCTTGCTCCAACATTTACACACACACATGGATACATGCACGGACACGCGCACAAACACACAGACGCACGCACACACGGACACGCGCACAAACACACAGACGCACGCACACACGGATGCAGATACAAACACATGGATGCACGCACACACGGATGCAGATACAAACACATGGATGCACGCACACATAAAACACACAAGGGGGTGGGGGGGTGGCCAGCACCACAACCGGCCGCCTTTATCTTCCGGGTGTGGAAGATAAAGGCAGCCAGGCTGAGCCAGGACCGGTTCAGATATTCAAATGTTGGCTGCTGTCAACGATAGAATCAAACTCGGGTCCCTGGCTTCGCAGCGCAGTGCGCAAACCACCGCAAAACCGCTCCCCACATACAATCACTCAAACAAACGTGCACACCCGGACACCTGCAGACTCAACACTCTCGCACACAAAGACAAAGATCCCTGGTATGGCACACATCTCACCAGGTACTCGTTTGAGGCTGAGTGGACCTAGGAGAGGCCCAGAAACGGTTCAAATAATCGTCACTGGTGTTGGCCGTGAGCGGCAATCGAACCCGGGTCCGCCAGGTTCGGAGCGCAGTGCACTAACTGCAACAGTACAACTCCCCATGCATGTGCACACACACACTCATGCACACACGCATCCAGGCCCACACGCACACACACACTCATGCACACACGCATCCAGGCCCACACGCACACACACACTCATGCACACACGCATCCAGGCCCACACGCACACAGACACTCATGCACACACGCATCCAGGCCCACACGCACACAGACACACGCTCACACTGAGCTGCGGCCGCCGCCACAAAGCGTCCCCTTGTGAACGCGGGGACCGGCGAGGACGCCTACGATGACGACGTCGCCGCCGCCGCCTTGGGAACTACCGCTCATTCTCCGGGCCACGCGAGGGCGGACGGTGTCAGGGGGTGGAGGGGGGGGGGCGTGTTAGGAGGCACCGGCAGAAAACAAAGGGGGCACAGTTGGGAGAGGAGCGAGCGTGGCGCGGACGCCGTCCTGGGGGAGCGCGGATCGTCGGGGGTGAGCGCCGGGCGAGCCCCGAGCACCTGACTCAGGTGCAGCGGCAGTAGCCGCCGCCTGTTGCGGACCCCCAACTACTGCCACCACCGCCGCACACAGGTTACACCGGCAGGGGATTTGGGTAGGGGGGTTGCCACCTGCTCCCAGTATTGTCCTCTCTTTTTCTCCGAGTAGCCGTCCTGGGGGAGATCTATAGCCCTTCGATGTCGCAGGGCAACGCAACTTCCCGGCTGTTATCAACTATGCACGAACGCCCGATCGTACAGCTGTCAAGAAGAAGACGCGCCTGCCGGCAGTGCTCCCCTCTGTGAGCTATTCTTCTTATTCCGCTTTGACACATCCCAGTTTTTTGGCCACCTGGACTGTGCCATCGGGGAGAGGGAGGTCACCATCTCACCCCCCACCTTCGCTCGGATTATACCGCACCTCCGATTAGCACGGTCGGCCACGTACGGTGCGACAGAAGTTCAACGTACGTACCGTACAACATAGCGGATGAGAGGCAACAGCACCTGACCCGTACCCCACCAGCGCAAGATGAGGACACACGGCCAGCCACTGCGCTCGGAGCGAGGGGGGGGGTGTTGGCACAGGGCTCGGCGTCGCCGCCGCTGCGGTGTCCGAGCGGAATAACAACAATGCCTGTGGGAGGAAGCGGCTCCCGCTCACGAGAGAGGCTCACCGTCGTGCAGGGAGACCACCTCCCGCCATTGTTCACCACTTCCTCGCACCGAGGGAAGACGCCAGCAGGAAAATAAAGATCTCTGCCATCCCCCCTCCCTGCCTCCCACAACCCCGCCCCCCCCCACATCGCCAGCACAGCCGGTGATGCACCTCCGATTCGCTCGGTTGGCTACGTGCCGTGCAAAAGAAGTTCAACGTACATACCTAGGCGGCACAGGGAGGAGCGGCGTCGAACAAGGAGGCGCAGGGTGGCCACAGGTAGCTACATTTACGGGGTGGCACAGAGTGGCATGTGAAGGTCCGGGTTTGGTCTAGGGTCGCCTAGCCTGGCCTGGGGAAGCAGAGGATGGTCTAGGTTACCACAGGCTGATAACAGATCGTGTGGGGAGAAACAGTGTGGCACAGGGAGGTACAAGGAGGCACCTGAAGTCACAGGGTGGCCCAAAATGGGCTGGGGGTGGCACGGAGTGGCACGAGGTGGCCTGACGTGGCACAACAGCCCTGGGTGGCACGGCGTTGCCTAGGGTGGCAGCGCGAGCGGAGCCGGTGAACCTTGCCGCCCACTCCCCGGTTCACTTTGCCTTCTCGTGCCACCGCCGCCACGGCAAGCGGCGAGGGCGCGCGCAAAGGGAGCTTACGGACGCGGCTCTGTGCTGCGCCGTACCACGGCACCCAGACTAAGCCAATTACACGAAGCAGGCATTCCTGCGGGGATTACGCTGCCAATCTACGCACGCTCTCAACCGAGAACAAGTTCAAGAGGGGGAGGAGGACGGGGGGGGGGCAGGGCGCTGCCGCGACGTCGTCGTCGAACGTCCGTTCACGTCCGTGGCCCCCCACTTCAAAATAGCCAAGCGACATCACCCCCCCCCCCCACCACCACCCCCCCCCCCGTCTGTATCTCGCGCCACGCCCCGGCAACCGCGGGGCGGCTGCACGTCCCGACCTGCCCCGGCGCGGCACAACAATGGCCGACTCGGGGGGCCTGCGGGGCTGCCACGTGCCTGTGGTATCGGGAGCGGCGCGTTTGCACGAGCGACGCTCGAAATGCACGTCCCACCGCGTGGGGTGGGGGCGACAGGTTCCCCGTGCCCCCCAACAACCCCCAAAGACCCCCCCAACACCTCGGAGAGCCTCGCGGGCACCATGTCTCCTCGATGTTCCCGTAACTCGCGGGACGGCGGCACCGCACAATGGGTCGTGTTCATCAAAGGGGAGGGAGGGTGTCTCTATTACACCACTACCGCCACTACCGCCACGACTGCTTTACCAGGTAAAGCTCACCGAGCTATGAGCCCCTTGTTCAAAAGCGACCTGGACACGCGTGATGCTAGCCCATCATCGGAGTGGCTTTTATCATCATCATCATCACCACACGTAGGAATTCGTAGTTGCAGCCAAATTATCTAACCACGTGATGATTCTAAATGTGGAGGGAGGGCAAAAACCGGAGGAACCCGGAGAACAACCCACACGGCCACCACAGGGAGAGAGAGAGCAACTATACAGCAGCAGGCATCGTCAGGGTCCGGAAAACGAACCCACGACCGCGGCGCCCCATGCCGTGTTTGTGCTTGAGAGGAGGGGACAGTCGGTCCACAGGCAGGGGACGAGAGAGGCGATGATGCTGGAATTGAACATGGGCAGGGAGTCGACAGCATGGATGGTAGGGGGGAAAAGGGAGGGAGGTGTTAACCTCAGCATATTCGATACTACTCTGTATATATGCTCTGAAGAAGGGCCATTGCCTGAAACGTCACCCACTGCATATTGTTTATTTTAAGGCCGCGGTGTTGTTATTGACGAACGTGTTGAATTCTTGTTAATTGTGCACCACTGCCAATGCAGCATCACCGCACGTGTACGACTGCTTGGGTTGTCGCGGCCGTTGTGCTGCGTGGCCCTCAGGCGCGTTCTCGGGTTATGCCATTCCACGCGCCGTCGTTCGGCGCGATGTCCGACGTTTCGCTCTTCCCTCCTTAACGAAGCTCCCGGCGCAACGCGAACGAAACGTCGCGACTCCTCGCCAAATCGACGACGCGATCGGAGCGGCGGGGAGTCCGGCGCGCGACGGCACGGTCGGGAGAAACCGGCCGCGACAGCGACTTCGGCGGTGCACCAGGCCGCTCATCTGGGCGTGCATTTGCGCGCGTGCGGTCAGCGAGTCGCGTCGCGCACTCTTGGCACAAACGGCACCGCGAGCGGAGGAGTACCACATCCTCCGAAGAACCACGCCCGCCGCCGGGTACAACGGCGGTGGCGGCGGCATGGCCCGGGCTCAAAGCCTCCATCTCCTCTCTCTTCTGTCCGCTGCTATTTTTAGTTTCAAGCATTTTATTCTCAACTTCATTTAGCGCGAGTGCGCGCTTTGTTCCCGGGCGGCGAGGCGTGGCCGCCGTGGGACAGCCGCGCCACGTGAGTACAGACATGCACGGCACCCCCCCCCCCCCTTAATCCACAACCGCCACCACCATGGGGTCAGCGGAGCAGGGTGGGGGCGAGCGGGAAGAGGGGGGCACGCCCCTAACCCAATCCCAAACCCCCCCCCCCATCCCCAACCGAACGAAAGGTGATCGCGGGCCAAAAAAAATAAATGAATGAATAAATTCTGAAAACTTCCGACGCGTTCGTTTGAAACTCCGTCAACCAGAAAATGTGGCTCTGTGAAACGAGCGCTTTGTTTACTTAAATCGCTACCGCATGCCACCCCACGCGCTCCCCACCCACCACCACGGCCCCCCCCACCACCCCCATCTCCACGGCTGTGCACCCCCACGACGGCAAGCAGATTCAGAGCGCGTCCACCGCAGTGTAAGTGTGAGCCGAGCGGGGGCGTACAAGTGAAACTCCCCCAATATGCAAATGCGGCACGTTGCCGCCTGCTGCGCAAGCCACACGCGCGCGCTCCCCTTGAGCGGCGGACGCAGCCCAGCGGTGGCGCGTTCGCGGCTCGCCGCAGAAAAGTTCGCCGCGTTCAAATCGAGCGGCCGCCCCGGTTAATGCTGCGGTGTTTTGATAACCGCGGTGAGCGATGCCACGCACCGTCCGCTTCCCTCGCTGTGGACATTACAGATCCCCTCCCCCTCCCTCCCCGCACCGTTTGCAGGACTAGGCCATTGCCTGCCAGCATCAAAGGGTCCAATTGTGCAAATTCGAAATTTTACACAGAATCCTACTCAATTGGGATTCTACACACAGCAGCAATCGCCCTCTACTGGCAGAACAGATGCCCCGTGTAACTCTCGCAACCGAGACTCATCCTGGTCTCTCGTGGGTTGTCACTTGAACTCGCTCAGAGCCGCATACGAGGATGCGAGGAGACGACAGTCATGAGATCCTCCAGCACAAACGCACGACCCGAACGCTCACCCCAAACGCTCACCCCAAACGCTCGCCCCAAACGCTCGCTCACCTTCAGGGCCAAATCCATATCACAAACCTCTAGGGCAGCTCCACTCACGATATGAGCTCACTCAAATAACTCAACGTCATCCTAATAACGCCGTTAAGAGTCGTAATGAGGGTAATCACCTCTGGTTTGGGAATAATCTCGGGCGTTACCCATGGGGTGCGTCGGTGGCTTATAAAACTTTATTTATTATTCAGTTATTCAAGGGGCGCCACGGTGATGTCATGTGATCTTCCTCGCCTGGTATGCAGGAGGTCGGGAGTTCAATCCCAACCCTGACGCCTGCTGCATATTTGGAGTTTGCGTGTCTCTCTCCCCATGGTCGCGTGGATTTTTTTCTCTCGGTCCTCCGGTTTGTTCCCTCCACATTCAGAAAAACTTGTGTTCAGATTATTTAGATTAATTTGCTGCTAGAAATTTCCACATGATAAGCCTCTTTGTTGAGCGATCATTTGTGGCAAGGTCACTTCTGAAATAAAAAAGCAAATAGGTTAGTGGCCTTTACCTGATAAAAATAGTTTAGTTTAATTTTTTTCTGTGATTTATTTCACTATACGTTGCACTCCCTATCGTGCCTTTGCATTGTTTGTTGTTGTAACGTTCTGACCTACCCGGATATCTGTGATAAAAAATAGCTTCAGAGCTCATTCGGATTCCTCCTCCAGTTATAAATAAATATTCTGATCCTGATTCTGGCTTGACGGGGCGCACCAACCCAGAGGGAGCGGCGCCATCGCCGCCACCATCGTCTCGGCGCCGGCGGGAGGCGCGAGCGCGCGCGCGGGGTACGTCCGCCACCTCGGCAAATCTTACGATCGCTCCTCCCGTTAAACGCGCTAAAGAAAAACAACTCGGACGCATTCGTCAACGACAACGCCGTTTGTGTGCTCGTGCGGCCCCGAAAGGAAAATACACGCAACGGGTGACGTTTTAGTAAATCGGCCCTCCTTCAAAGCGCCTGACTTTCCCACGTCAAGAAAGGCCGACAAATTTATTTCTGCATCTGAATCGCGGACCTAATTGGTTGACGTGCCGTGCCCAAGCGGAGCGCCACTGCGTGATCAGACTAACGATGGCTCCACATCCTCAGAGCGTCTGGAGTGTACGTGCGAAATTGCGCAGCGTGCTCTCCTAAGTTATTCCCCCCTCTCTCGTTAACGACGCTGCCAGTGACCTAGCAGCGTGGTCGGCATCGGCGCTGGCGCAAGGAATTAAAATTCTCCCTATCCACCCTCTCCAACACCACCCCACTATTCAATCTTCCCTCGGCCCCCCCCCCCCGACCAGACCACCGACCCCCTTCAATAATCGTGGTGCAGTGGCACCGCCTGCACACTCGATAGCTTCGCCACGAGAAACTTCACTGGGGAGTGGGAGGGGAGAGTGATTGCGAGCCGGGGGTCACTTCACGCTGCTGGGTTGAAGTGACCGCTGCAGCCACTCTGGCCGTGACCCAGCAACTCTGACGGAGGTCTCCCCCCCCCCTCCCCCGTGTCTCCGCTTATCCGCAAAGGAGCGCGGATAACCGGATTCGTTCAGCCATTTCCACAGATTCCTCCTCCTTCTCTCATCCACGAATAAGCTCGACCGGCTTATTCGTGGATAAGCCGGTAGCGCTTATCGGCATGCGGAGTGCGGATACGGGGAATGTGGCTGCGTTGACGAGACGATGCCGTCACTGTGGAATGGTGACCGCATCGCGCTCGCAATCCACGGGTCGCTGGTGTCATCTCCCGGTGCCGCGACGTAAACAACGGTGCAAGTTCATTCATTCACCCCAGCCGTACAAAACACGGGTTCACCACAGTTAATAGCAACAATTTTAGTTTTAAAGAACGTCATTCATGCGGACTGCATCTCACAACGCTGTACAATAATTATACGTGTAATCACATGAAGGGCTGAATCCCCGTTTGGTCGATCGGCAGGTCACGTGCGTGGTGGGGCAAAGTGTGGGTACACGCCAGTCGCTTTCGCAGACAAAGTGTGTAAATACATCCCCCACAATAGGTTCTCTCGAGAGCTCCTTCCAGCGGAAGCCCCTCCGCCAGCAGCAGGGCTGCAGCCTTCCCATGCACGTTCTGGGCGTCTCTCTCACCGGATCGCTCGACCTGCCTGCGAGCTGCCGGCTTGCGGTGGAGAAGCTCCGCCGAGCGAGATTCGAGTGAGCTCCGCGCAGCGTCGCCCGCCTGACCCACAGCCGAGGTGCTGCCCAAAGGATTTAGGACGAGATTAGGACCGTGGCCACAAGCTGCCAGGAATGCGAGTGCCCGGAAGATCAGGCTGCCGCATGGACGCACAGCAGCAGCAGCAGCGGCCTGGGCCAGAGCGACACGAGCAACGAGTGGTAGACAGACTCGCCAGAGACCCCGGAAGGTACTAACCAGAGACACGCAAGAGAAACAGGAGACACATTGTAGACAGACTCCAAGAAGACAAGGACGACAATTTACACAATGCCAGCAGAGAGAAACACCACAGACACTCGGACACTTTAGAGAAACACCCAAAGAGGAGAGCCCAGATGTAATGGGAGACAGGCCCACTTTAGAGAGACCCGTGGAGCCACAAGGGGCAACCAACTTGCCACTGTGGCCACACGAGGCCACGGTGTAAAGAGACACGAGAGGCCAGGACAAACCGACATGGCGAGCGAGCGGATGACCACTCTCGCACGACACTAGCGCCATGGCCGCACGCGAGCAGGTGAGGAGCCCGTGGCGGTGGAGACGCCGTAAATCTCGCGGCAGCTCTCGTTAAAAATCCTACCACAAACGTGGAGAGCAAAAACTAAGGAGAGGTAAAACAAAACACAGAAAAACACCCTCCCATCCCCCCCAGGGTGGCCTACATAGGCTGCTGCGAGAGCACTGTGAGTGAGCAGCACTTATGAACGCCGCCGTGGCGCACCAAGGGGTAGAGTGGCCAGAAACCGCGTGTGTCCAACCGCCGTTATCTCCCCAACGCTGACATTTACACACCGCAACCAAGTACTCATTTGAGGCAGAGTCCACCTCGGCGAGGACCACGACCGGTTCAGATATTCATCATTGATATGTTGGCTGTGAGTGGGAATCCAACTTGGGTGGCCAGGTTTGTAGAGCAGCAAGCCAACCCAATCATACATCGTACAGCCTAAGCAAACTTTTGGAGCAAGTGCTGTTACCGTGCATATATGAAGGCCGGGATGGCACACGAGGGGGTGGGTGGCCAGCACCATGCCCTGCCACCTTGGTCTCCCCAGTGGAAATGTTTACATATCGTGCCAAGTACTGATTTAAGGCTGAGTCGACCTACACTACCGCTCCCCACACAGGCAGCAGACGCACGCACGCACACTCTGGCGAGGCGGTGCTCGTGACGCCGAGCGCTTCGTCCGTCGTGTGGACGTTGCTCAAAGAGTTCCATCGCGAGAGCCACACTCAACCCGCACCTCCGATTGGCTACGCACGGTACCAAAGAAGTTCAACATAGAAGCGTACAATTGTTGTGGGGCGGCAATCGCCGCCAACACCACAACCACGCATTCCACCGCCGTGCTCGCTCTCCTCTCACAGCGTCACCACACAGGCCGATCTTTACAACCAGTGCCCACAGAGGCCGCCGTTAATGACGGCTGCAGGAGATTTGGGCCCCCCCCACCACCCGGCCCCACCGTGCTTGGGCCCGGCCCCACCGTGCTTGAGCTCCCCCCCACCCCCACGCTTTTGGTCGTTGTCAAACGCGTCCCTCGCCACCGCCCCCCCCTCCACGTCGTTTATTTCTGGTGGTTGCCGCTGGAGACGTTGCCTCAGGGAGACATTGCGCGCGAGGGTGGCGTCTCGGGGTGGCGTCTCGGGGTGGCGTCTCGGGGTGGCGACTCGGGGTGGCGACTCGGGGTGCGGCCGAGAATGCCGGACGCCAAAGTCGAGTCGCAGCTTTTGTCGGAAGTCACAAGATGTCTCGTCACCAGCCTGCCCCTTCGCTCGCCATGTTGCCGATAAGCAGATGACACGGCGGTACAGCAAGCGGGACTGGTGAGCTCTCATTAGTCAGCAACTGGATTTTTCTCCCGACGCTCCGGTTTCCTGACGCGTGTATAAAGACGCGCTCATTAATTAGCTCAATGAAAAATCTTGATGCAAAAAGGACTGCGGAGGTTGGGTCATTGTTGGTAACACCGGCTCCTCATCACCGCTCGGCTGCTTCTGCCGCCTTCCCACTCGTCTGTGGTTCCTCGGAGATTTGCGAGGGACAAAATTTGCGTGACCAATGGCACGTCGTAGGAAAGTTAATAAATATCGTCGTGCTTATTACGGTGCGCGTGGGGTTTCTTCAACAAACTTTGGGGTTTCCTCCAAAACGCAAAGTGCTCCTTTAAAAAGCGATCGGCCAAACAACCACCAATGCACGGACAACCTCAACAAGAATTTTCGGGACTCGCCGAGGCCTTCCTGGAAAAATAACGGCCATCAATACGGTACCTTTGGGAAACAGTATGTTGACGGACGACGCCAAGGACCCGGGTTACCCGAGTTCGATGCCTGGACAGAGCTAACATTGGTGGCGAGTGACATCCTAACCGGTCATACCCACCCCTCCAGCTTTCACAAACACTCGCACTGACCAGTGTGGTGAAGTATGGTCAAGCATCGGATTATATAGGGAGGCCTTTATCCAGCAAGTGGTTTGACAAAGGGTTGAATTTTATTTTGTAGTATTATTATTTATATCACAGCAAACTTTCCCATATTTACAGGCGTGGGATTGAATGCTCCTCTTCAACAACCCTAATTTGGCGATGGAAATTCCACATTCTCATGTCAGTGAGCAGTGTCTCCCCGCAAGGGCGAAGTGGGGAGGGTGGTGCGGGAATCATCACAACCACATCTCATGGTAATCTCTTAATTAAAACGACTCCACCGAACGCACTGTACATCATTTAGGCATTTAGTGGCGGGCAGAGTGAGCTGCTCCATAATTGATGGGGACACGAGCTGAGGGCGGCCTCATTAAGCGTTAATGTTTGTTTTAGGAAACATTAACGTTCGCTCGTCGTGCGCACGCCACGGTGGCGGGAGCGGCGGCGTCCCGCACCGCCCCGCCGCGGTCGGCACCACTCCATTAATCTCCGGCAAAACCCAGCGGACGCAAACAACGGACCTTGTTCTTGGTCCTTCAATTAGACCACGCGCTTGGGATTTATCACGGCGCCGCCGCGTGTGCCCCTGCGCCACCCCTGCCTGAACCGCGGTGCGACGGTTTGCGGGAGCATGCTGCCATGGCGGCCGTCGGTCGCTCGTCAACACGACGGGAAGAACCAAGCGTGGTGGCCGTGGAAACCAGGAAGGCAGCACTAAGCACCAAAATGAAGTCACCGGGCACCAAGATGGAGTCACTGGGCACCAAGATGGAGTCACCGAACACCAAGATGGAGTCACTTGGGCACCAAGATGGAGTCACCGAACACCAAGATGGAGTCACTGGACACACCAAGATGGCGTCACTGGACACCAAGATGGCGTCACTGGGCACCAAGATGGAGTCACCGGGCACCAAGATGGGGTCACTGGACACCAAGATGGCGTCACTGGGCACCAAGATGGAGTCACTGGACACCAAGATGGAGTCACTGGACACCAAAATGGTGTCACTGGACACCAAGATGGCGTCACTGGACACCAAGATGGCGTCACAGGGCACCAAGATGGAGTCACTGGACACCAAGATGGAGTCACCGGGCACCAAGATGGAGTCACCGGACACCAAGATGGAGTCACTGGACATCAAGATGGAGTCACTGGGCACCAAGATGGCGTCACCGGACACCAAGCTTTGAGGTGCGGCCTTGGTAAGCACCGGAGTGCACAAGCAGAGCTGCAAATGCGTTCATCGAGGCCTTCACCAAGCAGTGGATAGATCACGGCTGCCGAGGATGACGACACAAGTGCAATGGCACAAAGACAAAGATACCCCGTATAGCCTCAACAGACTGTTGGGGCAAGTGCTGTTTGCGAGCATCTATGAAAGGTTGGGCACGGCACACGAGCGGGCTCAGTGCCCAGCACTGCCACACCCAGTCACCATTGTCTCCTTCGTGGCGATGTTCACGTGTCGCACCAGTTACCCATTTCAGGATGAGTCGACCTAGGGGAGGCCGGTTCAGACAAGGCGGACACAGCGACGCTCACCAGCAACGGGCTCTGCGCACCCAGGCCCCAAAGACGCAAATGAAACACGACGCCTCGTACTCCCCCCCCCCCCCCTTTCGGTTCGCGGAGATAAGAGCTCACACGACGGATGGCGATAGAGCGGGCACGGGCGCCGCGTTCACACGGAGCGTTACAGGGGGGACCCCCCCACAACGCGCCGCCCGCCGCCGTTAGCGTTCCTGTTGTGCAAGGCCATAGCGAGTGCAACGAGGAAGTGGAGCGGAATAAAAACAAAGCCTTTAGCGTTAATGGGTGGAGACGCATGGGAGAGAAGCCCCCCACCAATCCCCCCTCGCTTCTGTTCGCGCAGCGCCTGCCCGCCATTAGGCAATGCAGGCACAAGGCTACCCCGTGCACGGAGCGAGATAAGGCACTTCACATAGCGATGGAGTAAAGGCTGTCCCTATGGGGACTTCATGGCAAGCGTACATATTTTTGGGGTGCAGCTTATCGGCGCAACTTTCGCGTCTGTTGGGTAGACTTTGTAAATGGACTCCGTTGGGTACACTTTGCAAACGTGTCTCGCAACCTCACCAGTCTAAGGCAAAGGTCAAAGTCACGGTGCTACCAAAAAAGTCAACGGATAACGTGGCCACACCGTGCCAAAACGGCACGGCGTCGTTCGTTGCCACCGGCGCGTGGAGCGCGTGACGCAACGGGCCAGTGGCGGCACATTCGCTCGCTCGTTGACTGAGGGTTCGTGGTTGGAATCTGGCAGGCCGTCCTGGTTATTGCCGCGGATCCACTCAACGTAGAGATACGACGCGCCGCCTGATTCACAGGTTCGAGTCGTTGCACTGGAGACTCCGGGATATCGCTGATCGACGTTCGGTCACTGGGTTGATGGCGTCGGTCGCAATTTCTCCATGAGCGGTGTGGGCCGCGCAAAGCCTGCTGATCGCCGCAATCTTCCACTGCTTCACATGGGACGTTAGGAAACCCCGCGACCTCGTTCGCAAGAATGGCTCATGGTGTGTCGGCATCACGGTCCACGAAAAAAAATCACACCGCAGATTTAATCGTTTGGGATTACATACGGCGATTACGGCCCCCCTACTTCGAAAAAAATAGCAGGAGACCTACCTGGTGAAGTCACGAGACTCGGCAAGGCTCTCCTGGGTAAAACAAGCGTAACGAGGATGATGATGATGATGATGTTAATAATAATGATAAACAAATGTATTTGAGCACGCGTCACGAGAGAAATGTCACACCAGCCCAACGGGAGAGGCCCGCTGCTGGAGCCCCCAAGCTTACGCGGGCATCAGGTGGGGGGCATCAGGTGGGGGGCATCAGGTGGGGGGCATCACGTGGGGGGCATCAGGAGGCAGGCATCACGTGGGGGGCATCACGTGGGGGGCATCACGTGGGGGGCATCACGTGGGGGGCATCAGGTGGCAGGCATCACGTGGGGGGCATCACGTGGGGGGCATCACGTGGGGGGCATCACGTGGGGGGCATCACGTGGGGGGCATCACGTGGGGGGCATCAGGTGGGGGGCATCACGTGGGGAGCATCACGTGGGGGGCATCACGTGGGGGGCATCAGGTGGCAGGCATCACGTGGGGGGCATCAAGTGGGGGGCATCAGGTGGGGGGCATCACGTGGGGGGCATCAGGTGGGGGGCATCACGTGGGGGGCATCAGGTGGGGGGCATCAGGTGGCAGGCATCACGTGGGGGGCATCACGTGGGGGGCATCAGGTGGGGGGCATCACGTGGGGAGCATCACGTGGGGGGCATCACGTGGGGGGCATCAGGTGGCAGGCATCACGTGGGGGGCATCAAGTGGGGGGCATCAGGTGGGGGGCATCACGTGGGGGGCATCAGGTGGGGGGCATCACGTAGGGGGCATCACGTGGGGGGAATCACGTGGGGGGCATCACGTGGGGGGCATCAGGTGGCGGGCATCAGGTGGGGGGCATCACGTGGGGGGCATCACGTGGGGGGCATCACGTGGGGGGCATCACGTGGGGGGCATCACGTGGCAGGCATCAGGTGGGGGGCATCACGTGGGGGGCATCACGTGGGGGGCATCACGTGGGGGGCATCACGTGGGGGGGCATCACGTGGTGGGCGCAGCAGGTGGGAGGTGGGCAGCGCCCAGAGGTTAAAATCTATAAATAAATATCTTAATCAGAATATTTATTTATCCTGGAGGAATCCGACGAGCTATAAAGCTCTTTTTCACAGATGTCCAGTAGGGGCGGGTCAGAAAGTTACAACAAACAGTACAAAAGCACGATAGGAGCGAAATGTATAGGAAAGGTAAGCAAATCACACACAAAAAGGTAAACTTTTTTTTATTTTAGCAGGTAAAGTCCACCGAGCTATTAGCTTCTTTTTCAGAAGCGACCTGGCCACTATATACCCTAACACTAACACGAGTCGTCACACTGACACTATCCCAAACACTAACCCTTGTCTATAACACGAACACTCTCTCTAACAATGACACTAGCCCTAACGTGAGCCCCAACAGTGACCCGAAGCGTGGTCACCTAGAGCCGTTTGTTGCACGCGTTCGCAGGTGTCCGTGCACGTGGTTTATTTATGTAGCCCAATTAAAAAAACCTTGAGGCTCCCTTAATGGGCGGGGCTGAGTGTCGAGCTTGCCTCGGTATACGCCACACGATCCGCTGCGTTCATCATTATCGGTGGAGCGCCGAGTGATGCCTTCAGGCACTTCTCTACCCCCCACCCTTGCCCTCCTCCCCTCCAGGAGGAAACCCCTCCTCTCATCCCACTCAGTACCAAGCCGTCATAGAACCACAGTCTACAAACAGCCCACGTCGGAGAATGAGGTTTACCGCAGCCTCCGCTCGGGGATTTAGAGAGCCGTGCGGGCGCTGCAAGGATGAGTGTTGGTCGCGGGTTGCAAAGGAGATGGAAACCGCCTCAGTAGCGTGCGATCACAAATCATTCTAACTACATCAAAACAGTAACTTGCAGCACCACACTCAATCACCATTCTGAAGGGGAAAGATCTCCAATACCCAGAAACAAGTTCGCTGATCATTGCTCGGAGGTTTTGGGGCCCGTCATGCCTCAAATATCGCGGAGGAAATTGCCACTCCCCGTGAGTGGGCCGGCTGATCTGCCACCTGCTGACGAAGTGCTCAGGGCAATCCAGAGCCTGCGACCAGGTAACACACGACCAGGTAAAACACCGACCAGGTAAAACACGACCAGGTAAAACACCGGCCAGGTAAAACACGACCAGGTAAAACACCGACCAGGTAAAACACGACCAGGTAAAACACGACGAGGTAAAACACCGGCCAGGTGAAACACGACCAGGTAAAACAGCGGCCAGGTAAAACACGACCAGGTAAAACACCGGCCAGGTAAAACACGACCAGGTAAAACACCGGCCAGGTGAAACACGACCAGGTAAAACACCGGCCAGGTAAAACACGACCAGGTAAAACACGACCAAGTAAAACACGACCAGGTAAACACGACCAGGTGAAACACGACCAGGTAAAACACGACCAGTTGAAACACGACCAGGTAAAACACGACCAGGTAAAACACGACCAGGTGAAACACCGGCCAGACGGGATCTCTCACGCGAACTGCTGTAGGGAGGGTGGGGTTTGTTTTACAGGCTGGTGAGTGCACTGCACTACAAACTCGGTGACCCGGGTTATTATCGCTCACAGCCAACACCGGTGACGATTATCTGAGCCGGTCCTGGGCCTCCCCTCGGTCGACTCAGCCTCAAGCGAGTACCTGGTGTGGTGTGTAAACATCGCCACCAGGGAGACAAAGGCGGTCGGGCATGATGCTGGCCACCCAGCCCCTATTGTACCGTGCCAGCCTTCATAGGTGCTCGCTAACAGCACTTGCCCCAACAGTCTGTTAAGGTTATATGGGGGATCTTTGTCTGTGAAATAATTACAGTCGCTGGGTTTATAGGACATAATCAGCCATAAATGTCTGTCCGTCCCGCGCGTGACGTCACTCCACGAGGCCCACCCCCCTCATTAATATTCATGAGTGGGTGGATTTTTACACTAACGCAGAGGAAGGTCGAGCTGAATTAAATAATTTATTACGCAAAGTCGCTTCAAATATGACGTTTCTTTACAGAAAGTGACGGTAATTTTTTTAATCTACGCATCACAATGCAACATCCGTGCGTGACGTCACTGCAAAAAAGCCCCCCCCTTCATTAATATTCATGCCCGCGTGCAAATTTACATTAACGCACAAGAAGGTCGCCTACTCCACATGCTGCACCCCTCCCCTCGTTAATAATCATGAGCGGGTCACATCGGTCCACATGCCGCACCCCTCCACAACAACAATGAGGGGGTGACGTCCCTCCACAACAACAATGAGGGGGTGACGTCACTCCACATGTCGCACCCCTCCCCAATAACCATTAGCGGGTGACGCCACTCCACGTGGGGCAATCTTCCCCCCCCTCATTGAAAATCATGAGCTGAACAATTTTTCTATTGAATATTTCTGATTTACTGAAATATACACCCGTCCTTGGACCGGCAAAAAAGTGAGTTTTTGAGAAAGGGGACCGCACTGTTTGTAACAATTACTGGGCATCTCCTCCCCCCCCTCCTCAGCGTGTGAGCGGCTCGCAAACAAATTGAAATCCCGGGTGGGAGTTTACTTGGCCAATCATCCCTTCGCGGGTTGATCAAAATGAGTACGCGTTTTGTGTTTGTGGGAGGATTCAACCACGGCTGTCCTATGGATAAGCTTGCCTCCGTCATAGTAATGTGTAATTTCCACCACTGGCTCGGTCAGGGCTGTATCCGGAAGATGAGCGCCGCCTCGATGTGCATTTGAGCGGGACACCAATCAGACTCCGTCCCTGCAAATCTGCAGTCTTCCCAGAGCATTAAAGGAACCTCGTTTTTTCCACTGCAGAAGCCGAGCCGAGCCACGCCCGCCGACGTCACAGGCAACCATCGAGTGAAGTCGCGCGAAGATGGCGACGGTTGCGCCGAGTCCTCACGGTGGACTGACCGACGTCACGCGCAACGAACGCGTCCTCGTTAGCACCGCCCGTGGGCCTGCTGGGCCCCAAGCCACGTTCGAACGTCCCGTGAGGCCAGCGCGACATGGTTTTGGTTGTTGGTACAGCGTGGCCAAAAAAATGGTGAGTGGGAATAAGCGGGCTCCAGCCTCGCGGAGACGCAAACCCCAAAAGCTTGGAGCCGCCGCGTGGAACGGGGCCAGGGATTATCGTGGGCCCGGTGCCTCACTGCGTGGCCACATCCAGGGCGGCGTGTCGCCCAAACGGCATTCCACTTCCCCCTCCTCCTCCTCCTGCGGGAAGCTCCGAACGCATCTCTCCCGCGGCGCTCGAACCGCGCGCGAGAAAGCGCAAACCCAGCGCCGAGGGCGACGTCGACAGCAGGGCCGGCGTGCGCGGGCGGCACAGAGGGTAGAAAGAGATGGGGGTGGGGGGTGAGGGGAAGAGGGGGCACGACGCCGCCACTGCCAACGCCGCCGTGCATTCGCTCACCGCCGCGAAATGTTGAATGTCGATCAGCGAGTCGGCCCGGCCTAGAGCTGTGTTCTTAATCCAATTTCGAGTCGTAATTTTGTCACGGTTGTTTTTGGCGACCGCGCTCAGCTCCGTGCCCAGGACGGCGTTTCACACCCCCCCTCTCCACCGAGAGAGCAGACAGTCGCTCCGGGCTCCCTGACTCCTAGGGAGAGACAGTGAGGGGGGGTGGGTGGTGGGGGGTTGGCTCAGTGGCTGTAGTGGGGCTCACGGGGCTCACGGGGCTATGCTGGGAGAGTGCGGCGGTGCGTGTGGAGCGCTCGATCCCACCGCCAAACCCCCCCCCCCCCCGCCATGTCCTCAGTGGGTGCTGCGTCAACGAGAGGGCTACGGTTAGAACTCCGGTCATTATTATTACTACGAATACAGTCACAACTATGTTAGGAACACGGTTAAGCCTCAGTGTTAATATCCGCGTAAGATACAGCATTCGGGATCCTATTTTAAGTGTTAGGGTTGTGTATGTCCGTTTATTGAACTTCTTTCGCACCGTACGTAGCCAACCGTGCTCATCGGAGGTGCGGGCAAAGATCAATTGAACACAACAAGCAGGTCTAAAGAAGTTTTTCATCTCGATTTAGGGCTACCATTAGGGTTCGGGTACTGTTAGTGTTAAGGCAATTGTTAGTTTTAGTTGCTAGTCTTAGTGTTATGGCGACCAGTAGTATTAGAGACAGGGAAAGTGTAGGGCTGGTGCTATGGTTGGGGGTGTAGGGCTGGTGCTACGGTTGGGGTGAGGGCTGCTTCCCCAGATTCCTCGCTCTCGCTCATCCCCTCCTCCAAAGACGCGGCACCAGCTGAGCGCCCTCTTATAGACGCCTCCACCCATCCCCCACAACCCCCACCCCCGCCCCTCGCACCCGCCCAGCCCAAACGTGGCCCTCTGCAACAACGACATTTTTGTTACAATATTAATAAAGACAAACACCCAGAAATAACACAGCCGATATCCGAGCCAGCAACGAGATGAGAAAGCTTGAGGCCTTCAAAGCACGGGGCTTAGAAAACACCTGCGCGCAAATCCATCCGTGCGGCTTCCAAGCCCCATGCCGAACACATTCCCAAAGGGCCAAAGCACACGAGCGGCCGGCAACAAACAGCAAGTGAATGCTGCAATACCGGATAAGCGTCGAGACGCATCTTGAACCGAGTGAGGTTACAGTCGTTATAGGAAGCTGAAAATACGAGAAGAAGGCAGAGAATTCCAAAGTTGGAGCAGTGAGAGGGAAGAGGCAGAAGAGCAGTGTCGTGACCTGTGGTGAGGTGGGTGGGTGGGTGAGTGGGCGGGCGGGCGAGTGGGTGAGTGGATCAGTGAGTGAACGGGTGAGTGCGTGAGTAACCATGGTGGTAGTAGTAGTGATCGGAGAGATGGAATGAGAATCTTCATTTAGTCTGGAGGAATCCGAAGAGCTATGAAGCCCTTCTCCACAGATGTCCAGACAGTGAAACGGAGGTGACTGAGAGTGAACCAGCGAAGACGTGGGTGCTGGATCGTCCATCACCCCTGGCTACAGCTTCACTCTGAAGTGTATCGGGTGCAGCGTTGAGACAAGGGGGGACCAGAGTGCCTCCCCACCCCAGAGGTGACAAGAGGCGAGTGGCAACAGGAATGTGAATTCCGCGTGCGCGCACATCGGCGCAGCCCACCAAGGGCTCTCTGGTGGGGCTACGTGGCCTGTGATGATGACGTTAACAATTCAAACTTAACTTAACAAAACATTTTTTTCTACCAGGTGAGGTCCGCTGAGCTGTATAGCTCTTTTTCAGAAGCGGTCTGGCTATCACAAATTATAGCTCAACGGCGTGGGCTTGTCATGTGGAAATTTATAGCAGCCAAATACTCGAAACGCATGATGTTGATTCTAAATGTACAGGGAAAAACCGGAGGACGCAGAAAAAAAAATCTACAAGACCACGGGGGAGAACGTGCAAACTCCAAATATACGGGCGTCAGGGTCTGGATTAAACCCACGACCTCCTGTATACCAGACGAGGTAGTCAACATCTCCTAGCCACCGTGGTGAGATGTTAACAACCTCGCCTGTGGTGTATATCTAAGGAAAACCTCCAAGAGTCTCATTGCTTTCATTCTAGATTTGAAGTTTTCGTGACTGCAAGGATCCACTCTTTGGTTCATTCGGTAAAGTCTCAATGGTCTTCCGAAGGAAATCTTTGCGCTGGCATATTTGACAAAATCCTTCTTTTGTTTATCTCGAGTGCGGAAAAAAAAAAAGAGTACACAGGGGGGGGGGGGGGGAGGGGGACCCACCATGCGTAACAATCTGGAGACAACACTCACAAGGTCGGCACGGATGGATGCACGGATGGATTCACGGAACCTCCTCGCTGCGCCAGCGTGACCGCCTCGGAGCGCAGCTCAATTTGGGAGTTCCGCAAATCTCCGCGTGCTCCACCAGCCCCAGCCCTCCGCAAAGCACGGCGAGCAGAGGCGCGCGGGCGCGTTGCTAGCCCGCGGTGAGGGGAGCGCAACTGGAACACATTTCTCCAGGAGGTGGACGGCACGACGGGGATTGTCCGACGTTTCACCTCAGTGGAGAAAATTCCTTGTTTATTTACATCAAAGATAAAAGACAAAGATCCCCTCCCCCCCAGTATAGCCTTAACAGACTGCTGGGGCAAGCGCTGTTAGCGAGCGCCGTTGAAGGCCAGAACGGCACACGAGGTGGTCGGTGGCCAGCTCCACGCCCAGCCACCTTTGTCTCCCCAGTGGCCGTACCAAGTACTAACTTAAGGCTGAGTCGACCTAGGAGAGGCCCTAGACGGGTTCAGATAATCGGCACCGGTGTAGGCTGTGAGCGGGAATCGCCGGATTCGTAACGCAGCCCGCTAACCACTGCGCCACCGCTACGTACACACGCGCACACAAACACACGCACACACACATACCCACGGCCCGTCAGATGGCCACGAGGCTTGACGATTCTCCCCCATCCCTTATTCTATTACACGGTTAAATTGCCTCATTAGCCTTAATAAGGGGGGACGACGAGGCTGGACTACGATCAGATCTCATCCCTGACCGCACCCATGACTCGATTCACGTCTCCCGCCAGCATAGTAAATAGTCGTAGGAGGTAATGGCCATTTTTACCCAGGAAGCCACAAAGGGTCCGAGGACTTCTCTCTCTCTCACAGGGTGGGGGAGGGGGGGTCCTGCCTGCATTGGGTTTTTACATGGAGATGTTTTCACCAAATTTTCTGAGTGTTTATTGTGCACGTGGGAAGAAACCAGGGCAACCCGGAGAACACCCCCAACGTGCGTGCTATCCCCGCTCCTGGGAAAGCCAGGGTACGGACATCGTCTCCTCGACGCCCACCCACAGAGGAGGAGGGAAGTTTCGCGACATCTGCGCGGTGATCCACCAACCCTCGTTGCCGCCTCCACAACCGTGTCGCGTTACAGGCCTCACCGCCACCACCACGGCGACAACTGCATTCCGATGAGATTCTCCCCAAACCCACTGCAGCAGCAGCACTCGCAGCTCCGAGCCAAGACACGTCGCGTTAACGAGCACCAATAATAACGACGCGAACAGCGGCTACCATTTGTAACAGCCGAGGTCAGAGTCAGTGCAGTTGTTTAAGATTTAAGAGTTTCGGTGATGCATTTCACCACGCTAGACTGGCCGCCGCTAGCAGGCGTGGTGATGATGCGACAGCAGGGCAAAGTCGCGGTGCACGCGTTGCGACGGAACTTTCCGGCATCTCAAGACGCCGCTGCGCACGAACAACGGCGGTGTTCATCATGGCGCACGCTGCTGGCACCAACGCTCGGACCGTGACGGAATGCGCCAAAAATCTGACGTCAAACCATCAAAGATAATACCTCTCATTTTATTTACGACAGTAGAAGTCTATGTTGCTGGGCAGCCATTTGATTGGCTTTTGGATCCAAACTCTAAACCGCATCGGCGCCGTAACCATGGCAACGGCAGATGCGGATCCTTGATAATGATGATGCACAAATGAGAGATTACAAAATCTCCAGGCAGTGTGCGGTGACTGCGGTCACCACCCAGAATGGAACCACGGGACGCGTGACGTGGGCTCGGTGCCAGAGTCACAAACACAGAGGAGGAGGCGACATCGTCATCAGAGATGCTGCACTCCGCTGGTCCCGATGCCATCATCTGGCTCAACAACCACCTCGGCGTAAAATTACAGCCGCTGTTCCGCATCAGCGTCAGCCATGCAAAGACGAAGCAGAACTTGACGGCCTTCACGAAGAATGTTTTCAAGAGACACAAATCGTAAATAACCCCGGGGGGGATAAATAACCTCATAAACGACGACGACTCAACAAGAGACCCGAGTCATTCGAAAACAGTTGGGTGAGAGGCAGAGGTCGCAAACGGGTTTTGATTCCTTACCTGATACCCGTACCCTACCCGATACCCGGCTACCCGTACCCGGCCGGGTATCGGGTAGGGTACGGGTACCCGATTGCGACCTCTGGGATGAATCAATGTTGCAGCCGCGGGTGGGTTGATTCTAGGAACTTGAATTGTGAGCAGAGACAAGACGTTGGGAAATCAGTGACAAACGGTTACTCACCAGTGACTCACGGCTTACCCGTACCCGTACCCGGCCGCACCAGGGTCGCAAATGGGTACCCGTACCCGGGTAGGGTACGGGTACCCGATTGCGACCTCTGGTGAGAGGGAGGAGGGGGGGGAAGCCCCGTGTTCGATATACCAGCGCTGCCGGAAACTGGAGTCAATGTTGCAGAGGGTGATCTCCCAGAGAGCCCACGAGCCCAGACCCGATAAGAGGGTGTGGGGGTGGGCACCCTGAAGCGTGAACAAAGGCAAAGATCCCCCGCAACGCCTAAATGGGCTGTTGGGGCAAGTGCTGTTACCGAGCACCTATGAAAGGTCAGCGCGGCACACGAGGGTGTGGATGGTGAGCACTACGCCCGGCCGCCTTTGTCTCCCAAGTGTCGACGTTTACACACCGCACCAGGTGCTCATTTGAGGCCGAGTGAACACGCGCGCACACACACACAGCTGGCTCTCGCATCATCTCACATCGTGGGCGAGTTGGTTAGTTTTGACGGCCGAACATCTGAGCCGGTTTCCACAACAGACTTAGAAAGGTGCCGTCTTTTCATAGAGCTTCCGATGTGCGATCGGCGCGGCGCGCACGCGACGGCCTCGACTCACGAGACGGCGCGATAATAAACGCTCGAACGTCACTCGTCAGTGCCACCCGGGGTGACATTGCTTTAGTGCGTTCCAATTCCTTTATGTGGGCAGTAAACGGTGAAATGTGCAATAACCACTTTGAAATGAGTGGCTGATCGAGCAATCCGCTCGCATTGGCAGTGTAAATAAATACGTAGGACGAAGGTTTTGATACCTTAGGTGGCACCAATTGCTGCCCGGGCCCATGGACCGCCTCTGCTGAAGTGGCTGCGTGCGCGTGCGGCTATTGACACGGAACGCGTCGAGTTTGTTTTGCTTAGTTGTGCTCGTGCACCACTGCAACGTCTCTGAGCACAACCGCACGGTGCAGACTCTGGAAAATAAAAAATAAATCATCGTGACCCCCACTGATTTTTTTAAGTCATCATTTGTTTCTGTTGAGGTTGGATTGTGCAGTGCGTATGGCAAGTCCTCGTTTAACGTGCTTTCACTGCAACACGATGGAAAACTTTTCTCGCAACGCGGATCGCGCACCGTTATAACGAGGAACGCGGCCATTATGACCACGCGGTCTCCGAGCGGTCGACGACATACTACTTTCTTGAGCTGCGCGGCGAAACGGTGAAACACAGTACGCGGAATGATAGAGCGTGGCGTACCCTCATCTCAGTTCTTTGTCTTGCCATGGGGTGGCTGGCGGATGATTTTATACCGCGATGCAAATGCGATTCGTTAACTCATTAGTTCCTCGCTTAAAGTAGATTTCGCTCAACGCGACGCTTTTCAGGAAGGCATCTCCTACGACAACTACCACCGCGTTAAGCGAGGGACGACGAGTGTGCCTTGCCCGGTGTACCCTCCCCCCTCCACCCGACACAGCCAGACAAACCGCACTGGGCGCCACGTGGGACACCTGGGCCCAATCGGCGGCTTTGTTGCCCAGCAAAGGAACGGTGGAGCTGCAGAAGTCCGTCCACGATTCGGTTCGACGGGTCGCGGGAGACGCCGCCCGGCATCGTCAACGTAGCACCGGCCCTCGTGACAGCTCGATGCCGCTCGTCTTTGTCGTCGAGTGGTGGGGAGGCAGTTCTAATTAACGATATACACGACACCTACACGACACCGACACGACCTAAACCAAAATAAACCCATCGTGAAGCACGATATTGGTTTATTATATCAACAATGTATATTTTGGCGCTTCTACGGGACCTTTTTGACAGCATCCAAAATGATGAAAAACAACAATAGGTTTTACCATTTCTGGAACCAAAACATCACTTTGCTGCTTATTTTACAAGTGTTGATTGATCTTTGCGTGGTTCCTGGATACCGATTGGGAATTAATCTACCTCAACAGCTGCGCAGCACGCAAGCGTGTACGTGCGTGCGTGCGCGCGCGTGCGATCCCTCTGACCACACAACCAGTCACAGCCACCAAAAACCCCACGACGCAAACACAGCAAAACAACTGAACGCGCGTTCCTCGGTAACACCACGCGTAGGCCTCGGCAAGGTGAGGTAATTTACCCTTTTTACCGGGAAAAAGGGTAAAGGTAAAGGGTAAAGGTGTCGACATGCCAAGGGGTAAGGTAAAGGGTAGGGTAAAGGTAGCTCGGAAGAGTTACCCGGTAGGGTAAAGGTAGCGTGAAGTATTACCCGGTAAATACGGTGCCTTGTTTACCGCTAAAAGCTCCGTGGCGCAGTCCGTGGCCTCCATTTAATAAGTAATGTTTAAAATAAACTTAAAAAAAACACGCTTTTATTAAATGTACTCGTAATGGCAGAACTCCACGACTCCAGGAAGTGGCCCCGAAGCTTGCCACAACGTAAGGGGCCGTGGTGATTTACAGCCAACGTCAGTTGAGCGTGGACAATTAGACCCAAGCCGAAACATAACATATAAAAAACAATGTTAAGAAATATATATTTGTTTATTGACAGAATATAGTATTGTCATCAGTATGATATAAGTATACGAAGTTTGCAGTCGATACCACATTAGGAAGTGGGTAATAATTGAGTTGCAAGATTTTAGGATACAACAACGATGACAAAGACAACAACAATGACAACAACAGACAGTGAGTTAATAGAAAGCGTGTAAAATCGGAATAATCGAGAATATTCTATATTTACCGTTATAAACCTTGTTGATGTGTAGTTCCCTAGTAATTACCCTGTAATCGGGTAATTTGTATGGGGTAAGGGTAAAAGGTAGGGTAAAAGGTAGGCTCGTTGCTTTTCACCTTTTACCTTTTACCTTACCTGCTGAAGGGTAAAAGGTAGGGTAGCGTGATTGTATTGTGGTAAGGTAAAAGGTAGGGTAAAGGTCGGCTCATTGTTTTTACCTTTTAACTTTTACCTTACCTTTCCGAGGCCTAACCACGCGTGCGTGGCTTTATAGGGAAACACTCTTGCAACAGGTGACGTTGTTGGCAGCCAGGCGAGCTCTGGGACTACTTTCGCCTTCCATGAGCGTGTCACACCTCTGCTCTTCCAGAGTTGCCCCGGCTCCCAGTGCACTTTTGGATAGTGTATCAACTCTCTGCTGCCTATTCATGCACACGACTACTCACCCATCCATCCATCCACGCACGCACGCACACTCAGCCAATAATTCACCCACCCCCGAATTGTGCATCAACTCTGCTGCCTATAAACGCACATAGCCTATTATATAAACAAAGGTCCAGTCTACTTGTCCAAAGCCCTCACATCCCATAGCAGACCTCCGATCACGGCGCCGGTCTTCGCTCCGCAGACAGCTCGGACAACGGCGTCCCCGCGTGCACAGACCACAGTGTTGGGAGCGGCGCCTTCTACACTGGGCCCAAGGCTTGCAACTCCCTTGGCAGCAAACTGCGGGCCGAGCAATAACATCCACAACATCAGCTTTTCAACCCGGCTTTGAACTCTCGAACTCAGAATTGGTAATGTGACGCGACGCTGGTCAATATCGTTAGCAGCGCGGCCGGAGCGACGTTTGTATTTTCCCAGCTCCCGACAGGGGACAGCATCTCGAGGCACTGTCCAGGAACCCGTTGGGGCGAGGTTATCGCGGCCACTCCGAGGCTCACCGCGAACCATCGCGTCGACGAGTCGTTCAGGGCCGATTGCGCAGGCGAAACTGTACAAGCGAGAGAAGGAAACGAGGCGCGATACAAAATGAGACGGTAAAAACAAACATCAAACAAATACATTCTTGAAACAGATCGCGACCCTGAACCGTGACGTCGCGTCGCTGGCGCGGTGGGGGCGGGGACTCGACAACGATGCACGACGACGGCGCTGCGATCATCCCCGCCGCCGCCGTAGCTTCCTCTATCGGCGATGGAAAATTCCACATTCCTGCTGTGGGGTGCAACCGCACTTGTCCGCCGTGCACCCGCCGCCACCACGGGCCCCCAGCGAGCGGCGGCGGGATGGAGGTGCGACGCGCAGTCATCCACGTCGGGGGGGGGGGCGGCCGCGCGACGGTTTCGTGGCACGCTTCGGATGGACGCGACGACGCGGGGTTCGTAGCGGCACAGCTCCGACCGTTCCTCTCTCAGCACCCCACCCTCCCTCAGCCCCCCCCCCCTCTCAGTCCCCCCACAAACCCAGCCGGCACAACCACCAAGGGGAGTCCCCGTTGGAAGATATTTTTTTTTCCAGTTTTCCGAGTCAAATATGAACTCCATGCGTCTGCGGGGCAGGCCAACAGAGGATGACGATGAGGAGCGGGAGCAAGAGGGAGCACGGAGCCAAGGAACCTGTGAGCGTGGGGGGTTCTGTTTAGGGTGCATCGCATCTTGGAGGGGGGGGGGAGAAATGTGGGGGAGAGGCGGGAGGGTGGCGCTCGCTCGCTCTGAGTCAGCAGCTGGAGCGAGCGTTCATGAAGCTGGCGATGGGGAAGAGGGCACTGAATACCCGCCCAATGTGCTTCCTGCGTTGTGTGTGCGTGCGTGGCCGAGCGAGTGTGTGCGTGCGTGCGTGGCCGAGCGCGTGTGTGCGTGCGTGCGTGGCCGAGCAAGTGCGTGGCCGAGCGTATTTCTGCCTGTGCGTGTGCGGCCGAGCGCGAGTGCGCGTGTGGTCGAGCGTGTAGGCGAGCGTGCCTGTGTGGGTGTTGTAATCAGTTTGTTTAATTATTAACATGAAAGCAACGTATGCGACAAGACGAAACTGCTCTTCGAGAATAAGAGGGGGGCAGTGGGGGTCAGGTGTTGCGGGGGTGAAACTACAACGTGAGTTTGTGCGCCTGAATGCCTGCGTGCGTATGCACGTGTGTGTGCAGATGAGCGCATGTGTGCGCGCGCACAAATGTGTCTTCGTGTGTGAATGTGTGTGTGTGTGGGGATGCGGTAGTGTAGCAGTTAGCGCGCTGCGCTATGAACCTGGCTACCCGGGTTCGATTCCCGCTCACGGCCAACACCAGTGACGATTATCTGAACCGGTCTTGGGCCTCCCCTAGGTCAACTCAGCCTCAAATAAGTACCGGGTGCGGTGTGTAAACATCGCCACTGGGAAGACAAAGGCGGTCGGGCGTGGTGCTGGCCACCCACCCCCTCGTGTGCCATTGCGGCCTTCATAGGTGGTCGCTAACAGCACTTGCCCCAACAGTCTGTTAAGGCTATATGGGGGTCTTTGTTTATTGTGGGGACGCGTCTGTGTGCCAGTGCGTTTATGTGCGCGACCAGTGTGTGTGGATGTGCGTGTGTGCATACGCAATGGTGGAAGTGTGCCGATATAATGCCGGTACGTCACACCAGCACTTCTCAGAACACCAGACACGTGAACCGGGTGAGTGGGTGAGTGAGTGGGTGAGTGAGCGGGTGAGTGGGCAAGTAGGTGAGTGAGTGGGCGAGTGGGTGGGCGAGTGGGTGAGTGAGTGGGCGAGTGGGCGAGTGGGTGGGTGAGTGGGTGGGTGAGTGAGTGGGTGAGTGGGTGAGTGAGTGAGTGAGTGGGCGAGCAGTGTTATACAGTGGAGGAAATGTGCCGGTATGAACCCAGCAATGTCATACCAGCACTTGAGAACACCTGACACATGTACCAGGTGAGTGAGTCAGTGGGTGAGCGGGAAATAAATGTTACACGCAGTGTCGGAATAACGTCGGCACGGCACACCAGCTCTTCTCAGAACATCAGACGAGTGTACCAGCAGTTTTCAGAACGGTTCCTATCCAGATATCACGATGTTACCGCAAAGGGGAAATGTCAGCGAGTGCGAGTGCGTAATATGCGAGTGCCTGCGAGTGTGTGTGCGAGTGAGAGTGTGGGGAGGTGTGGTGTAGCGGTTAGCGCGCTGCGCTACGAACCCGGCGACCCGGGTTCGATTCCCGCTCACGGTCAACACCAGTGACGATTATCTGAACCGGTCCTGGGCCTCCCCTAGGTCGACTCAGCCTCAAATGAGTGGTGCGGTGTGTAAACATCGCTAGCACTGGGGAGACAAAAGCGGTCGGGCGTGGTACTGGCCACCCACCCCATCGTTTTCCACTCCGGCCTTCATAGGTGCTCGATAACAACACTTGCCCCTCCAGTCTGTGAAGGCTACACGGGGCGATCTTTGTCTTTCGCGAGTTAGAGTGCTCGTGTCTGAGCATTGGCCGGTCGGGTCAACCGCGTAACACTTGGGTCTGCCGCGTGACCTCCTGTCAGCAAGGCCTCCGACACTTCACGCGACGGCCTGGCACAAGTGTCCCTAGCCTGGCACAAGCAACCTGGCCTTGTCACCGCCACTCGGTGAAAAATGGTGGGGGGGGGGGGGGCGTAAACCACCCCGCACACAAAGACAGAGATCCCCCCTGCTCCCGTATAGCCTTCAACAGACTGTTGGGGCAAGTGCTGGAAGCGAGCACCTATTAAAAGACGCCACGGCACACGAGGGGGGGAGGGGGGGGCAGCAGCACCGCCACGTCCGGCCACACGACGCACGCATGAGCACGCGGTGCGAAGAGCAGGTGTGCTGTAATTATCAGAGCGCGAGATCTCACCGTGTACAATGGCACAGACGCCCAGCGTGGAACAACGCGCTGCCTAATTAGATATTTATTCAACGAGGGCACCAGCTCTGCCCTGGGGACAGGGGGAGGGGGCAGCTCACAAATAGGGGGCAAGGGGCTGCTCCTCCTCCAGAAGGGGCGCCCCCCCATCACCGTGTCACATGTGGGGACAATTACAGCGGCTTGGGGGACGGACACAGTTGCTGTCCCCGGCTGCGCGGGCACGGTCACCACGACCACCACCACCACGACCACCACCACCACGACCACCACCACCACGACCACCACCACCACGACCACCACCACCACCACCACGACCACCACGACCACCACCACGACCACCACGACCACCACCACGACCACCACCACGACCACCACGACCACCACCACGACCACCACGACCACCGCCGGGCCACGGGTGATCGGGCGCAGGTGAAGGCAGCGGTTTCGGGCCGAGTGTCGTTACATCTCAATCGGCCCACGCGCCATTCGCAGCCAATTAACGTCAAGCGCAGCCCGTCTCAAAACCCCCCCACCACAAAGCCCCCCCCCCCCTCCTCCCTGTTCACGGCCGGACCCATCTGCTCAGCTGCAGACCCCTGTGGCTTCTCTTCTCCCCACGGGATGGGGGGGGGGATGAACCCCACCGACATAGGGGACGGCCCTCGTGTGTCGCCCCCCCCCCCCAATCGTTCTGAACACCGGGACAGAGGATGTGCTTGGCTGTGGTGCCGGCGGTCGCGGTAACGGCCGGTGGCAGCGATGAGAGAGACAGGAGACCTCGGTTTGCGAGTGGAGACTAGGGTGGGGGCAGCTAACGGGAAGCGTCGGGGGTTTAACTCCGCACGGCGACGCTGCAACGCTCGCAATGCCGCAGCAGCAGCGGCATCTGCGTTTGACACAGGACTCTTCTAGGTCCACTCAACCCAAAAAAATGCTCCCCCACGCCCCACCCCCGCAGTCTCAAAAATGAAATGTCCCGAGTCAGTGGCTGCCTGGTCCAGGAATGACCCCCCCCCCCCCACTTTCCGCCTCCTTGCCTCAATTGGCGCTCGGCGCTAACAGCACTCGCCAAAACCGATTGGGAGTTCGCGGAAGCGATCTCCATCTCTGCGTTGTTACCGAGCGAGTTTATCGCTCAACGGGCCCACTGTGTGAAGGCGCCAGGAGGAGGGAGTGGCTGTTGTTGTTGTTGCTGCTGCTGCTGTCGTCGTCCGGGAACTTCCTCCCCCCCACGCTCTCCCTATTTCGCCGCCTGGCTGCTCCTGTTTGCCCGTGGCCTCCGACCCCCTCTGATGACGCCCTTCACCGCCGCCGTCTCTTCCGCCGTCTCCCTCCTGCTTCTCCGTTCGGTCTCCACTCTGCCGCCTGGTATGCAGGAGGTCGTGGGTTTGATCCCGACCCTGACACCTGCTGTATATTTGGAGTTTGCGTGTCTCTCGCTCTCCGTGGTCACGTGGATTTTCCTCTAGGTCCTCCAGTTTTTCCCTCCACATTTAGAATCAAAATGCGTTTAGAGTATTTGGTTCCTATACATTTCTACATGACCAGCCACTTCATTGGGCTATTATTTGTGGCCAGGTCGCTTCTAAAAAAAAGAGCTGCATAGCTCCGTGGGCATTAACCGGTAAAATAAAAAAAACTGTTTAGTTTTTTTAAGTTTATAGATTTAAGAAACCTGGCCCCATCGTTTCAACTGCCGCGCGCCAAAAGATCGGTCTGAAGGGGCGACCCTCTGGATCACCAGTCCAGCCACGGTGCTGCTGTACGTCGCTCCGCGGTGGTGGCGGCGGCAGCAGCAGCAGCATCCTTTTCTGGGCGGCGAGAGCCTCGGAGACTGCGTGCGATGCGTCTGGCCAAGGCCCCCCCCCCTCCCCCACCCCTCCCCGTGAGCCAGATGTTCGTCTCAAGGGTCATCGTCCCTGACACACACAGTCCCCACTCGGGGCCATTCCATTGCTCGGCATGCTGTCATCGCAGCCACCAACGCTCGGACCGCAATCTCGCAACATTTCATGCTCTCGCCGTCCGTCACGTCCGTGGGTGGGTTTTATATAAATATACAATAACCATCGTTCGTTGTTGTTCGTGTTAGTTGGAGCGGCGGTAAGAGGCGTTAGCATTAGCACTGCGCTATGGACCCGGCGGCCTGAGTTCGGTTGCCGGCCACGGCGAACATCACTGGAGCGTGCGACGTGACGATGCGATCTCCTGTCCTCCCCGCCCCCATGCTCGACTCTTCACGGACCCAAAGTGACCAGCTTGGGTGAAGTCCTGTCAAACAAACCGCACAACCGACATGTCGTGGCGAGTCCTTCTTAATCCGAAAGTGGATTGAGAGTAGCTGATTATTTATTTTGTTATTCTTCTTCATAAGTATTGTCCTTAAGCAATGAAGTGTAAAGTGCGGCCGGCTGGGCAGCCTGCAGTCACGGGAGCTCAGTTTGGGAGGCGGCCCCATTGATTTTAACATCCACCGGCTGCGCTATCCGTGTCCCCAGACAGAGACGCCATTCGGATTGTTCGCTGGGCAGTACGAGCCCCTGCGATAAGAAAATGGCCTCCGGAAGGAGATACCACAGAGCTACCCCTTAAATTCCTTCACGTGACCTCTGGCCCACGCAGCGAACTGTAGTACTTTCCAAACCACTCCAGCCAACGAGAGTAATACAGATCTGGAAAATACCCGAAGTAAATACAGAAACGACCATAATGTCACGTGACTGGGCTGAGACCATCAACCCACTATACATGGAAACCCGATTTTCTCACGACCCAGTCTATGTGAGTCTATGGGTCTCCGTGTGAGTTAATGGGTTTCTGTACGAGTCATTGCTGACCGGTTAAATAGCAGGCGATTGCCTGGATTCAAGCCCTGGACCTGAGCATTGCTGGCCCAGCACTCGCGATGCCCACCACGCAGCCCCATTGCCTAGAACACCTGCGGCACGTGGCGCTCACACACACACAAGAACCACCCAGGCACAACCCTGCCGAGCTCCGTGGTGTGGCGAGAGCGGCCGCATTCCGATGGGATTCCATCACAATCGAGGGTTACAGCGATGGCTCCAACGCCTGCAACGCAACGTTGTGTCCTGACCCCAGGGGTTGTGACCTCGTCCCACCGTAGACAATAGCCCAGGAATAGGCGACCCCTTGCCTCTCCACCTCACCACCCCCCACCCCAAAATTAAATCCCAAGAGCAAACCTTGGGAAACAATTGTGTCGGGTTTGGTCTCCCCAGTGATGATGTTTACACATCACGCCAAGTACTCATTTGAGGCCGAGTCGATCTAAGGGAGGGCCCAGGACCGGTTCAAATATTTGCTACCATTATTAGTTGGGAGCATAAATCAAACTCGGGTTCGCCGGGATGCGTAGCGCAGTGCGCTAACCACAATGCTTCCGCTCCTCCATACCTACAACAACAAACCTTTGGAGCGGAGCGGGGCGATGCTATCTGCGATGCCCATGCAACGGAACAAGGGATTGTGGCGAATTAGAGGAAACGTTATTTGTCTTCAAGAGAAATGGAAAATAGCCACAGTGAATGCAAGGGGTCCCCAAGGCAAACTCCACTGCGCTCCCCGGGGCCCGTGTCCCCAGCGCGGAGGGCGCAGCGATTTGTTCTTGCATCGCCGGCCTTGCTGGCACATCACAGACGGCACTCGGCGCACACACACACACGGATCTCGTCTCTCGGTGAGTTGTGATGAGGGTCCGGTCCGAAACCAACCATCTCTCTCTCTGCCATGTACAACAAGGGCCCTACTGCCCTAAACGTCGGACCATTATATTTATGATTTTACTTTCCCTTTTCAAAAAGAGTCAGAGTGACTTCCTGCTTGTGTCCTGTTTAACAGCCCTGGTCGAGCCAGTGGTAAAAATTTTACATTCCTATGACCAATTCTAACTTCCGCATAATGCGGTACTTATTTTATCGACCCCGGAGGTATTGTAACCCGCAACCCTTTAACTGCTAAGGAGCCATTTCGCTCAACCGCCAGGCCACGCGGAGTTTCACACCAGCCTGGCGTTATTGGCGGTCGCGTTGGCCTCAAGCGACACGAACTGTACTCCCACCACTGCAGGGGCCTCACCGTCCCGGGACAAAGGACGGCACACGTTTTACAGCGGACCGTGATCAGAGTCCACAACGGCGGAGGCGTGGCCGAGTGGCGCACTGCTGTGCAGTTACGCATTCAACGACGGCATGGAAAACCACACAAACCACCTCCACGTTCGCCCTCGCATGCACGCTAGCACCCGCACGCGAGCACACGCGGGCCCTCGGAACCCCCACCGTATCACTTCTACGTCAGACCGCACGGCACTATCCGTCAAACGTTCGTTGATTTAATTACCCAGGTGCCCGCCTGCTCCCTTCGGGCCTCCTGCAGTGAAAACCCAACTTACTGCTGCCTCGTGACTATCAACTGCTGGATGAAGGCCTCCCCATGCTTTACGGTCACGGAGATTGGGCTCTTAGCCGGTCAAGAAAAATATTTACACGTGAACTGCCGCTCCCTCTGTTCCTCCTCCTCCTTCTCTTCTCTTCCGTTGGTCGCCGCAAGCGGCGGAGGCTGAAGTAAGCCCTTCCCGTTCCGCTCTCCAGTCATGGCGACCGATTCCTGGAGACCGACGTGTTCCTCTTTCAGGTCCTCGGTCAATTCAGCTCCTAAAGATTCCCGCGGCGGAGGCATCACTGTGGCGGCACGACGGAAATTCCGGGCCCCTAACTTTAAAGTCTTCCTGTTCTTCCACACCACATCACCACCGTCCTCAGTGAATATATAGGTCTCCACCTCTATGGGTCTCGATGGGAATCTATATCTGCTAAAGTCTCCGATGCTCTCGACTTGATATCAAAACTTAACATCGTACAGTCAAATGTGGCTATTGCTCCACAAGACACAACCACCACCGTCGTCATCATCGCAGCTGCCATCATCAAGTTCGTCACGGAGATTCGCGTTCCATGTTCCCCTCCCGACCGGACTCACGCCGCTGCGCGTCAACCCAGGGCTCGCATCTCACGAGAGCCGCAGCGCCCGCTTCCCACCGCCCTCCGCTCAATGCGGTCGAGGAAACGCAGTGAACTCATCGTAAGCCAGCAAAAAGGCACACGTTCTCTCTTAAATACTCTCTCTTAAAAAGCGCGATTCACGCACTTACGGAAAGCGGCGGCCGCGACGGTGGGGGGGAGACAAATATAGTTGGGGAAATACAGGTAGTGGGAGGGACAAGTACAGAGAAAAGTGTAAGGAGATACAGGCAGGGAGACACAGGGGAGACAAAAAGAGAGATCCATGGACAGAGAGATAAAGGCATGAGAGAGACAGGCAGAGAAAAACACGGGCACGGAGCCAGAGGTAGGGAGACACAGATATGAGAAACGTGGACATGGAGTCACAGATAGGGGGCAAACACGGGAAGGGAGGCCCAACCATGAATGGGGCCAACAGGGTTGGGCAAGATTTATGGGAGGCAGGACAACCGCCTCAAACATTTCTCGACTGCCAGAGAGAAGGGAGAACCCAAGTGGAACTCAAGCACGAGCTGGAGGAGGGGTGACGCGCCATGTCAGCGAGGTGTCAAGTGGCGACAGAGTGGAGCTCTCGCGAGCAGCGCAGGAGGCGAGAAGGGGACGCGGGCCCAGAGGGATTTCCGTCCAAGCGTACGACTAAGTACAGTTGCCGTCCGGCCGGGTGGCAAGATGTTAACCAAATAAACAGGCGTCAGGGTCGGTCCCAACCCTGACCGCCTGTATTTTTGGAGTTTGCGTGTTCTCCCCGTGGTCGCGTGGAATTTTTCTGCGGGTCCTCTGGATTTTTCCTCCACATTTATTATAATCAACATGCGTTTAAGAGCATTTTGGCTGCTGTACATTTTCACGTGATAAGCCACTTTGTTGAACTATCCTTCAGGGCCAGATGGTTTTTGAAAAATAACAATATAGCTCAGCGGACCTTACCTGGAAAAAAAAAAAGATTGTTTCATTTAAGTTTTTTCGTTTTGAGTAGTTTTTAGTTTAGGGTTGTTCCTGGACACCTGTTCGAAACTGGCACTTGCGTTCTGGTAGCAGGAATTAATTTAGTACCAAGGTCTGGTGGAATGCTCTTTGCAGTGAACTGTACTCTAGCTCTGGAGATCGAGTGTTGAACTGTACTCCAGGATACTGTACAGTGTTGACCTAGGTCGACTGGGAAATATGTACGCGTTTGTTCTGTGCAACGGGTGGCATCCCCACTCAATCACTCACTCACCCACTCATTCATTCATTCATTTGCCAGATCGGTAGCTCACCCACCCAATCACTCGCTGGGGTTGCCACCTGCTAGCAAATTGGCGTCTGTATTCGGGAGGCAGGAATTAATTCGTACCGAGGTCTGGTGGCGTTGCGTTGTGTTGAACCGTATCAATGGAAATTGCACAGTTTTTATATTACTGCACCGATTAGACTCGGAAAGCCTCACCGAGTCTTAACGATCTTTTTCAGGAGAGTTCTGCCAAGTTTTTTGCAGGAGGGGGGGGCGGTAATGTTCCTGTGTACGATCCAAATTTAGTCATTTTCAGGAAATGTTTTAACATTGGGATGTATGGCCAAGACCAGTTACACTGGTAACTTCTTTTAGCCAATATACTATAAAAACTAAACTATTTCTTATTTAACCACGTAAGGCCCACTGAACTATGTAACTCTTTTTCAGAAGCGACCTGGCCACAATTGATAGCTCAACGAATTGGCTTATCCTGTGGAAATTTATAGCAGCCAAATACTCTAAAAGATTGTTTCTAAATGTGGAGGGAAAAACCAGAGGATCCGGATAAAATCCACACAAACTCCAAATACACAGCAGGCCTCAGGGTCAGGATTGTACCCACGACCTCCTGCATACCAGGTGCCCTAGCTAGGCTAACTGAAGCAGCTCGGTTGACTGAGAAATACATCCGGGTTTGGTTTGTGGGGCGCAGAGTTGTGACCCCTACACCCAAGGCCGGAGCCGACCGACATGGGCCACGCTGCCGTGCTCCATCACACGCGAGCCGTGCCACCGTCATGCCACTGTCATGCCATCGTCATGCCACCGTCATGCCACCTTGGTGACCGTCAGGGCCATCGCCGCTTCCGCCGCCGCCGCCACGCGGTCAAAACGAGTGGGGGGGGGGGAATGCCCCTCGGCTGTTTCGCGTCCCTGTCGAGAAACGGCAATTAAAATAAACACGGTGCTCTCAAACAAACAGAGCGGACGGCTCTGAAACAACAACTCAGCCGCCCGTGGGCTGTGGGGTCGAGGGTGCGGACACCCGGGCCCCCTGGGTCCTGGGGAAGTGATCAATTTTGGGTTGTGGGGCTCCCTCCCTTCCCGTCCAATCAGAGACGAGTATCCCCCGCCCCCCCCCTCCGCAGCTTAAGCGTCTACTGCAGCTGTGCCACCCCAGGGGGGGGTCAACATTTGAGCCCTCGCCCGTGGTGGAGCCCCCTACCCACCCCCCCTGCTTGTCCCCAACGGCAGTGGAGGAGGAGGAGGGGGGGGGGCAGAAGAGACGGATGACAGAAAGCAGCCACGACGGAGGTGTCTCTCTCTCTCTACAAACCGTCGCAGGACGCCGGCTCCAACACGAGGCGCGTGCTGCGACTCGCCAAGCTGCTCTCCCGCGCGATTAAAGCGGCAGGCAATAAAATAAACATTCCAGGCAGCAGCAGCAGGTACGGCTCCAGGAGATTTACAGCACAGCGGTGGTGCGTACGCGTGTGTGCGTGTGTGCGTGTGAGCGGGTACGGTGGTGTGCACACACACCGTGTGTGCGTGTGTGCAAGATTAGTCCGGGAGCAGAAGTGCCGTGGTTATGGAGCCGAGCTATGCGATCAGAGTTCGATTCCCGTTCACGATCAACAGTGGTGATTATCCGAACCGGGCCTGGGCCTCCTCTAGGTCGACTTGGCATTGACGGAGTAAACTGGTGGGTCGCGGATGTCAGCACCACAGTCCTGCACAGCAAAACCTCCACCGCCGCTCTGTACCCGGGGTAGATGCTCGTGTGCATCCACCCGGGAGGGATGAATGGGATGATGGGCTAAGAGTTCACCGACCCCAACCAGGATTTCAGAATCAGAAACATTATTATTCATTCATCCTGGAGAAAGCCGGTGAGCTATGAAGCTCTTTTTCACAAATGTCCAGAACGGAGCCAGCCGCTCGCCGCTCTGCCGCCGACCGAGCCGGCGAGCGAACAGAAGAGCGGAGAGAGCGCCAAGAGAGAAACATTGGGGAGCTGGCACAGTGGTGGCGACAGCGGCAGCAGTAAGTCACGGGCACAGCACAATGGGTGAACTCGGTCAACACGCGCGGTCAACACGCGCGTTGGGGCCAGCCGAGTTCCATCGACAATACAAACACAGCCCCCCGCCCGCTCCTTCCTGTCCCACACACACCGCCCCTCCACCACCCCATCCCGCTGCCCCACTCGTCAGGACATGGACAGCCCCCACAATTTATAACGGAGCTGGCAAACACACGCAGCCACTGTCCATTTCATCAGCCGCTCGCAAGCCAAGAAGAAGAACGCCGCTCCACGCACACAACACATGCGGGGGGGGGGTCCACCCAGGCCACAATCGGAGGGAGGGTAGGGGTGAGACAACCACCGCAGAGTAGTGCAGCCGAGATGCGTGATGGGAGTGCCTGGTGAATAGTGATGTGTGTGGAGCGATGGGAGTTGGAGGGATGGCGATAGTGTAATGGGTGCTGTGTGTGGTGTGATGGGTGTGGAGTGACAGCTGTAGTGTAATGGGTGCTGTGCGTGGTGTGATGGGTGTAGAGTGACAGCTGTAGTGTAATGGGTGCTGTGTGTGGTGTGATGGGTGATCTGAGTGACAGCTGTAGTGTAATGGGTGCTGTGCGTGGTGTGATGGGTGTGAAGTGACAGCTGTAGTGTAATGGGTGCTGTGTGTGGTGTGATGGGTGTGAAGTGACAGCTGTAGTGTAATGGGTGCTGTGTGTGGTGTGATGGGTGTGAAGTGACAGCTGTAGTGTAATGGGTGCTGTGTGTGGTGTGATGGGTGTGAAGTGACAGCTGTAGTGTAATGGGTGCTGTGTGTGGTGTGATGGGTGTGAAGTGACAGCTGTAGTGTAATGGGTGCTGTGTGTGGTGTGATGAGTGTGGAGTGACAGCTGTAGTGTAATGGGTGCTGTGTGTGGTGTGATGGGTGTGAAGTGACAGCTGTAGTGTAATGGGTGCTGTGTGTGGTGTGATGAGTGTGGAGTGACAGCTGTAGTGTAATGGGTGCTGTGCGTGGTGTGATGAGTGTGGAGTGACAGCTGTAGTGTAATGGGTGCTGTGCGTGGTGTGATGGGTGTGGAGTGACAGCTGTAGTGTAATGGGTGCTGTGCGTGGTGTGATGGGTGTGGAGTGACAGCTGTAGTGTAATGGGTGCTGTGCGTGGTGTGATGGGTGTGGAGTGACAGCTGTAGTGTAATGGGTGCTGTGTGTGGTGTGATGGGTGTGGAGTGACAGCTGTAGTGTAATGGGTGCTGTGTGTGGTGTGATGGGTGTGGAGTGACAGCTGTAGTGTAATGGGTGCTGTGTGCGGTGTGATGGGTGTGGAGTGACAGCTGTAGTGTAATGGGTGCTGTGTGTGGTGTGATGGGTGTGGAGTGACAGCTGTAGTGTAATGGGTGCTGTGCGTGGTGTGATGGGTGTGGAGTGACAGCTGTAGTGTAATGGGTGCTGTGCGTGGTGTGATGGGTGTGGAGTGACAGCTGTAGTGTAATGGGTGCTGTGTGTGGTGTGATGGGTGTGGAGTGACAGCTGTAGTGTAATGGGTGCTGTGTGCGGTGTGATGGGTGTGGAGTGACAGCTGTAGTGTAATGGGTGCTGTGTGCGGTGTGATGGGTGTGGAGTGACAGCTGTAGTGTAATGGGTGCTGTGCGTGGTGTGATGGGTGTGGAGTGACAGCAGTAGTGTAATGGGTGCTGTGCGTGGTGTGATGGGTGTGGAGTGACAGCTGTAGTGTAATGGGTGCTGTGTGCGGTGTGATGGGTGTGGAGTGACAGCTGTAGTGTAATGGGTGCTGTGTGCGGTGTGATGGGTGTGGAGTGACAGCTGTAGTGTAATGGGTGCTGTGCGTGGTGTGATGGGTGTGGAGTGACAGCTGTAGTGTAATGGGTGCTGTGCGTGGTGTGATGGGTGTGGAGTGACAGCTGTAGTGTAATGGGTGCTGTGTGTGGTGTGATGGGTGTGGAGTGACAGCTGTAGTGTAATGGGTGCTGTGTGCGGTGTGATGGATGTGGAGTGACAGCTGTAGTGTAATGGGTGCTGTGTGTGGTGTGATGGGTGTGGAGTGACAGCTGTAGTGTAATGGGTGCTGTGTGTGGTGTGATGGGTGTGGAGTGACAGCTGTAGTGTAATGGGTGCTGTGTGCGGTGTGATGGGTGTGGAGTGACAGCTGTAGTGTAATGGGTGCTGTGTGTGGTGTGATGAGTGTGGAGTGACAGCTGTAGTGTAATGGGTGCTGTGCGTGGTGTGATGGGTGTGGAGTGACAGCTGTAGTGTAATGGGTGCTGTGTGTGGTGTGATGGGTGTGGAGTGACAGCTGTAGTGTAATGGGTGCTGTGTGCGGTGTGATGGGTGTGGAGTGACAGCTGTAGTGTAATGGGTGCTGTGTGCGGTGTGATGAGTGTGGAGTGACAGCTGTAGTGTAATGGGTGCTGTGTGTGGTGTGATGAGTGTGGAGTGACAGCTGTAGTGTAATGGGTGCTGTGTGTGGTGTGATGAGTGTGGAGTGACAGCTGTAGTGTAATGGGTGCTGTGTGTGGTGTGATGGGTGTGGAGTGACAGCTGTAGTGTAATGGGTGCTGTGTGTGGTGTGATGGGTGTGAAGTGACAGCTGTAGTGTAATGGGTGCTGTGTGTGGTGTGATGAGTGTGGAGTGACAGCTGTAGTGTAATGGGTGCTGTGTGTGGTGTGATGGGTGTGGAGTGACAGCTGTAGTGTAATGGGTGCTGTGTGCGGTGTGATGGGTGTGAAGTGACAGCTGTAGTGTAATGGGTGCTGTGTGTGGTGTGATGAGTGTGGAGTGACAGCTGTAGTGTAATGGGTGCTGTGTGTGGTGTGATGAGTGTGGAGTGACAGCTGTAGTGTAATGGGTGCTGTGTGTGGTGTGATGGGTGTGGAGTGACAGCTGTAGTGTAATGGGTGCTGTGTGTGGTGTGATGAGTGTGGAGTGACAGCTGTAGTGTAATGGGTGCTGTGCGTGGTGTGATGGGTGTGGAGTGACAGCTGTAGTGTAATGGGTGCTGTGTGCGGTGTGATGGGTGTGGAGTGACAGCTGTAGTGTAATGGGTGCTGTGTGTGGTGTGATGGGTGTGGAGTGACAGCTGTAGTGTAATGGGTGCTGTGTGCGGTGTGATGGGTGTGGAGTGACAGCTGTAGTGTAATGGGTGCTGTGTGTGGTGTGATGGGTGTGGAGTGACAGCTGTAGTGTAATGGGTGCTGTGTGTGGTGTGATGGGTGTGGAGTGACAGCTGTAGTGTAATGGGTGCTGTGTGCGGTGTGATGGGTGTGGAGTGACAGCTGTAGTGTAATGGGTGCTGTGCGTGGTGTGATGGGTGTGGAGTGACAGCTGTAGTGTAATGGGTGCTGTGCGTGGTGTGATGGGTGTGGAGTGACAGCTGTAGTGTAATGGGTGCTGTGTGTGGTGTGATGGGTGTGGAGTGACAGCTGTAGTGTAATGGGTGCTGTGTGCGGTGTGATGGGTGTGGAGTGACAGCTGTAGTGTAATGGGTGCTGTGTGCGGTGTGATGGGTGTAGAGTGACAGCTGTAGTGTAATGGGTGCTGTGCGTGGTGTGATGGGTGTAGAGTGACAGCTGTAGTGTAATGGGTGCTGTGTGCGGTGTGATGGGTGTGGAGTGACAGCTGTAGTGTAATGGGTGCTGTGTGTGGTGTGATGGGTGTGGAGTGACAGCTGTAGTGTAATGGGTGCTGTGCGTGGTGTGATGGGTGTGGAGTGACAGCTGTAGTGTAATGGGTGCTGTGTGCGGTGTGATGGGTGTGGAGTGACAGCTGTAGTGTAATGGGTGCTGTGTGTGGTGTGATGGGTGTGGAGTGACAGCTGTAGTGTAATGGGTGCTGTGTGTGGTGTGATGGGTGATCTGAGTGACAGCTGTAGTGTAATGGGTGCTGTGTGTGGTGTGATGGGTGTGGAGTGACAGCTGTAGTGTAATGGGTGCTGTGTGCGGTGTGATGGGTGATCCGAGTGCTGAGTGCTGGATGTGGAGCGATGGGAGCACTGTGTGTGGAGTGATGGGTGCGGTTCGTTCGCAAGGCAGCTCGATGTTCAAGAGCTCGTTGCCAATGTCGAGGTCTGCTGCCCGCCACGACGAGGGCTTTCTGGAGAGAGTTGGTGTGGTTTTGCCGTTCCTCTTCCTCCTCTATTGTAGGAGCGCAGCCCACAGTGTGGTTTACCACGTGGTCCAGTCTGGCTTGCATTGGCCTTAATCGCACCATGTTGGCCGTCTCTTTAATCTTCCATTTATGAAGGTGATGTGATGCAGCATCGGCCTGGGGATGTTCTGAAGCGGTTGATAGTCACGCCGTCGAGGATCAATGTCAAATGAGGTGTCTATTCTGGAAGTCTGCGTGGTTCCACTCTGTTCTCCAGCATTCTGCTGGGTCTGGGTAAGATTCGAGGATGGCGATAACGCGATCCCAGTAGGGGGATCGGGGACTTGAGTAATCGGCAGCGAGGAACACCGTTGTCTTCGTTGATGATGGGCAGGTGGGTGGGTTGTCGTTGGCAGGAGAACGTGCAAACTCCCTTGCAGATTTGTACGTCTCAGCGGATTTCTGGTGGTAGAATGTTCGCCAGGACAGTCCGCCAGGGTGGTTGGTGTCGCTTTCGGCATTCCCGTTATGACTCGCGTCGCGTTATGCAACTGTGCATCTGCCAGTTTTGTGTTTGTTGCCGATGCTGCGCATTTGGTAATGGGTCATGAACGTGGAGCGGCAGCAACCGCGCTCCGCTGCTGAGTGCCGGTGCTGGGTGGCTGGTGATGTCTGTGGAATGCGGAGAGTGTTGATTGTGTCCCGTGCTGGGAGGGTGGGTGGGGGTGTAGTGGCTTGGGGGGACGGGGGGTGGACGGGCACCTCGGCAAGTTACAGTGCAAAGTACAAAAAAAAATTCTGAGCGGCAAAAAGAAACGCACGCAGACGCCCCGACGGTTTCCATTGACAAAAAAAGATTCCAATTAAAATCCAATCATAGCGTCCCGGGAGCACCGGCTGGGATCGCGTTACAGCCCGGATGCGTGTCAGCAACATCCACATTATCGCGTCCGCTGCAGGAGCAGCAGCAGGAGGAAGGCGCAGGGGTCACGGATGAGAGAATGAGGGAGATTTATGCATCGATCTATGGAGAGACAGAGCTGATCGCGCGCGCGCAACAGTGATGTGACAAGCGATCGTGGCCTCCCCGGCCTTGCTCCGCTGCTCCGCTGCACCGCGACCTCCAAGGGTAACCGCCGATCGATGAGACCGGACGAGAGTGCGACGAGCGCGGGACGCCCCGGCGAGCACGCAAGCGAGCGGGGCCAGGCTTCATTCGCGCCGCCAACGCGCCGCGCCGAGCGGAGTCAACATTTCTCTGCAAATTCCGCAAGAAAACGCGATAGAATTTTTTCAATTGAATTATTGGTGGGCGGCGAGAAGCAAGGTCGTGACTGGCGCGTGGAGCACCGGGATCAACAACGACCTACCTCACCCGCCACCATCTCTCCGGCGAGCCACAAGCATGAGGTCATCCCACGGAATAAATACACTTCTGCATGAAAGGTGACTCAGTGGAACGGTGGCGTCGGCGGCGGTGGCAGGGCGAGGCAATCACCACAAAGCCTATTTTTGGCGATTAGTTGTCCGGGTGACGGCATGGGTGCCAGCTCAGCCCGGCCACCCGTCTCACGCAGGGCCCAGCGCCCCGCGCATTCAGCCCCTCCCCCACCACTGCCGGGGAAACCACCCAACATCAATTCCCATCCCCCCGCCCCCATCAGAACCCCGACCCCCCCCCCCCACAACAAATCACAAGAGAAAGAGTTACTCATTAAATAAAGAGGAGGCACGAGGCTTGATGGAACAGCTGACAACCTCTGTTTCCGTGCCGGGCTCACTAAAACTCCGCTGCCAACAAAAATCGAGGTGATCTATAGGACGTGTCATTCCTGTAATTAAGGGAATGCTGCCATGCCTGCGATGGGCCGAATTCCCACAAGGGGAGGGCGTGGAGAGGGAAGCGAGGGAGGGAGAGAGGGAGGGGGGTCAGCGATGATCGCTCGAGCAGCTGACAGCGCGGATCGGCAGCAGCGAAGGCAAATATGCGAGAAATTCCCCAAACACAAGGACGGCGTCGTCCTTCCCCACGCGGCGTTCCTTGGCCAAACGAGGGATGCCGAGGAAACGGCGTCACCGGTGGCCACGGTGGCCGCTTGGCCCGGTGTGCGCTGGTGCCCGGCGCGCAGCGGCAGCCTCACCGATTAGCACGTCCCCGGAGAGGCGGGCCCCTAATTACACTCGAGAACCAGGCCACATTAAGCGGCCAACGAGGCCCGTTACGAACAGACGTGACGATGTTTTCCCCATTTACGACGGACGTTTAAATTTAATTGCCTGCACTCTGGTGTCACCCGGTAATGCGCGCCCGCTCGCTCCGCTAAAATGCATTAGCGGCGGAACGAGCCACGCGAGAAGGGAGCGGCAGTTTTCATCACGGCTGCCGTGATGGGCAGCAGTCCGAGAGGGCATTTATCGGATCGCGCCCATGCAACAGCAACCGCTCGGCAGCACAAAACAGTGTCGGGTTGCAATCCGAAAACGGCGCAATCTCCGGTAACATCTGCCAGCCGCCAAGTGCACCGGGAGATAATGCGGAGCAAGTGGGGGTGGGGGGGGCAAGGTGAGAGCACCGCACGGCTCTGGCTGCCACCGTGACGCCAGCCGTACCTGCCGGACACGCGCCGACGCCTCCTCTTTCAACCCAACAAAGGCATCGCGCTTGATGACATGGCGACAATGCGAGCCATCCGCGGAGCGCCAGTTGGCGGTTGAAGAGAGAAGAGTCCTCATCGGCGGAAATTGATTTGAGAAACAGACTCTGCTGATGAGACACTATGTCAAAACCAGCCCAGAGTTTTGCTTGTCTTGAAACAATCCCGCTGAAACTATGCACTCCCAGAAGGCCGTGGGCCTGATGGGTTGTACGAGAATTTGTTTTCAATTACGTAGAGAGATGTATTGTACGTGAAGGGGAAGGATTGTCTGCTTATTTATTTATTCAGTTCACTTTTAGATTCGCCCAGCCACCCGAATAATTTCTTGGCGGTAATAACGTATCGCCAAACCGTGCCGCCTTGCATCGCAGAGTGTGACGTGAATGAAAATGTGACATCATTCACAACGGTTCACAAGCGCAGGCCACTGTGTGGTAATCCTGAAACGGATACTGTGCGTCAAATATAGCGCCAGCAACTAAATGACTAAAGTGGCCAATGTAGCAACCACCCAGTTACCGGTTAAATCTGAGCCATTCAATCCCAACGTTCTCTGGCCAAGACAAATATGTGACAATGACTTAAAACCAATCGTCCCAAAGTCACGTGACACCACGTTACTTAACTACCGGGCCCGGTGGCTGGGCGACAGAGCGAGCGCCTCGGAAGCGGAATGTTGTGAGTTCAAGTCCTGTTTGGCGGACGGTTGCCTTGAACCATCATCGTTCCTCTGAGGTGGCTAAAAGGAGCACCACTTTGCGGGGCAAGTCAAACAGCGGTAGTCCTCCGGAGATACCCGCCATGGGAATGTAGAATTTCCAGTCACTGGCTCTGAAAGTTCTGTAAATAACAGGAGATGAGCACCGATGCATCAATGGCAATTTGGTGGAGCAGGACGTCTCTGACCTTTTTAACTTAACGGTAGCATTTAAAAGTTGTGGGAAACAATCGCCTCTCCCTTCAAAGGGGGTGGCATGGGTGGAGGAAGGAGAAGAGCTCAGTGTACGATTACTTCTATGCAGCCCAAGCACAGAATGTTTTGTCTTGGCCACAGTGAATGGGATAATTGTAGATTATGGTTTAAGGCTTGGGAGGGGGCAGGCAGTGAAAGCTTCACAATTCATCGACCAGGAAGGGCCAGTTCCCACTGCACTGGTGAGCTAGTGCCGGTGTGAAGTAGCACTGGGGTGGGTGGGGGGGGATCCTGGGGTGCTGGGGGGGGTGGCAAGAGTGCACTGGCACGGGCTAAGAAGCGACGATCCGCGCCGTTCCCACGCGTTGAGTGCAAGCGCCTTCCTGAGATCGCGACCGCTTCTCGTCAAATGTGCGCCGAGCGGCGGGGGCCCGAGCGCGAGAACTGACCGCACGGCCGTCTCCGGCAAGCGGCCCCTCGCGCTCCATCGTGGCGGCAATATTCACCGTGAGCCCGAGCCAAAAATACACGTGTTCATATGCAGCGTCTCCCGCGATCAAACCGACGACGGGCAGCGTTCGTCTCCACCACTGGCTGGCCGTGCCGAGCCACCCCACACGATTCAGCCTCCAACGCCGCTGCTCCGGGCGAGAAGCGGGCGCGGAGCGAAGAGCGCAAATAAAAATCGATCCCGTCATCGAACCGCGAGCGCGAGAATCGATTCTCTTCGAATCGTCCACATCAAGCCCCTTGAAGGGATTCATCTTCTTGGTTCTTTCGGTAAAGTCACATAGAATGGAAATAATAAAATAATAAAAACAAAACATAAAATAATTCTCACGACGTTTCGGTCACAACGCAAGCAGCCGTCGTGAGAATTATTTTATGTTTTATTTTTATTATTTTATTATTTCCATTCTACGTGACTTTATCGAAAGAACCAAGAAGATGAATCCCTGCAGTCACGAAACCCTTGAAGGGATGTTTTTCGGACAGGCCACCACATGATGGAATTAGCGCGCGCTGGCGGCTCGAGTGATTTCCCATGTCACGATGCCACAGGGTGCCGCAACTTCACACAACGTCTGCGCATGTCACCACGAATCCGCACATCTCGTCTCCAAGCTCTCTCTCTCTCTCCGGCGCTCCTGTTGGCGTCACTTCCAACTCGACACTTTGTATCTCTCCTACACGGCTCTCTTACTACCGTCACGTTTACCTCTTTCGGTGGTGACGCGGCCACGTAGTAGGATGTTCGTCGTTTGTGACAAGAGGTTCAGGATTCGAATCCAGCGGCTGCCCTGGATAATGCTGCGGCTGTATGAACGGTAAGAATACTAGGCGCCTATCTGCTTCACATTGGTCGTTAAAGACCCCGTGACTTAACTCGCCAAGAGTAGCCCGCTGTGTTCCGGCGTCCAGGTAAAAATTCACATTTTCTAAATGACACCGCAGATTACCAATAGGGGTTACACACAGCAGCAATCATCGACCCCCCCCCCCCAACTGTGAAAACTAGGCAGGACCCTCCTGAAAGGGAGTCACGAGACTTGGCCAGGCTTCATGGCTAAATAAGCACAATAGATTGTATTAGGTATCCACTGGATCTATGCACTTTAAATCCAGATTGAAAACAAATTTCTTTAAAACTCATTATTGGCATTTAGTTTGTTGTCCTTCCCCCGCACCTTCGACAAGCACGGCTGGCTACGTACGGTGCGAAAGAAGTTCAATGTGCGCACATACAAATAACCACACTCATCTGTACCTATGTGTCTCTTGGCAAGCAATGTCTCCGAGCGGGTTACAGCACAGAATTTGCGGGCCAAGTCTAGTGTGCAGGCTGCCAGCTGAAAATCCTTGGTATGCGTACAGTTTGGTACGCGTAAAGTAATTGACTCGTGATATGGCGAGGTGACTCAGCAGCGGTAGCGTGAGCAGCTAAACAGGCTGCAAGGTTGCAAGGTTCACGTCCTGTTTGGGGAGTTGACTCGGGCCAACAGCCCATCAGGACTTGCAGGGTCAACGCCCAGTAAACATATCAAACTTTGGGCCAATGTTGACACGATTTTGGAGAACATTGGGCCCAACGTTAGCCGAACGTTCCATATTTTCCAGGCAGTGGTAGTCGTCCTATGAACATGCTCATCCCTGCCATAGGAATGTGGAATTTCCACCACTGGCCCAGAGCCTTAAAAAGAGGAGAGTGAACACAAGCCCGGTAAAAGGGTTCATGAGCGGGGATGTCACCGTGACATTTTGACTTGCAGTGGAGTTGAGAAAGCCCGCTGACAAACAACTCTCCATGCGAACGGAACAACCCGCCAGCACTCCGAGCACGTACGGCAACGCACTGTACAGTGTCCACACAGCGACTGCCCTTCGGCATTTGTGAAGCGAACCAAGTCCTCCCCGATACCCATCTCACCACGCTGCAACAGGACACGTGATGTGCCGAGAACCGCGTGGCGACAACTCGTCAAAGACAACATCGAGTTACGGGTTTTATGGTCTTTCCGGCCTGCGACTCTTCCTTGTTATGCCGGGGGATTTTCTCATAATTTACAGGTTTTTTGACTACGTGGACACACCGCGAGACACTTGTAAATGTGACTTAATGGCAATACAACGTGGGTTAATGTGGTTGTGCTAACGCAGATATAAGTGCGTAAGGGTAAACACCCGCCTCTTGTTCTTTTCTTACTCCTCGCCCCCATCGTAAATATACTCCAATTGTTTTGCACGTTGCAAGGTGAACTCGACTGCCGCGCTCTAAGGCCAGGGGACAACTCGGACACACCACGCATTCCTGTCCGTGCTGTTTCATGCACCTTGCTGCTGCTGCTACTGCTGCAGCAGCATTCCGCGCTCCGTTTGCCGGAGACCGAGGAATGTGTGTTCCCTGCCACGGGCTGCGAGCAGGAATGTCATGTTTCATTGCGGGAGACGAGCGGCATCGCTGACCGCGACACGTGCTCGCCTGGGTTGCAGGCAAAACGCGCACACACCACGCACCCTGCTCTCCTCGCCCAACTTCCGTTTCTGCAGGTGTCCCCCGCTGCAGCCAGGGATTCATTTCCCGATAGTTTGACGACTGCTGTAAGGTGGCATTTGGCCTATATTGCCACAGCCATGGCGAGAAGACACGGTTGATGTGGTGTTGGCAGGTGTGGAAATGTTTTCCGAGTCACCGAGCCGGACAGACCCGGCTGGCAGTCAGCTCTGCCCGCAGCACGGTGTGAGTAGGCTCGCTTGCAGCCGTCTCTGCTCACTGGAGTTCCATAGTTAGGAACTTCCTTACCCCATCCGTCTGTGCTGTTGACTCCTTGCCCCGGTTCAAGACCTTCTTTTTCTCTAACTATGACTGACGGCATTACTCTCCATAAAAGAAATAGACATACCATTGTCTGTGGTCTCGAGATGCCCTGGCATTTAGACGCTTACTAAATACAAGTTACATTGCCTTGAGGAAGTTTGGCCCAAGGGTGAATCCTCCAAGCTTGGCACGGTGGCACCCCAGCTCAGACAACACACAAGACGAGGATTAATCTCAACATTCCTTGTGTAATTTAGCTGGGGATCATTCTTATTTAATCTGTTATCACTTGGGTGACGTGACCGTTGACAGCTCTGCTGTGGCCTTATCATGGAAGCCTTGCAAGCCGCATCGGCGACAAGTCCGCCAACCATCACATCCTCGGCAGTAAAAACAATAACAATGGCAATAAAAATATATCTTATTATTATTAAGCTAAAAGGAAACGCAGGCCCAAAGGAAAGGCATTTAGAGACCTCCGGATAGCGTTGCTCCGTCTGTGTAAACACTCGCACCGATCACAATCGCGGGTACAGTAGCAGCACCAAGATCGCCACGTCCTTAAATCGTGGCCGAGCTCCCAGGGGCGCCTGGTCCACTCCAGCCATCGCTCTGCATTATTCATGCGGGCCTCTTTCCATTTAGCGGCCAATAACCGCCACCCAGGAAGCCATTCAGATGGGTATCTTTCACCGCCAAACTACGTGCTTGTCAGTTATCATTCACGAGGAAGTCCATTTTCAACATCCCCAGGACATTAAGTAACATTGTCACTTGCAGGCCATGCCAGGTCACAAGCCGACAATACAGGCCACTCCCAGACCACAACCTCACCACCCCAGCTATACCCAGCCCACAACAAAGCCACAATGGCCATTGCCAGACCTTTGCAACTTCCACCACACTACTAGACCACACCAGTCAGCTACCACCAGCCACTGGAGGCCACAACCATGCCACCACTGGGCCACACTAACAATGAGCATCCATAACCAGGCCACACCATTCAGACAGCACCAGCGATTACGATCTCATCTTTCAGGCCACACCAACAGCCTCTGTTCGGCCTTAGCAGCCACCACCAGTGCAATGGAGACACTCTGAGGCAAGGTGGTGCCAAATTCTGCACCTGCCCACCACATTCGTTGCTGCGACAGCAGTAATGAGATGGCGCGTCCATTAAATCAATGCTTTGCTTCTCACTGAACTTCAAGACGGCAGCAAAATAAATGACCTGGACTCACGGGCGTTTCAATTTAAATTTTTTACTATTACTATTAATAATAATAAAATGTTTACGCCATCAAGCTCCCACGTCAGGTTTAATATAATCAAACACATTCATGGTTTCCCCAGGGAAGAGGGTTCAGCCAGCGGGGCTTTAGAACATTATTGAGTTATCGACTCCAAAGTCATACTTCATAGCCTGGCAGCCGAGCCTTATTAAATCTACAGACAGCCGAGCTGCGTGCAAACCACAAGCTACAGCGGTGCAGAGAAAGCATCACGCTAATAACCGCACGCACAGGGCATACACACACACACCCGGGTGGTATGCAACGTTAGACCAACATTGGCACGTGGTTGGAAGCCGCGAACCAACGTTGGCCGAGGGTTGGCTCGACGTTCCACGTTTACTGGGGTGATAAGACACGCACTCGTAAACAAGATAACGTTGGGCCCAACGTGAGCACGTGGTTGGAACCCGCGGACCAACGTTGAGCCCAACGTTGGCTCGACGTTTCCATTAAGGCCATCACCATCCGCACCACCAGCAGTGAAGGCGGTGCACGGTGTTAATGTTAACGGCGGCAGCAGCAGGGGGCTTTTATCTCACGTTGTCAGCTATGCCAGAGTTCACGATGATGTCACGTCACCTGCCTTCGGAAAGGTGCATCACACATCACGGGACGGGGTGTGGTGGGGGTGGGTGGGGTTTAGGTGAGGAGAGAATGGCACTGTACAAGTTGGATATAAGCACACGTAAGCGGCATGGGGTTTTTTTTCTTTCGATATAAGCAACCCCACACCATCACGTTCTACCACGGTGGAGGATGGGCGATGGGCCGTCTTCTCATACAAAGCACAGTTCGGTTATAAGAACACAAAGCACAATTATAATATATAAGCAACAGAGATTATGTTTTTCATTTGTTGGGGGGGAGGGGGGCGGTGTAGACAAAAGGCGACGTCCGATTTAAAAAAAAGCACACTTCGGATATAAGCACACGTCGACGTGCTCTTTCTCAAGGTCGGTGCTTACACGCGGCAGGCATCTCTGTTGGTTAACAATGGGGGTAAATAACAACAACACGCGGCCAACTCCGTCCACGACAGCCCATTCAGCTCAACTACCGAACGCGGCTCAACGACGCAACACAGCCTCCAAGGCGCGCCGCAGCCGTCCCAGCCACATCACAATATGTATTACTCCTGGAGGAATCTGATGAGCTATGAAGCTCCTTTTCACAGATGCGTGATGGTGGTGGCCTGACCCACTAACAACTCCGGTAATGGCAGGGGCCCCCCCGGTTCTGAGTAAACCTGTGGCCAGGGCCAACGCCCAGGTGTGAGGTGTGAGGTCAAGCAGATCATAGTCGAGGTGCGAGTCGGGTTCAGGTGATGCGGAAGGCGGCCAGGTCCCAACCACGTGCGGTGAGGAAGTGGTGGTGATCGGGGGGGGGGTCACGACTCAGGTAAGGACACGAGCAATGAATGCCCAGGTGAGGACAAGACCGACGAGGAAGAACAGGTAGGGGGGGGATTACACATGGCCTCGGTGAGGAGGGAAAGGGCAGTGGCCCAGGTGAGGGCAGGAACAACGCCCAGGTGACAGCAAGGGCATGGCCGGGGGTGTGGGGTAAGGGGCACGACGCTCACCTGCTCGGGCACACGGCCCCCGCTCTGGGTCCCTCCCTGCTCCGAAGTCGCCTCAAGCCCCTGGGGGGGTGTGGGAGACGGAGCCGTCCGCCGGTACCTCTCCCTCGGCCACCCCCAAGGGGACTTCAGGGCGACACGGCGGGTACGAGTTGGGGAGTGGAGTGGAGGGGGGGGGGTCCAGGGGAGGCTTCGGTGATCCTGGCCGGGCACTGGCCACGAGAAGACGCGGGTTGGTGTGGGGGTCCGCGTCCCTGTTGTTCCTCCCCGCGGTTAGTGGGGACCGACAGCTCCGGGAGTCTCCTTCGGTTCTTGGTTTAAACAACAAAACAACAAACTCCCGAGGCTCTTGCTGTCGCACGCGGCGCGGGCGTCGTGCGAGCGAGCGAGCGAGCGCGTGCCGGAGTGAGTGGCGGTGGTGGAGGAGGAGGCGTGAGTGAGAGAGGGGGAGGAGAGGGAGGAGAGAGGGAGGAGCAGAGTGGGGGGGGGTGGTGACGAGGACGTGCCCCGCTTTGTGAGGCCGTGATGACGGCTGGCCAGGCCAAGGGAAGGGCCCTCCCCCCCACCCCGTCTCTCTCTCTCTCTCCACGATACTTCACATGCACCTTGGATAATGTAATACAACTTACTCACAGCACACAACTTTCATGAAACAACTCGCTCACTCTACTCAACACGGACACATCCGATTAGGGGCACGTCCATAAATGACGTCACGCGATTTTTGACGATTTTTGATCCCCCTCCCCCTTCGTCACACGGCGTCACAAAAAGTCAGACCCCCCCCCCAGGTGCGTGACGTCATTTATGGACGGCCCCTAATACAACTCACTCTACTCAACACGTACACCTCTGATTAGCATGGTTGGCTACGTACGGTGCGAAAGAAGTTCAACATACACACCTTACATAATACAACTCGCTAACTCTATACATAAAACCCATACAATTTGCATAATATAGCCCACTAGCCTTTAGCCCGTCCAAGGACGGGTGTATTGCAGTAAATCTTAATCAGACCGCCACGTGATATCCATTGCATCAATTCGTGTGCAATTTGTAAGGGCGCGGTGACACAGACTTAGTTCATTTCAAGGTTATAATCCCTTGTTCATCACGACGTCCTTTTTACTTCGATGTCTCAACAGCGTTACGGAGATCGCGTGACGTGAGGGTTCTGCCTTTGTAGTAAGGTTTGTAAGGGGCCGTCCATAAATGACGTCACGCACTTAGGGGGGGGGCTCAGACATTTGTGACGATGTGTGACGAGGGGGGGTTTGAGAAATGAGACGTCGCATCAAAATGCGCAACTTTAAATAAATATAGACAACACGTTCTACTTAATTAAAGACTTTTTAATAAATGTTTTCTCCTACAACATCAGAGTGCAGCGTCACATTAAATACGCACTACAATGACAATGTCAATAGTTTAAAGCGATTTGAAGCATGTTTTATTTGGGGGGGCAGAGCTTTGTGACGTCATATTTGAGGGGGGGTCTGACTTTTTGTGACGCCGTGTGACTAGGGGGGGGGGGGGTCAAAAATCGTCAGAAATCGCGTGACGTCGTTTATGGATGGCCCCTAAGTTGACGCCGAGGAGGGAGGAAGGAGGCACCTCGGCCCCCCATGTGGAGTGACGTCACTCATTTGGAGGACGTCACCTTATGATTATTAATGAGGGGGGCTGTTCGATGTGGAGTGACGTCACCTGCTTGTGATTATTAATGGGGGGGGGGGTCCATGTGAAGGACGTAACATGTTCATGATTATTAATGAGGAGGGCTGTGTTCGATGTGGAGTGACGTCACTTGCTCATGATTATTAGTGAGGGGGGGGGAGTGCTCCATATTGCGTGACGTCACCCGCTCAATATTAATGAGGGGGGGGGCTGGTCGATGTTGCGTGACGTCACGAGCGCTAAGGACAAACATTCCTGAGTGGTTATAGTAGGTGTTCCCTATACAACACACACACCTTGCATAGTACAACCCACGTGGGTGCCACTAAATTTCAGGTTTTGTTTTCTCCAAGCCAAACCTGCTTGCATTCGTTTGCTGTCCAACTAAAGGCACCGCGAGTTCAGAGACAACCCCTCGATGTGTCTCGCGGTGCTCAGCGTGAGTCGAGGTTGACTGCTGCCACAATCAGTAACAACACGGAGGCACATTGTCGGCAACACATGCAGCGTGTAAGAGGGTACCCCGCGAAGAGGAACGGAGCGGAATGGGATTGTAAGCTGTTGGCGTTAACACACCCAACGTAACACATTTATGGGAGCCAGTAATCCCAGGAAACCGAACCTTCACACTCCCATATGCGTAGTGAGTGGCAGCCTCACTCACTCTGTTACACGCGATACACACACATACAAAATTACTCACTCTCTATGAATGTGATAGTAACACTCACGCACTATGCCTCGTACACAACACTCTCACAATATACACTCACACTATACATCATGCAATCATACTCTCTTTACATTGTATACACAACGACAAAGATGTGTTGCCTTAAACAGACTGTCGGGGAAAGTCCTCTTAGCGAGCACCTATTAAGGCCCCCTCGACACACCCGTCCGGATTTGTCTCCCCAGTGGCGATGTTGACACACCGCACCAGGTACTCATTTGAGGCTGAGTTGACCTAGGGGAGGCCCAGGACCGGTTCAGATAATAGTCACTGGTGTTGGCCGTGAGCGATAATAATCGAACCAGGGTCGCTGGGTTCGTGGCGCAGCGCGCTAACCACTACACTACTACACATTATATACACTCACACCATATGATGACGCACACACACGCTTTGCATAATACATTGAGTACTGACAATGTACTCTCACACACGAAACACAATACCAGGTCTCACACAATAAATCGTTGACTCGTAATACACAAACACTTTACGTAGCACCCAGGGCGATATACATTCATACTCCTGGATACGTAAAACACTAGCCCTATACATGCAGCTTATACATAATATATACACTCTCGCACACTTTACGTAATATAGGACTTTCACACCATACACCACACACAATACACAATAACTCGACATTTGCAAACGATCTATCTCCACATATCTGTCTCTCCATATTTATTTCGCAACCTATCAGCCGCACGACCTAAGAATGTTTAATTTCAGCGGCATTGATTCAAGACAAGCAAAGGTCTGTACCGATATCGACATTCACTTGTCTCATCAGAAACAGTCAGGCTCGCTTGAACCGGTGGTGGTGAACTGCCGAGTTTTTACAATGGGGTTCCATACTCTTTGCAGACTGCATCAGCAGCAGGCCATGCTTTCCCACCTGATGACGGACGCTTGTGTTGCGCCCGAAACGTCGTGATTTAATTTAGTTGTTTTCATTTATTTTCGATTTTTACCTACGTGACTTTACCGAAAAAAACAATGAGTACGAATCCTTGCAGTCACGAAAGCTTCAAATCTAGAATTAATGGGGTTCCAGTTCGACATAAAATCCATGCAGTCTCCGAGATACGTACACCCGACTTACGAACATCCGCACTTACGAACGAACCGCCACAATGTTAATTTTAAACATCCGACTTCTGAACGTTCGGTTATATTTACGAACTGAATCGCGGAATTATTTTGTTTGATGCACAAGCAAGCCAGCATGAGGACTCAAGTGAAAATAAAATGTTTTTTTTCTTTTCATGTTACTTGATTTTATGTTTTATTCACTATACAGTATGTATTACAGTATTACATGCGAATGTACAATACTTTGTATTTATGAGTTTAACAATCCCACCCCTTTTTTGTTTAACTATGTCAAATTGTATGACACTGTACAGTACAATTACATATTGAGTTCCGAGATACGAATAAATCGACTTACGAACCGGTCTCAGGAACATAACCCGTTCATAAGTATACGACTCAACATAATCACTCGCGTCGTATGTGGAGAATACGAATAACAAAATAGATCATCACCGTCCCCTTTACAGATCCGTCTCTATACATAAAACATAAGCAGATGCCCGTTCACACATCCCGTCAACCTCACCACCTCCTTCAGGGGGTTCCATAATACTGGTAGGAACCTCCTGGTTACAACAGTCCACAGGAGATTATTGTGTCCGTCCGTCCGTGGTGCATCCACAAATGGGAGGGGTAGGGCTGGATGGAGAGGGGAGGGTGGGGAGGGGCTGGGTGGGGAGGGTGGGGGGTGGGAGGGGTAGGGCTGGGTGGGAGGGGTGGGCCTGGGTGGGGGGGGGGCTGGGTGGGCAGGGTGGGGGTGGGAGGGGTGGGGCTGAATGGGGAGGGGCTGGTCACCCCGTGGTGCCCTTATAAAACTCAACGTTTAACCTACTCACGCCGGCTTGTGCCCGCCCTCACAGTCGGGCATATTTGCGGAATACACCACGCCGCCGTTGACCCTGGCCATTGACCGAGCAACCCAACGTTCCTACCAGCTCCCTCCGCAGCAGGAATGTGTTTTCAGCAGCATTCATTTACAACGCTCGGTGGCGATTGCCACCGAGCGTCGAGATGATCCAATCGCGTTGGAGATCAAACCGGCGGCTCCTGCGCGATTGATCAACCACCAACCAGAAAGTCACGGCCAACCATTTACCCGGAGTGGTTTAACCTTGCCACCGCAACTATCGACATAAAGTACTAGAGCACCATCTATTGGAGCAAGTTGTTATTATATGTTATTGTACGTACGAATTCGAAAGTCGGGTATTTTTGGTAATAGGCTTTTCTCCTTTTTTTTTAGGCAACAAAACAGGTGTTAGGATGTTAAAACACCAAACTGAAACCTTTTACAAGGAATCATGTCTGCATTAACCACACTGCTTGTGGTCAGAATGCAAACAAACATACTCTGATAATATACAAACAAAAACATACTCTGATAATATTATCAGAGTATGGTTTTTGTTGCCAGAAAGTGGCAAACCCTATTATCATATTTTGGTACTGGCAAAAGAGATCCCATGATGTCGGCTTTTTTTATTTGCCATCAGCCGTAACTAGAATCGTTCTCTGCGTATGTGAGCGTTCGTTCTGAGATACGCAAAAAAAAGTTCCTGCGATTTACCCCTTGGACGCGATCAACGTTTTTGTCACCGCAACACACAGAACACACACCCACTCACAGGTTGCACAGCACTGTTGTGAGCACGGGGCTCACACGGAATAAGTTCACGACATTTACACGGCGAGTGAAGCACACACACACACCCGGCGCCTCGTGGGTTAACGAGCTCCTATGAAAGCCGACAGCACGCCAGAGATGGCTGTGTAGCTGGCACCACGCCTGGTCGCCGTTGTCTCCCCAGTGCTAATGTTGTACACACCGCACCAGGTACTCATTTAAGGCTGAGTCGAGCTATTGGGGGGAGTGGAGGGGTCAGGTCCAGTTAAATATCCGTCACTGAATACTGGTCTTGAGCGGGAATCGATCTCGGGCACCGCTCTCCATTAACCAAAGACACACACACACGGTCACTGGGAAGGGGAAACTTATTGACAAATATTGACGTAGCCAAGCCTGACTTAGCTGATGAGACACTGTGTGTATTTCGCATCATGTCCCCAGAGTTAGTTACGGGCGAGTTGTATTCACGACGAATATCGGGGCTGTACAGTATTATTGTTGTTGCTGCTGCCCGTACAGGCGGTTGCACGCAGAAGAAGACGCCCTGGTGATGCAGGCAGTGATGAGAAGGGAACTGGCACTAATTGGACACATTTGTAGGATGGACAACAACAGGAAAATTAAAAGTGTTGTTGTTCGGAAAAATGGAAGGAACCGTAAAGAGAGGAAGACCTACCAGAGATCGTCTTGACGACGACATCACAAGAGATTGGTGCCTGAAAGATGCGGCACTTCTTGAGAATATTGGCACGAGACGTAGGAAAGTGGAAACAAATGACGAAATGCGCAGCGGACACCCGCGGGCAATCTGCCCGTGGATCGTGATGATGATGATGACAGGTGGTTGTTATAAATAAAGACCGTGAATCTGATGGAGTCAGCAGTACTTTCGTCTGCCACATACCCGCAGTCCCTGCTCCTATGTACACACGTGTACCATCTTCTTGGTTCTTTCGGAAAAGTCACGTAGAAGGGACATAATAAAATAATAAAAATAAAACAATAAAATAATTCTCACGACGTTTCGGCCACAACGCAAACAGCCGTCCTCAGGTGAAGAACAGGTCTGTCGGGAAGACAGCGTCTGAATGAAACACCCCAGGCTTGGAGCGTATATTTAAGCTTGGTTGGAGGGGGAAGAGCGCCTTGACAAAATAATTAGCATATCAATTAACACGTGTAAACCATATACGTCTGCAATTGCATGCCATACACACGTGGACGTACTCAGCTCACGCGTGGGCTCACAGCGCCACCTGCCCACGACATCTGGAATCGTCGTGGAAATTAAAATCTAAATATCGACCGACACGATCTTACTCTCAATAAACTGCAGTCGTCAGTTGGCAAAGTCCCAGGGGGTACGTGAGGTTATTTATAGATGTGTGAAGTTATAGCATACATGAATAATCTTGCATGAATCTGCCAAGAAAAAATAACGACGATAAAACTTAGGTCCACATGGTAACCGAGGACGATATAAAAGACCTTTCTAAACTCATTGGTCGTAAACAAAGTGGTTTACAAGAGTAAGCAGCGAGCGCGAACACATTTCGTCACGCGTGCAGAGCGTGCGTTGATTTTTTTATTCGCTTGCAGTTACCACCTAGTTAGGATACCTCCCAAAATAGAGAATTTGTTCAAATATTGATGCGCATTATTCAAACATTCATTTCTCAGAACCATGTTGCATCAGGCAACGGGGGGTTACTCGGTTGAAACAAAATTCAACAAGGGGTAACAGTAGCCAGAAAAAATAAGTGTTGAGAACCACTGCTCTCGCTAGGACACACACGTGTTGCCCTGTGTGCAGGGCATCTCGGCAGTGGGGCACAACCCTCCGTTTAATGCCACTCAGTAGTGGCAACAGTCAGCTGTTGCTACCGGGTTAACATGAAAAAAATCCACCTCCTCATCCTTTCGCGTCGTTGCACATGTGTGTGGCCATGCAACCTCAACTATGGACCGTTAGCAATAGGGTTTTACCCTTTCATCTGGTACAAAAACTGACACCTTTATACAAGGGGTCATGTTTGCAATAACCACAACACAAGCAGTCAAAATGCTAACAAAAAGAGACAAGTCTGATAATTCTAGATTTGAAGCTTTCGTGACTGCAATGATTCATATTCTTAGGTTTTTTCGGTAAAGTCACGTAGGTAAAACATTAAAATTAATGAAAGTAAAATAAAACAAAATAAAAATAAAAATCACGACGTGATGCAGCTAATTCGGCTGTGACGGTCCCACCTGATGACGGAGACTTGTGTTGCCTCCGAAACGTCGTGATTTTTATTTTTATTTTGTTTTATTTTACTTTCATTAATTTTAATGTTTTACCTACGTGACTTTACCGAAAAAACCTAAGAATAAGTCTGATAATGATATGCACTGTTATTGAAGTTGATTGGTCCACACCCGATACAGCTTTTCTTAGAGCCTAGTCTCCACTGGTGTTGGACCAGATGACGCCAAAAGGCGTACAACTCAAAAACAGCGCACTATCAGAGTATTGAGAGCTCGGGGTAAGCATTTACACTATGAGACCTCCTTTACCAGTAACTTCAAGGACAGCGCATATCATTATCATTATCAGAGTTATTTCTTTTTGTTTGCATTTTGACTGCTTGTGTTGTGGTTATTGCAAACATGACCCCTTGTATAAAGGTGTCAGTTTTTGTACCGGATGAAAGGATATAAACCTATTACTATATTTTGCTACTGGTAAAGGAGGTCTCATAGTATGGACCGTTAAGTAAACCCACAGAGATACACAGAGACTCGTAGAGATGCATTGCGGTAGACACCACCACAGTGAGCTTGTGGCCATGCAATTCAAACTACGGACCGTATAGTCTGCACTCCAACGGAAGATGGATAGCAAAATCACACAAACTAACTCCTGAAGTCCGCTCGTTGTGGCCAGCAGACCTCGACATCGCCGCCTGGCACTTGAACAACACATTGCTACTGCTGCCATCATGCGCAGGAACATCACTGTGTGGAATGCATGAGGTTTGTTACATTTTAGCAAGATGACGGAGAGGCTCGTTACTACGTTGCCTCCATTCAGTTGTAATCATTAGCTATGAAGTCGTGCGCATGAGTTAACACAGCTCAGGCAATGATCCCGCGTATAGCTTTAACAGAATGTTGGGGCAAATGCTATGAGCGAACACCTATGAAGACTGGCACGGCACATAAACTATTGTCATTGTAGTGCGTATTTAATCTGGCGCTGCACTCTGATGTTGTAGGAGAAAACATTTATTAAAAAGTATATTTAATTAAGTAGAACGTGTTGTCTATATTAAATTAAAGTTGCGCATTTTGATGTGACGTCACCTTTCTCAATCCCCCCCCCCCTTGTCACACATCGTCACAAATGTCTGCCCCCCCCCCCTAGGTGCGTGATGTCATTTATGGACGGCCCCTAAAGACAACAATAATATACGAGTTCGGAGGAGGCGATGAGTGGACACTCTTGCGTTGTGTTCTGCCCTCCTCTTGATGATCTAGTGACTCCACCGCCGACGCCAGAGGGTTGTGGAACGGCAAACTCTTTACCTCAAAGCGTTCTTCTGAGGAGCATTCGTGCATCTGCAATCGTGACCAGATGCACACCAATCGACCCCCACGTGACAGAACACCTCAACTACTCAATCCCTGGATAGCGTCCACCCAAATCTGAATAGGGGCCCTCTACCCTGACTTAATCACTCCAATGGTGGACGCGTGGCCGACTGTGCCGTCACGTAAGTCTGTGGGGTCCAATCCATGGTCCATAGCTGTCAACCCATACGCTTTACCCCGTCTTCTTGTACAAGGAAATTTAGTTTTGAGGTCCATACGGCGTACAGCCGTTTCAATAAGGGAATTTTTATTTTGTCTATTTGTTCGTATTTCTCCCTTGTGATGTGACTTTGTAGTATGAACGTTGTGATTTATAAGGGCACGGGGTGATCAATAAAGTCTGGATTGGTCTGTAATAAGGCAGCCACTGATAAGGGGTTGACAGGTATGATGGTCATCATTATCTCCATTCACAATAATACGTGTCATTCATTACATTAAGCCCATACCGGCGACACTCACATTAAAACAACGCTGCTGCAAAGAAACATAATCGCTCACAGAAGGCCATGCGGCTGATGGGATGTGTAAATATTTAATGAACTTCATTTCACGGGGGGGGGGGGGGGGGGTGATGTGAAGGAGGCGCATAGTCTGCTTAGTTCGTGTGTTGTTACTCGTCAACTGTTGCACCCGTGGAGACCCGCCACGTGGTGGGGAGTGGAGTCAAGGATGTGATGGATGGGGAAAGAGAAGGGAACGGCAGAGGGAAGAGAAGGAATGGGAGATCCGAGGACGGAATATGAGCGGAGAAACGGGAACAATGGGGTCAGCAGAGATGAGGACGGCAGGGGGAAGGGACTGCATCACGGCCTCGACGCTGCTGCACGGAGGGGAGTTGGGAGGGGGGATCAGAGTCATGTGACTTGCGGGAGTCTTGAGATAATTTAGAGAGAGAGATATTCTTAGTTTTTTTCGGTAAAGTGACGTAGGTAAAAAATTAAAATTAATAAAAGTAAAATAAAAATAAAATAAAAATCACGACGTTTCGAAGGCAACACAAGCTTCCGTCTTCAGGTGGAACCGTCACAGCACGATAGCTGTATCAAGTAAGAGAAATTCCAATAAAACAGTCTTTGTATATATATTGGTTGAGGGTGGGAGGAGCCAAGGTAGGCCCTGGATATTATTATTGTGAGACTGAAGCACGCTGTTAGGAATGAGCCTTTGTTGTGTAGACTAGTTGAAAAGAGTTGTTAAGGTGAGGCTGATGTAAAGGTGCGTGTAAATGTGGCTGATCCTTTTGTCATGTAGAGGTGGTGAGGCTGAAACCGCTGCCAGGAATGAGTCTTTGTTGTGTAGACTGGTTGAACTGGGAGGTTCTAAGAGTTGTTAAGGTGCGGCTGATGTAAGAGAGAGAGATGTTTACAGCATATGGATGAGAGAGGGGAGGAATTGAGAGTGGAGGAATTGAGAGTGGAGGGGGGGCACACAGGAGTCACGCAATTTACGAGCGGCTTGAGTGGATTTAGATTTATTTAGAGTATTGTGGTGGGCTTCCCTGCATTGGACAGTGAAGATCCGTAAACACTTCACGTTATTTCTACTATTGCTGTGTTTAATCAAAGGGCTGGGTGACACACCCAGGCTGGGAATTTGGCAGTGCTCTAGTCAACAACTTCTCTGCGTGGGTGACTGCAGTGATGCCCAGACAAGGGTTTTACAATAATGTAGGGGAAACTGCTGTGGCTGTAGCGACCTCTATATGGCATGCGTGTGAAGTGACAAATGTCAAACCGGTTCCCTGGCTTTTCTACAACTTCCTCTACAGCATTTCTCTCTTCTATCAACATCGTCAGCAGCCATGGTTAAATACACTGCTAGATTAATCCCTCTCACATGCATAGGTATAACTCGAGCCGTTGAATAGTAATCGGTCAAACATCTAAGTGCAGTACCCTCCCAAAAAAGAATTGAGTCAGTGAGACACTTATAAAAGTTATTTTCATTTAAGACATTAATACTTATTTTATCAGCCATGGGACAATGATTATTGGCTTAGTTGACCCTCAATCAGTATCTAAACATTCACTCGTCATTTTTTATTTCACTTTTATTAGTGCTGTCTGTTGCTGGACGTTTAGCATTCTGTGCCTTTGCTCGGCAACCGTGATATGAAAACAACTCGCAATGTTCAGACTGACATTCTTCGTATTCTCACGATTGAGCTGCGCAGTCATTCATCGGGCGGGGTTTATTATGCGTGTCAGGGTTGTGCGACAGGCAGACTGACACCTTTGGGCTCCTTCGGGTTCCACGTTTTGTGTGCGGCTCAATGGGAGGAGGAAGGGGGGGGAGTCATATTTCCCCCTCCCCTCTCCAAGACAAAATGGAGGCTCCTTTCAAAAACTTGGTTGTCCGCTTGTCATGCGCAGGTCTCGACCTACAGCCGTTCCCAAACTGGGTCAGCTGCCGCCGCCGGTGTCTGTCACTGGGGCTGCAGGGGGTGGAGGACGTCCCCCTCTCTGGTTTTAGTTGGGCCCAGGAATGCGAGATATCTCTGTGTGCCCTCCTCCCTCCCGTGCCCCCCCTCCTTCCTTCCGTGCCCCCCCCCCCCAGACCCCCCCCCCCCTCTCTGGCCCGAGTTGGGCCCAGGAATGCGAGATATCTCTGTGTGCCCTCCTCCCTCCCGTGCCCCCCCAGACCCCCCCCTCTCTGGCCCTAGTTTTACCCAGGGATGCTAGATAGATCTGGGTGCCCCCCACCCTCCCGTGCCCCCCCAGATCTCATTTTCCCTCACCCCCGTGCCTCCTTACCCCCCCCCCCCCCCCATCGCGCCCTGGCTTCCCAAAAGCCACTCTCCCTGCTTCAGGACCTAGCCTGGAATGCCACCCAACAGGTTATGTTGCCGCCTTAAAAAACAAATTTGGTTCCGCACTGAATTCTATTAAATTCCAGCCAAAAATATTCGGGTTACTGTCACGTGACGAGCGGCCGAGAAAGTGCTGCACCCTTTGGGTGGAAGAGAAGTCACTGTCACTTGAAGGCATCTCCGAAGTAGTTCTGTGCTATATGCTTCCTGTTCTCTAACACGGAGGACTGCACTGCTCTGCAATATTTCCGAAAATGTTTCTCGTGGCATGACACTTGATTGCTCAATAGGGGCCGTCCATAAATTACGTCACGCACCTGGGGGGGGTCAGACATTTTGTGACGATGTGTGACGAGGGGGGAGGGGGTCAGGAATTTGACGTCACATCACAATGCGCAACTTTAAATAAATATTGACAACACGTTCTACTTAATTAAATAGACTTTTTAATAAATGTTTTCTCCTACAACATCAGAGTGCAGCGCCACATTAAATACGCACTACAATGACAATAGTTTATAGCGATTTGAAGCATGTTTTATTTTTTGGGGAGGGGGCAGAGCTTTGTGACGTCATATTTGGGGGGGGTCTGACTTTTTGTGACGTCGTGTGACGAAGGGGGGAGGGGGTCAAAAATCGTCCAAAATCGAGTGACGTCATTTATGGACGTCCCTATAGGCGTAGTGAATTGTGGTCAAACAACCTCCATGACAGAGACGGCATGGGGAGTCCTTTATTTAGCAGTGGATTCACAGCGGGCTGTCAATTGTTATTTTAACCCTAACCAGTAACCATGGACTGAACCGTATATTTCGTGTGTGTAGTGCCCAAACAGCTCGGTTACAGCATCTCTCAACTGACAACTCTTGTGAATGTAACCTGCAGAACATTACTGTTGATTTTAAGTTCATATTGTGAAACTAACTCTCGAGACCAGGATGAGTCTCATTTGCAAAAGTTGACCTGGGTCACCAAATTGACAAAAGCAAAACCAAGCCGTAAAGCAATGGAGCAGACAGCAATTAGAACAAAAACACGACCGCACGAGGAATCGAAAAAATGCACGAACATAAATCAATGTTAAATCAAAGCTACGTATTAAATTCCCTGCGGCGCAGGGAATTTAATGCCCTTCACTTTGAACACAGCACAGGTTATACAGCTAAGCTACATACACATGAAACATTCAACAGATATAGCTTGACTATAGTACTTCGATGGCAGTAACCCAGGAATTTAGAATGCGCCCCCTGTATTCACTCTGACTACCTACCCCCTCCTCTCCTCCAGTATGAAAAGTGACTAAAAATATCCCCGCCCGCCCTCTTTCCCTGGCTCCCACGACGCACCCCGACTCCCCCCGTCGGCCTGCAAATGTGGACACATTCCACCGCTCAATGAACCTAAATGACATTGCAATGCAGCATATAGGACTGGTACGCATCCGACAGGACGTGGACCTATATGAGATGGCGCGATTAAATCAGCTCGTGTGTCGGTGCTGGTCTGTTGAATGCATCGGCACAGGGTCGTGAGACGTAGCGGGAGGTTTTACGTATGTTGAACTTCTTTCGCACCGTGCCTAGTCAGCCGTGCTAAATCGGAGGCGCGGGGGACGGACGAAGTAAACACAAAAATCAGTTTAGTTTGTTCAGATTTTGGAGAGGCCTTTATTCAGCGGTGGTTTCACCACGGCTTATGATGATGACGACGACGACATATCAGGGGTTGGCCAAACTTCCTGAACCCTTTGAGCACCAAACCCAAACCTTCACATGGCCGAGAGCCACGAGACAACACGCGACCACGTGGGGCGATCATGCGCCCCACGTGGTCGCTGCGGACTTGAGCATTTTAGAAACCCGCGGGAGCGCCCCCTGGAGTGCACCCGCCTGGCTCCACTTCCTTGGGGTTTTGTTGTTGTTGTACCGCTTCTATATTTAAGTTACTGTTGTATCTGAAAGTTACACCATATCTGCGTCTCCGCTGAGACTCGCTTGAACCGGCCAACCAGAGTAACTCGTTTTTCTTGCTGCCGCGGGTAACAACACATAGGAGAGCCCCAGGAGTAATAAAACGATTTGGTTGGTGACACTGGGCGACCTGTCCAGTGTGTTTCGACCACTCTGACCCCTCTCCTCCACGCCACATTCCACGGCATCTCACGTTTAGCAACGTCCGTACAGTGCGGGCTGCACTCCCAGCCAACGGAGGCGCCTTCTGGTGCTGATCCCAGATAGGAAGGATGGGCCTTGAGGTCCCCTTGGCGGGGTATAAGGGACGGGGGAGGCGCGGATGGAGCCTCCTCCGTTCCCATCACCCCGGGACACGTGCGTGTGTGTGTACGCGGGCGTTTGCATTCTCTCGGCAGGGCCAGATTTTTTTTTGGAGGGGGTTGGGACCGGCAAACGAGACATTTGTCCAGTGCCCAAACTCCAAAGGCTCACGGAAAAAAAACCGTAGCGTTTTACAAAGAGTACAAGGGTTGGTGAGTGGATGAGTGAGTCAATAGCCGGCTGGGTGAGTGGGTGGCCGGCTGGGTGTTTTAGCGAGGATTGGGTGGGTGAGAGAGTAAATGAGTGAGGTAGTGCTGTTGTGTAAGGGCGAGGGCCGAGGGAGAAGGGGGCCTTTTCTTACTCCTTATGTCGCTACTTCATGTAGGGCAAGTGTGGTGAGGGTGTTGTAATGAAACCAGCCTGTGATTGCCACTCATGTGGCTGGCGAGTTGTATGTATGTTATTCCGTGGTGGTGGTGCAGTAGTTAGCGCCTAGATTTACGTACAGTACCCACAAAAACCCGACTTCGACTCCAGGGTCCAGGCCATGGCTATCTTATGACAGTGAAGACAGTAAACTAGCTGCGTATTTTGACAAGGTGCTTGTACAATCATGGTACCCGTGTGCGATACGAGGGTGCGTGTGAGCCAAGTCGTACAAGGCGGGCACGCTTGTGAACACACGTGAGTCATGCACTACTGTGTGTGTCGTGTGTGTGCGAGGGGTCTCTAAGACTCGAGAGCTCCACGCCAGCCACCCAACCCTCCTCGTTCCATAACGACAGCCGCCCTGCCCGGTAACAGGGGACAAACACCAATGGCGCCTCCACCACCACCACCCCCACGTGGCCCCCACGTGGCCCGCGCGTGTTGCTGGGCACCCATCTCTCTCATTTGCTCTCTCGCTCGCTCTCTCTCTCTCCCCGCTTCTCCATTCTCTCTCCCTTGCCAATCTCCCCTCCTCTCTCTCGCCACTCAATGATCTCATCTCACGTCTTCCATCATTTTCCACCGCCTCTCCCCGTTCCCCCCTCCCATACAGTACTGCATCTTGTTTCCGTGTAACGAAGCGCCTCTTCGTTACACTCTTTCCTCCCTCTCTCCGCCCCCCCCCCGTCTTCATTCTCCCCGATTTCCTCTGTCCATTGTTACAGTCTCACTCTCCTCGCTTCCCTCCATCACTCCCCTCCCTTCTTCCTCGCCTCCCACTCAACTCCACCCCCCTCCTCGCGCGCACTGTACGTACAGTGCGCGCGGCGTAAACTGTACGTACAGTGCGCGCGGCGTAAACTGTACGTACAGTGCGCGCGGCGTAAACTGTACGTACAGTGCGCGCGGCGTAAACTGTACGTACAGTGCGCGCGGCGTAAACTGTACGTACAGTGCGCGCGTCTACGCGACTTTTAAACGGGCGCCACAAACAAAAGAAGACGGCGGCGGCGGAGAGGAGCGGTACACAAAGCGGAACAACACAAAGCACGTCCACTCCACACGAGCCCACGCAACACAGAGCGACACAACATCGCGAGCTTGGCGACAAAGGTTGAGGAACCGACATCAGCCTCGCCTCAACCGCCACGGGGGGGCGGGGCTATGGGGGGCGAGGGGCGGGGTTGTGGGTGCGAGGGGCGGGGCTGTGGGGGCGAGGGGCGGGGCTGTGGGGGCAAGGGGCGGGGCTGTAGGGGTGAGGTCGGCTCGATGCTTTGGGTACGAGGGGCGGGGCTGTAGGGGGAGGGGCGGGGCTGTGTGGGAGGATCTGGAGTCGTGAGGGGCGGGGTGTACTGTAACTGTATGGTCGTGGAGGGGGGGGGAGTTTGTGGGCTGTGAGGGGCGGGGCTCTTGGCGGAGTAAACGGGGGGGGGATTTAATTACCGAGGGGCGGGGCTCATGGGTGTGTAAATGTTTTATTAAGTTTACATCAGCACTTGCCTTAAAGAGCCGATGTTTCGAGCAATGGCCTTTCTTCATAGCACATACATGCTTATTGTTTTCTTCAGAGGCCACAACATGTTATTGACGAATGTGTTGAGTTGTTTTGTTGCTAATTGTGCTTGTGCAGCACTGTTAATGCAGCAGCAGCATCACCAAATAACAATTTGTTCCATCAGGAATCATTCCACAACTGAAGTATTTCATTTCCGTGAAAACATTTAGTAAATAACCTTTGAAACAACAGTTAATCCCGTTTCTCTGATAATAAAATTAAAACAGTAAATGTGCAGCCCTGCAATGTCTCCCTGACGCCACTGCCTGCAGAAGGTTCTCCCTTGAGGGCGCTCTAGGGAGCCTTGCTGGAAGGTATTTGGTCTACTCTTCCACGCTTGCCAAACGTCTTGGCAGAGGAAGTGTCAATGCGTGAAACGTCTCCTACTATATAGGTTTTACCTTGAAGGCCACACAGTGTTATTGACAAATGTGTTACTTAAATCTTGACTTAAAGCTTTCGTGACTGCAGGCAATTAATATGAACACATTCAAAGTCACGTGGATGACTTTACCGAAAGACCCAAGAATATGAATGTGTTACTTTTTTATGGATTTGATTTGGGAGGGACACACCGATAGAAGCAGGGATGATGGACGAGGCTGGTGACGGAATAGCAGCGAAAGGCTGCAGCACGACCCAGAGGACGACTACTGATGGGGGATGCAGCGCTGAGACATTCCGCTCATTTGCAGGCGCGAGACGACCACGTGGCGTGGGGGGAAGCAGTGGATAGAGCATGTCGGTTGACGCTATTTTGTGAGCATGCGAATGAATGGGGGTTGGGGGTGGTGGTGGTGTGTGGGCTTGAAGAGGCGGGGGGAGGGGTAGTGGAGGAGGGCGGCGAGGGGCGGGGTCTATAGCTGCGTTTGCCAGTGAACTGGGGGAGGGAGGGAGGGTGTAAGTGGGTTGTGAGGGGCGGGGCCGTGTGAAGCGAGGGGGTCGGGGTGGGGGCACTCTGTGGTTGTATGGGGGAGGAAACGGGGCAAACAGCGGGGGCAGGGTTCGTGGTGGAAATGCGGGGGGTGGGGGCTGGGCTAGAGGAGGGGAGGGGTTGGGCTAGAGGGAAGGGGCTGGGCTAGAGGAGGGGCGGGGCTGGGTTAAGGGGGGGTGGGGGGTGGGGGCTGGGATAGAGGAGGGGAGGGACTGGGATAGAGGGGAGGGGTTGGGCTAAGGGGGGGGAGGGGCTGGGCTAGAGAAGGGGGAGAGGGGCTGGGCTAGAGGAGGGGAGGGGCTAGGCTAGAGGAAGGGAGGGGTTGGGCTAAAGGGGGGGAGGGGTTGGGCTAAGGGGGGGTGGGGGCTGGGATAGAGGAGGGGAGGGGCTGGGCTAAGGGGGGGGGGAGGGGTTGGGCTAGAGCAGGGGTCGGCAACCTACGGCTCCGGAGCCGCATGCGGCTCTTTACGGGCTGCTTCTTGACGATATGTACGTATGTACAGTATGTACTCAGATGCATTGCGGCTCTTGAAATACTGAATTTTGTACCGAATTGGAAAGAAATGGCTCTTCTTGTTATTTTGGTTGCCGACCCCTGGGCTAGAGGAAGGGAGGGGTTGGGCTAAGGGGGGGGGGGCTGGGCTAGAGGAAGGGAGGGGTTGGGCTAAGGGGGGGGGAGGGGCTGGGCTAAGGGGGGGGGAGGGGCTGGGCTAAGGGGGGGGGAGGGGCTGGGCTAAGGGGGGGGGAGGGGCTGGGCTAAGGGTGGGGGAGGGGCTGGGCTAAGGGGGGGGGAGGGGCTGGGCTAAGGGGCGGGGTTTCCCGGGGTCGCGCGCAGGGGCTCGCGCCTCGCCTCGCCACAATGGCCGCCGGGCGCTGTGCTTCGCTCCGTTGAGGAGGACGAGAAGAAGATCTCCCGCCGCCCCGTCGCTTCGTCCCCGCGCCGCTCTCCGTCTCAAAACCCTCCGTCGTCGTCGCCGTCCTCGCCTCGTTTTACTCGTGGTTATTTTATTGTGTTTTTTTCTTTTGCTGCGACCCTACGACGCGTAATCTCCCTTCACGGCTGAGGCGCGGCGCTCTGGGGGGGAGGGAGAGGGTCGCAGTCGCCGCCATCATCGGACGCTGTCGTTTTTGTCGCCGCCTGCTGCTGCTGCCGCCGTTGTTGTTTTTGGTGGCCGCTGGCGTCTTCTCAGCGCGGGGCGGGAGGGGAGTTTGAGCTCAACGTGAGGAGAGGAGCCCGCGCCAAGCCGCCATATTAAGCGACTCCGCGGCCACTGCTGTTACCGCCTCCACCTCTTCTTCGTCTTCTTCTTCTTCATCGTCGTCGTCGTCTCTGCGCTGCCACCACCCGGCTCGGGAGGAAGAGAGAGGGGAGGAGAAGCACAGTGACCGGGTCTCTCACACCGACCGACCGCTCGCCCCCTGCCGAGCCGCCGTGGCCGCGTCCTCCTCGCAGAGAAGCAGAAGCGGGCGGCGGCTTTCTCCACCATCGCCGCGAGAAGACGAGGTTGTGTTGGGGTTGTGGGGGTGGTGTTCGTGTGACGAGGAGTCATTGGATTGCGAAACTTTGCCTCTGACGAGGTGGCCCGGGAATTATTATTTGGTGCAGTGACGTCACAGACGTAAACAGTGGTGGGAGAGAGGAGAAGAAGAAGAAGAAGTAGGTCGGCGGCGCACGGATACAGCAGCAGCAGCGGCAGCCGCGGAGGAGGATTGGGGAGTGACGCGGCGGCCCGGCATGGCCGCCTCGCTCTAGAGAGTCGGGAGAGGCGGAGCGGCCCCCGTCGACTCCTTCCACGGCTCCTGCGCGCCCGGCACGCCGCCAGCCTGCCCAGCGCGCACGCACGCGGACCCTCCCACGACTGCTCCCCACCACCAACCCCCCACCACCAACCCCCCACCACCAACCCCCCACCACCAACCCCCCACCACCAACCCCCCACCACCAACCCCCCACCACCAACCCCCCACCACCAACCCCCCACCACCGCTCCCCCCACCACCGCTCCCCCCACCACCGCTCCCCCCACCACCAACCCCCCACCACCAACCCTCCCACGACTGCTCCCACCACCACCAACCCCCCACCACCACCACCAACCCCCCACCACCAACCACCCACCACCAACCCCCCACCACCAACCCTCCCACCACTGCTCCCCCACCACCACCAACCCCCCCACCACCACCAACCCCCCACCACCAACCCTCCCACGACTGCTCCCCCCCCACCACCACCAACCCTCCACCACCAACCCTTCCACGACTGCTCCCCCCCCACCACCACCAACCCTCCACCACCAACCCTCCACCACCAACCCTCCCACGACTGCTCCCCCCCACCACCACTAACCCTCCACCCCTCTTTACCCCGCCGCACCCTCGCCCTCGGCACCCCCCCAACCCCACACCACCACACCACCACCACCACCCCCCACACACGCCACAGATGCGCGGCACCGGGAGCTTTCCGTGCGCCGGGCCCCGCGCCTGAATGCGCGGTGGCGGTGGCGGCCGCGGCGCCCCCAACCTCACTCTGCCCTCGCCGCGCGCGATGGGTCTGGATTTCGACGTGAAGACATTCTGCACGAATCTTCGCGCCACCAAGCCGCCCTACGAGTGCCCCGTGGAGAGCTGCGGCAAGATCTACAAGAGCTACAGCGGTATCGAGTACCACCTGTACCACTACGACCACGAGAACCCGGGACAGCCCACGCCCATGAAGAAGCCGCGCAAGAAGGGCCGCTACAGCCGCTCCACGGTGGGCGGCCGCCGCTCCCCGTCGCCCGAGTTCAGCCGCTCGCCCAACCGCGAGACGCTGACCTACGCGCAGGCTCAGCGCCTCGTCGAGGTGGACATCGACGGGCGCCTACACCGCATCAACATCTTCGACCCGCTCGAGATCATCTCCGAGGACGACCTGACGGCGCAGGAGCTGTCCGAGTGCAACAGCAACAAGGAGAACACCGAGCAGCACCAGCAGCAGCAGGCCCCGCCACCCACCCCGGCCAAGCCGAGCCGCCACAAGGACAAGCAGCGCAAGGACGGAGCCGGCGCCCAGCATGGCCACGGCGGCGGTGGAGGCGGTGGAGGCGGCGGTGGTCCCACGGGTGGAGGAGGAGGAGGCGGTGGTGGTGGTGGCGGCCCGTCGGGCAAGCTGCCCGAGGCGTCGTTCCGCCTGCTGGACCACGAGACGCCGGACGCGCCGCCGCGCACGCCCGCCTACTACCGCTACATCGAGAAGTCGGCGGACGAGCTGGACGAGGAGGTGGAGTACGACATGGACGAGGAGGACTACGCGTGGCTGGACATGATGAACGATAAGCGCAAGGCGGGCGGCGCGAGCGCCGTGTCGCAGGAGGCGTTCGAGCTGCTCATGGACCGCTTCGAGAAGGAGTCGTACTTCGAGAGCCGCAACAAGGGCGGGCCGCACGCCCTGATCGACGAGGACGCCGTCTGCTGCATCTGCAACGACGGCGAGTGCCAGAACAGCAACGTGATCCTCTTCTGCGACATGTGCAACCTGGCGGTGCACCAGGAGTGCTACGGGGTGCCCTACATCCCCGAGGGCCAGTGGCTGTGCCGCCGCTGCCTGCAGTCGCCCTCGCGGGCCGTGGACTGCGCGCTGTGCCCCAACAAGGGCGGCGCCTTCAAGCAGACGGACGACGGGCGCTGGGCGCACGTGGTGTGCGCACTGTGGATCCCCGAGGTGTGCTTCGCCAACACCGTCTTCCTGGAGCCCATCGACAGCATCGACAACATCCCGCCGGCGCGCTGGAAGCTCACGTGCTACATCTGCAAGCAGCGCGGCTCTGGCGCCTGCATCCAGTGCCACAAGGCCAACTGCTACACGGCCTTCCACGTGACGTGCGCCCAGCAGGCGGGACTCTACATGAAGATGGAGCCCGTGCGCGAGACGGGCAACGCCGCATCCTCCTCCTCGTCCGCCTCGACGGCGGCGGCAGCTTCGGCGGGGGCCACGGGGGGTTCGAGCTCGTCGGCTGCCGCGGCGGCCGCGGCAGCGGCGGCAGCGGCAGCCGCCTCCGGCGTGGCGGGTTCGTCGTCGTCGTCGGCGGCCGCGTCGTTCAGCGTGCGCAAGACCGCCTACTGCGACGTGCACACGCCGCCGGGCTCGGTGCGCCGGCCGCTGCTGCTGTCGAGCGAGCCCGAGGAGGAGGAGGAGGAAGAGGAGGAGGAGGAGAAGAAGGGCGCCTCGGCGGCGAGCAGCGAGAAGGCCAAGAAGGCGAAAGCCAAGTCGCGGCAGAAGATGAAGAAGGCGCGCAAGATCCTGGCGGAGAAGCGCGCCGCCGTGCCCGTGGTGTCGGTGCCCTGCATCCCCCCGCAGAGGTGCGTGGCCAGAACCCCCCCCCCTCTCCCGGGGTTTGTGGGGTGCCTGGCGCCGGTGGTGGGTGGGAGCGCTCCGCAGGATAGCTGCGGGGTCGGGGTGGTGGGACGAGGGAGCGAATTTGGCCGAGCGACGGGGGTCGCGTGTTGTGGGGGGGGGGCTCATTCACCCGGCAGGATGAGGAGGGCCGCAGCGCTTGATGTGTCGTAGTGTAGTGGTCTACACGAGGTCGGTGCGTGAACACAACACGTGTGACTTTTGTGCAATGTTTTTTAAACGGGTACCTCGGAGGTGCTTTAAAGTGCAGCCGGTCTTGACAGACAACAGCGCCCTGAAATCGCCGCCACGTTTAACAATGGCGCATTTCGGGTGTTTAGTGAAGTCACAAGTGGTTATTGCTGCTGCTGTTTTAGTGGGTTCTGTGGGCGTGCTCCGCTCGAATGCATTGTCGGTGTGATATCGCCTGCAAAGTGCCTCACTTCGTGAGAGAGGAAAGTTACCGGGCAAGTCTCGTGTGTTAAGTGCTGCTGCTGCGACACGCAACTGTTGTCGCTGTAAAGTTGTAAGCTGATCCCGCGGGCGAACGAGAGAGGCAGCTGCTATCGGAGCGCCTCAGCACCCCCCGCACCACGCCAGGTGTTGGGTGGCCCCGAGCAAGGAGGCCCCCCGCAGCTGTTGTGGCGGCGGCGGCGGCAGCGGCAACTCTGTTTGCCTCCTTGGGCTTTGTGTGGGGGGGGCTGCCTGCCTGCCTGGCGGTGGCCATTGTCTGTTGTTTAGCGGAGGGGCGGCTTGTCAGCGAGCGAGCGAGCGCGAACGAGTTTCGTGTGTGGCGACACACAACAACGCCTTGGCCTCGGCACGGAAGTAGCGTAGCAAGCCCCGGGGCGCGCAGTGGGATTGACCCCAAAAGGCGTGCGTGTGTGTGTGCGCTCACATGGCGTCTTGCTGGCCACTCACTCACCCCCCCCGTCGTGTGCCTTGTGGGCCTGAATAGGTGGTCGCAGACAGCACTTGGCCCAACAGTGTGTTTAAAAAAGCTAGGCGGAGAATATGTAAGCACATGGCACGCGTGGCGCCTTTGGCCGTGGGCCCAGAGGCGACCCCGGACCCGTGTCCTCTCGCACTACCAACTGGGAGCATTCCCCTCCCAGCTGCGGCATAAATCATCCGTGGAAGAGACGTAAGGACAACATTGAGGTTTTTCGTTAAGCATTTTGGAACATCCGGCAGTGTTCGACAGGAAAGCCAGCTGTGTTGAGCTGATAGGAAGAATCTGATGCGAGACAGAAACGTGAGCTCTTGTGGCTTTAGTTGGGTGCAACCCAGAGAATTACAGTTGTTTTGCAAACGATAGTAGTAGCGTTTTAGGGTAACACCTTTGGTTGTGGGCATTATTGCATCCATGGCTTAAATTCAGCCAGTTCTGCCTGGGTCAGCAACCCAGAAAAATAGTTCCCGCACCCAGCACACCACATCCAGTTTCCAGTATTCATCCTGCCATGACTGGCTGCTAGTCACTTTACGTACCACTTTCTTGCGGTGACTCAAAACATATTCAGTGAGAAATCAATCAATGATTGAAGATTTTGTTGTTTTAGACAGTTGCAATGTTGACGAGTTATAGGGAACGGGTGTGCTTGCATTTTGTATACTTAGCTCGATGTCGTAATTATCAGTGTTGTTGCATTCCTCGTTGGCTGCTGATGCTATTTCCACAGAGAGATTAGGCAGGCTTGGGGAGGGAAGAGTTATTGCCACAGAACATGTTTGGGAAATATGGTGGAGTGAGCATTGTAGCACCACATTTTCCGATATGAGGCCGTATCCAACCCTAACGTGCAACCAAAATATATCGACAGTAGGAAACGTTAACAGCATTATTTGGAGAGACTCGGTGAACAGTATTAAGCGTGGCTGTTGAGGCTGTTTTTCACGTCAGGTTCTCGTTGAGAAAGCATTCAATTGTTCCCCCCAGTGGACGGCAAACATCACAGGTGTAAAGGTGGCTGTTTACACAGGCAGCACCGCAAACGAACTTACTCTGGACTCGCCCTTTGAGATGTTGTACAGTGGTGTCGAGGTTGTTAATGGGTTGTCGTTATCCATGTTCACGATAGCCGCCTGGCAAAATGTAGCCGTACCTGTAATATTTGTTTTTTATGACTTTACTTTATGACGTCATGTAACTAATTCAGCCTTGTCGAACCAGGTAAATATTGGAAAAAATGAACATGTTCAAATGGACCATGTTGTTTTGCTTTGACAGCCAGAGCGTCACTGCTGTATTTATGTATGTGTTAATGATTGAAGTTGGCCGTGGTGTAGTAATTGTTAGCACTGTTGGTCACCAGTTCAATCTCCTAGCTTGACAGTTGAAACATTGGGAAAGTTTATGACATCTGTCACCCAGCAGTAGAAATGGGTAGTGTATGGTGTGGTGAAGTGTGAGTACTGTACCTTCACCTACAGACGTATGGACCACGTGAAAGAGTAGGTCATGAGACCCTCTAGATGGGTTCTCTCGAGCTCTCTCTGGTGGACACCTTTCTGCCAGCAGTGGTGCGTTCCGGAAATTGTAGGGCTGCACCTTTACCTTCTGTTCATGTACTTAATGCCTCCTATTGACACGCAGTTAGACTGTGTGCGTGCTCGTATAAGGTTGTTTTGCATGGCCGTGTGCGCTTGACCATTAACCGGATTTGGTGGCAGCCCAGACACACGGTCGTGCCAAATACCCTAACCCTCTATCATGTGACCGCAGGCTGAAGAAGATAGTGAGCCGGGTAACGATGCAGAGGAAAAAGGAGTTCATGACGAGGTTGCAGAGCTACTGGACGCTGAAGAGGCAGTCGAGGAACGGCGTGCCCCTGCTGAGGAGGCTGCAGTCGCACTTGCAGTCCCAGCGGAGCGCCGAGCAGGTGAGCGCTCGCGCCGTGTTTGCCCGCAGCGGGCGCTCCTCTGGGAACGTCTTGTTTGTGTCGGCTGCACGAGCTGTGCAATTTTGATTACAGGTTCCGAACGTTTATAATTGTGGTTGCGTGGGCTGCTGCCGCTGTGCTCTGCAGCTCTCAGATGTGATTCTCGGGTTGTACCGCATTTTCGGGCGTGATGTCCAACGTTTCGCTGCACGTGCCAGAAGCTTCTTTGCAGAGCTGCTTCTAAATACACATTGAAGTAACCGTGCATTAAATTATTCTATCTACCCAGCCCAGCAAATAGTTGTCTTGGCGTCAGAGTTTATATTTGAACATTTTTTTGGTCTGCTTTGTAGTTTTACCAAAGCGTTTGCTTCTAATTTGAAAACAAATATAATTCAGTTTTCACCTACACAAGTAAATATATTGATCCTCGGCATGGGAATGTATTTTAATTGACAAATCAATGCATTATACTCTTAGTTTTTCGGTAAAGTCACGTAGGTAAAAAATTAAATTTAAATTAATAAAAATAAAATAAATCACGACGTTTCGGAGGCAACACAAGTCTCTGTCATCAGGTGTTACCGTCACAGCCAGATTTGCTGTATCAAGTGATATCAAGTGATACAGCGAATCTGGCTGTGACGGTCCCACCTGATGACGGAGACTTGTGTTGCCTCCGAAACGTCGTGATGTTTATTACTTTATTTTTATTAATTAAATTTTTTACCTACGTGACTTTACCGAAAAAACTAAGAGTATGAATCCTTGCAGTCACGAAAGCTTCAAATCTAGAATAAATCAATGCATTGTTACATTACTCAAAGTAAGCAAAGAGATGTCAGTTAATAATGAAAGATGCGGCCTTCGAGGACTTACTTTACATGTCGATAAACTTGTTTTTTGTTGGCAGCGAGAGAACGACGAGAAGAACAGCGCCCTGAAGGAGCAGCTCAAGTACTGGCAGAGGCTGCGGCAAGACCTGGAGCGCGCGCGTCTGCTCATCGAGCTCATCCGCAAGCGAGAGAAACTCAAGCGGGAACAGGTGCGGCTCTCAGCGGGGACGTGTGCATGCAGACGCACTTGGTTACACGAGTAGTGGTTTCTGCTGGCTTGACTGATGGGGATGTGTGTTTTAACCCCCCCCTCCCCCTTGGTTGGGTTTAGGAAGCTCAAATTTTGTTGACTGAGTGGCATGTTTGCCATGCTCTGGGATTCATTTCTTGAAAAAAAATGTTCATGTCACTGGTGCATTGGAGTAGACAAGTAACTTGTTGCTAGAGCCATAGTGATGAGAGTTATACTGGATATGGTGTGCCCAGGGCTTATCTTCCCTCTGAATATTTTCTGGCTCACTTGTACACTGGAATAGGCATGTTACTTGTAGCCAAAGCCAAATGTGTAATGGATGTGGTATGCTTGGTGTGGAAATATTTTCAGGGACACGGACCAGGCTGAAATTAAGCTCTGTCCTTGCTTTGTTTACGAATTATGAGTTAATTATTTATTGCATTTATATGTTGTGTGCATCATTAGACATAGTGCCCATATGTTTACACTCCTCGCCCATTGACCTGGCTGCACATAACACACATGCATTGATGCAGTGTACTCGGTTTTATGCTTCTCGTACGACGCAGAGGTGTTAACCTGGGCCCTCGGTGCATTGCTTTTGCTGCTGCCACAGATCAAGGTGCAGCAGGCGGTGCTGGAGATGCAGCTGACGCCCTTCCTGGTCCTGCTGCGGAGGTCACTTGAACAGCTGCAGGAGAGGGACACCAACAACATCTTTGCTGAGCCCGTGTCCATAGAGGAGGTGAGCTTCAGTTCTTGTATGAGCCTCGTCACCACGCTTTGCATTTTAGTACAAAATTACTGTCGTAATGGAGCTCGTGAACTAAGTGGTGTCTTCATTTAATAGATTTAACCGTGATTGGTTAAAATAATTACTTGTTTATCCAGGAAAGCTACATGGAAGTCCAATGACTCTTTCAGGAGGGTCCTGCATTGGGTTTTTATTTTATTTTGAGATGTTTCCAGCCATTTTCTGAGTGTTTATACTTGCGGAAACCGGAGCACACAGAGAAAACCAACGTACGTGAGGGTACAATACTACCCCGTGCAGATGGAAACAGATGGAGATTGGTCCATTTGCGTAACTGCCTTCTAACATGCCAGGGTATGGCACCTCTATGGCCATGGGAAGGAAGTTTCCAAACATTTGTGTGATCCACCAACCTTTGCCTCCGTAGTGCTGGATTAAAGGCGTGCGCCACCAGCAGGCTAAAATATTGTTGTGAAAGTAAATTTTCTCTTTGGTTCTTTCTGTAAAGTCATGTTGAAAGAAAATAAATTAAACAATAGAATACGAAATTTCGATTGCAACACAAGCAGTCGTCATCAGGTATAACTAAATTTGAGAGAGAGACAAAACACAGACACGGAGACACACAGACACAAACAGAGAGAGACAACAAGGAGGCACGGGCGGCGGCCAGAAATGGCGCCAAACAATTTTCCAAGCTCTGTGGTGTCATATTGGGATGTCTGGCCAACTCGATTAATGAATGTGGAAGGAAACCGGAGTACCTGGAGAAAACCCACAGGAAAAACCAAATAATTATCATCATCATTGTGTTTTTATTTGAGGTCCCGGATTACCTGGACTACATCAAGAAGCCCATGGACTTCTCGGGCATGCGGGCGCGCATGGAGGCGCACGGCTACTGCACGCTGGACGATTTTGAGAACGACTTCGACCTGATCGTGGCAAACTGCATGCAGTACAACAGCAAGGACACCATCTTCTACAAGGCGGCCGTGCGGCTACGCGACCAGGGGGGTGCCATCCTGCGGCAGGCCCGGCGGCAGGCCGAGAAGATTGGCTTCGACTACGCCACTGGCATGCACCTGCCCACGGCACCGCTGTTCATCGAGCCGCCCGTGCTCAAGTGGGAGGAAGGTGCGATTCCGGCCATAGCAGTCGTTTTGAACACTTTCCAATGAAGGTTAACAGCCTTGAAAGCATTAGCTCTGTCGCTCTGTAGCGGGGGAGTCATTTCTTTACAATAGCTTTTGGCGTTTAGTTTGTCCTTCCCCCGCGCACCTCCGATAGCACGGTTGGTTAAGTGCCGTGCGAAAGAAGTTCAACATATGGGGGAGTCGCGATAACTCCTGTAAAGGTGATCCAATATAAATTTCATTTTTGTATAAAATTGTGTCCCTATAATGGTCGTATTGATCAAAGAGTTACCCAAAACCTGGTCACCCTTTGATCAGAGAGTAATATGATCACTCTTGCAGGTTACACACGACAGTTGCCTTTCTTTAACCAGGTGAGAACTCAAAAGAGAAAAGGATGTGTTGTTTGCAATGAAGCTATCCTCATTTGCAATTAGACTGGATCAACAAAATGATAAGAAAAACGAATTAAATAAGCTACGGCAATGATGCAAATATAAATCGGAACCAAATGTTGCATCAATGTAAATCATGCTTAAATTATCAATTTCCTGAAGTGTAAGTTGGCTCGGACAGAATTTTGCTTAGACTTATCAGATTACAATTATAGATGAAGCTACAGAACTATTCAACCATTAAGTAGCCCCTGTACACACAGATACAGTTCGTGCACGTTAAGTTCTTTCCAAATCCACTTCTGGATTAGGGTCTTCCCATGCAGTGCCGTTTATAGTGGCTTGTTTGACCATACTTCACCACGCTGGTTGGTGCGGGTTTGTGAAGACCGCGGTGTGAATGGAGTGTGGATGTTGTCGCTTCCGTTAGGGGTGGAGGCACACAAAGGTGCGCCTTTGTTTTGACGCGCGCTCGTACTCGTGTGCCGCTAGAGCTGGCTCGATTTGTCGGTCAAGTCAATTCACCACCAAAATAAAAGTTGTAATCGACTACTTTTTTGTGATCGATTACTTTTAAAAATGGTGGCGGCCCCCATATCCTGCCTCCCTAAGGCGGGAAACCCCCTAGGAGCCACTCCCTGCGTGACGCGGCTGATAATGCTGGTGACTTGGCCAAGCCTCGCCCATCACCTCCCGTCCAGCGGTACACGCCGGAACAGGTGAGGCTTATTTACCAGCTGTGTTCAAGCTGTCCAATTCATTCAACGGGACTGATAGTCGGTGGAGTAATTAATCACATAAATGGATTACCCAGCTCTGTGTGCCACTGTGCACTGGTGTACGGAAGTGCGAATGCGTTACAAAGTGTGTGGCCGCATACACGAGCATCGCTGCGTGCGCGTGCGTTGCAACGTGCGTAGGCGCCACTGCATGGGTACGTTACTGCGTGTGACCACGCGTGCGTGCACCACAGAGTGTTGCGTGTGCTACAGCGTGTTGCGTGCGCTACAGCGTGTTGCGTGCGCCCATGTGACCGCGTGTGCAGTGGACAACCTGCTGCTGGCGGAGAACCGGGTGCACATGTCGCTGGAGGAGCAGCTGCGGGAGCTGCTCGAAAAGCTGGACTTGACGACGAGCATGCGCCTGGGCGGTGCGCGCTCGCGCCGCGCCAAACTCCTGCGCAAGGAGATAAACGTGGTGAGGCGAAAGATGTCGACACACCACGAGGGCACAAGGCGGGGCAGCAGCGGTAGCAGCGGTGGGGCCCAGCAAAGGAGCAACGGGGAGCTGTGTAGCCCGGTGACGAGGACACGCGCAAACGGCGTTGGCGAGGAGGCGGCCAGCACCGCTGTCGCCACCACGCCGCCGGCCATTGGCGCTGACGGCAACAAAGGTGGGTCAACAAGTGCTGGGCACCAGAAACTGGGCATGTAACGATTTGCCTCGCGAAGCTGTTCAGCCCTTGAAAAAGAGCTTCTTAGCTCAATGGGCTTTACTCAGGAAATAAACTTCTGATTCAAGTTTTGGTTTGGGGGTCATGGTTAAATTCTAGAGTTGGTGATGTGTTTGTATTGTGTTGAATGTGGAACCTGCTTTGGATTGCAGGAGTCACATGAACCCGCTAAAAAAATGTAAATTTTTTTCACCATTCGATGCATGGATCCTGAGTATATGTTCATTGTAATGTATGCATGCAGTGCTTTATAGCAACTCAGACGACACATCCAGATGGACATTCTACGTGGTAAACATTAATGAATAGTAGCGGGTTGCTGTAAGTTATGCTGAGAATGTGAATGCCCAATGAAATCGATTGTACATCTATTAATAATCAGTCAAAGGTGGAGAAAACAAGGTCTTGAGTTTGGAATTGAAAAAGGGATAACAAGTCAACAAGACTGATGGCAGGGGGAAGGGAGTTGGGGGGCAGCATTATAGAATTTCCCAACTCCCACTGAGCAAAGGTCGATCGGTGCTTTGGTAGAAAGCTTTGGTTGATGAAACGGAGAGCGTGTGGAGTGGATTAGAGTGCCACAGATTTTGTGTTTTGAAAGTGTTTAGTCTGGCCTTGGTGTAGGCAGCTGTGTATGTATGTATGCTGAACTTCTTTTGCACCCTTTGTAACCAACCATGATAATCTGAGGTGCGGGAGAAGGACAACAAACTTAAACTAAGCTGCGGGTACGCGACTGTAAGCTTGACCCTGTGCGTCTTCGCTTGCGGCGCGCGCCTTCCCCGCAGACTCGGCGACTTCGCAGTCCTCGCCCGTGTCGGACGTCGGCCGGCGCACCTCAGTGCTCTTCACTCGCAAGTGCCGAGGGGGCACGCGACGAGGCCCCGGCCGCGCAAGCCGGCACGCGGACCCCGACACGTGCGCAGACAGCGCCGAGGGCGGGCAGGGAGCGGGGGATGCTGCCGCCAACGCCACCTCCAATGACGTTTCCCCCGCCGCCAACTCTAGGAAGCGCGCGCGCAGCTCCAGCGCATGCTCGGACACGGATGCCGGCGCCACGAGCACACACATGCACAATGGTACGCGGCCGGGCGTGGCGGCGACATCCCAACGAGCACACGCCGCACCCATCACCACACTGTGTCCGCGTACTCAATCGTTAGACTGAAGTCAGCGTCTGTACAGAGCTACTGATTTTTTTGGGGGCAGTCTTGCAGAGTTGCCTAGGGATGCAGTTGTGCTTGGGCGTGCGGGTCGCGTGTTAATGGCTCTGTAGGCGGGGAGCCGCCGCCACTGTTATTTTTTTGAAGGCCACGGCAGGAGAGCTGACTAGTCGTGCCGTGTCTTGCCACCCCGTGGTTAAGGAACCGTGCAGTGTTGCCGGCCGTCCAGATGATGCCACACTCTCGCACAGGCGCAGGCAGGCCCAGGTGCACCACGGTAAATCGCGCACTCGTCTTCAGTACAAGCGTTCACGCGCAACGATATATACTATACCCACAACACCCGTTTCTAGTTACAGCTGTGTCATTAGAGAAAGGATTGAGAAAGCATGCTGGGACTTTTCATCAAGGCACTCGCTCACTTGCACAACCTGGGCTGAACCTGGTGGTAGTGGTGGTGGTGGTGGTATTATCCTGTTTATCCCTACTGGTTGGATGTTGCTATTGTTGGAACGGAGCTCCACCCGCATGTGGAGACCCGAGGAGGTGGTAACGTTGCCTCAACTGGGGTTGTCCCGTCCACAGGGCTGAGCAATGGCTATGAGAACGGCTCGGATGGCGAGGAGCCGCGCTCTAATCACAGTGAGATGCATCGTCTCTCCTGCGGCTCCGACTCCGACTCTGGCTCAAGCTTCAACAGCAGCGACCACAGCAGGTGAGGGCTTAAAGGGTTTCAATCGCCATGTTCACTGCTATCAGTACAGTGCATTGTTCTCCAGGCTGCAGTCATTTAACTTAATTGTACATGCACCAATGTAAATATTCTGTAGTTGTGAGTGACGTGTGTAGACGCGTGCGTTAATGGTGATCGGGTTGAGCATTGTAGGTTGCTCCGGGATAGCACTGCTTGTTGTGTGGCATCCACAAGGCGCAGGCAGGTGCACGCGCGCTGTTACTCGAGCCATCGCTAAGTGTGTGTGCGTGTCTGCACAGCGGCTCCGAGAAAAAGAACGGACAAGGAAAGCGGGGACACGGTCCGGACGATGGCACGATAGAAAACGGAGACCTGCCCGCGTTCTCGGACCCAGAGGCGCAGTGTGGACGGGGCAAGAAAGGGCTGGGGAAATCCACAGGTACGTGTGCCATGCGCATCGAGCAACAGAGCAACTTTGGATGATGTGATTCTTTTGAGTTTCCGTGTGAGTATTGCATAGGTTGTCTCTGATAATATAATGCACTTCTGGTTGAATAGTTTGCCATATGTTATTGCCATTGCATTAGGATACAAGATTGCACAATGATTGTTTTAATTGGTTCATAGAAAAACTGACATTTTTATCATGAGAGGTGGTCATGCATTGTCAAGTTTGGTCACCATCAATCGCTCTTTAAAGTTTGAATGTTTAAACGATTTGGAGTATTTTACAGGAGGACATTCTACCCTCTGCTCATTTGAGCTGGGAGACATTGCATTATATTTTGCAGATTGCCACTGGTGATTTTAGTCGTGTGAAAATGCCACGCATCATTCGTAGACCCTTTAAGCATTAATGGTGTAGGTTGTTTGGTTCTGTAGTAACGTAAACAATCCTCAAAATTGATCTTTGCACCCGTCTTCGCACCTCCCTCGCTCACAGCTAACCTGAAGGGACCCAACCGGCCGAACATCTGGTTCTCCGAAGACGTTGACACGCCAATGGAACCGCTCGACCTGGTTTGGGCAAAGTGTCGGGGCTACCCATCCTACCCCGCACTGGTGAGGGACAGCTTCACGGCGATACAACACACCGCCAGCACTGGCTATCTCAAAAGACACTTCATTGCAGTGTCAGCAGGGTGGTGCAGTGGTAACACTTGTGTCTCACTGCATGCAAGGCCTGAGCTCCGACTCGGATGCCTTTGTGTGGAGTTTGTACGTTCTCCCTTTGTTCGTCATAGATTTCCACCTGGTTTCCTGCCATATCCAGACGTCACAATGCTAAGATGTTACCTGCAAATTACACAATTGGGATTGTACATATCAACGTTGCCTACTGCTGTGAAAAACCTGACAGAACCCTCATAACAAAAATCTTGACTCTAAAACGAAACTAGAAACTATTTTTATTTTACCAGATAAGGCCCACTGAGCTCGTTTTCAGAAGTGACCTGGCCACAAATGATAGTTCAACGAAGTAGCTTATCACCATGTGGAAATATATACCGGCACCCAAATACTCTAAACGCATGTTTCTAAATGTGGAGGGAATAACTCGAGGACCTGGAGAAAAATCCACACATCCATGGGAAGATACATGCAAACTCTAAACATACAGGTCTCTGGGTCGGGATCGAATTCACGACCTCCTGTATACCAGGCGAGGTAGTTCACATTTCCTGGGTAAACACATAATCATAACTGTCAGAACTACACATGGAAGGTGTAGCTACCTTTTACATAAATGGGGAACGAAGGAGTCTCAGCCTAAATATGACTGCGGTGAAGAGCAACCCATCACATCGTTTTGTATATGCAGGTCTGGGTATCTTTGCGAGTCGTACATTTCTCTGCGAGTCTTAATTTTGACTGCCGTGAAATGTAATCAATCGCACGCATCGCCGATCAATTAGTATCTGTCTTGACACCAGACGCAATAGAATGGCTTGTCGACACCCAACACACACACACAGCAGTTATACGTACATTTATTGCTTTTCAAATTCCTTGTTAACCGCCCCTCGACTTACTTGCTCGTTGTAGATAATTGACCCAAAGATCCCTCGGGAAGGCTTCTACCACAACAGTGTGCCGATCCCGCTGCCGCCGATGGACGTGCTGACGCTGGGCGAGGCGATGGCGGCCGAGGCTGGGGAGAGTCTCTTCCTGGTGCTGTTTTTTGACAACAAGCGCACCTGGTGAGTTCCCGTGATCGCACGAGCGCTCGTCCCATTGCCGATGTGCCCACTTCTCTGATAGTTCAGAGCTTGTGCATGTACAGCGCTTTGTAAGCCGAATGGTGGATGAGGAATGTGTGGGTCGTGAGATATAATTGACCACTTCTGTCACGCTGGTTAGTGCTGGTTGGTGATGAGAAACAAAAACATTAGCAAGCTGCAGCGTATACAACATTCTTAGGCACGTGTCATAACGGGTACTGCAAGATCCGACCATGTGTGTCCAGTGCTCACCGAGCTGCATTGGCTTCCGGTTGCTGAACGAACACATTCTAAGGTCGTGCTCATGACACAAAGTTCTTGCCACAAATGAACCAAAATGCCTTTCTGGAGCACGAACCATCGCGCAAACGAACCATCAAACAAAGACGGTCACGGCCTCGTGCGCTTTGAGATGCACTTGAGTGGCTATCTGGAATGCTCTGCCTTTCCATATTAGGAAGACACTAGAAGCTATGCACTTGTAAATATAAATTGAAAACTAATTTATTTAGAACTGCTTTTTGTGTTCAGCTGTCCTTCCCCCTGCACCTCCAATTAGGATGGTTGGCTATGTACGGTGCAAAATAAGTTCAACATACATACGGGTATAGGTACAACGCATCAATGGATTATGTTGGTTCGCCCTCCGGTCGTGGGTTCTTGCTTGGTCATATAACTAGAGGTCTGTCTCGGACACGTGGGTGGACTCACCTGCTCTGGAATATTTATGCATGTGTCCATTACGAGGACAGGGAATTCGAATGCTGTGTGGCAAGCCCCAATTGCGTGTGACCACGCATGTTTACGTGCATCGACGATGTGTCGGCGTTGAGCCGCGTGGAGCGCACGTACTCAACAGCCCCGTGTGTGCGTCGGCGTTGGCAGGCAGTGGCTCCCACGCTCCAAGCTGATGCCGCTGGGCATCGAGGAGAGCCTGGACAAGCTGAAGATGATGGAGGGCCGCAAGTCCAACATCCGCAAGTCCGTGCAGATCGCCTACGACCGTGCCATGACCCACCGGAGCCGAGTGCAGGGAGAGAACAGTGACTCGAGCGACGTCGAGTGAGCGAGCGCCTTCCTGCGCTCCCCGACCCTGCGTATTTCCCCGCCTTACCTCAATCACTGATGAAAGTGAGCTCTGGCCGCGGCGCCACAGACTTCTGCTCCAGTAGTAGGGGAGGCTGTTCGGTGTGTGGTGGCCTGACTGTGCCGGGGCCCACACCGCTCCCTGGGTCCCACGCGGCAGCATCTCCCGACTACTGCCGCCACCGTCTGCCCGCCTCGCCTGATTTTAAAGGACTTCAGCCAGTGAAGCCCGCGGGAGCGCAGATGTGTTGTGCCGTCACGGCAACGCCACTTGTACTTGTTGCTGTACAAAGGTGTTTTAAATTCTCGCTTTTACGCGCTCTTTGTTTTCCAAGTGGCGACGCTGTAAAGATGCCTTCTTATGGATGGACTTTGGTTTTACAGAGTGTGTATATTATTCTTCACAGCCCTCTTAAACAGAAGGCGGCGCCCGCGTTATATCTGTGGTATCCGAACTATTCACTTGAACTCTCTGTTTTTTGACACATTGTCTAATGAAAAGTGATGTGACTTTTGTTAAATGTGCATGATCTGGTAAACTGTATTTTTATACCTGCATTATTTTTTACTGTCACCATCTGGCTGTACTCTGTTCTGGTCTTTTATTTTGTGAAGTACTGGGGACCTAAAGTAGAAATGTTAAATGTACTGTTCTGGCAGTCTGTACTTTATATTTATTGTAGAAACGAGTGCTTTGATTGATAGTAATTTTTATAAGGTGCTTGACTAGTTGGAAAGTGGTTTATGGAAATATCTCTATATTTGTTTCATGTTTTATTTCATCACAGTGCAGACTGTCAGTTTTGTTTCAAACCAATAAATGTGATGAAATCGTTTAATTTCGTACAGATGTGTGGTTTGCTCTCCAGCTCGTCTCCTGATATCTACACTTTTGTCAGTAAGATGAATATAAAGTGACTACTGTGCTATTAGTTTTCTATGTGTAGATAAGTGAACGACAGTTCGATAAAATTAAGCAATAACATAGCTGAGATGTTTCCAGTTTGCATTTTTTGTGGGAAGATGAAATATATAAGATATAAATATTAAAAATAAGTATTTTGGACCGAGGGCCCTGAGAGTTTTGCCCAGTGTTCCAAGGATGGTAGGCTGACGCAAAGAAAAATCATCATGGTTGTCAAGTATCGTTTTAAGAATAACATGTTTAAACTTTTAAGGATTATGTAATAATAAAGTGCCATACATTAAAAGGAGCTCGCCGATTTAAAAAAACACCCGTTGTGGTATTTTCTCCTAGTTGTCTTATCCAAAGCAGTCGTAATTTAGGGCAAAATATTTAAAGTGTAATCGGATACGACAAGAATGGGGATTAAGCTGGGATGTCAATCGATGGGTCGTAGCAAAAGCCAATACCACCACCGGTCACAAAACTTGACCCATACCGATGTGTTCATATGGCCAATAAAAGTGATGTATTTCATAACCCACCCGAAATTAGTGGGGTTCTCTCAATTAACTTCTGAACCACATTAAGAAATTGGAACCGCTCAAGTTATGCCACCGCATGTAGCGATGAGTGAAATAGCCTCCGAACTCGTGGATTAAGTGTCGGGGTTTGGTTATTTGGAATCTGGTTATTGTTATGAGTTGTAGAAATTGTTTTAGCAATGGTATTGTGAGTGCTCTAGCAGTTTCAGGTCGGGGTAGTGGAGGTGCGAGTGTTAAGGTTAGTGTTCTTCATACAGTTATGGTTCGTGTTAGAGCGTCGTGTTTTATGGATGGAGGTGTCTGCAGGATTCGTGTTGTGGATAGTTACTTTTAAGGGTGGTATTAGTATAAGTTGTATTGCTCAGGGTATAGTGGTTAATGTTTACGGGTGTGTAGGTATTGTAAAATCCGTGATATGGGTATGGTTAGATGGGAGGCCTACCATTGATGTTTAATATTATGGTTTAGGTTGGTGTTAGAGATCGTGTTAGCGCAGTTGTGAGTGTTATTGACAGGGATATTGTTGCGTTCAGTTTCATGTTAGTTTTACCGGTAAGAGTAATTTTGGTGTTGAGTTATGGCTAGGGGGTAGTTTCATGGGCTAGCTGGGTAGACTTATCGTGCGTGACAAGTGCTCTCTGTCGTGTTGGTGTGAGAGCTGTGCTTCATTTTATTGGAAGTCCTTAATGTGAGAAGCATCGTTGGTGTGGGGTGGGTGTCTGTCTGAGTAACATGTGCGGCGGACGGCGCTGCGCTAATCACCGCGCCACCGCTCTCAATCTCAAATCTCCCGCGCGCGCGCGTGACGTCACCGCGCGAGCCACGCCCTCGCTACCGCGCGGTGGGGGCTGGGGGTTGGGCTGGGCGGGGTCAAAGGTTTCGCTTCCGGCCACTGAGGGGCGGGGGGCAGCAGCAGTAGCAGCAGCGTGAGGAGCGGATCGAGCTGAGCGGCAGCTCCGTGAGACGCGGCGCGGGAGAGACGAGGACGACGACGAGGAGAGAGAGAGACGAGGTGGAGTGACTGAGAGGAGACTCCGCCGCCGACGAGGAGGAGGAGGAGGGAGGCGGCGGCGGGATGTACCGCGCGCTGTACGACTTTCGCTCGGCCGAGGCGAACTCGCTCGCGTTCGCGGCGGGCGAGGCGTTCGTGATCCTGGAGCGCAGCAACCAGTACTGGTGGCTGGCGAGCAAGAGCAGCGGCGACGTGGGATACGTGCCCGTCACCTACATCCGCAGGGACGAGGTGAGGCGGTGACGAGCGGGACGGGAGATACGCCGAGGGCGAGGTTGGTGGTGGTGGTGGGTGAAGGTGGTGGTGGTGGACGAAGGTGGTGGTGGTGGTGGACGAAGGTGGTGTTGGTGGTGGGTGAAGGTGGTGTTGGTGGTGGGTAAAGGTGGTGGTGGGTAAAGGTGGTGGTGGGTAAAGGTGGTGGTGGGTAAAGGTGGTGGTGGTGGTGGGTAAAGGTGGTGGTGGTGGGTAAAGGTGGTGGTGGTGGTGGGTAATGGTGGTGGTGGTGGTGGGTAATGGTGGTGGTGGTGGGTAATGGTGGTGGTGGTGGGTAAAGGTGGTGGTGGTGGTGGGTAAAGGTGGTGGTGGGTAAAGGTGGTGGTGGGTAAAGGTGGTGGTGGTGGTGGGTAAAGGTGGTGGTGGTGGTGGGTAAAGGTGGTGGTGGTGGTGGGTAAAGGTGGTGGTGGTGGTGGTGGGTAAAGGTGGTGGTGGTGGTGGTGGGTAAAGGTGGTGGTGGTGGTGGTGGTGGGTAAAGGTGGTGGGTAAAGGTGGTGGTGGTGGGTAAAGGTGGTGGTGGTGGTGGGTAAAGGTGGTGGTGGTGGTGGTGGTGGGTAAAGGTGGTGGTGGTGGTGGTGGTGGGTAAAGGTGGTGGTGGTGGTGGTGGGTAAAGGTGGTGGTGGTGGGTAAAGGTTGTGGTGGTGGTGGGTAAAGGTGGTGGTGGTGGTGGGTAAAGGTGGTGGTGGGTAAAGGTGGTGGGTAAAGGTGGTGGTGGTGGGTAAAGGTGGTGGTGGTGGGTAAAGGTGGTGGTGGTGGTGGTGGGTAAAGGTGGTGGTGGTGGGTATAGGTGGTGGTGGTGGTGGGTAAAGGTGGTGGTGGGTAAAGGTGGTGGTGGTGGTGGGTAAAGGTGGTGGTGGTGGGTAAAGGTGGTGGTGGGTAAAGGTGGTGGTGGTGGTGGGTAAAGGTGGTGGTGGTGGTGGGTAAAGGTGGTGGTGGGTAAAGGTGGTGGTGGGTAAAGGTGGTGGTGGGTAAAGGTGGTGGTGGGTAAAGGTGGTGGTGGGTAAAGGTGGTGGTGGTGGTGGGTAAAGGTGGTGGTGGTGGTGGGTAAAGGTGGTGGTGGTGGTGGGTAAAGGTGGTGGTGGTGGTGGGTAAAGGTGCTGGTGGTGGTGGTGGGTAAAGGTGGTGGTGGGTAAAGGTGGTGGTGGTGGTGGGTAAAGGTGGTGGTGGTGGTGGGTAAAGGTGCTGGTGGTGGGTAAAGGTGGTGGTGGTGGTGGGTAAAGGTGGTGGTGGTGGGTAAAGGTGGTGGTGGTGGGTAAAGGTGGTGGTGGTGGTGGGTAAAGGTGGTGGTGGTGGTGGGTAAAGGTGGTGGTGGTGGTGGGTAAAGGTGGTGGTGGTGGTGGGTAAAGGTGGTGGTGGTGGTGGGTAAAGGTCGTGGTGGTGGTGGTGGGTAAAGGTGGTGGTGGTGGGTAAAGGTGGTGGTGGTGGGTAAAGGTGGTGGTGGTGGGTAAAGGTGGTGGTGGTGGGTAAAGGTGGTGGTGGTGGGTAAAGGTGGTGGTTGTGGGTAAAGGTGGTGGTGGTGGGTAAAGGTGGTGGTGGTGGGTAAAGGTGGTGGTGGTGGGTAAAGGTGGATGCGGAGGGTAAAGGTGGATGCGGAGGCGGTTAACGCGGTGAGGGATGGTGAAGTGAGGGAATGATACGGGTGGATGAGTGGGGGTGGGGTGTGCTGGACTCGGTGAGGGATAACAAGGTGACGAGGTGGAGGACGAGGTGGGTGAGATGTTCTGCATGGGAGACACGCTGTAAATAAACAATAATAATTATGATGTGGTAATTTGGATGGCAAAGTAGGTGGAAGAGGATGAGTTTGCGGAGGTTGGTGGGGATGAGGTGCATTCGGAGGTGGATTAGTAAGAGGTGAATGAGGTGGACGAGGAGGTGGGCGTCGTTATAGCGAAGGAGGATGAGTAGCCGGTGGAGGAGCCGGTGAATGAGGCAGAGCGGAGGCGGTGGATGAATGGGCAATGCGGTGGTGCAGGAAGGAAGCTGGCGGGCCGCGTGATGTTGATGCCCGCTGAGCCGTGTTTACAAAGCCACTCGGGCCGAGAGACGAGCGGGGCGATGGGGTGCTCTACAACCTCCTCTACCACCTCATTTGCCGCCTCTCCCACATTCACTTCCACCGCCGTATTCGCCTCCACAACATCATCCCCCTTCCAATAGAACCTCGCCCGCCTCATCTACAACCTGATCCCCTCCCCGTTCAACGTCACCTACCTCCTCTACAACCACATCCATCTCGATAACCTCGTCCGCGTCATCCGACACCTCGACAACGTCCTCCCCTGCAACATCATCATCCACTGCCTCTTCTGCCGCGTTCATCCACCACCTTGTACACCTCGTCTGCAACCTCATTGTCCACTTCATCCACAATCAACTATTCACCATCTCGACCTTTTGGGCCACCTACTCCACCACCTCGTCAACCTCGTCAACCTCATCAGACACCTTTTCCTCCATTGCCCGGCCTATGCATTTCCCCTGCCCTTGCCCAGACCTTGCCCCTGCCCTTGCCCAGACCTAGAGTCCAGACCCTGCCCAAGACCATTTCCCTTTTGCCGAACTCTTGCTGTTGCCTCCTGTCGGGCCGAAGAAGCCACCACGGGCAATGCAATGTGACATGTGACATGCGGCAGTCGAACCGCCCTTGACACATCTGCATCTGAGCTCCCAAGAGTGGATTAATGGGGTGGTCCGGTCTCTCAGCGGGGGCCACATAGGGGGGGGGATGTGGCCAGGGTCCGGGTGTGCAAGTGGTCCAGGAGTAGTGAATTGGGGGGTTGAAGGGGCATCTCCCTCCACCCACTGGGTCTGGTCACGTTCAAACAAGTCACAGGGGTCCTCAGCGGGGACCCTTATTCCTCAGGGGTCCTGAGGTCCCCTCCTCCCAGGGAGTCTGTTAAGTCTGCACTATCGTTTCACCAGCTGTACCTAACGACTGGGATAGAGGATAGGGCACGGCTTACAGTCTCCATGGCAAGGTAATAACTGCGCCCTGTGTGCATTGTAATTATAACCGTCGCGCTTACATGCCAGGCGTTTAAATGCCTCGCAGCTGCGTGCCTTGCAAGCGTATTAAGCTTTGAGATGACAGACGGTGGTGATGCCACCACTCTCCGCCTGAAATATCCACTGGAAAAAGCGTTCGGCGCTTGATGTGAATAATCCGGCGATCGATGCTTGGCCGGTGCTTGACGTGATACGTAATCCTCTGCGCCATGAAGAGGCAGGCCCCACGCTACCTCAGCCGCTCTTGCTCCGACGGTGTCCGTGGGCAGCAATTCCCTATAGTTGGGATCTGCTAGCCTCGTTGAGTCTCAAGACTCTCATGGCAGGAGGTTCCTGCCATGGTGGCTTTTTAAACCGGACAGGAGGTGTGGGCGAGAGCTCGGAAAGGGCATGCTGTTGGGCATGGGCAGGGTTTGGACTAACAGAAGGGCTCTTCTCGAGGGAAATTAAACAAACGTTTGTGATGCTGCGTTGGCGGTAGTGCACAAGCACACATAATGTACATTTCACACTTTTGTCAATACCACTGCTGTACATAAGAAAACAAATATAATAGGTGGCTTCTTGGGCAATGACCGTTCTTCGTGAGTGAATAATGGTTGGAGATGGCACCATCGCACCATGGGGGCCTGATAGAAATATCGTTTCATAATATTTCTAGCCGCAGTCGGTCATGTAAACAATTTCACGGTAGCCAGGTATTGAGTAATAGACCCACAACTCTTCAATAATAATTTTAAAAAACGTCAGAATTAATGTGTTTTGCATAAACTAATCTCGGCGCATCATCGGGGGCAGGGCGTCACGTGGCAGAGCGCTCGGGTAGAGAAGTGAGCCACGGTCCACGGAGCGGCGAGGGCCGCTGCGTCGCACGGCGCTCGTGGGGCCGCAGCCGCTGTCGGTGCAGATTTACGGCGTCGGTAGCCGGGAGGGTGCGTGGGACACGACGATTCCGTGCGACGCTCTTTAACAAGGGGTGGCTCCCGGAGGAGTGCGATGCGCGGCACAGATGAGACAGGACAGAGAGCTCGGACAGGACAGCCTGGGTGAGGTGGACAGTACAGGGAGTACAGTTGAGAGTGTGGGCCAGACCAGAAGTCGGTTATAATTACAATTACGGAAGCATTGATGGCTGAAATTACCATTACATTTACATTGTGATTGACATTCATTACGAACCACACAACAATCATAATGGTGATTGACCCCAGGGGCAATGCGGACAGCATAAAGACAAGACGCAAAGCCCGAGCGAGATGATTGGTACAGACAGGACGGACGGTATGAATGAGGCAGACAATCCGACGGAGACAGGGCTGTTCGTGTGGAGTCCTCACTGTCCGCCCAGATCTCCATTGCAGAAGACATCACCCGTCACGTCGGGCTGTCACCCTCTTTAAATATACGGCAGCGTACCAATCTAGCACGGCGTGTAAACAGGTCTTGCACGGCTCGCTCGTGCCAAACATGTACATACAGGCGCCGCTCATTCAAAGCGGCCTAGCGCCTCTGGGGAGCCAGTGCTTTGAGGTTATCCTGTTATGCATCACAGCTGCTCTAATGCATTCATTGCTGTACCAACCCTGGAAAATTTGCATTTGAAAGAAAGCATAATTTCTTAATTGAGCACGAAAGCCGCTCGAGATGGTGAGCACTGTGATATTTTTTTTCCGCAGAGCGAATTGAATATTAAGGAGTAAAAACAAACGCGCGAGCGGGGCTGCGGTGCCGCGCGTATTTACGGCGGACTTCACGGAGTGTGGAATCTCAATTGGCCTTGACGCTCACCCGGCCACAGAGAGCCGCAGGGATGGAGGGAGGGGATCTGGTGTCAGAGAGGCCACCCTGGGTTTTGCGTTCCTGTGCCTCCATCGTGCCACGGCTCCACCGGGCCCCGGGCTTGGCGCTGTTCTTCTGTTATTTTTGGTAAAGTGCTGCGACTCTTCTTATTGAATTTGCTGTCAGTCCCCGGCTCTGCGGCCTCCGCTTTAACGAGCGGTGAGGATTTACGGCTCTCTGAATGTCCCAGGCACCCTGCGTCTCTGGCTCTGCGTGTGGCCCAAGACTCTGCCTCTTTTATTACTGCACGCTGCACGCCTCTGCAGTGGTTGGGGCAGGGGGTGCGAGAGCACCAGGAATGGCCGCAGCAGAAACATTTTTCCCTGTTCGAACCCGGGCAGATACAAAACAACAACTCCTCGGCGGGCTCTTCGGCACAAGTGGGAAAATCACCAGATTCCACTTCCAAGGACAATACATCTGGGTGTTAAATAGGAGCGGGGAAACCTAAATCTCCCGCTCCGTCCCTGCGCGTGAGTGAGCGCGACCTGCGAGGTTTTCTTGTTCGTGCTGGCGGCGTCGATAAACACTGCTCTCGCCGACGTTCGGAAGGGTTGTGGCGGTCATTGATTGGCCGATTTGCAGGGCCAGCGTGGGGGGAGCCACGGGGTGGTGGTGGTTGGTGGCGGGGGGCTTGGACTGTCACAGTAATCTGACCCCGGGACAAAAAAACAACTTCGCAGAACGTGTGACATAACTCCACGTGCAGCCCCCCACCCCCCTTCCCCGGGTTTCATCAGCGTAATGGAATTGCCCGCGGGAGGGTGCAGGAATAGGGGGGGGGGAGGTTGTGTCAAAACAAGCCGACACCTTATTGTTGCTGCAATCTGCGCCCTCCGTTTGGCTCATTGCGAGCGGTGTTCTTCGTGCGCAAAACCCACTGCCGCCGCTGCTGCGTGATCGCATAACCGCCGCGTGGCAGCGAATCGTGCGAGCGAGGGAGCGAGCGGTGATGAATTCCCATCGCTGTGATTTAACCTTGACTCAAATCGGGGACCTGTGCATCATCTTACCGGTTGATTTCTGCTGCATCTATTTTTAACTGGAAAATAGGTTGCCAAATCTTGGCTGTTCTGCAGATGACACAGCTGGCTTGAGGAAATGCAATGATGTGTGGGGCTTCCCTTACAGAACAGTCCATTCGGCAATTAGGACAAAGAGCTGAGCTTGGCACCTATTTGTTTGTGATTACTCGGCCAGTAAAATCCATTTTCGGTGACAGCTATACAATATATAACTGTCAACAGTTGACTCGGTGAGGCGTTCCTGAAAATATAGAGGACGGTTACAGTGTTAGAGGGGAGCACAGTGACACAGTGGTTAGCATATTGCGCTTTGAACCCGGCTACCTGTGTTCGAATCTTGGCCACGGCTAACATCAGTGGTGAGTGATATCTGAACTGATCCTGGTTCTCTCCTTGACCGACCTGCAGTAACCAGTGGTCAAACAAACTGCATGGCTGATAGGTCGTTGGGAGACCTTCATCCGACAGTGAAATGACGAAGGGCTGTACACATTGTTGAAGGACTGGAGTTTTGGAACTCCGTTCCTCAAGACTAACCCCAGGCCTGGTTTACCAGTTTTCATGCGTGTGCAGTTTGTGACGATTTAATTTACATTTCAATGGTGGATAAGGATTTGCAAAAATGAAAAGGTGGAATGGAGTGGATCTCGTCATGAGGAATGGAGTTTGATCAGTGCTGGTTTAGGCCATTAAATTGATTTTGGGAGCTCAGCAGGAAAGAGTTATAATTCATTTTTTTTCAGGTCATCTAACCGAAGACAGAAATTCAGATTCCTTGCAGAGACTCATTGCGTTAATCTCCTGTACAGCGTGGAGTGTTGCTCAAAGTGCAGCTGCACTGCGGCGGAGCAGTAAATCACAGTGTTGTACAGCAAGGCCCTCTGGTAATGGGGGATATTATTATTAAGACTCCACAAAACGTTTGGACTTCATGTAGAGAACCTTATTGAAATAAAGTGAATTCCTGCTCAAATGAATGTTGAGGCATCGGTGCTCATCTCCTGTTCACGGCCCTGCAGTGCCAGTGGTGGAAATTCCACATTCCTTTGTTGTGGGCGAGCCTATCCATCGGACAAACAATGTTGACTTTCCTACAAAGCGATCGCCATTTTATTGACCGTGGAGGGATGATGAGCTGAGTCAACCCCCAACTAGGATTAGGACGAGCAACCTTCTGATTGGGAGCCGCTCGCTCCACTACCTGAGCCACCAACGCCGGCTTACCTTTCCTACCTTGAGACACATGGACACACAACGCGCACACGCGTGCCCTCGGTACGAACGTTTGCTCGAGCAGGCATTGCATTCTTGTTTTGCCAAATTCAATCGGAGTGCATCGCTGTATTGTTCCTCTCTGTCTTTTCCAATTCTCTTTGCGTTTTTTTTTTTGCGACGCGAATGAAAATCCATGCGGACGCACGACAAAAAACCAGGACGGCTCTGTTTGATTTTCCAATAGGTCATCTTAATTTAGCGGTGTTCCGCACACGGGTGCGCCGTGTCCACCGTGACCAGCCAGGCACACCGCGACGTGGTCGTGAACGCACATCGGTTCAGCCACGACGGCGCCTTTAAAATGTGTTTTCCGTGACAGGAGTCAAAATGTGCGTAGAGTGGGACACTCGCCGAGTCGAGTGTCTGATGGAAATTCTCTCCCTGCTCACACGAGGATCGCGGCAAAATTCTACGTTCTTATGGTTGGGTGCTTTTCTGTCAACTTATGAGTGCACGGACTGTCATGTTTTTTGTCAATCGATTTCTGGATGTGGGGGGTCTGACCTTGACGTCGCCATGCTGGTCAGTGCGGTGTGATGAAGGTTGCGTTAGAGGTGGGAGTGCAGAAGTACAGGAAGATGGAAAATGTTTCTGCACTGCCTTCCACTTTCAAACAGGGAAGCCCCGTAGCCTGTAACATCTGTTATCACTCACGGTGGTCGCCCTTCCAAGCTCTGTCCACGCTCTACCCTGGGCGGTGACGCGGCCCAGCGGTAACGCACTCGACGCTTGTTGTCAAGGGGTTCACGGTTCGAATCCAGAGGGCGACCTGTTTAATACTGCACTGTGCCCAGCCCGGCATGCGTGATTGACGTGAGCAGCCCCACCGTGTGCCCCCTCCCCCTTCAGACCGAGAACAAGGATGCGGTCATCCTGTCCATTGACCGCGCCATCGAGGCGATCCACAACATTGCCATGGAGCACAGCGGGAAGTACACGCTCGAGCAGAGGGAGGTGCTGCAGTGAGTACCGCGCACTCACTCGCTCTCACGCACCAACTCGCACACACACACACACAAGGACAAACGTGCTCCGTATAGCCGTTAATGGACTATTGGGCCAAGTGCTGTTAGCGAACACCTGTGAAGGACGACATGACGCCCGAGACGGGGTGTGTGGCCATCACCACGCCCAGCCTCCATTGTCTCCCCAATGCGGATGTTTACAGACCACACGAGGTACTCATTAAAGGCCAAGTCGACCTAGGGGAGGCCCAGGACCAGTTGAAATATCACTCATGTTGGCTGTGAACGGGAATGGAACTCGGTTCGCCGGGTTCGTATCACAGTGAGCTAACCAGTGCGCCATCGCTCCCAACGCTCACCCGGAATGGCGTGTGTGCCTCTACGTTTGCTCAAACACACGCTTACCCACCCACACTTAAATGTAGCAACAACAACAGCCACCATTTTCCACAAAGTGATGGTGACATAAACACAGCGTTTGTGCCAGGCTAGGTGCGCTTTTGAGGCCATCATGTGAAGCTTGGAAGGCTCACTGCTGGCAGGAGGTCCCCGGACAGACCCAGGTTCCATGGGTTGGCTGACTGAGATAACCGACATATGCACCACTTGTGATTCTCATTGTGCCACTTTACTAAATTTTAGCCGACCAGCGCTCTGCTTGTTGTTGTGAGAGGTGCTGCATTGTGTGTACGCGCACACACACACATACACTCATGCATGTGTGTCTACATGCCCACTCGTCAATGACACACAAACATGATTGGCCACTTGCTCGCTCGCACGCATGCAGCAAGCCCACCGCTCACTGGTGCGCGTGAATACACACCCTTGCACTGATGCACGCAATATGCACTCGCTCACACACGCACATCGTACGCTTGCTCGTGCACATTAACACATAGCTGCCCGCTCACGTACACAGCGAACACTGCACACACTCAGCGAACACTGCACACACGCAGCGAACACTGCACACACGCACACCCGCTTGCTCGTACACACATGCACACAGCGCCCCAACACACACACATGCATACATTTGCATCCAGTCGATCATGAATGCATGCCACATGCCATGCGCTTGTGATCGCACCACGCTACACACACGCACGCCATTAAAGAAAAATGCGCAGGTTAATTGGGGCTTAATTTCTCACTCATTATTTTCTTGGTCATTATTTTCTCAGTCGCTAATTGGTCTGGCGTAGATGGCACGTGACCAGTAGCAACTACAGCCACAGCCGTAGAGAGAGAGAGATGGAGGTTTTTGTGGATGTGATTTTCTGGGTGCGCAAATATTTTTCTGTTTTGCTGACCTGGACACGACCTGGCTGAAGTTAAGCCTCTCGGTGTGCTTTGTTCACCGAATGTGAGAGGATTGTTTATTGCGTGCGTGTGCTTGACACAGATTACACTAGTGCGCGGTTTGCTGTCCTCACCCATTGAGTGTGACCTGGAAGAAGCACGAGTACGTGTGGATACGCTGCACTGACTTGACGCTTCTTCCGCACGACACTGCGTTGTCTATCAGGGCCCTCGCGGTGGCTGACACGAAGCCCCCTTGGCGATTCTGTCTGCGCCGTGTCGCCCTCCCCCCACCCCCCGCAGGAAGCTGATCCACCACCGCAAGGAGACGCTGGCCAAGCAGGGCCAGGCCCGCGCGTCCCAGCGGCCGACCATCCTGACCCCGGCGTCGAGCGAGCACAAGCTGGCCGAGCGAGGGAGCGCACGGGGCTCCGACAGTGGGGGCGGCGGGGCAGGCACAGGGACCCCCTCCGCCGCTGGGTCCCTGGAGGACGACGAACTCAGCCCCTACCAGGTGAGAAGGGGGCCCGGCGGGGGGGGTCCCCGCGTAACGAGGTCATGCGGGGGTCGCGCTTCTGTTCACGCTCCTCTTAATCCGCGATTAAAGACCCTGTACGGAACGAGGCTCGGAGCGCCTCTCCCCTTAATTGGTCGTCGCTCAAGCAACTCTGAGGGCGGAGGTCACGCGAGTGAGAGTGAAGGGACGCCCGTCTGGTAGACGCGTGTTGCTGATTGGGGATTCGCGGGTCGCCGTCTCATCTGCGCCGCCGACGCAACGGTGCGGCCGCGTGGCAGCAGCCGTGCAGTGCATCGCAGCGTCGTGCCGCGTGGTGCTGTCACTTGGGCGACAGAGGTGGAGGGAGAGGTGGCGGGCTGGCAACCTGGCCCCGAGATGACTCCAGAGGCTCGTGTAGAGAACCTTCGTTAAAACAAGTCTTGAGTGGCTTCCTTCTCAAATGAGCCATGGGGCAGTGCTCATCGCCGCCTGTTTGCAGCCTGACCCATTGGTGGAAATTTCACATTCCTAGGGCGGAGTGAACTCTCGGCGAGTGTTGAATGCACAACGTTATGCTTGCGATCCCTTTCCGATGTACGTGGCCACGACTGCGTTGCACGCGGCAATCATCATCCCTGGCGCCGAGGGCACCGAGGGCACGTCCAAGCTTGCTCAAATGGTCCCATTATAACCTCTCCATCAACGCTTGTCCCTCTCTTGCTGCCTCTCTCTGCGTCACCACCCCCCTGCTCTGCCGTTCACTGACCCCTGCGCGCCACCTCTCTCTTCCTCCTCTCTTCCCCGCGGAATTCTCACGTGCAGGTGCCACCCCAGCCACGCCGCGCGGCCCCGGTCGTCCCGGCCCAGCCCGAGAAGACGCGCAGCTACCCGCTCGATAAGCTCACGGACACCAATCAGAACGGTGAGGCCTTCTCCGCCAGGTGCCGGCCACGTCGCGGGCAGGCATATGGGAAGGAGAACTCGCGATGACTGTCGCCGCAGCGCCATCGGCCGAGTGGGAGTGGGGGGGGGGGTGGCTACCTTCGACTCCAGCAGATGCAGCAGGAGCAGCGGCGATAGTAGTGGTAGTGATGGCAACAGCAGCCGCTATGGTGGTGGTGCCTCTGCTGGACTAATGAGTCCATCATGACGACAGAAGCAGTCGTCTCTACGTTTCGCTGATTCCTGCAGCGGATGGCCGCGTGTTCAGCTCGATTGCGTTGGTGTGCTGTCAATATGAATAATAACTGTCCGGCCACACCTGTCGGCTCTCTCTTTGAAACTGGTGGCCTGGCCAAGGCTGAGAGCATCGCTCACCCGTCGGGGGGGGCACCTGCCGCGTGCGTTCAGGGGCGCGTGGATAGGAGTCGCGCCCGCGTCCCTGGTGCCTGCGAGCAGCGCTGCCTCTGTGTGTAGCTCTTTTGTTTTTGTTCCCAGTCTGCAGCGTTGTCCGATTGTGTTGATGGCTTTTCTTATTATCTACAGAGGGTGCTGAATTTGAATTAGGTGCTCGCTGCTGCCCTGCTCCCCCCGCCCCCCCCATCCAGCCCCCCGCTCACACCAGGGAGCTGCTCCACGCTGGGGTGTGACAATTGGGGTGTTTAGAGTTCGTGGAAACGCGCACGCATGCCGAGTGGAGGAATTTTAACGAGGCACCATCACAACCACGATAAAAGCCAGATGCTCGTTAGTGTGAGATAAATCAGTATTATTTATTTTGACATTTAATTGGTAAGTCATTACTGACATTGCTTGTCGATGTGTGTTGTAAGGCAGTGCTGGTTGATGAGACCGCGTGACAGATTCTCAGATGAATGCCCAAGCTTCAGGATTCTCTTCCTCCATTGTCACCGTTTTTTTCATTATTGAATTTTATTGAATTCTTCCAGTGCACTGGCGGGGCAAAGCTTCTAAGTTGAGCCATCCATACGTCGTCTCTGCACGTGATTTGGATGTGTTCAGCTCCAGCATCGGTGTTTGAATCACGGGGGAGAGTGAAGTAGGAGGTGGAGCTCTCAGTGGAAGGGGAGAGTCAAGTGGGAGGTGGAGTTCTCAATGGAATGGTGGAGGAGCCGCGGTTCTGGATTCGCGTTGGTCGTATAACCATTGTTGTCCTGTGGCTCTGCTGCAGCCACCATTGACCCCCCGTTTTGTTTTTCCACCGGCAGGTGGAGTGGCACGAAAATCCCAGAAATCGCATCCCGCGCCCGCCCCTCCCCCCAGCCCCTCCCGCTCATCCGCGACCTCATCCGCATCGCCCGCCCCATCTCCCTGTGCCACCGCATCCATTTGCTCGAGCAGTGACGTCATCTCGAGGGACGCTGCGGACGAGGTGGCTAGGGGCAGAGGAGAACGGGTGGCGCCCGCGTTTAGCGACGGTTCTCGGTGGACCGCGGGGGGGAGCAGCGGTGACGGCACCGGGCCCGAGCGGCCGTCGGCAGGCGTGAGCGCCGTGGCCTCGGTCTCATTCTCGGTGGGCGGCGAGGCCGTAGAGCGGCGCCTTCCGTCGCCACCGCTCAGAAACTCCGAGTCGCTCCAGGGCGGCCCGGCGATCCCGGAAGCGCCGACGGAACCGCGCCCGGTCCCGGCGCGGAACGCGGCGGCCTCGCCACCGGCGGGGGACGTTTGGCCCACGCTCTCGGCCTTCGGCGATTCCTCCTCCTCCTCCCCCCCCTCATCCTCCTCCACCCGTGCGGTACCTCCTTCCGGACTGCCTCCCTCGCTGGCGTCGCAGCGGGACTCGCCCAGACCGCCGCCGGCACCTTCGGAGGCGCGGCGTGACAACTCGCGGCTCTTCCCGGGCGTGGCGAGCGCAGGAAACGGCGCCCGCCGCGGGCCGGCGGGTTTGCTGGTGGGGCTGGAGATGCGCGAGGCCCCGCCGCCTCCGCTGCCGGCACGGGTGACCGCCGCCGGCGGCGCGGGAGTCTCGGGCTCCACCGGGAGGCGGCCGCATTGGAACCCGCCAAACTTCACGCAGTTAGTTCAGAAGCTGCTGTCGCCCGAGCGCCGGAAAAGGGCAGGTAACGACGCTGCTCCCGCTGACGGCTGGCGAGGCTTTGCTCCGGGCGAGCGCCTTCCCCCGTAACAGCAATAACCGCGACGCTGACGCCGGAGCGCCACGATTCTCCGCGCTTGCTTGTTTGGGTACCACGAGCCCGCGTGGCTGCGGTGCATCGCAACGAGCACCAACAACCGAGATCGTTCGGTTGTTGAATTAGACAGAGGAGTGGGGGGGGGCGGTGGGGGGCTGGTACGAGGGATGTAGAACTGACGAGGGAGCGCATTACGGCCTTCGGCGTGCGGTTCGTCGTGGGGGGGCTCGCTGGCTGGGCGGGGGGATGGGGGTGGTTCGGCCGCACGGAAGCAATTAACGTCGCCACCTGGAATGCGCGTGGCTCCACTCCCACCTTCAGCTCCCCCCCCCGCCTCTCACCCACTCACCCACTCACCCCGCCCTCTCACCTCCTCGCCAAACCCCTTTTCCTGGGCCACGGCACAGCCAGACGGCTCACTTCCGTCGGACCGACGTTTTAATTGCAGCTTTGGATGGAATGAATGACTTGGATTGTAGCTCAGTTGCGGGTGAGCATGGCTCTTTGCTGCTTCATTTTTAAACATTACCAGATGTCTCCAAAGCCGAGTGACGTGAAGCTGGGCCTCTGGGCGTGTCTGTTGGCACGTGGTCCTTAACAAACACTCCCTTGTGTGACCACTCCCCACCACTCCCTCGTGCAACTGTGCAACCGCTTATCCCTGCTGCGCCTGCCTCCTCACTGGAACCCTCATGCTCCTTGGCTCTCCGCTTATGTGTGTGTGTGTCTTTGTGTACACCTTTGTGTGTGGGGTGCATGTGTGTGCGTGAGCTTGGTGGTGTGCTAGGTCTGTGCGGCGTCTGCAGTGGAAGTGCCACTAACCCAGCCCAGTCCCTCTCTCACTAGCTGCAGGCGCCCACGACCCCAGCGCTTGCCCTGGCCGCACCCTTCCCACCAACACCGCCTCCACGTTCCGCGTGTTCCCCGAATCCTCCCCCAGGCTCCTCCGCTCCTCCTGGGATGGACGATCCTCTCCGATTGCCCCCTCCCTCCTGCCATGACTTCCGACGTAGTCCTCCGTTGACTCCTGTTTTCCTGTCTCTCCCCGACCTGTCTCTGCCCCTTCTTTTCTCCCTCCGACAATCCCGCCTCCCTTGTCTCTCCCTTTCCTGTCCATCCTGCCCCCCACGAATCTCCTCGCCTTCCTCGCCGCCCACTAAACCCCCGGCCCTTCAGCCTGCGACGACACACAGGGCAACTCCCTGGCGGGTTCGTCCATCGCCCCCCCCTCCACACGCAATGCCTCCGGCTTCTTCCCCTCGATCTTCGCCGCCTCCACGGCCGGTGCCCCCGCCTCTCGCGCTCGCTCTCGTGACCGCTCCTTCTCTCTCCCCTCCGACGATGACGACGGCGCCGCCGCCGCTGCCACCGTCGCCGCCTCCCCGCGGCGGGAGCCGGAGCGGGCGTCGCAGCGCCACAACGGCACGCTGTTCAGCGAAATAGCCGGCAGGGACTTCCCGCGCGTGCACGCCAAGGACGTGCAGAGCTACAAGGCGGCCGAGAGCGACAGCTCCGACGCGTCCGGCCACTCTACCGGGTCGAACTCGTCTCGCGATGGCAACGAGAAGGTGCCGGCCGACAGCCGGTCGGACGAGAACTCGTGTGGCGACGACGACGACGACGACGACGGTGGTGGCGCCGCCGGTGCCGCCGCTCCCGAGCCCACGCCGGAAAACATGGATGCGGCCGTGGGCCCTGCGGGCGGTGGCAGAGGTGGCGACGCCACGGAGGAGCGGCTGGGCCCCGGTTCGCCGCTCGCTCGGCGCGCAACGCCGGAGGTGGCGGCGGCGGCGAACGGCGCCGAGTCCCCGTTGAGACGGAGAGACGCGCTGCTCCGGCGCCTCGACTCGCCGCTCAAGCGTTCAGAGTCGCTGTTTGACCGCTTGGATTCGCCGGTCCGGTCGTGCGGTTCCCCCGTGCGCTGCTCCGACTCCCCCGTGCGCTGCGCCGACTCCCCCGTGCGCTTCACCGACTCCCCCGCACGCTGCCACGGTTCCCCCGCTCACCGCCCCGGAGGCTCTCAGGCCCAGCGCCCCGCCTTCCCGGCACAGGCCACCAGCGGCGCCGGATCCCCGCTGCGCCGCAGCGTAGAGTCCCCCGGTCAGACGACGCCCGCGGCCTCCCCGCCCGTACGCGGTGACACGTCGGTCAACGGCGCGAGCGAGCCGCCGTTGGGATCCCCCCCCCCGTCCTCCCCGCCATCGCACGAGGTAGCACGAGCGCAGGTAGGGCGGCGGTCGCCGGAGCGGGCGGAGCCCTCCGTGGCGCCGTCGGATAGCGGTCGGGCACGGCTGAGCTCCGTGTCGCCCCCCTCGCCGGCAGCGGAGGACGGCGGCGGAGGAGGAGGCGGCACCGGCGCGGTTCCCCGCACCATGGGCGTGGAGCTGACGGAGCTGGTGCGGCGCAACACGGGGCTGAGCTACGAGCTGTCGCGCGTCGCCATCGGCACCGTGGTCGGGCACATCCGCGACACGCTGCCCGACACCGCCGACATCATGGAGGACATCCTCCTGTCGCTGCTCACACAGCAGGTGGGGGGGTCAGGGTGGGGCTCGGGAGGCTGGGGGTGAGCGGCACGAGATGAGGGGCTGAGGAAGGAGGGGTGGTGGACGAGGGAACAGGAAGTGGGTAGTGGCAGGAACAGAGGTGCAATTGGATGGAGGCCCCAAGGGTCAAAGGTCAGGGAGTTGGAAGTGAAGGCTGAGGGATGAGGAGTGGAGGGTGTGGAGCACGGTAGGGGGGAAGCCCTTTTCCCGACATCTGGACGTTGACACGTCGCATGTCAAGACGCTGAGACCTTTCCCCACCGCTGTGCAGTTCCACTTCTGTGTGACCATCACACGCTCGATTATTCGCCAATTCAGCAGTTGAGCCGGGTCACGTTGTGCAGGGTTCGTGACGACGTTGGAATTTAACCTGACCGAGATTACGCTCGCATAGCCGGCCCTGGCGGCTCAGAAGCTGACTTTAAACCCTGCTTTTTATTCCGGTTGGAGCCCTGACACCTCGCACATCTTCAAGCCAATTAATTCGATGCTGGGGGTTAGCAGCCATCTGTCCCTGAGCCCCACGCCCTTCGTAGAGGAAACAGATTCTCGCCGAATGGCAACATGGTGAGGGCTTCTATCGTCGGTCGCACCTTGAGATGGATGCTGAGCACATCTCTAAGGACGCGTTATGTAATGCCCGGCGACCATTTCTCAGCTTTTTCCGTGAGATATTAAATGCCGCGAGCGCGGCGGATTTTCGGAAGTCCTATAAATACGCGCTGTGATGTCAGTTTAATAATAACAAATTGAAAAGCCAAGGTGACCCCCTCTACAGCCGCGTACGCCAACGACGCCGGCACGAGGCTTGACGATGATGGTGGCCACTTTGGCCCGATCGCTATCGAACAACAGGCCCCTCAGCTCAGTGGGCCTCCCACGGAATAAACTGACCCAACTGACTGACTGGGATGAGTGAGGTCAGGGCCGACGATGGGATGAGTGTCGTGTCGTGTCGTTCACGCTGCGCTGCCACACCGCGGCTTTGGTTTTGTAGGCGGAGGAGGAAGAGGAGGAGAAGGCGCCCAGCGAGGCGGTAAGCCCCTCAACCGTTATCTCTGCTGTTCCTGCCCTCTCCCAACTAATGTGTGCGGTGTCCCAATGCCTGTGGTGTCCTAACGCGTGCAGTCTCCTAACCCGTGCGGCGTGCTCATGTGTGCAATATCCCAACACCTGTGGTGTCCTAACGTGTGTAGTGTCCCAACAATTGCGGTGCGCTCATGTGTGCAATATCCCAGCACCTGTCGTGCCCTAACGCGTTCAGTGTGCTCACGCGTGTAGTGCCTTAACGCGTGCAGTGTTCTAACGCGTGCAGTGTTTTAACGCGTGCAGTGTTCTAAAGCGTGCAGTGGTCTAACGCGTGCAGTGTTCTAACGCGTGCAGTTTCCCAATAAGTGCCGTATTCTAATCCAAGCCACGTTCTAACGCCGTGCCTTGTCCGAGCGCCTTGGCGAGGCTGCGCTGTTTGCATCCCTAGCATGGAGGCGAGGTTCAGCCTCTCTTCTCTTCTCACGCCCCGTCGAGGCACCGCCTCGTTTCTTACGCGCCCTGCGTCTCAGATGCCACACTCTGCCTGCCACTAATGACAGCCTGTCGCTGCGTGTGCTCCCTGAGACGGTTGGACGTTTGACGTGATTCCTCCTCTCGTAACCGCTCCGCTGCCACTTTGCCGCTCTGATGCTTTGCTCCAATCAGTGATGTGTATTCAAGTGTAATAAGTATGGGAAATAAGTTATCTATACGGAGATTCTATAATCCAAAAAAACATGTCACTGAAGACCAGAACAAATATTTATTTATCTATAATTATTTTATTTTAATGGATTTAGGATACAGGGAAATGGAATAAGGACCCGTAAGTGTTTTGTTTGTGCAAGTGGGATGTCTTCGAATTTGTGACTGGGCATACGCAGCGATTACCCATTAGGCTGCGCCGTGGGGAATGCGGTTGATGCACAGACACAGTCTCGGCAATTAACAGTCGAAGCTCCCTCGAAAGGTATCATCCCATTCGCAAGGTATCAAGTGTCACGTCTGCAGCCAACACGTCGTGGCACATACAGCGTGTACCGCGCGCGTCTACACGCAACGTGCAAGACGCTCAGGTTGATAGACGCGACCCGAGCGGTCATGAAACCCGCATAGCGGCCGCATCCACGTCAGCGGTGGCATCTGTGAGCACGGCTAGATACACTCCCTTCACCCCCCGCCCCCCACCCGCCCCCCCACCGGCCACCCAGGACCTGCAGGAGCTGCCGGAGGGGCTGGAGTGCCAGGACGTGACTCGGCTCAACGTGATCTTCACGGACCTCGCGCGGCACAAGGACGACGCGCAGCAGCGCAGCTGGGCTCTCCACGAGGACGAGGCCGTGATCTCGAGCTACCTGCAGGAGCTGCTCTCCATCCTGGTCTCGCACGCTCGCTCGCTTACTCGCTCGCTTACTCGCTCACTCGCTCGCTTACTCGCTCGCTCTCGATCGATCGAGCACTCTCACAGGCCCACAGACCAGGGATCTGGGTGCCTCTGTGAAGGGCTGCTGAGCTGCCAACCTTGTGGCCTCCTGGGTTTAACCCCTGGCAGAATCAAGAATTGACCCCGGGATGTGACCTCATTAACGGATGAAAGGCTCCCCGTGTGCAACAAAGCAATTTGTCAGTGGGCAATGCCAGCGATGGCACGATACGTAACCCTCACTCCTTTTCTTCTGCCAGATCCGGTAGTCGCAAATTCAGCGCCCGCTTTCAAAGTCCACCCTTACAGCGTCCCCGCCACCTGGCTTTGGGTCTGCGTCTTAGCCTCCGAACTCCGGGTGCCACTCCGATGCCAGGCCCGTCTACCTGCCCTCCACCCGTGCGGCCCTGGTGCCCGCTGTGCACATTACAGGCGAGCGCCGGGTTGGCCAAGGGCACCGACAGGAGGGCAGTAGTGCACCCGATAAACTGTGGAGTTAATCGATTGCGTGAACGAGCGGATATCCCAGCTCTGGACCTCACGGTTCTGAGAGTGTCCCCTTCAGAGAGCGTTGCCAGTTACCGTGAACCGTCGCGAGCCGTCGGCGTCGGGTCGAGGCCACGCCGTGGTTATCCCTGGAAGTTGTGGCTACGCTCACACGGTTTTTGCCGTGCGCCCCGCAGACGGACGCCAACCCAGACGTGAGCCGCCGCATGTGCAAGAGGGACGACTGCGAGCCGGTGCTGTCGCTCGTCAGCTACTACCAGATGGTGCGTGGTGGTGAGCGGTGGTGCGGAAGGGTGGTCGTGGGGCTGCACTGATCAGAGTATTGGTCACCGTCGTCATTGGCGTCGTCACGGATTCATTAACGTACTTTAATGTTTGGGTGAGAGCCCGTTGAGTCGTCTCCTTTTCAAGGGAGCCTCAAGTCGAACACGGCAATACAAAAACAAATGTTAATTGAATGCTGATAACCATATCATCATTAATGTTCAGTTAATTGGTTGAAAACATCTGAATATATTGAGGATCACAGAGCTTGGGTAATTGTTGGTAGCACCGGTTCACCGCCTGGCTTCTGCCTTCTTGTTCATCCGTGGCTCCTCGGCGATTGTGAGAGATGCAATTTGTGTGTATATTAATTTCAGCCACATGAGAGATAAATGAGACTCACCGTGACATTTTCAATGTTAGTGATAGCATGTCGGTGATACAATAACTATCATCAACAGTATCACCACCACCATCGTGTTATTCACAATGCACAACGCAGGTCTTCATCTGCAACCTGTTAACCTTGGACCAGTGATGTGATTAAATAAACATGCAGTACTAATTAGCAGTGCTATTGATGAGTACCTATTAAGGCCCGGGACAGCACACGAGGGGATCCATGGCCTAAAACCCGCCCAGCCGCCTTTGTCTCCCCAGTGCTGATGCTTGCACACCGAACAAAGTGCTTTTTCAGGCTGAGTCGACCTAGGGAAGGCCCAGTATGGTTCAAATAATTGCCACTTACTGGTCTTGAGCGGGAATCAAACTCGGGTCGCCGGATTCGAAGATCAGCGTGCGAACCACTGTCCCACCGCTCCCTACTATAATATATCAGTACACAATATAACAGACATTGAACATGGTACAAAACGCCACAATCACTGCAATTATATTTGAATTTCTGGAAACGTTACGTCCGACAACATGGAGGGTAGTACCATTGGCCAACTCTGTACATCAGGGTCAGTTGACCTGAAACATATTTCTTCACCCGGCACACCACATCCAGTATACCTCCCAGTGTGCCAGCAACCCAGAAAATACTCTGTACATGTGGTCAAAACATAATTGTGCCGTGCGTGCCCATGCGTCACCGTACCACCGTCGCTATCGTCACCACCACCACTACTGCTGCAGAAGGCGATGAGTGCATTTCATGACCCCGCTGAGCCATTCCCCGTGTCCCCGTGACCAGGAGCACCGCGTGTCGCTGCGGCTGCTGCTGCTCAAGGTGTTTGGCGCCATGTGCAGCCTCGACGCCAACATCATCTCGGCGCTGCTCAACTCCGTGCTGCCCATGGAGCTGGCGCGCGACATGCAGACCGACACCAAAGGTCAGCGGCCATGGCCGTGGGTGGCCACGTCGCGCCGGGGACGGCTCGTGTGAAAAGCGTTCGAAGAGCAGAAAAACCCAGATTTGACGATGATTGGGAAGGGGGGCCGAGCACATAAAACCAGCCAGGCCCGAGCCCGACTCCTATCCTCAACCACAAGCTAATCAGACCACCAAGCCTGACTCGTGAACCCAAAAATGTACCAGCCTCTCTCTAAATTCTCATCAAACTACCCAGCAAGACACTAGCCTTACTCTCACCCCTTACCACCGTAGCCAACCTGACCCTAACACTACCCCCATATTAATTACACTCGCCGATCAGATCCTAGCCGGATTCCGAACCTCTACAAACGACCCAACCGGACCCGAGTCTTACCTCTTATCACGCTAGACCCACGAGCCTTATCCCACCCATCACCACACCATCCGACCGACCCTATCACTATCCTTGCCTCTGACGCTAGTCCCAGCTCTGCTGGTTAGCCCTGCCGTTTGGCTGCTCTCGGCATGCATGTTGCCGTAGTTCTTCCGCGGCAGACGCAGGCCCGTGGTGGGGCGGGGGCGTGCTGCGCACACGTGAGCCGGCGCTAGCTCATAACCCTCCCCTCCCGAGCTGCTTGTGGCGTGGGGCGGCAATTCCCAGCATCGCAGCGCTAATTTTCACCGAAGAAGCCACCACAAACCGACACGGGCGCTCGCCGTGACTCAAACGCAGTCGTGTTAAACAACCCCCCCCCCTTCCCAATCCCCGAACGTTAGCGACGAAAGCGTCCCCCGAGGGGGTTGCCATGGCGACGTTGCCAAGGCGACGTGCCGCCGCACCCCGGGGTAGCGGCTCCCGCGAGACGGAAGAGCCTCCGCCCCGCACGCCCCCTTGCGTGCCGGGGCCGCGTGCGTAATTGTGAGCGACCGTCGTGTGCGCGTTGTGTCCGTTGTGCCGCAGAGCACCAGAAGCTGTGCTACTCCACGCTGCTGCTCACCATGGTGTTCAGCATGGGGGAGCCGCTGCCGTACCATCACTACGGTGCGTGGGTGCCGCGTGGGAGCTGTGATTTTCGCACCGTTTCTTTGCTCCTCCCAGCGATGGTTATTTTCCTTTTCTAACTTTAGATCCCGATAACAAACATTGCAAGCGCGCCTCTCCGCTCATCCCGAGGCGAATTAGACCGAGAGAAAGTTGTTAATTGCGAAAGGTGAAGCGACAGCGAAACGCGTTCACGTAATCAACGGTACGCATTGAGCGTTTGTAATCGTCGCTACCGCCACACCGCGGAAAGATGGAACGCCGGACACACGAGGCCCCCGGGTTCATGGCGCTCGTCCGGTGTGGCACCCGAACCCAGCGAGGGGCTGGTGGTGGCAGCGGCATCGTGAACCCACCGTGACCCCCCACGCGCGCATGTTATCCATTCCATGCGTGCGGCCCTAATTTCCCAGCTGCTTGTCTTGACCGGTGCAGGCCCAGGAGGTGGCACGTGACGAGTAGTAAGCCACAAACATAGCGACATGTATACTGGGTGTCGTGAATAATTTTCCGGGTCGCCGACTGGGACAGACCTAGCATAAATGATCACGTCAGCTTGGACCGTGCCACTGCACGGGACTCGCTCGCTCAGAGGCGTGAAGAGAGACCGACTCGGGGGCGTGGGGGCGAACCACAGAGGAGCGGGAAAGGCAGCCACGCGGTGAGCCGCCATCAATTTCCCCACAAGCTCTGCCGTCCTCTATACATTAAGGTGTTATCGGCCAATTCGTGTTTGCATGCTGAGCACCCTGAGAAAACCCATGCATGCGAGAGGACACTTGTAACATGCAGATGTACCGCATTCTGAAACGCAAAATGGATCCGTGCGTGCGTGCGCCTGTGTGTGCGTGTGCACGTGGATGCAGATCACCTGAACGAGAGCTTCATGGGCTTCGTGCTGGACGTGACGGAGAACGGGCTGCCGTCCGACACGAGCGACCAGCTCCCCGACCTCATGGTCAACCTGCTGCTGGCGTTCAACCTGCACTTCCAGGGTAACGGCTTCACGCCCACCGCGTTTCCACGTGAAGCCGGTGCAGATTAAAGCGACACGCCTTGGCCCACCCGTCAGAATCGCTGTGTTATTGTCGCCACTGCTACATTTTCACGTTCTCCGTCCACGAGGACCTAGCTGGGGGGGGGGGGGGGGGGGGGACTAATGCCAATTTATCAGGGGGCTTCTAAACGTGGCCGCGGCTCGAGGCGCCGTGCAGACGCGGTGGGCGTGTTTTTGTTTTATAAAGGCAGCCGGCCGGTCTTTGAAAAGAGAAAAAGGTCTCCGGTCTGGACTTGAACGGGTGCAGGGAGTCAACGGCGTGGACGGCTGGGAGAAGGGATTGACCACGAAACGTTGGGCCGTTGGGACCCTGCTTGCGTCGTTGTTTGTAAAGCGCTTGGTTTGCTGAAGACAAAACATCGAGGCCCCGAGAGCCGCTTGGGCTCTGACTGACGCTGGGGGCGTGACTTGTGAACAATCTGGACGGGCCGTCCGCTGTGGTCGGGCGTGCATATGTACAGTATGTATGTTGAACTTCTTTCGCACCGTACGTAGTCATCCGTGCTAATCGGAGAAAACTCGATCAAGGTGTTTTATGCAACCAGCTGCTGGCCTTTCACTTATCTCCACGCGACCAGAGCATCCGAGTGCGATGCCGTAGTAAAACCTGGGCGTGCTTCACCTTCCTGCCGCCCCCTCCCTCCAACTCCCTCCCCAGTTCCGTCCAGCAACGTCATCATGGAGACCCTGGCGCGAAGGCTGAACATCAAGACCTTCAGCGAGAAGCTGCTTTTGCTGCTCAACAGAGGAGGTGACGCTCGCCCGCCAGCACCTCTGTGCCACCGGGCCGCCATGGCCACGCGCCACCAGGCGGTGGCGGCGTCGTCAGCGTTACGCCTTCAGTGTTTAGCATCACACACGGCGGCGGCGGCCTGGAAGGTTCTCGCGAGGCCTGTGCGTTTCATCGGCCGTCCGTTTTCCAACCGCACGCCACTCTGCAGCCGTTGTTTTAATTAATTCTGTAACACTTGGCGAGTTTGGTTTCTGGTAAAGAATTTCAGAATGGGGGGCAGGAGGGGCATAACCCTGGTCCTCCTATACGCGCAGTGTTTTTATTTGTTGTTGCCACTAGATGGCAGCAGCGACTCAGGGTGGGTGTGTGTGGCCGCAAACAACCCACGTTCAATCACGTGCAATAAATAATACCACAGGAGGGGGGCATGGTCGCTTGGTCCAGAGAATAGCCGGGGTTGGCTATGAAAGGGTTAACTTGACTAAGAGATGACAAATTCCACAGGTCCAGTTGACTAATATCAAATTAACAATTCTGTACCCTCCCTCCCTCTACTTCCTCACCTCCCCCCTCATCCCCCCCCCCCTCCCCTCCGGCTGACGCAGAGGACCCGGTGGACATGTTTGAGCACGCGCCGCGGCCGCCACACTCGGTGCTCAAGTTCCTGCAGGACATGTTCTGCGAGCGCGAGACGGCCGCCATTTTCTACCACACGGACATGCTCGTCATGATCGACATCATCGTGCGCCAGCTCTCCGACCTCTCCGCTGGCGACAAGGTCCGCGTGTGCACGTCGCGATCGCGGGTGGCACGTGGTGGCCCGCGTCGCGATCGCGCGGGGCCAACGCACAACGTAGTGCAGAGGTCGCTCATGCAAAACCGCCCCGGTGTTTATATTTCTATCCCAGGGCCCTGAGCACGGAAAAAACTTAGCAAAGTTTACCTGGCAGCAATTCGCATCGGCTCCAAGAGTGCAAAGCTTGGGCCGCAGACTCCGGCCTGAGCGAGTTGAAGTCGTTCGGGTTACCGTAGCGATGTTGCGTGTGCTGTTTCAACAGTGCGATGCCTGAAGGCAACGTTCAGCTGTGCGACGGTCGTGTGTTATCAGTCACGCCTTCTGGATGTGTTGTTAGCTGAGCATCGTGTGTACGCTATGCATGTCGGCTGTTCGTGTTTTATCATGTGCGGTTGGCTGAACAAGTCAGCTGTACTTGTCTGAGTGTGTTGTCCGAGCATGAGGTGGCTGTTGCCACGACATCCACTGCGTCGACTGCAGGCTTGACCGCGTGTTGACTGTGCATAGGCAGTGCTCGTTGATTACTGGATGACCGTCGACCGCGCCCATCGACCGTTTCGCAACTGCTGTGCTTTTCGAGCGCGTCGGCCGTACTTGACCCGCGCGTCAACGGCTGCTTGTGCGCGTGCCGGCTGCAGATGCGCATGGAGTACCTGTCGCTGATGCTGGCCATCATGCGCAGCACCGACTACGTGCAGCACTCGCACCGCGGCGGAGACCTGCGCGCCTGCTTCCGCCGCATCGCCGCCGAGGAGGGCGGGGAGGGCGACCAGCACTGCCGCATGGACCGCGACATCGTGTGCCAGATCTGCACCGAGTTCCCCGCCTTCGGCGAGAGCGCCTGACGCGCGCGGGAGCGGTGACGCACGCGGCCCCGCGCGTGGCAACCGGAGGGCAGAGGAAGCGGTTTGGTTTGGTGTGCGGTGAGGCGCGCCGATGCGTCGTCACGAGCCCAACGAGCGTTGCTGCCAGATTGCGCTCGTGCAAGGTCAACCGGGTCTGGCACACCTCCCCCTCCGCTCCAATCCACACTAATCGCAGCTTCTTCACATCGCAAGGCAGTGCCATCGCTCCTCATCGAGGAACCTCCCTTTGAAATAACCAAACCCTTCCTAGCAGCGTCTGTGTAGTCACCCCACTGCATTCCCACTCAGCAGAAGCCTCCACCGCAGAAAAACTAATTAAAACATATCCTGGGATTCTCACGGCTGTAGGGACCGCCCACACCCCCCCCCCCAACCTCCCACCGTGCATTCCTAGCAGTCGTCTCGGGGGCACTGGGCCAGGTCTCCCCTCTGGCTGTGGGGCAGTGTAAAGTTCGTTGTAGGCCATGGGCCACAGCAGAAACCAGGTACCGGCCAAGGTAGCAGAACCCTTAATCGGACGGCTTTATTCACGTGGGCCAGATAGCGTGATTAACTTGATAACTCCCACTCTTTTCAAACGGCTCGCGCATTATTCACCAGTATTGGCTGCATGGAGAACCGCTAAAGCTGTGGTACCGACGAGTGACATATCTACTCCAGGCTCGTGGGGACGGTGAGGCGGTGCGAGCGCCGCGGCTCCTCGTGCTGCTTGGCGAGTGAGCGGGCAGCATCGAGCCAGACGGACGGTGCCAACAACCCCCTGCGCTCGGTACCGTTGGGGTACGTTCGCCTAAAAGTATTTTGAGCTGTGTGCACTTTTGTTTCGTACCGGGCCGGTCAGTGTTCAGACCTATTGACCTTGGCCGGTAACAAAACCCTCTGTAAAAAAATATATCCTTACACCCTCCGCCCCCCTCGTGCTGCGTCATGTTCCCGCACGTGCGTGTAACGCGCCACACGGCACGCCGCCAGGCCGACGCACCACCCTTTGAGCTGCAGCTGTGTCGACGGCGGCCGCTGTTTGTTGTTACCCCCCCCCCCGCACGGAGACCCCCTGGCGCCCAGCCGCGTCCCCTGTGCAGGTGTCGTCTGGGCCGCCCCGCGCAAAGCGATTTTTATTTGGGAACATTTGATTGTTGGAGGCGGTGTCGCCCAGTCCTCGGTCGTGGCGTGGCGACAACGATCGCAGCGGAGGGCGCCGTCGACCCCGCGCGGGGGGCGGCATCGCCGTGCGCCTTGTGGTGCTGAAGGATTGGCACCTGCACGCGAAGGGAGCTGCTCGCCCACCGTGCGGAGTGCGTTGGCCGTGCCAAAACGGTCTTGAAAAACACTGCCGCAGGCCAAATGTGTTTGGGGTTTACGGGACGTTGTATTCGGGCCGACTGGGTGGGACGGTAGCCATGCATGGGGGAATAAAGGCTGCCGAGGGTTAGGGTTCCCGTTTGGCTGCGGCACTGTGCTTCAGAGCGGCGGTGATGAGCGCCACAACTCCAGCTGGGCCTCGTGGGGAATGGGATGGAATGGGATTCCTCTGAGGATGCGGTATTTTCACTTCCTGTTTATGTACATAGAGTCCCAGCGCTGCACGACTCGGTGCCAAACAGAGCGCGTTGCATGCTGCATGCAGTGTCCGTTGCTCCTCCCCCCTCGTGGCGTGATAGACATTGAGGCCAAATGCATCCCTCGACTTCGCAGCAACGCTTGCTTGGCACAGCGGTTTTGCGCAAAAAACTGAGCGATAACATTTAAAACCGTACCACTACACACGAGCACCGTTGTGCCAAATGTTCTCGGGATGCTTTGTTGAAAAATACAAAGACGATCGCAAGAGTGTATATGTTCTGTAATGAAAATAAACAGTTGGCTTTAATGGAATGTCCAGCGCAACGCGAGAATGTTTGGATTGGAGACCGGTCGTTCACAGCACTCGCTCACGTGTGGCGATTGTCCACATTCACATTCGCGCCCACACAGCGGCAACAGCCCACTTTTGCCAATAAGATGCCGAGTGCAGGAGGCCAAAGAACATCCCCTGCAGCCTCGCACACATTCTCACACGTACATGCAACCACGCGCACTCGTGCAGTCTGAACACTCATCCTCGCAAACATGCAACCACATGCGCTCGCGTGCACAGTGCACACACTGGTTGCGCCGATGTATGCACTGGCATGCATACACGTACAACTTCGACAGTTACGAGATTCCTTCTGCTCAGTCGCATCACCAAGTGAATTTTTCAATTTGGAGGGTGTACGTGTGGACGCTGTGTTTGGAGAACTTCATTTTTTTTGCAGTTAAGAGTTCAAGGGTCGTCTGCCACCCATGGCTCGCCAACCCTTTTTTCCTGCGTGGGCGACGGCACCACCTCAGAGAAGCTGCTTTTTGGCGCCGCCGCCACTGCCCGAGCCACGCAGCATCGCCCAGCACTCGCCGTGCGCCCGCACGGCGCCACGCAGGTGCCGCAGGTTGGCGGGAGTGGGCGGCGGCGACAGCCGGACGCCCGGTGTCGGCGGAGAGGGTGGGCGACCCTGCAGCGATCGTACGACGCTGCCCAGCGTGGCGCACGAGGGGTCACCGGCCTCCTGCACGCGGGAGATGTGGTGCAAAGTACGGCTCGTCGCGCCACACCGTGCTACCCTCTGCCACCACGGGCTGCACCCCACCAAACCAACTACACCACATCACACGGCCACACCACACCCTTGGAACGTACCCAACACACACTACACCACATCACACTCCACCGCATTCCGCCATGCAACACAGTGCCCCGCACTGCCACACACTGTGCCCCAAACCCTAACACTACCATGTTCCAGCACAATCCCAACACGCAGCCACGCCGTACCACACACACGACACCACTCGTGTTTTGGTTCCCCCGTAAATTTAACTCCAAGCACCCACTCACCGTCACCAGCGCGACCACGCGCCCTGCAGCCAGGGCCTGCAGCAGGAGGGTCACATGACCCATCATCCGAGCCGTCGCTTGGCAACGGTCAGAGGCATCGCCCAAGACGAGCAGCAGTAGGTCCGGGCGGAACTCGTAGGCCATGGGCAGGACCAGGTGCAGCAGTGTCCACAGCAGCTCGCCCTCGCCGGGCTACGGGCAGCACAGGCGCGAGTCGGACGCTGTTCAGACGCGGGAACGTTCGCGCTCGCGTGGCCGTTACTGGCGGTTAACGTCGACGGCAGCCGGCGTCTCTCACCTCGGGCCAGCTGATGACGAGGTGGCGCTCGCCGCTCCGTGCCGGTTCCCCCGGCTCTGCCGCGGCACCCTGCACGTCCAGCACCAGCACGTCCCTGCCCAACAGCGGCATTGTCACCATCGCCCTGGTTTGTCCTCCGCTAGATGAAGGCCTCCCCTCACGATGTAGCGCCGCGATGGACGTTGATGCACTGCCCTCTGTTACCCACGTCGTAGCTCCGCAGCAGCAGCAGCAGCAGCCCAACGGCTCCTCGGAGCAAGTCCCCCACATCGCGCCTTATCTCGTCACTTCTCAAAAGCTAAGCAGGGTTGAGCTCGGACAATGCTCGGATGGGTGACCACCTCGAGTAGACATTGGCTACTTATAGACAATGCCTAACCACAAGACCCATATCAGCTGAACATTGCAGTCAGCGGCCGGCTGCCTATTCTCACCCGTCATCCGAAACGCTGGCTGGGACGTCCGCTCCAATGGACAGCAACAGGGTCCTGCACGCACACAGGCACGCACACAGGCACACACACAGGCACGCTCACAGGCACGCACACAGGCACGCTCACAGGCACGCACACAGGCACGCTCACAGGCACGCTCACAGGGACGCACGCAGGCACGCTCACAGGCACGCACACAGGCACGCACAGGCACGCACACAGGCTCGCACACAGGCAAGCACGCACACAGGCACGCTCACAGGCACGCACAGGCACGCACAGGCACGCACAGGCACGCACAGGCACGCACGCAGGCACGCACGCAGGCACGCACGCAGGCACGCACGCAGGCACGCACGCGCCGTCTCCATCACCAGCAAACCGCTCGCCGAGCCATGACGGCTCCATCGTGTGCTCCCTGGCGACCTCGACAGTGAGGCGGCACCGCTCACCGCTTGGCTCCCAGCTGGCGGGCGTAGTTGCTGGCGCAGGTGAGCAGGCCCTGGCTCGTGGGCACGCGGGCAGCCCCGTTTCGGACCTGCGCGGCCGAGCGGCGGGGGCAACAGGATCGGCGTCGGCATGGGACGCGCTCACTGAGGTCGCGATCTTCCGCCGTCAACGGTGTGCGGGAGGTCGCGAGTGAGGGTCGCGATTACCCTACCTGTCCCCGCAGCACCTGGTCCAGGAGACCGCAGACTTGTGCGGCCGCCCCCTCGCCCGCCGACTCCGGGGAGGCTCCCCTGCGCGAGCGTCCGCACCGCAACAAACAAAATCAAACGGCGACGCGTGGCCACCACGACCCAGGTCTCCCCCTCTGGTAACTTTCCCGAGACCTCGTGCGCAAAAACCCAATAGTCGTAAGCGCTGCGAGCCGCGCCACACAGCACCAGCAGTGGGGGGTGGGGGTAAGAATGTCCCTGCCTCGTGACGGTCCCCGCCCAGCTCTCACATCCCCTCTCGGTCCTGCTACGTGTTTTGCGCTAACTAACTTGCGGTGGCAATTTTTCAAATGTTGTTGGTCCACTCCTTTCCAATGACGCCACTGGACCATTAATGTCCGCTGTGAACCAGATGGTGCGGCGTAGCGTAATATAGTTAATACACCACGCAGGATTAACCAGGGCGGCCTGCCGGATTCGAACCGCGAACCTCTACCAAAAACTACGAACGCACAAGGGCCCCGTACCTCAACAGAGCTGACAACTGCTCGGCCGAGAGACGTTTCGGCTGCACCATCGCACATCCAGCCACCTCTGCCGCGCCATCGCTGCCTTCTGGGAAACCCGACACGGCCGTCCGGTTTGGCGTCACGGCCACACGGAGGCCGGCCACGTGATCGCGCATCAGCCTATTGAAGTTTGGCGTCCCGATGGCAGCGGTGAGGCCCACGGAGGGATCAGCGAGGTCGGGCTGGTGGTGCCAGGGCAGATCCCCAGAGTCCGCTCCGAATGCGGCGGTCAGCTCCGGCGGATCTACGAAGGCGCACAGGGATCGGTGGTGCGAAGGTCGTCAAGGCAGCGGCAGGGTTAGCGCTGCCCTCTGCGCGAGATGCGGACCAAATGCAGACGAGCGAGGCAATACCTGCGTGGAGCCGGAAGCAGCCCCAGTGCGGCGCGTGTGAGGTCACCAGGTTGTGCACGCTCTCCATGGCGCTGCTCGCAACCCATAGTGTGATAGAGCAGACAACGCGAACATATGCAATAATCTCACGCAACACAATCCCATGCAACACGATTGCACGAAACTAGATTAAACACCATACTACGCAGCATGATCCCGCATGCACAACCTTGTGCAGCTCAATCCCGTTGAACGCGACCGGATGCAACAATCCCATTCAACACAATTCCACAGAAGACAATCCTGTGCATGCGTAGCGTGCGTATCGGGGCAATGATTGCTATGTGCGATGTCATTTTCATATTTGGACCCTGACGCCGGCGTGTAATGGCCTCCTACTCTTGCGATTGACGTCACAGGATCTTTGACGTCCGCTGTGAGTGAAGCAGACGGTGCGTGGTATCGTTGCGGTCGATGCACATCGCAGGATTAACCAGGGCGGTCGCCGCCGCATCATTCGAAACCGCGAACCTTCGCAACGAGTGGCGAACACCCAACCGCCGGGCGACGTCTACGCAGCGCGAAATTCCAAATCTCCCTGCGTCTGCACTTCACAGCTGAGGGCGGCGGGGGTGGGTGTGCAGGGCCCGTGCGATCACCTGACATGGGGGGCCATGCGGCCGGAGAGTGGGGGCACCGGGTCTCCCAGCAGCGTCTGTACTGTGAAGCACACCGACTCGGCCAGCGAGCACAGGTTGTAGCCGCCCTGCGCGATGACACGGCGCGATGACACACGGCGCGAGTGATCGGCGCGACACGAGAGGCTGCGCGGGCGCGTGAGGGGGGGGGTGCGGGGGGGTGCGGGGGGGGTCACGTGGCCCCCTGCAGCAGCCCGTGGTTGCCCATCCAGGTGCTGACCACTATCGACCCTGCCGCTTAGCGTCCGAGATCCGGCGAGATCCGGCGCTGGTCCGGGCGATCGGGTCATACCCGCGTGCGCGTGCCACACAGTGGTGTCGGGGGAGCAGTGTACCAAATTGTACTCCGCTCGCACGCTACCCGCCTGCACCAGCCCACGCTGACCGGCGCGGTGAGGTATGGTCAAATCGTCCACACAGTGGATCTTCCACAAAGGTGAAAGTCGCGGGGCCACGGATCGCGTCAACATGGCGGTGTTCACACAGCACAGCAACGAGTCGTCGTCACAGGCACGAGTGTTGTCGAATGGGACAGATGGGGTAGATTACTAATATTATTGTTATCACGACCCTTGTTAATCTTTCGGGAGGGTCCTGCCCAGTGCTCACAGTAGTGGCTGATGGGAGCTGTGTGATCCCAATTGAGTGATGGACCAAACGGTAAACCACTGTGGTCTGCGCTCCTTCAACGGAGGGAGAGCAGCAAAACGACGACACAAACTCTCTCCCTGCTGAAGGCCTCTCGTCGTGGCCTGCAGCAGACCTTGACCTCTAGATCCTGAACCATACTGCTGCTGCTGCCCTCACATGCAAGAATAGAATTGAGTTACTGAGTGGGTAGAAAATGGCGCTACCCCACTGTGGGATGGATCGCGGCGAGAGCGTCCGGTGTTAATTTGCCTACGCCGCTCGTTAGCCACCCCTCGAGGTCTCCATGGCGACGGTGGGGGGTCACGCTCCCAAACCCCCCTCACCTCGAGGACGATGCACAGGCGCCCCCCGGCCAGGCCCCCCAGCAGCTGCGTCAGGTGGGCGAAGCACTCGGGGGTCGCGCTCATCTTGCCCTGAAATGGCACCCCCCCCCCCACGTGCAGGTTTCGGCTCAAAATATCGGCACCGACACACTGGGGGCGGAAGTCAACGACGCGGGTGCATTGTGGCGGGTGCATTGTGGTGGGTGCATTGTGGCGGGTGCATTGTGGCGGCTGCATTGTGGCGGGTGTCGCGGTGCAGACGCTCACCTCCGGGTCGCCGATAGCGGAGTCGAAACCCGCGGAGACGATCACCAGCTCGGGGTCAAACTACGGCACGCGGCACCACGCAGGACACACAACGCAGCGAGCATCATCATACAGCGGCAGCAACAGCAGTAACGCTCGATGCTGTAAGAGCCGGGGATTAAATTCAGCCGGCTCTGTCTGGGTCGGCGAGCCCTAACATTTTTCCACACCCGGCACACAGCATCCACCATACCTCTCGACTACAACTGCGGCTGCGACTACTCGTCACGCGCCACCCACTTCAGTCGACCGGCGGACAGCCCAGAAAACACTCGGTGAGAAATGACACCGTGGGCGGAGCGGCCGGCGGAGCGACAACGGAGCGATCGGCCGCGAGCGACGGGGCGCACCTCGTAAGCGACGGGCAGCAGCGTGCGCAGGAACGCGTAGAGGTAGTCTCCGTTGCCCATGCCCACCTGCGGCCAGAACGCACACACACGCACGGACACACACGCGCACACACACCCCGACCACCACCGTTAGCGAGCCTAACAGGAGCCGCTCGGGGCTCATTGACCTCTCCAGCTGGCTCGACGAGTTGATGAAAGTCAATGAGTGGCCACCGATTATATTTGTCGTTTACTCGGCCCATTCGGAAGTTGGCAGCCGCGCCCCCACATCTCTGCCACCCTGAAGGCAGGAAACCCCCCCGCGAGCCACGCCCTGCGTCCGACGGTGCCGATGATGTCGCCAAGCCCTGCCCATCACCTCCCGTCCCGCGGCACATGTGGGAACAACAAAGGCGACACTTTCTTCACCCAAATAAATGATGAACTATTTTTGATTTTACCAGGCAAGGCCCACTGAGCTCTATTTCAGAAGCGACCTGGCCACTAATGATAACTCAACGAAGTGGCTTACCATTGTGCAAATTTATAGCAAGGACAAAATACTTTTGTGTTGTCAGCATTTAGTCGAGTGATGAAAACGATCGGTGAATGTAAAGGCGCATCCCTACAAGTGCTCGCTTTCGCCACCGCTGGCGGAAGTGTCTCCAACTGAGGGAGCTCTCGGATGACGAGGGTATCTTGGCCTACTCCACCGCGCTGGCAGGACGTCTCGGAAGAGATGAGTGGAGCCGATCATCGGTCGAGCGAGCGTATTGACGAAGTAACCGGATTACAGCGGTGCTGGACCACACACGCGCGCACACCTCGTTCCAGGGCAGGTTGAGGTTGAAACCGGCGCCGGGGCCATTCCCCACACAGTCGAATTCGGACTTGCGCAGGTTCGGCCAGAACTTGGCGTGCTCGTAGCGGTGCCACGAGAAGTAGAGAACGCTGCCACCGCAAACGACACAGAGGGGAGAGCACAGCGCCAAGCTAGGGAACGGCGCCAGCACCCACGCCACGATGCGCAACTGTTAACCCTGGGACCAAATCGACCGGGATTGCACCCGGATCTCGGAAGCTAAGCGGGGGTTGAGTCTGCATAGTTCCGGGATGGGCGACAACCACTCACGACCCACCTCTGATTAGCACGGTTGGCTACGTACGATGCGAAAGTTCAACATCCATACAGGTCGCGATACAGACTGCTGCTGCTGCTACAGCTGCTGCTGCGGGGCTACATCGTAGGCAGCAGAGGGCAGCACAGAAAAAAAACCTACTGTTGTGCTGTGCTTGTGCGCTCCCACGTCCGTGTTCCCCCTCCTTCCTCTCACCTCCCCACGCACTCATCGTGGATGCCGAGATCGGCGTACGTGGACTCGCGGACTGACGCGCAAGTAACTGGGGGGACGACTGACGTCGCCAGCTCTGCGAAACGTCGTGAGCGCCACGGCTGCTCGCGGCAGTAAACGGTAGGCACGGCCACGTTTACTCACAACAAGTTCACCGTTGTACTGGGCTACGCTCCCACGTCTATGCTCCCCAAGTTCACCAACCCGTGCGGACCAGCATGGCAAAGCACGGCCGTATGATCCGTGTGGGCCGTACCACGAGGGGAGAGGGCGTCACCCAGCAGTGGTTTGGTAGTGGGGCTGCGTGCGTCGACGTTTAACCACGAACGTATTTGCGAGTCAGACGGCGGGCGCCGCTTCGCGCGTACCTGGGGTCGTCCTCAAAGATGAACTGGGTTCCTTGGCCGTGGTGGATGTCCCAGTCCACGATGAGGATCCTGCACACGCGGCCATGGGAGCGGCTTAGCCGTGCTCGCCCACACTCGCCCGCACTCGCTCACTCGCACGTTCTCACACCCAAAGATCAAAGATCTCCCATATAGCCTCAATAGACTGTGGGGGCAAGTGCTGTTAGCGAGCACCTATGAAGGCCAGAACGTTACACGAGGGGGTGGGTGGCCAGCACCACGCCTGATTGCCTTTGTCTCCCTAGTGGCGATGTTTACACACCGCACCAGATACACATTTGAGGCTGAGTCGACCTAGGGGAGGCCCGGGACCGGTTCAGATAATCGTCACCGATGTTGGCCGCGAGCGGGAATCGAACCCGGGTCGCCGGGATTATAGCGCAGTGCGCTAACCGCTACACTATCACACCCACACGCACGAACACACGCATGCTCTCGCCACGCACCGTCGCAGCCCGTGTGTGCGTTTGGCGCGCTCCGCTGCGATGGCCACGTTGTTGAAGATGCAGAATCCGTTTGCCTCGTTCCTCTGGCTGTGGTGGCCAGGGGGTCTGGGTGACAGGGGGAGTAGGGAGGCGTGAGCGTGAACGTTTTCTATTCACCGGTTAACCATCGCGATCAGCGGTCTGACAATCTCAACGCCTCATCATTGTACGGTCCCCGGCCCTCTTCGCTGCTCAGAGCAGTTCAGTCCAACGCTGTACGACCCAAGCTGCGATCCGCTGGCCATAGACAGCAGGACCGGCAAGAGTGGAGAAAGTTGACAGCCGCAGCATCGGTGACTCCCCCACAACCACTCAGGTATAAGGGGGAGATGATGATGATGATAAAGACCTCAATCCAGAAGCACTGTGCAAGTCGCCAAAAACTCGTTCATAGAAGATGAGTGCTTTTGTGCGTGCGTTTGCATTTGGCGGGTGCTTGTACGTGCACATGCGTGTACGTGTGTGCGCGCACGTAAGCGCACGTGTGCGTATGCGCGTTAGCGCGCGTCTACACACGTGCGTGTACGTGCATGTACCGACATGTGAGCACATGCGTGTACACCTGTGTGTACGTATGTGCGTCTGTGCGCTTGAGGAGCGTGTGCATAGCGCAGCGGTAAGCGCACTGCGCTACAAACTCGGCAACTGCTACGACCAATGGCTGCCACGAATGTGTGACCCGGTCATGGGCCTCTTTGAGGTTGGCTCAGCCTGAAATGAGTACCTGGTGCAGTGTGTGTGTGTGTGAACATCAGCACTGTTGGAGACGAACTCAGCCGGGCGTGGTGTTGACCACCCACTCCTTTGCGCGCCGTGGCGGCTTTCACAAGTGCTCGGAAGCAGCACTTGCTCCAATAGCCTGGAAAAGGCTGTTGGAAGGCTGTTGAAAAAGGGTGAGGGGGGGGCGGGTTGTCTTCATTTGCATGGGTAAGTGTGTGTGCGTGCGGACTGACCTCGCCAGCGCGACCCCGTTCCTCACCGCGCCTGTGACCACGGCATCCATAAGCTGCAGGGTGGCGCCCAGCGCTAGCCGTGCGCAGGCGTACGTGTCCTGGGGACAGCAACGCAGGGTCCCGCGTCAGAGGTCACACACAGACTCCGCCACAACCACCGTAAACCACCACCGCCAATGCCACCACCGCATCCACAACCACAATGATCACCACAATGACCACCACCACCACTTGGCTCAAGTTCAAGTTAATTTATTAGGTATAGCCCTGTGAGCCATTCGGCTCTTGAATCGGGTGCAACCGCAACAAACAACATCCTCCACAAAAAAAAATCTCCACAATTTAGCGGTTTGTCAGCACTTTGGCGCAAGGCCGTAATTATAATAAATATTGGGGGGGGGGGGCACATCCCCCCCCCCACAATATTCAAATATGCTCAAAATGTCCCCCCCAAAATATATTGCTATAAAATAGATTTCTGTTTATATGATTGTGGTTACGGTTGTACTTTCTTAATCCCTAATCTCTGCCATTACATACAATGAAACAAGAAAAGGTAAAAAATAAAAAAAAACAGAGCAATGGAATACAATATACACTATTAGACATTATTGTAAAAAAAAAAGTCCATCCCATGTGTTAGTGATTTTTAAAACATTTAGGCAGGAAATTCGTTTTCAAATTTATATTATTTTCTGGGGGGGGGGGGGGGATCCCACACCCCCTGGAAGATTTGGTCCCCCCCAATGTTGACTCCATGGCTACGGCCTTGCTTTGGCGAGACGAAACGAAGCACAGTTCCACGCGCGTGCGGTGGGTACGCGGGGATCGCGTGCGACACCAGGGACGCACGCGGAACGTACCGGGTGGAAGAATGCATCCGTGGTTTTGTCGGAGAGGGCCTTCAGCTCCTCAAGCGACATCGACTCCGTGGACTCCACCAATGCCAGGTACTCGCCACTGTACGGCCACAATAGCATCACCATCATCATCGTCGTCATTGTCAGATCGATCTTCAACACCATCATCAACATCGCTAGAACAAAGATCCCCCGTAATAGCCTTAACAGTGCTCTTAGTGACGTCCTACGAAGGCCAGCATGGCGCACGAGGGTGTGGGTGGTCAGCACCAGGCCTGGCTGCCTTTGTCTCCCTCGTGGAGATGTTTACACACCGCACCAGGTACTCATTTGAGGCTGAGTCGACCTCGGGGAAGCCCACGACCAGTTCAGATAATCGTCACTGGTGTTGACCGTGAGCGGGAATCGACTGCGGGTTGCCGGGTTCGTAGCGCATAGAGACAGCACACTGGGGCTGATGCATGCGGAATGGGGACAGCTGCAGATGGAGGATGGTTCGGTATTGGCTTTGCGGCGTCGCGCGGAAACAAAGCCGGATACCCCTGCCTCAGCGGGAATCTCGCGGTTCGTTATTCACAACAGACTTTTGATACGGTGGGATGGGGTCACCCAAAATTAGTACCTGGTGGTCCCCACTTCCCTACGGGGTAAGCTGACGCGTGCGGTGCATGACACGAAGCTACTGCACCTTGGACGTCGTAAGATGCAGTTGACCTTGCAGTGAGATTTTTACTGGCCTGGAATGTTGATCGATGTCCAGCACCTGGTCGCGGGTTGCACGGAGTGCACGCGCCGGAAGCCCCCATTGCTAAAAAATCTCAGACCCCCATTCAGTCCATCACGGTGTCCCGTATCAACGAATTGGTCGCGCTAGATATTCTGGGTCCCTCTCCGTGTTCACAAAAGGATAACACATTTCTCCTTGTGGGGGTGGAATATTTTACCAGGTGGCCAATGCATTGGCCGTTACCGGACCAGACAGCTGCATCCATTGTGGACGCATTCCTACATGGCTACGTGTTGGACAAGGGTGCCCCAGAGCAGCTTCTCACTGACCAGGGTAAAAAATGTTCATCTAAACTGCTGCGCGAGGTGTGTGACGCATTGAGTACTAAACAGATTAGAACGTCCCCATACCACCCTCAAACGGATAAAATGGTAGAACGCTTGAATAGGACGATAACATCTATGCTCTGTCAAGGAGTGAATGAGGCACAAACGGACTGGGGCTGGCATGTCTCAGGGGTTCTGGCAGCGTACAGGATGGCTCCACGTGCCTCTACGGGGTTTTACCCTTTTTTTCTCATGTACGGGCAGGAGCATGAGCCCCCCATAAAGGCTCAACTGGGTACGGCTTCAAAGAAACAAATACAGGACGTACCCGTGCCGCTGCAGGTTACGCTCGGCCGGGTGTCGGAGGCACGTGCTGCGGCGAGGGAAAATACTGCCAGTGCACAAGCCGCGTAATGAGAAGAACGCAGGGCGGCGCGAGCGTGTGCTTCCTTGAGCTGTCGGTGACAGAGCGTGGTTGCATTGTCTGCAGGTGCCGCTACGGACATCACCTAAGTTGCACCGCCCGTGGCAGGGACCGGTCGAGATTGTGGAAGTGAAACGGCCGCAGTGCGTGCGTGTACAGGCGGGGCGTTTGTCCACCCATTGCGCCTCAAACCATATGTCCATCCCCACTCATATCCTGTGCGGCCGGGGTCTGGCGTGTCCGATGTGCCAGGGCAGTCGTCCAAATTAATTGTGCGACCCCGGAAGTGCGTTGTGCCGCCGACAGAATGCGACCCTCTGAGTCTCCGAGGTCCACAAGACCCCGCCACGTGCGATGGACCGGCATCAAGGACCCGGTCGAGAACTTTACGACTGCGATAGTGGCTCTCCAAACCACAAAGTGGATTTTGTGTGCTGTTGTTGATTTTGTGTGCTGTTGTTGATTTTGTGTGCTGTTGTTTCGTGTGAGGTGGCTTGCACCACTCACTCATCATGTGTTGATATATAAGGTAGATGCGTGGGAGACTCGGGGCTGTTGCAGTGGGATCTACGCCTGATGTCAAGTGAACGCGTCTTCAATAAAGTGCCATCTCAAGAGAAGTCTGTCAAGTCGTCATGACACTGGTGCTGGTGTGGTGCCGGTGGGGTGTACTCACCCTTGTGGTGCTGGTGTGGTGAACATACACCTGTTGTGCTGGTGTGGTGCTGGTGTGGTGCTGGTGTGGTGCTGGTGGGGGTGGACTCACACCTGTTGTGCTGGTGTGGTGCTGGTGTGGTGCTGGTGTGGTGCCGGTGGGTGTGGACTCACACCTGTGCACCAGCAGGATGTCCTCGGGCGTGGCGTGGCGAGGCTGCATGAGCAGGCAGCGCTCCGTGAGGCCCCGCTCGGCGAGCCGCTCCGCCACCACGCTCAGCCGCTCCGGGACCTCGATGGCGCACACCGGGCTGAGGAGGGGGGGGGGGGTGGTAAGGAGGGGGGGGTGGTTCACATCAAATGATTCACACCCCCCCACCCCACCCCGCGATTAGATTATCACAGTCCTAGCTCTGTGCGGTTTTGTTCTCACCACTTAGCCTAATTGGCTCAATAGCATCTCATTTACCATCGGATGTCAGTCTAGGGGGTTGGCGGTGAAAGGTGTGAGAGCGTGCGACGTTTATCTGAGCCGGTTCTAGGCCTCCACGTGGTCGACTCAGCTTCAAATGAGTTCCTGGTGCGATGTGTAAACATGGCAACTAGGGAGATAAAGACGGCCGGGCGTGGGGCTGTCCACCCACTCCCCTCGTCTGCTGTCCTGACCTTCGTATATGCGCTCGATTGCCTCAACAGTCTGTGAAATGCAAGTGCGTGCAGATGGAATGTGCGTGTGAGACTGTATGCAAGGTATGGAATGATGGGTGTGCGTGTGTGTGGATTGAGAGGGAGGGTGTGTGTATGTTTAGGCCAGTCACCTCATCAGTCAACCCATGGTACCTGGGTCTGTCATGTGACCTCCTGTCAGCGAGCCTTCGATGCTTCACGTGGCCTCAAAGTGCAGCTAGCCTGGCACAAGCACCGTGGTGAGGGGTGTGTATGTTGAGGTGCGTGGAGTGTGTGTGTGTGGATTGAGGGTGTGTGTGGATTGAGGGTGTGTGTGTGTTTAGGTGTGTGGAAGGTGCAGCCTTACTTGTCCCACAACAGACAATGCTGCATCATCCGTGCATCGTATAGCAGGGCCGTGGCTCCACCTGGGCACAAATAAAGACAAAGATCCCCCAGTATATCCGTAAGTCTCTTGGGGCAAGTGCTGTTAGCGAGCACCCATAAAAGTTGGAACGGCACACGAGGGGTTGGTGGCCAGCCACAGGCCAGGTCACCTTCGTCACCCTCGTGGCGATGTTTACACATCGGGCTAGGTACTAATTTGAGGCTGAGTGGACCATGGGGAGGCCCAGCACCGGTAAAGATACTCGTCACCGGTGTTGGCCGTGAGCGGGAATCGAACTCGTGTGGCTGGGTTCGTAGCGTAGCGCGCTAACCGCTACACCACCGCGACCCACACACCTGGGCACACACAGACACAGACACACGCAGGTGTGAGTACCTGCAGGGCAATGTCAAACTCACGTGCTCTGTCAAACATCCTTCATTACACGCATACGCTTGCCATCATTATACACGCTCCCCACACCGCATCTGGCGGCTGCAAAATTTGTGGCCGCCTAATGATGATGCCCATTGCCATGACTGGCGAAACGTCGTACTCAAGATGGTAAATGTTGTGGCTTTGTTATCCTACACACAACCGGTGGCACATTCCGTTTACGTGACACAACCCTTACTAATTGGTCGTGTCGGGTGGTGGCGGGTTTAACGACACATTTATGTATTTACGCGATCTAACCCCAAAAAAGAAACCTCTATTACACTGGTCAACACACTTTTTCTGGCATAAGGTATTCCAACGGTTTTAAGGTAATTTTGGGGTGCTGATTACAAATCTGGCATCAGTTTTTGTCTATCACATCAGGTTTTTGAGATATCGAATATTGCATTTTCAATAAAAACTGCAGAAAAAACTGCTAAAAAAATATTAAATAAATGTGGATATCTACATAAAATGATATTATAAAACACTATCCTAAAAATACAGCACCATATTTTAACACTAAAGCAGTCACTGACTCGCAACAACTTGCAATCATAAGTGACAGAGTTAATTTCGGGTAAAATCAATGAAAATGGGGTATGCCGATAGCATAAAAATGAGATGTGATAGAGCAAATCTGAGCTCAGATTTGGAATCAGCACCCTGAAATTAGTCTAAAACAGCTGCAAAAGTCCAGGCCAGAATGTTTTGTTGTTGACCAGTGTTATGGAAACCCCGAATGTCTAAATGAGGTCCAAAGTTGTTGTTGTGTTGACAGCATGCACTGTCAGAGGGCACGCGTGGCTGATGAGATGTGTAAACAAGATCACTCTCATTCCAACAACCCTGCTGCTGCTGCTGCTGCTGCTGCTCGGGCGGCAATGCACATCCAACAACAACCAACAACAACAACGCCACGCGTTCCGGGTCCAATGTACAGGCGACGCACACGAGGGGCCATTGCCCGACACGCCGCCCATCATTGTGTTGCTTCAGGTCAACAACACACGCGCATCGAGTGTTGTTGACAGACTGCGGGCGTTGTTGTTGTTGTTGCGAGTACCACGCACACAACACGAGAACACAACAACAACAACACGGGAACACAACACAACAACACGGCGACACGACAGTCAACTCACGGACCTTGACACTTTTGGTAAAACAACTCAGGGCTAGCCACAGCCACCCCCCCTCACTCTCTCTGTAGTTGGTCAGCCCCCCCCACCTCCACAGCCCCCCACCCCCTTCCGAGTAGGGGCCAGGGTCCCCTTCCCCCCTGGCCGCGGGTTCCCGCCCAGTCCCCTCACCTGACCCCGGGGACCGGGACCCCAACTCGACCTCCATCGCGCGCGATCCCGGCCGTAAGAAACTCCGCGAGTGACGTCACTCGCGGAGTTTCGCAATGACGTCACGTCACAGCGTTCAGAACCCGCCGTCAAAAACACCCCCCCTTCTTCTTCTTGGTTCTTTCGGTAAAGTCACGTAGAATGGAAATAATAAAATAATAAAAATAAAACAATAAAATAATTCTGTTTTATTTTTAAAATAATAAAAAAAATGTAAGTTTTATTTGATTTATTTTATTATTTCCATTCTACGTGACTTTACCGAAAGAACCAAGAAGATGAATCCCTGCAGTCACGAAAGCTTTAAATCGAACCCCGCCCCCCTCGCGTCAATCGCCCGTGGGCGACGTCACGGCTCGCGGGTGTTGTCGAGCGATGGCGTCATTCGCGAGCCTCCGGGTTTGTGACGTCACTCCGCGGGAGACTATTTGGAAGGTGACGTCACGTGTCGGCCACCTGAGTTCAAGTTTCATTTATTGGGTGTCGCCATGTGAGCCATTCGGCTCTTGATTCGGGTGCAACGGCAACAAACAAAATATGAACAGAGAACACCTTAAAGCGACGACGCGCAGCAGAAACATCCTGGATAAACCAGCAAATCTTCCAGAAAAAACCACCACCGTGTTACAACGCGGTGTGCAATCTCGGTGGAGATTCCCACGTGGGCAGGCCCCGGACTGGCCATGGGGAAGCAGTCCAGAGGGCGAATGCCCGGGTGGGCCAGGCCATTACGAGGTGGACCGGTCTGTGTGGAGAAATTGCAAATGTGATCAGAGTTTCAAAAAAAAATCTATTTTCACCAAAAAATATTTTATAATCTCGAATGTGTACGCTTAATTTGCTTTTGTACGCAGGTCAGTTGACATTAAGTCCCCATAGGGGCCGTCCATAAATGACGTCCGCGATTTTTGACCCCCCCTCGTCACACGGCGTCACAAAGCTCTGCCCCCCCCTCTCCAAAACCATATTTCCATTTAGAAAATTTAAAATGCTTCAAATCACTTTAAACTATTGTCACTGTAGTGCGTATTTAATGTGGTGCTGCACTCTGATGTAGGAGAAAACATTTATTAAAAAGGAGGCGTTGGAAAGCTGAAATTTAGCATAAAATGCACTTGAAAATATTCAACGTCTAACTAAAACTGCAGATGTTCAGAATATGATATTGGAAATCTCTTATAATAATTATAAAATATTAAAAGTAATAATAACTTTTAAAAAATGGAAAGTACAATTATCGATTTAAAGCTTTCGTGACTGCAGGGATTCATCTTCTTGGTTTTTTCGGTAAAGTCACGTAGAAGGAAAATAATAAAATAATAAAAATAAAACAAAATAATTCTCACGACGTTTCGGCCACAACGCAAGCAGCCGTCTTCAGGTGGAGAACAGGTCTGTCGAGAAGGCAGAGTCTGAATGGCACGCCCCAGGCTTGGAGCGACTATTTACGCTGCAAGCTTCCTACCACCACTCTCCCATTGACATATTTCGTTGCTTCCTCTTAGTACCTTTCACGCGACGGTCAATGGTATAGTGTGTAGCATATTGTATAATAATAAATAGTATTAAAATGTAATGGTTAATACAATGTATAAGGTAATATATAGTATCGTAATTGTATAGTGAATATACAGCAGTGTGGTATACAGTTGGGTAGGTAGAATAATACATAGTGTAATATTACAATGTATAGTCTATAAACATATTAGTTGCTGCGGCGCCATATTATTAACATTCCTTCCCTTTATTAATTCTAACCTTACTCCCTCCCTTTGATACTGCTAATCCTGCATAATGCATGGGCATAATGACTTTAAACCCCTCGCCAAACCTCCTACGCATTTCACAAGTAGTACTAATCGCATATCTGCATTTCCCATAAATATGCTAAATTCCTCTTGATATGCACTCCGCAGGGAATGGATTCTTTGCTCCGCTGCAAGCTTCCTATCACCACTCTCCCATTGACATATTTCGTTGCTTCCTCTTAGTACCTTTCACGCGACGGTCAATGGTATAGTGTGTAGCATATTGTATAATAATAAAGAGTATTAAAGTGTAATGTTTAATACAATGTATAAGGTAATATATAGTATCGTAATTTTATAGTGAATATATAGCAGTGTGGTATACAGTTGGTTGGGTAGAATAATACATAGTGTAATATTACAATGTATAGTCTATAAGCATATTAGTTGCTGCGGCGCCATATTATTAACATTCCTTCCCTTTATTAATTCTAACCTTACTCCCTCCCTTTGATACTGCTAATCCTGCAAAATGCATGGGCATAATGACTTTAAACCCCTCGCCAAACCTCCTACGCATTTCACAAGTAGTACTAATCGCATATCTGCATTTCCCATAAATATGCTAAATTCCTCTTGATATGCAAATTATTTTGTCAAGACGCTCTTCGCCCCTCCATCCCAGCATAAATAGTCGCTCCAAGCCTGGGGCGTGCCATTCAGACTCTGCCTTCTCGACAGACCTGTTCTACACCTGAAGACGGCTGCTTGCGTTGTGGCCGAAACGTCGTGAGAATTATTTTATTATATATAATTTTTAATTATTTTATTATTTTCCTTCTACGTGACTTTACCGAAAGAACCAAGAAGAAGTACAATTAGAATAATCATATATTAATTCCACAGAATGAAAATCCCTGGGAGAATCATTAGAATCAAAATGTTTAATAACAATCATTCAAAAAGTTTACAAAATGTATGCTTCTCCATTCTTCCATGGAGAAGCAAAATGCTCCTTCATGGAATAAATACAAGTGACCTTAGTAGATTGAAATAGTTAACAATGAAAATTAATCCAAATTAGTGTTGTTACACATCGTCACAAATGTTTGACCCCCCTCCCCCCCTTAGGTGCGTGACGTCATTTATGGTAGGCCCCATATTCGGCAGCCCCCAAAGATACATCTTCATCGGCCCATTTGTGTTTTTGTGGGCCAGTCCAAATGGGCCAATGAGATCGCACGCCAATTTGGGCCGCTGTGAAATACCTGGGTCGATTTTTAGGCCCCGTCCGCCACTGCACGTGAGGTGGATGAATGGACGGCTTGTGTCGCGTCAGTTTTAAACGTTAGTAGCGCTCATTGTTGCTGGCCGCTCGGCGTTTTGTGGAGGTCTTTGGGCCCGTGTGCAGCAACCGTGATAGCAAAAAAATAATGTGGCAGTGCAGTAAAACCCATTGTCCTGTACTATGGGGCCGTCCATAAATGACGTCACGCGATATTGGACGATTTTTGACCCCCCCCCCCCACCCCCCACGTCGTCACACGGCGTCATAAAAAGTCAGACCCCCCCCTCAAATATGACGTCACAAAGCTCTGCCCCCCCCACAAATAAAACATGCTTCAAATCGATTTAAACTATTGTCATTGCAGTGCGTATTTAATGCGGCGCTGCACTCTGATGTTGTAGGAGAAAACATTTATTAAAAATTATATTTAATTAAGTGGAACGTGTTGTCTATATTTATTTAAAGTTGCGCATTTTTACGTGACGTCGTATTTCTCAACCCCCCCCCTCTTCGTCACACATCGTCACAAATGTCTGAACCCCCCCCACCCCTAGGTGCGTGACGTCATTTATGGACGGCCCCTATGCGGTATTGTCGATGCCCCCTCCATCAAGAACCCGTACACCTGAGGGCGAGGCCAGGGAGGGGATGAGACGGGGGTCCTAGCCCCGGGTGCACAACTCTCAGTCTCAATTATGATTTGGTTCTTTTGGTAAAGTCACGTATAAAGATAAAATAATAAATTTAATAATAGTATACTACGACGTTTCGATTGCAACACAAGCAATCATCATCAGGTATAAAAGAAATAGCAACAAAAATCTAACCAGAAAACTATAGACAGACATATAAGCAGACAGACATCACAAAGATACACAGAGAGAGAACACGTATCGGCACAAAGAGAGAGGTCGTCTCTGTGACGAGGCCTTAAATATAGAGAGGGGGCGGGGGCGGAGAGAGGGAGGGGGCAGAGAAAAAATTTGCATGTCAATGAGTGGACGACGACGTGGTACGTACCGCAAGCTTGAAAATTAGGACACACAATCCGCTGCTGGATGAGGGCCTCCCGACGCCGTGCGAGTGGTGGAGGGAAGGGGGTTATCCTGGGACCCATACTTCATCACTGGGGCCCGTGCGGGCTGGTGAAAGCGGGGAACCGTAGAAGTACTGCCCAACCACGGTGGCCGAGGCAATTCGTCTTGGGCGCGCCAGATGGCGCCACGCCTTCACTCAGCACCACAATGGCTCGATATCTTGGGATCTCGGAAGCTCAGGGGGTCTTGAGCCTGGTGGTTAATTATGGAAATCCATCCGGTTATAGCAGTCGGGTGTAGGCTTGGGCTGCAAAGTAGACAGGACTTCAACAGACCTTTGAATCTATCTGTGCGGAGTTATCAGTGTTTCCCCGTGGCCGTGTTCCTGATTCTTCCCACACGAATCCAAACTCCTTAGGGGCCGTCCATAAATGACGTCACGCAACCTAGAGGCGGGGGGGGGGGTCAGAGATTTGTGACGATATGTGACGAAGGGGGGGGGGTTGAGAAATGTGACGTCACATCAAAATGCGCAACTTTAAATATAGACAACACATTCTACTTAATTAAATTGACTTTCGATTTAAAGCTTTCGTGACTGCAGGGATTCATCTTCTTGGTTCTTTCGGTAAAGTCACGTGACTTTACCGAAAGAACCAAGAAGATGAATTGACTTTTTAATAAATGTTTTATCCTACAACATCAGAGTGCAGCGCCACATTAAATACGCACTACAATGACAATAGTTTAAAGCGATTTGAAGCATGTTTTATTTTTTGGGGAGGGGAGGCAGAGCTTTGTGACGTCATATTTGAGGGGGGGGTCTGACTTTTTGTGACGCCGTGTAACGATGGGGGGGGGGGGGGGGTCAAAAATCGTCCAAAATCGTCATTTATGGACGGCCCCTTATCCACGCATCTCCGATGGAGCAACAGCGCCCTGCTGCCAGCGAGTATTGCGCTCATGAATACGTGAAGGGGTCGCAGTCCAGTACCACACGATCAACTCACATTGTCCGATGCTGCTGCTCCTGCTGCGTTGGCAGTGCGGTGCACAGAGACAACCAACAACCAGACTCAGCACATTTGTCAATATCAGAATATTGACTTACACTGGAGGAATCCGATGAGCTATAAAACTCTTTTTCACAGATGCCCAGTAGGGGCAGGTAGGGACGTGACAACAACAAACATTACACATACATTATTGTAGTGCAAAGTACAAGAAAGGCAGCCAAATCACACAAAAATATACAAATACAACTTAACCATCCCCGTCCTGCCAGGCAAAACTAAGGGGCCGTCCATAAATGACGTCACGCGATTTTGGACGATTTTTTTACCCCCCCCCTCGCGTCACACGGCGTCACAAAAAGTCAGACCCCCCCCCCCCCTCAAATATGACGTCACAAGGCTCTGCACCCCCCCCCCCAAATAAAACATGCTTCAAATCGCTTTAAACTATTGTCATTGCAGTGCGTATTTAATGTGGCGCTGCACTCTGATGTTGTAGGAGGAGACATTTATTAAAAAGTCTATTTAATTAAGTGGAACGTGTTGTCTATATTTATTTAAGGTTGCGCATTTTGATGTGACGTCACATTTCTCACCCCCCCCCCCCTCGTCACACATCGTCACAAATGTCTGACCCCCCCCCCCCTAGGTGAGTGACGTCATTTATGGACGGCCCCTAAGTGATGTATTAACTATTTTTCAGAAGCGACCTGGCCACAAATGACAAAACTGTGGCCTTAAAAGAATATTCGACGTTTCGGGAAATGACCATTTTTTAGAGCAGAGACACAAATGGGTGATGTGTTGTTGACGACTCAAATGTTATGGTGGTATCAGACGACAGCGACTTTCAATTCCTAATGAACACACCAGGTGGCGCCCCTCAACCAGCAACAAAGTCGCCAGCAACAAGGTCGCCAGCAACGCGCCCGGTCTCAGTGATGACAACGTGGGAGTTCCACGTGCATCTTGTTTAAGGGGCCGTCCATAAATGACGTCACGCACCTTGGGGGGGGGGGGGGGGGGTTGAGAAATGTGACGTCACATCAAAATGCGCAACTTTTAATAAATATAGACAACACGTTCTGCTTAATTAAATTTACTTTTTAATAAATGTTTTCTCCTACAACATCAGAGTGCAGCGCCACATTAAATACGCACTACAATGACAATAGTTTAAAGCGATTTGAAGCATGTTTTATTTGGAGGGGGGTAGAGCTTTGTGACGTCATATTTGAGGGGGGGTCTGACTTTTTGTGGCGCCGTGTGACGAAGGGGGGGGGGGGGTCAAAAATCGTCCAAAATCGCGTGACGTCATTTATGGACGGCCCCTAACCAGGTCAGGAGGCAAGAGACCAGCAACGAAGCGACCAGAATAAATAAACAACCGAATAGAAATCAGAGCAGACAACCAACGAAAGCAAATGAAATGCACTGCAGCAATGTAGCAGAGACCCCCCTAACACACAGAGATCCCCCCATCGTAGGCTTCACAGACTGCTGGGGCAAGTGCTGTTAGCGAGTAGCACCTATGAAGGCCGGCACGGCGCACGAGGGGGTGGGTGGCCAACACCGCGCCCGACCGCCTTTGTCTCCCAAGTGGCGATGTTTACACACCACGCCGGGTATTAGTTTGAGGCCGAGTCGACCTAGGGGAGTCCCAGAATCGTCGCCGGTGTTGAGCGTGAGCGGGAATCTAATTCGGGTCGCCGGGTGCGTAGCGCAGCGCGCTAACCACTACACCACCGCTCCCCCCCACACACAGACACACAGACACACAGATACACAGACACACAGATACACAGACACACAGATACACAGACACACAGACACACAAACACACAGATATACAAACACACAGATACACAGACACACAGATACACAGACACACAGATACACAGACACACATACACACAGACACACAGACAGACACACGGACACACAGACACACAGATATACAGACACACAGATACACAGACACACAGATACACAGACCACTCACGCATACACACAGACACACAGATACACAGACACAGACACACAGACCACTCACGCAGACACCGCAGGGAGCCCCGAGATGCAGACGGCAGGGGTCAGTGTTGTCCCAGAGCTGGGCTGGGAAGTATTTCTGTGCGTGCAAGGTGTATATATAATAATAATTAATTATTATTATTACAACAATAGAGATAAGACAACGATCTCTCCGTATAGCCTTAACAGACTGTAGGGGCAAGTGCTGTTAGCGAGCAGCACCTATGAAGGCCGGCCCGGCACACGAGGGGGTGGGTGGCCAGCGCCACGCCCGACCGCCTTTGTCTCCCCAGTGACGATGTTTACACACCGCACCAGGCACTCATTTGAGGCTGAGTTGACCTGGGGGAGGCCCGGGACCGGTTAAGATAATCGTCACCGGTGTTGGCCGTGAGCAGGAATCTAACCCGTGTCACCGGGTTTGTAGCGCAGCGCGCTAACCACTACACCACCGCTCCCCACAAATGACAACAATAGACACAGACCCAGCGACACACAGCGACACACACAGCCACACACACAGCGACACACACAGCCACACACACAGCGACACACACAGCGACACACACAGCTGAGTGCTGTAAGCGAGCGCCGGATGAAGGCCGGCACGGCGCACCACGGGGTGGTGTGAAGTGGACAGTTAACGACGCCCGGCCGCCTTTGTCTCCCCCACCAACCCCACACGTTTACCGGGTCTTCATTTCAGGCTGAGTCGCCCGAGAGGAAGGGGCCGGGACCGGTTCAGATAATTATCGCTGTGCCACTGATGCCGGCCGTGAGCGTGAATCGGTGCACCACCGCTCCCCCCTTCACATCTGCGCATACGAATTGACACGCTCACGTATGGACCCGCACGCGTCCCGTCCACTCGCAGGCGTCTAATAAAGCAGCAGGCTTCAACTTGTGCTTCTTCAACGGTGGCACGGAGAGAACATTAATATGACGTCTCGACCAAGGAGATCGACATAACGTGCGTTACACGCAGGCACACGCACAAAGACAAAGATTCCCCCGTGGAGCCTTAACCGACTGTTGGGGCAAGTGCTGTTAGCGAGCACCTATGAAGGCCGGCACGGTACAGCTTACCAACAACACCATGCCCGACCGCCCACTGCACCACCGCTCCCCACACGCACACAAAGACGCGACGACCCGCACGACTCCACGATCACACACCGCCAACCACCCCCCATACACACCACCACTTACGTGCACCCAGACACAGCCCTGCGCGTGCACTACGCCCCAGGTGCCCGTGTTGAGGCTGAGGCGACCTACGGGAGGTCCAGGAGCGGCTCAAATATTCTTCCACTGTCCTATCAACACAAACGCCCCTCGTGCAACCAACACCCCCACGGACACCCAAATCCACCCCCATAGCAACCCAACCCACTCCACCACAAAGACAAAGCTCCCCCGGACAGGCACAGCAGACTGTTTGGGGCAAGTGCTGTTAGCACGAGGGGATGGGTGGCAAGCACCACGCCCGACCGCCTTTGTCTCCCGAGTGGCGATGTTTAACCACACACCGCACCAGGTACTCGTTTGAGGCTGAGTCGACCTAGGGGAGGCCCAGGACCGGTTCAGACAATTGTCGCCGGTGTGGGCCGTGAGCGGGAATCGAATTCGGGTCGTCGGGTTCGCAGCGCAGCCGATGCCACCGCTCCACCCCACAGCGGACAATCTCACACACCCCCACACCCCATCACCACACAACCCATGACAACCCCCACCCTCAACACCTCTACCACCCACAACCCAAACCTCCCACAACGTTACACCACCCACACCCACCCTCCACCACCACCAACACCCTACACCACCACCCACCACCCTACACCACCACCCACACCCACCCTACACCACCACCCACACCCACCCTACACCACCACCCAGCCCACCCTACACCACCACCCACACCCACCCTACACCACCACCCACACCCACCCTACACCACCACCCAGCCCACCATACACCATCCACCCACACCCACCATACACCACCACTAACCCTACACCACCACCCTCACCCTACACCACCACCCACACCCACCCTACACCACCACCCACCCTACACCACCACCCAGCCCACCCTACACCATCCACCCACACCCACCATACACCACCACTAACCCTACACCACCACCCTCACCCTACACCACCACCCACACCCACCCTACACCACCATCCACACCCACCCTACACCACCACCCAGCCCACCCTACACCATCCACCCACACCCACCATACACCACTCACCCTACACCACCACTAACCCAACACCACCACCCTCACCCTACACCACCACTCACCCTACACCACCACCCACCCTACAACACCCCCCACACCCACCGTACACCCCCACCCCATCTCACACCCCCACACCCTCTCCGCATTGTTTATGCTAATACTGCGGGGGGCGGGGGGGGCGAGTAGGGGGAGGGGCGCAAGGAGGGGGGAGGGGCGCGAGCAGGAGGAGGGGGAAGGGGCGCGAGGAGGAGGGGGGAGGGGCTCCCCCCCGCCTCGCACGCGCTTTGCCATTTTGCGTGGAGAAGAGCGGCAGGAGCGGAGCGGAGAGATCCGCGGCGAGACAACAGAGAGAGGGAGAGAGAGAGAGGAGGGGAGGGGAGAGGGAGGAGAGAGGCAGGCGAGAGGGAGAGACGATACGAGGGACAGGGCGCGAGAGAGAACGACGAAGGACGCGAGTAGAAGGACGAGGAGGGAACGAGGAGGAGAGAGAGGAACGAGAGGAGACGCCGCCGGGTGACCGCGCTCCCCCCGCGCTGCTGCTGCTGCGCTCGCTGCCATGGCGAGCAGCGGGGGGCGGTAGCGATGGAGGCGGACGTGGAGGTGCAGGAGGGATCCGTGCGGCGCTAGCGGCCACCTCGCCCCCGCAGACATGGATGCTCTGGTTCTCGCCTGGACTCTGGCGCTCTCGCTCTGCGCTCCGCTCTCTTTGTTAGCCTCCTCCTCCTCATCCTCCCCGGGGCCGGGCTGGCGCGACGCGGCCAGCGGGAAGGAGGCGATGGCGCCGCGCTGCGCCCTGCCGCCCGACGGTGCCCCCCTGCTCGTTTACGTGCGCGCCCTGCTGCCCCCGAGGACTGCCCCCCCCGGCGCCGCCAACCGCACCGCGCGCCCGCACGGCCGCGGCTGCGCGCAAGCGAGGACCCCCCTCGCGCACCCCGGCTCCCTCGGGACGGTCCCCTTGGTCGTGCGCGCGTCCGCGCCGCCCTGCGTGGCGCGGGGCCGCCGCTTGCTGAGCCTGAGGGCCGCCCCCTACTCGCCGCAGGGGGAGCCCCCCCCTGGCTCGCCGTCCGAGGGGCCCCCCTGCGAGGCGAGGCGCGTGTCCGGGGACTCGCGCCTCGCCGTGGACGCGGCTAGGGGGGCCGTGTTCGCGCGCCGCGCCCTGTGCCGCGGGACCGCGCGGATCCTGCTTCACGCGCTCTGCCCGGGGCCCCCCGCGGTCCCGGGGTCCCTGGCTTCCCCGGAGTCGGGCCCCGGCTCCCGCGGCGGGGCGCTGCGCCGCCTCCCCGTGCTGCTCTCCCTGCGCGTGGCCGCGCCGTCTCCCGGCGCCGGCGGGGACGGCGAGGCCGAGCCGGAGCGGCCGGCGCCGCCGCCTCCTCCGCGGCGGAGGAGGCGGCGGAGGAGGCGCGCCCGGGCGGCCAACAGCTACCCGCGCTTCCCGCGGAGTTCGTACGACGTGGTGATGGCCGAGAACCAGCCGCCGGGCACCGCGGTGGTGACGCTGGCGGCCAAGGACCCGGACGAGGGCGACGCGGGCCGCTTGGAGTACTCGATGACGGCGCTGGTGGACAGCCGGTCGGGGGACCTCTTCTCCATCGACAACGCCACGGGCGCCGTGGTGACGACGCGCGCCCTGGACCGCGAGAGCATGGCGCAGCACCAGTTCCGCGTGACGGCGGCCGACTGGGGCTCGCCGCGACGCACGGCAACGTGCGTGCTCACGGTGCGCGTGGCCGACATGAACGACCACGCGCCCGTGTTCGAGCAGAGCGTCTACCGCGACACGATCCGCGAGAACGTGGAGGAGGGCTACCCGGTGCTGCAGCTGCGCGCCACGGACGGCGACTCGGCGGACAACGCAAACATCCTCTACCGCATCGTGCGCGGCGACCAGAGCGTGTTCGAGATGGACACGCGCTCGGGCATGCTCACGACCAAGGGCGTGGTGGACCGCGAGCGCGAGGAGCGCTACACGCTCGTGGTGGAGGCCAACGACCAGGGCAAGGACCCGGGCCCGCGCAGCGCCACGGTCACCGTGGTGATCGGCGTGCTGGACGAGAACGACAACTACCCGCAGTTCGGCGAGAAGCGCTACTCGGCGGAGGTGCGCGAGGACGTGAGGCCGCACAGCTCGGTGCTCGCGGTGGCGGCGACGGACGCGGACAAGGACAACAACGCGCAGGTGCAGTTCAGCATCATCAGCGGCAACAGCCGCGGCCACTTCTCCATGGACGCCATCAGCGGCGTGGTGGAGGTCATTTCGACGCTCGACTACGAGGTGGAGCGCGAGTACACGCTGTGGGTGCGCGCCCAGGACAGCGGGCGGCCCACGCTCTCCAACAACTCGGGCATCGTGACCGTGCACGTGGTGGACGTGAACGACAACGCGCCCATCTTCCTGAGCACGCCATTCCAGACGTCGGTGCTCGAGAACGCGGCTCTCGGCCACTCGGTGCTGCACATCCAGGCCGTGGACGCCGACGCGGGCGAGAACTCGCGCCTCACCTACAGCCTCTCGAACCTGCCCGCCGCCTTCCCCTTCGCCATCAACAACGGCACCGGCTGGATCACCGTCGCCTCGGAGCTGGACCGCGAGGCCGTGGACCGCTACGAGTTCACGGTGGAGGCGCGCGACCACGGCTCGCCCAGCCTCAGCGCCTCGGCCAGCGTGAGCATCACGGTAATTGACGTGAACGACAACAAGCCCGAGTTCACGCACAAGACATACCACGTGCGCCTCAACGAGGACGCGGCCGTGAGCACCAGCGTGCTCACCGTCACGGCCACCGACCGCGACAGCAACAGCGTCATCTCATACCAGATCTCGAGCGGCAATACGCGCAGCCGGTTCGCCATGACGAGCCAGAGCGGAGGCGGCCTCGTCACCGTGGCGCTGCCGCTCGACTACAAGCAGGAGCGGAGATACGTGCTCACCATCACCGCGTCGGACGGCACGCTCGCCGACACGGCGCAGGTGAGCGGAGCGAGCGAGCGAGCGAGCAGTGGGACGCGCCGGTTGCTTCGTTCGTCGTTTGGGGGTCGTGAGGTCGCGAGGTTCAACGCCACCGCGCGCCATCGCTCGAGGCTTTCAGTGACCGCTCTTCTTGCAGTCTCATCGTCATCACCACCACCACCACCTTTAGGGTTTTTTTCCCCTGTGGATCATCGACCTCTGGATGCCGCTCCAATGTCCGTCTCTGGCACCTACCCTCCTCCACCTTGCGCACCGTGTCCCGTCATCACGACCTCATCCTCCGATTCCTAACCTCAAAATTGCTTCACCCTATCCTCCACCCTGAACACGTGTCCCACCCATCACAACCTGCTCGTCTTCAACAGCGCTTTCCTGCCACGGCCCATTCCCACCGGGGGTGATAAAGGTCAAAACGCAAGCAGCTATGATGGCAGGAGATTAAGCAATTCTGAAAACACCCAAATCAATAGGCGACTAGCAGTAGCACGTTCATGCAGCAGGTTTCGAGTGCGATTCATGTAACCAGCGTGAGAAGGCAAGCGGCGAGGGATGAGTCTCGTTTGCGAGTCATCCGGGTCGTCCAAACCACAACAGCAATATAAGATAAGCACCGAGTTTAGCAATAGGAGAAAATAGCGACCAGGGTGAAACACACCTCGCAGGAGGCTGTTGAACAGTTGTACCTGACAAATAAAGCAAGACAATAAAGTACTGTAGTATAGTAAGTATTGTAGTATAGTAAGTATTGTAGTGTAGTAAGTATTGTAGTGTAGTAAGTATTGTAGTGTAGTAAGTATTGTAGTGTAGTAAGTATTGTAGTATAGTAAGTATTGTAGTATAGTAAGTATTGTAGTATAGTAAGTATTGTAGTATAGTAAGTATTGTAGTATAGTAAGTATTGTAGTGTAGTAAGTATTGTAGTATAGTAAGTATTGTAGTGTAGCAAGTATTGTAGTATAGTAAGTATTGTAGTATAGTAAGTATTGTAGTATAGTAAGTATTGTAGTGTAGTAAGTATTGTAGTATAGTAAGTATTGTAGTATAGTAAGTATTGTAGTGTAGTAAGTATTGTAGTGTAGTAAGTATTGTAGTGTAGTAAGTATTGTAGTATAGTAAGTATTGTAGTATAGTAAGTATTGTAGTATAGTAAGTATTGTAGTATAGTAAGTATTGTAGTATAGTAAGTATTGTAGTGTAGTAAGTATTGTAGTATAGTAAGTATTGTAGTATAGTAAGTATTGTAGTATAGTAAGTATTGTAGTATAGTAAGTATTGTAGTGTAGTAAGTATTGTAGTGTCGAGTGTGAGATGATTTCACGACGCTGCTGCTGCTGCGTCTGCTGCCGTTGTCAGTGGTGCCCAAGAACTTTTGTTAATGATGTAAGATAGGCGACGTTTCGGGCAACGGCCCTTCTTCATAGCGCGTGAATAGACGCAGTGTAGATGCGAGATGAGCTGTGACGACGAGCGGCTCGTATTGTCCACACGAGTACCAGCGGCCCATCCATCGAATCGCTCTCCTGCCACCACCGGTGCATGCCGAACCGTCCCAGGTTGCTTACAGTAGTAGCCTGGCCCGCCTCGCCCTGCTCATGGCGAGACGGGATGTGTGGGCTCCTCGACGGGGGAGACGTTGAGCCGTCCAACCTCGGTGAGCGGGAGGGCACCTCGTGTGCCCGGAGTGTACCCACCGCCGGCATTTGCTGAGCGAGTTTGAGCCCTGGTTAGTTACTCTTTGGTTTTTTCGGTAAAGTCACGTATACAGATAAAATAATAAATTAAATACTAGCATACGACGTTTCGATTGCAACACAAGCAATCGTCATCAGGTATACATGAAATAGAAACACAAATCTAGTATACTTAGAAATGTAATGTAATACAACAGAGAGTCGGATAACATAACAGTGAACACCCTATTGTTTTGTCTCTCTCTCAAATTTAGCATTCTCAGGAAGAACGTAATCAACCAGGTAGGGTGTTCACTGTTATGTTATCCGACTCTCTGTTGTATTACATTACATTTCTAAGTATACTAGATTTGTGTTTCTATTTCATTTATACCTGATGATGATTGCTCGTGTTGCAGTCGAAACGTCGTATGCTAGTATTTAATTTATTATTTTATCTTTATACGTGACTTTACCGAAAGAACCAAAGAGTAATTCCTGCAGTCACGAAAGCTCCAAATTAAGTTTGAACCCTGGTTAGATCTCTGCAGCACTCGGATTCATGTATTTATTTTCAGTTTTCAGTCGCATTTATTTTGAATAACCCTGTGAGCCATTCGGCTCTTTGGGATGGGAGACAACCCACCTGGCACCGCGTCGGGTGCGTGGTGCATTGTTGAATTCATCTGTGCGGCGCTTGTGAGTTTCACCCGCCGCTCTCCGGGTTCTGTCCAGTTGCCCTCTCCCCCCCTAATCTCTCACGAAGCCCACGCCCGCACGCGCACTCAGTGCCATTGGTCAAACATCCCAATGGAGACGCAGGGCCATCCACGGAAGGGTTGTCTGGAGACTTGGTGGCCGAATATTGTGCTACAGTTGGTAGAGCATCGGGGCCTTTAATCCGTGGGTCTCCACGGTTCAAGTGTCGCCCGGTTCGGGCGAGAATACCGAAACATGGGTGGGACCCTCCTGAAAAACAAAAGTCTTGAGCTTTCTTTGGGGCAATCGGACTAAACACGTGGAGTGGAATTCGTCACCTGCGCGAGGAGGTGGTCATAGAAGAGGAGGTGGTGGTGGTGGACGTGGTGGTGGAGGTTGTCGTGGAGGTAATGGTGGAGGTAATGGTGGAGGTTAATGGTGGAGGTGGTGAAGGAGGTGTTCGAGGTGTTGGAGACTCCTCTGCTCGGTGCATCTCGCTCAGTCTGCCGCAGCCCTCGTTCTGCTGTTCTCTCCTTGCTCGTGATGGCAGCAGCAGCAGCGGCGGCGGCAATATGGTTCAGGAGCCACACACACGCCCATGTCGAGGTCTGCTGGTCACGACGAGAGGGCTTCAAGAGGAGAGAGAGAGAAGCATCTCTCTCTCCTCTTGCTGCTGCTTAGTTGAAGGAGCGCAGACTACAGAGATTTACGAGACGGTCCACAGTGACGCTGCTGCTGCTGTTGTTGCTGCTGTTGTTGCTGTTGCTGCTGCTGTTGCTGCTGCTGCTGTTGCTGCTGCTGTTGCTGCTGTTGTTGCTGTTGCTGCTGCTGTTGCTGCTGCTGCTGTTGCTGCTGCTGTTGCTGATGTTGTTGCTGCTGTTGCTGCTGCTGCACCACCCCCCCACCACCACCGTCCCCCACTTCGCCAAAACTGCAATGGCCAGCGTGGTGATGTAATGATCAAAGGGGAAACCCCTCGAAACCGACACGGCCCGGAGAAGCCTTTCACTCCCGTCAGTGTTAGTCCACTACCGCACAGTGACAACGACTAGGGGGGCGGGGCTGTGCAGGGGACGAAGGCGCAGCTCTGCAATTACCCGCTGCTCCCGCCACCGCTCCCGCCAATGCTGGGGATCTCCAGAGAGCCCCCACCCCCCTCCGTCCCCCCTCCGTCCCCCCACCTTCAGAGGGGGAACTTTGGCCTCCTTCGTGTAGGTTGCCCAGGCGTCTTGGGAAGAGTTGGGAGTGCCCACACTTTACCCCACGGCACGCAAGCTGCCGGCCCCACTCACTAGTGGTGCAGTCTACGAATCTATACTGCTGGCTGGGCAGAAGTGCCGTGGGTGGGGGGAGATGTGGGGGAGGGGCGGATTTAAGAAACCTGATAACGGAGCAGCGTGTATGTACTGTATGTGGAACTTCTTTCGCACCATACGGAGGTGCGGGGGAAGGACAACCGCAACCACCTCCTCTTGTTCCTCACCTCCAAGTTCTTTCCGCCATCCCCCTCCTCCACCTTTGCGCACGCGTCCCACCCATCACAACCTCCTAGTCCCGACCTCCGAGTTGCTTACCCCGCCCTCCAAACTCCACCTTTGCGCACGTGCGCCACCTGTCACAAGCCTCCAGGTTGCCTGACCCACCCTTCCTTTCCCGCGCTGTGCACACGCGCGCGTGTCGAACGCGCGTGCGTGCCGTGCGTTGCAGGTGTTCGTGAACATCACGGACGCGAACACGCACCGGCCCGTGTTCCAGAGCTCGCACTACTCGGTGAGCGTGCACGAGGACCGCCCCGTCGGCAGCACCGTGGTGGTCATCAGCGCCACGGACGAGGACATGGGCGAGAACGCGCGCATCACCTACTTCATGGAGGACAACGTCCCGCAGTTCCGCATCGAGCCCAACAGCGGGGCCATCACCACGCTGGTGGAGCTCGACTACGAAGACCGCCCCACCTACACGCTCGCCATCACCGCCAAGGACAACGGCATCCCGCAGAAGTCCGACACCACCTACGTGGAGATCATGGTGAGCGACGTCAACGACAACGCGCCCAAGTTCCTGCGCGACCACTACCGGGGCTCGGTGCTGGAGGACGCGCCGCCCTTCTCCAGCGTGCTCACCGTGTCGGCCACGGACCGCGACTCGGGCCTCAACGGCCGCGTGCAGTACACGTTCCAGGGCGGCGAGGACGGCGACGGCGACTTCACCGTCGAGTCGACGTCGGGCCTCGTGCGCACCGTGCGCCGTCTCGACCGCGAGAACGTCGCCGTGTACAACCTGCGCGCCTTCGCCGTCGACCGTGGCTCGCCGCCGCTCAGGACGGCCGTGGACGTGGTCGTGACGGTGCTGGACGTCAACGACAACCCGCCCATCTTCGAGCTCGACGAGATCCCCATCTACGTGAAGGAGAACAGCCCCGTGGGCTCCGTGGTGGGGCACGTGACGGCGCGCGACCCCGACGAGGGCCCCAACGCGCAGGTCATGTACCAGATCATCGAGGGCAACATCCCCGAGGTCTTCCAGCTGGACATCTTCTCCGGCGAGCTCACGGTGCTCACCGACCTCGACTACGAGGCGCGCTCCGAGTTCGTGATCGTGGTGCAGGCGACGTCGGCGCCGCTCGTGAGCCGCGCCACCGTGCGCATCCACGTGGAGGACCAGAACGACAACAGCCCCAGCCTCAGCAACTTCGAGATCCTCTTCAACAACTACGTGACCAACAAATCCAACAGCTTCCCCGTGGGCGTGATCGGCCGCGTGCCCGCGCACGACCCCGACGTGTCCGACCGCCTCACCTACGCCTTCGAGCGGGGCAACGAGTTCAACCTCCTGGTGCTGAACCGCTCGACGGGCGAACTGCGCCTGAGCAGCAAGCTCGACAACAACCGGCGCCTCGTGGCCGTCATGCGCGTCAGCGTCACAGGTGAGGCGCGGGCGAGCCTGGTGTGTGTGTGTGGTGAGGGTTTGTGTGGGGTGTGTGGTTAGGGTGTGTGTGTGTGGGTTTGTGTGGGGTGAGTTTGTGTGGGGTGAGTTTGTGTGGGGTGAGTTTGTGTGGTGTGTGTGGTGAGAGTGTGTGTGGAGTGTGTGTGTGGTGTGAGTGTGTGTGGTGTGTGTGGTTAGGGTGTGTGTGTGGGGTGAGTGTGTGTGGTGTGTGGTGAGGGTGTGTGTGTGTGGTGTGTGTGTGGTGTGAGTGTGTGTGGTGTGTGTGTGGTGAGGGTGTGTGTGTGGTGTGAGTTTGTGTGGGGTGAGTGTGTGTTGTGTGTGTGGTGAGGGTGTGTGTGTGGTGAGGGTTTGTGTGGGGTGAGTTTGTGTGGGGTGAGTTTGTGTGCGTGTGGTGAGGGTGTGTGGTGTGTGTGTGTGTGTGGTGTGTGTGGTGAGGGTGTGTGTGTGGTGTGAGTTTGTGTGGGGTGAGTGTGTGTGGTGTGTGTGGTGAGGGTGTGTGTGTGGTGGGAGTTTGTGTGGGGTGAGTGTGTGTGGTGTGAGTTTGTGTGGGGTGAGTGTGTGTGGTGTGTGTGGCGAGTGTCTGTGTGTGTGGTGAGTGTGTGTGGTGTGTGTGGCAAGTGTCTGTGTGTGTGGTGAAGGTCGTATTGGACACCCGTCCCCTCGTGCGCTGTGCCGACCTTCGTGGGTGTTCCCTAACAGCACTTGCCCCAACAGTCTGTCGTGGTGAGGGTGTATGGTTTGGGTGTGAGGAGAGGGTGCGTGGTGAGAGTGTGTGGGTTGGGTGTGAGGAGAGGGTGCGTGGTGAGAGTGTGTGGGTTGGGTGTGAGGAGAGGGTGCGTGGTGAGGGCTAAGAGATGTGACACGGGATGACCGCGGGGTCTGCGTTGCGGAAGAGAAGAGCCGCATTGATCTTGACCCCATCACGAAGCCCTCAGCCTGGACGCAAGGCCCTAGCACTGACCCCAAGCCTCACACTTAGCCATAACTCTGGCCATACCCCGGACCTTAACCCTAAACTCCAACCCTGACCCTAATGATATCCTGAACCCTAGCCCTCAACTCTATCCCATCCCTTAACAAGGGGACCCTAGGCCCTAACTTTCGCCCCTAATACTAACACTAGCCCTAACACTATCCCTAAGGGGCCGTCCATAAATGACGTCACGCACCTAGGGGGGGGGGGTCAGACATTTGTGACGATGTGTGACGAGGGGGGGGGGTTGAGAAATGTGACGTCACATCAAAATGCGCAAATTTGAATAAATATAGAATTGTTATTACAACACTCTTTGTTATAACAACACTCCTACAACGTCAGAGTGCAGCGCCACATTAAATACGCACTACAATGACACTAGTTTAAAGCGATTTGAAGCATGTTTTATTTTCAAAATGCAAATATGGTATTGGGGGGGGAAGAGCTTTGTGACGCCGTGTGACGAGGGGGGGGGGGTCAAAAATCGTCCAAAATCGCGTAACGTCATTTATGGACGGCCCCTAACACTAACACTCGCCCTAACACTAACACTGTCCCTAACAGTAGCGCTAACGCTAGACCCAACATGAGCATTAACAACGATGGCCTCATCTCGCAACTCTGGCCCCTGCTGTTGCCTCGACCGCTGTCCCGTCGTCCCGTCCGCGCTGTGTGTCGTTGTTGTGTCGATGTTGTGCCGATGTTGTGTCGTTGTTGCGTCGTTGTTGTGTCGTTGTTGTGCCGCTGGTGCTGCGGCTCGCGCTGTGAGCGGTGTTGCCAATCGATGCCCGGAGCTGGGGGTCGCCGTGGTGGTGGGGCTGCAGGTGATGATGGTGCGGGGGGAGGAGGGGGCTGTGGGGTCCCCGTGTCTCGGGGTCTCGGGGGTCTGTCTTCAGGACCGTGCCCCCCCCCTCGCCTTATCCCCCCACGCACACCCCCTCGCAGGGGTTCCGCGTGTCGGAGGTCCGCGTGCGGGGTCCTCCCCAGGGACCCCGCCCGGCCCCCACGTGCCGGGGATTAATCGTGTTTGTTCTGGAGACGCGAACTCAGGAAGACACGGCGCAATTACGCGCATGGCGCGAGAGGCGGGTCCCCGGTGAGCGATCTGGATCGAGGGGTGCGGGCGGGGTGAGCGATCTGGGTCGAGAGGTCCCCGGTGAGCGACCTGGGTCGAGGTTGCCCGGTGAGCGACCTGGGTCGAGGTTGCCCAGTGAGGTCGAGCGGGCGTGAGCGGGTCCGAGGGGGTCACGAGTTCGCGGCTCCCGTTGTCGTTCGTCCCCGCGTCTCGCCGGTCCCGCGCCGGACAGCTGAAGGGGCTTTTCACTTGTTTATTGGGGTGTTCCTGGGTGTTTACCGGGAGAAGATTACAGAGTGGGGACGCCGGGGCCGCCGGGGGTTTCGGAGCAGAAAGCGGAGACGGTGGAGTGAGTGGGAGCAGGGAGGGAGAGGGGGAGATGCGCTCCTCTGACAGCGTTCTGTGTTCAGTGCAAATCTGGCCACTTCACCCCTCACTGCCTCACCCCTCACTGCCTCACCCCTCACTGCTGCACTCCTCACTGCTTCACCTGTTCGTGGGGTGCAGCAGGAGGCGGAGAATAAGTGCTGACCCCGTGACCTCATGACCCCGATAATGACCTCCTTTAGTGGCGGGCGCTGTGTAAACACGCGCTGATAACATCATCGCCATTGCTCCGTCTCTCCCGGGCAGGGAGCGGCCTCCACACTCCCCACACCGCACTCACTCAGCCCCACTCCCCACACCGCACTCACTCAGCCACTCTCCCCACTCCCCACGCACTCAGCCACTCTCCCCACTCCCCACACCGCACTCACTCAGCCACTCTCCCCACTCCCCACGCACTCAGCCACTCTCCCCACTCCCCACACCGCACTCACTCAGCCACTCTCCCCACTCCCCACGCACTCAGCCACTCTCCACACTCCCCACACCGCACTCACTCAGCCCCACTCCCCACTCCCCACACCGCACTCACTCAGCCCCACTCCCCACACCATACTCACTCAGCCACTCTCCCCACTCCCCACACCGCACTCACTCAGCCACACTCCCCACACCATACTCACTCAGCCACTCTCCCCACTCACTCAGCCACTCTCCCCACTCCCCACACCACACTCACTCAGCCACTCTCCCCACTCACTCAGCCACTCTCCCCACTCCCCACACCGCACTCACTCAGCCACTCTCCCCACTCCCCACACCGCACTCACTCAGCCCCACTCCCCACACCATACTCACTCAGCCACTCTCCCCACTCCCCACACCGCACTCACTCAGCCACACTCCCCACACCATACTCACTCAGCCACTCTCCCCACTCACTCAGCCACTCTCCCCACTCCCCACACCACACTCACTCAGCCACTCTCCCCACTCACTCAGCCACTCTCCCCACTCCCCACACCGCACTCACTCAGCCACTCTCCCCACTCACTCAGCCACTCTCCACACTCCCCACACCGCACTCACTCAGCCCCACTCCCCACACCATACTCACTCAGCCACTCTCCCCACTCACTCAGCCACTCTCCCCACTCCCCACACCGCACTCACTCAGCCACTCTCCCCACTCCCCACACCGCACTCACTCAGCCACTCTCCCCACTCCCCACACCGCACTCACTCAGCCCCACTCCCCACACCATACTCACTCAGCCACTCTCCCCACTCCCCACTCACTCAGCCACTCTCCCCACTCCCCACACCGCACTCACTCAGCCCCACTCCCCACACCATACTCACTCAGCCACTCTCCCCACTCACTCAGCCACTCTCCCCACTCCCCACACCGCACTCACTCAGCCACTCTCCCCACTCACTCAGCCACTCTCCACACTCCCCACACCGCACTCACTCAGCCCCACTCCCCACACCATACTCACTCAGCCACTCTCCCCACTCACTCAGCCACTCTCCCCACTCCCCACACCGCACTCACTCAGCCACTCTCCCCACTCCCCACACCGCACTCACTCAGCCACTCTCCCCACTCCCCACACCGCACTCACTCAGCCCCACTCCCCACACCATACTCACTCAGCCACTCTCCCCACTCACTCAGCCACTCTCCCCACTCCCCACACCGCACTCACTCAGCCACTCTCCCCACTCACTCAGCCACTCTCCACACTCCCCACACCGCACTCACTCAGCCCCACTCCCCACACCATACTCACTCAGCCACTCTCCCCACTCACTCAGCCACTCTCCCCACTCCCCACACCGCACTCACTCAGCCACTCTCCCCACTCCCCACACCGCACTCACTCAGCCACTCTCCCCACTCCCCACACCGCACTCACTCAGCCACTCTCCCCACTCCCCACACCGCACTCACTCAGCCCCACTCCCCACACCATACTCACTCAGCCACTCTCCCCACTCCGCACTCACTCAGCCACTCTCCCCACTCCCCACTCCGCACTCACTCAGCCACTCAGCCACACCGCACCACAGACCACACTCACTAAACCGCACTCACACACAGCACTCTCCCTCATATTAGCCGTGACCAGGAATTTAACCCAGGTCGCCAGGTTCTTTATGTGTTGTTCAACCCACAGTGCTCATTACCATACGCACACACAAAGACAAAGGTCCCCCCTATAGCCTTAACGGACTCTTGGGCCAAGTGCTGTTAGCGAGTACTTGTGAAGGCCAACACGGCACACGAGGTGGTGGGTGGCCAGCACCAGGCCCGGCCGTCTTTGTTTTCCGAGTGGCGATGTTTACACACCGCGCCAGGTACTCATTGTGGCTGAATCGACCTTGGGGAGGCCCTAGACCGGTTCAGATAATCGTCACTGGTGGTGTAATCAAACTTGGGTCGCCGGGTTCGTAGCGCAGCGTGCTAAACGCTACACGACCGCTCCCCTATATACACAAAGACAAAGATCCCCCTATAGCCTTAACAGACTATACACACACACCAACACGCCCAATATAAACACGACACACACACGCACTGGCCAAAAACTGCTCCCAGCTACGGTGGCATGGCCATCGTCGTCACGCCGGTCCATCTGCACCCCCAATGAGACTCGTCTACTCGATGCCCCCACGCTCATTTCCAGAGGGTACCACGTGATTCACTACGATTGGCCACGTAGAGCAATTGGACACCGCTGAAGTGAAACCACGTAAGGTGGCACCGGCAGTGAAATGTCTCGTAAATATCTTATCTGTCGATTTTTAAACAAAAACTGGGGTCTTCAGACAACATTTGTCAAAATGTGATTCACATCATCAGGGCTCCCCGATGGTGTAAACGAATGCGGTCTCCAACTCTTACGGTCCAATCCGTCTCTCGTTTGGCCCCTCTATTTGTGCGCTATGAAGTAGAAGGGCCATTGCCCGAAACGTCGCCTAATGTCTGTTGTTTTTTTTTAGGCCACGCACAAAGAGCATTGTTATTGACAAGGAACATGTTGAGTTGTTGTTGTTGGTTGTGCTTGTGCGCCACTGCCGCAGCAGCAGCAGCACCAGGTATAATTCGTGTAACAGTGAAATGTTGCCACTTGGCTCACGGACGATCAGAGAACGTGGAGGCTGCCGCTGCTCCCACAATCGCGCCAAGGCCACTTCGCGTCTTTCTCTCTCTCTCCTTTCCCGACACGATTGGCCACCGCTGCCACCGCCGCCGTTTTGAAAGTCGCCACTTTGTTATGGAGATTAGGAGAGAAACGGACTCTCACCCAGCCGACCCTCCTGCCTCACCCCCCCTCCCCACGCCGTCCTCCCAGCCCCCTTCCCTCCCACCCTCCCTCACCGCCCCACCCTGGCACCGATGGCCGTTCATGAGAAACCACTCGCCGAAAACTTCCAGGGGCGGGCCCGGCGTGGGAATGGATGCCCCTTCACCACCCGCTGCCCTCCCATCACTTGCTGCCCCATTACTGCTGCCCCCTTCAGTGCCACTCCCGTCTTTTGCTGCCGCCACGGGCTTCCTTCATGTTTTCCAGCAACGCCGCCGCCACCGGGGTTGAGGGGACCCAGTTTGAGTGGTCAAGGTGACCCAGGTTGAGTGACCAAGAGGACCCAGTTTGAGTGGTCAAGGGACCCAGGTTGAGTGGCCAAGGGGACCCAGGTTGAGTTGTCAAGGAGACCCAGGTTGAGTAACCAAGGGGGCCCAGGTTGAGTAACCAAGGAGACCCAGTTTGAGTAGTCAAGGTGACCCAGGTGTAGTGGCCATGGTGTGTGTTGAGGGGGCACAGCACAGCATGGCTTTGTCCCCCCGTTGTGCAAAATTCATGCGGCAGGCGCCTCCCACTGCCCCCCCGTTTCCCCACATGGCTGTGAGCGGTCAGAGCGGCGTGGAGGCTGAGTGGTGGCGACCTGCACAGTCACGGGTGGCTGGAGCTCTGTCTCGGGGGAGGAGGCGTAGTAGGGGAGTTGTACGAGGGAGGGGAGGTGTCCAGCCCCAGATTTACCATGCAGTGGAGTCCCTCTCGCTCGGCTACTAACTCAGGCCTTGTCAGCAATAAAATGCGGACAACGGCAGAGGCTGCTCGTACCGAGTGAGGTATGGCCGTGGTGGAGCGGGGAGTGGTGTGTGGGCGGTGGGGGGGGGGCACCGCCCCCGCGCTAATCAAGGACATATTTCCCACGACGCGTGGGCGAGCGCGTGTCCGTGGGATCTGGCTCTCGTCCCCCCGCACCGCGCATCCTGGCGGACACCTGGGCCTGTCGAGGCCACTGGGGCCCGGACGGTTGGAGCAGCGGGGGCCCCCGCACGGTGGGGAATGTGAGAATGTGAGGAGGCGCAGGGGGACCTCTGGGGACCCATGGGACGTGGGGGAGAGTCCTTGAGGTGGCGGCTCGGATCTGGGTTCTATCCTGGGCCTGTCCCCCGAGCGAAGGCCCCCACCCCCACTTCACATTGTGTCCGTTAATCCAGGCGTGGCCGGGGCGCGCGGCCGAATGGGCGCGCCACGCACTCCCGGCCCGAACGACCGCTGCCGATGCCGCGTCGTTGGTCGCGCCCCAGCATGAGATCCCCTGAATCGTGGCGTGGATTCCACCTCCTTGTCACAGCGGCAGCCGTGAGGTCGCGGCGGCGCTCGGATGGAGTCCGCGTCGCGCTGCCCCGTGAGGGTTGCCGCCCATCCTGGTTCTCCCCCAGGATCGTTGTCCTCACTTTGAGGTGACAAGCGGTGCATCCCGTTTTTTTCGTACCTCGGAGGTAGCAAAACCCTACGCCTGATTTATCTCCTGAGAGGGGCCCGGTCCTTCCTGGGCCTTCCCGTGGAGGGCACGGGAACTTCGGATTATCGCTCACGTCGGCTGACGGGAAGAATAAGCGCTCCTCATCCCCCCCCCTCTCTTCCCGGGACGTCCCTGCGTGCGCACGGACGGTGCCATGGAGGGTTTTCCCGGGCGGAAAGTGGCACAAGGGCCACGCCGCCGTGAGATGCGGCCGCGTTTTGGACGCCGTGCCGAGCCCCACTGCGCCGCACATTGTTGCCCCCGAAGCTGCCCCGCTTCATCGTCCCCTGGCACGAGATCTTACGCTCCGTATCGTTGGCTTAAAATGGAAGGATTTTGCACGATGTTTTTAATAGATAAACCAGATAATTATTATTTTTGTTCCATTGGAGAAGCCCGCGTCGCTGGCCACCTGGGGAACCCCCTTGCAGATGTAGTGTTCCATCTCGACGGATTATCCAGGTTAGATATCCTAATATAAAAAAATATTCGAATTATCAGCAGAAGTTGCTGCGTTCTGTTTTATTGAAGGCTTCTGGTTGTGGTGTGTGACCACCGTTCTGCTCGGAGAGGGACCCAGCACCGGTTGCATTAAACTCCGAGGTGCGCGGTTGGCTACGTACGGTGCGAAAGATGTTCAACATACATACAGATGTTACGACCCCAACAGCTCGCTGGAGAGAGAACCGTGGCCGAAGTCCTTTGGGACCGCCGTCGCCGACGAACGAGTTGACGGCGGGGACAAAACGACGATGAGCTCGCGCCGCCGACTTAAGCCTTGCTGGGTTTGCACCGATCAGGCACCTAGCCCGGCACCAAGCCAGACACCTGGCCTGGCACGGGCCCAAGGCCGTATCGTGTAGAGAGAGAGAGAGAGGCTCGTCACCCCCGGAGAGGGATCGCGGCGGCTCTAATGACACTTAATCCTCTGGCCGCGACCGCTCAGTTTTCAAGCCTGTGGGTGTTAGGGACGCGCGGTGCGAGAGTGTGAGAGAGAGTGTGTGTGAGTGAGGGAGTGTGTGTGCTCGCTAACAGCACTTGCCCCTACAGTCTGTTAAGGCTATACGGGGGATCTTTATCTTTGTGAGGGAGTGTGTGTGGTGCCACTGTAGTTTAGCGGTTAGCAAGCTACGCTACGATCAGTGACGATTATCTAAACTGGTCCTGCGCCTCCCCTAGGTCGACTCAGCCTCAAATGGTGTGGTGTATGAACATCGCCACTAGGGAGACAAAGCCGGCCGGGCGTGGTGTTGGCCACCCACCCCATGTGCGCCGTGCCTGCCTTCATAGGTGCTGCTCGCTAACGGCACTTGCCCCAACAGCCTGTTAGAGGCCATACGGGGGACCTTTGTGCAGTGCTCGTGGCGGTGACCACGTGGCGGGGCCTGCAGCGAACTCGGCGACTCGGCGACTCTGCCGGTGCTCGTGGAAGTCGTGACTCACGTTTGTGGAATCTCCGCCTCAGCCACGACCTCCTGCAGACGCCTCGTACACCCGTACCCTGTACCTGAATGGTATACCTGGACCCTATACACCGCACTCTATACACAACATCCTATACACAGCATCCTATACACCGCATCCTATACACCGCATCCTATACACCGCATCCTATACACCGCATCCTATACACCGCATCCTATACACAGCATCCTATACACTGCATCCTATACACCGCATCCTATACACCGCATCCTATACACAGCATCCTATACACCGCATCCTATACACAACATCCTATACACCGCACTCTATACACTGCATCCTATACACCGCATCCTATACACCGCATCCTATACACCGCATCCTATACACCGCACCCTATACACCGCACCCTATACACTGCATCCTATACACCGCACCCTATACACTGCATCCTATACACCGCATCCTATACACCGCACCCTATACACCGCATCCTATACACAGCATCCTATACACAGCATCCTATACACAGCATCCTATACACTGCATTCTACACCCCGCATCCTATACACCGCATCCTATACACAGCATCCTATACACCGCATCCTATACACCGCATCCTATACACAGCATCCTATACACCGCACTCTATACACTGCATCCTATACACCGCATCCTATACACCGCATCCTATACACCGCATCCTATACACAGCATCCTATACACCACATCCTATACACAACATCCTATACACCGCATCCTATACACTGCATCCCATACAACATATCCTATACACAACATCCTATATACCGCATCCTATACACCGCATCCTATACACAACATCATATACACTGCATTCCACACCCCGCATCCTATACACCGCATCTTACACATCACAGCACACCCGAAACCCACATCACACACAGTCCACTGCAGCCCACCACACATAGCACCCACGCCACAGCCAACACCCGCAGCCTGCACGTACCCGACACCCACACAGCCCTGTCAACCACACGCGAATGTGAGCCACCACCCCCCCCCCCTAAACGACACAGGTGCACCCGCCTGCCCCCCCCACGGACAGATGAAGTGGTAACGGCGTGCTGGCACACGCACGCGCCGACACAAACATTCCCCGTGTGGGCTTTAACAGACTGTGAGGGCAAGTGCCGTTAGTGAGCAGCACCTATGTAGGGTGGCCGGACAGCACTCCCTGCCGCCTTTGTCTCCCCAGTGGTGACGTTCACCAACGGCGCCGGGGAACTGGACTCATCTGAGGCTGAGTCAACCTAGGGGGAGGCCAAGACCGGGTCGAATAATCGTCACCGGTGTTGGCCGTGAGAGCGGGAATCGAACTCGTGCCGCCGGGTTCGTTAGCGCAGAGCGCTCACCGCTGCACTACGACTTCGTCACCCAAAAACCCCCGTGCCCTCTCCCGAACGGAGCTTGGCTGTGATCCCATTACCCGAGTAGTAATGGGATTGCCCGAGTAGTAATGGGATTACTCTCCGGCTGATCGGTTCCGTTACTGCACTCATCAGACCACGCGAACGTCGTTCTCTCGTCTTGCCGTTTTACGGGACGCGGTGTGACGGGGGTCGGTGTGAAGGTGTGACAGTGTGACGGGGGGCGGTGTGACGGGAGGTGGTGTGACGGGGTCGGTGTGAAGGTGTGACAGTGTGACGGGGGGCGGTGTGACGGGAGCAGTGTGACGGTGTGACGGTGTGACAGGGGGCGGTGTGACGGGAGGTGGTGTGACGGGCTCGGTGTGAAGGTGTGACAGTGTGACGGGGGGCGGTGTGACGGGGGGCGGTGTGACGGGAGGCGGTGTGACGGGGGGCAGTGTGACGGTGTGACGGGGGGCGGTGTGACGGTGTGACGGGGGCGGTGTGACGGTGTGACGGGGGGCGGTGTGACGGTGTAACGGCGGGGCGGTGTGACGGGACGCGGTGTGACGGTGTGACGGGAGGCGGTGTGACGGGAGGCGGTGTGACGGTGTGACAGGGGGCGGTGTGACGGGGGGCGGTGTGACGGGGGGCGGTGTGACGGGACGCGGTGTGACGGTGTGACGGGGGGCGGTGTGACGGGAGGCGGTGTGACGGGAGGCGGTGTGACGGGAGGCGGTGTGACGGGAGGCGGTGTGACAGGGGGAGGTGTGAAGGTGTGACAGTGTGACGGGGGGCGGTGTGACGGGGGCGGTGTGACGGTGTGACGGCAGGCGGTGTGACGGGAGGCGGTGTGACGGGAGGCGGTGTGACAGGGGGAGGTGTGAAGGTGTGACAGTGTGACGGGGGCGGTGTGACGGTGTGACGGGGAGGTATGACGTGGAGGCGGTGTGACGGAGAGGGCGGCACAGCCCGGGACTGATGCCACCCCGTGCCACCCCATGCCACAGCGAGCGAGCGAGTGATTGAGCGAGCGAGTGATTTGAGCGAGTGATTGAGCGAGTGAGCGAGTGAGCGAGCGAGCGAGAGAGCAAGTGAACAAGGCATCCATCTCCTCTGAGCTCAGAGGGAGCTGGAGGCATCGTCAGGCGTGGTATGGAATGAGCGGTGTTTTTTCACGATGTGAGCCTTTTGACAGCGATGATGATTGATGGCAATGAGACGATGATGAGGATGATGACAATAACAGTGACGATCATGGTGACGATGATGGTGGTGGTGAGGATTATGACAGTGAGGATGGTGACGATGATGGTGAGGATGATAGTGACGGTGATGATAGTGAGGATGATGGTGGTGAGGATGATAGCGAGGATGATGGTGGTGATACTGACAATGATGGTGGTGATGAAAGTGAGGATGATGATCGTGAGGATGATGATGGTTTGTTGGTGATGATGATGGTGAGGATGATGATCGTGAGGATGATGGTGGTGATGATGGTGGTGATGATGGTGGTGAGGATGATGATCTCGAGAATGATAGCGAGGATGATGCTGGTGATGATGATGGTGATGATGATGATGGTGGTGATGATGGTGATGATGATGGTGGTGATGATGGTGGTGATGATGGTGATAGTGGTGATGATGGTGATGATGATGATGATGGTGGTGATGATGGTGATGATGATGGTGGTGATGATGGTGATGATGATGATGATGGTGGTGATGATGGTGATGATGATGGTGATGATGATGGTGGTGATGATGGTGATGATGATGGTGGTGATGATGATGGTGGTGATGATGATGGTGGTGATGATGGTGATGATGATGGTGGTGATGATGATGATGGTGGTGATGATGATGATGATGCTGGTGATGATGATGGTGGTGAGGACGATGATCGTGAGGACGATGCTGATGACGGTGACGATCGATGTTGGGAATGCGCGATGACGTCGCGCTCCTGGAATCCGATGCCGCGCTTATCACAGAATGGGCGACTGAATGGGGTCGCGACCCCGTTGCCGTGAAGACGGACGGGGGGGAGGGGGGGCGTGGGGGGGGGGCGTCCCCGCGATCATCGTGGGTGGAAGCTCGTGCGAGCCGTGATGGTGCCCTAATAGGGCCTGAGATGGAACTACTTTACTGTACGATGGCGCTGTCGCGGTTGTGTGATGGGGGCTGTGATGTGGCTAACATAGTGCAGCAACATCCCTTTCTTCCGTGGGGGGGTGGGGGGAGGGGGCTCAATGAATTCAGCAGAGGAGGGGAAGCGGCATTGTCATGTTGCGTTTGGGTGCCGTGGAATTTGCATCTGGATCCCGTGGTGTTTGATGTATGGGTCCCGTTGTGTTTGAATGTGGGCCGTATCGATCTGCAACACAGATCTCTTTGCGTTCTCAGCTTCATCTTTAAAAACCCAAATCCTTCTCTTCCCTCGCCCTGGGCGGCGGGGAGGAGGAGGGGGGGGGTCACCCTGCACCCTTAGAAGCCCCCACTGGAGCCCCCACGCCGCCTCCTGCGGTGTTTACTCAGAGAATGAATAACCCTGGCACGGAGCCGTCTCCAACCCAGGCAGCAAAGTGTGACGGGGGGGAGAGAGGGAGGAGGAGGAGGCAGAGAGTCACTTGCCCCGGGGACTTGTAGACTCGCCCCCTCCCTCATCCCTCCACCCACCCACCCCGGCCCCACCACCCCCCGCGGTGACACCACGGTGAGCCCCCCCCCCCACGACGTTTCGGCCTTTGTTGGGCTTCGTTGGGATGAAACTTGCGGGCGTGCCGCTAATCGGATTTGGTGTCCCTGGAGAGGTTGGGGTCCGTGGGGGGGGGACGAGAGGAGATGGAGCCCCCCCCCCCCGCCCGAGTGGAGTGGTTAACGCGCTGCGCTACAAACCCAGCCGACTCGAGTTTGGATTCCCCACCCACGGCCAACGTTTATCTGAACCGATCCTGGGCCTCCCCTAGGTCGACTCAGCCTTAAATGAGCAATGCCCGAGGTCGATTCTGCTCAAGGCCGACAACAGTGATCAATTGCTGTACCGGTCCTGGGCCTCGCCTTGGTCGACTCAGCCTCAAATGAGTACCTTGTGCGGTGAACATAACCACTGGGGAGACAAAGGCGGGCGGGCGGGCGGGCGTGGTGCTGGCCACCCACCCCGTGGTGTTCCGTGTCGGCCTTCACAGGTGCTACTCTCTAACAGCACTTGCCCCAACGAGTCTGTTGAGGCTCCCACGGCAGAGTGGGACGGCTGTGAGGCCGCGTTGAAGCCAGTGGCCCGATGGAGTAGGTGGCTTCCCAGCCACCGTTGGGCACGGGGGTGACGGCGCCCGGGTCTCGCTTGAGGGACACGTCTGTGAAACAAAGAGCTTCATAGCTCATCGGATTCCTCCAGTGAGAATAAACAATTACGGTTGATTCTGGCCCTCGCCCGCTTGGGGGTAGAGGAGACCGGCGTAACCTCGTCGACGTTACGCGCTCCTCGAAGGCCGTGTGGCTGATGGGATTTGTGTAAAAAAAAATGTGTTCATGCGGAGCGACGGGTATGGCAAGGAGACATTTACTCGTTTTGTTTCGTCGCTTTTATATACCGCGCTGCGTACGAAAAGAGTTCTGAGTAGAACTCGGGCCCGTTGTCTCCTGGAGAGCTCATCGGGTTGGTCCAGTGTAACTAAATATTCTGATTCTGTCTACAAACATTTGGCGACTCACCGCCTGGACCCTGCTGACGAGAAGGCGCTGAATGTAGAAACCGGTGCAGGTTTGTGTTGAACCAATCCTGCGGAATGCATCTTCTTGGTTCTTTCGGTAAAGTCACGTAGAAGGGAAATAATAAAATAATAAAAATAAAACATAATAAAATACAATTCTCACGACGTTTCGGCCACAACGCAAGCAGCCGTCCTCAGGTGAAGAACAGGTCTGTCGGAAAAACAGCGTGACTTTACCGAAAGAACCAAGAAGATGAATCCCTGCAGTCACGAAAGCTTTAAATCGAAAAAAAAAATGCTGCGGAAGTTGATGCTTTTCCAGAAGGCCGCGTGCGGCTGATGGTTTGGGTACAAAAAAACAACAGCCGGATACTTTTATCTTTCACGCGGAGGGAGAGATGTGGCAAGGAGGCGAATAGCGTAGTGCATGTGTTGCCGTATGCTCCACAAACACGCCAGTGGTGACCTTGCGCGGCCCGGACCGCAGCACTGCCGTGGGAAATTTTGCCGCTCTGAAGAAAAAAATAGTGCCAACGAGTACTCTCGGGGCAGCCGGTCGACTGGGGTATGTGTCACGTGACCAATATTGTCTGTTGTGGTAACGTTCTGACCCGCCCCTTTACTGGACATTTGTGGAAAAGAAAGAGCTTTATAGCTCATCGGATTCCTCCAGTGTAAAGGCATACTCTGATATCCACAGCCATAACAGTGGATGTGGCGTGCCGGGTACAGAAACCCACACGTGTGTTGGAGACTCTGCGGCGCCTGGCCAGTCAATCGTCCTTTTCAAACTTGGCTGAAGATGAAGTTCCGGCTCGAGTCAGCCGGTGCCTCTGAACCTGTCCCTCACCCCCTCGAGGTCTTGCCACGTGCGAAGACGCCGTGCCCATTACCCCCCCTACTTCCCCCCCGCCAAGTCATCACAACACCAGCTGCGTTAGGCCGCAGCGCCGTTCTGAACGGCGGCAAGTTAGTTTCACGACGGTGGCCGCCTCCTGTAATTGAGGGTCGTTAACGAGGCAGCCCGTTAGCGGCGAGCCGTGGGCCGCCTGCTGGGTCACCCCTCGGCCTCAGCCACTCCAGCGACTCGCCTCCACGCACCACGTGGCCCCTGGGAATGGGGCGCCACGGTGGCTAGGATATGTTAACTGCCTCGCCTGGTGTACAGGAGGTCGTGGGTCCCATCCCGACCCTGACGCCTGCTGCTGTCTATGTCATCATCACGGTGGCTAGGAGATGTTGACTGCCTCGCCTGGTGTACAGGAGGTCGTGGGATCGATTCCAATGCGTGTCTCTCTCTCATCATCATCACGGTGGCTAGGAGATGTTGACTGCCTCGCCTGGTGTACAGGAGGTCGTGGGATCTATTCCAATGCGTGTCTCTCTCTCATCATCATCACGGTGGCTAGGAGATGTTAACTACCTCGCCTGGTGTACAGGAGGGCATGGGTTCGATCCCGACCCTGACGCCTGCTGCTGTATATTTGGAGTTTGCGTGTCTCTCTCTCTCTCTCATCATCACGGTGGCTAGGAGATGTTAACTACCTCGCCTGGTGTACAGGAGGGCATGGGTTCGATCCCGTCCCTGACGCCTGCTGCTGTATATTTGGAGTTTGCGTGTTATTTCTCCCCGTGGTCACTTGGATTTTTCCTAGGGCCCTCTGGATTTCTCCTCCACATTTAGAATTATACGTTTCGAGTCTTTGACTGCAATAGATTTCCACATAAGCTACTTCGTTCAGCTATCATTTGTGGCCAGGCCGCTTCTTAAAGAGAGCTATACAGCTCAGTGGGCCTTACCCGGTAAAATAAAAAACAGTTTCATAGGTTAGGGTTACGGTGGCGGGGGTAAGTAGCCGAGGGGGGGCATGTAGAGTAGCCGAGGGGGGCCCGCCCGGCGTGCCAGGCCCGGCATCCCTGGGGTTCGGCGCACCACCCGAACCGCGGCCTCCTCGCCCGCCCTCGGTGTTCGTGACGGACCACCTTGGGTGGCGTGTGACGCGGCGTGGGCGCCTACACCTGCGTGCGTTGACGGCGCGTGCCGGTCCGTGCGTACGAGTCTGTAGCAGGTGTGGGAATCTGACGTGGGCCCGCGAGGTTGTATTTATGGCGCACGGCCGTTAGCGGGCAAACTCCACAGTGGGTGCGGCTCCGGGAAACGGAATTCCCGCTGACCGGGCGAGCACTGCATTGCGGGAGTGATGATCGCGCGATTTTGTGATTCTCGTCACCGCTCACTCCTCGATTCGCGGGTGTTTCCCACCTTCGTTCTGCTCACCCCCGAATTGCTGACTCTTGCACCTGCCAAGCCACACGCACCCCTCCACAACTTTAATTTAAATGTTTCTGAAAATGTTCAGTGGCGGCCTTGGCCCCTGTGAGATATTATGTCCCCACATGTCTGGCTCCTCTCAAGGTTCGAAGATAGGGTAAGGTGCAGGGCGACATGAAAGACGGCACATCCATTCGTCGAAGGATAACACGATAATCATGAGCGTCGTCGTTGTGGAGAATAAGTGAGCAAACAATCCGCCTCCACACCTGTTATTCTGCGTCCAGTCGGCCGCACGGCCTCCTGTGAGTGCATAATATCAGCAACATTGATTCGAGACAAGCAAAACTCTGAACCGCCTCCGACATTCAATTATCTCATCAGCAGTCAGGCTTGTAATCCATGTCGAAACCGGTCGGGGGTTTGTGTGGAACCATTGCTGCTGAAATGATGCACTCCCAGAATGCGGGGAAGGAGGCGAATTGTCTGCTTAGTCATTGGTTGAGGGAGGTTTCCTGCAAACTTGGGTGCGAGAGAGAGCGAGAGAGAGAGAGAGGGAGCCAACTCAGGTGCAGTGGTGTGGGACGTGTGCCAGCTGGTGGAGGATGGTGTCTGCATGCCCCCGTGTGACCCCCCTGCATGCCCCCGTGTGACCCCCCTGCGTGCCCTCCCCCCCACATCCCTCCTTGCCCCCCCCCCACCCTGCCGGTTATTTCGCACAGTGCGGGGCCCGCCACGAGCACACGGACCCCACAACCGGGAAGGCCGCCACGACTTGTCAGACTTTTAATCAGCCGGGCATGCCAGCCGCATTTTTCTGGCCGCTTTATTAGAACGTCGAAGCGGTAACCGTGAATTATTAAAGTCACCGTTGTTCCGGCGCCGACAGGAAATTCATTCCGCCGCAACCCACCACAACAAATTCGGCAGAAATGAGGAACCGCCGCCGTTAGCGGCCACCGAGGAGCGGTCGGCCCCGTGATGAAATTAACATCGGGAGCGATTGTGGGTTTTGTTTCGTGACAAAGCGGCCGACTTTATCACCGGCTCCAGCCGTGACGCGGCTTTGTGAGCGGGTCCGGGAGAAAGAGGGATGAGAGGGGAGAGAAAGGGAGAGAGGGATGAGAGAGGGATGAGAGAGGGAGGAGAGAGAGTGGGGGATGAGAGGGCAGCATGCGACGGTTGTGGACACTCCGTTTTGGCTGTTAGGAAAACCAGCCACAATCGCTCAACACAACCGCGCTCCCGTACACATTCACTCGCTAAAAACAGTTGTGCAGCCACAGCAGCTCTCTCTTACGCAGTCACACCCCCATACACAACTGCACTCCATAACACAACCACACTTCACAAAACAACCAACACCACCGAAACACAAGCGCAATTACGCAGCCACAACACGACTAAGCACTCAAAGGGCACTGTGGCTGTTGTGATGCCTCTTTATAGGTGGTAGTAGCAGACGTATTATTGTTGTTGTTGCTGCTGCTATCGCGTCGGTGGTGGTGGCTGTTGGTGGTGGTGACGGTAGATGTTTGCCGGTCCAAGGTGCGACCCTTGGACCCGAGCCTGCCTCTTGCAGCTCGTTGGATCGGGACGCCTCTCAACGGCTCTCGAGTTTTAAAGGTCATTGAATCATTAATTTGAATGATTGCTGCTACTATTTGCCACCCTCGTTTACGAGACCAGTTTTTCAGGAGGGTCCTAACAGGTTTTTGGATTTCTCCACGATAAATACAGATTTTTATTCCGTAGTTTTGCAGTAAGGGGGAGGGGGGGTGATGATTGACGCTCTGTGTGTGGTCCCAATTGAGTAATTTGCCGTGCAACTATTTAGCAAATGTCGGCGAAAATGTGGACTTTGGCAAATGCATAACTCAACGTAATCATCCGCGTTGTTGTGGAGAACGCAAATGGGCAGACGACTCGGCCAACTCGCCACGTGCCCGGCCCTCTGCGTAAACACCGCAAAGGCTCCCCTACCAGTCCCATGAGCCACACGGCTTTCTGGGAGTGCGCGATGTCAGCGGCAGTAGCTTGAGGACAAAAAGGAGGGCCCTGCCAGGTTCGTCGGATATAGCAGGAATGCGAATGTGCTGCTGTGTGCGATCCCAGTTGATTAATTTGCGGGTGATTTTTCAGCGGTGGGATGTTATGGCCGATACCGATTTCACCGTTTGGGGGTTTTTTGTTGCTGCATTGATTGGACTCGAGCTAACGCTGCTATTTGGTCAGTCCCACCAATTAGTACAGCCGCGTCGGGCCGCTGCGTGGCCCCTCCCCGATGCGGTTCTCTCCGGGTTTGCGCCACCGTGTGTGCTCGGCGCGACGTGTCCGACGTTTCGCCCCGCGTGCCCGGAGCTTCTTCGGGAACTCAATTCGGTTCTTCGCAGCCACGGCCGCGCAAGCCAACTCGAAGGGAACGCCACAACCCAGAAGGTGACCCCACGTGTCGCTCACAAAACGGAGGCGGTTCGGATGGCCGTGGCCAAGGGATGCCAGCGCAGTGACGGATTGTCGAATCAATCTGTGCAGAGCTCTGAGTGTTGTCGCACGGTGGGGGTTTTTTTTTTCCCGGGTTCTCCGATGTGGGCCCCACGCGAAACCGACCCAAACGCTCGTGAATAGGCTCGGCCAACGACGCGTCGTGTGGGCAGGGCCCTCGACAAAGCAGAGAGGCGACTTGGGGCTCGCTGAGGCTTTGCTGGGTAAATAAAGGCCATTGTTGCTACTGTATCGTGAGAGATGTTCCCCCCGCTGCTGCTGTTGAAGAGACGAGGGAGCTGGGCTGGGGGGTGAGAATCCCCTCCCCCCCCTCCCCCCCTCCCCCACACCCTCACCCCCCCCCTCACCCCCCACACACTCCCAGCGCCTCCTGTCACTGACGCGCGCTTTTGTTTGGTCGAATAAAGGCGGAATGAAAGGAGTCGAGGAGGCTACTGCTGCTGCTTCTGCTGCTGCGAGGTGCCGCTCGCTCCTTGCAGCCTCGCTCGCCCAGATGTCGCTCACGACGGCCACACAAGAGTCCGAAGGGACTCGGCGCGGCGTTCGTTAAAACGGGACCTGCTGATGACGCTCAGCAAAGTGGAAGCCCGTGTCGGGGTTTTGTCTGATTTAAACAATCGTCGCTGGCGACGGTTGTTCTTGGAGCCGCCTTCCCACCCCCCCGACAACCGCGGCTGATGGACGGACGTGTGGTGCTGTCACCATCCGATAGCGGATGAGCACTCATTCACCCACCCACTCACTCACTCACTTACTCACTCACTCACCCACTCACCCACTCACTCACCAACTCACTCACCCACTCACTCACCCACTCACTCACCCACCCACCCACTCACTCACTCACTCACCCACCCACTCACCCACCCACTCACCCACTCACTCACCCACTCACTCACCCACTCACCCACTCACTCACCCACTCACTCGCTCACCCACTCACCCACTCACTCACTCACCTACTCACTCAATCACTCACCCACTCACCCACTCACTCACCCACTCACTCACCCACTCATCCACCCACCCACTCACTCACTCACCCACTCACTCACTCAACCACTCACCCACTCACCCACTCACTCACTCACTCACCCACTCACCCACTCACTCACCCACTCACCCACTCACCCACTCACTTACCCACTCACTCACCCACTCACTCACCCACTTACTCACTCACCCACTCACTCACATGGCCGTCGGTCGTGAGATCGGTGAACCGAGTGGCAGCCCAAAGGGAGGCGAGGGCTAGACGAGTGCTCACGCCGCTGGAGACGGAATTCGGATGAACTGAGCTCGTGCCCGCGGAACGGGGGGGGGGTGGCTGACTGGCTTCGGGATGCCTGAATCCAGCAGTGGATAGATCAGAGCCAATTGATGAAGGCTGTCGTCATGGGAACTTCACGTTCCCACCACCACCATCACCCCTCGCTCCTTTCCCCCAGCCGCTCCCCTCTGTCCCCCAGCCGCATGTGCTGTGATCACTCGGCCAGGAGGAACACGGGGAGGTCCCCCCTTCGAGGAGCCCTGCCTGGACCCCCTCTGCCCGGGCTCCCTGAACCCCCATCCCCACCACCACGCCCCCCACCCTCGTGTGTCCTGTGTCTTGGTCAACCCTACATGGCTGCACAGGAATGCGTCCTAAGTTTAGCTCCGGATACGGGCAGCAGGCGCATCCCAGTCAAGACCTCCCGTGAAGCACGTGTGGTGTCACGTGTGGTGTCTAAAGCACGTGTGGTGCCTAAAGCACGTGTGGTGCCTAAAGCACGTGTGGTGCCTAAAGCACGTGTGGTGCCTAAAGCACGTGTGGTGTCACGTGTGGTGCCTAAAGCACGTGTGGTGTCACGTGTGGTGCCTAAAGCACGTGTGGTGTCACGTGTGGTGTCTAAAGCACGTGTGGTGCCTAAAGCACGTGTGGTGCCTAAAGCACGTGTGGTGCCTAAAGCACGTGGGGTGTCACGTGTGGTGCCTAAAGCACGTGCGCGTGTGTGGGAGCGGTGGCGCACTGCGCTGCGAACCCTGCCATCTCAGTTGAATTACCGCTCACGCCCAACACGGGTGACGATTCTGGGACTCCCCTAGGTCGACTCAGCCTCAAATGAGTACCTGATGTGGTTTGTAAACATCGCCACGAAGGAGACAAAGGCGGCCGGGCGTGGTGCTGGCCACTCATCCCCTCGTGTGCCGTGCCGGCCTTCATAGGTGCTCACTAACAGCACTTGCCCCTACAGTCTGTTAAGGCTACACGGGGGATCTTTGTCTTGTGGGCAACAAACCCGGCGACTTCAGGTTGATTCCTTTTCACGGTTAACATCAGTGGCACGTTGCATCGGAAACCTGTTTCTGGGCCTCCACTAGGTCAACTAAGCCTTAACTAAGTTCCCGATGCGGTGTTTGAATACTGTATCAGCAATTGTCAACAAAGGTGGGCGGGTGCGGTGCAGCAAGTCCACACTCCCACCCTGGCGAGCGCCGTGTCGGCCCCAATAGGCGCTCGCTAACTGCACCTCTCTGCCCCCAATCCTCTGCATGTCCACACGTTGTAGACGTGAGCCACCTCGGTCTCTCTCTCTCGGTCCCTCGCCGTAAGAATTCGCCCCCGGTGCGACCAAGGGGAGAGGAAACTCAAGCTGAGATCTCGGGGGTCAGGAGCACCACGCGCATTCTTCTCTCCCGGGGCGAGGGGTGGGAGGGGGTGGAGGTGGGAGGGAGGGGGATGGTGGGGGTGGGAGGGAGGGGGTGGGAGGGAGGGGGGGTGGAGGTGGGAGGGAGGGGGTGGTGGAGGTGGGAGGGAGGGGGATGGTGGGGGTGGGAGGGAGGGGGTGGGAGGGTGGGAGGGTGGGGGTGGGAGGGAGGGGGGTGGTGGAGGTGGGAGGGAGGGGGTGGTGGGGGGTGGGAGAGAGGGGGATGGTGGGGGTGAGAGGGAGGGAGGTGGTGGGGGTGAGAGGGAGGGGGTGGAGGGGAGGGAGGGGGTGGAGGGGGTGGTGGGGGTGAGAGGGAGGGAGGTGGGTGGTGGGGGTGAGAGGGAGGGGGTGGTGGGGGGTGGGAGAGAGGGGGATGGTGGGGGTGAGAGGGAGGGAGGTGGTGGGGGTGAGAGGGAGGGGGTGGAGGGGGTGGTGGGGGTGAGAGGGAGGGAGGTGGGTGGTGGGGGTGAGAGGGAGGGTCGCGAGCAGGGGGGAGGGTGCAAGGGTCGGGGGTGAGAGGCAGTGAGGGAGCGTGTTCGTGTCTGGGAACTGGCGTCTGAGATCGGCTGGCAGTCATTGATTGGTACCGCGATCTGGTGCCAGTTTTGTGTGGAACTTTATGACACACGAGACTGCACAGTTTACATAATAGACCTGTGCTGACTTCGAGATATGTCCGGGGCTTGGCCGTGGAGAGAGAGGGGCAAGGGTCCACATATCCATCCATCGCTGCCGTGTCACATGGGACCAGGACCCTAATCCTAAACAAAGCTGCGTCTGGAAATGTTGGAGAGATGGTGGTAATTATCGGGTTGGCGGTGGTGGTGGTTTTGGCGACTGACGGTGGTGGCAGTAAGGGGGAGGGGGGGGGGGTCTCTCTGCGTTGGGGTCTGGTGGGGGTCTCGTGGTGTGGCTGGCCCTGTACCAGCTCCCGCCACACCAGTCCACACCGATCCAGTATCCGCCGCCTCTACCCCCCTCCTCCTCCTCCTCGTGACCGATTGCGCAACACGCAGTGGGCGAAGGGGCTTGGGCAAAGACGCGGCTCCCAGAGCCTCGCCAGCTTCACCCCCGTCTCGGCGAACACTCGTGACTCACCTTTGCTCACCTGCGCCCTCCCGTACTCACCTGTGCGCTCCGTACTCTTGGTCAGTGGGACCAGTGCGGCGGTGGCTGGAGAGTGGCTGGGGTTTAGCAACACGCAAAGCTTGACGTCAGCATTGCATGCCTTAGCCAGACCACCAGCTCAGAAGAGCTGAGGCGTATGGCAGCAAGGGGACGTTAAGGACTGCGATGCACTGATGAGTCCCAATGAGGACGAAGCCGGTCGACTTCTACAGCTGTCTGTGTGTTTTGTTTCGCCGCTGCTGCGGGTGCTGAGGACGGCCACATTCTCTCAATTCTCCCGAGTTCGCTGGTTCTAAACGACAACACGGCTACACGTGCAGTTCTGTTGATATAGTGGTCTGGATAAAGCCGAGAGCTCTTGTTCATGCAACGCTGCGCACCTGTGTGTGTTGTTCATTCTCTTTGTTTCCAGCCTGTACACATATTTCAGTCACAGTTCTCTGTTTCTATGCGAGTCTATGGGTCTGAGTGCATGGGTCTCTATGCGAATGTATAGGTTTCTATGTGACTCTCTCTGTGCCAGTCTGTATGTCTCTATGGGTCTCTACGTGAGTCTATGGGTCTCTCTGTGAGTCTATGGGTCTCTGTGAGTCTATGGGTCTCTGTGAGTCTATGGGTCTCTGTGAGTCTATGGGTCTCTGTGAGTCTATGGGTCTCTGTGAGTCTATGGGTCTCTACGTGAGTCTATGGGTCTCTGTGAGTCTATGGGAGACTGAGAGGCAGGCAGTCTTCGGCAAGAGAGAATAGAGGACGGTGCCGAGGCTCAATTTTTTACAGCGGCAGGGAGTCGACAGCATGGGCGGCTGGGTGAATGGAGAGCCCCGGTCTGTGGGTCGTGGGGTGCAGGGCAGCAGCGGGTTGAACCCGCACGCACACGCTGCCTCGTGGGCAGCAGTCGTCCTCTCTGCGGTGTCCTCACCACCCCGGGTCCCCAGTTCTGTCCGGCTCCTGGCTCCCAGGGCCATCCCCGGTCTCGCTGGGTGTTCAGTGGTGGCGGTGGTGGTGGGGTCGGTGTATCGATCCGCACGCTCGCCATTCCGCGTGTCAAGAATCGCAGTTTCCCCCGACTTATGCGAACGACATGCACACGACACGCTAACGTTACCTTTCAGATGATGGAGGGAACAAATCTGAACAAACGAGACGCGCGCGAAACAACCGTCAACAATGAAAACGAGAGAAACAAAGAGACTCGATTCCTGACTCGCGTGGGGTTAGTGGAGGGCCGCGTGAATCATTGCCGCGTAGTAGCTACAACACTACACGTGTTGTAGCTACTACACGTGTTGTAGCTACTACACGTGTTGTAGCTACTACACGTGTAGTAGCTACAACACGTGTAGTAGCTACACGTGTTGTAGCTACAACACTACACGTGTTGTAGCTACTACACGTGTTGTAGCTACTACACGTGTAGTAGCTACAACACGTGTAGTAGCTACACGTGTTGTAGCTACAACACTACACGTGTTGTAGCTACTACACGTGTTGTAGCTACTACACGTGTTGTAGCTACTACACGTGTAGTAGCTACTACACGTGTAGTAGCTACAACACGTGTAGTAGCTACACGTGTTGTAGCTACAACACTACACGTGTTGTAGCTACTACACGTGTTGTAGCTACTACACGTGTAGTAGCTACACGTGTAGTAGCTACTACACGTGTAGTAGCTACAACACGTGTAGCTACTACACGTGTTGTAGATACTACACGTGTAGTAGCTACAACACGTGTAGTAGCTACACGTGTTGTAGCTACAACACTACACGTGTAGTAGCTACACGTGTAGTAGCTACTACACGTGTAGCTACAACACGTGTAGTAGCTACACGTGTAGTAGCTACAACACTACACGTGTTGTAGCTACTACACGTGTTGTAGCTACTACACGTGTAGTAGCTACAACACGTGTAGTAGCTACACGTGTAGTAGCTACTACACGTGTAGTAGCTACAACACGTGTAGTAGCTACACGTGTAGTAGCTACACGTGTAGTAGCTACTACACGTGTTGTAGCTATTACATGTGCAGCTACTACACGTGGTGTAGCTACTACACGTGGTGTAGCTACTACACGTGTTGTAGATACTACACGTGTTGTAGCTACTACACGTGTTGTAGCTACTACACGTGTTGTAGCTACTACACGTGTTGTAGATACTACACGTGTTGTAGCTACTACATGTGTTGCAGCTACTACATGTGTTGTAGCTACTACACGTGTTGTAGCTACTACATGTGTTGCAGCTACTACATGTGTTGTAGCTACTACATGTGTTGCAGCTACTACACGTGTTGTAGCTACTACACGTGTTGTAGCTACTACATGTGCAGCTACTACACGTGTTGCAGCTACTACACGTGTTGTAGCTACTACACGTGTTGCAGCTACTACACGTGTTGCAGCTACTACATGTGTTGCAGCTACTACATGTGTTGCAGCTACTACATGTGTTGTAGCTACTACACGTGTTGCAGCTACTACATGTGTTGCAGCTACTACATGTGTTGTAGCTACTACACGTGTTGCAGCTACTACATGTGTTGCAGCTACTACATGTGTTGTAGCTACTACACGTGTTGTAGCTACTACACGTGTTGTAGCTACTACATGTGCAGCTACTACACGTGGTGTAGCTACTACACGTGTTGTAGCTACTACACGTGTTGTAGCTACTACACGTGTTGTAGCTACTACACGTGTTGTAGCTACTACACGTGTTGTAGCTACTACACGTGTTGTAGATACTACACGTGTTGTAGCTACTACACGTGTTGCAGCTACACGTGTTGTAGCTACTACATGTGTTGTAGCTACTACACGTGTTGTAGATACTACACGTGTTGTAGCTACTACACGTGTTGTAGCTACTACACGTGTTGTAGATACTACATGTGTAGCTACTACACGTGTTGTAGATACTACACGTGTTGTAGATACTACACGTGGTGTAGCTACTACACGTGTTGTAGATACTACATGTGTAGCTACTACACGTGTTGTAGATACTACATGTGTTGTAGCTACTACACGTGTTGTAGATACTACATGTGTAGCTACTACACGTGTTGTAGATACTACACGTGGTGTAGCTACTACACGTGTAGTAGATACTACACGTGTTGTAGCTACTACACGTGTTGTAGATACTACATGTGTAGCTACTACACGTGGTGTAGCTACTACACGTGTTGTAGATACTACACGTGTTGTAGCTACTACACGTGTTGTAGCTACTACACGTGTTGTAGCTACTACACGTGTTGTAGCTACTACACGTGTTGTAGATACTACACGTGTTGTAGCTACTACACGTGTTGTAGCTACTACACGTGTTGTAGCTACTACACGTGTTGTAGCTATTACATGTGCAGCTACTACACGTGGTGTAGCTACTACACGTGTTGTAGCTACTACACGTGTTGTAGATACTACACGTGTTGTAGATACTACACGTGCAGCTACTACACGTGTAGCTACTGCACGTGTAGTAGCTACTTGTGCTACGAGGATAATCCGGCACTGCCGGTGAGGGGTACAGTCGAGGTGTTTAATTGAACCGGCCAAAGCTGTCCCCTGGCCCCCTTTGGGTTTCCCGGCCTCCCCATGGTATAACGCCTGGAACTCGGCAGATCTTTATTTTATTTGACCAGGTGTAAGGCCCACCGGGCTATACACTGTAGTTCTTTTTTCAGAAGCGACCTGGCTGCAAATGACAGCTCAACGAAGCGGCTTATCACGTGGAAATTTGCAGCAGCCAAATAGTCCTAAACGCGCGCTTCTAAATGTGGAGGGAAAAAAACGGAGGACCCGGAGAAAAATCGAACGCAACCACGGGGAGAGAGAAAACACACAAACTCCAATGGAACCCACGACCTCCTGTATACCAGGCGAGGTAGTTAACATCTCGCCACCGTGGCGCCCTTCAGGCCTGGCGCATTGGGTTACCTGGCCTCCCCTGGCCTGCCACGCTCCTTCCTGGTCTCTGAGGTCTCGGGGCTTGGATCCCAAATTAGGGGTGCACCAGAGGTCGCAAACGGGTTTTGATTCCTTACCCGTACCCGTACCCGGCGCACCAGGGTCGCAAACGGGTACCCGTACCCGGCCGGGTATTGGTACCCGTACGCTACCCGTACCCTACCCGAAATGAGTGACAAACGGTGACTCACCGGTGACTCACGGCCTACCCGTACCCGGCCGCACCAGGGTCGCAAACGGCTACCCGTACCCGGCCGGGTACGGGTAGCCGGGTATCGGGTAGGGTACGGGTATCGGGTACCCGGTTGCGACCTCTGGGGTGCACCCACGAAGGCGCGACGCACTCGACACGGGGTCGGGAACCTGCGGCTCATGAAGGAACTGCTTCAGTCTTGATTTGAAGCTTTCGTGACTGCAGGAATCCATCCTCTTTGGTTCTTTCGGTAAATACTCTTTGGTTGTTTCGGTAAAGTCACGTAGGTAAAAATATGAAATAAATGAAAAAATAAATGAAAAAACAACTAAATTAAATCACGATTTAATTTAGTTGTTTTTTGAATCACGATTTAATTTAGTTGTTTTTTCATTTATTTACCGAAAAAAACAAAGAGTATGAATCCTTGCAGTCACGAAAACTTCAAATCTTTCGGTAAAGTCACGTATTTTATATCTACGTGACTTTACCGAAAGAGCCAGAGTAAGCAACTGCTTCTTCACGTTACGCACATGTATTGCGGCTCTTGAAATATTGATGTTTTTTGTTGTTGTTACCGAATTCTCAAAGAAAATCTCTTTTTATTATTTCGCTTGGCGACCTCGTGCTCTCGCCTCTTTAAGTCCCCTTGTTTCCTTAGGGCCCAGGTGGCCCCCAGGGCAGCCCTTGGCCTGTGCCGTGTTGTTCTGTGCCGACATCGTGCTGGCTGACAGACGGTGACGTGGACTCGTGTGTGTGTGTGGGGGGAGGCACGGCCCTGATAAGCCAGCAGACGCTACAGTTTTACTGCTCTATAAACTCGCAATGATGGCACACAGACTCAGCTCTGTCGAGACACAATGCAGCTCCTGTTTGTAGGGTTTTTGTTGTTCTACGCGGGTTTTAAGCGAGATTAACAAACACGTTTTAACAAACGCCGTCCCAAACTAAGCAAGCATTCGCTCCGGTTAAAGAGTTCAATATATTACCACACTCCGCTGCATAATGTACATGGCTTCATGATCATCAGCCGCGGTTAATCCACTGCTGAATGAATGTGCTGCCAGGCCCGTCGTGCCCCCAGCCATCACCTCCCGTGCCCCCCCCTCCACCCCCACGGGCCCCCCGCGTGTGTTTGTGTTGCTGATTCCGTACGCGTGGGCTCCCGATCCCCGCTTGACTCGTTCCTTCTGGCTGAGTGGACCCGGTGGGAGGTCGGCGCAGGGATGGGAGGGAATGTTCCTTGATGAACGCTTTTTTTTGTTGCCAGCAAGTTAAATGCCGTACGAACAGGCGTCAAGGTTTTGCGAAGGGGGATTGAGCGAAACGGCGTAATTAAAGCAACACATGCATTTTGTATTTCCTGACAATCATAAAATAACAAAAGGCCTTATAATTATCAAGTTGTGTAAAGCGGGGATTATCCATTAGGCTGGCGTGTCGCTAAACGCTTTCCGGAGTGACGGCGGTGACGCAGCCAAGGCGGTGTTGTGCATTGGCCGTTTGCGTTGCGAAGGTTCGGGGTTCAAATCCAGCGGGCCGCCCTGATTAATGCTGCGACGCAGATATTAACCATAAACATTACCGCTGTACTACCGGTTTAACACGTAGGTTTTTCGACCAATATCCATGACAAAGAGGTTTGGTTTTGGGTTACATCGCGTAAAAATAAATGTTTCGTTAACCCACCACCACCACCCGACATAGCCAATTAGTAAGGTTTGTCACGTAAACAAAACATGCCAATTAGTTGATACTTGGGCACACCGGTGGTGTGTTGGAGAGCGCTGTGGGTTGGACAGTCGCAAGCGCCGTCTGCATCACTCGAAATGAACGTTAAAGATCCCCGTGACGTCATTCTCAAGGAGGGCCGTTTGTGTGCCGGGCGTCGCGGTCCAAATTTGCAGAATGGCTCAGCAAATAATTCGCTTGGGAGCTACATTGCAATAGTGGCCCCTCCTACTGAGAAAAAAACTGGGCAGGACCCTCCTGAAAAGAGAATGAGACACTATAAACTGGAAAAAAAACGTTTTTGTTTTAGCATGTAAGGCCCACTGACTTATATAGCTTTTTTTCAGAAGCGACCTGGCCACAAATGATAGACAGCCCAATGAAGTGGCTTATCACGTGGACATTTATAGCAGCCAAATACTAGAAACGCGTGTTTACAAATGTGGAGGGAAAAAAAACGGAAGGCCCGGAGAAAAATCAGCACGACCACGTGGGGAAGAGAGACACGCAAACTCCAAATGTAGAGGCGTCAGGGTCGGGATCGAACCCATGACCTCCCGTAGACCGGGCGAGGTAGTTCACGTCTCGCCACCGAGACTCGGCGAGGACTTTCCTGGGAGAGCAGCGCCCGTCGTCATAATGTCACGCGGTGTCACTGTCGACATCGCCATTACCACGGCCACAATGATTGACTTTATCGCTCATTTGGATGGTTTCTTGTGGAACTGAAAGGCACGTGTGTCATGCAACGCCGTGGGTTGTAAAGTCGCGGCGCTTCGAAGACAACTTGTGTTGAGCGAACTGGAGTGCAAGGGACTTAACGGGGAATCTCTATGCGTTTTGGAAATACAGCAAATCACGTACGTGATAAAAAAAATATATATATATACCGTGACATTCAGTTAGGGGCCATCCATTGAGTAGGTACGCAAAAATCTGTCAAAACTTTACCCCTCCCCTCCTCCCTGTACTCACGCGGACTTTTGACCCCCCCCCCCACCTGCGTACGTTCGCCTGACGCACCCCTCCTCCCCCCCGAATCCTATAGAACGGCCGATATTTAATCGACGCAGAAACGATCAAGGATTAATAATATTCACGTGTTTAAGCAAACAGATCGTCCACCGCCGGACTATCTAACTCATTTGAAGGCCAATGTAGACAAATTATTATTATCGTAGCATTTGTGTTAACCCCCCCCCTCCATGCGTACGTACTAAATGGATGGCCCTTTAGGGTCATGGGAAAACTCCACCCCCCCGCCCCCTAATATCGCCGCGATCCTCACACAGGGCAAGCCGATGTCACCGACACGAGATGAGCTGACGCCGCTTCTTTAAAAGTGACATCACCTGCGTTAGCCCCTCTCGCTGCCATCCTTAGCCGCAGGTTTGCGTCTCACCTGGGGCTGTGATTGGACGGCGAGGAGGGCGATGGGGAGAGGAGCGAGGCGGCTGCTGGGATTGGGCCGTTTGAACGAACACACGCGAGGGCAGCTCACACCTGCGCCCACAGCGAGGGGAGGCTGGGTTGTGTCCTTGACTCAGGAGTGTGTATGTGACTGTGTGTGTGTGACTGTGTGTGTGTGTCTGTGTGTGTCTGACTGTGTGTGTCTGTGTGTGTGTCTGTGTGTGTGTCTGTGTGTGTGTCTGTGTGTGTGTCTGTGTGTGTCTGTGTGTGTCTGTGTGTGTCTGTGTGTGTGTGTCTGTGTGTGTGTGTGTGACTGTGTCTGTGTGTGTGTCTATGTGACTGTGTCTGTGTGTGTGTCTGTGTGTGTGTCTGTGTGTGTCTGACTGTGTGTGTCTGTGTGTGTGTGTGTGTCTGACTGTGTGTGTCTGTGTGTGTGTCTGTGTGTGTGTCTGTGTGTGTGTGTGTGTGTCTGTGTGTGTCTGTGTGTGTGTCTGTGTGTGTAACTGTGTGTGTGACTGTGTGTGTGTGTCTGTCTGTGGGGAGCGGTAGTGTAGTGGTTAGCGCACTGCGCTATGAACCCGGCGACCTGGGTTCGATTCCCGCTCACGGCCAACACCAAGTGACGATTATCTGAACCGGTCCTGGGCCTCCCCTAGGTCGACTCGGCCTCAAATGAGTACCTGGTGCGGTGTGTAAACATCGCCACTAGGGAGACAAAGGCGGCCGGGCGTGGCGCTGGCCACCCAACCCCTCGTGTACCGTTCCAGCCTTCATAGGTGCTCGCTAACACTTGCCCCTACAGTCTGTTAAGGCTATATGGGGGATATTTGTCTATCTTTGTTAACATTAGTACTGGACTGGGGGATACAAAGGCGGTCGGGCGTGGTGTTGACCATCTACCGCCTCCTGTGCTGTGCCTGCCTTCGTTCGGTGCTGGCTAATAGCGATACGGGGGTGTATATTTGTCTTTGGGGCCGTCCATAAATGACGTCATACGATTTTTGACCCCCCCCCCCTTAGTCACACGGCGTCAGAAAAAGTCAGACCCCCCTCAAATATGACGTCACGAAGCTCTGCCCCCCCCCCAAAAAAATAAAACATGATTCAAATCGCTTTAAACTATTGTCATTGTAGTGCGTATTTAATGTGCCGCTGCACTCTGATGTAGGAGAAAACATTTATTAAAAAGTCTATTTAATTAAGTAAAACGTGTTGTCTATATTTAATTAAAGTTGCCCATTTTGATGTGACGTCACATTTCTCAACACCCCCCCCCCTCGTCACACATCGTCACAAATGTCTAACCCCCCCCCTAGGTGCGTGACGTCATTTATGGACGGCCCCTTTGTTAGCACCTGCCCCAACAGTCTGCTGTAGGCTCTACGGGAAATCGTCGTCTTATTTGGAGGGGGTGTCTGTGTGTGTTTGCCCAACAGCCCGTTAAGGCTACACGGAGGATCTTTGTGTGTGTGTGGGGGTTGTGTAAGTGTGTGTGTTTGTGGGGGGAGCGGTGGTGCAGTGGTTAGCGCGCTGTGCGACGAACCCGGCGACCTGGGTTCGATTCCCGCTCACGGCCTCCCCTAGGTGTACTCAGCCTTAAATGAGTACCTGGTGCGGTGTGTAAAAGTCGCCACTGGGGAGACAAAGGCGGTCTCGGGCGTGATGCTGGCAACCCACCCCCTCGTGTGCCTTTCCAGCTTTCATAGGTGCTCGATAACAGCACTTGCCCCCTAAAGTCTGTTAAGGCTACACGGGGGGTCTTTGTATGTTGTGTGTGGTAGTGCAGTGGTTAATGGACGGCACTACTAACCCAGCGACCCGCTCACGGCCAACATCAGTGGTCAGCACCTGAACCGGTCCTGGGCCTACCCTAGGTCGACTCAGCCTTAAATGAGCGTGTAAAAATCAGCACCGGGGAGACAAAGGCGGCCGGGCGTGGTTCATAGGTGCTCGCTCATGGCACCTGCCCCACCAGTCTGGTAAAAAAAAGGCTACACGGGAACCTTTTCCTTTGTGTGTGTGTGTGCTGCACTACGTTATACTGCTGCCTGCACGTGTGGGGAGCGGTGGTGTAGCGGTTAGCGGCGACCAAAGTTCGATTCCCGCTCACGGCCAACAACAGTGACGATTATCTGAACCGGTCCTGGGCCTCCCCTAGGTCGACTCAGACTCAAACTCGAATGAGTACTGTACCAGGTGCGGTGCGTAAAAACATCGCCACTGGGGAGACAAAGGCGGTCGGGCGTGGTGCTGGCCACCCACCCCATCGTGTACCGTTCCGGCCTTCATAGGTGCTCGCTCACAGCACTTGCCCCTACAGTCTGCTAAGGCTATACGGGGGATCTTTGTCTTTGTGTGCGTGACGCCACTGCCACGCCGCCTCGTTTGTTATTCCGCTCTCGTCGTCCGTGCCGTGCGCTGCTGCTGCCGCCGTATTATTATTATACCACGCTGGCCTTGGTGGTGGTGGTGATGGTCCCTCCCTGCCCCCCACCCTCGCCCCCCCCCTGCTGCCCCCCCCTCGCCTGCCCTCCCTGCTGCCCCCCCTGCCCCCTCCCTGCCCCCCCCTGCTGTCCCCCGTGCCCCCCCTTCCCCCTCCATCCTCCCTGCCCCCCCTCGCCTGCTCAACCCCCGCCCCCCCTCCCCACTCTCCCCTGCCCACCCCCCCTTGCCCCCCTCTTGCCCCCCACCCCATCTCCACCCCTCATCAGCGAGGCCGGCAATGAAGAAGTGGGAGCTGCATGTTAAACATCGCTGCTCGGAGCGCGGCACACCCGGTGCCCTGCTCGTCAGCTATAGCCTTGCACACCGTCACGTGACGGCCTCAACGTGCACCTAGCCTGGCGCAAGCTCTGTGGAACATCACGGCCACGTAGTGGAGAATGGCGCTTTTTGTGTGCATGGGCGTTGGGGGGGGGGGTAGTTGTAGTGGTTAGCGCACTGCACAACGAACCCGGAGACACGAATTCGATTTCTGCTCCTGGCCAACATCAGTGGTGAATATCTGAACCGGTGCTGGGCCTCCATGAGGTCGGCTCGGCCTCGTGTGAGCATCTGGCGTTGTGTGCAAACATCAGCACTGAGGAGAGACAAAGGTGGTTGGGCGTGGTGCCAGCCACTCCGTACTCTCATAGGTGCACTCGGTCGGGCCTTGTAGGTGCTCGCTAAGAAGTACTTACGCCAACAGTTTGTGTAGGCTGTACGGGGGATCTTTGTGTGTGCGTGCGTGGTGCATGCATTGATAGCCGTGCTCGCTAGAATTGTTTGACTTGATTTGGCCGCCATCGTGAGCTTCGCTCATCTCAGCCAATCAACGACCTCGCCGGACATTGCCATGGCATCCCAGCAGCGGGTTTCACATGTCCTATGCCCTTCCCTGTCTCCTCTCCTCTCTCCCATCTCTCTGCTGCTCCCTCTCCTGTCCCCTCTTCCCGGTCTCATGTCCCCTCCACTTTCCCCTTCCCCGTCTCCTCTCTCCTTGTCCCCTCCTGTCCTCTCTGCCCTGTACCCTATCCTCTCTCCTGACCCCACGTCTGCCCGCTGAGCCGCCCGGTTCTGCCTGCCGGGTCGCGTATGGCTTGACGGTCGGTAAGACTGACCACCCGTGGCTGCCCTTGCCCCGCTGTGTTCGCGGGGTCGCTGTGGCTGTGTTTCTACGTGTGTGTGTGCGTGTGCATGTTGCCCTATGTGTGCGTGTCCGTGTGCTCCTGACACGAGCCCTGCTGTCCAGCACTTAGTGGTGGCGAATGGCAGCTGTTTTTGTTGCAGTATGTATGTTGAAATTCATTCGCACCGTACGCAGCCAACCGTGCAAATCGGAGGAGCTGTCGTTGTTGTAGGCTAACTGTGTCACTTCCTGGCCGCGTTCCTTGCACCGTCAACGGTTGCCCACATCCCGTTCATCCCCAACGATGAACCTCGTGCCGCTAACTGCGCGCCCTGTGCACCTGCGTACCGTAACGCAACGTACCGCCGTTAACTGTGCGCTCTGTGCCCCCCCCTCCCGCAGACGGCGTGCACAGCGTGAGCGCGCAGTGTGTGCTGCGCGTCGCCATCATCACAGACGACATGCTCACCAACAGCATCACCGTGCGGCTGGAGAACATGTCGCAGGAGCGCTTCCTCTCGCCACTGCTCAGCCTTTTCCTGGACGGCGTGTCGGCCGTGCTGTCCACGCCCAAGGACGACATCTTCGTGTTCAACGTGCAGAACGACACGGACGTGCGCGCCACGCGCATCCTCAACGTCAGCTTCTCGGCGCTGCTGCCGGGCGGCGGGCACGGCCAGTACTTCTCGTCGGAGGAGCTGCAGGAGCAGGTGTACCTCAACCGCTCGCTGCTCGCGCGCATCCTCGACCAGCGCGTGCTGCCCTTCGACGACAACATCTGCCTGCGCGAGCCGTGTGAGAACTACATGAAGTGCGTGTCGGTGCAGCGCTTCGACAGCTCGGCGCCGTTCATCTCGTCCAGCACCGTGCTGTTCCGCCCCATCCACCCGGTGCACGGCCTGCGCTGCCGCTGCCCGCCTGGCTTCACCGGCGACTACTGCGAGACCGAGATCAACCTGTGCTACTCCAACCCCTGCGGCAGCAATGGCAGCTGCCTGCGGCGGGAGGGCGGCTACACTTGCGTGTGCCAGGACGACTACACGGGTGAGCGAGCCGTTGGCGATGATCTGCCGGGTGCGTGAGGAATGTTGAGTTGCCGGCCGTCACACGTGGTCGTTGAGCTGTGGCCGCCGCGGTAATGCCGAGATCACCGTCTGAATGTATTGATGGTCACGCTGACCGCATCCATCACGCGTACCAGCCTTCTGACCGCCGACAACCTCATTCAATCACAATCCTCACCGTACCTACCAGCTTCACCAGAACCACGACCATCACCATTACCACAACCCCCCCACTCACAATTCTCACTCATAGCTACAAACCACATCCATAACCTTTGACCTACAACCTTCACCCTGAATACAATCCTAGGCCCTAACCACAACCCTCGCCTTGATACAATCCTAGGTCCTAACCACAACCTTCATCCTGGCTACACTCCTAGGCCCAAACCACAACCCTCACCTTCCTACAACCCCACCCACCCAATGACTGGATCACTGGGTGGGTGGGGGGGGGGTTCGCTTGTCCTGACGGTCTTCGCGCCTCCCCATGATGATGCTCCTCAGCAGGACACGATCAGTTTGCGTGTGGTTTGGCTATTCCGTTGACCATGTTTCGTACTTTACTTCACATGGAGCTACTCACACGAGTAGAAGGTAATGGTGCAGCCTCTGCAATTGCTGGCTCACGCCACTGCTTGGCAGTAGGGCCTCTGGTACAGCGACCTCTAAAGCTGTATTTAGTCTACTCTTCCACGTTGACCAGACAGATGTGTTGGAAGAGGTGGCATAGCATTTTAGCAGTTATGATTTCTGTATGTGGCCAACCACATTGACTTATACGAGAACCATTATTTATTTGATTGGGGTTATCTCGTGATTCACTGATGTTGACTGTATAAAAAAACCATTTAGAAAGGTGCGATGAGAATATGTGGCTGCTATAAATTTCTACACGATAAGCCACTTTGCCGAGCTATTATTGGTGATGGCCAGTCGCTTCTGAATAAGAGCGATACAGCTCAGTGGGCCTCACCTGGTCAAATAAAACATAGTTCATAGTTTTAATCGGCACGGCTAAAGTTTTGCCACCTTAGGTGGCATGAGTTATTCATAAGGCGGTCACCGATACCCTCCAGTTCACATTCCAAGGCGGAGCGTGTCAGTGACCACCTATGAAAACCATATTTCACGTACATTGCAAAAGTCTAGTTTTCTGTCCTGGCCCATGAACCACCTCTGCTGATGTGGCTTCGTGCCTGCGTGTGTTTGAGCACATGAGGGTCGGTGTGTGTGTGTACACGTGCGTGTGATTGAGTGTACACTGCGCCCTCGTGTACATGCTATGGGTGTGGGAGTGTACACACACGCGCGTGTTGCGTGTGTGCTCCTCCGTGACCCCTGTGTGTGGATCCATGAATCTTGTGCGGACAGCTGCGTGCGCTGATCTGTAATTCCTTCACGGCAGCTGCATGGGATGGTCCCCGTGACCCCTCCACCCACGCACACACACACCTAATACGTACAAAGACAAAGATCTCCCGTATAGCCCTTTAGCAAACTTGGGGCAAGGGCTGTTAGCGAGCACCTATGTAGGCCGGCACAGCACACAATGTGGGCTGGGTGGCAAGCACCACGCCCGGCAGCCTTGGTCTCCCCATTGGATAATGTTTACACACTGCATTCGTTACTCATTTAAGGCTGAGTCGACCTAGGTGAGGCACAGGACCAGTTTAACCATTCGAATTTGGGCCGACGGGTTGATAGCACAGAATGCTAGCCACTGCACGACTGCTCGCCATCAGACTTGCACACACACACAGACAGACAGACGTGTGTATGTGTGTGAGCATGTGTGGGCACCTGTTCCACATGTCCACTACCTGTCGGAGCTGGGCGGAGGAGAGGATGTCAAGCCAGCTAAGCTGGCTAGCTCGGGTGTGTGGTGAGTTGTGGTGTGGTGAGAGAGAGAGAGAGACGTAGTGTGGTGAGTGTGTGTGTAGGGTATGGCAGCATGGTGCTGGCCTTCATAGGTGCGTATTCATAGCGCTTGCCCCAACAGTCTGTGAAGGCTATGGGGGTGGCCTTTGTCCTCTCGGAAAGTGTTTGGTGTGTGAGACATGAGGAAAGGGAGTAGCAGCGCAGCGTTTAATGCGCTGCGCTACGAACCTGGCGATCCGAGTTCGATTCCCGCTCACAGCCAACACCAGTGACGATTAGCTGAACCGGTCTTGGGTTTCCCCTAGGTCAGGGGTCGGCAACCTACGGCTCCGGAGCCGCATGCGGCTCTTTGCGGGCTGCTTCTTGACGATATTTACGTATGTACAGTATGTACTCAGATGCATTGCGGCTCTTGAAATACTGAATTTTGTACCGAATTGGAAAGAAATGGCTCTTCTTGTTATTTTGGTTGCCGACCCCTGCCCTAGGTCGACCGAGCCTCAAATGAGTACCTCAAACGGAGTGTAAACATAGCGACTGGGGAGACAAAGGCGGCCGGGCGTGGTGCTGGCCACCAACCCCTCGTTGTGCTGTGCCAGCCAGCCTTCATAGGTGCTGTTCGCTAACAGAACTTGCCCAAGCGGTCTGTTAAAGGCTATATGGGGGGTCTTTGTATTTGTTGTTGCGTGAGATAGTGAGTGAGTGAGTGTTCATGTTTACATGGGTGATGATGACTGTTGGAGATGCCAATGTCAAAACAAAGGCCTGTGTAGGAGTGCAGGGGTCAGAGGTCATGAGGCAGGTGGGGCAAGGGTTTGGGTTAATTTAAGTGTTAGAGCCAGATTTGGTTTGGAGTAGTGTTAGGGTGACATTTGGTGTTTGGTTGAGGCTAGGTTATTAGTGTTGGGGTTCTGGCTAGGGCTAGTGTTGGGGTTAGGGTGAATGTCGGGGTTAGGGTTGGTATTGGGGTTCGGGTTAGTATTGTGGCTACTGTGTTGTGGCTCATGTTAAGGTTGGGGTTACTGTGTTGGAGGCTACTGTGTTGGGGCTACGGATAGTGTTTGTTTTGGGGCTACTGTGTTCGGGCTAATATTGATATTGGGGCTACTTTTTTGGGGCTAGTGTTAGTGTTGGGGCTACTGTGTTGGTGTTGGGGATAGTGTGTTGGTGTTGGGGCTACTCTGCTTGGGGCTAGTGTGTTGGTGTTGGGGATAGTGTGTTGGTGTTGGGGCTACTCTGCTTGGGGCTAGTGTGTTGTCGTTGGGGACGCCCCTGTGTAGCCCCTGGCTCTCGTTCCCGATTGCTCTCCGATGGCGCCGTTTGTTTGCGCTGCGGTTTCTGCTCTTTAGCCCCTGGGAGAGCAACTCGCAATCGCGACGCGATACGGGCTCGGGCGCTCCTTCCGGCGCGGCGAGGGGACGTTTTCCCTGACTTCCCGGCGCTCCGAGACATGCGGTGGTCATGCTCCTGCGCCGTTAGACCCCCAACGGTGCGACGCTGGCGGACTGGTGGTGCAATCCAATCCGTGGAGGCGCCGCGAATGGGGAAGAAGAGGAGAGAGTCCCCACGTGCTCCCAGGGGTTTGTTTAATGGGACCTGCGACGGCCATTATGATTTTGCCGTAATTGAATTCCTCTTCACTCGAGTCGAACGCGTTGAGCCGCCATCAGAGCACCTCGATGAAGCCCCCCCCTCCTCCTCCTCCTCGTGCTGGGGAGGAGGCGGCGGTGGTGTTGATCGTTCCGTGGCCTCGGCGCAAATTAAACGGCGTTCGAGTGATCTCTGCAGATTTTGGCTTCAATAAGATTACGGGGGGGGGGGGGGCGGTGGTGCCGAGTGGCGGATCTCGACGTGAATCGCACGGCGAAGCGAAGAGGAAGAGAGAGGAGTGCGTGAGTCGGTGCCTGGGTCGGTAGACGTGGAGACAAGGAGAGGGTTGCGAGTGTGTGAATCATTAGATACACACAGAGGCAGAGGTATGTGTGTCTGTGCGTCATTAGACGTACACACGGAGGGGTTGTATGATGCAACGGTTAGCGATATGGTTTATTGGAACATGCACAGCAGGCTTTCGCGAGCAATATGATTGATATTTGATTTCGGGGTCAGATGGCCACGTGAGTAAAATGTGTGTCGTACACCCTCCTCCACCCGACACAGTCATTTATCAAAGTTGTCACGTGATGTACACTCATTCCAATGTATTACCACTAATGCTGTTGGAGAGCGATCATGATGACCACGCTCCAGCAAGCTGTTGAAGCAGTAAAGACATTGGAACATTTGTTCATCACGTGACAACTTTATTAATTTGCTGTGCCGGGTGGAGGAGGGTGTACGACACACACTTAATTCATCCGGCGATCTCCAAAAATCTTAGGAACGATGTGATTGACTATTTTTGGACAAAAGCTCTTTACGCAGAGCCTCCCAGGGCGTTTGGGCCCTCGGCCAAATCAATCTGGCTCAACCAAGAAGCCGGCTCAAGCACAGCACGTTTAAAATGTTGATTTGAAAGGTTCGGTTGTTGCCAGCAGTGTCCGTGATGTGATTCGGGAGTAGTGTTGCCTCAGCAAGCAGAAGCCACGGCAGATTAAGGCTCTCCTCACACCGCTACCGCTGCGGCGAAGTGTTAACTATCTCGCCTGGTCTACAGGAGGTCGTGGATTCAATCCCGACCCTGACGCCTGCTGCTGCTGTATATTTGGAGTTTGCGTGTCTCTCTCTCCATCATCATCATCACGGTGGCTAGGAGATGTTGACTACCTCGCCTGGTCTACAGGAGGTCGTGGATTCAATCCCGACCCTGACGCCTGCTGCTGCTGCTGTATATTTGGAGTTTGCGTGTCTCTCTCCCTGTGATCGTGTGGATTTTTCTCCGGGCCCTCCGGTTTTCCCCTCCACATTTATAATCAACGTGCATTTAGAGTGTTTGGCTGCTATAAATTTCCACATCAGCCACTTCGTTCAGCTATCATTTGTGGCCAGGTCGCTTCTTAAAAAGATCGACACAGCTCAGGGGCCCTTACCTGGTAAAATTAAAATTGTTTAGTTTCTCGTTTAGTTTTATAGGAATTAGCGCCACGACCACCACCACCACGAGTTAAGCGTTCGTCTATCTCGGGGGGGGGGGGGGGGGCAGCATGAGGCATCAGCAGTCGCTGTGAATGCGAAGGCCCGGGGACCACGGAGGGGCTTAGAATCCGTAAGCAGAATAACGCAACAAAATGTATCAATCCTAAATGTGAGAGAAAGGCAGTGCGGCGATTTAAGCCGCAGAGTAAATGCAACGCTGGGAATGAAGCGCGTGAGAGTCGATGTGCATCGGTCAACATCTACACACGGGCTGTGAGTGAGGAGACAGGGGCACGGGCTGTGAGTGAGGAGACAGGGGCACGGGCTGTGAGTGAGGAGACAGGGCCACGGGCTGTGAGTGAGGAGACAGGGCACGGGTTGTGAGGAGACAGGGCACGGGTTGTGGGTGAGGAGACAGGGCACGGGTTGTGGGTGAGGAGACAGGGGCACGGGTTGTGGGTGAGGAGACAGAGTCACGGGCTGTGAGTGAGGAGACAGGGCACGGGTTGTGAGGAGACAGGGCACGGGTTGTGGGTGAGGAGACAGGGCACGGGTTGTGGGTGAGGAGACAGGGGCACGGGTTGTGGGTGAGGAGACAGGGCACGGGTTGTGGGTGAGGAGACAGAGGCACGGGCTGTGAGTGAGCAGACAGGGGCACGGGTTGTGGGTGAGGAGACAGAGGCACGGGCTGTGAGTGAGCAGACAGGGGCACGGGCTGTGAGTGAGGAGACAGGGCACGGGTTGTGAGTGAGGAGACAGAGTCACGGGCTGTGAGTGAGGAGACAGGGCACGGGTTGTGAGGAGACAGGGCACGGGTTGTGGGTGAGGAGACAGGGGCACGGGTTGTGGGTGAGGAGACAGGGGCACGGGTTGTGGGTGAGGAGACAGGGCACGGGTTGTGGGTGAGGAGACAGAGGCACGGGCTGTGAGTGAGCAGACAGGGGCACGGGTTGTGGGTGAGGAGACAGAGGCACGGGCTGTGAGTGAGGAGACAGGGCACGGGTTGTGAGTGAGGAGACAGGGGCACGGGTTGTGGGTGAGGAGACAGGGGCAAGGGTTGTGGGTGAGGAGACAGGGCACGGGTTGTGGGTGAGGAGACAGAGGCACGGGCTGTGGGTGAGGAGACAGGGGCACGGGTTGTGAGTGAGGAGACAGGGGCACGGGCTGTGAGTGAGGAGACAGAGGCACGGGTTGTGGGTGAGGAGACAGGGGCACGGGTTGTGAGTGAGGAGACAGAGGCACGGGCTGTGAGTGAGGAGACAGAGGCACGGGTTGTGGGTGAGGAGACAGGGGCACGGGCTGTGAGTGAGGAGACAGAGGCACGGGCTGTGAGTGAGGAGACGGAGGCACGGGTTGTGGGTGAGGAGACAGAGTCACGGGCTGTGAGTGAGGAGACAGGGCACGGGTTGTGAGGAGACAGGGCACGGGTTGTGGGTGAGGAGACAGGGCACGGGTTGTGGGTGAGGAGACAGGGGCACGGGTTGTGAGTGAGGAGACAGAGGCACGGGCTGTGAGTGAGGAGACAGGGCACGGGTTGTGAGGAGACAGGGCACGGGTTGTGGGTGAGGAGACAGGGCACGGGTTGTGGGTGAGGAGACGGAGGCACGGGTTGTGGGTGAGGAGACAGAGTCACGGGCTGTGAGTGAGGAGACAGGGCACGGGTTGTGAGGAGACAGGGCACGGGTTGTGGGTGAGGAGACAGGGCACGGGTTGTGGGTGAGGAGACAGGGGCACGGGCTGTGAGTGAGGAGACAGAGGCACGGGCTGTGAGTGAGGAGACGGAGGCACGGGTTGTGGGCGAGGAGACAGAGGCACGGGCTGTGAGTGAGGAGACAGGGCACGGGTTGTGGGTGAGGAGACAGGGGCACGGGTTGTGGGTGAGGAGACAGAGGCACGGGCTGTGAGTGAGGAGACAGGGGCACGGGTTGTGGGTGAGGAGACAGAGGCACGGGCTGTGAGTGAGGAGACAGGGCACGGGTTGTGAGTGAGGAGACAGGGGCACGGGTTGTGGGTGAGGAGACAGGGGCAAGGGTTGTGGGTGAGGAGACAGGGCACGGGTTGTGGGTGAGGAGACAGAGGCACGGGCTGTGGGTGAGGAGACAGGGGCACGGGTTGTGAGTGAGGAGACAGGGGCACGGGTTGTGGGTGAGGAGACAGGGGCACGGGTTGTGGGTGAGGAGACAGGGCACGGGTTGTGGGTGAGGAGACAGGGGCACGGGCTGTGAGTGAGGAGACAGGGGCACGGGTTGTGGGTGAGGAGACAGGGGCACGGGTTGTGGGTGAGGAGACAGGGGCACGGGTTGTGGGTGAGGAGACAGGGCACGGGTTGTGGGTGAGGAGACAGGGGCACGGGTTGTGGGTGAGGAGACAGGGGCACGGGTTGTGGGTGAGGAGACAGGGCACGGGTTGTGGGTGAGGAGACAGAGGCACGGGCTGTGAGTGAGGAGACAGGGCACGGGTTGTGAGTGAGGAGACAGGGGCACGGGTTGTGGGTGAGGAGACAGGGCACGGGTTGTGGGTGAGGAGACAGAGGCACGGGCTGTGAGTGAGGAGACAGGGCACGGGTTGTGAGTGAGGAGACAGGGGCACGGGTTGTGGGTGAGGAGACAGGGGCACGGGTTGTGGGTGAGGAGACAGGGCACGGGTTGTGGGTGAGGAGACAGAGGCACGGGCTGTGGGTGAGGAGACAGGGGCACGGGTTGTGAGTGAGGAGACAGGGGCACGGGTTGTGGGTGAGGAGACAGGGGCACGGGTTGTGGGTGAGGAGACAGGGCACGGGTTGTGGGTGAGGAGACAGGGGCACGGGCTGTGAGTGAGGAGACAGGGGCACGGGTTGTGGGTGAGGAGACAGGGGCACGGGTTGTGAGTGAGGAGACAGGGGCACGGGTTGTGGGTGAGGAGACAGGGGCACGGGTTGTGGGTGAGGAGACAGGGCACGGGTTGTGGGTGAGGAGACAGGGGCACGGGTTGTGGGTGAGGAGACAGGGGCACGGGTTGTGGGTGAGGAGACAGGGGCACGGGCTGTGGGTGAGGAGACAGGGGCACGGGTTGTGGGTGAGGAGACAGGGGCACGGGTTGTGGGTGAGGAGACAGGGGCACGGGCTGTGGGTGAGGAGACAGGGGCACGGGTTGTGGGTGAGGAGACAGGGGCACGGGTTGTGGGTGAGGAGACAGGGGCACGGGTTGTGGGTGAGGAGACAGGGGCACGGGTTGTGGGTGAGGAGACAGGGCACGGGTTGTGGGTGAGGAGACAGGGTCTTGCACAGCCACCGGCTTGCACGCGCTCAGCGCGGCACAGTGCGGCGGTGACTGAAGCGGGGGGAAGAGGAGACGAGAGGAGGGGAGGAGAGGGGGGAGGCGAAGGGGGAGGGGAGGAGGGGGAGCGGGGGGAGGAGGGGGAGCGGGGGGAGGAGGGGAGGCGGGCGAGATGCGACAATCAACGACGATCCCCTCGGCACCGCACACCGCGGCACACCCGGCCCAGCGAGATGACCAATCGCGGTGGAGCGAGCACCGGCGTCTCCATGGCGACCCGTTAACGAAATGCGGGGAGGGCCGGGTGGTCGTGGGGGGGGCGGTGGGGGGGGCGGTGGGGGGGGGCGGTGGGGGTGGGGGGCGCGCAGTGATGGCTGATGCGGCCCTTTTGTGTGTTTTATTCATCTGCCGGGGTGTGGCGTTGCCGCTCGGAGTTACCTGGGAACGGGATTCACGCCCCCCACCACCACCACATCCACCACCACATCCACCACCACCACCCCCCGGTTCTCACTTGGACTCGTCCGGACGAGTCGTCAGTGGGGGGGAGGGATCCGATGTGCCGGTGGATCTCGCTGCTGCTGCTGCTCTCTTCCTCTCGAGCTCGGCCCCCTCGGGGGAGTCCCCTTCTCGTCGGCTGCCTCCTCCTCCTCCTCCACCCACCCGCGGTGCGGTGCGGGGCGGTGTCGCCGGTTCCTCGCTGGCGGCGGAGGTGATCGCGGCCTCAGGGTCGAGACTCTCAATGCTGATGGTCACTGAGCCCACATTGCCCCACGCTGATTCTCACCGATTCTCACCGATTCTCACCGATCCTCACCCATCCACACTGAGCATTACTGATCCTCACTGATCCACACTGAGCATTATCGATCCTCACCCATCCACACTGGACCTCACCGATCCTCACCAATCCTCACTGAGCATTACTGATCCTCGCAAATAATTATCAATTCTCACCAATCCTCACTGATCCACACTGAACATTCTCGATCCTCACCGATCCACTCCTAGTCACGTGTAGTGTACCGCCCAAACCTCCACTCCGCGTAGAGTAGCGGATCCAATGTTTTATAGGAATTAAAGGAGCTGGAAATGTTGAAACTGCCCCCCACACATTTATAGACCGGCCTCGAGCCCCCGTGTGGCCGCATGGGAACCACCGACACTGCTGCTGCCCCTGTGACGCGCCTCTCGGCTTGTGTCGACGGAGCAAACGTAATTGCGGCACGGCTCCTAATGAACACCTCAGGGGGCCGGCGAGTGGGGGGGGGCATCACCGTTCCGCCGCTCGCTTGGGGCCAATCTCTGTACCCCCGCCGGCTACCGTGCCCGCTACGAGGGGGGCCCGTGCCCGCTACGAGAGGGGCCCGTGCCCGCTACGAGGGGAGCCCGTGCCCGCTACGAGGGGGGCCCGTGCGCGCTACGAGGGGGGCCCGTGCCCGCTACGAGAGGGGCCCGTGCCCGCTACGAGGGGGGCCCGTGCCCGCTACGAGGGGGGCCCGTGCGCGCTACGAGGGGGGCCCGTGCCCGCTACGAGCGGAGCCCGTGCCCGCTACGAGGGGGGCCCGTGCCCGCTACGAGGGGGGCCCGTGCCCGCTACGAGCGGGGCCCGTGCCCGCTACGAGGGGGGCCCGTGCCCTGGCGGCACAGCTCCCAGCGGGCACAGCCCCTGGCAGCGGCATTTGCCGCGCGTGTTCCTGCGCGGGGAGCGGTAGCGTAGTGGTTACTACCGTGCTTCCTTACGAACCCGGCGACCCGAGGTCGATTCCGCTCAAGGCCGACAACAGTGATCAATTGCTGTACCGGTCCTGGGCCTCGCCTTGGTCGACTCAGCCTCAAATGAGTACCTTGTGCGGTGAACATAACCACTGGGGAGACAAAGGCGGCCGGGCGTGGTGCTGGCCACTCGCTCCATCATGTGCCGCGCCGGCCTTCAAAGGTGCTCACTAACAGCACTTACCCCAAAAGTCTGTTAAGGCTACACGGGGGATCTTTGTCTTTGTCACTGTTTGACCTTGTCCCCTGACCTCCGACGAGCAGAGAGCCATTCACACTTCATGTGACGACCTGAAAGTGCACCTAGCCTGGCACAAGCGCTGTGGTGACATCACCTCCACTTGGTGGCGAATGGTGATGGTTACTGCTTTGTGTACGTGTATGTGTGCACCTGTGTGTGTTTTGTTCTTCTGTGTGTGTGTGTACAGCTGTGTGTGTTAGTTTGGAGCGGTAGTGTAGTGGTTAGTGCCCTGCTCTCCAAACCCGGCGTCCTGAGTTTGATTCCCGCTGAACCGGTCCTGAGCCTCCCCTAGGTAGACTCAGCCTCAAATGAGTACCTGGGGTGCGGTGTACACATCGCCACTTGGGAGACAAAGGCGGTCAGGCGTGGTGCTGGCCACCCACCCCCTTACGTGCCGTGCCGGCCTTCATAGGTGCTCGCTAACAGCACTTTCCCCAAAAGCATGTGGAGGCTATAGGAGGGAACTTTGCTGGTATGTATATATGTGTGTTGGTGTGTATGTATGCGTGTGTCTGTATATCTCGTGAGCAGTAGTGAAGCGGTTAGCGTGGTGCTCTACAAACCCGGCGACCCGAGTTCAATTCCCGTTCACGGGCAACACCAGTGACAATTATCTAAACCGGTTCCGGGCCTCCCCTAGGTCTACTCAGGCTGAAATGAGAACCTGGTGTGGTGTGTAAACATCGCCACTCGGGAGACAAATGTGGCCAGGCATGGCGCTGGCCACCCCATCGCGTGCCATCCCGGCCTTCACAGGTGCTCGCTAACAGCACCTGCCCCACAGTCTGTTAAGGCTATACAGGGAATATTTCTCTTTGCTTTTTGTCAATATACGTGTTTATGTATAGGTATGTGTGTGTGTTGGTATGTGTGTTGATGTATGTGTGGACGTGTGTTGGTGTGTATGTGTGTGTGTCGGTATGTGTGTATGTGAGTTTGTTCGGGCTCTGCGCTGTGATCCTCGTCATCTGGGTTCAATTCTGGGCCAAGATGCGTGACATCCGTTCAAGTGGCAGCGGCTTAACCTGTCTCGGGCTTCCCCTGTAGCTTTCTCCTCGTCCTTCCACGACCACCGCGCACTGCGCGTAAACAACACCAGGACTCGGGAGGGGGAGATGAAGACAGCCGGGTGCCGTACTGTGTCCACACCGCCGCGTTTATGCCCCGTGCGCCGACGTTTAAGAGGCACTCGCTGACGTCACTTCCCGCAGTGTGGCTGCACGTTGGCATCTTTGTGCGCCCGTGCCGGGTCTCTAACGTAGGCACCGGTTCGCATGGAAGTCGACGGTGCTCATCTTATGGACAGACTCTCCCCCCGCCATAGGAACGTGCAACTTCCACAGTCACTGGAACTTCCACGGTTAACATCTCGGCACCGTGGCACCATGGGGTGCCACAAGCGGCAGAGTGGGGTGCCAAGGTGTTCACTCCCTCGCCTGGTCTACAGGAGGTCGTGGGTTCTATCCCGACCCTGACGCCTGGATATGCCGACTTTGCATGTTCTCCCCGTGGTCGCGTGGATTTTTCCCCGATTCCTCCAGTTTTTTCCTCCACATTTAGCAACAAGTGTTTTAGAGCATTTGGCTGATATAAATTTGCACATGATAAGCCACTTCATCGAGGTATCATTTGTGCCCAGGTCGCTTCTGAAAAAGAGCTACATAGCTCAGTGGGCCTTACGTGGTAATATAAAAAGAGTTTGTAGTTTAGCTTACTAAACGGGAGATGGGCATTGATGCCTCGACGCTCGTTTGAGCAGCAGGAACCCACTCCGTCACTCGTTGGCTGCTGGTAGTGATGCCCTTGTTGGCTCCGGGGGCACCGGCGTCACCACCACCACAGCAGGCAGAGAGTGCCAACTCCGTGTTCCTGGCGCCTGCTGCCTCCACCACGAACGAAAACGAGGGCTTTAGCGCCGCCGCAGAATGCTCGACAGAAATCCCGGGGAGATTAACATTCAGCGGAGGGCTTTGATGGCGCTGCACGGCGCCGCGATGCTTAGGAGGCACGGTTAAACGGAAGCGCATTACGCGCTAATCTGCAGGGGGGGGGGGGGGCACGCTTCGCCGCCGCGTCAGGTGACATAGGTACGTCGCCCGAATCCCATTAATTTCCCCCCCCCCCCCCCGGCTTACACGCGCTTACGAGCCGATAGCGCTCAAGGAGCCACGCTCGTCCAGCCCGCGCATGGGACGAGGTGGGCGAGCGCGGTGCCCAGCGCCACGCTCGCCCACCTGGATACCTGGATACCGCTTCGTGGGGAAGTTTAGTGGTTTTATGCTTGATATAGGCTGACTCCTGCCATAGGAATGTGGAATTTACACTTCCAGCTTCGGGCAATTCTGCTCATTCTCACTCGTATGCTCACTCTCCCCAATCTTCCAACTCTAATCACTTGACTCCGCACTCGCTCCCACCTGGCTCTCCCTCTCGCGAGGAGTGACTTCTGCCATCTGCCTTGGCACTGTTCATCCCTGGCCAGGGTCCAGGCCTCACCGCCATTGACTCCCGACCTCCCTATCACATCCCCCCCCTCCCTCCCCACCCCTCATTCCCCCTCCCCCTCCATTCCACCCATTCCCCCGCGGCGCTCGGCCCAGCCAGTTTACTCAGCTCCCATCCGAACACAAATCTCATTCGTGGAGATTTATGCTCCGGTGGTGACGGCTGCCAACAGCCAGGGAGATGGATGGCCGCGGCGCTGCCGACTCCGGGGAACGGCCCAGGAGCGCACGCGCCCTGCCCCGGCACGTGCTACGCGGCTTATGGAACGGGCCCGAAGGGAGCTCTGACCATGGCACGAGCGCACGGATACAGGCTCGGAGGAAGATCCGAGATGCGCACGCAGGGATGACGAGTGGTGGCGAGAGATCTCACTTCCGGCCCCCCATCGTCTCTCAAAGAAGACGGGTTCGTGTTGTGTAATTCAAGAGACCAGAACGAGTCTCATTTGCAAGAGCGACCTGGGGCTTTAGGTCTGCGAGTAGAGGGTGATGATTGTTGCTGCGTGTTGAATCGAGATTCATTAATTTGCAACATCACAAAATCTTTAACGTCCACTGTGAAGCAGCGCGTAGTATCATCGCGGTTATTGAGCACCGCGGTAATAATCGGGGCGGCCGCTGGATTCGAGCCAAGAACCTCGGCAGCGAGAGGCAAACGCGCCGCCGCTGAGCCGCGTCCCTGCTCCTTTGGTGGAAGAGGGAACTGAAGAGGAAGAAGAAGAGAGACGCGACGCGAGCTGCATCTCGTTCGTCGTTGTGCGTTCTTTCACGGTTTTCGCTCGTTCGGTTGATTCAACCGCCCCGCACCGTCCGTTGGGACCCCGCGTGGGAACTCGGCAAGGCGCTCGTGTCTGCAGCCACAGCATGGATATCACGCGAGGTTCCCTGTTCCCACATTGGCTTTAGGTTATAGTTTTATGGCCAGAATCCTCAGCGTAAAACCTCCACCAGCCGACGAGGTTGGCACGTTTACACGGATATTATTATTATTCCACGCGGCCCACGTATCGATGAGAGCGATACAGCCTCTACTCATCCGACTCCTTCTACTCCTCGCCGGTGGCTCAAGGCTTTTCCGCAACCGAGCTCAACATCGTGATGGTTCTTGACGCCTACCGGGCCGCGCGCGTCCTCGGTCGCTGGACCCCATCGTCTGGAACTTTCCACCGCTGACGCAAACTGAAGAGTTAGAAGCACCTCACGCTCTCTCTCTCAAAAACCAAACGTGAGCTCAAATCTCAGCCATTCTTCGCGGGGCTCCGCGGCCCCCACGTGTCTCGTCGTCACGACGATGCCCTCGCGTCTTCTCGGACGGCGCGACCCTAGAGGGGGCCACGTGACGCCAGATCGCGGGGTCTCTCGGGTTATTTTTTTGCGCTGGCTATGGACGAGGAGCAGGAGGAGGTTGAGTTAGGGTTGGATTGGCAATGCTGTGCGTTGTGCGTGGCGGGTGCAGGTGGGGATGGTCCATTTGGGACACCAGGAGGTCGACGTCTCAGCCCTGATGCAGCGTGTCCGCGTGCGTCCGCGCATCCGCCCACGTGCGCGCACGTGTGTGCATGCGTGTTGGTTTTATTCTGCGCGCAAAGTACACCTAGGCTGGCACAAGCACCTTGATGACGTCACCACCACTTAGTGGCAAATGGCGGTCTTTCCAAGTGTTTGCATGTCCATGTGTGTCTGCGTGTGTGTCTGTGTCTGCGCGTGTGTCTGTTTGTAACTAATTAGGGTCCCCTGCTCCTCCCCCCCACCTCCCTTGCAGTTTGAGGATTTGTCACGATTCCCCGGTTTTAATTTCTATCAAATCTCTTTTCGTCTTGTTACATTGTGGTGCATCTAGAAGCCTCTAGTGGCTGCAGGATGATACACGAACGAATCGCAGCACGAGTAGAGTTGTTTTGGTGCACCTCTGCCAACATGGCAGCATCGTCAGAGAATCAGAGCGTAGGCTTCTGTATCATCGTTCACGCGGATGCATGCACGTACGCATGCTCATTGATTTCGTTCGATGTGCGTATGCCTATGTGCTTGTAGGTGTGTATGTATAATTCAGCTTTCACGAGAAAAACGTTCACACACAACGTGTGCCTATGCTTCCGTGTGGTAGTGCAGTGGTTAGCGCGTTGCGCTATGAACCCGGCGACCCGAGTTCCATTCCCGCTCACGACCAATACCAGCGACGAATATTTGAACCGGTCCTGGGCCTCCCCTAGGTCGACTCGGCCTCAAATGAGTACCTGGTGTGGGGTGTAAACATCGCCACTGGGGAGAAAAAGGTGCCGTGCCGGCCTTCATAGGTGCTACTCGCTAACAGCACTTGCTGCGAGAGTCTGTTCAGGCTGTAAGGGGGGATCTTTGTGTGTCCTTGGTGTGTGCATTTGAGTGTGCACATTCACTCGTTTATAATTCACCTTTCACAGAATAATTATTTTAACTCGCACGCTCGCGCGTCCGTGTCTCCTTTTGTGCGCCCCCCCCCATCTCCATCTCCCTTCCCTCCCCACGCGCGACGCACAGGCGAGCACTGCGAGGTGAACGTGCGCTCCGGCCGCTGCGTTCCCGGCGTGTGCCGGAACGGCGGAACCTGCGTCAACCTCCTGGCCGGCGGCTTCAAGTGCGAGTGCCCGTCCGGCGGCTACGAGTGGCCGTACTGCGAGGTGACGGCGCGCAGCTTCCCGCCCCAGTCCTTCGTCACGTTCCGCGGCCTGCGCCAGCGCTTCCGCATGACCGTCACCCTCACGTAAGTCGGCGCCACCCCCCCCTGGACCACCCTCCCCCTGAGCCCCCCCCCCCCCAATCCCCCCCCGCCTCCCCCCCACCACTCCGCGTGGCGCTCGGCACGAGCGTGCATCCGGTACCGTCGGTGACCCCCAGCTCCTGATCTCGAATGACCGCCTGCTGAACTACGACTCTTTAACTCCTCTGGTTGGAAAATGTTAACTAACCCTTGGCTCCTGACCTTCAATCCCTATCTACTCACCTATGATCCCTATCTCTTGACCTTCAACCTTGGCTGCTGACCTGTAACCTTTCACTCCTGATCTGTAACCTTTAACTCCTGACTTATAACCCTTCACCTCTGAGTGCACTCCTGACTCTCGCCGCTCTCCTCCAACCTTCGCCTGAAGTTTGATGGCAGTTTGATGCTGGGACTTGCGGCAACCTGAAACCCCGACTCGAACATCGATCCGAGTGGAGAGGAGGCCATGTCCCCGAGTGACGTTAATCAGTGGCAGGCAAAAAAGTCTCCCCAGGCCCAGACGCCTGTGGTGATGAGCTCAGCGTTGTTGGCGCTATTGCTGGAGACGTTAGGAATTGGAATTTTGGGAACAATGGTGCGCTGTCTGCGAGCGATGCTAATCTTAGAATAGAATGCGACAACAACGAACCGAATCGGCGTGAAATTACATTCTCGGGGAGCGCCAGCGCCGCCGCCGCCGCCGTGCGTCTGTGATGCCGCGAGCCCCGGTGATTTGAGTGCCGCCAGGCGGCGACCGCGCCGGGCTCAGGGCGCGGCGGCCATGCCAGCACCGACCGATGGCACCATGCGACCTCGTCGCCATGCGTCCACCGCTCGTCCCGCGGGTCGGGTACGCGGCCCGGCCTTGTGCCGTGCCGTTTGAGAGCAGGGGCCGGCCAGTCCGGTCTCGGCCAAAGCTGCCAATGCTCGCCAAGCCCCGTGCAGCCACAGGGCCCTAGTCCGGGTCAGGCTGCGTGGCCTTTGCTGTTCAGCAGAGTTTGGTGGTGACTGGAATGGGGGCGGCCGTGGTGCCGGCTGATGAATTGGTGTTGGTGGAGCTCAGCCAAACCAGGTCCACTTGGGTGGTGGGCGGTAGTGGAGTTGGGAGACGTGGGGAGCGGCTTGGGAAGGTTGGTTTTGGGGGGGGGTCAGAATACCCCCCCACCCCCCGCACAGTACATGATTGGGGCTTACACGGGTTGATGAGTGCGGGGAGCGATGTTACGTGGGGTAAGGGAGTCTCAGTGAGTGTGTGTAAGTTCGCTTTCATAGGGGCTCGCTAGAAACACTTGATCCAACAGTCTGTTAATCGCATAAGCAGGGAACCTTTGTATTAGTAGTTGTGTGTGAGTGTGTGTGAGAATGTGTGTCAATGGGTATAAGTTCATGTTTCAAGTGTATTTTGTGTAACCCGGCGAGAACTTAAGAGACCAGGAAGTCTCATTTGCAAGGGTGACCTGGGTCACGAAATTGACAAAAGGAATAACAAACAAAAGAAATCTGTACAAAAACAATTGCATCACATGATGAGGAATTGGAAATATTGCACAAGCACAAATGAACGTTTACATCAAAGCTGAACATTAATTCCCTGCTGCGCAAATCTGCTGGGGCAGATGCCCTCCGTATTGAACACAGCACAAATTACAAAACTAAGCTACGTAAACATGAAACAGATTTAAGGTAACTATATCACTACTATTTAAACAAACAAGGATGTATGTGTGAGAGTCTGAGCACATGCGGGTGAGCAAGTGTGTGTGTGTGCTGGCCTTCATAGGTGCTCGGTAACAACACTTGCCCCAACAGTCTGTTCAGGCTATCGGGGGGATCTTTCTCTGCGTGTGGGGAGTGGTGGTGCCGTGATTAGCGCATCGCGCTACAAACCCGGTTACCCGAGTTAGATTCCCGCTCACGGGCCAACACTGATGGCGAATATCTGAACTGGTCACGGGCCTCCCCTAGTTCCATTCAGCCTTAAATGAGTACCTTGTGCGGTATCTGAATATCAGTCCCGGGGAGACAAAGGTGGTGGCCGGGCGTGATGCTAGTCACCCACCCCCACATGTTTCGTGCCCGCCTTAATTGGTGCTCACGAACAGCACTTGCCCCACAAGAGCCTACAAAAGGTTATCCGGGGGACCTTTGTCTTAGTGTGTGAGTGAACGTGTGAGAGCGTGTGAGAGCGTGTGAGTTGGTGAGTCACCGGAGAAAATTGAAATATGAAGTTGGCCTGGGTTTCTTTGCGGATGCTCACCCATTCCTGGTGTGGTGTGCGAGCGTCTGCAATCAGAGAGACAAAGGCGGCCGGGCACAGTGTTGGACTGCAGCATCCAGTCGAGTACCTTGCCAGCCTTAGCATGCGTTCGCTAACAAAGCAGCACTTCTCCAAACAGTTTTCAAGGTTAATTTGGGGATCTTTATCTTTGCCCGTGTGTGTCTTTGTGTTATTGTGAGCGCGTTTGTGCGTTCGTGGGTGTAACTTTTGTTTTGCGTAAGAGCACGTGTGTACCTTTGCACGTGTGTACCTTTGCACGTGTGTACCTTTGCACGTGTGTACCTTTGCACGTGTGTACCTTTGCACGTGTGTACCTTTGCACGTGTGTACCTTTGCACGTGTGTACCTTTGCACGTGTGTACCTTTGCACGTGTGTGTGTTCGTGCGTTTGTGACAGTCGAGGAGCGGTAGTTTCGTGATTTACGTGCTATGCTACGAGCTTGATGATCCGGCCAACGCCAGTGACGGTTATCTGAACCGATACTGGGCCTCTCCTAGGTCGACCCAGCCTTACATGAGTACCTGGTGCGATGTGTAAGCGTGGTGCTAGCCACGCACCTCTTCGTGTTTCATTCCGGACTTCATCGGTGCTCGCTAACAGCACTTGCCCCAACAGTCTCTTGAAGGCTATATTGGGGATATTTGTCTTTTTTTTACATTGGTGTGACCGTGCGACAGTGAGCGTGCGTGCGTACTCGCACGCTTGCGTGTACGTCCGTGTGTTTTTGTGTGTTATGCTCGCGTTTGCGTAAGAGTACCTGTGTGCGTGTGGGGGAGCCTTGTGCATGACTGCACGTGCTTGCGGTTGGAATCCGACATGGCCCAGGGTGACAGGGGGGGGCGGCCGTCACCACCGCGCCTGTCATACGCTCCTTTTCTCTTCATTACCGACTCGTCACTACTGGGTTACGAGTGGGCGGTGTGAGTGTGGCCCGGGGAGATCGGCACGGTGACGGCTCTCTCAGCCGGACTCGCGCGGACTCGCGCGCACCACGCTCGCAGCTCACGCAGTTAACTCAGGGACTCACAACGCACAGACTAACCGCTCACAGTATGTATGTTGAAATTCCTTTGCACCGTACGTAGCCAACCGTGCTGATCAGAGGTGTGGGGGAAGGACAACAAAACAACTCACGAACTAGCAGTTTGTGGCTCACAGCTCATTGCCACAGACTCATGCTTTCAGGCTCATGCAGCCATCTGGAGTGAACCCATCCAGGTGTCGACCTCAATTCGCCGTAGATCGCCGTAAGTTCATCGCAAAGCAGTCAGGTCCACTGATGTTCCGGCAAATCATCGATTCCCTCCAGTCACTCGCTCACTCATCGACAGCCAGTCGTCGGCGTATCACTCTTCTTTCGCGACTACCACGGTTACTGTTCCCATGAACGTGGTGTTCCCGGTCCAGCACACTGCCTGTGTTCTCTCATTCTTACCACGTTCAACCACCGCACTGTAAGTCACAACACCATACTCACCCAGTCACCCACTCACAAGACTGTAGGTCACGTCACCACAAAGACATATCCCCCGTATAGCCTGAACAGACTGTTGGGGCACGTTCTCTTAGCGAGCACCTATTAAGGCCGGCACGGCACACGAGGGGGTGGGTGGCCAGCACCACGCCTGGCCGCCTTTGTCTCCCGAGTGGCGATGTTTACAGACCGCACATCAGGTACTCAATTGAGGCTGAGTCGACCTAGGGGTGGCCCAGGACCGGTTCAGATAATCAACACTGGTGTTGGCCATGAGCGGAAAATTAATCCGGTCGACAGAATCGTAGCACAGCGCGCTTACCGATGCACTACCACTGCCCACCACACACACCCACAACACCACAGACACCCACTCACGCACTCACTCACCACACCGCCACTCACGCACCACACCGCAGGTCAGAACACTTCCCTTTCTGCTTCTTCCCTCGCACGGCTTCACCTTCTAATTCCCTCCTCCCATCATCATCCATCGTCTTTTTTTTATCCGTGCTCTTACAATAAATCATCTTGGCTCTATTCAGAATCAGAGTATTTATTTATACTGGGTAAATCCGATGAGCTATGAAGCAATTTTTCATAGATGTCCAATAGGGTTGGGTCAGAACGTTACAACAAACAGTGCAAAAACCCATCGGAGTGCAAAGTATAGGAGAGGTAAGCAAATCACTAAAAGTAAATTAATAAAAATAAATAAAGTGTATAAGTACAAGTTGCAAAAGTACATCAATTTCTGACGATTTTTCAACAAGACACGGGATAGAGAAGGGTCCCCTTTAAGGGGATGTCACCGGACTTTCACTGCTGGCATCTTACCCACGCGAGGGGACCCAGCTTTTACGCGCCCTGATTAGAGCGTCCGTCACGGGTCACTCAAACCGAACGTTGCAACTCTCACAGCTGGAATATGGCAAATTACGTGAAAAACCACATTGTGTGTGCAGTCACCGGTGACCGACCGGGCTGACATCATCATCTCCTCGCCACACTCGGGAACGCGGTTTAATCACGGTTGAGAATGCGGTTTAATCACTGCGGTTGGGCTGCTAAAACCCGGATTCGAGTCCAGGATCTCAGCGGTGGCGGCTCCGTGTCTCCGGCCCGGCCATCATTACGAGTCCCCCGCCACCCGGCCTCCTCCGTTTCACTGTCAGTGTGGCGGCGGCGGCGACGTCCCACCCGCCCGCCCGCCCGTCACTGCTGGGTTTGCGCTGCGGGCCCTCCGGTCCTCGCTCACGGCGATTGGGCATCGGGGGGGGGGGGGGGTCCGTCGCGAACCGCGGCCTCGTCGTCCCAGAGGGGAAGGGGGACGTCGGTGAGGGCCGCACCTTAACGAACGCCAGCGGCGAGGCTCGGACTTTGCACGCTCGGCTAATGTTTAACCCACCACGCGTATTGATTCGGCTCAGGGGGTGGGCGGCGGGGGGGGTCGTGAATTACCTGAGGAGCCATGGCCGGACGCCAGGTGCAGGGGCGGTGTGTTTACCCGCTTCTCCAGGTCCCAATGGGGGAGGGAGGCTCCCAAACCTCTCCCGTACCGTGCGACCGACCAGGGATTCCAATTAGCGAGTGTTTGCAAACTCTGAACAGTTTCATAAATAATTATGGGGAGGGGGTGATGGGCGGCCACCACTCAACTTGGCTCCACCTGTGGTTTGTAGGAGTTATGTCATGATTTCTTGATTTATTTTCAACACCATTGCTGGGCACAGGCCCATTGGTCCCAAAACGTTGGGCGGCCAGCAACGATCAGCACTATTATCAAATTTGCAATGGATAAGAGTGTGAAACGTTTGCTGAATTGAGCAAAGCTATTGTTATACGAGCTTGGGGAGAAAAGATAAGTCGCCGACGGGAGGAGGGAGTTTCACAGTGGAGCAGAGCGAGGGGAGGAGAGAGGGAAGTTTTGTAAACTGCGGTGTGGCGCGCGGGTGCGTGGGTGAGTGAGTGGGTTAGTGGATTAGCGAGTGGATGTGTGAGTTGTTGTGGCCTCCAGTGTGGTGGTGGTGGCGGCGGTGGCGGCGGAGATGAAACAGTCAACACGGGTGGAAGGATCAAGGAGTGAAATTCACGGGAACGCTAACCGTGGTCGTAGCGATACGAGAGCGATAGGTGGGCGACTGACCGCCGATCCGACGTGGTTGCCGGGTGAGGGCGCGGGGTTGAGATAGCGATGATGGCGACGATGGATGTGATTGCTCCCACTGTAACGGACATTGATGCAGCAGCCATCATGACGCAGCCGTCGCGATGTAGCCATCATAGCACAATAACTATAATCATGGCCGCGCGCGGTCATCTATCACTGCCAGCGCAGTCCCGTAATTGTTATTAGTTCAGCCGCAGTCTCTCGCTCTGCTCATCCCCGCAAGCTCCTCCTCGCCTTACTCCCTCCTCCTCTTCCTCCTCGCTGCCCCTGTCGCCCCGAGCTCCTTCGCCCGGTCGCTCCGGCGAAGTTGAAACCTCTCGGCCATGGTAGCCGCCACCGCCACCGTCACCGCCAACCGCACGCGCTCTCGGAAAATTCCCGTCCGACCAGATGCGGGGTCTCGGGCGCTCAGATCGCGTTTCAGGGGGCGGCTGGGTGGGAGTGGGCGGGGGGGCGAGAGGGGGGAGATGGAGCCGGAGCTGGCACTGGCGCCAGTTGCGGCTGAGGAGCCTTGAGCTGCCTCCATCACCGGGGGGGGGGGGCCGGACTGACGACACCTGGCAGGGGCCCAGGGCCACACGGGACCGGTAGTGGTGGTGGGGAGATTGTGGGGGGCGTGGGGGGTGAGGTGTTGTGGGGGTCCACCCCACCCCCCAGGTGTACTCCTCGCCCTCTCACCACGCGCCCCCACCCTGCGGAGATGAGTGAGAGTGACACGAGGAGAAGGAGGGGGGGTGGTGTGATGGGGGTGGCCCTGTGTCCTCACTCGGAGCCTCTCACTTCGGTGACAAACGTAGCCCTCGCGGGGACCCTCCCCTCCCCTCCTGCCCACCCCGCCCTTCCATCTTCTGAGCTTCTCCCGCAGCTCCATAGTAACCGCACCCCTGCGCCCCCCCCCCCCCGGCTCTTTGTGATTGTAATGTGAAGGATGGGATTTGGCCAGGGGACAGTGGGGGTGGGGTAAGAGTGGGGGATGAGGGTGGGGGGGCTTAGTCGGTACAAATTAGCCGGCGTAGTAGGAGATGGGGTCAAAGGTCAGCTCTCCCTGCGATGGGCGCCACTCGGAGTGGCGGTTCCACAAGATTCAAACTCACGCGGCTCCTCTCCCGTCCCCCCCGCTGCCGGGGACACCCCCCCTGCCCCCCCCCACGGCTCCGTCGCTCTCCCTGTCCCTCCCCGCATCTCCCCCCCCCCTCCCTCTCTCCCCATCGCTCGCACCTCCGCCGTGGTGGAGCGGCACCTGCTCGGCCAGTGGCCCTCGCCACCGCTCGCCGCAGTGCCAGCGAAGCGCAGCTTCTCCCCCCCCACCACCACCACCACCCCGAGCCTTGTGAGACGTCTCCCCATCGCCTCGCCTCTCTGGGCTCTCTCTCTCTTCCTCGCCGTGTCTTCCTGCGTTCCCCCCTCGCCCCTCCACAACCCTCAGTTGCCTTTCTCTCCCGCACTGCTTTTGTGTTGGTTGGGGGGGGGAGGCTTTTTTTGTTGTTGTTGTGAGGAGCCTCGGCCTGGAATGCGGGCGGCAGAGTAATGCGGGGTAATGTGTCACGCCGGCCTTTCATGCTGTCCCGTGCGCGCGGAGGGGAGGAGGAGAGGGCGAGGAGGAGAGGGAGGGCAGAAGAACAGGAGAGGGAGGGAGGGAGGCTGGGGGCACGGCCCTCTAAGGTGTGCTCTTGCGTAAATCCCCTAGTGGTGGTGGGGGGGAGGTGGGGGGACCTGGGCAGGGGTGGGCAGCTCACGAGTGAGGGGGAGGGGGCGGTAGTGGAGGGAGGGAGGGAGGGTGGCAGCCTTGGAAACTCCTTTCAGAAAGGAACACAAAGATGAATCTGCGAGCGGTGTACGGTTCAGGGAAGAGGCGTCACGTTCTGCATCCTAACGATCAAAAGCTCGGCTTTAACGAGCGTGCGGGCGAGCGTGGAGCTCTCCGAGCCGAGGCCCTTTCTGCCCCGGCTTCTGCACGGGGCTACACTTGCAGTCCCCGCGGGGAGAGTTTTCTGCGATCGTCCGCACCCCCCCCACCGCCCATTTCAGAGATTCGGAAACGGCGGCAACGCTCGGTTATTTTTCATTTCGAGCGAAACCTCGGAGGAGCGGAGACACTTTAGTTTTTTTCTATTATCTGCGCGCGGCGGTCAGCGTCCACCCCGCGGGAAGTGGGGACGACTCGTCGCGTCTCCTGCCAACGCTCGTGACGGGAGACGCGGGTGGACGATGAGCACGGGGAGGTTGAGTCTGGTGAAGTCAGCCGTGGCTTCTCTGGGTCTCTCCTTTATCAAACACAATTACTGAGCACAGGCCCAGCAGCAAACAGCACTGTTATCATGGTTGTGATAGATAAGGGTGTAACACGCTTCTTTAATTCGAGCAAGGTTGTTAAAAGAGCTTGGCAAAAGAGACGACCCGAGGTTTTCGAAGTAGAGCAGTGAGAGGAAGAGAAGTGTTGTGACCTGTTGTGAGAGCGAGTGAGTGAGTACGTGGGTGAGTGGGTGAGTGAGTGGGTTCGTGGGCTTGTGGGTGAGTGAGTGGGTTCGTGGGTGATTGAGTAGCTGAGTGGGTGAGTGAGTTAGTGCGTGGGTGCAGGAGTGGGTGAGTGAGTGGGTGATTGAGTTTGTTGTTGTGACCTGCAGTGTGATCGTGGTTGAACACTGTCGTGGTGATGGTGGAGGATGAGATAACACAATCAGTGTCGGGTAGAGACCGAGTCCTCAACATGGGTGGAGGAATCAATGGGTGAAGTTCATGGGAGCAGTGACCATGCTGGTGAGTGAGTGGCCGGAGTGAATGAGGGGTCTGGCTGTCGTATGGGTGGCTGTCCTGTGACAAACCCAGTGTGGGGAGCAGCAGCGTGCGGATTTGGGGGGGGGTGGGGGGGGCGGCACCTCCTTGGGGTGTTTTCGCCAAATCCGTGGCAATATCCCCGCATCCTTGCACCTGCACCCCCGATTCTCCCAGGAGGACCCCCGCATCGGAGGGAGTCCGAGCTGCCCGCTTGCCGTCTGCCCTTGCGGGGGCACTGGAGAGGACCTTTGCCAATAAGCATCTGGCACTTCACCAGCATTGGTTCAAAGCAACGCTTGACTCTGCCGATGAGACACTGAATGTTGAAACCGGTCCAGAGTTTTACTCTTAATTGAACCGATGCTGTTGGTGCAATAATGCACTCTCAGAAGGAAGCCGTGTGGCTGATGGAATGTGCAAGTTGATGGCATTGTATTCATTTAGAGGGAGAGATTTGTGAAGCAGACAAGTTGTCGCTTGTTTATTTTGTCACCTCAAATTAAATCGGGAGATTAAGCGGAGCCGCCACTGATTGGTGGCAGCAGCCGCTACACACGAACATGGACCTGGGATGGCTAGATAGACCGGTGGGTTGTTGGGTTGGTGGGTGGGTGAGTGGGTGGGTTGTTGGGTTGGTGATTGGGTGGGTTGTTGGGTTGGTGGGTGGGTTGATGCGTGGGTGAGCGGATGGGTGGATTGGTGGCTGAGTGGGTTGGTGGGTGAGCAAATGGGTGGGTTGGTGGGTGAGTGGGTTGGTGGGTGAGCGAATGGTTGGGTTGGTGGGTGAGTGGCTTGGTGAATGGGTAGGTTGGTGCGTGGGTGAGCGGATAGGTGGATTGGTGGCTGAGTGGGTTGATGGATGAGCGAATGGTTGGGTTGGTGGGTGAGCGGATGGGTGGGTTTGAGGCTGAGTGGGTTGGTGGGCCAGCGGGCGAGTGAGCGGTAGTGGTGGTCGCGGTGTGCCCCAGTGCCCATTGATCTGCGTAATCACGCACGCGCAGGCGGTGAGCGGTGCGGGGCGCAGCTGCGTGAGGCTCCGTAATAACCAGGCTGTCACACACACGGGCACGCGGCACACACTCGCCACACCGGCCCAGGGGACCACACACACACACACACGGCTATAGATACAGACGCAAATATAGACACACACAGATAAGCCCAGATACACACGAAGATATAGATACAGATGCACAGATATACAAAGATAAAGATTACCCGTGCAGTCTCTAACAGGATTTTGGGGCAAGTGCTGTTAGCAAGCACCTGTGAAGGCCGACACGGCACACGAGGGGGTGGTGTGGCCACCACGACGCATTGCAACTTTTGTTTCCTCAGTGGTAATGTTTAGACACCGAACTTGGTATTCATATCAGGCTGAGTCGACCTAGGGGAGACCCAGTAATGGTTTGGATATTCGTAAGTGATGTTGGCCAAGAGCGGGAACCGAACACACGTCTCTGGGTTGGTAGCACGGTGCGCTAACCGCTGCACCACCACTCCCCACAGGCACACACCTTACCTGGGCATCGCCCCCTCCCACACTCCATCCCCCTCACCCCGGACCATCCTTTGACCATCACCACAATCCTGCCTCAGACACAGGCCCACAGCCTGTCTTGCTTCGTGTCCTCTGTGCTGCTGCTGTTTCCATGTGTGTTCGTCCTGCGTATCGGTGTCTGTGCCTCCCCGTGTCTCTCTGCGTGTCACGAGTGTCCCCGTGTGTCTCTCTGCGTGTCATCATCTCTCTGTGCGGTTGTCTCTACGTGTCAGCGTGTCCCTGTGTCGGTAGCGCACTGGACTACAAACTCGGCGAACCGGATACGATTCACGCTCACGACCAAAAACAGTGGCGAATATTTGAACTGGTCCTGTGCCTCCCCAAGGTCGACTCGGCCTTAAATGAGTATCTGCTGCAATGTTTAAATATAAGCACTTGGGGAGACAAAGGCACCCAGGTGTGTGACGTTCCTGCTTTAATAGGTGGTCGTTAACAGCACTTGCTCAGGCAATCTTTGTCTTTGGGTCTCTCTCCCCGTGTGGCCTCGTGCGTCTCTCCGGCTGTCGGTCTCCCCGTGCGTCTGCGTGCCCCTCGCGTCCGTGTCCCCGGGCGTCAGCGTTCATCTCTTGCTTGTCAATTCCTCGTGTGTCTCGTGTCTCCTTGTTGTTGTCTCTGTCCCGCTGTCCCAGCTGTGAGCCCCCTTGCAGGAGCTGCTGCTGCTGCTGCATGCGGGATTAGCGCCCCCTCACTCTCCCCTTTGTTCCTCGCTTCTCAGAGGCCGGGGGATGCGGTGGGGGTCGGCGTGGAACACTCGGGGCTCGGCGAGGCGGGGGGAGGGGGGGTTCGTGGGGGGCATGGGCCAGGGGGCACTTGGCACCGCATGAGGTGTGGGTTGGGAGGGGGAGGGATGTGGGGTATAAGCCGTGAAGGGGTCCCCCGCAGGAAGCAGCGGGGGGGGGGGGGGGATTCACATTGGTGGTTGGGACCGGAGCGAGTCGGGATGATGCGGGGGGGGGCGGTGAGTGACTGGGGGGGAGCAAACGGGTCTGGTAGAATGGGGTGGGGGGGGGGGCTGGAGGGGTAGCCATGAGATGTCTTCGCTGCTCCAGCGGTTGCCGTGACACCTGAGGGGTCGGCCAGGGTTCGCACAAAGGCAGATCCGCTCGGCCGATCAGCCCCCGTCCGCTCCGATCGGCGTTGTCGCGACGGCCCAACGACACAGCCCTGCCCAGGCCGCGCGGCCGCGAGCATTCATCCGTGCGTGCATGTGTCCTTCCGTTCGTCTGTCTGTGCGTGCGTCTGACAGGTCCTCTTGTCCGTGGGTGCGTTTACGTGCGCCGTTCCTCTCTCTCTTCCCGTTGGTTGCGCCGTCTGTGCGTACGTCTGCGCATCCCGATGTCCACAATCCGTTTGTCCCTGCACCTGTGAGCCTGTCTCTCTATTCATCCGTTCGCTCGTCTTGTCCATCCGCCCGTCCACGGGTCTGTCCGTACGTGCACGCGTGTGTCCGGTTATCCTTCCGTCCATCTGCCTGCTGTCCATCACGCGGTGCGTGCGTGCGTGCGTGCTCGCGTGCGGCGTGAAGGGACAACGAGCGCTGGCCCCCGGGGCCCGCGGGAGGAGTTGCCGAGAGAGGAGGACGGATTCTTCTTGTCACTCCGGCGCTCCGTGCGAACGGTCGTGACGACGTCTGCCGTCCACGCGGGGCGCGGAGGGGGGGGGGGGCATCGGCTGGGGCTGCCGGTAGCGCGAGCTCTGCCTTCACTTGTGGTCGGGGCGGGGTATGAGGATGGGCGGGCGCGCGGGTGGGAGTGATGATGGCGCGAGGGGACAGGACCCGGAGAATCTGTGACAGCGAAACCTCCAGACAAAACACGCCCGTCATTCTGTCTGTACCTGCGCGACCGTCCTTTCGTCTGTCTGCCTCCGTGTGTGTGTCTTATTACGTGATTGCGCCTCGCTGTCTGTCATTAGGCCTGTATGACTGTCTCTTTTTATTCCGTGTTATATTAGATATGCAGTCTCGCTCTGTGTCTGCCTGTGGGTGAGCCTGTATATCTGTCTGTGTCTATGTATGTCGGTGTGTTCACCTATCTGTGATTCAGTGTAGTCATATATATATATGTGCACGTGTGTCACTCCATGTGCATTCGTATCCACGTTTCAATCTGTCTCTGTGTTTTTGTAGTGTCCACGCGTTCGTGTACGTGGCTACGTCTTTGCGTCCACGTTTTTGTCTTCATCTCTCCATCCATCCCTGTGACATGTCTCTGTGTTCTCGTGTCCCGGTCCCTATGAGTCCCCGTATCCCTGTGTCATCATCTCACCCCACGTCTCTCTGTTGTCCCCGCGTCTCCGCGCACAATCTCTCCACCGCGCCGCGGGGGGTCACGTGGCCGCACGAGCGACGCGTCAGAGCGACATTTTTACACAAACATGGCAGCAGAGCCACGCTCGGCACCGGAGTTCGGTTGCGGGGCCGCCGCTCGCGGGTCGGCACCGCGGTCGCCACCACCGCTGCCACCACCGGGACGTGGGAAGCAGAACGCCGCATTTACGGTCCAAGCCGCGTTGGTGATGGCTCCACGCCCGCAGCTAGGTGTACGTGTGGAGCGACGCTCGCTCCCATCGCAGCTCCTAGTTGCTGGATTTGGGGGGGGGGGTGGGGGGCTTAGGTGTCACCTCTAACCCCTTGCTCGCCCCCTCCCCGTCCGCTTGTCACTGAAAATGGCGTTGATTTTGGCGGTGTGCGTGATGGAGAGACGTTTGCCGAGTGCTGGGGGCGTATCGGCATAACGGCACAATGATTCGTGGAGAGACGCGCACGCTCGTTATTACGCGCCTACAATTGTGCTCGTGAGAATATTGACTGTGGACGATTTATGCAAATCGTATGCAGATTAAATGCTGATGTGACATTTAGGCTAACGGAGCGAACCGAACTGTACAAACGAGCCAACCGTACAGATGTGACGGCAAGAACAACGGCGAAGGAGGTGTGGTCATTGCGTCGATTGACCGCCGTCCAGAGTCGTGACAAGTCATCGAGTTCACTGTCTCTCCATCCGTTACGATATCTCTCCAGGAAGATCCCTCCAGATTGGAGCATCTCTCATTTGCACGTACAAGAGAATCGTTTATTGAGTCCTTGAGCCAGGCTGGGCCAAGATCTGGCCAGGAAACAGGCTGAGCCTCAGTGCTTTGTGGGTTCTGCTTGTGTCCCCGTGTCCTCATACTGACCCGTGTGCCACGTACTTACGTGTGCCGTGCTGACCAGTGTGTCCCCGCGTGTCCCCGCGTGTCCAGGTTCGCCACCAAGGAGCGGAGCGGCCTGCTGCTCTACAACGGCCGCTTCAACGAGAAGCATGACTTCATGGCGCTCGAGATCGTGGACGAGCAGATCCAGCTCACCTTCTCTGCAGGTGAGGATGCCGGCACGCCAGGGTACCAGCACGCTGGCGCACCGGGACACCCGCACACCGAACCACCACTCCCCCACGCCCCCGCCACACCGTCATGCCGCGACACAGGCAAACTGTGATAATATCTCGTTCCTCCGCATCCCCCCTCTACTCCAGACGGAGATGGAGCTTGACCGTGATCATTTGACTGAGATGGATGGATAATGAGAGATGACTGGGTCATTGGATAGAGATGTACAGAGCCGGATAGAGATTGTTGGTAATGGTTAGCCATTGTCGACATTTGGGGTTTGCAATTTGATTCAAGAATTGTTATATATTTATTTTTTTAAATTGTAAATGGTAGCGCCCCTAGTGGCTGCAGGGGTCACATGACCCCATCCTTACGAACGCTCGATTCAATTCAAGTAGAATAATCTATTTGATTGGATAGTTCAAGAGATGGCTGGAGATAAAACCTCATTCCGCCATTGCGTGTTAACCGCTCAGGGACGACTTCTCTTGCGGCTCTATTTTTGTCCCGTAAACCGTTGGCGGCTGTGAAGGTGCGGTGAGGACACGGTGCGGTGATGGTGCGGTGATGGTGCGGTGATGGTGCGGTGATGATGTAGTGATGGTTCTGGTGATGGTGGGATTATAGTCTTGATGATGGAGTGGTGATGCCGCAGTGACTGCGCGGTGCTCGTGCGTTCATGGTGCGGTACTGATGTGGTGACACTGGTGGTGGTGGCGCAGCGCTGACGCGGTGATAGTTTGACGATGGTGGTGGTGGTGGTTGCGCGGTGTGGATGTTGCGATGGTGCGGTGCCAACGACCGTGGAGGGTGCAGTACGGCCTCCCCCGTGTGCCGGGATGGGCCCTGGCGTTGCCGCGGCGGTTGCGAAGGCGCGGGCTCTGGCACGCGCTCCTCCATTATTGGATTTCTCTTCTCGTCGCGGTGATTTCTCTGCCTCGTAAAAACCAGGCACCTGCTGCTGGTGGGGGGCGAGAGAGAGCGGAGAGATTAAAGAGTGGGAGGGAGGGAGAGAGGGAAGAGAAGAGAGAGTGGAGAGAGAGTAGATATGGCAGCCACCAACTTAATCGGAACTGTGACCCTGCTAAGCACGGCGCTTGCTCTCACAGCGGCTGCTGCTCATAAGAAGGCCATGCGGGCGATCACCGCAGCCACGGTGGCTAGGAGATGTTATCTCCCTCTCTTGGCATACAGGAGGTTGTGGGTTTGATCCCGACCCTGACGCCTGTATATTTGGAGTTTGCAAGTTCTCCCTGTGGTCGCGTGGATTTTTCTCCGGGTCCTCTGGTTAATCCCTCCACATTTAGAATCAGCATGCGTTTTACAGTATTTGGCTGCGATAACTTTCCACATCAAAAGCCACTTCGTTTAGCTGTAATTTTTGGCCAGGTTGCTTGTGATAAAGAGCTTCATAGCTCAGTGGGCCTTACCTGGTAAAATAAAAGTAGTTTAAGTAGTTTAGTTAACGGATCCACATTCCGCCGACATCTCCGTCCCTGATTTTGATTACAGCCCCTCGGTCCCTTGCACAAGAGCGGCGAAGGTGGCGGCGGTCGGGCTGGCCGTCTCTGCCCCGCCATCAATAACGTGCTCCCTTAATCCTCTCCCTTCCTGTGCGACGGAGCGGCCCCCCGTCTCACACTGGGGTAGGATTTTACGACTCTTGAGATGAAAATGAAGGGGACGCGCGCACGTGTGCGAGTGGCGGCGCGGTCGACTGCGTTAAATCAGCGGTTGTGGCAGCGATGACTTTTTTTCTCATTCGCGCTGCGAAGTGTTGTTCGGCGCCGATGCCCGAAATTTCTCTCCGCGCGCCGGCAGCTAGCTCAGGAACGCGACAGAACTCGGAAACACGTCGGGAGAAATATATACGGGCGCAGCTGCGGAAAAGCCGCGCGGTGGTAAATCAGCAGCGCTGCCGGCCCAGTTTAGGAGGGAGGATGGCTGCCTCGGGTGCCCGTGAGCTGTTCCTCTTCCCATCGGCAGCGTGCACTATTTATGAGCGACACTGCGAAGTTGGCGGTGGTGGTGGTGGTGGTGGCGCTGCGGCAGTCAGGTCCCCCGGCACAGCCCGTTGCTACGGATGCCGCAACCGCAGTACTCCAGAGGAAGTCGGAGTATCATAGCTGTGGAGGAATTATTTTTAAGTTGTGGGACAATTCATCGCGGGGGGGGGGGGGGGGGGGCGGAGGGAGTGCCAAAGAAAAGTAATAATTGAGGGGGTGCGGCATAATCTGGTTCTTATCATCACCATCCTCCCCCCCAGCACCCAGAGCGTGCGGAGATGCAGCTGCTTCTCCCGCCCCCGTGCCCTTCCCTCCGCCGCTGGGCCGTCGCGTTCCACTCGGGAGTCCCTGAAGTCGCGAGTCGTCGTCGTGCGATCGGTAATGGCGGCCGCTGCCGCCGCTCGGCCCTCGTATGATCACTTGCGTGTCCGGCGGCGCATGTCTCTCCGCGCAGGGGAGAAGTCGACGCTGGTGACGCCATACGTGCCGGGGGGCGTGAGCGACGGCCAGTGGCACACGGTACAGGTGCACTACTACAATCGGGTGAGTCCCCGCCGGCGCGGCCGCACGCGCGCGCATACGCACACACGTGCCGTCACGCCCGGCCGCATCTCGCCCGGCCAGGTGAGTCCGACGGCCGCTCTAAGGACCCACCTCTGATGCAGGTGAGACACCAAATGTCAAAATTGCTCCAGAGTTTTGCTTTTGTTCAATAAGGCCTGCTGATGAAGATGCACTCCCAGAACGCCATGCTGCCCGATGGGTCGAGTGTAATAATGATTGATTGAACAGGGGCAAGAGTTTGGACGTTCACGCAGCGCATCGCTCGCGCTCTGTGCGTGGTGCGGCAGCGCGCTCCGCGCTCCGCGACCGCAGGGGCGGACGTGTCGGATCGCCGAGCCCTCGTCTGCGGGGCAGGGCCGTCATGATTGCTTTGCGGGGGCCGTGGGGGAGAGGGGCCACGGAGGTCAGGGGCCGTCGATCGCTGTTGTGACTCAAATTTATCGATACCGAGTGGGGCCCGGTGAGGCATCGGCACGGTGGTGGCGGCAGCGGCGGCCACATCTCGGCAATCGATAACCGCGCTGAAACGGCCGTCGTTGGAGCCCGTGCTCTCCGCCCTCACTCGGCTCTTCACGTCCGTAATCGCTCAGCGCTGATTGATAACGCAGGAGGCAGTGCCACCGCCGCCCGGTGTCTCGCTCTCTTCCCCGGCGATTGTGGCGAGCGAGTGAATGAGCGAGCGAGCGAGCAAGTGAGCGCGCGTGGTGGCAGATCGGCCGCGCCGTGTTTGTTGTGCCGGGCATGAGCCGCGTTTGGGTATCGGGTGACGCTCGCAGCGTTCTCCACGCCTGTTTGTTTCAAATCCGAGAACCACAAACCCTCGGGGAGCGGGCGCCGTCTGGGCGTGGGGGTCGGGTTGAGACGAGGGCCCAGCCTCGTCCGTCGCGGGGTTGATGATGACGGCGCCCCGCCCGAGTAGCGGGACCCACCATATGGCACTGGCGCTCGCCCACGCTCGCCCACGCTCGCCCACGCCCGTCTCCGCCCGGGCTATGAGATCACCGCACGATCGACAACGTGCCACATTAGCGGCGAATATCTAAACCGGTCATCGGCCTCCGCCTAGGTGCACTCGGCCTCAAATGGGTATTCTGTTGCAGGTGTATACAACGTCAGCACTGGGGGGACGCAAAGGCGACCGGGTGCCATGTTGGCCACATTCATGCCCCAAACAGCCTGTTTGAGGGCTACACGGGGGGGGGAGGGGGTTGGAATCTTTGTCTTTGTAGGGTTGTAATGCGCGCGTGCGTGGCGTTGTGTGGCGATGGAGATGGCGGTAGCGGCGGCAGGCAGCTCCGCAGGAACGAGCCGAGCTTTGTCTGCAGGATGGGACGGTCGTGGTGCAAACGCGCGACTCTCGCGACGAGCTCTTTGTTATTTAAACGCGAGCCCGTGGCTTTGTGCCGGGGCCTGGGTTCTCACCGCTGGGCGCTTGTGCTGGGTGCTGTGGGAGGCTACGGCTGGGTGCTGTGGGAGACTTCGCCTGGGTGCTGTGGGAGGCTACGGCTGGGTGCTGTGGGAGACTTCGGCTGGGTGCTGTGGGAGGCTATGGCTGTGTGCTGTGGGAGGCTACGTCTGGGTGCTGCTGGAGTTTGAGAGCTGGGTGTCCCGTGACTTGAGCTCTGCTCTGGAAAAGCATTGTTTGAATAATGGCACGAGCATGCTGGAAGTTGGACCTACGTGCTGGATTGTGGGACCCGGAGTTAGTGTTTGATGTTAGTGCGTGATGTTAGTGGGTGATGTTAGTTCAGGGTGTTGGTGCAGGGTGTTGGTGCAGGGTGTTGGGTGTTGGTGCGAGAGACGAGAGGCGTTGGAGGTTGGGTGCTCGACTGCGTTGTAGTGGTTGGAGCTGGCATCAAGGCCGTTGTTAATGTTTCCGCGGTCGTGCTGCCATTCGGCTCCGCGTGCTGTGCGGGCGGCGCGATGACCGACGTTTCGGACGGCGTGATGCTCGACGTTTTGCTCCACGCGCCGTAGAAGATAGCGGAGGACCTCCTGGCACGCGGCTCGAATCGTCGGACGTCGCCGGCGAACAACACGTAGCCCGAGAGCACGGCGGCCTCGGGGCCCCCCCCCCCCGCCCCCCCACCGCACCTCGTTGCCCGTGTCGTTGGCATTCCTCCCGCGCTCTCTGAAGAAAGGAGCCTTTGTGGCCATTGTGTGTCCGCTTCAAGGAGAAGCAACACCACCCAGGCCCCTCCCCCTGATCCCACCCCCCCCCACCACTTAACCGCCAACTCCACCTCTTGCCCACGGAGACCCCCGCTAGAAGGAGGGGGGTGGGGGGGGGACGCTGGGTGCCCCCCCCCCTCTTAGTTACGGTGGATGCGTCGCTCCGCCCAGGTGCCCCCCCCCACCCCATCCCTCCCCCCCCAACCCCTCCCCCTCAACCACTCCCCTTCTGCACTTCCCCCCCCCTCCACCCAAACTATCTCAAGTGCCCCTCACTGCGGGGGTCTCACATGACTGCTCAGTGCAGCCTTCGCTGAGCAAACACGCGTGGCTACATGCGCCGTACGGGCGCACGCACGAGCTGTGCGCGTGAGCCGCGCTTGCGTCCCAGTGGGTTCCCACCGCTCATTCATTCATTCGTACGGGACGAGCCTCGATGAGCCCCCAAGGCTCGTCCGCGGGAGGTTCCTGCCAGATATTTCGCAGCCGTTGGCGATGTTGCCGCCGCGATCCCGATTGGGTGACTTGCAGGTGACCTTTCATCAGTGGGGATGCTCGGCCGATGACGGTTACGTTAGGGCTGAACGATTCGTCGATTTCAAATCGAAATGGCAATTTGAAACAATGCGATTGGCGAATCGCAAAGGCTGCGATTTTTTGCGATTTGCAAGGTCCTATTAGTTCGTTATTGGAATTGTTTATTTTTGTATTATTATATCTTTATTTACTTAACTTAACAATTGTTCTATGTTTGATTTTTCTACTTCAATTATTATTTTAATAAATACATGTTGGAAGCAATTAATATATTTTAAGTTCTCATCCTTGCATTAGAATATATAGAGCAGTTCATATTTTGATGGTATCATGTGGTAATGCTCCCATCACATGTTTAAAATCTGTTACACAGTGAATATTGAACTGAAGCTTGACTTAATTTTTTTTTTATCGCAAATCAAATCGCAATATCTGTCAGAAAAATCGCAATTAGATATTTTCCCCAAATCGTTCAGCCCTCGGTTACGTCGCGCATTTCATCTTGGACACGATGTCTGGACGGTCCCTTCCTAAGAAACGACTCCCTTCGTGTGCGGGAGGAAACCCGGAGCGCCCCGAGGAAGCCCATCACTGCACGGCGCGGGTTCGCGGTCCCGTGGCCGCCGACTGCTCCCTTGGCCACCCCGAGTTCCTTAAATGTGCGCGAGATTCAACTCGGGATGCGCTGCCACGCGGTGTGGGGGGGAAAGCGTGTGCGGGCACGCCCCCCGCGTGCCTCGGGGCACGAGCGCCGCTCTGTCAGTTCGAACGTTCGCCGCCGCGCGCTCCTCCGAGTCCAGTCGGATGCGCCGCGCGGATCGCACACGCGGCGTGGCGGTTCGAGTCTGCTGCCAAGCCGGCTCAAGACATGAGGATGGATCTCGTATGCCGGTAGCTGGGTCCAGGTGGTTATCCTATGGGTAGACCTGTCACCCACCATAGGAATGTGGAATTTTCAAGGCCACTGGCTCTGCGGGGCTGTAAACGGGAGATGGGCAGTCGGAGGTAATGTGCCGTACAGCGTCGCGGTTCTCGCGCCGAGCAATAACTCCAGGCACCTGGGTTCAATTCCCAGCCTGGGGCAACATCAGTGGGATATCTGAACCCTGTTCTGGCCCTTCTCTCGGTCAACTCGGCCTTCGATAGCAAATGTTTTAATGAGCACCGGGGCTCCCGTAGGTACACTCAGCCTTAAATGTGTATCTGGTGCAGTGTTTATGCACCAGCACTGGGGAAACACGAAGGCGGACAAGTGTGTAGCTGGCCACAACACGCCCTCGTGTGCTTTGCTTGCCTTAATAGGCACTCGCTAACAGCGCTCCCACACAGTCTACAAGGCCGCACATGAGAGTTCAGTGCTCATTCAGTCATCATCATCAGCCATGGTCAATCCACTGATGGATCAAGGCCCCTCCAAACCGCCGTCTCCATCTGGCACATTCTTGCCGTGCGACAGTCCTCCTAGCGCCTGCAACACCGAAGCCGACTCCACCGCTCCATCTCTGCGGTGGTGGTCTGCCTGGTCCTGGTTGCCGGTTGTTGTCGATATTCCGCGGTTGTTGCTGGTTGTTGCTGGCTGTTGCTCGTAGTTGTTGGTTGTTGCTGGTGATCGGTTGCTATTGCCATGTACTGGGAGGTCTGCGCCGACTCCACCTCCATTAAAACTCACCCCCCCATTCCCCCATCCCCACACCTCCCCCATCACCATCCCCCCCCCCCCGACACTCCCCCCCCCCAACTCAACACCCCACGCCCATTAATCTCCTTCCCGGAATAAAACCCCCAGCCGAACACAGAGAAAGAGAGCAAGGGGGCAGGGGATCCGTGACCTTTTAACCTCCACAGCGCCCAGCGCCCCCCATAAACGAGCGCGGCTCGAGTCTCCGCCACGGCGGGGCCTGTGCCGCGACCGGCCATTGTGCTCCTAGCGCGCTGCCGCTGCGACCCCTCGGCCCGGTGGCCGGCACGCTGGGCCAGGGGGGTCGCAGCCCCCCCTGGTCTCTCACAAAGCACCGGTAACAACGAAGGGAAGCGTCACATGGGAGAGACAAATATGGGAAGGAGGCGCACCATCTGTGTAATCATTGTGTTACTCGTATTACCCACAATGTCCGCTATCGATTATTTTCCCACAATGCCTAGCGAGCAGTGGGGGCAGCGGCCGTGAGTTTAGGGGCAGCACCGGGCACCGCAGCCGCCCCTCTGCTCGCACCGCTGAGGCGCTGTCGTCACCGTCATCGTCGTCGTCACGGGCTCCGAATCCCACCACATCGTCTCAACCACTCGGGGCGACTGCTCCCCCCCACCAACCTCGCCCCCCGTTTTGGTAACGTCGCGCTCCGTTCCCATGCACCGTGGCGAGGAGCGTTGTTACCGGTGCGCGACCGCGCTGTGAGGACGGTTCTACAGAAAGAGATGGGGGGGGGGGTGGTGTGGGGTGGGGGGGGCACGAAAGTTTTTTTTTAATGAAGCGTGGGGGTGCGGCCATTGAGATGGTAATGGTGGGCGGGCAGGGCCGCCCAGCGGCGGAGCGAGCCCTCACCGACGCCATTGTCTCGGCTGCCCCTCTTTGTGTCCTCCTGCTCGAGTCCCTCCGCTGGTTGCCACGGCGACGCCAGCCCCTGCCATTGGGTCTCTCGTGGCGACCGATCTGTGATGTCATCGCTGAGGAATCCGTGGCCCGGGAGGGGGGGGAGAGGGGGGCGGTGGGGGGTGGTTTGCGAGCGGCCGTCATTCACACCCTTGCGTCGATCCCCCACGCCGACCTACAACCTTTCCCAGCCTCACCGTCCCCCCCCCCCTTTCCCCTCCAGAGGCATCACTGGAGGGGTTGGGGGGCCGAGGTCTGGACCTGCCAGGCTGTCGCGGTGATGCCGGGATGAGTGCGAGCGCTGTCATCGGCTCCCGCTGCGGTCGTGGGATGCGATTGTGAGATTCAGCAATTCTCGCCGCTCCTGCTGCACGCGATGGAGAGAGAGAGGGGGGGGGGAAGAGGGAGAGGGGAGGGGGAAGAGGTAGAGTGGGAGAGGAGGGAAAGAGGGAGAGGAGGGAGAGGAGGGAGAGAGCCGTGGGTCACTCAGCCATATCTGAGAGCAAACAGGAAAATTATAGAGAAGGGGCCTTGCCAATAAAGTAACGTATTTACCCAGGAAAAAACTCAATTGTCAGGTTTCCATCCAAGTTTCATAACCAGAAAATTAAATCGACAAATTCCAAAATGAAAACTCGACTCGGGTCAGTTCCCCTGGGCGGGAGAGGTGACCGTGGGACGCGGCCGCCGAGTCTCAAGGCTGCTGCTCCTCGATGCTGCCGCGGTGCGACGGTTTGCCACGCCGGTTCGATGCCGTCTCCTGGCGCGGCAGTTTGCGACAACGGTGCGGCTCTCTCAAATCCCCAGCCCACTGCCTCCGTCCGCCCGGCCGACCGAGCCAGCGCACGCGGGCACCGCCCGGCGGTTAGTCTGCGATGGGTACGCCGCGTGCGGTGGTGGTAGGGGTACGGTGTGCAGACACCCGCCTCTACCCACGCGGGTCCGGTCGACGTGGACGAACCGTGCGGAGGCCCTTCCGCGTGCAGCGGACTCTCGGGTTCGCGCCTCCGGGCGCCGCTCTCCTGCCTTGCGGAGCCAAGTGCTCGTTGGTGGGGATTAGGCCGTGGGCCGGACCAGACTTCGGTGCCACCCAAGATGGCAACATATTCGTCGAACCCGGTTTATAGATGTGGCCAATTAGAATCCACTACGCGATGGCCCCCCACTCATTTGAAGTGCGTATCGCGTGATTCACCACTATTGGCCGGATTGAGAAGCTGGACCCTGCTGAAGTGATGTCACCTCGGGTGGCACCGACAAGTATAAAATACCTAGTCTGGGCTCGTGGACTAATCGGCCAAACTTCCAGACGCATCAGAATCCTTCGGGAGAAGAGCATTGAGACTCGGCGAGTCTGTTCTGGAGTCGATAGAGGACTCTTTATTTTTAATTCTTGTAATTATTCACTGCACTGCGCACCATGGCCAGCCCGAGTTCCGGCCCGTGCGTCTGTGCGTCTGTGGGAAAGGCCGGCCCCCGCGTAGTAGCGGACGACGGATTAAGCTGGAATTCCACTCCGTTTACCAAATGCACCGCTGCTCGCGATATAAACTTAAAACGGTGTCGCCTTACCGCGCGAAAGATGAGCCGGGTGATAGGGGCCTGGTGGGTGGGGTGGTGGGGAGGGGACCGAGCAGGAAGGGGGATCGCTAGAGGATGACGAGCGAGCGACTCTGCCCCAGAGGTCTCTATAGTTCCGCAGCTCCACGGTGTATCTCGGGCAGTTTGACCGGTCACGTGGCTCCGTGGTGGTGCCCTTCACTGTGGAGTGGCTAGGAATGGCCTGTGGCTCCACGGTGGAACAGGGAATGTTTGAGCTGAGCAGAAGCAGCAGTAGCAGCAGTAGTTGAAGCAGCAGAAGCAACAGCAGAAGCAGCAACAGCAATGGAAGTAGAAATGGCATGCAACAGAGCAGCAGCAGCAACAGCATAAACAGTAGAAACAGCAGCAGCAGCAGCAACAGCACAAACAGTAGAAGCACCAACAGTACCAGCAGTAGAAACAGTAGAAGCAGCAGCAACAGCATAAACAGTAGAAGCACCAACAGTAGCAGCAGCAGTAGAAACAGCAGCAGCACATGAGAGTGAGAACACTGCTTTATCTGAGCATTATCGCTGCTGCTTCTCTCTGCATCAGTGGGGGGGGGGGGGGCAGAGGTGGAGGCAGGGGGCCCTGGGGATGGAGATTTGCATGGTGCTTCCTCCCTGTGCTGTGCGGATTTGTCTCGTGGCTTTCAAAGCTGCAGAAGCCCCGAGCGGATCCTGCAGGGGTTGTCTTATATCGGCGATGTCAGATGCTTGGAATATTTCGAGAGGGCCCTACCAGCTAATGCACTTATTCAGGTCAAGGCTGCCTAAGCCCCTCTAAGCCGCCGCAAACATTTAAGAGCCGAGAAAGAGGGTTTCCTTTCACCGGGGGCGGCGGCGACGGAGGAGGATGCACAGGGGATGGTGCTGGCGCACATCTCTACCAGCAGAGAGGCAAAGGTCCCCCGTATAGCTGTGAACAGACTGTTGGGTAAAGTGCCGTTCGCGGGACACCTAAAAAGGCCGACACGGCAAACACACATACACACGCGCGCACACACACGTCACCTAAAGCAGTGGTTCTCAAGATTTTGGAACGGCAGCCTCCCCCGTCGCTGCCCCACGTTGTGCGTTTGTCTTTTGTAGCCGTAATGAGGCGCCGAAGTTCAACATTCAGTATTTCTGCTGCACGGTACCCACGCCGCAGTCTGCGCCCCTCCCAGCCCCTGCCCGCCACCCACCCCCGACAGAAGCACTGACCTAGACGTGCACTCGCGCACGTCAACATTCCGGAGAGCGTGAGAGAGAGACCGGAGAAACCACAAAGCGGATTCACGGACGCTGGAACGCAGCGGGCCACGCGCGCGGAAGCGAGCGATCCCGCAGGATCCTCCTCCTCGACCCCGCGTTCCTCCGCGCGCCCGCGACGCTGATCCAGGACGCTCTCAACTGCCACCCCCCCCCTCCCAACACCTGGGCTCAGGTGCAGCGATTATAGTATTGGCTGATAATTACTCGAGTCCAAATCCCCCTTGAAATTCCTCGACGGCGGTGGCAACGGCAATGGCGGCGGCGGCGGGTTCTGCGACATTGAGGAGGATGCGTCCGTTCGGTGCTCGCGCGTCCACCCGACCTGCCGCCACACGTGAATCGGCAGCGTGGGAGCGTGGGCCGCGGGCGGAGCGAACGCCAACGGCGGCCAAAGCGGAGCGCGCGAAGGAGAATGGCAGAGATGCAGGGGGTTGAACCGTGCGCAGAGACGGCTTCGGGGAGGCCTTCACTCAGCAGTGGATGGATCATGGCTCATCGCAATTACGGCGGGTTTAATCCGTTGAACACGTGTAAACCGGCGCGTGAGCAGGCTGTCCGCTCGGCCTCTTCATCAGAATCGAGGGCAGGGAACACGATGGAGGGATGGTTTGCAGCACTGGACAACGAAGGATGGCACCGGCACGGGGAGGCCTTCATTCAGTGGTAGACCGACCGTGGCTTTGGACGACAACGATGACGATCAGATAAACAAGCTCTGCGCACGCTGGCAGCCGGCTCATTTCACCCGGACCTCAACCCCGTCACTGAGATTTGGCGCGACGCTCCCCCCACGCTCGTTCACTGCTGACACCCGATCCCCGGCACCGCGCCGATCCCTAATCCCCCCCCACACCCCGCTCACCACGGTCCCCCCAAATCCACCTCCTGGCCACTTTCACCTGGCAGCAGACAACGGCAGCGATGGTTCCCTTCTCCTGCTGCAGCTTTGGCGACGCATCGCAGGTCCGCATGTCCGCTGTAGGACGGTCGCAATGCGGTCGGCATTTTTTAAAATGTATTCATCGGCTTGGGTTTCGGTCGGTGATGATGCGTGGAGTTGGACGTGGCCTTTAGCGAAGCAGCCCTCACCCCCGCCCTCCCCCCCCAGCCGCGTGGGGTCCCCTGGCCGCGCAAGGTACCCTGGATCCCTGGTTCCAGTGGTCACGCGGGGTCCCAGTCGTTGCGATGCTTGAGCTCGGCAGCTCGTGCCTGAATTGCGCGTCGATACGCAAAGAAAAGTTTTAATCGACTTCGAGAAAACGAGCCATGTGGTTTCCCCGCACGTATCGCTGAAGATAATTTTCTCGCAAATAAGGGGAACAGCCCGGAACGTGGATAGACAAACGTGGACCCAACAACAGCTGGCGGGGGATTTACGAGCCTGTTTTGCGAGTATGTTTTGGAAATATTAAGATTTACTTTTTCAACAATATCTAGAGAAGTTTTTTTTTTAACTGGTCTGGGAGTGTTTATCCGTCCCAGATCTGGCGCCGCTGTGGCCAGATTGGCCCTTCTTGCTGGCATTGCCACGATTAGCATGGTTGGCTACGTACAGTGCGAAAGAAGTTCAACATACATACACACACACGTCAGGCCCTCAACCGAGCATCCGCTGCACGGTTGTGTTCCGGTCCGGTTAAAATCTTGGGATGGGGGACCACCAGGGCTTGCCTGGTGTTCTAGGCCAAGGTGATGGGACTGTGAGTTGTGGCCAGGAGACGGCGGGGCTGAGTGTCGCCCTCGTAAGTTGTGTGGTTAGCTCCCTCACTGAGCCAATCACTCGTGAACTCCAAGGTGTTCCTTGCCACGTGCGCAGCAAATGCGTAACGATGCATTTCGTATTGACAACCAGAACCTGCTGCTCAGTTTTGCGGAACACACGATTCGATTAAAAACACAACATACAGTTGTTTTTTTAATGGAATCGTTCAAAACATCCTTAACGTTGCTGGAGCCTACTAAGTTACAAGAGCCTTTGGACCTGGTGAGGCTGTGCTGGGTAAAACAATGGACGTCGTAATTCTAGAATTTACGTCGGTTGCATTAAACGACGCGGGTTAAATGATCTCTTCTTAATTCACCTTTGTAAATATCGGCAAACGAAATGGTTTTTGCTGAGATGTATAATTCATCCGGCCACGGACACCCACGGAATAATCATTTCTCTTTTTCGTCGCACTGACAAAATGGCCTCCACAGAAAGAGCTCACAATCCTGGCAGAGACCTTTGCCGAAAACCACAGCTACTCGAAGTCTCCCTGCGATAATTGAGGCGCGCCCGGGTCTCCCACACGTGCGTAGCAAGAAGAATAATAATAAAGACGGTAACGGCCAAAGCGGCAATCATGGTGGATTAGCGCAGGCCTTGGCAGGCTGCTCTCGGGAGACGGACCTCCCCACCGCCGATGCCAGGGTGCCCCACGCTCCGACACGGCCACCACGCGGAACCCTCGCCACTCGAGTTTGCCACCTCTGCTGGTTTTTCCCCAGGATTGTCGTACTCTGGTTGAGGAGGTAGTTGCCGTCCTTGGAAATCTGTCGGTCGTCCCGTGACATTGAAAGTTCCGGTGTTTGTCAGTTGCACAGGAATAACAATACTGTAGTAGCAGTAATACTAATTATAGGAATGCACTGCTCTCCTCTCTTCTGTTGTGAGATATTTCTCCTCTTCTTCTCGTGATATGTCCCAGCGTTGTTTTATTTGACAACAGAGGTGGCAGCCATACCCACCACGCAGGAGAGGCATCCCACGCAGAGAAAAGCCGTAGGATGCAAACGAACCCAATTGTGGGCTTGGTGATAGAAAAACACTCAGAGTGTTCCTGCTGCTCAAATGAGCATTGAGCCATTGGTGCTTGTCTCCCGTTTACAGTCCTGCAGAGCCAGCGGTGGAAATTCCACATTCCTATGTTGGGGGCAAGTCTACCCATAGAACAACAAATTGTTGACTCGTTTTATCGACCGTGGAGAGATGATGATGATGGCTGAGTTAATCCGTAAGCAGGATTTGAGCTCGCAAGCATCCTACAGCGAGCCACTCGCTCCACTGCTGAGCCACCACCCGGCCGGCTGACGATTTAAAAGGGGATTTTAAAGCGGAGCAATGTAAAAATAACGTTTAATGCGAAATCAACATCTGTAAATCCTGAGTTCGCGCGTTAACGGCGCTCCATCCCTCGGTTGTTGCCATTGGCAACGACCCAGGAAACCTCATTTCAGCCACTGACCGAGCTGAGGGACGGACACGAGATTTATATTAAGCGTGCGCGCGTGCGTCTGTGGCCGTTCCTGTGAGCGCGCCACAGCTCGCCGCCGCTGCCGGTTTGCGCGACAGCCGGGGATTAATGGTCGCTCTAACGGGAAGGCTTTGGACGCCACCTCCTGCGCCCGGGCCTGAGCGGCGCTGCACAGCGCCCTCCCGCCCCCGCGTCGCCGGGATGATGGGGGGGTTTTTGTGGTCCGCACAGTCGGTTAAAATCTTGTCACGTTTCACATTAACGCTTTTTAAATGTATTATATGGGGCTGCATCCTCTTCCTGTACCGGGGACCGGCCAATCGGGAGATTTACAGGGTTTGTAATACAAATGTTCGTTACTTTATATAACAACGAAGAGATGCAGAGCAGGAAATAACATCAGGCATGAATGAGAGAGCGATGCACACACGGAGAGCATGGGAGATGGCGATTCGATCCATTTGCTGGGAATCCGTCCGGATATTCATTTCCTGAAGGTCTCGGTACGTGGAACGAATCGTCGGACATCGTGCCTGACAATGCATGGTGCCACTCGGAAACGCACCGTGAGCTGCGATGCAGCACAACCGACAAAACTTACGCAGCCATACACGAACTACCTCCTTTACACGATATCACGTGATGTACAGCCCTAGATTAATCCACTGCTGGATGAAAGCAGCTCCCCCAAACTTTCTCTCCTGATGGGCACCCGACTCAAAAGTGGCTGTTGCTGCTGCTCCGTAGGAAAAGATCTCCCGCGATCCTCGCGTCGAGCGACCAAAGCCACGTTCCACCGACGGTGTCCACAGCCCCCGGGCACCTCCCCCCCCCGCCGAAGTTTTTTACGCTCCCTTGCGCCGTGGAATCGACGCAGACGGCGAGGGGACAGGGGAATTGGCGCACGCGTTGCCCGAGGTGGCGTCGATCCTCGCCCTCGTGGTGGTCGTCGACCCCCAGCAGCGCCTGCTGCGCCACGGCAATCGCCGCCTGCGCCCGCCGCCTGCGCCCGCTGCCTGCGCCCGCCCCGTGTGTGGCACGGACAGCCCGCGATGCATCGCAGGAAGATGAAGAAGAGGAGGATGTCTCGCCATGCCAGGAGAGGAGAGAACTGCACGTCCATGCAGTCGACGTGATTTTCTGCCACGCAAATGAGCATGGGGGCATATGGCGCTCATTTCCTGGTTATGGACCTGCAGAGCCAGTGACCTTGGAAATTCCACATTCCTATGGGGGGGGGGGGGCAGTCTATCGGGAAGACATCCGCTGTTGACTTTTGTTATTGACCCAGGAAGGGATGATGGGCTCAATCATCTCCCCCAATCAGGATTTGCGATCCGCTTGCTCTACCGCTGGGCCACCACCAGGCATTGTCTTGTGTTAATATGCAACTGGCAGAAAACTGAACCCTCGCACTAGGTCATGGAGAGATGGCCTCTGCCAGGCCTGAAGGAGGCCCTTGGGTCCGAGCGCGCTCGTGTCGATTATGAACAATCATTTAATTTACGCTTGTTCGTTAAAAGCCGCCGCGGTGATTTGCTCTTTAGCACTAAATAGTAATTTAATTGATTGAAAAAGAAAAAAAATCACTACGCTTGCGCTGACGAGGTCGGACACAAAATCAAAGCGGGAGAGCCTGCTCGTCGCACAGCTGTTGAATGTTGATTCGTTACCAGAGGGTAGTCCAACCCGAGCTAGGGGGGGGGGGGGGGGTCTGCGCCCACTCGTCAAGGGCCGGGGCGCCCGGCCAGAGGGGAGGAGAGGGCCTTGCCATCTCGTCCTCGTTTTCTTTTCAGGGTCGTTGAGGAGCTGCCTCTTGTTGATGAGGTAGCTGCTGTCCTGGGAAATCTGTCGGTCTTCTCGGGGACAGTCTTGGTCGTTTGTCACGTAATAATAATGATAATCATTTGCCACTCAAGACAATGTTTTTTCGTGCAACAAGAACTCAACGCGTTTATCAATAATTCCGCTCTCATGGCCCTCTGCACGGTAGAACGGCCATTGCCAAAACACCGCCTATTAGGTATTCTAAATCCCCTTGCCATTTTTGAGTTAATTGTGTTTAACCCGGGATGTAGTTCTCCCCTCTTCCGGTGTTGTCGTTCTATCCCAAAACATTTTTTTTGGCAGGGGGTAGCGAATCCAGCCGTGTGTCTCGGTGATGTACGTGCTCGTCACCATGGTGACCATGCAGCTGGCTACCCCACACCCCCTCCCCTCTCCCCCAACCCCTCTGCTTGGATTCAGAACGAACATGTCCGCCGCGAACCCCGTGAGCGTTGCCACGGCAACCGCTTGCGAGAGGCCTCGGCCCAGCCCGGCGATGGGACGCGGCGGGGAAGATAAACCGACGATACCGCGAGGAACTTATCGGATGCGCGCAGCGTGCACGTTCAGCAGAATATTTCATGAGCGCACCCCCCTCACCCCCAGCGTGACCGCCGGGGGATTCCCGTCACCGCGATAATTCGGGTGGCCGTGGGCAGGAGCCACCGTCGCGCACTGCTGCGGCAAACGGCCAAAGCGATTGGCGGACGTCCTCCTGGCTTCGTGCGTGAAGAGGAGGAGGTGGAGGAGGAGGACGAGGAGGAGAGGGGGGGGGCGTTGGGGACGTTTCACCCCAACGTGCCCTCGCCGGCGTCCCCACAAAATATTATTGTTGCTCTTGGCCGGGAAGCCGGCGAGCCTGTCTGGCCATCGGGCCCGCCCGCCCGCCCGCCCTGGGCAAATAGAGGGAAACAAACGCCGTGGCGGCGGTGCACAGGTTAATAAAAGGGAAACGAGAAAAAACGAACAACGGGTGTGCGGTTTTTTTCTCAGAGTGGCCAGAAAGGAACTCGCACGTCACCCAACGGCCGCTGTAGAATGTGGCGCATGCGTGTGTGCGTCTCGGTGCGTGCGTTTCGGTGTGTGCAGTGCGCCTGGCGTTGACCCGTGCACGTCTGTGCATGTGCCAAGTGTGCGAGTGGGGAGCGGCAGTGTAGTGGTTAGCAGAGGTGGGACAAAGTCATTGTTATGCAAGTCCAAGTCGAGTCGCAAGTCATCAAATTCATGACTCGAGTCTGACTCGAGTCCAAGTCACATGACTCGAGTCCACACCTCTGGTGGTTAGCGCGCTGCGCTATGTACCCGGCGACCCGAGTTCGATTCCTGTTCACAGTCAACACTGGTGATGGACATATAAACTAGTCCTCGGCCTCCCCTAGGTCGACTGAGTCTTAAATGAGTTACCTGGGGTGGTGTTAAATATCAGCACTGGGGAGATAAAGGCAGCCACTTGTGCGCTGTTTTGGTCTTCATCGTTGTTCGCTGACACCACTTTCTAGTTTGCTGTCCTTCCCCCTCGCACCTTCGCTTCGAATGATTGGCTACCTACGGTGCGAAAGATGTTCAACGTACATATTTACTTGTCTCAACAACCTGTTTTAGGCTGCACGGGGGATCGTTGTGTGTGCGTGAGTGGGCACGGTGGTGGCTTTCATCCGGTGGAATTGCAGGGTCTGGATTTCGCTGCTGACAAAATTTACAGCCTCCCCGGGTCCGCGCCACGGCCCCCATCTCAATCATGCAGGGCGGGCGGTCAGGGCGGGAGGCCCCTGAGGGGCCAGAAAGGCGAACTGGATGCTTAGGAGGAGAAAAAATAAAAGCCAGGAGAGGAGGGACAGGGTGCCTGAGAGAGGAGAGAGAAGCAGCAGGATGTCTGACAGGGGAACGGCAGCGTGTATGGGGAGACTACAGTGAGAGGCTGGGAGAGGAGAGTTGAGCGAAGGTCTGTGAGGAGGGGGAGGGCGTTGGCCAGGAGACGGGAGGCGCTGGGCGTGAAGTGTTTTCCCCGTCGTATAATGAAACTGAAGAGCGCGGTGGGGAGAAGGAAATTACAACTTCTGTAAAATAATACGAGCGGGGAAGTGCTTCCATAACCGAATAAAAGAAACAAAACACACCGAGGAATGTTCCCTCATCCTGCCAAGAAGCGCGGGTTTCCCAGGACGGCTCAACTCCCCCGGTCGGTCAAGAGAAGCCGAAGCTGTGCAGGTCGGCCGGGGTCAGGGGTCATGGGGACACGGGGCTGGCGCTCGCTCCATCTGGCTCGGCGTCCAAGTGGCACCGTCCCAGAATCCCCTGGAGGGGCCGCTGGTGCTGGTAATTAGTGGTGGCAGTGAGTTCCGGTGGTGAGTGGTGGCCGGTGGTTGTGACTATCGGTGTTGTGGCGAGCTTTGTGGTTAGTGGTGAGTGACAGAGGAGCGGCTGCGTTAGTGTCCTGTGCATCTGAAGAGGTAGTGGCAAGGGCTGTTATTGGAGACGTTTGTGGTGATTGGTGGTTGCGGTGAGTGCTGTCCTTGGTCGTGAGTGATGGCAGTGGCGGGTAATTTATTGGCCTGTTGGCTAATGCTGTGGTTAGTAGTGAGTGCTGGTGGTGAGGACGGTGAGTGCGGCCGTGTTGGTACGGCTGTCCCTGACTTGCGTGGGCCACGCCGCGGTAAGGCCGCCGTCTCCGCAGTGAAAACAAAACCCTCACCGCTGCCGCTGCCGCCCAGACCGCCGCGTTCTCGGGTAAATAAACGATGCCCACGTAACGTGGGCAGTCGCCGTCGTGCCCGAACGCTGCGGGGTCAGTGCCTGAACAGCGCGCAGGCGTGACCCGAGTGCCCGGTGGAGAGGTCGTGGCTCGCGGCAGATTCGTTATTGAACGCAGCGCACGGGCAAGTCGACGGTGGTTGTCCCGTGGAGATGCTAGTGCCCCACAATGGGAACGTGGAATTTCCACCGCGGGCTCAGGGCTGTAAATAGGATACGGAGCGCCAGCGCCTCTCAGTGCTCATTTGAGTGGTGGGAAAAATCGCCTTGACTTTTGAGCGCGCGTCATTTGGCATAATGTCCGACGTTTCGCTCCGTGCCGCCGGGAACCTCAGGAAAGGGAGAGGCTCCGAGCGGCGCGTGGCCGCGCGCAGTCGGCGGAGACGGAGGGAGGTGCGGCACGGGCGTCCCGCGCATTCCTCGGCCTCCTTCTCCTCTCCTGTTGACAAAAGCCACTTGGCCTGCCTCATAATGGCCCGTGTGTCAGGGCCCCATGTTGCCCGCCCCTCTGCTTGTTATGTTTTCCGCGTATAAATTTACACTCGCAGATTTCGTGAGGGGGCGGCGGCGACGGGCGCCCTTTCGCGGCGCCCTTTGTGTGGCTTTAAAGGCTTATCTGAGATTGCTTCCCCTCTTAACGGCGTCTTCATTACGCGCCGCACAATAAAGGAATCATTTTTTTGTTCCCAAGAAGCCGACAATGGTGCGAACGGACGCCGCCGCCGCACCGCCCGCCGCGTGCTTCGGCCCCAATTAGGATGCGCGGGGAGCTGCTAGCGGCGGCCGCCCTGCGTGAACCCCGCGACGCGACCGCCCACCCCTCCCCCGCGGCGTGCTGGCCGGCGTCACGTCCACGCGGCACGCGATCCCTGGCTCGGCACGATTGCGGTGCACCGGGTGTTTCACTCGTGGCGTCTACACCTGGGCCATGCGACCCCCCCCCCTCCCTGCTGCTCCTGTGCAGATGTGACCAGGGCCTATTTTCGGCTGGAACTGTGATTACGGTCGGTGACCCTGAAAATGTTTTTTCGCAAACTGGCACATCGCATCCAGTAAACCCGTCGCTGTGGCTGCGAGGCTACTTTGCCATGTGCTTGCCACCACCTTTCCAGGATTTATAAACGTAGAATGCCACCGGCGAGGAACGAATCCCGGCACGTGACCTGAGTTGTCGCCTCACGTCCGTGCCGGCCCAGGCCCGCCGCGGTGGCACCGGAGTTTTTTCTCGCCGGGGCGGAGGAGGAGACGGCGCGCGGGGGGGGGGGAAGCGCCTGCTCCTGCCGCGCGGTAACGGACGTCCTTTGTGGGGCCGTCACGAAGCGTTAGTGAGAGCCGCCGGGCGGCCGCCGGGCCAGTCACGCGGGGTCCAGCGGCGGTGGGGGCGGGCGGGGGACAGCGAGGGACAGGGGAGGGGCCCCTGGGACAAGAGGCACCCGCGCGCCAATTCTGGATAAACCGGGTCCTGATCGTCGCACTCTTCGGCTATTTTTAACTGGCCAGGCAGCCCACGTGGTGACCGCACACGCCACTGAGTTACGTCGCGCCAGCTGCAATCCTGCTGCTGCATCCCACTCATGGTGCAGGCACGCACGCGTGTGTGTGTGTGTGTGCGTGTGCATGCATGTGTGTACATGTGTAGTGGGGAGCGGTAGTGTAGCAGTTAATGTACTGCGCTATGAACCCGGCAACCCGGGTTCGATTCCTGCTCACGGCCAACACCAGTGACGATTATCTGAACCGTTCGTGGGCCTCCCCTAGGCCGACTCAGCCTCAAATGAGTACCTGGTGCGGTGCACGGTAAACATAGTCAAAGGCGACCAGGCGTTGCGCTGGCCCCCCCACACCCGCCGGCGTGACGTTCCGGCCTTCGTAGGTGCTCGCTTCACAGCACTAGCCCCACCATTCTATCGAGTCGACGTTGGGTGATCTTTATCTCTGCGCTGTGCGTGCGCGTGTCTCCGGCAGCCGAACATGGGCCAGGCGGGGCTGGTGCGGGGCCCGTCGGAGGAGAAGGTGGCCGTCGTGTCGGTGGACGACTGCGACACCTCCGTCGCCGTCAAGTTCGGCTCCGTCATCGGAAACTACTCGTGCGCCGCCCAGGGCCGGCAGACCGGCTCCAAAAAGTGAGTTTACGTCGCGGGTCATGGGGCAGCACGGGGGGAAGCACATGGCAGCACGGGGCACCTGCGATTACCACGGTTGGCTACGTATGGTGCGAAAGAAGTTCGGCATGCATACGCACGGTGGCAGCACGTGGGCAGCACATGGCAGCATGGGGGCAGCATGGATGCAGAACGTGGCAGTATGGGGGACAGATTAGGCAGCCCAGGCTACTTTCAGGGCTTAGCAGCTGCTAACAGCGGAGTACGTTGGGTGGCTGGAGGCAGGGATGGCTCGGTTTGCTCGTTGAGTCATCCTCAGAGCGCGTCCCATCTATAAGTAACCCCCGGATTGATCGCCGCCACCCTGACCCGGTGAGAGCCACGGGGAGCCGCAGAGAGCCGGGACCCCCCCGTCGCCGGTGTGTGTGGAGTGGTGATGCAAAGATGCAGTGATGCAGTGATGCAGTGGTTAGCGCACTGTGGACTCTGAAACCGGCAGCCATAGTTCGATTACCACTCTTGGCCAGTAAGAGTGGCGACTCAGCCTCAAATGAGTACCTGGTGTAGTGTGTAAACATCAGCACTGAGGAGACAAAGGTGGCCAGGCATGGGGTCGTGCTCGCCTTAATAGGTGCTTACTAAGAACACTTGCCCCACCAATCTTGATTTGAAGCTTTCGTGACTGCAGGAATCCATACTCTTTGGTTCTTTCGGTGAAGTCACGTAGGTAGAAAATAAAATAAATCACGACATTTCGGGCGCAACACAAGCGTCCGTCATCAGGTGGGCAAGCATGGCCTGCTGTTGATGCAGACTGTTTTAAAAGGTTTGAAATGGGCGTAGCCCAAGGGTCATAAAGAAGTGGCCGGGGCTAGTGATGTTAACGTGAGAAATCAGCATGTAACTGTAGAAAGAAGGAAAGCGGCCTCCTAGACGAGGGCACGGAAGTGGCTATGTTCACGTGAGAGATTAGCGTCATGTTAATGTGAGAAATTAGAGGATCATTGGAAGGACGTTATTAAGCAGGTAAAGTCTTAACTGACTGTGATGTTTCCATCCTAGCTGCCTATGTTAGCTGTTATTTCGACTATCTGTGTCTGTCTCTCTCTATGCCTCTCTCTTAGATCTCTCATGCTCACATGTCTTTTGGATTGCACTCTCATGCCTTTGGATTGCACTCTCATAACTCCCAGGCCCTTTGAATTACACCCCTTGGGTTGCACTCCCTCGTCGAGGTGGCCGCTCTCCTCCTATCTTACAGCTACATGCTAATTTCTCACATTAACATCACTAGCCCCGGCCACTTCTTTATGACCCTTGGGCTACGCCCATTTCAAACCTTCTAAAACAGTCTGCCTCAGCAGCAGCACACCACGCTTTCCCACCTGATGACGGACGCTTGTGTTGCGCCCGAAACGTGTTGATTTATTTAATTTTAGACTTGGCCCACCAGTTGGTATGTTTGTGGTGGACACCAGTTGGCTGAGTGGACGGCACAGGTGGTGCATCTGCCAGTCGTCTCAGTCAGTCAGCCCATGTCCTGTGGCCTCATGCCAGCAGTGAACCTTCCACACTTTGCGTGACGAACTTAAAGTGCACCTCGACTGGCACAAGCGCCGCGGTGACGTCACCGCCACTTGGTGGCCAATGGCGGCTATTATTTGTTGTTGTGGCAAATAGTTTGGTTGTGAATCTTGAGGCCCCTGGCTGCCCCGGGCCCTCACTCCGCCGTCCTGCCGGCCCGGTTAAGCGCTCCCTTTCTTCTTGTCGAGTGAATGATCGTTTGTGGGCCTTGGTGAGTCGTTCGTGGAGAACGCCGGGCTCCGTCCCGAGCGGCGGCACGTCTCCGTGATGACGAACCGTGGTTAATGTGAAGCAGCGCGCGCCGCGTGCAACGGAGCGACGGCGTCGTGGCTCCGAGCGTGCGAAGCGGAGCCGGTTCCGCGCACCGAGCCGCGGAATGTATCCGTGTGGGCGGGAGAAGCATCGCGCTCAGACCACGCTCCTCGGCCTAGCCTCCCTCACCGTCGTAACCATCGTCGTTAGCCTAGATCAATCCACCGCTGGATGAAGGCCTCCCCTCGTCTTCACCACCTGTCACGATCGCACGACGTACGTGACGGTATGCCCCGTGACTGTACACGAGCGGTGTGCAAAAAATAAGCACGTGGGAGTAAGTCTATCGGCGAGTGGCTTGTAGTGGTGGGGTAAAGTGTGGGTACCCTCCATTTCTGCCCGAGCAAAATCCCGCGTTCGTATAGAGTGGGCACGCTTGGCTGCACCTGGAGAGGCCGTGGTGAGGGCGGGGGTACAGAGGGAGCGAGGAGTAAAACGCAACCACGCCGTTATTACCACCCTGCCCGGGGCCAATCTTTGGCTTAAGGATAATGAATGTACAGTGTATGAATATTGTATGGATGTGTGACGGGGGTGGGCAGGTGGGGGGCGGTGGGGGGGCGGCGGCTGTCTCGGCGCAAGCGGCGTGATTCTCCGGCGGAGCGGAGCGAGCGAACGCTGGCCGAGTGCCCGCGCTGCGGAGCCGCGGGGTTGATGAGTGGTGCGGGGGGTCAGGGGTCAGGGTCGCGAGGCTGCTCGCTGGGCCGTGTAATTAGAGGCCGGGATGGGCCTCGCCGCTCTTCCCACGGCCGCCGTTCTTCGCTGGGGCCTCTCCCGCCCGCCCCTCCGCCCGTGCGCCCCCTTCTTGTTCGCCCCACGGCCCGCCAAAGTGAAAAGCACGACAGGCGATTTAAAATCCAGCGCCGCGTTTTCTGTTCTGTATCTTTATTGAGCGAGGCGTCGTTAGGAATCGATTTTGTTTGCTAACGATGACTAAAGCTGACGCTCTGACGAGGCTGGCTGGGGCGGCTGTACCGACTGGGGGCGATGGTGACAGGATCGCGAGAGTGTCGGGTGGCCGTGTCGCCGATGGACCTGTGTGTGTCCGTGTGCGTGTGAGGAGCAGTGGTGCAGTGGTTAGTGCACTGTGCTAGGAATCCAGTGATAGGCCTCCCCTAGGTCGGCTCAGCCTCGAATGAGTACCTGGTGCGGTGTGTAATCGTCAGCACTGGGGAGCCAAATGCGGCCGAGCGTGGTGTTGGTCACTCACCTCGTCGTGTGCCCCAGCAGCCTTAAAACCTTTGTGGGGCAAATTTGTCTTTGTGTGTATCTCTATGTGTCTGCGCATGCCTGTGCGTCTGTGCATATGCAACTGTATGGATGTGTGCGTCTGTCTGCCCATGTATCTCTGTGTGTGTACATGTGTGTGTATGTGTCGCTCTATGCATTTGTGCGTCAACACGCGTCCGTGTGCGCGTGCCTACGTGCGTGTGTGTGTATTTGTGACGCGCGTCCGTGTGCGTGTCCCTAGGTCCCTGGACCTGACGGGGCCGCTGCTGTTGGGCGGGGTGCCCAACCTGCCCGAGGAGTTCCCCGTGCGGAGCCGCCAGTTTGTCGGCTGCATGCGCGACCTGCAGGTCGACAGCCGGCGCGTCGACATGGCCGGCTTCATCGCCAACAACGGCACGCTGCCCGGTGAGCGGTTTCCCCCGCGCCGCCTCCCCAAACCCACCGCAGGACACCGCCGCCTGCGCTACCGGGACCTTGGGCCCATCGGTCACGGCGCTGCGTCGCCCCTTGGACGGCCCGGCGAGCTGAACGACGTGGCGTCGCGTCCAGTTGAAGCGCGAGCCGAAGATTTAGCAATGTTGATTTTGCGTTAAATGTTACTTTTACATCACTCCACTTTAATAAGTCCTTTTAAAATCATCAGCCGCCCGGGTGGTGGCTCAGCGGTAGAGCGAGTGGCTCAAATCATGGTTGGGCATTAGCTCAGCCATCATCCCTCCACGGTCAATAAAAATTTGCACCATTTTGTGGTCCTATGGATATACTTACTCCTGCCCTAGCACTTTGGAATTTGCATCGCTGGCTCAGAACTGTAAACAAGATCTGAGCGCCAATGCTTCACTGTAACTCGTTTGAGTTGTTCTCTTAGTCTGCTTGATCACTCACGCATTCCGTGGCCTCTCTATTATTAACGTTGGTGTGAGCGGTGCACAATCTCCCCACCCCCAGAAAAGAATAATGATTAGCTCGGCCAATCGGTGAACTCAGTAAATCTGTGTATATACAGTGGCCGTGTGTGGTCGTCCTCGGTGCCCTGCTGTCGCTAGCGGGGCGACCGAATGACCACGGTGTGGCCTGCGACGATGATTCCCGTCCACTCCCGGTCATCGTCCACACAAGCTGGGATCAGTGTTGTTGTCATCACCACCCTCGTTGTTGTCAGTGAGGGTGGCGGCAGCGGCTCAGTGGCGGCACTCGCGCCTCGCAACAAGAAGGGCCTGGGTTTGATTCCCGACTCCGGTGCCTGGCCGCTGTGTGGAGTTTGTCAGTGTTTGGTTCTGCCACCCACCCCTTCGTGTGCCGTGTCGGCCTTCATAGGTGCTCGCTAACAGCACTTGACCCAACAGTCTGTTGAGGCTATAGGGGGATCTTTTTCTTTGTATGTGAGTGAGTGTGTTGCGTTTGTATCTGCGTGGGTTTCTTCGGCTTTCATAGCTCAATCGACACACGCACACTGTGGAAAAAATTACACCGAAAATCATTCCATTAGAATCGCATGCAGCAGCAGCAGCAGCGCCCCCTACTGGGAACAAAACTTGGCAAGACCCTCCTGAAAGAGTCTTGAGACTCGGTTGAGGCTTTCCAGGGTGAGCGAGCGCAGTGACGATGACGACGACGATGATGACGACGTTGCCGGTCGTTGTGTCTCCTCCGCAGGCTGCTCCGCCAAGAAGGACTTCTGTGTGGGGGACCCATGCGGCAACGGCGGCACCTGCGCCAACCGCTGGGAGTCCTACAGCTGCGAGTGCCGCCTCGGCTTCGGCGGCAAGAACTGCAGCCAAGGTAGGGGCCCGGCGCCGGCTCCTCGTGCAGGCGGAGATGCGCGTCGCTCGTGGCGCAGCGGCCGATGTAGCTGGCGCCGTAACCGCTTCCGTCGCCGGTTCTGCGGGTTTAGCCGCAGGAGTGGCCGTCATCTTGTTGACTGGATTTCCTGAGTGCACGTGTTCGTGTTTGCGAGCAACCGCGCTTGGTTTTTACGAGCTCAGTAAAAGCTCCGACGCCGGCAAGCGACGGTCACGCCGCCCTGCCCGCCGGCGTGTTTCCAGCCCGGCTCGTCGCCCGTGGGAATGGGCGGCCAAACCCTGGCTCTGTCGGTCTCCATCTGCCCACATCGAGTGTACGACTCGACCCGCTCCGTGTGGCCTCGTGGGGGTCGGCCGTGGAGGTGTTGTCGTGTCGGCCTTTCCTCTTCTAAGTTTGGCCTTGCGTGCGGCAGAGGTGTCGTGGTGCTTGGAGAAGATTCTGATGGTGTTCCCATGTCCCCCTGTCCTGTGTCCCTGTGCCTCACTGTCTTCGTCTACCCCCCTGTCCCCATCCCCGTGTCCATGTTTCTCCCTTCCGTGTCCCCGTGTCTGTCTCCCGTGTCCCCGTGTCTCTCTCCCATGTCCCCGTGTCCCCGTGTCTCAATGTCCCCATCTCCATCCGTGTCCCCCGTGTCTCGGTGTCTCTGTGCCTCACTCTTCCCATCTCTCCCCGTATCTCCCTGTGCCCCCGTGTCTCTGTGCAGTGATGAGCAGCCCGCTGCGGTTCCTGGGCAACAGCCGCGTGTCGTGGGAGCTGCGGCCGGATGTGGCGATCTCGTCGCCGTGGTTCATCGGCCTCATGTTCCGCACGCGGCAGAGCAACGCCACTCTGCTGCATGCCAGCGCCGGCCAGTACACCTCTATCAGCCTGCAGGTGAGGCTATATGGGGGACCTTTGTCTGTGTGTGGCCACGTATGTACGTGCGTGCGCTTCCTTCGTACACCCATATGTGCGTCCACGTGCGCGTGTGCCCGTGTGCGAGTGCCGCTGTCTCCGAGCTCGTCCCACACGTGCCTTTTGCGCGCGTGCACTCAGGCACTCGTGTGCCCGTGCGTCTCCGTTTGTCTCCGTGTTCCTGTGTTCCCTTGCGTCGCCGCGTGTCGCCATCTGTCCCTGCATGTGCTCACACGTACCCGTGCGTCTCATTTCCTCGTGTCTCGGCGTCCCTACGTCCCTATGCCCACGTGTCCTCATGTCCCCGTACCTCCGTGTCTCCGTCCCCGCGAGCGCAGGTGGAGGACGGCACGCTGGTGCTGGGGGTCCAGCGTGGCAGCGGCCGCTCGGAGCTGCTGCGCCTCGGCACCGTGACGGTCAACGACGGCGACTGGCACAGCCTGCAGGCGGAGCTGCGGGACGAGCGGCGCGGCAAGGAAGTGCGCCACGTGGGGGTGCTGTCGCTCGACCACGGCCTCTACCAGGTGAGCGCGCCATGCCGGGCCACCCGCGCTTCCGTCCCACCCCCGTCGCCGCCACCGCGGAGCGGCCGCCCGCACCTGTGATGCGTCCAGGCGACGGGTGAGGCGCGTCCCTGCGATGGCCGGCTCACGCCGCTGCTGGCGGAAGCGCCCTCCGCCGGAGCAAAGTCGACAGAGGTGTTTGCTGGACTCTTTCACGTTCACCAGACGTGTCCATGTTACTCACGCTTTACCCCACCACACGCGACCGGCCGGTCGACGGACTTTGGTTGTTCCCTGTGTCCCCCTACCCGTGGTTACGTCGCTGGGTGGACAGAACAGACTCGGGCTTTATGATTTCAGCTGGCAAGGCCCCATTGAGCTGAGCAGCTCTGTTACGAGAACGACCGTAGCTCAAGACCATCAGCAGTGGTGGCAGCTACAGGACCCTGCAGTTACATAAGATTGACATCGAGACCAAGAGTTACTTAGAGACCCATAGAGTTACATAGAGTTACATAGAGATATATAGAGCTACATTGAGATCCATAGAGCTACATAGAGATCCATAGAGTCACATAGAGTTACATATAGCTACATAGAGTTACATAGAGATATATAGAGCTACATTGAGATCAATAGAGCTACATAAAGATCCATAAAGTCACGTAGAGTTACATATAGACTCATAGACCACATGTCAATACTGGGGGCAGAGGTGGAAGCCACAGGACACTGCAGGGTGGAGGGAATGTGCAAACTAACCAGAGCAACATCAAAAACAAGAACAAGCAAACTAAGAACAAGTTGTTTACACAAAAACCCACGGCAGAACTCAACCGCGAGCAGGGTGAACAGTGAGCAAGGGTGATCACACACAGATCAACAGCGGTGTCAATAATCCCGAACGACCGTAGCCCAAGACCATCGGCATTGGCATCAGTTAGAGGACATCACGGTTTCATGGAGTTACAGAGATCCAGAGTTGCACGGAGATCCATAGTTACATAGAGATCTAGAGTTGCATGGAGAGCCATAGTTACATAGAGATCTAGAGTTGCATGGAGAGCCATAGTTACATAGAGATCTAGAGTTGCATGGAGAGCCATAGTTACATAGAGATCTAGAGTTGCATGGAGATCCATAGTTACATGGAGATCTAGAGTTGCATGGAGATCCATAGTTACATAGAGATCCATAGTTACATAGAGATCTAGAGTTGCATGGAGATCCATAGTTACATGGAGATCTAGAGTTGCATGGAGATCCATAGTTACATAGAGATCCATAGTTACATAGAGATCCATAGTTACATAGAGATCTAGAGTTGCACGGAGATCCATAGTTACATAGAGATCCATAGTTACATAGACCTGGGCAGTGGTGGCCGCTTCCAGAAACTGCAAGGTGGAGGGAATGTGCAAACTAACGAGAGCAACAAGAAGAAGCAAACTAACAACAAGTTGTTTACACGAAACCCACGGCAGAACTCAACTGCAAGCAGGGTGAACAGTGAACAAGGGTGATCACACACAAATCAACAGCGGTGTCAATAATCCCGTCACAGACATCCGCGTAAACAAACCGACCATGCGCGCACAGCCTCGGACGTAGCGGAGCTGGGCCAAGCAGCGCCCCCAGCGATAGCGGCGGAGGCGGCCCTGCAGCACGGCGCCGACTCGCTCGCCGAGAGGAGGGGGCCACGGAACGTCGACGTTGGTCGTGAGGACGTCAGATCTCCGTGCAGAAATGTGAACGACGCAAGAGTCATAGCAGACACCTGCAAGAGGAAACGTTCACAAAAACAAAGCTGACAGCCTCACGTTCTCCAGAGCTGGAGTTTAGTCAAATTACAAATTGGTGTAAAGGTTAATATTCTTGGTTCTTTCGGTAAAGTCACATAGAAGGGAAATAATAAAATAATATAAATATTAAACAATACAAATAATTTTCTTGCTGTGGATTTCACACCTGATGATGATTGCTTGTGTTGCAGTCGAAATGTGAGAATTTTTATTGTTTTATATTTATATTATTTTATTACTTCCCTTCTACGTGACTTTACCGAAAGAACCAAGAATATGAATCCCTGCAGTCACGAAAGCTTTACATCAAAATGGTGTGAAGGTTGTTTGTGCTGCAGCCATTAGTGACCGCGCCAAGACCATGAACTCACTGCACTCCAGAACCCAGTTTCATCACAACTCATTCTGTGTGAGTCTCCGTGGGTTTCTATGTCAGTCTATGGCTCCTCTCTATGTGCGCATGGATCTACATGCGAGTCGATGTGTCTCTATTGGTCTCGATGTGATTCATTGGTGACCGGGCGCACCCGAGAATCCGGGTTAATCCCAGGCGATGGCGGAAACCCGGATTGGAATCCAGGATCTCGGCGGTGCCGGATCTGCGCTTTGACCTTGGAGCCACCCGGCCTCCTCCTCCACGCTGAGTTAATGTTGCGCGTGACCTACATCGCCAACTGCTGCCCCAGAACCCTGGCCAATAGAGCTGCTGCTGCTACCGCTGCTGCTGCTGCCGCCGCTGCTGCTGCTAAACAGAGGGAGGTGTTCCTGCTCCCGTGATGAGTCCGGGAGACCGCGAAGGATCGCGCTCACGCTGCGGTCACCGTCTCTCCCCCCCACACCCCGCCCCCCGCCCCTCGCCCCTCCAACTCTGTCGCGTCGTCTCAGAACTCGGGGGAGCTGGGTGGGGGTCTCCACGGCCTCAAGCTCAAGTCCGTGCACGTGGGGGGGCTGCTCGGCGCGGCGGGGGGCGACAGCGTCCAGCATGGCTTCCGGGGCTGCATGCAGGTGAGCGTCACCGCCAGCGCTTCCTTGCGTCCGTCTGGCTCGCGGGGTTCAGCCGGCTGGCTGCAGGGGCTTGTGCCTGACCCGTGTGAGTGGTGCCGGGGTCCCTGCCCCCCTGACCCCCCCCATCCGCCCCGCCCCCCCCATCCCCCCCGCCCCCCCCGCCCCCCCCCCCCGTGTGTTTGTAGTCTCGAAGGCCCCTCGCCTCCCTCGCCAGGGTCGCGTCCCCGGAGACGGGGGCTCGTAACGACGCAGGCCGATCGGCGATGCGGCCAAGTTGATCACGCCTTTCGCCGCCTGTTGCACGTTTTTTTGTGGTTCGAATCCAGCGGCTGCCCTGGTTAACACTGCGGTGGCGTGGGCATTGACTGGAAAAGTGCTACTCCTGTAACGCACCGTCTGCTTCACGCACAGTAGACGTTGAAGATCCCGTGACGCCATTCGGAGAAGAGTAGGCCATTGTGTGCTGGCGTGACGGTCCACATTTGCTACGTTTGACAAATTGGGAGACACGCAGCTGCAATCATTGCACATCCTACGCAAAAAAACCTAGCAGGACCCTCCTGAATAGGAGGGTCCTGCTAGGTTTTGTGTAAACGAGCGGACAAGCGCAACCAGCAGGGACGTGGGTTAGGGGTGAAGGGTTAAAGGGTTGAGGGTGAGCGCGGGTGCCGTGTGCCCCCCACCCTCCCGCCCGCAGGGTGTGCGCATGGGCGACACGCTGTTCGGCACGGTGCTGCCGAGCCTGGCGGAGCCGCAGGGGGCGGCGGTGGGCGCCACCTCGGCCGTGCGCCGGGTGAGGGTGGAGAGCGGCTGCTCGCTGCCCGACCCCTGCGACTCGAGCCCCTGCCCCCCCAACAGCTACTGCAACGACGACTGGGACAGCTTCTCCTGCGTGTGCGAGCCGGGTGAGCAACAGCCACCCACCCGGTCACTCGCCCGGTCGTTCGGTCGACATCGTGCGCTCGTAACCGCTCGCTCGCGAAACAATGAACATGCTCGGTCCAACGCTGCACGCGCACGCCTCGCCAATATCTACACACGCGCACACCAACACACACACCTTTCTGAAGAGATGCCGCGACTCTAAGACCTGTTCTTCACCTGAGGACGGCTGCTTGCGTTGTTGGCGAAACGTCGTGAGAATTGTATTTTATTATGTTTATTTTTATTATTTTATTATTTCCCTTTTACGTGACTTTACCGAAAGAACCAAGAAGACACACACCAACACTTGCACGCACACGCGCTCGTCGCCCCCGCCCCGTGCTGCACGCTCACACTCGCACCCTCTTCGCCCCGTGCCGCGTGCGCAGGCTACTACGGGCAGTCGTGCACGGACGCGTGCAGCCTCAACCCGTGTGAGAACCAGTCGAGCTGTCGGCGCAAGCCCAGCTCGTCACACGGCTACACCTGCGAGTGCGGGGATGGCTTCTTCGGGCAGTACTGCGAGTCCAGGTGAGCGAGCGAGGGTTCAGGTGTGAGTCACCGAGCGCAGTACAGGTGAGTGAGAGGGTCGCTGAGTAGAGGCGTGTGTGAGTGTGGGGAGCGGTGGGGCAGTGGTCCTCCCCATGTGAACTTGGCCACAAATGAGTCCCTGGGGAGACAGGCATCTGGGTGTGGTGCTGGCTACCCTCCCCCGTGTGCCATGCCAGCCTTCATAGTGGCTCCCTAACAGCACTTGCCTTAATAGTCTATTAAGGCTATACGGGGGATCTTTGTCTTTGTGGGTTAAGGGTGTGTGTGTGTGCAGGGCACAGGGTGTTTGTGTGGGTATAGGCTGTGTGTTTGTGTGCATGTGGGTGCTGCGTCCAGGCTGTGTGTGTGGGTACAGACTGTGTGTGTGTGTGTGGGTACAGACTGTGTGTGTGTGTGTGGGCTACAGGCTGTGTGCATAACTGTAAGCATGTGCGGGTTCCGTGCCCATCTTGTGTCTGCGTGGGCACACGTGGCGTGCGTCCGTTCCTGCGCCGCACGCGCGGCTACGCGCCGCTGTCTCCCGTTACCCACAACCCTGCTCGTCCGGCACCGCCAAACGGGAGACGAATCTTTGTCACTTGGCTGCTGCCGTCGGCAAACTCGGGGACGCCACCCCGCGTCGCACCTCCACCAGCGGGAGCGCGGCGTGCTCCGCGGCTCGCGGGCGCTGCGGGGGGTCTCCGCCGCTGCTCTTTTTGGCTTGCGGTCGCCACCCCTCCCTCCCTCCCCGCGCACTCGAAGCGAGATTCGTCGGCCTCCGTGCGGAAGCACGAGGTGCTGCGAGCGGACCGCGCGCGCGTTGCTTCGTTGGCAGCGGGATTACACGCAAATTGAGCGTGAATCAGCACAGAAAGGTCGCGCGCCCCCCCCCCCCCCGCGCGCACGGCTCCTCTCCTTCGGCTCGCGCAGCCCGGCTCGCCGCGAGGAATGCCGTCTCGCTGGGCGGCGGCCGTTGCGGCGGAGGACAATGCGTGCGTGCGGGGGGCGGCCGAGCGTGGCCGGGAGAGGGCCACACCACGCTGGCACGGTCACGGCTCGCCGGCCCCACGGCACGCTCGCTCCCTCGCTCCCTTGCCCGCCCGCCCCCTTCGCTCGTTACGCGCCCGTTTATTACTCGCTCGCCACCCGGCGCTTGTGTCTGTGTGAGCGAGCGCCTGAGAGTGCGGTGGGAGTGTTCGTGTGTTTTCACGCGTGCGTGCGTGCGCGTGTCTGGAGCGGTTTTGTAGCGGTAAGTGCAATGCGATACGAACCTGGTGACCCGAGTTCGATTCCTGCAAACAACAAATCGTAACTGGTTCTGGGCTTCCCCTAGGTCGACTCAGCTTTAGATGAATGGTGCAGTGGTTAAGCACATTGTTGGCCACTCACCCCCTCGTGTGTCATACTTCATAGGTGCTCATGAATAGCACTTGCCATGACAGTCTATACAGGCTATATGGGGGGTGTTTGTCTTTGTGTGTGCGCGTGTTCCTGGCGCATTGAGGAGGGAGATGCTCCAGTAGCTAATATCAATCAGTTGTTACAAGCGGCGGATGACAGGACGGGTTCTGCAGGATTTAAAGGATGCCCTGGTGGGGGTCCCCCTTTTGAAGAAGCAGGTAGTTGTGATGATGTCATGCAGACAATCGCCACCCTCCCCCGGCAGTTCGCTTGGGAGGTCAGCCCTGCCCGGCGCTTTACCTGCTCTCAGGCTCCGGATCGTTCTTCGCACTGCAGCAGATGGCACGTCAGCGACTCCCTCGCTGTGTGTGCATGCGACCACATGTACATGTGTGTGGAGAGTAATATTGCAGTAGTTATTGCACTGCGCTACGAACCCGACGACCCGAGTTCAATTCCCGCTCGCAGCCACCATCGGCAACAAATGTTTGGACCGGTTCTGCGTCTCCCCGAGATAGACTCGGCCTTCGGTTTGGACCTGGTGCAGTGTGCAAACATCAGCACTGGGGAGAGAAGGGCAGCCGGGCGTGGTGCTAAACACCCCGCCCCACGTGTGCTGTGCAGGCCTTAATGGGTGCTCGCCAACAGCACTTGCCCCAACAGTCTGTAATGGCTGCACGAGGGATCTTTGTTTATCGTGCATACGAGTGGTGTGTGTGTGTGAGGAGTCCGGGAGTGTATGTCGTGTTTGTTGTGTACATTGTGGGGGTGCTCGCTCGCTCCATCCTCTGCCTGCGCTGCACACTGTGTCTGTGAAACACAGCAGCGCCTTCCTTTGTCAGATTCCTGCGCTGTAAGAACCATGGCGCCAACACCAAGTGCTTTGAGTTGATGATTAAAATATCGCTGGGACGAGACGGTGCGGGGGTGAACCCGGCACGGAGAGTGACCTCCACGTATCGCGGCGAAGTGGCCGGGTGGTGTCACATTCCTCGCGCGTCCGTTTCTGCGCGCGCACGGGCCCCGTACACGCGTATGTGCATGCATCCCGCTCTGCATGTGTACATCTGTGGCGCTTGCCCACGTCATGATAACGTCACCGCGGCCGTTGTTGTTGCTGTTGTGCGCCCGTCCTTGCGTCCGTGTGTCCATGCGTCTGCGACTATCTGGCGGTGGCTGTGCCGCGGGATCGCCGTGACTCGGGCCGTGTGTCCACCCCCCCCTCCACACCCCTCCGCTGCTGCTCCCCCAGGGCCGACCAGCCGTGCCCCAAGGGCTGGTGGGGAAATAAAATCTGCGGGCCGTGCAACTGCGACTCGAGTCGCGGCTTCGACTCGGACTGCAACAAGAGCACGGGGCAGTGCAGCTGCATGGTGAGCGGCGGTGACGCGCGGGCGCAGTCGCGAGCACGCTGGGTACTGGCGCTGCCAATTCCTGCGGCAGCGCGGTCGTTTGAGAAGCACGGCCACCGTCGCCGTGCTTCGCAAGCATCGCCCGCAGTTCTTTCTCGGCAGGGGGCGGCGATTGCGACGTTAGAATAAACACCTCCTCATTCGAGGCCCACACATCGCACCTCCTCCTGGCTTTGAGGTTTGTCCTCCTCGAAGACGCTGGTGGTGGAACCATCAACCGCACCAGAACATCATCACCAGGCCGATGCTTCACCACATCTCCTTCACGAATGAAAAATTCAAGACAAAGCCACAGTGGTCCGATTATGGCCATGCAACAGAAACTATGGACCACGTGGTAAACCACTGTAGTCGAGGAGGAATAGCAAAACTACACAAACTCTATAACCGAAGCCCTCTCGTCTTGGCGAGCAGATCTCGACATTGGCATCGAGCTCCCGAACATACTGCTGCTATCACGCGCGAGAATAGAATAGGCTTGCCATGTGTATTCCCAATTCGTACACCTTTGCAGAAGCGATATTCCATCTCTTTATGCAGCGCCTTATCCCAAGGTGCTTTACAGCAATTATACCATTGTAAATGAGACGATAACGGTTGAGCTGAAGCGTGGGTTTTTTTCAGAGTGGTAGTGTAGTTATGTTCACGTGAATAATAAACATTGAGTAAATTGCGTTGTCATTTAAAAATGTGGCAAATTTGTACCGTGATGCCGGCGAAAGATGTCACTGGCTCTTTAACATCCACAAGGGCGGGGAAGGGCTATTGCCCGCTGCCCTAGAGTCCCCCAAAAAATTGCTATGTTGTTGATATTCACCAGAGAGCATGCAATGAGTGGTATGTTTTACTATTCGTGCTGAGCCCTGTGTAACCAGCTTGGAATTTCACAACCCCCTCCCCCACCCTGGGAAGTTTCCAGATCCGCCTGTAGGTGCTACCAATCTGGGCGGGTACTGGCACTGCTACCACCTCTCCCCCCAGCTCCCCCTGCCTACCTGGCTGCCTTTTAAATTCCTTCCTTCATTTAAGATCTCCCCTTTTTCGCGCGTGGATTATTAACCGCGCGCGAGTTACCGCTGTATTTCTGCGTTACCTGCTGCCAGTGTTGCTTGAGTGGTGCGTGACTTGAATGTAGTGTTCCTCCAACGTGTTCGCTGATTTCTTTTCTGCTGTAACTTCCCCCGTGGGTCATTCTTGTAAAACAGCTCACGACTAAATGTTTCATCTAAGCTGAACTAAAATATTTATTTACCAGGAAAAATCCCTTTTTCAGAGGTGTATATCACCATACGTGGGACTTTATAGAAGCAGCCAATAAACTAAATACACGTTTCTAAATGTGGAGGACCTGGAGAAAAATCCACGTGACAGCCACGGGGAGAGAACAAATATACAACAGGCATTGTCAGGGTTCAGGCTCGAACCCACGGCCTGCTGCGTAACGGGCGAGAGGGAAACAACGTCTCCTCGCCACCGCCAATTCAATCTAAATCGCTCGATCTCCCGGCAGGCAAACCACTACCGCCCCAACGGCAGCGAGAGCTGCTTCCCGTGCAAGTGCTACGTGACGGGGGCGCTGTCGCGCACGTGCGACGGGGAGACGGGGCAGTGCCCGTGCAAGCCAGGGGTCGTCGGGCAGCAGTGCGACCTTTGCGACAACCCCTTCGCGGAGGTCGCCGCGTCCGGATGCGAGGGTACGCACGCACAAACCGTCGGCATCATCGCAGCAGAATCATGAGAGCGGACCGGGAAGACAAGAGCCCTCGCTCGGCCTTATCTAGACCACTCGTTTAGCAGAACTGAACGTGTTGCCGGGTGGTCGTCCCGAGAACGGCTGGCAGCAGCTGCTGCGAAACAAAGACGAAGCCGTAGCAGTCGACCGGGTTCGTCCTCATTAGGACTCATCGCTGCAGCGCAGTCGGCAAATGCTGCTGCCGTATGCCTCCAATAAAATGGGCACACACTCAGTTCTTTGGAGCCGGTGGTCTGGATAAAGGCTGAGAGAATTTTGCACGCACGAATGCGTACACCCGCGCTATTAAGGAATGTGCTCATACAAACACTTACATACACTAACACACATGCACGCACGTACATACCCACTGCATTTACGCACACATGACACACGTGCATATGCTGACACGTGCGCACTCCGTCACACACAGCTGTAGCCAGCCATATGCGCGTACCTACACATGCACACGCAGCTGTTTTCACGCACCTGTGCCCACGGGCCCGTCCTCAGTGTTATATCGGATCGCTCACGAGATTTCGTCCGTGCATCGTTCTGGATGTGTATTAGCAGTGCTCTTTGGGCCACCATTGTAACAGAGCTTTTTAGCTCAATTGGGGCCTTGGCTGATATAAACCAATTGACCACTTCCCCCCCCCCCCCACTTCTCCCTGCCGCCCCCCCCCCGCCCCCCACCTCCCCGTGTAGTTTACTACGATGGGTGCCCAAGGGCCATGGCTGCGGACATCTGGTGGCCACGCACCAAGTTCGGGCTCCCGGCGGCCGTGCCCTGCCCCAAGGACTCCTTCGGTAACCTCACTCTCACACAAACACAGGCAAAGGTCCCCCCTATAGCCTTTGCAAGGCTGTGGGGGGGGCGGGGCAAGTGCTGTTAGCGAGGCACGCTATAACGACCAACACGGCGCACAACGAAAGGGTGGTGTGGTTAGCGACCACGCCTGACCGCCTTTGTCTCCCGAGTGACGATGTTTTACACACAACCTAGCAGAGGCCCAAGATCGGTTCTAATATTTGTAACCGATGTTGGCTGTCAGTAGGACTTGAACTTGGGTCACCTGTTTGTAGTGCAGTGTGCTAATCAGGGCGCCACTGCTCCCCACAGACACACACATGAATTCATGCATGCGCAGACACACTGTACAAAGACCCCCCCCCTATAGCCTGAACAGAATGTTGGGGCAAGCTCTTTTAGCGAGCACTTATGCAGGCCGGCACGGCACACGAAGGGGTGGTTGGCCAACACCACACCAGGCCACCTTTGTCTCCCTCGTGGCGATGTTTACATATCGCACCAGCTACACATTTTTTAGGCTGAGTCGTCCTTGGGGTGACCCAAGACAGGTTCAGATAATTGTCACTACTGTTGACTGTAAACAGGAATTGGAGCTCGGGTAGCTGGGTTCGTAGCGCAGTGCGCTAGCCACTACACGACCGCTCCCCACACACACGTCCACACTCGCTCACATGCGGAGATCCACACTCGCGGACCCACACACCTGAGCCTGTTTAACACGTAGGCTTTCGCGACCAATATCATCCACAATAGAGGTCAACACAGGTGACACCCGAGCCTCCCCTCTACTCCTACACACAGACGGAGGGGGACACCGTGCCCACACCTCCCTTCCGCAGCCAGTGCCCCAGCATCGCACCCTCCCCCGTTGTAACCTCCCCCCCCCCCCGTTTTTCTTGCTGCCTCTGCTGTCAGACAAGAGGCCGATAGGTGAGTGTCTCCTCCTCCTCACGACGCTCATCCGTGTCTCTGTGTCCCCACGTCTCTGTGTCCCCGTGTATGTGTGTGCTTAAGTCCCGACATCCCCATGTCCTCATGTCACTGTGTCTCCGTGTCCTCATGTCCTTGTGTCTCCGTGTCCTCATCTCTGTGGCTACAGCCTGGGTCGAGGCTAGAGGCAGGGGCAGGGCAGAGGTGAGAGTTTGGGTCACGGTCAGGGTTTTATGTCCTTTGCTTAAACCTAGAAGCCAGTGCCGTCTCGTCTTCCAAACCCCCGAACGTAACAGGCTCTCGCTGCATGGATCGTTGTCATCATCTCGATTCGGCTGATTTAGTGAAGCCGCTGTGAACACTGTCCACGTGAAAACACGAATGGTTAATTCCCCACAGCATTGCAAATCGTACCCCACACCTCGCGGAAGGAGTTGATGACGCCGCTTTCACCATTTAATTCATGACGGTTGTGTTAAAGCAATTCCTCTGATATCTCATGACCCCAGCGCGGCGACAATGCAACTCCAACCCAAGCCCCGCTCACGCCCTCCGACGGGCCGCCTCACCTCGCGACCCTTGCTCGTGTGACCTTTCAACTCTTGCCCGTAGCACCTTGCCCGGCGACCCGTGACCCTCCCACCTTGTTCCCCGCGACCTATGCCCCCGTGACCTCTGTCCCTGTGACCCCTGAACCCCCGCGGGTCGTTGACGGGCTGCGCATGTTCCGCAGGCACGGCGGTGCGACACTGCGACGACGACAAGGGCTGGCTGCCGCCGAACCTCTACAACTGCACGTCCGTCACCTACACCGCCCTCAAGGAGACGGTGAGTGAGCGGGGAGCGCGACCCTGACCTCGACCTGACCCTGACCTCGTTGCTCTGCTCCCAGACACTGTGGGTGGAGTCCCGTAAATGATTCCCAAACGACTGCAGAGTTTCACTCTGCTCTTCGACTGAGCTCACGGGATCCCCTCTCTCGATTCCTTCCTCTGTTTCCCTTGAGTGGGTGAGTGGGTCAACCTCATGCCACCGCTGGTCGATTTCACGCGTGTCCCCGCGTGCGTGTGCGTGCACGTAGCTGGAGCGACTGGAGCGGAACGAGACGCGCATGATCCCCGAGCTGTCGCGCCGGCTCGCGCACCAGCTGCACAACGCCACGCGCCACACGGCGCGCCCCTTCGGCAGCGACGTGCGAGTCGCGTACCAGCTGGCGGCGCGCGTCCTCACCTTCGAGAGCGACCAGAATGGCTTCAACCTCTCCGCCACGCAGGACACGCTCTTCACTGAGGTGAGGGGGAGGTGCCACCAGGTGACCCTGGGTGACCCTGCCAATGTCTGCCCTGGGTCGGCATGGCCTATTCACCCCTCGTGACGATGTCTCACAAACCGCACATTGCCAGGTAACTGGCTGGTTGACTGACTGGATACATGACGAGCTAGCTGACTTGTTAGCTAACTGAGCAGATGAGCCACTCACTTTCTCTCATGACTCGATAACTGACCAACTTGTTGGCTCGATAACTCATTGGATGGTCAACTAGTGTGCTGAATGGCTAACTTCTCAACTGGCTAACCACCGATCTATTTAGCTGACCGACAGGCTGACAAATTTACCGATTGCCACAAGTCAGACTATTTGACCAAGCGACTGACTAGCTGACCCAGCTAACTGGATAGCCGGCTAACCAATTGACTGGCTGACCAACAGACTGCCCGCCTGAAAATGTCCTGTCTGACCCAACTGACTGACCATTCGACCAGCTGACTAATTACCTGGCTGACCGGCAAACTGGTTTGCCGCCTAAACAACCGACCGACCGACCACGTGATCAGCCAACCGACGAGCCAGCTGATGGGTGGACTGACCGGCGAGCTGATTGGCCGATGACGCGTGCTTCCCGCCAGAACATGGTCCACACGGGCAGTGCACTGCTGGAGCCACGGCACCGCGAGCTCTGGGAGCAGCTGCAGCGGGCGGAGGGCGGCACGGCGCGCCTGCTGCGCCTCTACGAGGAGTACGCGCAGGCGCTGGCGCGCAACATGATGACCATCTACCTCAAACCCTTCGCCATCGTCACGCCCAACCTCGGTACGCCGATCGCCGCTGCCCCCCCCCCGCCCCCATCGTCGTCTGCTCCCTTCCAGCCTTCGCGGAGGCCCACACTTGTTTACCCAGAAAAGCCTCACCGAGTCTCAGGGCTCTCTCTCATGAGGGTCCTGCCGAGTTTACACCGTTAGAGGGTGGCGACGTTGCCGTGTGCGGTCCCGATCGAGTCATTTGAAGGTAATTCTTTGGCTCAACATTGTTTGCCCAATACCGGTTACACTGTGTGGTTCATGATGACCTTGGTGACTGAATGACCGAATTGCTGATGATCATGATAAACTAAAACTGAACTTTTTTATTTTACTAGGCAAGACCCACTGAGCTATACAGCTCTTTTTCAGAAGCAACCTGGCCACAAATGATAGCTCAATTAAGTGGCTTATCATGTGGAAAATTACAGCAGCCAAACACTGATGAGCCAGTGCCAAGCTCCACCACGCCGGTTCTGCTGGGAAGCTGCGTGGGCTCCGTGCGCCCATCTGCCCGAGGAAGCACTACTGATGAGGACATCGCTGTCAAATCCCAGTCGCCTCGCCCGTTACGATTTCACTTTCTGCAGAACCCCGTCCGCCGACCCACGTGGCCACCTGATGCTGCCCCTCCCTGCCCCGCCCCCCCACCCCCACACCGTCCCCATGCCTCCCCACCGCCATGCGGCGGCCTTGCTTTCCTCATTGGCGGTCGCCCTGTTGCCCCCCTGGCAGTGCTGAGCGTGGAACGGGTGGACAAGCACAACTTCACGGGCGACAAGTTCCCGCGCTACCACGCGGCGTTCTTCCGCGGACACACGCCCTGGGACACGCAGACACGCGCCCTGGTCCCCGAGTCCATCTTCCTCCCGCCCGTCAAACGTACGCAACGCACGCACGTGCGCGCTCGCGGACAAACCGGCACGCGTGCAAACACAATAATCACGCGGGCGTGTTCGAGACGTGCGTTAGACGCGCGTGCGTTAGTCGCATGAGCGTTGACCGCCTGTCGTTGCTCGCGCAGCCTCGGAGCGGCTCGGCTCGCAGCGCGGGGGCGGCGCCAACCGCAAGACGGCGGGCGCGGCGCCACGGCCCTCCCCGACGCCCGGCCCGGATGACGAGGTCGACGCGACGGCTCCACCCGGGGCTCCCGCCGCCGACGGCGCAGGCGGCGCCGCGGCGGCCGCGTCGCCGGCAGAGGTGGCGCGCCGGCGCCGGCACCAGCAGGAAGATGCGCCGCACGCCGTGCTCGCCACGCTCGTCTTCCGCTCGCTGGGGGAACTGCTGCCTCAGCACTACGACTCGGACCGGCGCAGCTTGCGGTGAGCGGAGAGACGGCACACGCGTGATGGGGGGGGGGGGGCGGTGGGTTGCGGGCGACTCGGTGTTGATGGGACGGTAGCGGGCGACTACGTGGCTGGGACAGGAGCGGACGACGGCTTGACGTAATGGGAAGACGGCGGACAATTCGGTGTCCATGGGACGACGGGGCACGATCGGGTGCGGGGGCGATGGCTGGGCGATCCCTCGGTGTGCGGGCGAGCGTAACCTCGCGGCGTCGCCCCCCCCTCCCCACTCCCCCCGGCGCAGGCTGCCCAAGCGACCGGTGATCAACGCGCCGGTGCTGAGCGTGACGGTGTTCAGCGAGACGGAGCTGAGCCGCCACTCGCTCGAGCCGCCGGTGCTGCTCGAGTTCCGACTGCAGGAGACGCACAACCGCAGCAAGCCCATCTGTGTGTTCTGGAACCACTCCATCCCGTACGTACACGTACACACGCACACCCACGTGCAGACACACGGGTACATGTACACGCACACACGCATACCCACGTACAGACACACGGGTACATGTACACGCACACACAAGCACAACCGCAGCAAGCCCATCTGTGTGTTCTGGAACCACTCCATCCCGTACGTACACGCACACACCCACGTGCAGACACACGGGTACATGTACACGCACACACAAGCACAACTGCAGCGAGCCCATCTGCCTGTTCTGGAATTACTCCATCTCTCATATGTATTCGCAGCGACACAAAGATCCCCTGTATAGCCTGCAACAGACTGTTGGGGCAAGTGCTGTTAGCGAGCACCTCTGAATGTCGGCATGGCACACGAGGGGCTGGGTGGCCAGCACCACCGCCCTTCCCTCTCCCCGGAACCGGTTCACATAATCGTCACCTGTGTTGCCCATGAGCAGGAATTAAACTCGGGTCGCCGGGTTCGTAGAGAGGTGTCTTAGACGCTACGCTACCGCTCCCCTCACAGACACACACTCAAAACAACAGCCGCCGTTCATCACGAAACGGCGGTGACGTCACCACGGCGCTTGTGCACTTCGAGGCACACGCTCACACGTGCATGTACGCACTCGCACACGTGCACACACGCATGCACACTGATCGGTGTGTCTTGCCGTACGTGTTCGCGGGCCTCTCGTCGGTCAACTCAGCCTTAAACGAGTACCCGGTGCGGCGCGTATTCATCGGCATCGACAAAGGAGGCAGGGAGCGAGGCTTTGCCGCCCCCACCCGCTCGTCGTGCGTGCCGTGCCAGCCTTGGTACGTGTTCGCTGACAGCACTTGCCCCAGCAGTCTGTTGAGGCTACAGCGGGAGGCCTTTGTCTGTGTGGTGCAGGGTGAGCGGCGAGGGCGGGTGGTCGGCGCGGGGCTGCGAGCTGCACAGCAGGAACAGCACCCACATCACCTGCCGCTGCAACCACATGTCCAGCTACGCCCTGCTCATGGACATGTCCAACAGAGAGGTTGGTCACGCCACAACCCCAGCCACGTATCACAACCACAACCACGCGCAAGAACAACAACCTTCACCGCGCACTCCTGCACCGGCGAGCACAACGTTTAAGCGCTACGGTCGACCACAACCGCAACCACAGTGTCAACCGTAATCTTCACACAGCCGCAATCGCAACAAATACAGTAGCGTCCATCGTGCACAACCACAGTCTCTACCGCAAACGCAATCACGAACCTCCTCTGCACAAACGCAACCGCAACTATAGGCAACCGCGGTTACACACGGCCACTACGCATCCACAACTTCACACAACCACAGCCCGGACCACAATTTTTCCACTCTGCGCAATCACCAACGACAGACACGCACGCAACCACTGCACAAGCACCATCTGCATCAAAGGCAAAGATCCCCCCGTGTAGCCTTGACAGACTGTAGGGGCAAGTGCTGTTAGCGAGCAGCACCTATGAAGGTCGGCACGGCACACGAGGGAGTGGGTGGCCAGCGTCACGCCCGACCGCCTTTGTCTCCCCAGTGGCGATGTTTTCACACCGCACCACGTACTGAATTACCTGCATCGTGCACACACACACACACAACCTCCACCAAACAACAACAACAACAAACGATAGTGCATACAAATCACACGCCTAACCCCGAGCTCCACCCCGTCTCTCCCCTCCCCGCCACCGTGCACCCGCCGTGGACGCAGCTGGAGAACGAGTGGATGCTGACGGTGGTGACGTACGCGGCGGTGAGCGTGTCGCTGCTCTTCCTGCTCGTCGCCTTCCTCGTGCTGCTCTGCCTGCGCTCGCTCCGCTCCAACCGCTGCACCATCCACAAGAACCTCATCGTCGCCATCTTCTTCTCCGAGCTCATCTTCCTCATCGGCATCAACCAGACCGAGAACCAGGTCGGCCCCGGGGGACGGAGAGCGCGGGGGGGGGTCGTAGGGTGTGAGGTTCGGGGGCCGAGGGTCGAGAGGGCACGGAGTTAGAGGGGGGCGTGGGGTCCACGCGAAACTAACGGGCAGTTCACTGTGTGTCATGTGATTTGAATAAAGATGGCCAATTACTTTGGGTTCTGTCATTCAGTTAGAAGTCACAGGTGTGACTTAAATTACTTAGGGATAGGCGGGAGGGGGGGATTCTTTGTATTTTGAGTATATGAGGATAAATGTGTGAGTGTAGATTTGTGAGTGTAGAATTATGAGGGTAGATGCACGTGTAAATGTATGCATGTACAGTACGTACGTGCGTGTAGCTTTGTGCTTGTGTGCTGTGGCCCCCCTCGCCCCCCTCGCCCCCCCCCCCTCCCCCGTAACTCTCGTGTGTCCGTGCCCCCGTGTGTCCGCGCGCGCGTGCAGTTTGCGTGCACGGTGATCGCCATCCTGCTGCACTACTTCTTCATGTGCACGTTTGCGTGGATGTTTGTCGAGGGCCTGCACGTCTACCGCATGCTCACCGAGATGCGCAACATCAACCACGGCCACATGCGCTTCTACTACTCCACGGGCTGGGGCGTCCCCGCCGTCATCACCGGTACCGCTCGCCGCCACCACCGCCTCGCTTCGTTCGCTGCCGCCGTCTCGCACGCACGCGGGCGGCTGTGTCTACCCATGCACCGCACTCCTCTAACCGCGTCGTGTCCTCTCCCTCCCTCCCTCTCCCTCCCTCTCCCCATATCCCCCCTCTCCCTCCCTCTGTGTCTCCCTCCCTCTCTTCGTGTCCCCCCCTCTCCCTCCCTCCGTGTCCCCCTTCTCCCTCCCTCCCTCCCTCCCTCCCTCCCTCCCTCCCTCTCTCTCCCTCCCTCTCTGCCCGTGTCCCCCCTCTCCCTCCCTCTCTCCGTGTCCCCCCTCTCCCTCCCTCCCTCTCCCCGTGTCCCCCCTCTCCCTGCTTCCCTCTCCCCATGTCCCCCCTCTCCCTCCCTCCCTCTCCCCGTGTCCCCCCTCTCCCTGCTTCCCTCTCCCCATGTCCCCCCTCTCCCTCCCTCCCTCTCCCCGTGTCCCCCCTCTCCCTGCTTCCCTCTCCCCCTGTGGCCCTCCGCTCCCTCCCCCTCCCCCTATCTTACTTATATTTCTCCGTGTTCTGTCCTTCCCTCTCTCCATGCAACCCGTCTCCATGTTTCCTCTCCCGCTCTCTCCCCGTCCCTCATCCTCTCCCCATCTCCCTGTATCCCTCCCTCTGCACGTGTCCCCCCGTCTCCCCGTGTTTTCTCCCTCCCCCTCTGTCCCGTTCCTCTCCCTGCGGGCCCCAGGCCTGGCTGTGGGCCTGGACCCCGAGGGCTACGGGAACCCCGACTTCTGCTGGCTGTCCGTGCACGACACCCTCATCTGGAGCTTCGCTGGGCCCGTCTGCTTCGTCGCGCTGGTACCACTCACCATCAGCCTCACCCTCACCCTCACCTTCGTCGTCATCGCCATCGTCGCCAGCCTCACCCTCACCTTCGTCGTCATCGCCATCGTCGCCAGCCTCACCCTCACCTTCGTCGTCATCGCCATCGTCGCCAGCCTCACCCTCATCCTCACCTTCGTCGTCATCACCATCGTCGCCAGCCTCACCCTCACCGCCTCCTTTGTCGTCATCACCATCGTCGCCAGCCTCACCCTCACCCTCACCTTCGTCGTCATCGCCATCGTCGCCAGCCTCACCCTCACCCTCACCTTCGTCGTCATCACCATCGTCGCCAGCCTCACCCTCACCCTCACCTTCGTCGTCATCGCCATCGTCGCCAGCCTCACCCTCACCCTCACCTTCGTCGTCATCACCATCGTCGCCAGCCTCACCCTCACCCTCACCTTCGTCGTCATCACCATCGTCGCCAGCCTCACCCTCACCCTGTCTCTGTCTGCAGATGAACATCATCATCTTCATCATGGCCGCCCGCGAGTCGTGTGCAGCCTCTAGGCGAGGCCTCAAGAACCCCTACACTATGTAAGTCTCACTTACACACTCTGCGTGTACACCACGCCTCGTGTGTACACACACCCTGCGTGTACACACACCCTGCGTGTACACACACCGCTACTCCGCGTGTACACACACCGCCACTCCGCGTGTACACAACGCCCTGTGTACACACACCGCCACTCCGCGTGTACACACACCGCCACTCCGCGTGTACACACACCGCCACTCCGCGTGTACACACACCCTGCGTGTACACACACACCGCCACTCCGCATGTACACACACCCTGCGTGTACACACACCCTGCGTGTACACACACCCTACGTGCACACACACTCCGCGTGTACACACACCGCCACTCCGCGTGTACACACACCCTGCGTGTACACACACCCTTCGTGTACACACACCCTGCGTGTACACACACCGCCACTCCGCGTGTACACACACCCTGCGTGTACACACACCCTGCGTGTACACACACCCTGCGTGTACACACACCGCCACTCCGCGTGTACACACACCGCCACTCCGCGTGTACACACACCCTGTGTGTACACACACACCGCCACTCCGCATGTACACACACCCTGCGTGTACACACACCCTGCGTGTACACACACCCTACGTGCACACACACTCCGCGTGTACACACACACCGCCACTCCGCGTGTACACAACTCCCCGCGTGCCGCCCACAGGGCCGACCTGCGCACGGCCTTCCTGCTGCTGCTGCTCGTCAGCACGACGTGGCTGCTCGGGCTGCTCGCCGTCAACAACCACCTCATCATCTTCCACTACCTCTTCGCCATCTTCAACAGCCTGCAGGTGAGGCGGCCGGGGGGTGGGTGAGGTGAGGTGGGGGGGGGACGGGCGTTTGGGTCAAATAAACGAGATCGAAAGCCGAGCGTGAGTGAGGTGGAGGTGGGTGAGGGTGGCGGGTGAGGGGGAGGTGGGTGAGGGGGAGGTGGGTGAGGGTGGCGGGTGAGGGGGAGGTGGGTGAGGTGGGAGGGTGGTGTGTAAGGTCTGTGAGGGTGGCAGGTGACTTTGAGGTGGGTGAGAGGATGAGGGGAGGGTGAGGAGGGTGAGGGGCTCTTGTGTTCTGTGGTGATGACACCTGCATCTGCCTTTCTCTCTGCCCCTCTCTGCCTCTCTCTGCCTGCGTCTCTGTGCATCTCCAGGGTTTCTTCATTCTGCTGTTCCACTGCATCCTGGACCCCGAGGTGCGCGAGGCGTGGCGCTTCTCCTGCTTCGGCAAGAAGCGCCAGGGAGACGACACGGGCATCACCACCAAGACCTCGCTGCTCTCGGTGCGCGCGGGGTCACGGGGGGACACACGGGGTCACATGGGGTCACACGGAGCTGTGTGAGGTCACACGGAGCAGCTGTACTGCTGTGGCTGTGATGGTTGTAGGGTGCTGATGGAGGCAGTGCGCTGATCTTGATGGTGTTGTTGGCCATGATGTTGGTGGTGGTGATGATGACAGTGTTGATGATGATGGTGGTGATGGTGGTGTTGATGTTAATGATGATGGTGGTGATGGTGGTGGTGACTTGCCGACGACTATTACCAGCGGTGTCAAGATCGGCCTCTATGGAGGAGGCTCGTGAAAAGACGCTACTGGACAGTTGGAGGCATTCGCCCTCCAGCAACAACGGAGGGCAGAAGAGTGACACTCACAATAGTGAGCGGAGCGCCGGGCGGCTAAAATGCAGCAAGTTGGCACAGTAGGGGGCACAGCTGGTGCATCTACCAGTCATCTCAGGCAGCCAACCCATGGCACCTGAGTCTGTCCCGAGACCTCCTGTCAGCGAGCTTTCGACACTTCACGTGGCCTCGAAGTGCACCTGGCCTGGCACAGGCGCCGTGGTCACCGTCACTTAGTGGCGAATGGCGGGCGTTGCTATTGGTGGTGGTGGTGGCGATGTTAACGTTTACGGCGTGGGACTGCAGCGCTCGCTCGCCTACAACAACGCGTCGGCGTACGAGGACGGCACTCCGCACCGCATCAACATCGGCACCTCCACCGTGTCCTCCGTCAGCACCGGGCGCTCCGCCAAGAGCTTTACCAGCCACAGGTGGGCAGCGCAGACACACGGGGGGTGGGGGGGTCTCTTCTGCTCCCCCTCGCCCACCGGCCAACCCACCCACCCCCCGCCCGACCGTCGCCAGCACTCGCGCACCTGCGTTATAGCGACGACCCAAGTGGGATCACACACGGCGGTCACCGCCCCCAACGGGCAGACGAATGCCCACATTGTGGCATGCAGGGACAACTGGCACGGGGGGGGGGGGGGGGGGTGCCCCTTGCACTGTGGTGAGACGAGATGTTAGGGAAGGCGCTCCCGAGTTGCCGAGGCGTTAAGCGAGCGTCGCTGCTCTCGTGCGAAGCTAATTGTGATGAAGAATACGAATAATTATCCCCGCGTTGAAATGAGCACCGTAATTATAGTTGAAGACGAGAAGGCGTTGAGTTGATTGGCACGTCCATGACGCATGCAAGTCGTGGCGGTGCAAAGGTTCTAATCTTTTTAAATTATCTGGTCATGAAAGCCTGTGCGCTAATTAATAACGATTACAAAGATAATGCTTAACGATGATGCGTGGGTAACGCCCCACCCCCACCCCGCCCTTCCCCCCCACCTGGCCCCCCCTCCCTGTGACGACGCTGCAGGGACGATCTGAAGCACAGCGCGCCGGGGGCCCAGGCCGGCGCCACGGAGTTTGACTCGTCGCTGTTCCACAACCTCAAGGGCGACCAGGACGGTGAGGAGAGGTCACATCGTTGGGTGGGGGGGGGGTCACGGGCAGGACCCCATTTTACAAGTGTGGGGGGTTAGGTGATGTGTTGATGGTGAGGGGGGTGACGGGGTTGAGGTGACGTGACTCTACGAATGTTCCGCTGAGTGTAGCTGTGTGGAGGATCTGTAGCTGACACGGGGGGGCTGAGTGTTGCTGTGTAGAGGAGCTGTAGCTGAGGGGACACGGGGGGGCTGAGTGTTGCTGTGTGGAGTAGCTGTAGCTGAGGGACACGGGGGGGCTGAGTGTAGCTGTGTGGAGGCGCTGTAGCCCAGGGGACGGGACACGAGGAGACTGTGTCCTGTGATGAACGTGCAGAGCCGGACTCGGACTCGGACAGCGAGCTGTCGCTGGACGAGGAGCACAGCATCTCACTGGCGTCGACGCACTCGTCGGACAGTGAGGAGGAGGAGGAGGAGGACGGCAGGGGCTACGGCGGCGAGCGCGCCTGGGACACGACGCCGGCGCCGGCGCACAACAGCAGCAAGGGCAACGGGGAGAAGCTTGTGCACAGCACGCCCAAGGGTGAGAGCGGGGCGCGGGCCACGGGAGGGCGAGCGAGTCGATGACTGAGAGACAGAGCGAGTGAGAAAGGGAATGAGCGGGTGGGTGGGTGAGTGAGAGAGCGAATGGGTGAACGGGCGAGTGCGAGCGGGTGGATGCACGCTCAACGGAGAGGGGAGGGCGGGAGGATCGACCACGGAGTGGCACGGAGGCAAGTTGGCCTCCCTCGAGCATGCAAACAGCGAAGTCCTTTCCTTTGCGAACATACCGCGGCACTCGCCCTCATCGGTCGTGGAGCACTGCAGTCGAGTAACAGGCCGGGCCGCACGAAGCCCTGCGTCGCTGTGGGGGAGGGGAGGATGACTGGTTATACGGCGAGCGACGCTGCTGCTGCTGGTAGCGAGAGGGTTTACACGCGCGCGCGTGTGTGTGTGCGTGTGTGTGTGCGTGTGTGTGCGTGTGTGCGTGTGCGTGTGCGTGTGTGTGCGTGTGCGTGTGCGTGTGCGCGTGTGCGCGTGTGCGTGCGTGTGCGTGTGCGTGTGTGCGTGCGTGTGCGTGTGCGTGTGCGTGTGTGTGTGTGTGTGCGTGCGTGTGCGTGTGTGTGTGTGCGCGTGTGTGCGTGCGTGTGCGTGCGTGTGCGTGTGTGTGTGTGCGTGTGTGCGTGTGTGTGCGTGTGTGCGTGTGTGTGCGTGTGTGTGTGCGTGTGTGCGTGCGTGTGCGTGCGTGTGTGTGTGCGTGTGTGCGCGTGTGTGCGTGCGTGTGCGTGTGCGTGTGCAGTGGAGTACGAGCTGGGCCGCGTGAAGCCGTACTGGCCGGGCGAGTTCGTGACAACGGCGAGTGAGAGCGAGGGACCCGCGGGCGGAGGAGGCACGGGCGAGCGTCTCCGCATCGAGACCAAGGTGGTGTGGGGGGGGGGGTACAGCTGCACTGCCTATGGCAAGCGCCAGTGGTGGCGTTCAAGTGGTGGTGGTGTTGTTGCGACGGTCTTTCCGCTTTGTTGAAGTGATCGCGTTGCTGATGAAGTTGCCGCGTTGTTGCTTGACGAGGTTGCTGCGACCGTAATGTATCCATGTTGTAACCACGTTATTCATAATATTATTCTGCTTGTTTACCCGGGAAACCCTCACCGAGTCTCATGGCTCCTTTTCAGGGGAATCCTGTATGGGGCGATGACTGCCGCTGTTTTCCCAATTCAGTGATTTGCGGAGTAATTTTACAGGTTTGGAAAATTTCGAACCGTCACGCCGGCACACAATGGCCTTCTCTTGCGAATGACATTGCGTACTTTACAGTTAATATGCACCAGAGTATTAACCAGGGCAGCCGCTGGAATCGAACCATGAACCTCTGTAACAAGTGGCAAGCGTGCGACCGCGAGGCCACATCATGTTGCCAAGTTGATGTTCTTGTTGACTTTCATGTTTTTATCGCGACTCAAGCGTGAGCCCGGTACAACGCGCCGGTGTTCAATAGGAAATGGACAAAACAACAAGGGGACATTCCTGATTGGTGCGTCAAGAACATTTTTTATGAAGGGTCAAATTGGGCCCGCTGCCCCAACCAAGTGGGGACCCTGCGTCGGAGGGGGGGGGGGCAGCGAGGGGGGAGAAGAAAAGGGGGGGGAGAGATAAGCAGCATACTAAGGGGAGAGCAGGGATAGTGGGGTGCTGTTGTTGTTATCGCTGTTGTTGATGATGTTGGTATCATCTTCTTGGTTCTTTCGGTAAAGTCACGTAGAAGGGAAGTAATAAAATAATAAAAATAAAAATTATTACTTCCCTTCTACGTGACTTTACCGAAAGAACCAAGAAGATGAATCCCTGCAGTCACGAAAGCTTTAAATCGAAAGATGTTGGTATCGTTGATGTTGCTGTCATGATGTTGTGGTCGTTGTTGACGTTGTCGCTGTGACATTGTTGTTGACGCCGTTGTTGTTGCCGTGCACCAGGTGAACATCGAGCCGCACCCCGAGGGCTCGGTGCCGGATGGCCTCAAGCTCAATGGGGACGGCGTGGTGGGGGGGGCGCGCGACGCCGCACCCACGCCCGTTCCCGCGCAAACGGAGATCCGCAAAGGTGCGGTGCTCACGCACGCAACACACACGCAGCACACACGCAGCATGCGTGCACGCAGCACACACGCAAAACACGCAGCACACACGCAGCACACACGCAGCACACACGCAGCACACACGCAGCACGCACGCAACACGCAGCACACACGCAGCACGCATGCAGCACACACGCACCACACACGCACGCAGCACACACGCAGCACGCACGTACGCAGCACACATGCAGCACACACGCAGCACACACGCAGCACACACGCAACACGCATGCAGCACGCACGCAACATGCACGCAGCACACACGCAGCACACACGCAGCACGCTCCTCTCGCCCTCTCGGTACCCGTTCATGACCAACACCGGTGACAGGAATCTGAGCCGGTCTTGGGCCTCCGCAAGGTCACCTCATCCTTAATGAGTGCCCAGTGCAGTGTGTGAACATCAACACTCGGGAGAATAAGGCGGCTGGGCGAAGTGGAGGCCACCCACCCCCTCATGTGCCGAGCCGGCCATAGGTGCAACTCGCGAACAACACTTGCCCAACAGTATGTTGAGGCTATACGGGGGACCTTTGTCTTTGTAGGTCCTTGCACGTTTGTGTACGTGCACGAAAGTGTGCCGGGCGGCTAAAAACGCAGCAAGTTGGCGCAGTGAGCAGCACGGGCGGTTCATCTGCCAGTCATCTCAGTCAGCCCATGGCAACTGGGTCTGTTCTGTGGTCTCAAATTGTCCCGAGCTTGGCACAAACGCTGCTGTGAGATCACCACCTGTTATTATTGTGTGCGTGCGCATCTCTGCGTGTCTGTGTGCGCACGCGCGTGAACCTACGGGTACGCGTGTGCCGCACTGGGGAAACAAAGACGAGCGTGCATCATGCCGGGCGGCCTTTACAGGCGGTCTCCATTAGCGACGACCTGCGTCACACGGGGGGGGAGGGGTTTAATCGCCACCCGTTTGCGCAGGAATCCTGAAGAACCGTGTGCCGTACCCCACGCACCCCTCGGCGGAGCGACGCACCGAGGGCCTCAATGCCATCAACCGCATCCACACGGAGCTGGCCGGCTCTCGGCACGGCGGCGGGCGCACGCGGGCGCCCTCTGCGGGCTCCAGCGAGGGCAGCCGCACGGGCACCGGCTGCTCTTCCTCAAAGTTCTCGAGCCGGCAGTCGTCACGCGAACGTCTCAACGGCATCAACCGCATCCCCATGAGCGTCACCGGCGGCAGCGCTGGGAACGCCGCGGCAGCCACGGGCGCCGGGGCCGGCCACCCCAATGCCGGCCAGCCCGATGACTCTTCCGACTCGGAGTGAGTGTCTCTGAGTGAGTGAGACAGAGTCAGAGTGAGAGTCAGAGAGTGACAGAATGAGTGAATAACTCCTGAGTGCATGAGACAGAGTCAGAGTGAGAGTCAGAGAGTGACAGAATGAGTGAATAACTCCTGAGTGCATGAGACAGAGTCAGAGTGAGAGTCAGAGAGTGACAGAATGAGTGAATAACTCCTGAGTGCATGAGACAGAGTCAGAGTGAGAGTCAGAGAGTGACAGAATGAGTGAATAACTCCTGAGTGCATGACTCGGAGGGACTCAGGGATGGACAACTCGCAGTGAGCGAGCAATTTTGTGGAAGTGAACGAGCTAGTTGGTCGCAGTGACTCAGAATGTGTGATGTGGAGGGAGTGGGTCAGCCGGTGAGTGAGTGACTCGGTGAGTGTGTTGGTCAGTGATTCGGAGTGAGTGAGACAGCGAGTGTGACTCAACGGCTTGCAGTGTTGTGACCGGGTTTGCGCCACCGACCATAACGAACGGTGAAACGGGGATCTCCATGTCGGCACTCGGGAGAACACGAGGTCGCCGAGAGGGTGACCTCGGAGTGCGGGCATTTCCCCCGCGGATAAAAGGGAACGAATGAGGAATGGATGAACGAACCAGTGTAATTGATATTTTCTCTCCGTCACTTCGCTTCCTCGAGATTGGCTATAGATGTCCGGGGCAGCACACGATCCCCTGCCATGCGAACTCCCACCTCCCCCTTTGGTGCCACATGCGAACCTTGACCCCCCCCCCCCCCCCTGGTGTCGGCCAAAACATCTCACGCCGCACCGCCTACTGCTTGCGCTCGATGTCTCGCTCGGGCCGATTGATCACCTTTCGTTTGCGTGAAGTTAACCGATTCCACCGTCCCCTTCCTGTTGTCATCAACTCATTCCATTCCACAGATTTCTATTGCGTAAATATTTTCAGTGAGTGCGTTTTATTTTGTTTTTTGTCGTCGTTGTGCTCTGTTGTCCCATTTTTGTTTGCGCGAGCTCACCCTGCATGGTGTCGCCCGCTCCATTCCACCCCCACCCGCAGTGGCAGCAATGAGACCTCCATCTGAGCAGGCGCCCGGACCGTGGTGGCACCATCGCTTCCTGTGATGTCATTGCCTGCGCCGCCCACCCCCCCACCACTACCACGCGCGCCCTCCCCTGGCCTGGCGCGTGAGAGACGAGGTCAGAGGGAGCGGCGGCGGCGGCGTTCGTACCGCGCGCGCCGCCTCCCGCGCTCCTTCCGCTCGGCGGGGGATCACTCCTCCTGCCCCCCTCCCCCCCCCCCGATCTGCTAAGCCCCTGCGGCTCGTGGGGGGGGGGGGGGGGGCACCACGTGCCAAAGGAAAATGCCCGGCGCGGGGGCGAAAGGTGAGTTGGCGCCGCGTGGCCGAGACGTCATCACGTTGTGCCTGTGCACAGAGTGCCCGGGACCAGCTGCTCGGCGCGGGGGAAAGACGTCAGCTGACACGGCGCGGAGCCTGTGGACCTTCCACTGCCTAGCAATCGTCGCCTAAGCAGCGGACGCTGCCACCGCAGATGTGGCGGCGGTGGCGCCGCCGTGGAGGGCGGAGGCCTCGAGACGGCGCCGGTTCGCCCGCCTGCCCGCCTGCCCGCTCTCGCCGCCGAGAGGCCGGGTGGAGCAGCGCGGGAGCGCAAGTGTTTTGCCGCGGCGGCGGCGGCACAAGTGCAGCTCCCACCCCTCTCCTCCTCCGCAGCGATGGGAACTGCCAGGACAGACGCAGCCCTCGGAACAGGGTGCACTCTTCCGATTGGTTGATACATATCACATGACTACGGCGGACTGAACTGATGAGTCGCATCAGCAGGCATTCTGGGAAATCTTCCAACGCGTCGCCTTTTTTTCCAAACAGGGAGAACTGTTATATTTGTAGATACTTTCTATCATCGTTTCTAATGTCGTCGGCAGGCGAGGTCTCATTTGTACATTGGTTTATTTTGTACTGATTTTTATTAACTTGATTTCTGTCGTCGTCGTTGTTGAATAGCATGAGAATTTATTTCGGTTTTTTTTTCTAAAGTCTAATTTAAGCTGCACACGATGAGACTTGAATGTGGCTGTGGAAGTCAGCGTCTCCCCGCCCTCCCCCCCCCAACATCGTCTCCAGAGACAAGAGTACATCAGTCGGACACTGTTATAACCCCGACTGTCATTCCGATAGTTACCCCAGAGTAAGTCCGACACTGTTAACCCCAGAGTAAGTCCGACACTGTTAACCCCAGAGTAAGTCCGACACTGTTAAACCTAGAATCAGTCCAACACTGTTGAGGCTTGAGAGTCAGTCACTGTTAAAATTCACTCCGACTGCCACTAGTGCCCCCTCTCGCTGCAGGCAGTCGGTGTAGCGAAGCACTCTGCAACCCGCGCTCCATCGGAGGGGGGGCAGCGGCGCTCACGCTGCAGGTAACTCCCCCCCCCCCGCCCCACTAATTTCGCTTAGCTTGCGTTTTCCAGCAACGCCGCACACCCCCCGCACCGCCCCAGCTGTGCCGTAGCGGTTGCGCCCAGGGGAGGCACGAGGGCCCAGCGTTGGGCAACGCAGAGAAGCACTGGGAAGAAGCATGGGAGAGTGCGGGCAACCACCCCCCCCCCTCCCCAGACGACTCCTGGGAGTTTGTATATTTGGCTGTGCGCGAGGAATGCGCCGTAGAGTTCCCTCCCCTGGGACCATTCACATTCACATCTTCTGTGAGAATTTTTTGTTTTCATTTCTCCTGTTTCACGGAACGAATATTAAATGGATGTCAACATTTCCTGTCTGTAAGCTAGAGCCTGGTTTTTTTCACTGGATGTATTTATTGATGTGTAGGACGTAGCGAAGAGGTCTTTACGTGAACAGCAGCCTTTTCTACACTGCGTGTGTTGGGGCTCGGCACCCCCAGACACTGCCGCGGCGGCAGGCAGCGTGACGCGGCCGATTAATTCAAAAGGGAAGGTTTCTCACCGAAGGACGATGGCGTTTTCGCTTCCCCTGTTTTGACATCGACTTTTGTGGACTTTATTAAAAACAAAGTGAAAACTGCGCGTACGCGTGGTGGCCGCGCGTTTTGTCGACGAGGCGCACGCGAGGGGCGGGGTGGTGGGGGTTTGTGTGTGCAGCCTCACTCTGTCGGCCCACGTCTCTCACCCAACAGCTCGTCGCTTCCCCCTCAAGGCAAATATTTGTTCATATGGTTGTTTCGATTTAAAGCTTTCGTGACTGCAGGGATTCATCTTCTTGGTTCTTTCGGTAAAGTCACGTAGAAGGGAAATAATAAAATAATAAAATACAATTCTCACGACGTTTCGGCCACAATGCAAGCAGCCGTCCTCAGGTGAAGCGTCTTTCCGACAGACCTGTTCTTCACCTGAGGACGGCTGCTTGCGTTGTGGCCGAAACGTCGTGAGAATTGTATTTTATTATGTTTTATTTTTATTATTTTATTATTTCCTTTCTACGTGACTTTACCGAAAGAACCAAGAAGACATATGGTTGTTATCGACATGATTCGGTTTCAGATACTGATGCGCAGCGTGTCGGTGACCGCCTATGAATATAATATTTAACGCGAAAACTGAAACCTAGTTTTATGATGGAAGTCATTAGGATCGTGGTTGTTCCCAGTCGCCCTGCAGACGTCGGCGTCTGCAGGGCGACACTCGGGAGCTTCACAGAGAACACAACTCCTTCTTGTGAACAAGCCCAGACCAACTGGGTGAGGAAGACGGAACCAGGACACTGCACGCCCACCCGCAACTGCACCTCTCATCCATCACCTGTCCTGTAACACGACAGCCAAAGTCATTCTGTAGCCGAGCGCTTGGCAGAACTGCGACAATATTCAACAATGCGAGCGACGCGTGGTACGGGGAACAAATATTTATTAATTAACGCAGCAGTGCGAAACACTTCCTTCCCACAGCTGTCAAAATAAGAGCTGCCATTACATTCACAAAATGTACAAGCGCATCAAGTACAAAACAATTGGGTGCCGATTGTGCAGACATTCCCGTCACGTCTCCCCACTCTGGGTTCGTGCGTCGCTGCGAAGACCACAATGCACCAGGGGTATTTTACAGTAGTCGCCACCGGCAACATAACCACGAGCAGCTGTGGCAACTTGGTTCGTAAATGGTACATGGTTACCATCGAGTTCTGTCTAAGCCAATGAAAGCAGAGTTTGATGAACACTGATTGGCCTACAGAGCCACATACCCTTGAGTAGTGGTGTTATTTTAGTGATCACATTGTTTGGATTTGTGCTATGAAGAAGAGCTATAGGCCAAAACGTCACCTATTTGTTACTGATTAATGTGTTGGGTTTTTTGCTCAGATTCGGGAGCTACCAACATCTTTGTAAATACAGAACATGAACTGATTGAGGAATGGACGATCATGATTACAGGCAACATTTGCCCTGCAAATTTTCCCGACTGTATCATGGCCTTTAGAAATGCCGGTAATGCCACGATCGTCACTCATCACCTCCCACCCACGGTCCCCAGCGCCACGCGTCACCACATGAACCTCTGCAGGTCGGCGCTGTCGGGCCACTGGAATGTTCGGTGCAGGAACAGATGGACGGTCGCTAGGTTCACGGCCAGGTGCAGGGCTGCCTCCACGAGCAGATGGGGCACAGGGGGCACGGGCGCGTTGAGCCGCAGCACCAGGTAGGGCAGGATGAAGTAGCGCAACTCCAGCAGCAGCTGCGGCACCGTTGCTGCCATCACGCACACGGCGAACCCCGCGCGCCAGAACGGGGACTTGGCGCGCAGAGCCTCACTCAGCACCCAGCCGGCGAATAGGTAGGCAGGCACCGGCAGGAATTGCGCCGGCGCGTGCCGCCCCAGCGCGCGCCGCCACAAGTAGAAGGTGTAGTGGCGGTTGTCAGCGAGGAGGTAGGGGTGCACGTAGGTGAAGCGCCACACCAGCAGGCAGCCGAGCGCCGTCAGGGCGAGCGCTGCCACTGGATGCCGGCGGAGGGCGAGCGCGGAGTTGCGAAGGCGAGTAGGCGAGAGGAGCAGGTGTGAGCTGAACGCCAGTGTGAAAACGAGGAAGTAGAAGAGCTGCGGGAAGTGTAGGCAGGCCTGGTGGCTGGCGCGGTCGCCCAGAACAATGCCGTCGTTTGCAACCACGAAAGCCAGGAAGGCGCCGAGCGGCAGCGCGTATGGCCAGGCTGGCGCCAGCGCGCGCCACATTGACTCCGGGGAGCGCAACCACTGCAGCCCGAAGCGCAGCAGCTGCAGCCAGCTCTGCCACAGGGATGGGGACCGCCGGTCGCTCGGGCTCACGTCCTTCTTGCTGTGCTGCTCCTCCCAGGCCTTGTCCAGTTCCTATCCACGCACATACACAAAGACCCCCCATTTAGCCGTAACAGACTGCAGGGGCAAGTGCTGTTAGCGAGCACCTATGAAGGCCGGCACGGCACACAAGGGGGTGGGTGGCCAACACCACGCCCGGCCGCCTTTGTCTCCCTAGTGACGATGTTTACACACCAGGTACTCATTTGAGGCTTAGTCGACCTAGGGGAGGCCCGGGACCAGTTCAGATAATCGTCACTGGTGTTGGCCGTGAGCGGGAATCGAACCCGGGTCGCAAGGTTCATAGCATAGCGCGCTAACCGCTACATGACCGCTCCCCACTCACTCTCGGGAGAATATTTGAGAGATGCGGAAAATCACAGACCAGCAGGAGGAAGGCAACCATAACCGGTGCTGACAATTTCCCAAGCTTTGTGGCCCGACACATTGCGATGTTTGATGTTTAATACACGTGGGAGGAAACTGGAGTACTCGGAAAAAACCCACACATGCAAGGAGGGGGGGGGGGGTAACAACTAAGAAGTATTTTTGACAATCGGTGTTTTAATGAGCAGGAGTGTTTTTGTGGCACTGTGGCTCTCACGAGCAAGAGGCCCCACCTGGCAGACGACGGTGCCAGCGTAGAAGGCGACCCACACCACGTTGGTCTGGCGGAAGCAGAGGGCGAGCAGCGACACGAGCGCGGCGGCGCCATGGCGACCGTGCGCACACATGAGGTACGCGAGCAGCGCCAGGAAGGTGGAGCCGGCGTCCGTGTAGTAGAGGAACGAGAAAAAGTAGAGCACAGGCAGCAGCGCCAGCGACAGCGCCTGCAGCAGCTGATGTGGCGTTGACAGCTTCTGCACGAGGGGGTCAGCAGGAGACCGGGGGTCAAGTGCAATTAAAAAAGCACCGATTGCAATTCACTACGGGTTTCACAATTGTGATTGTGGTGGGTGGAGGTGGGGGAGGTGGTTGGGATTTCTGCGAAATAATAACCGATGGCCACATGCTTTATCCTTAGTACATGCGCTTTGGGATATTGTGGCATTTACGTACTAAAAAAACGTAAATCATTATGAAATCATTGTTGTTTGGGTTGGATCACGTAAGTATACAGCCAAATGGTGTTGTACATCCTGCTCCACCCGACACAGCCAAACAATTAAAGTTGTCACATGGACAAAACGTGCAGATTGATATTGTTTGCAGCAAGCTGTTGAATAACAATGCCATTGTGACCATCCTTATAATAACCTTCAATTGTCAGTCACAGCATTTGAGCAGTTTCCATGGGGTCGAGGGCTCAGTCTAACCAGAATGACCAAGGGACAAAGAGAATCGACTATGAGCTATGCACAACTTTCGACATTTCACTGCAGTAAAAAGAACGTGAAATCACCAAATATATTACCTAATAGCACCACTAGAGAGCAGCAGTGAGCAGGTAGTGGTGGTGAGGGATTTTGGAGGCTTCAAGTCTCCAATAACACATTCCTGCGGAGGGAGCTGGTAGGAACGTTGGATTGCTCGGTCAATGGCCAGGGTCAACGGCGGCGTGGTGTATTCCGCAAATATGGCCGACTGTGAGGGCGGGCACAAGCCGGCGTAAGTAGGTTAAACGTTGAGTTTTATCAGGGCACCACGGGGTGACCAGCCCCTTCCCCACCCAGCCCCACCCCTCCCACACCCCACCATCCCCACCCAGCTCCTCCCCTCCCCACCCAGCCCCTCCCATTTTTGGATGCACAACGGACGGACACAATATTCCCCTGTGGGCTGGTGTAACCAGGAGGTTCCTACCAGTATAATGCAGTGTCAGTAGAGATTGTAGAATGACCCACATCTATTTGTCACTGCGAAAATGTGCTTGTATATTTTACACGCAAGTTTTCCCAGCCACTTGTAATTCACACGTGGCTTGTCAGAATGGGCTACATGTCGAACATATCTCTCAAGCTACAATGCGTGGTGAAAGCTTCAGAGTAGAAATGCCAAACACGCAGCACAACCTTGAAAAACGCCTCACTCACCGTGTCACTGTGAAGGCGGCATGTGAGCAGGTAGAGTGTGTAGAAGTTTCCGAGGCTGAAGAGGAGGCTCGTGAGACGGAGGAGCGTAGGAGAGCAGCGCTCTGAGGGAGGCAGCCCCAGCATCCAGCCAAGTGGGGAGAGGAGGCCCAGGGAGAATGCATACAATCCCGGTGGCGTCGTGATCTTCGGGTCCCACTGCACGGGCAGAGGTTACACATAATTAGCATGAGTTTGGTCACTGCATTTACGTCATAGTTACACGTGACTGCTGCACCTGTCAACCTATACGGGTTGACATGTATTCTTATCGGGAAATAGTTGTCAGGTCCATACGGCATACAGCCGTTTCAATACGGGCAAAAATAAAATCAATGTTGTCTATTTGTTTGTGTTTGGCCCTTGTGATGGGACTCTGTAGGACGAACGTTGAGATTTATAAGTGCATGGGGTGACCAATAATGTCTGATTTGGTCTGTAATAAGGTAGGCACTGAAAAGGGGTTGACAGGTATGCACCTCTTTCTACTACACCTACCACTGGCGAAATATCGAAGTCTCTCACCAAACCAATTTATGCCCCAGATCACCTTCGTAGAAGAGAATTGCAGGCTCGGTGGGTTCCCACTCGGTTAACGAAAACTGAAGTCAGCGAAGCTCGGCCGCGCCCTCTGCTGGGCAGAGTGCAGGCTCGACGCATGAATGAATGGGAACCCGACTTATTTTGGGGGGAAGACGGAAGTGGTGGGAGAGCAGTGCAGTACACAATTTATATTTATGCAGCAGTGTGAGACGAGGGTTGGCTGTTGAGTAACGATAAGTCCCCCCCCACCCTCGCTGCAGTTTCAAAATTATAGGTCCACTAATGGATTACACCTGATGATGGATGCTTGTGTTGCGCCCGAAACGTCGTGATTTATTTTATTCCTGCAGTCACGAAAGCTTCAAATCAAGATTGGATTACAATCTAGATTTATTTTCGCCTCTTACTGCCACTTGTCATTTTGTTAACGTAAAGGTAAAATCAGCGGGGCCATCATCAGTAATACACAATCTCTTGCTGGATAACGTATTCCCCAACCCGCTGCCATCTCTTGCGATCCTGTAACTAGTGAGAAGTCAGTGGTTAGCGCAATGCGGCCACGACTAACATAACTCGCGGGTCATGTTTGAACTGTGCCTCGGTTCCACCCATCATCGATCCACACTGAGAATACGTGAGGATGCCTTCATCCAGCAGCAGAGTGACAAAGGGCTGAAAATGTACGGAAGCAGCTAATTGGTCCACCCATCAGTGGATACGGAGGGGTACGTAGGGCTGTCTATTACCCCCGCAATAAACAGCAGCATCCCTCTAACCGTCCTTGTGCCCGCCAATCAACGTCAGCCTCGCAGGGTGGCTGGAAAGCACACGTACGTTCAAGAAAACGGGGTTATCTGCGGATAAACGCGGCGTGTCAGAAAAACACGGGAAGCACCCCCCCTCGTCCCACCACTCGCCGCGGGAGGCCCTGCCGCAGGCTTCCCGCGAAGTCGCTAGGCAACGGCGGTCACTCTCCGTGTGAGCAGCGCTCCGCACCTCAAGGAAGGAGCCGTTGCAGTACTTCTGCGCTTGCGGGACGTGGAAGATCTCGTCCATGTAGGGCTCGGGCTGGGAGCCGCTCATGGCGCTGAAGATCGCGGCCGAGAGGCCGAGGTAGACGGCGGCGGCCGTGGCGACGCAGAGCGCGGCCATGACGGGCGACCTCTGACCCGTGACGTCATGTCGCGGGTGCAGAGTGAACAGCTGGGGGGGGGGGGGCAACTCTGCTGCTGCCGAGACACTCAATGTGGGAGACGAGACACCGTGTTGCTCGTGCTGCTGGAATAACGGCACTCCCCCCACAAGGATAACCGTGGACAAATGACGTCACGGCGTGACGCATTTCGAACGCGTGACATTGCGGTATCGGTGACGTCACGCAATGATTACGTGATGCGAAAACTTCCACAGATTGTTTGTGATGGTGTCGCTGCATCGGTGAGTAAGCGCACAAGCGCAAACAACAAAAACGCACTCCCGACACACTAACGTTTCGGGCAATGACCCTTCTTCAGCGCACATTAAACCAAGTGACGTCACGAGCTGTTGGGCGACGTGACGTCACAAGCTGTTGAGCGGCGTGACGTCAGGATATTTTTTGGCTAGGAAGGGGCGTGACGTCACGAGCGGTTTGGGGAACGTGACGTCACGAGCGGTTTGGGGAACGTGACGTCACGAGCGGTTTGGGGAACGTGACGTCACGAGCGGTTTGGGGAACGTGACGTCACGAGCGGTTTGGGGAACGTGACGTCACGAGCTGTTTGGCGTCTCGTTCTGTGCGGGTGGAGGAGGCGATGGAGTCTGGGGGATAATAGAAAGAAGTCGTCCCTCCCCTTGCACGAGGCGCGTGTGCTGGAGGTCTCCACGGGCCCCAGAGCCTTCGTCGCCGGGAGCCTCAGCGGCAGGTTGGGGGGCGGCTTGCCGGGGGGCCGGAGCGCAGCTCCAGGAGAGAGCGGGCGGAGCGCGGGTGAGGAACTCATTCACTGTTCACTCACTCGCGGTTCACTCACTCAAGGTTCACTCATTCACGGTTCACTCACTCACTGTCATTCACTGTTCACTCATTCACTGTTCCCTTACTCACTGTCACTCATTCACTGTTCACTAACTCACGGTTCACTAACTCACGGTTCACTAACTCACGGTTCACTCACTCACGGTTCACTCACTCACTGTTCACTCACTCCCCGTACACGTGGCTAACCGTGCTAATCGGAGGTGCAACAAATAGAAGGTGACCTCGTGCTGACTGTAGCCCCATTTCTGACGGCATCCCTCGCCCCTTACCTCCTTAGATCCACCACCAATCGCTAACCCCAACCCTAAATCCATTCCCAACTATCCACAACCCGACCCTTGACTACGAATCACATCCCCGGTACCATCTCTAATGGGCTGCAGGAATGTTGTTGTTTTTAAATACTTTATACTAAGTTCACTTGCTTGCGTGCTTGCTTGCTTGCTTACGACCGTGCAAATCTTTCGGTCGTTTTTTAACCCACTTCCCGTGATCCAATCGAGCTGACATTTTGCACACAGACTCGTTGTGCGGGACAATTCATTTTCCTGAAAATTTTTTCCAAAATTTTATACGGTTTAGGGAAAAATAAATAAATATTTAATTACCTATTGCTTAATGGTGGCAGGCAATCATCTGACCCATAGGTGGCAGCCATCTCAAGCCAGAGGACGAGAGGACTCTAGCCGCCCGTTTCAAAGACCAATGTGGGCTGGGTTGTGGCCAATTGAACACGCATATAAAGGATTTATAGTGAAAAACTTTGTTTTTACGGGTTAATTTTTTATTCTTCAGAAAGCGTTCGTTTCTTGGCGGCGAGAAGTAGAAACATCAGCAGCAGAAAAGTCATCGGCAGTAGAAGAAGTAAGTAATATTTAAAAAAACACTTTTTAAAAAACACGCTTTAATGAAATGTACGAGTAATGGAAGAACTCCACGACTCCAGGAGGTGGCCCCGAAGCTTGCCAGAACGTAAGGGGCCGTGGTCAATTACAGCCAACGTCAGTTGAGCGTGGACAATTAGACCCAAGCCGAAACATAACATATACAAATGAATGTTTTAAAATATATGTTTTTATTGATTATGACGTAAATATACCAAGTTTGCAATCGATACCACATTGGGAAGTGGGTTAAAAATGAGTTACAAGATTTAAGGATACAACAACGACAACAACGACAACAGACAGAGTTAAATAAAAGCATGTAATAATCCTCAGTGTTGACTGGGGTTGTCACCTCACCAGTTTTGATCCGGAGTTTGATCCGGAGTTGTCATGTTCACTCGTCTGGGACCTGGCATCAATGTTCAGGTGGCGGGAGTTGTTTAGTATTGAGGTCTGGTGACATTCTGTCTGGAGTGTTGAACCGTATCGACTTAATTATACTGCACAGTTTCATACTCTTTGTTTTTTTTTCGGTAATGTCACGTAGGTAAAAAATAAAATAAATGAAAACGAATTAAAGTTGATGTAGTTGTTTTCATTTATTTTATTATATAAATGAAAACAACAAAATTAAGTTTATTTAGTTGTTTTCATTTATTTAATTTTTTACCTACGTGACTTTGCCGACAAAAATCAACGAGTATGAATCCTTGCAGTCACGAAAGCTTCGAATCTCGAACTACTACACGGTGTTGATAGACCCAAGCCAGCGGGGAAATATGTCCGGATTTGCTCTGTGGAAAGGGTGGCAACTCCACTCAATCGCACCGACGTATTCCTTCACTCATTCATATGCCAATCAATTAAGTAACTCACCCATTCACTCACACACTCGGTTTGCCACCTGCCTGGGAACTGGCATCTCTTATCTGTGTTCGGGTGATAGGAATTGCTTTGTTCCGAGATCTGGTGGCGTTGTGTTGTTGAACTCCATCACAATAAGCTGTGCAGTGTTGATAAACCTCAGCCAGGGGTCGGCAAGCTGCGGCTCCGGAGCCGCATGCGGCTCTATATGGACTTTATCGTGACGTGTGTGTGTGTATGCATTTGTGTGTGTATATGTGTGTGTATGCACCAGCCAGTCATCTCGGTCATCTCAGCCAGTCGACCCGTGGCACCTGGGTCTGCCCCGTGACCTCCTGCCAGCGGGCGTTCGACACTTCACGTGGCCTCAAGGTGCACATGGCCTGGCACAAGCGTCGTGGTGACGTCACCGCCAATTAGTGGCGAATGGCGGTTGTTGTTGTATGTATGTGGGGAGCGATAGTGTAGCGATTAGTGCGCTGCGCTATGAACCCGGCGACACGGGTTCGATTCCCGCTCACGGCCAACACCAGTGGTGACGATTATCAGAACCGGTCCTGGGCCTCCCCTAGGTCGACTCAGCCTCAAATGAGTACCTGGTGCGGTGTGTAAACATCGCCACTAGGGAGACAAAGGCGGTCGGGCGTGGTGCTGGCCACCCACCCCCTCGTGTACCGTTCCGGCCTTCATAGGTGCTGCTCGCTAACAGCACTTGCCCCTACAGTCTGTTGAGGCTATACGGGGGATCTTTGTATGTATGTGTGTATGTATTGACCATGCATAGACGATGACCCTCGTGGTAGCGAAACAAGATCAAATGGAAGCCCGCGTGGAGGAGCGGCTGGGAGGGATGGGCCTGGAGGGCCCTGACTGCTGGCCCCTGGAGCGCTTGCCGGGGTGGCGCGTCTCCCTGCTGCTCTTCCGCGCCGTCCAAAACGCGGCCGAGCTGCGGCTCAAGGCCGTGAGCGGGGCCCTGCCGGGGGCCGTGATCAGCGCCGCCGTGGTGAGTCCGTGTGAACCGCACGGCCGCGACACGCGAAGCCGCACGACAACCGGATCACCGCACGGGAACCGCACAGCAATTACGACCACACGGCACCCGCTTACCAACCGCTTGGCGACCACGCACGGCAACCTCACGACGGCCGCATGTCAACCGTATATCATCCACGCAGCAGCAGCCGTTCACCACATGGTAGCCGAACAGCAACCGCCACAGCATCCATCACCCACCCAGTGACACGACGACTACAAAGCGATCACAGACCACATGGCAAGCGCATAACCACACGGAAACCACATCACCACATGGCAAGCGCATAACCACACGGAAACCACATCACCACTCAACCGCCCAACAGCAACCACTTTTGAATGTAATACTATTTAATGTCTTTAAATGTTTAGTGTTCCATGTAAATCAAAGTTTTACCACATTGCGAATATATAGATGCGGCGTGCTGCTGTTTTAAATCTCTCGCCACGCGTTTACTGCAAATTGCTTTATTTCCCAGGTCTCCCTCGACAACGATATGTCACCTGGTTCTAAATAAAGACTACTCCTGCTGCTGCTGCTCAGCCACCACCTAGCCATGCCCCACCCCCACAGGGCAACCACACACGCGGGGCTCACTGCGACGTTGTTGCTACCCCCTCACCGCCCCCCCCCACAGGTGCTGGACCCGTTCCAGGTGCTCGTAGCGGCGCACAAGGCCGTGCACCTGCACCGTCTGGGCAAACTCAAGACCAAGGCGCTGCACTCCGAGGTCATCTACAACCTCTCTCCCAGCAACAACGTGAGAACCTCACGGCGTCGTGACAGGGCCTTCCCTCCTCTCACCGTTGCCGGAACATGCAGAGTGTTGCTCTTAACCAAATACTCACTCGGAGTTCTTGAGTTTTCCTGAAGACGTTTGGCGGAGTTTAAAGCGATCTGACGTCGTTGTCCACTCGCTCACTTTACTCGTGAGCATCGTTCTTCAGCTCACCAGTGAGCTGAGCTGACACAACACGTGGCCAAATCCAACAATCGATTAATTACAAGAGGTGTGTTGTTAGTTTAACACTTAGTCGTTAAGCCCGCCACCACCCGACACATACATTTAGTAAGGTTTATCACGTAAACGTAACGTGCCCATTAGTTACTACTTGAACACACCGGTGTGTTGGAGATTAAACCCACAACATTGGGGGATCTTTGTGTTGGTGTTGCTTTGGAGATTTACATCTTCAAAACGTTCTGCGCAACCGGCGGCAGATCTCGGATGCGTTCAGGAGGTTCGGCGTGGCGGACGGAGATACGGCGGTGCTGGTGGTGCTGGTGGAGGAGGAGGGTGCGGAGCGCGTGGACCCGGCCTCGGTGGAGGCACACGTGGATGGGCAGCGCGTGCCCGCCGGAGAGCTGTCGGCCCTCGCAGACCTCGCCCGCGTACGCAAGGTGGGGCTGAATCCCGATCGCAAACTCACTGCCGCTCGCAAACACCGACGCAAGTGTGGGGGGGCGGGCGGGCGGTCGCCGGTGGCGTGTGTGTTACCGTGTGTACCTTGGGGAAATGTTCTGCATCTATCGTGGAGAGTGGTAGTGTAGTGGTTAGCACACACCTACTAACCTGGCGACCCGAGTTTGATTCCTGTTCACGGCCAAGACCAGTCACAAATATCTGAACTGGGCCTGGGTCTCTACTACATTGTGCTGTGTGTAAGCATTGCGACCGGGGAGACAAAGGCGGCTGGGCACGTCCCATCCACCAACCCCCTCGTGCGCCGTGCCAGCCTTCATAGGTGCTCGATAACAGCCCCAATAGTCTCTTAAGGCTACGTGCGGGATCTTTGTGTTTGTTTTTCAGTGCTCATGATGCTGTGTGTTGGTGTGTGTTGGTGTGTGTGTGTGTTGGTGTGCGTGTACAGACGTACAAGGTAGCAGCAGAGGAGGAGCGACTGGGGACGCTGCTTGATGCTGTGGTGTTCCGCATGGCCGCCAAGGAGGGGCAGTAGGGTGGTCACAGCGCGCGGGGGGGGGCAGCTTCGTCTCACGCGGCATCGCGTGGGGAGGGAGGTTTTTTGTCGCGAGCCACTCGGCTCGGCTCATTCCGGCTCCGCCGATGGGAGTTGAGACGCAGCTCAGCGACGTCATTAAGCGGGGCTGTTTCTCTCGGACACAATGAGGTGCGCCAGTAGTTGTAGGCGTTCCGAATTTAAATGTCTTCTTCTCGTGATCTGACGAATTTTGACATCGGGATCCGATTGTCGCGTTCCCCCCTTGACACTCGCGTGACACGCGACTCGGCACGGCATACGCGGTGCAGCGACGCACTCTTGACGTGCTCGGTTTGCTGTACTGAAACTCGTGAATTAAATGAGTGAGACTTTGGTGATGGTTTGTGGGTTATTGCCGGGGTTTTTCTTCGTGTGGGGGTACGAGGTTTTGGCTGAGCACCATTGGCACGACCGCTGCACAGCGAACGTCGTGTGTAATGCCAAGGCGTCAGGACCGTCGGGTCGTCTGAGAAATGCGCGCGAGGGCGTTCAGCAGAACCGCGGCGGGCGCCGAGTAGTTGGAGCACAGCGCACCCTGGTTTGCGGGCCTCGGTCACGCACACACGCACACACACGCACATGCCCGTCGTCAATATCCACTGTTATTGCCAAGACCCAGAGATCTCCCAGTGAAGCGAATGCCACGAGGCAGCTTCAAGTGTAAGCATTGTTTATGGGACGTCGGTGAGAGGTGGTGTAAAGTGCCGCTTTTAATAGGCAATACTTTCTGCTGGTCTGTGCCTCTGTGCCACGTCTGGGTGGTGAGCACCAGGCCTGGGAGGAACCCCTCCTCCCCTTGCGCTCCGCTTGGTCGTAACGGCACTGTTGCTGTTTGTTGTCCAAATGTGGCACCGATGTGGGTTGTTGGGTCTTGCCAGAAGTGGTTGTCGTCGCGTGCTGGTGTCATTGATTCCCAGTGGTGGTTGTCGGTGGTGGTTGGAAATTTTCCAAATTCCGTGGTTGTCGGTGGTGATGATGCCGGCGGTTACGCGACCCACAGCAGGTAGAGGAGGAGCAGGGCCGCCATGACCACCGTCGCGGCAACGACGGCCGCCGTGGCCGGCGAGGGCCACTCATCGGCGACGCGTTGTTTCCATCGGCACGGGGCGACACTGCATGCTTGGCCGCTCCTCCGGGGCCGAAGCAGCACCCTGCTCACACGGGGGGACAGGGAGGGTGAAGTTTGGGAGCCACACCACGAGGTCGCGTCAACGGCACCGCGCAAACTCCCGTGCATGCGACACCCGTGCGCGTGTGCTTCTGCTGCACCTTCTGGCTGCATTCATGTCGCCTCTTGCACAGCCATGGCTCCTCCGTTCCTCGTCGACAAAATGAAAGCGACGCTCGCGACTCGAACAGTTCCTCGCTCAGCTCCCAGGAGGAGTGGGCGCCAGCGGGACGTGGCGCCGACAGATGCAGCTGCCGCTGTTGTTCCCGCGGCGAAGACGCAAACTCGTGAGCGCGTCTGGGCCAGGCGCGGCTGGCAAACGTGGTGAGGCAGCCCTCTCAATTTGTCTTTCAGGCTTCAGAACAAACAAACTGACAGCAGCCCAGCCACGCAGCGTCTGGTTGGCGTGTGAGCGGAGAGCGGACGCCTGCGAGGGAGGAGGCGCCGTGGAGGGAGGGGATGAGTGCTGGGGCAGGATGGAGGGAAAGCTGCGCTCAGGAAATGCATATTGTGGAAAATCTCGTTTTAGCCAAAGGATATGCGTCAGTGAGGCAGCATTTTTGCTTTGGCTGTAAAACTTGAGGCAAGAGGGAGGAGCGGGCTGGTGCGGTGTCTGCGTGAGTGGGTAGTGACCGGAAGCCGGAGTCTCTGCTGGTGGTGGCTCAGAGCCCATCTCGCATGCAGCTCTTGTGCCACCAGGAAGGGCCACGGCCATCGTGGACAGCAGCTATGAGAGGGTGGGGTGGCTGCCTGTGCCCTTGCTGCGATGCCGCTGTGTGCGTGAGATCGCTACACCTGTGAGATAACCGGGAGAGATCGCTGTGTCTGTGAGAGCGATGTAGCTGTGTCTGTGAGACATTTGTGCCCGTGACAATAAATAGGCAGGTAATCCGTCTCCTTTCCACGGCCTCTCCACATAAAACAAATATTGCTTACGCAACCTATCATTCGCACGTCCTCCTGGGAGTGCATTTCAGCCGCATCGATTGAAGACAAGCCAACTGGATTGGCTTTGCCATACAGCGCATCATCAGCAGTCGGGCTTGCATTCAATGCTGGTGAACTGGCGATCGTACAGGCCCTCTTACGATTATGATGCGAGGCCTAAGTTTGACGTTGCATCTGTGAGATAGGAATATTTGCAAGCTCGCTGTGTGTGCCATCGCCGAGTGAGATAGACGTCTCTGTGAGCTCAATGTAGCTATACTCTTTGTTTTTTTTGGTAAAGCCACGTATGTAAAAAATAAATTAAATCACGACGTTCCATAGGCAACACAAGCTTCCGTCTTCAGGTGGCACCGTCACAGCAAAATTACCTACGTGACTTTACCGAAAAAACCAAAGAGTATGGACTCAATGTAGCTGTGATAACTGCGTGAGATCGCTGTGTCTGAGCTCAGTGTCACTGATATCTGTGTGTATGTGAGAATTTCGCTGGCTATTTGAGGCCCTCTGCGAGCTGAGCTCGACTTGGCTGTGCCTGGCTCCTCTGTGAGCCAGCTCAATGCCTGGAATGTCGTGTTTCACTCCACTCCGAGGAATTCGACAGGAGAACGACGATAATCTATCACGGGGCATGGAATGCAGCTAAGAATAATAAATACTGTATGAATGAATAATTATTATTATTTTTGTGTGGGAGGGTTTCCCTTGAGGAGTTGTAGGGATAACGTGCTCAAAACCGTGGCGTGGTGGACATTGGCAATGACTAAAAAAAATCCCTTACTTTCTATGCAACCCTAACAAATTTCCAGTTTACTTTATACAAAATATTATATCTTGACATAAATGCAATGATTTTTCCACAAAATCTGATTTTAAAAACGCACGAGAGATGACCTTTCTTGCAAAAACCTGAACGCTGCAGGAATTCGAGGGAACATTTTGAATTCCATTACACCCCCCCTCGCCTGCCCCCCTTTTTCCCAGGAAAAGTATATTCGCTTTTCATCATCTCGATTACTGGCAAAAAAGTGTCCAAAAAAAACAACACGCACACAAATGTTGTGAGGCTCCCTTCCCGTGGACGTCGAGGCCAGGAGAAGGCGGTAAGTACATCAAGTGGACTAATCGCGACGTGTCCCATCTGTATGGCATATAGCGTTGCCCCCTCGCACGCGCATTTTTTTTTTATCTCTCTCTGTTAAGGTTTTCTTCCACACGTACACTCATTCATTGTCAGAAAATATCTTGACTGCAGGGATCCATACTCTTTGGTTCTTTCGGTAAAGTCACGTAGGTATAAAATAAATTAAATCATGACGTTTCGGGCGCAACACAAGCGTCCGTCATCAGGTAGGACAACCACAGCAATAAACTATTGCCGGAATTGCTGTAATTGTTTCTTGCTGTGGTTGTCCCACCTGATGACGGACGCTTGTGTTGCTCCCGAAACGTGATTTAATTTACTTTATTCTATACCTACGTGACTTTACCGAAAGAACCAAATAGTATAGAAAATATCTTAATCGTAATATTGATACTGCAGGAGGAATCCGATGAGCTATACAGCTCTTTATAACAGATGTCCAATTGGGGAGGGTCAGAAAGTTACAACAACAAACAATACAAAAACACGATAGGAGTGCAAAGTATGGGAAAGGTAAGCAAATCACTTTGAAAAAAATATGCAAATAAAACTAAACAAGTTTTTTTTCTTCACAGGTAAAGTCAACTGAGCTTATTTTTCAGAAGCGACCTGGCCACAAATGACAGCTCAGCGAAGTGCCTTATCACGTGCAAAATCTATAGCAGCCAAATAATCTAAATAATCTGAACGCATGTTTCTAATAAATGGAGGACCGCAGAGCGTGGGCAATTGCTGGCTGCTGCCTTCCCGCTCAGAAATTGTGCGATATGAAATTTGCATGAACGACGCTATATATGTGTTGAGGAGTTCCCACGGACGCACTCGGAGACGGAGGTAAGTTAAGGGCTTTCGCCAAGGGGTTTATTAAAGACTTCACAAATACACACAAGGGTTCATGAAACAACTCCCAGGGGCTAGGGGTCCTACTCTGAGTCCTGGTCCCTGCCCGACTAGCTCCGGTCTCTCTCGTGTCGGATCAGGGACACTGCCGACTCTACCGACCGGAGAGAGAGCACCTCTACGGCTACCACCGGCTTCTCCCCAGACTCACGACTCGATTCCTCTCTACCCCTGGTTCTCTCTTCACCGTTCTTACTCTACCTGTTCCCACAGTGACCCCGCTTACGTCACGGGGTCGCCATTAAATACTCTAGGCGTGACGTCATCGAGCCGCCCAGCACGTATGACGTCACGTTCCGAGACGTTATCGCACTGGACGGCACACACGACGTCACGTCCCCATATTACTCCTCTACATATGTATATAAAACTAAGAACGCGTTATAATTTATTTTAAACTTACAATCTTTGATGCATGCATATTTTACGATCACTGCGCTTCTGCGGCCGTCTGGAACGCTCTTCCTTCGATATTAGGAAGCCACCGGAGGTATGCACTTTGCAATCCAGATTGAAAACGAATTTCTTTAAAACTGTTGTGTGTGTTAAGTTGTTTGTCTCGATTTAAAGCTTTCGTGACTGCAGGGATTCATCTTCTTGGTTCTTTCGGTAAATAAAACATAATAAAATAATATATTAAATAAAATATTATTTTATAATATAATATATTATTATATTATGTTTTATTATTATTTTATTATTTCTCTTCTACGTGACTTGACCGAAAGAACCAAGAAGAAGTTGTTTGTCCTTCTCCCACACCTCCGATTAGCGCGGTTGGCTACGCTACGGTGCGAAAGAAGTTTAACGTACATATACTGCGCGTACCACGATTATATAAACTCAAACACGACAGTGTGCGGCATTGGGTTGATGCTTTTATTTACAAGCTTGAGGGATAAATCAACTCGCCCGCGTTGTGTTTTTCCCGTTGTAAATCAACCAGAAGCTCCGAAATGATTTAACTTCATCAGCGTCAGCATCAGCCCACAATCAATCCACTGCTGGATGAACGCCTCTCCCCAAATCCCAACCCGGCGATGCAACTGAACGGCATCTAACGGAGCCTGCGTCCGCCTGTGGGCAAGACACGTGGGAGTAAACTGAGATTTGTCACGAAGTAATTGTCAAGTTTATTCATTGTTAAACTGGGAGTTGTTACGAAACACATTCCTGCGGAGGGAGGTGGTAGGAACGTTAGGTTGCTCGGACAATAGCCAGGGTCAACTGCGGCGTGGTGTATTCCGCAAATATGCCCGACTGTGAGGGCGGGCACAAGCCGGCGTGAGTAGGTTAAACGTTGAGTTTTATAAGGGCACCACGGGGTGACGAGCCCCTCCCCACCCCCCACCCAGCCCCTCCCCACCCACCCCACCCAGCCCCTCCCCACCCTCCCCTCCCCACCCAGCCCCACCCCTCCCACCCCCTCCCCACCCACCCCACCCAGCCCCTCCCCACCCTCCCCTCCCCACCCAGCCCCACCCCTTCCACCCCCCCACTCAGCCCCTCCCCACCCAGCCCCTCCCCTCCCCACCCAGCCTATCCCTCCCCACCCACCCCCTCCCTGCACGACGGACACAATAATCCCCTGTGGGTTGGTGTAACCAGGAGGTTCCTACCAGTATTAATTGTGAAGTTAATTTATTGTTAAACTGAGAGTTGTTACGAATTAATTGTCAAGTTAATGAATTGATAATGGTTACACTGAGAGTTGTTACGATTTAGACCCCAGTCGTATACCAACTTAGAGGGGCGAGCGAGAAAGCCAAATAAAAATGTAATTACAAAATTATCCAAATTAATTAAATGATTATTATTCATATTTAATTAAGTATCCAGCTTTATTAAATATGTATTATTTATATTAACAGTTAATCAAATAGTTATCTAAATAAATTCAACAATAACTATTTGTATTTAATTTAATAATCACCCAGCTTTATTGGTGGGTAACTATATCCTTTGGGTCTTTCGGTAAAGCCACGTAGATAGAAGAAAAATAATAAAAATAAAAACAATATCACGACGTTTCGATCGCAACACAAGACAATCACCAACATATCTGCATTTTCCATAAATATGCTAAATTCCTCTTGATATGCAAATTCCTTTGTCAAGGCGCCCTTCCCCCTCCAACCCAGCAGCTTAAATATACGTTGCCAAGCCTGGCGGTGCTCATTCAGACGCTGTCTTTCCGACAGCCCTGTTCTTCACCTGAGGACGGCTGCTTGCGTTGTGGCCGAAACGTCGTGAGAATTGTATTTTATTATGTTTTATTTTTATTATTTTATTATTTCCCTTCTACGTGACTTTACCGAAAGAACCAAGAAGATGATCCAGCAGTTCCACTGATTATTATTTATAATCCACTGCTGGATTATATTTGTTCCGTCTGAGGACGATAGCTTGTGTTGCGATCGAAACGTCGTGATTTATTTTATGTGAAACCTACGTGACTTTACCGAAAGAACCAAATAATATGAATTGCTGCAGTCACGAGAGCTTCAAGTCAATGGCATTTAAATAATAAAAAATAATAATAGATAAATAATAGAAATTAAAAAAATATTTTATTTCCAAAATATTTTTTTATTTCTATTAATAATTATCAAAATACTTATTTTATTTCAATTATTATTTTTATTATTTATTTTTATTTTTACCTACGTGACTTGACCGAAAAAACGGGAGAGTATGAATCCTTGCAGTCAGGAAAGCCTCAAATCTATAATTTAAATATTTACCGCATCCAATGGGTATAAACAGCCGGCCAATCACAGCCCTCGGGTGACGTCACGCGGCGGCCGGTTGGGGCCGTTGGCCAATGGGGCGCGTCGGCGCGCACCACGTGGTTAGATTTGAATGTGAGGCTCGCGGAGGAAACGCGCAGCGACAAGCGCGACACTCACAGTGAGGCCTCGACAACAACATCAACAACAACATCATCAACAGTGGCAACAACATCACGAACAGTGGCAACAACATCATCATCCTCAAGTGCGACACCATCACCACGATCATCCCCATCGGTGAAATCGGCACCACTACCGCCACCACCACCGCCACCACCATCATCGCCACCACCACCGCCGCCACCACCACCACCGCCGTCCTCGTGATGCCTGCGCCAGGGTGAGTGTGGGCCCGGCCCAGCCACGCAGTCGTCACAGTCCCTCGCTTGACGAGAGGCACAGCAGTCACGGCCACCATCAGTGGCCTGCCGATTGATATCAGGAGCGGCCCAGGGCAGCGCACGTGGCGCGGTGTAAAGGCACCGGGAGACACAAAGACGGCCGGGCCTGCTGGTGGGAGCTTCACCGCCGTCTTAAGTGCCATGGGTGGGCAAACACAATAGCAACGAGAGACAGTTACATCCAGTTCGGTAAGAGACGCTCAACGTTTGCAGAGCGGCACCGCTAAGGGCCCACAGCGGTGCTGACGGACGTGTTCAGTTTGACTTCTTAGCAGAGAGTCGCAATGTCAGGGACGCTCTGCCACGTGGCCCCGTGCAGTGCGCGTGGTGTGGGCTTTGCCCAAGACGGGCACGGCACCAGCGGTGTCAACATCGGCCTTGGTGGAGGAGGCTCGTGAAGGACCCTGCTACTGGGACCAATTGGATGCAGCAGCAATGGGAGGGCGGATGAGCGACGCTCACAACAACGAGCGGAGCGCCGGGTTGATAAAACGCGATGAGTTGACACAGGTGGTGCCATCTGGCCAGGTGGCATGTCAACCCATGGCACCTGGGCCTGTCCCGTGAGCTGCCAGCGAGCCTCCGACCACTTCACGTGGCCTCAAAGTGCCCCTCGCCTGTGATGTCGTCACCGCCACTTGGTGACAAACAGCGGGGGTTGTTGTTGTTGTTGACTATATCGTGTTGTTTAAGTTCGTGATTGTACGTGTGACTGTGGGCAGTGGTTAGCCCACTCCGAACCTGGCGAGCCGAGTTTGGTTCCCGCTCACCGACATCAACATTGACACTTATTTGAATCGGTTCTGGGCCTCCCCTAGATCGACTCGGCCTCAAATGAGTACCCAATGCAGTGTGAAAACATCGACACATGTGGTCGGGCGTGGTGCTGGCCACCCACCTTCCTCGTGTGCCGTGCCGGCCTTCATAGGTGCTCGCAAACAGCACTTGCCCCAACAGTCTGTTGCCTTGACACGTGTGTGACGACTCATGTGTGATTGTATGTGTGGCTGTGCCTCAAGTTGATCTCATCTGCACTCTCTCCTCCCACTGCAGCTTCGCTTCCCCAGAGGCATCGTCGCCACGCCGGTGCCGCCCGGGTGGAGCCATGAAGTTAAAGGGACAAGGTGAGACCCAGGGTCTCAGCAAAGAGGTCCGGCCACACCACCCTCACCTCATCAACCGGCCACAACACCGGGTTAGGGGCCTTTGGTCCATGAGCTTGGGTCGTGCATTTACCACTTGATTCATGGTTCAAGAAGAGCGGCTGCCCTGGTTAATACTGCGGGTGTATTAACATATTGCGTCTCCTCAATAGAGGTTAAACACCCCATGGCGCTATTTGAAAATCAGTAGGCCACGTGTGCCTGCTTCACGGTCAACACTGTCCGAATTTCAAAATCACTTGCAAATTATTTTGAAAGTACAGTGCAACACAGACCCCCTACTCACCGTGAAACTGCTGCAAACTGCAGTGGTCTGTAAACAGTCGGGTGGTAGTGGCGGCTTATGCACTGTGGAGGCGAGGGTTGGGTGGGTCACATGTTGTTGCGAAACTCTCTTCCCGTGGGCGTTGAGCTGCCGTTCCCTGGCTCTCGAGGAAAAGGCAGTACAGCAAGTGGACTAATCGTTATCTGTTTCCATCTGCCCCCTTGCATGCGTGGATTTTCTTGTGTGCTCCAGTTTCCTTTCACTTGTATAATAAAAAAAAGACAATGCAATACGCTTATAAAAAAAGTGCTTCAACTCATTGCAGCTTTCCTGGATAAATAATAATTATTGTAATTATGACGCGAATACCAAATGTACGAATGATGGATTTCAAATTAAACAGCACAACGTGAAGTTTCCATAGAGCCAGGGGAGAGCTCATTGAGACGCAAATCTACGTTTCGAGATGTCCGTGCGGTAGAAATATTCTGGCGCACAAAAACAAACTCAAACATTTACAGGATGGGAAAAGGGCGAGAAAAAAAACCTTTCTGGGCAAAGCGAACACAAATAAGGGGTGAAAGCAAACACAAAAGTATTCGCTCACGTCTGCACTTGTCCCTCAAATGAAGTGGAGAGGTCGAGTGCTCTGGTAAATGCTGGCTCCCTCACCCTGGAGGGCAACGGCCTTCTACAAATAAAGGTCACAAAGATGATTACATTTGGTAGCGGTTTAACTTTATTCCTTCCAATATACCCGAGGTGACAGGACTTGAGCCGTACACATTTCTCATTTCGGTCGATAAAATGCTGTCGCGTGATTCGCTCTTATTGGCTGTGTAGATGAAGTTGTGCCGCTAGCGTGTTGTCACCCGAGGTGGCACAAGCAATCGCAGCCCTGGGCCACGGCTGTCACGGTTGCGCTGTGCAGTGGAACCAGGGTAGCGGCTCACAGGAGGCGGGGTGAAGGTAGGGAGGGCCTCTCTTTAAGGTGAAGCCCTCTCTGTGTCGTTCTATTCGCCGGTGTAGTGTCTGTGACCTCTGATGAAGATATTCCGGACTGTGAAGGGAACACTCTTGTAATACCGTGCTCACGGCCACTTGAACATCATGACTTGTCCACCTTCCTCTCTCTGTCTACCTCTAATCCCTTTCTTACTTTACCAAAATCATCGTCACGGTTACAGCGCAGCGGTAACAATTGTGCCTCGCAGCAAGAAAATCTCGGGTTTGATTCCCGACTCGGGTGGTTTTTCTGTTTGGATTTTCTATGTTCTCACCCTGCTTTGCTTGGATTTCCTCCGCGTTCTCTGGTTTTATCCCATAGACAATATTTTTAAAAAAGCACTATGTAATTGGTGTTGTCCAAAACATCCCGATGCTGAAAGATTTCCTGAAAATTACAGAATTTGGATTGCGCACAGCAGCAACATCGCCGTCGCCTGCGAAAAACTTGGCCGGACGCTCCTGAACAAGAGTCTTGAGACTCTTGTGAGCTTTTCGTGGCTAAACAAGCATTACAAATAATTACCACCAGTTTCTCCAGGTTTCCCCCACCACGCTTATTGCTACGTGTTCCAAATTCTAAATGTATCTATGTTGAACCTCTTTTGCGCCGTACGTAGCCAACCGTTTCCCCCTTTCGCTTACGGTGCACAGAAGAGCAGTCGCAGTGATCTCTTGTAGTTCACCCCTTTTCCTGGTTCTTCCTGCTGTCCACATCATAGGCGGTAGCCACCTCCAGCACCACGGATCCACAGCTGTGAGCCCCCCCCCCACCCCACCCCTTCCTATTGGCTGCATTGATCACGATAACCACGCTTGCGAGGATGAAATGAAGTTCGATTTCCATCTGGTGGTGTCGGGACATGGGCCTCGCTTGCCTCGCCGTGAACGTGCCGCTTGCAGGCGCCTCTTCAGCCCGTGTCTGTTTTGATGAAAGCACTTGCAGGGTGCTCGTGGCACCCGAGTGAAACCAAAGGGGAGGAGTGCATTGGCAGAACCGCCGGCGCATGACTCGCACAGCTCTCACTGACGTTTTGGCCAATGACTTATTCAGAACAGGTAGGGAAGCCTCGTTAACCAAGTTTTATTTGGAACCCAAACTATGAATACACGACTGCACAACTTCACACTGTTTGTTGTGGCCTCCAACTGTAAATCGATCAATCGATTCTCTTAAGAGCCAACGCTGACCTCCTGTGGTTTGATCTTCCACGAAGCTCATGGTGCACCCTAAATCGCATCCGCACAAACCACGGTAGATGCGGATGCCTGATGCACAAATGGAATTTAAAAACTCTCCAGTAGTGTGTGACTGTGGTCATCCAGAACGGACGATACGACGCAATGCCCGATCCGCAAATACAAAGGGACATCACAGCAATGCAACTCCGCTGCTCCTGGCACGGTTATCTGGCTTGACCACCCGAATGTGAAATTGTTGTTGTTGTTGCTCTGCATCAGCCATACGAAAGAAGAAGCCGACTCCCAAGCATTGAGCAGCTGTGCGTTGCGCTGTTGTAAGGCAGCGCGGCGAGTGGGCTTTGCGACGTGACTCGTGACACCAACCCCCTGACCCCCCACAGGCTGTCTGCTGGACATCACCAACTCCCCGGTCACTGCCTCCACCACGCCACTCGGCACCAAGGTCTGGGGTCCGGGTTCCAAGGCGCCCGCAGGGCCCGGGCGGGCCGAGGGTAAGGCAGGGGGCTCCCTTGCAGGCACCGGAACGTTGCATTGATTTAAAGATGAATCCTCGCGATCCGCTCGGACGATCGTGTCGGTGAAAATCTATTCGTTTTATCGCGTATGCAAATTGTGCATAAATGTTACCTTCATGATAATGGTACAATAGTCTATTCGTTAGGGCTAACGGAACAAACAAGGTGGGCAAATAAGAGGAAACATACGAGATGGTACAAATGTGATGGACAGTATGTAGAACTTACTTTGCACCGTACGTAGCCAACCGTGCTAATAGGAGGTGCAGAGGAAGGACAACAAACTAACACACAAAAAGCAAGTCTAAAGAAATTCGTTTCAATCTAGATTTAAAAGTGCATAGCTCCAGTGGCTTCATAATGTGAAGCACAACACAATCGATGCACGCAGCACGAATGTGATGTAGGTTTCATGCCACGAATCTCAACGAGTTTAACACGTAGGCTTTCGCGACCAATATTATTCATAATCAACGTTTTTGGGTTTAGATCGCGTTATTTATAAATGTGTCGTAACCCTCCACCACCCGACATGGCCAATCAGTAAAAAAGTGTCACGTTGACAAAAGCAAAATAGTTCACTGCTTTAGCCCACCGGTGTGTTGAAGCGTGAAACCACAACATTTACAATTTTTGAGTACGACGTTTCGCTGGTAATTGCATCCAGCATCATCGGGCAATTCGCCAGAATGGTGAGGCTCTACTCTTGCTCCCGTTCTTATATAGAGCAGCAGGGTGACGTCATCATTAACTCATCAACTCATCAGGTGCAACGATTTGAGGCGGGGGGGGGTATTGTAATTATATACTAGATTCGTGAAATCACGGTGGGTGGGGAAGTGTGAGGGCGAGTCGCTAGACGCCGACTCCCAGATGCCCGGGGAGGGTTAACGGGAAGCCGGACGATTGGTGATCATCATCACCGCCGCGCGAGCCGTGTCATCCCACACCGGCACCAACGAGGCGGAACCAACGGGATGTTGGCAAATGCCCGCGTCGTCTCTCTTGCAGAGCCAGCATTCATCACGGACGAGACCTTCGACTTTGACTTCGTGCTGTCGCCGACCAGGTGAGAGGAGGGCACACAGCAACAGACTGACGACCAGTTTTGAGAACGCCCCTGTGCAGTGAATATTGTATACGGCTCGTTAGGGATTGCTGTGGAGCATTATGGCTGAAAGCAAGGCAGTGGTAGCACTCATGCCTCACATCAAGAAGAGCCTGGGTTTCATTCCCGACTTGGGCACCTTTCTGTGTGGAGTTCGTTATTTCTCCACCTGTCCTGCAAGGGCTTCCTCCGGGTTCTCCGGTTTCCTCCAATGGCAAACAAACCACGTACAATGTAACCGGCATTGGCTAGATAACATTCCAATGCTGAAACATTACCCGCACATTACTCTGTTTGGATCAAACGTAACATCGCCCCTTGCTGCGAAAACTCGGCAGGACCCTCCTGAAAGAGAGTCTTGAGACTTAGTGAGGCTTTCCTGGTGAACAAGCATCATGATAATAATGAAGCACATAATAAACAGAACTCTGTTCTGCATCTCCACAAATAAAACTGTCTTTATTCCACTATGAGACCTCCTTTACCAGTGGCAAAATATAGTAATAGGTTTTTACCATTTCAACTGGTACAACACTGGTAAAGGAGGTCTCATAGTGTAAATGCTTACCCCGAGCTCTCAATATTCTGATAGTGCGCTGTCTTGGAGTTGTACGCCTTTTGGCGTAATCTGGTCCAACACCAATGGAGACTAGGCTCTAAGAAAAGCTGTCTCGGGTGTGGACCAAACAACTACAAGGACAGTGCATATCATTATCATCATCAGAGTTGTTTATTTTTGTTTGCATTTGACTGCTTATGTTGTGGTTATTGCAAACATGATGCCTTGTATAAAGGTGTCAGTTTTTGTACCAGTTGAAAGGGTAAAAACCTATTACTATGTCTTCATTCCATCGGTCGATCGGCTTTCCGGTCAAATGTTGCTTAGTGCTGTTGGTCTGGCAAGCTGAGAGGCCGCTGGCGTGAGGACGCGTTGTGTTTGTGCCGCGGTCCCGTAACCCGTGAGTGCTGCCCTTAGTCAGGAGAGGGGAGACGAGGGGGACGTGGAGGAGGAGGAGGAGGACGACGACGAGGTGTTCTTCGGGCCGATGGGCCACCGGGAGAAGTGCATCGTGGTGGGCAAGGGGCTGCAGCAGCAGGACCTGGGCCCCGAGCCGCACTGGAGTCCCCTGAGCGGAGACAAGTTTGTGCAGGTGCCCCTCCCCACCCAGCCTGACGAGGAGCCCCTCCCCACCCTGACGAGCCCCTCCCCACCTTGACGAGGAGCCCCTCCCCACCCTGACGAGCCCCTCCCCACCCTGACGAGGAGCCCCTCCCCACCCTGACGAGGAGCCCCTCCCCACCCTGACGAGGAGCCCCTCCCCACCCTGACGAGGAGCCCCTCCCCACCCTGAAGAGCCCCTTCCTGCCTTGACATGCCCATCGCTCATCCTGCTTAAAGAGCTCTAACCTTTCCTGAGCGTCACGTCCACCGCAGTCCACGCCAGTCTACGCACGAACACCCCAGCCGCAACCAAACCATGGCTCTGTCCTCGATGCGCGTGGGTGCGGGCGAGCGACATTGGGTCCCTCTCCCTCCTCCCCCATTTCCCCCCTCACTCCATCAGGTCTGCAAGGAGGCGACGCTGCTGGCGCTGCACATGGAGAAGGCGAGCGTCGCCGGGGAGGCCCCCGCGGCGGGTCACGTCGCTCGGTCGAGCAGAAGCAGCAAGGCCAGGGCCAGGGTGGTGGAGAGGTTCGTGGAGGAGTCTTGCTCCAAGCTCAAGCTAACGGCCCAGCCCCAGCCTCGCACCCCCCGCCAGGAAACCTCTCTGCCGCGAGGACCGGCGCCCGGGACCGGGGATTGCCCAGACTCTGACCGTCGAGTGGCCGGGGATGGCGAGGAGGGGGAGGTGAGCGGAGCCGGCCCCGAATCGGAACGGCCACAACCGCAGCCCTCGACCAACGCGACACGCGCCGGCGCTCGGCAACTACCGTCGTGCACCTCGGCAGTCACGGCAACGCAGGTAACGCAGGCAACGCAGGCAACGCAGGCAACGCAGGCAACGCAGGCAACGCAGGCAACGCAGGCAACGCGTGATGCTCGTGCGCGTCCGTCCGTCCTCGGCGACCTCGCACGTGGCGACCTGACCGCCCACTTCCTGACGAGCGCTTGTCTCCCGGCGCAGGCGAGCGACGACGGCGGAGAGGAGAGGCCCCTCCTCAGCTGCCCCGTGTTGGAGGACGACACATTGGACGCGCCGGCGCTGTCGAGCCTGCCCCTCCCCAGCCGCACCAAGGTGCCCCTCCCCCCCCCTTCCCACCCCCCCCCCCCCTTCCCACTCGACCCGCTCAGGGACTCGTTACGTTTGTAAAGATGGCTGTGACGGCCGTTCCGACCGTGCCGTGGCCGTCCAACTCGTGCGCTTTCTCCCGCAGCTGCGGCGAGCGCTGGGACTCAGGCCGCCGGCCCCCGTGGGAGGAACTCGGCCCCCGCCGAGGCAGCAGAAGGTCTCGTCCTCGTCCTCCTCTGGCTCGTGCTCCTCGCTGCTCGGCCTCGGCTCGAGCCGCCGAGCCTCCCCCCGCGGTGAGTCGCCGCGGTGGGCCGGGCGCCGCGTTGTCCTGCGCTGCGCCGTCCCGCACGGACGAGCCCCGCCGCGGCAGGCGCTGACGCCACTGTTTCTCTCCGCAGGCTCCTCCGCCGCCGGCGCCGCCACCGGCGGCGGGCGCCTACGGGGCGCGCTTCGACCGCCGACGGGCCATCCGGTGCAACCGGGGGGACTCCCCCGCCCGTTGTCCCTCTCTGGTCAGCAGGCGCCGGCGTCCCGGAGCCATCCCGCGAGGAGGGCGGTGTCCGCGCTTCCCAGCGGGCGCGCGGGCTCCGCATCGGAGGGCTCGGCCGTCGCGGGCGGCGAGCGGGTGCCGACCGCGGGCCGGCCGGCCCGGCGCGGGCCCCAACGGGACGGCGGGAGGGCGGCGGCGGGAGGGGAAGGCCGGGGGACGCCGGTTGCGCCGAGCGGAACCGGGGACGCCGCCCGCGCCGTCGGGACGGGCTCCGCTCGTCACCCCGCGACGCCCAGCAAGGAGGGGGGGCGCGGGTTGGCAGCCGCGTTGTCCGGCGACGCCGCCTCGGGGGAAGCGCGGGGCGTATGCCGAGCGGGCAAACCGCGTGGCGTTGCAGCTGGCGTCGCGCTCCCAGAGGCGGGGACGCCCGTGAAGCTGCTGCGGGGACAGAGGCTCTCGGCCCTCGGCTCGACGGACAGGTGAGATGCAGCTGCACGTCTTGCGCATTTCCCATAAACTCTAGATTGCCAGGGCGTGGCCAGGATGTGCCAGGGTCAATCTCTGTAGCCGTATTATTTCCCCATTCTCCAGGCCACCGGCCGTGTTTGTGACTCCATCAAAGCCGCCCCCCCGCTCCGCGATGCCGACGCCCGTGGCGGGGTCACGGGGGGGGGCGGTGGTGCCGCCGGGGTCGACGCCGGCGTCCGCAACTCGCCGGCGCTCGTGTATTCCGGCCATCACGCCGATCCGCACGCCGGCCTCGCTGAGACCCCGGCGCGACCCAGACGGCATCGCCGCCGCCGCTGTCGCCGCCGCCGCCGTGCGAGCGGACGCCGAGGGGAAGGCCACGGACACGCGAGCTCCCTCCCAGCTCTTGTTCTCCCCGCCAGCCACGGAGAGTCTGCACGCAACCACGAGGTGGGAACCCAGCGAGAGATGTAAACCATGTGACCCTGTAGCACACACAGCTGTGTAGCCATGCCCAAGCCCAGGAGGGCCCAGACCCCTGCCTTGAGTGGTGTTGGCACGGAGAGTGAGCACAACGAAGGCCCCCGGCTGTACCTTGCCTGATTTGACATCCCAGCCTCTGACGACGAGCCCTCGCCGTGGCCGTTGGCGTCGCGGTGCCGGTCACGCGTTTGCGTCGTCGCTCACGCCGATGTTGGGTGCAGGGGGGTGGGGCGCCCCTCTTCGTGTCGCCGCAGCTCCCGTACCGGCGCCAGCGCACCGCCTATTAGCCCCGTGGGGGTGGAGCGTCGCGTTGCGAAGGGAGCAGTCCCCGTTGAGGCGTCTTCGTCGATCGTCTCCCTGAGCCCGGACAGCGACGTCCCCCTCCAGAACGTGGTCGTCAACCTGTTTGGAACCGCGACGGCGCTGGAGCAGCTGGAGTCGTTGCTTCCTGCAGAGGTGAGCAGCGGCGTTCGACCGCATCGCGCCGTTCCCGCAGGCGGACCGTGCGAGGGGCGGCGGTGGCCAACTCCGAACCTTCGAGTTGCCATGCTTGCTAACTGGACAGTTGGCAAGCATGGCACGTATAAACGGGATTCTTGACACCGCACCCCCCTGAATCGCTCCCAAAGGTGCATGACGATCTCGTCCCAGAGCGTCGCGAGGTTTGTCGCTCGTTGCGTTTGACGAAAGTTTGTTTCTCAGGAAGGCGCCAAGAGTCGCGAGATTTAGCGATGATGGAATCGCTGATTTGGCAATGATGGTTGGGGGGCCATGGCGGCGGCGTTGGTGGTGGTGGGCGGTGTTGTTGATGGCGGTGTTGTTGATGGCGGTGTTGTTGATGATGTTTGTGCCGTTCCAGACCTTTGCCTCGCAAGGGGAAGCGAGCGGTGACCTCCTGCGTGGGTTTGCGGCTCAGAAATCGACCCAGGCGGAGGAGCGACCCCTCATCGACCTCTCCGACAGCCCCGAGGCTCGAGATGGAGGAGGCGGCGGCGGCAGTGGCAGTTCCAAAGAGGCAAGTGGCAAATTGGAGATCAAATTCAGTCGGGTCAATAACCCGGAAAAATGTCCGCACCCAGCACACCACATCCAGTAAACACCACTCACTATATGGGGCTGCGGCCACCACTGGTCACGTGTGCCACCTCTAATCGGCCAGCGATGTGGAAGATAAGGTCTTGGGTGCGCGAGTGGCAGGCATGCGTGGAGTCGTTGCCTCAGATCAGTTCATACGCTCACGACACAAGCACAGAATTATGCTTGCGGCAATTGTTCTGTACGATGATTTGCTCACTAAACGTTAATGCCATTCAAATGGGGAAATTACAAACCATACAAACTGAGGTGGCAAAATACGAGACTAACAGATAGAATTGATGGATTCTATAAACGATTATTGATGAATCCACACGCAATTGGCGCACCCCCAGTATGAAGCCCCGGGCGGGTTTAGCGACGCGGCCTCCTCGCTGTGGCCCTGGCATTTGGTGTCGACCCGCGGGAGAACCCGCGGTGACGGTCAGCGTGTCGCTTTTGCGTTGCAGCTCATCGACCTGAGCTCCCCGCTCATCAACCTGGGTCAGAAGTCATCGGCGGAGTGCCTCCTCATCAACATCGACTCCCCGCTCCTCAAGTTCTGAGCGTGCGGGCCAGGGCCCCGCCGTCTCGACTCCCTCCTGCCCGCCTGCCTGCTACTGTACCCCCACTGCAGTGGGCCTGGGCTGGAATTGGCACTGTATCCTGCTAGGTGGAAGAAAAAAATCTGCAGTCTCTTAAAGGTGAAGAAAGTGTCTTATTGATGTTTATATTGGTGGTGTCTCCTTGTCTACTCATCTCTCTAGCCGTGTTATAATGTCTTGCATGTCATTATTTTAGTTGCGTGTTTCGTTTTTAAAAAAAGAGCCAATTAAAGTTGATTGAATATGATTGGGCGAGTGTGGTGTTGAGGTGTGCTGCAGGATGTGCGTGTGGAGAGGCTGATGTGAGATGACCAGGAGACTGGGGGTGGGGATTTTGCTCCTGGAGGCTCCGTCGCAAAGCACCTCGCACCACCATGCTCGACTCAAGGACACGCGGTGACACGGCACATCATCGTGCAGCTCAACATTTATTTTAAACAGACTGCGGATTATTATTTACAACTAAAAACAAACGGCTACACAATCATTTACGTTAGAACCCTCAAATAAATACACACCTAGGGAGCAAGGGAGACCTGAAGCGGAGGGAACACGGTCCTTTTAAATAAAACAAAGCTTCCACACGCTGCTCACATTCAAGTCTCCGCACACAACTGCCGCCACGCTCGCACCCGTGCAGCAGCAGGGCTCCTTTCATTCACAAATTCAGCATATTACTTCTCGCTCTGGCTGTGAGTCTCGTGCCTGCCTCATCCAGTAGGCAGGCACGGACAATAATGCCACGAGAAAATGAAGCCCTGGATTACACAGGCACACGGACATCTGAAAGCGCAGGGAGAGTAGGGCCTAGAAATTCCTATGCCAACAGTGCACTGGGGGCAGGTCAACACTGACAGGGGGTGGACACTGGCCGGTTCGCAACGAGCGCAAGGCCGCGTGTAGTCACAGGTGCGACACGATGCCGGCCGCGCAAGCGTGTCGGCAACCATGCAAACTCGCAAAAAAACAACTTCCAGCACAACAAACGCTAAGGCGGTGCGCAACTCAAAACACAGCGAAACGCACGGTGAAATGTCGTTCGTGGGTTCAACCACGGTTCAAGCGGGGCGCTCACAATTCTTGTCTCGCCTGCCTGAGGTGGCAAAATTCTGGTCCTTCCAATTCACTCCCAACAGACAACACGAGTGAACTCTTTGGTAAGCTGCGCTGCCTTCTGGGAGTGCGACACTTCAGCACTCCCGGAAGGTCGTGCGGCCGATGGGTTGTGTAAGGAATACTTTTACTCACCGTTAATGGCCACACAGGAACTGAAACCACGAAAGTTCTGCCACCCCGGGTGGCACCGACAAGTGAGACGCCTACGTGTGGGCTCGTGGGGACGGACGAGCCCTAAGGCCGATCGATGAGGTCACGCGTGGACACCTTGGCAGGACACTCCGAGCGCTGGACGTGGCTCTGCAGGACCAGGCGCGACACGGGGTCACTTAGCAGCAAATGGGAAGCGAAGTAACGACTCGCAGGACGTAGCTCTGCGGGCTGGCTCACGGAGTTAGCAGCAGAGAGTGCAGGGGGGTTTCCAGTTTTCTCGGCGCGGCTGCTTCTGCGCCGCCGATGCCAACGGCGGTGGCAGCCGGCCACCTCGCCCCACGCGGGCAAGGAGTGGTGGTGGCTCGTACCAGGGTGACGTGCTTGTGTAAATGTGTGTCTTGATATACGTGTGTGTGTGCACATTATTGTATGTTTGAGTGTGCGTGCATGCATATATATCTGTATATACCTGTGTGCTCAACATGACTTGCCTTGAGTGTGTATGTGGAGAGCAGTAGCGGAACCGTTAGTGCACTGCGTTACAAGCCGGCGACCTGAGTTAGATTTCTGCTCATGGCCAACAACAGTGATGATTATCTGAAACAGTTCTGGGCCTGCCCGAGGTCGACTCAGTCTCAAATGAGTACTTTGTGTGAAAACATCGCCATTGGGAAGGCAAAGACGGCTGGGCGTGGTGCTGGCCACCCACCCCCTCGTGCTGTGCCGGCCACTTTCCCCAACAGATAGTTAAGGCTATATGGGGGAACTTTGTATGTATGTGCACAAGTCTGTGCGTGTGTGCACGTAGTGCTCTGTTGTTGGTCACTTGACATTTGCAGCCCTTGGGCCACGTGTGTGTGAGCGTATGCATGTAAACGTGCATGTGTACACATGCGCATGTATGTGTATACGCGTGTGTGTGTATACACCGCGTGCGTGCGGGGTTCTAGCTGCCGCTGCCCTCCTCTGCCGCATCTGCGCCCTCGTTGCTGTGGGAGTCCAGCGCCACGCGAGCTCTCCACATCCGCACCGTGCGGTCACTGTGGAGCACAGACGCCCGTGTCACAACACAGCGGCACAACTCCACTCGCCCAAAGCGAGCCTCTCACGGGAGGACACGGTGGGGGGCCAGGGTCGCCTGGCATGAAGGAGTGATTGTGGGCCTGGTGGGATGGCAGTAGCGTGGCTGGCCTGGCCCCTGGTGCAAGAATGAAATGGGCTCCACCCCCCTGCCCCTCGTCCACTCACTTCCTAACCCAGAACCTAGGCCCCTGCAGCTCGTGGGCCCCTGTGCAGTTGCACCGCCTGCACACTCGACGTCTGCACCACCACTGCTGGAAGGGCAGGTGAGTCGATATCCCCCACAGCTCCCACACAGCGCGGCGCGACACGAGTGAGCGCGTGCGCCGATTCATCTACTGATACCGCTGTGTGCTGCGGACTTCCCTGACTGGTCGGTGGCACAAAACAACCCAGCGAGGATTTTCCCCGATGCATTTCCTATACAAACTTAGCGTAAAACAATGGAGAACCCCCATCACTGCAGGTGCTGAATGCTGCTGGGCCATGGTTGGTCTTGTGGCCCCACCGCAGGCGAGGTTCCTGGGCGGGGGTCCTCCAGACGTCCCGAGTTTATCTTCGCCAACGCCGCGGGAGCTTCCTGATAACGAGCTTGCCACATCGGCCTCGGGGGCCAGCGCGCGCTAGTCGTCGTCTCTCGAGTGACGGCCGACGGGAGCCACGCCGCACGGCCACCGATAAAAGTTGCCCGCCGCCGTAAGTCAAGAGGTGTGGGCGCAGAGGCCCCCGCTGCGGCGGGGTCAGGTGCGGGTCGCGATAATGAGGGCGATCGCCGAAGAGGCGAGGGAACCTGTCGGTGTTTAGGCATGGCAGCTCTGCTGGGGTCTGATGCCGCCGGAGTCTGATGCTGCTGGCCCTGAACCGAGGGCCTTGACGGATGTGTCTAACTGGGTTTCTCTGCAGAGCAAGCAGTGAAGCAACCATCCTTCCTGTTTGACTCATGCGATGTAGCCTACAGATCAGTTGCAAACACTCTCCTCGATAAACTAAATCCTCTAAGATTAGCTCTTAAGATTCGCCTTAGATGTCCCCCTTAGAGATCGCATCAATTCAAGCTTCATTCTAAAGCTGATCTAGCCCCGACGGACCTATGTAGAGACCTACACTGGGCGATCTTCATCGACAAAGCACTGAATTCAAATGAGTTCAGGATTAAATGACATTCTCCATCCTTAGCCGGACGGACCTCTGTGTGCCCGGTGAAAATTCCTCGATCCTCCTCTCGGCGCCGTGCTGCAGGGCCGCCTCCGCCGCTATCGCTGGGGGTGCTGTTGGCCCAGCTCCGCTACGTCCGAGGCTGTGCGCGCACGGTCGGTTTGTTTACGCGGACGTCCGTGACGGGATTATTGACACCGCTGTGGATTTGTGTGTGATCACCCTTGTTCACTGTTCACCCTGCTTGCAGTTGAGTTCTGCCGTGGGTTTAGTGTAAATAACTTGTTGTTAGTTTGCTTGTTCTTGTTGCTCTGGTTAGTTTGCACATTCCCTCCACCTTGCAGTTTCTGGAAGCTGCCACCACTGCCCAGGTCTATGTAACTATTTATCTCTATGTAACTATGGATCTCCATGCAACTCTGGATCTCTGTAACTCCATGAAACCGTGTCGTCCTCTAACTGACGCCAATGCCGATGGTCTTGGGCTACGGTTGTTCTCGTAACAGAGCTGCTCGGCTCAATGGGGCCTTGCCAGCTGAAGTGATAACGCCTGAGTCTGTTGTAAAATGGCTATAGAGATAGATTAGGTGTGAGGTGTGGCGAGTGGTGCGGTTAGCGGTGCGGTGCAGTGAGCTGCGTGGTGAATGGCACTCACTTGGAGGCGGTGAAGATGGAGGAGGAGTTGGTGCAGATGGCATTGATGGGGCTGTCGTGGCCGCGCAGCTCGGCGCGCAGCGCGAACGGTTCCACGTTCCACAGCTTGAGCACGCCGGCACGGCACGCGCTCAGCAGCACCGGCTGGCCCGGCACCGCGCCCAGCGCGCACACCCAGTCCTTGTGCGCGTTCGGGATTTGCTGCAGAGACGTCGCAAACACACGGAGAGAGAGTGACCTCCATACTCTTTGGTTCTTTCGGTAAAGTCACGAGGACAGGGTGAGTGCGGGTGTGTCCTCGTTTCCCTCCCCCCTCCTCAGCAATATAATCCCTTGTCAGAGTCATCTCTTTGGCATACCTCAGCGACTGTTTTCGCTGTTGGTTGTCCCCACCTGATGACGGACGCTTGTGTTGCGCCCGAAACGTCGTGATTTAATTTAGTTATTTTTATTATTTTATTTCTAACTACGTGACTTTACCGAAAGAACCAAAGAGTATGGATCCCTGCAGTCACGAAAACTTCTAATCTAGAATTAAGAGTGATCTCCCTTAAGGCGACCCCCGACCCCCAACGCGTGAGAACTCGTCACTGGCGGCCGGAGCCCCGACGCAACTCCAGGATCTCGGTGGCGTCGGCTCGGCACTGACCTCCTGGTCGCCTCCTGGTCGCCTCCCCTTGGACTACGACCGGCCTCCCGGCGCGGCGTCGGTGCGGCTGCTCGCATGAGAGGGCCGTGGGACGCAGGCTCGAACGCCCAATGGCGGCTCGGTGTCTGACTCGGCCATTATGAGCCTTCCTCGCGACCCCGCAACCCCCAAGCATGAGATGTGCACGGGGAGCAGGAATCGTTGTGAGCGAGCGACGACCCACACAGACGAGGCACGCAAGGCAGTGGGTGGCCAGCTCCACGCCCGGCCGCCTTTGTCTCCCGAGTGACGATGTTTATACACTGCACGAGGCACTCATTTGAGGCTGAGGAGGCCCAGCACCGGTTCAGATAAAAGTCACTGGTGTTGGCCGTGGGCGGGCAGCGAACTCGGGTTTGTAGCGCAGTGGACTAACCACTGCACTGCTGCTCCCCATGCATACAGGCCCTGCCCTAACCCTCACCACAGTAACAGTGGTGGCGACAGGTGTGGCCTGTGCTCCAGCACTGTGGAGGCAGCAGCGAGGGTTGGTGGATCGCACACGGATATTGCGTGGCCATCGAGAAAGAGCCGTACCCTGGCTCGCCAGGCGAAGGCGGTACAGCAAAAGTGTGGATTCCACCTGTTCCGTCTGTGCGGGACAGAGTGTTTCCCCATTGCACATGTGGGTTTTCTCCGAGTACTCCAATTTCCTCCCACACGTAAACACTCGTCAATGTGCTGCTAAGACCTTCATATATAAAGGACCGCAGAGCTTGGGTAATGGTTGGGAGGGCCGGCTCGCTGCCTGGCTGCTGCCTTCCCGCTCGACCGCGATTCCTCCTCAGTGCGTCTTGAGTCGTCCTCTCTACGCGAGCGCCGAGCGGATTCCGTGCGGCGGCGCCGTGTTACCCGTTCACATTGTCACGATGGTCATAGCCCAGCCGGTGTCTGTGGTTCGAGAGCCTCTTTCTCCGAGCCGGACGGCCTCGTCACCGTGTAAGCCCGCAGCGCCCACCTGCAGGAGCTCCTGCTTGTTGAGGTCCCACTTCTTGATTCCGTTGTCGCGGGAGCCGCTGAAGAGGACGTCCCCGATGACGGCGAGCGACTCGATTCCGTCGTAGTGCGGCGGCTCCATGCTCCGCGTCGGCCCAACCGTGCCCAGCGCTCCCTCCGACACTTCGAAGACCTGGCGGGCGTGCACAAAGATCCCCCATAGAGCCTTCACCAGACCGTTGGGGCAAGTGCTGTTAGCGAGCATGTACGTGTGTCTTTCTACGTACGCGACGGCACACCCACACGCAACGCTCGCGCGTGCGTGTGTATGCGACAGTGTGCACGCACACTGCATGTGAGTATGTATGCGACCACACAAAGACGTAGGTCACCCGCACGCATGCACACGGAGCACGTCGTGACGATTCCCACGGCACAAGCACACGGACATGCTCAAGCACCATACGTCACTGGCGTGGCGAGCACCGTACCCGGATGTAGTGGTCCTTGGAGCCGGTGATCACTTTGCTCGTGCTGTCGGCGTTATAGTCGACGGTGAGGGTCATGACGGGGCCTGTGTGCCCGCTCAGCTTCCCCGTCGACTGGAACCTGGAGACGTGGCAACACGCGCTCGCTCAGCGACCGACGCTCTCGTAACCGCACCTCCTTCGCCTCCTCACCAGCAGTGGAGAATCGAGATGCCACTATCAGGATGACCTCAGATGGTCGTTGTCCGTACCACGCACCCCCCTTCCACGCACCCCACGCGTTGAAGTCGCAGGTCACCCGGGATGTACACGATTGCGTCAGATCTCGGAAGCTAAGCCGGGAATTGAGCCTGGATAGTTCCTGAAAGGGCTACCAATATAGTAAAACCTTGGATTGCGAGCATAATTCGTTCCGGAAACGTGTTTGTAATCCAAAGCACTCGTGTATCAGTTGTGATCACGTGACGCTCGGCAGACTAAGCGTAAACACGTACTACTCGTATTGCAAGACCTCGTTCGTTTATCAAATTAATATTTATAAAAAAATTTAGCTCATCTTGCAAAACACTCGCAGACCAAGTTACTCGCAATCCAAGGTTTTACTGTATGCGTAAACCAGGTGTTGGTGGGTTACTGTGGAGCTAAGTCTTCAGCATCGGACAGAGCAGCAAAACCCAATGTTTTACTGCAGTAAACTCTCTCTTCCCACACGTATCGTCACTTGCAGAGGACTGCACAGCTTGGGGGGGGGGGGGGAAGGAATTTGGCACCGGCTCTCTGCCTGACTGCCGCTTCCTTCCCACTCGTCCGTGGTTCATTCTCGCGTCTCTGAGTCCTCTCTCTCTCTCTCTAAGCGAGCGAGCGAACACTGCGGCAGCGGCTGCGTGGCACAAGTTGATATTACTATTATCATCATCATACATCACCACAAAATAAGCCCACGTGTGTGCGAGTGTGTGTAAACATCGCCACTCGTGAGGCAAAGGCGGCCGGGCGTGGTGCTGGCCACTCACCCCTTCACTTGCCATGTTGGCCTTCGTAGGTGCTCGCTAACAGCACTTGCCCCAAAAGTCTGTGAAGGCTATAGGGGGGATCTGTGTATGTGTGTGTGTAGGTGTTCGCCACTTCGTGGCAAATGGCATTTGTTGTTGTTGTTGTTCGCAAACAGCACTTGCCCCAAAGCTCTGCTAAGTCCCAATGGGGAAATGTGTATTTGTGTGTTGGTGCTCACTGAAAGCACTTGCCTCAAAAGGCTGTAAAGGCTATATGGGGGGTCTTTGTCTTTGTGCGTGCTCACCGTTTGAGGTCCCACATGCGCACGAAGTTGCTCGCGGCAGCGTAGAGGAAGGCGCCATTGTGGCTGAGCATGATCTGGTTGATCTGACTCTCGCCGGCCGGGAAGGTGACCGTGCGATTCGACACACTGGCGCACTGGTCTCCCATGGTGACCTGTCCCGATGACCTGCGGACGCCCGTTGTATGAAGACAAAGAGCCGAGTAAGGCTGGCGCGACGCGAGAGTTCGCGCACGGTGAACCGTTGTCTCCCTGCGCTGATGTTTACGCACCACACCAGGTGCTCATCTAAGGCTGAGTTGACCTAGGGGAGGCCCAGGATCGGTTCAGACATTACTCGCCACAGATGTTGGCCTCGAATGAGTGCCAGGTACGGTGTGTGTATAAAACATCAGCACTGGGGAGACAAAGGCAGCCGGGTGTGGTACCAGCCACCCACCCCCTCGTATGCTGTGTTGGCCTTCACAGGTGCATACAAACACCACTTTCCACAACAGCCTGTTAAGGCTACCGGGAGGGCCTTTTACTTTGTTCATACATTAGCAACTGTTGTACCCGTGGCAAAGCAAGGGGAGGGCAGAGTGAAGGATGTAATGTATGGGGAAAAAAGGAACGGGAAGAGGGAAGAGAAAGAGTGGGAGATACGAGGACAAGGATGGAAGAGGAGCGGAGAAACGGAAGCAATGAGTCAGGGGAGCGATTCCGAGTGGAGGTGGCCACGTAGGAGTCACGCGATTCACACGAGAGGCTTGCGCTCATCTAGACAGAGAGGTGCGTCCACACATTCACACGGCACGTGGAGCTTGGAGTGGCTGAGGCGCGCCCGCGGACGTACGGCCCCCGTGCGAGTGGCGACACTCGGCGCGGCGGGGACTCACGTGAGCGTGCGGATGCACTTGGCCGAGTCGCGGATGTCCCACACCTTGACGTACGACATGGAGACGGTGAACACGAGGCCCGAGTCGCCGCAGTACTTGACGGACACCACGTTGTTGGGGTGGCCGCCCAGCGACATGATCTCCTGACCCGTCACCAGGTTCCACACCTTGCACGTGCGGTCTGCTCCGCGCACACGCGCACGCGACGTCACTCGGTGACCTGTCCCAAGGGCAGAGGTCGCAACCGGGTACCCGATACCCGTACCCTACCCGATACCCGGCTACCGTACCCGGCCGGGTACGGGTACGGGTACCCGTTTGCGACCCGGGTGCGGCCCGGGTACGCGTAAGGAATCAAAACCCGTTTGCGACCTCAGCCCAAGGGTAGCGCGTTCGCCGCTTGCTGGAGCGGTTCGTATCCAGCGGCCTCCCTGGTTATTACTGCAGTGCGTAATAACCGAAATGATACTACGCACTACGCACCGTCTGCTTTACTCACAGTGGACGTTAAAGGTCGCGTGATGTCAGTCGCAAGGGGAGGCCATTGTGTGCTGGCATCAAGGTCCAAAATGAGCCAAATTCACCCAGCAGTGATCTCCCCTTACTGGCAGCAGGCGAACGCCCCATGTCACTCTTGCAACCGAGACTCATCCTGGTCTCTTGGGATCTCACCTGGTCACACAAAACCCCACTTTGTCAACTCCACCCTCACATCCACTCACGCGGTTCACGCGCAAGAGCACGGGGCACGCGGACCATGAGACGGCGTGGAGCAGCATGCGGACCGCACGGGGCGCACTCACCCTTGGCGCCGGTGAAGAGGAGGTCGTCGGTAGCGTCTAGGCACAGCACGGCCTTGGTGTGCCCCTCGGCCACGTGCAGGCACTGCAGCGCTTGCGAGCGGTTCCCACGCCCGGCGCCGCTGTACGGGTTGATGACGCCCCTGGCGGCACGGAATGGCACGCGCCGTCACTCGCGTCGGCGCGCCGTGGCTCCGGCCGCCCTCGTGGCGGCGGGGGGGGGGGAGGCCACCTCCCACCATCTCGTGCGCCGACCGCTTAGGCAACTACTCCGATATCTGAGCGGAGCTCCGCCTCGGGCGCTCTACGATTGATCCACAGAGGGCACGGCGGCGACTACAACGCGCGGCCACGCCGCGAGAAGCGGATCGGCCCGAGAGGTCGACCGGGATGTGAAACTGGATCGGCGTGCGCTCGGATCCACCGGTTTCTCGTCGGCGGGTTCGCGTTGTAAAATCGCGGCGCCCGTCGCAGCGTTAGCGCAGGCCCCGCGGTGAGCGGCGCGCCCTCCCGAGCGACAAAGCCATGCAAGGACACCCAGAGCAAATTAAAAATGAACGCGTTAATGCGCGCGGCACACACGGTGAGTCACACGTGACGTGGCGCCCAAGTTGCCCCCCCCCCCCCCGCAGAGGGGGGGGGGAGGGGGGCGGAGCGGCGGCGGTGGCGGTGGGAGCCCAGCGAGCGCCGTGCGGCAGCGTAAATCACCAAGTGACACGTGGATTGGAGCGGGAGAGAAATGAAATGAAGGGGGGGCAGAATAAACACGACAACACCAATCCAGAAATAGGGTGGGAAGAGAACTCAATACCTGCGGAACTCTGGGTAGGAAGAGTCACTGTCATCTGACCTGGGAGAGGAAAGCATGACGCAACAGATAGGTACAGTCACGAGTAGAACTGGAAGGCCCAGACCGTGGGGAGGTAAGGCGGGCAAGTACAACGGCGCTCCGTCTCGCGTGACGCCGACATCTCTTGCCGTGCCGGCACCACCGCGGCAACAAGTCGCCCTTCTCTCACGCCAGCCTCGCACAGCGGTGACACGAACAGTTGGGGACGGACACGGAGCGTCGCGAGCTGACGCTGCTACCCAGTCCACCCACCCCCACACACGCTGACCCCACCGCTATGGACAGTTGCTGCACCGAGGTTCACACAGTTTAGTGGCTTGGAGATGGACACCGGGACACTGAGGGTACTGTGGTACCGAGTCACCAGGGCACCGAGCCACCGGGGCATTGAGGCATGAGGGTCCCGAGGTACCGGGGCATGTGGCATAGCAGAGTACCAGCTGGGAAGTAGGTCACTAAGACATCGGCCTGCGCCGGCCACTCTAACTCCACCACGGCATAGGGCGGCGAGGTGTGCGCGTGTGTGCATGTGCGGGGCGTGGCGCCGACTCACTTGTCGTGCGCGGGCGAGGACGGCGCCTGGGCGCTCGTCAGCCGTGAAAAGACGTTCTTGTCGGTGCGCGCACGGGGCGGGGGTGACGGCGGCGGAGTGATGCTCGCCTCCGACGTTCCCGAGTCGGACCTGCGCCGACCCCCGACGCGCACAGGGGCACGCGCACAACACCAACTCCATGAGCGCGGGACTCGATAGCGTCGCGAGCTGGCGCCCCTAACCGATACCGGCACGCGCTGTCCGCGACGCTTCCCGTGGAGCTGCTTCCCCAAGGCCGGCAAAAATGTAGCGGCTTAGAAGCCGATAGCGGGGCACCAGGTCACCAGTACACCCGGTCACCCGTGGTACCACCAGGTCGCCGGGGCACCGAGACACGTCGGCGCCTCATGGTAACACGCGGCCGACTCACTGCTTCTGGTCGCGCTTGGCTCGGTCGGCGTTCTTGTCAAGCGTCTTGCGCCTGCCGAGCAGCGGCGACGGCTCGGTGCTCCTCCTCTCCGAGCCGCTCGACGGCGTTCTGCTGCTGCTGCGCGCAACAAGAGGACATCGTCAGAGCCGGCGTCCGCAGACGCCGAGGGCGGGAACCGTGCTCGCCTCGGCGGCCGGGCGCCCGCTGCCCCAAGCCAGGCTTCTCCGGCGACCGCGGGCAGCGGCGGCGGCAAGCGGCTGTCGGCATGCTGCACGCGGATGCGCCTGCGCTCCCCGCCCCCCACACACAACCATGCACCTTGCTCCCTGCTCCACGCGTGCTCCGCAAGGTCCCAGTGCCACCGTAGCTGCCCGACGACGACGGCGGCAAGAAAACGCGAGCGGCAACGCGGAGTTAAACACCGGCAGCGGTGGCAGCGGCAGCCAGCACCCGATGTGAACCCGTGTCTCACGCGGGCAGTCGCATAGCAAATGGGTGTGCAGGCGGTGTGACTGCAATGCGGCTCCCAAGCCAGAGAGAGTACCAGGTGCGCGACTAAGAAGAGGGACCCATGCTTCCCACGCTGCGCGCAGGCTCCGAGCGTGAACATCGCAGCGTTCAAGCATCGTGGGGCGCCCGCGATTATCGGGTTAATTTGCGAGCAGGACCGCATTTTGACGACCGCAATTATAAATCATCCAAGGCAATTATCTTAATAGGTGAACGACGGGCTGGTAATTGGGAAATGCGTGGCTGTAAATGTAATTTGCTTGTGATTATAATGCAGTCCAAAGCGCGCGGCGCCGTTAATAACCGCACACGCCGCGAGCGACAAGGAGGCGCAGCGTGTCCCGTCGCGCACGGCCACGCGGTGCACGCTCCCGCGCGGAGGCACGAGGAGAGGCAACACCTGTGGCAGCGCGCAACGGCCACCCCCTCCCGCCCGGTCCCCGGGGCCGCCGCCGCCGCCAGCCTCCTCCACCCGGGGGGGTCCCGCACGCCACGGCCGCCCCTGTCCAACCACCCCATGCCAGGAGGCCAGGGCTTCCCGGGTCCGAAGGTGCCGCGCTCACGCGGCCGGTGGCGGAGGCCGCCGACACCGCCGCTCCTCCTCCGCCGTCGCCTCCATGCCTCTGCCGGCTAGCGCCTGACGCATGGCCCGCTCGGGGGAGTTAAAAGTGAGCTCAAGACTCCGGTGAAAGTTAGTGGCGGACGCGACCCAATGCGCCACCCGACGGCTCCAGGTGCCGTAGGTGCGCCCCCGGGGGCTGTGTGGCCATCGGCCGCCCCACACGGGGCGGGAGGCCGAGTTGATATAAAGTAGACTCGAGAGCTGCGGTCAGACGCCCTATTAGGGCACTCAGCGGAGCGGTTCATTTGTAAAAACACAGACCGAGAACACTCTTCAGTGAGCTAATTATGTAAATTGTGATTCACAAGGAGTTTCTGTTAGTGTCAGATCGTCGCATAGGTTCTGATCAAAATGTTTCCCCTAGAGCCCTCCACTACCCAGCGACAGACACAATTGAGTCGTCACGTCGTGGCCAACGGCGCCGATCGATTTTGTTTTTCAGCAAAGCCAGCGGGGGTGGAGGAGGGGGGGAGGTACGTTCAAAAGCCCAAGCAACATTTTTGACAACTTTGTCTGACGTTTCGCTGGAGATCCCACGAAGCATCGTCGTAAGGCGTTAACGATATTACGAATCGTAATATTGGTGGCGAACGCCTTCGTGTAACACGATAACTGTGTTTCAGGAGGAAGTGACTCCTTGTGGGGTGCTCTGTAGCAGCGAGCGCCGACGCCGTCACATCGCTCCCGGTACTTGTAATGCGACGTCTCCACGGAGACCTTCCCGTGGCTACGGCCCCCCCCCCCCCCCCCGCTTTCTCACGAGCGAGGCTCCACACGGCGCACGTCGCTCACCTGCTGTTCACAACCTTGCAGACCCCAGCGGTGGAAATTCTACATTCCTAAGACGGGGAATCACTGTAACTCAATTTACTGACCGCCCCCCCGAGGGATGGTGAGTCGAGCCAATCCTAACCCAGCCCCGGATTTAACGTCGCAACCTTCCGATTGGGCACCGCTGGTCGAGCGCTGCGTTGGCCGCCCGGGTGCCTCGGTGTGCATCGACAGCGGCCGTCTGTGCCTCGGGCTGCCTCGTCCTGGACGGGGCCGCGGCGGTGTCGGTGTGCGCCGGCCCGGTAGCGGAAACCAGCAACGCAACTTCCCCCCCCCCCCCCCCCCCGTGGGTTCCTCCACCTGTATGGAGGTCTCACTCTACTGGACCCGACTGTGTCATCTCGCCACACTGTGTTCACTCACCATGCTGCGAGTCACCACCCACTCACCCACCCACTGAGTCATCCACTCATTCACCAGCAACTCACTCACTCAGCCACCCATCCACCCACTCACCTTACTCGTTCACCCACCCACTCACTCACCTACTCACCCACTCACCTACTTACCCACTCACTCAACCACCCACCCACCACACTGCGAGTCACAACACCATCCACTCACCCACGCACTGAGTCATCCACTCATTCACCCGCAACTCACTCACTCAGCCACCCATCCACCCACTCACCTTACTCATTCACCCACCCACTCACTCAACCACCCACCCACCACACTGTACGTCACAACACTTCCCTTTCTGCTTCTTCCCTTACACTGCTCCACTGTGAAACGCCACGTACACACACACACACTCACGATACACACTCACCATACACACCATATACACTCACCACACACACTGATCATACAGGCCATCACTGCGGCCAGCAATGGAGGATTCACCCATGACGGTTGAGAGAATAATTTCACCCTTGTTCTTCGCTCGCAACAGGAAACACGTGGCGGTAATAAAGGCAACACTCCGAGTGACGTGCGCTCGCAGGAGGGAAACTCATTGTCCGGGATTCGCGGCGACGACGACGACGAGAGTTATAAAGTAACGTCGCGCGATCACGGTGCAGGTGCGGAGCGGGTCGCCCGGGCCCATGAGCCCAGCCCCCGTGGTCTCGCCGTTCTCGCGCCAGGGCTGGGGCCTGGCGCCGTCTGCGGTATGAGACGTACGAGGAACGACCGATAACACGGAGGACGCGTTCGCTTCTTCTCCGGATGCGCGTCCATCATCGGCGCCACGACGATGCCCGTTAAACGTGTCGCTTAACGCGCCCGCCTGCCACGTTAACCAACGGCTCCGATTCTCTCGCAATGAGACGCGGCCAGTGCCGCCGCATCAGGGATCTGTCAGTATCCTCGTGGATTTAAAGCGGCGCCAACACTTTCTCCAACGAACTCGGGCGGCGACGTGCACACAGACAACACGCACATACAGAGAACACAAACACAGACAACACACACACATAGGGGCATGTGCCCCGAGCTTTAGTGATGACCTTGGGAGAGTTGGTGCGGCGCGGTGGAACAGCCAGAGAGGTGGTGCCGAGTGAGTGAGTTGAATCTGTTGTGAGTTTGTCTGCAGTGAGCGAGTTGTGTCTGCAGTTTTTTGGTGTCCGTAGTGAGTGAGTCGAGTCAGTGTCAATCGTACGATCGGCCAGTCCGCTACTCACTGGCCGTTCCCCTGTCGCAGGGACTGGCACGAGGCCTCCCATGCGGCGCCGGCGTTGCCGGAGGGGCTGGCCACGTGCGGCCCACGCGGCTCGTCGCCGTTCTCCTGCAGCTCCACCACGGGCAGCAGCAGCGTGAGGGCGCCGCCGCTGCCGGTCCGCGCCGCCGCCACGCCCGTCCCTCCCGGCGCCGCCGCCGCGTCCGGGGCGGGCGAGGGCGCGGGGCACTCGCTGCCCGCGTACAGCATGTCCTTCTGCGTGGCCGCCCGCCGCCGAGCCTAAGCCACGCAGCCCCGCGGAGTGGGAGGGGGGGCGGCGCTGCATGTCAAGGCTCTGACGCTCGGCAAATTAAACGTGAGAGCGGTCGGGCGACGAAGAGGTCAGGGTGCGGAGCCGTCACCGCTGCCGAGATCCAACTGCTGCCGCTTCTCATGCAGCAGGTTGATGGTCTTGGCCTGGTCACCCTTACCAATGAGCGGCGAACTGCTGGGCCGCGTCACCGCCTAACCTTCGCGTTGCTCCGTTCGTCACGTCCCTTGCTGCTGGCTGATTTAACGTTTCTCCCACAACTCTGCGTTACATTATATTCACCAGCGTGGAGCGGTTGCACCGTGGTTGGCACATTACGCAATGAACCCGGCGACCCGAGTTCGATTCCCCTCCGCGGCTAAAGCCAGCGGCGACCGTTAAAATCTAAACCAGTCCGAGGCACGCACCGCCCCTTCGCCGATTATCACCGACCGGCACGGTGGGGTACGGTCGAACGTTCACGTACGTGGTCATCACGTGTTTGCCAAGTACCTTGTCTCTGGGTTTGCCCTCGCCCGGAGCGCTGCCGCCTCTGGACGTCTCCAAGCCCTGCAGTCTGCAGCGGTGCACAGCAGCAGCGCCCAGCGTCGCATGCGGCAAAGCCAGCGGCAGAGCGGACAGTGATCAGCGCCACTTCAGCAACGCGAGCCGCATTATTTCCGCGTTTATTTAGAAATGTACACCAGCTGCGTGCGCGAGTGTGTGTCTTCGACCGGAGTGTAGCGGTTAGCGCGTTGCGCTAGGAACCCGGCGATCTGGGTTCTATTGCCGCTCAAGGCCAACATCAGTCGCGATTATCTGAACCGGTCCTGGGCCTCACCTAGGTCAACTCAGCCTCAAATGAGTACCTGATGTGGTGTTTAAAGATCAGTACTAGGGAGACAAAGGGGGCCAGGCATGGTGCTGGCCACCGCTGGGCCTTGGCTCTACAGGAGACTGAGCACACACAAATGAGAAACAGCGGTGTTGCCAGGTAGAAAAAAATATTCCCCTCCGGTACCCCGCGAGCACGGCGAGGACGCCTGCGGCGACAGACTCGTAGCGTTTGCCTCGCGTGGCTGCAGGCCCACACGAAATCGAGTCTTGGGCTGTGCCCAGCCTGTGGACCCTGTTGGTTCTGCGCCCACGCCGTGGTGGTTTCACGTGAGAGTGTGCGGTGCAGTATGGTGCTCACACAGCCGTGCCCACGGTGGGATGCACCAACTCGTCCTCGCTGCTGTCCTCCGCATCTGCAGCCGACACAACCGCACGTTTGGGGGGAGTGGGGTGGGGTGGGGGGAGGGGGGGGCGACGCGTCAAGCGGATCGCGGCGCCGGCGCGGCGCCATCGCTCCCACGAGAAAGCACTGCCGCCGGGCCCCGTTGGCTGCGCTGCCTTCGCCGCGAGCTTCCTCAACGACGCGTCTATCCTGCTTTGCGCTCAACACTGAACCAGACTGCACACTCGCCGGGAAACGCCGTTCGGCACCGAGCCCGGCGCTGAACTGAAGTGCGCGCCCTGCACAGCAGTTGGCCCTCGCCGCTGCTAGGAGGTCAGATCAATCAGACTTGGCCCTGGCGCAAGCAATGAAGCGGGGTCCCCCCGTCCGATTTCCCCCTTCCTCCAGCCCGTGGGGCGGGGTTCGAGATTCATCGCAGCAGCACGGCTCTGGCTGTGTAGAGGGGCATCCTGCCTCGCGGGCAGATCGTTCACGAAGTGGGCATCGCGGGTCCAGGACGGGAGCCGGGCAAAGAGAAGGCAATAAACGGTGAGGCCCCCCTCCCCTCGCTCTACCCGGTGACCATCAAACTATAAATCGTGCTTTGCAGGTCTTTACGCTGCGCTGCGGCAAGCACGGCCATTATGCATGCGGCGAGCGATCATAGCCTGCGACAGCCCTGAATGTGGAGATTTACGGGCGAATCTGGGACCTCGCCAGCGCTGGCGTGAACACGATAATCACCGCACGAGCGCCGGCGTCGCGTGCCATCGCTGGACCGGCGAGGAACCCCCACCTGCAGGAGCCGGTGTGAGCCGCCCTCTCTGCCCGTGTGTGCGGTAAGCGATACGGCTCGCACACACGGCTCCCCTATCTTTAACCGAATTACACAACCCAGTACGTGACCACGGTTGGCAGTGCTTCCTCGAAGTCGGACGGCCCTGCGGAGAATACCGATTCAAGAATTGACAGTGTGCCAACGGCATCGTATTGCATCGTTAAGAGAGAGACGTTCACTTGGGCAGCACGGCCTGGTAGAGAGCCAGGGTAGAGGAAGAGGGCTGCCCACTGGGTTAGCTGAGAGGAGGATGTGTTACTGTGGGGTTGGACAGGACAGCCGGAACAGGGAGGACAGTGTACATCCTCACGAGGCATTTCCATGCTTGAACACGTGGTGTGAGTGCACGTGCGTGTGTGTGTGTGCGTCTGCGTGCTTGCGAGACAGTTATTTTTGTCTCATAGGTGTCCTCAGTCGGGTTACAGATACGCCGATGCCACAGCAGCAGCAGCCGAACCCCCAGGGTGGAGCCCTGGGCTGTGCGTCATGCAGGTGAGTACATCAGGCAAAGTTACGCACGTTCAGCTCACGCACATGGAGGGGGGCCTCCAACCCGAAACCTGACCCCCAAAACAAACGCAGAATCTGCCCTGCATTTGGCGCGGTGCAGGCGAAGCCTTCACAAGGCCGCAGATCAGCATTGCCAACTCGGCCATTTTGTCGCCAAATCCAGCGACCTTTTCGGTTTTCCGAGTGGCAAAATATCGTCAAAGCATCTGGTGACAAAGCCAGCGACTTTCTAGGACGAGGACGCAAAGCAGATTTAGGGGCGATCCCAGGTTCACGTTCAGGATCCCGTATCGGTGCACCGTGAGTAATACTCGGCGCATTCTCTCGTGACGGTAACATTACAGGTTCTGCATGGCGACGTCTCCCGACGTTCTGAGGTTCGCTTGGCGACTATCCGCTTTACGGAGTTAGCAACGCTGCTGCACCTGCACACTCACCTGCGTGCATCAGCCACAGGGTGTTGTGGGGGTGTTGTGGGGGTGGCAGGTACGGTTGGAGTCCCCCCCATCTCCGTGTGTCCTCACTCGCCACTTAGCGGGGTTATGGTTGCACGAGCGTGGAGGGGCGCGGTCTCGGGTCCTCCCAGGGCGAGCACAACTCCCCCGCCGGAAAAGCCTCGTCAATTTCACGCGGAGGCTTTCGCAGGCCGCTCGTTGTCCAAGTGCGGCCCTCCTGGGCGGCCCGCGTGTCGAGCAGTTCCTCTCTCAAGCTTTCGGCACACGCTACCGTGGGCATGTTAACCATGATAATAATGTCAACTGGTAATACTGCGCTGCTGCCGCCACTACCGCCGCTGCGTTCGCTCACTCTCGTAGAGAGAGAGACGACTCAAGAGGCGCAAGGAGGAACCGCAGACGAGCAGGAAAGGCAGCCAGCCGGTGAGCAGCAGTCAAATTTCCTGCCCTCAAGGTCTGCGCTTTTCTATATGTTAAGGTGTTATTGGCCAATTCGTGAGTGTTTTCACGTGGGCAGGTTGCCAGAGCACCCGGAGAAATACCTACGCATGCGAGGCGGGGGGGTAGACAACCCTCTATCTCATCCAGGCGAGCCAGAGTGTGGCTCCTCCTTGATGCTCACGGGAAGGGCGTATCACAACATTCGTGTGATCCACGAACCCTCGCCTCCACAGCACTGGGTTGCAGGCCGCGTGCGGCGTAGCCACCGCCGCCCGGCTTCCGGAGTTGAATCACCTCACAACTCCTCCGTGGCCATAGCTTGAGAGAGGGAGCGATCGACACGCGGTCTAACCCAGGGCGACCACCGCGCTTTGCGTGGCTCCATCGACGCGGGCTGCTCTCTGCGATCAAACGAGGCCAAGGGGCTCGTGCTGCCCTGTGGATGCGTGCTCGTGCCACGCGTCGTAAGACTCTCCCACAACGTTCCAAACTTTGTTAATGAATAGAAAAAATAACTTTAAAGCCACAGCCCAGAGCTTCCGTCATACCGCCCTAAGTGATGCCTTTGCCATAACGCTGCGTTAAACCACGCGGCAGTGACGTCATCACGGTGATGTCGATCATCATGACATGCTCAGTATAATAATATGGGTTATTATTTCGCTTGTTTATCTGGGAAAGCCTCCTGGATGACTGGATATCTGTGAAAAAGATATTCATGGCTAATCAGATGACTCCAGTATAAATACATAATCTCATTCTGAGCCTCGCCGAGTCTCCACTTAATTTTAAGAGGGTCCTGCCAAGTTTTCGCAGTAGGGGGCGATGTTGATTTATGAATTTGGAGGTGATATTTTAGCACTGGGATGTTTAGGCCAATATCAGTTACATTGTACATGGGGTTTTTTTTAGCTCTGGGAGGAGACCCACGCAGAACTGGGGGGTGACATATAAACTCCACACAGAGAGGCACCCGACTGGGGAATCGAACCCAGGCTCTTCTCGCTGCGAGACACGAGCATTACCACCCCGTCACGCTGCCGCTTACAACACAGAAGTGGCTTTTTCCACGAACAAAGTTTGGAACTCGAGTCGGACATCCCGGACGCCTAGCCCAAGGACTCATCTCGAAGATGAGATTCGTCCTTTGTAAGGGTCGCGACTTCCTTGAGCGGTGGAGTTGTGCTTTCGTCGCGGGAGGACGGTGAGACAGCGCCCCCCGCCCCCCAACCCCCACGGGGGGGGGGCAGCGGCGACGCAGTCAAGCGGGGTTGCCACATGCAGCCATGCCGTCCGTGTCGCAGCTCTGTTACACAAGAGCGCCGCCTTACTTACCCAAGTCTAAGTTACGCAGCTCTGTGTGACAGGAACACACGGGGGGGACAAGCACACGCTCAAATCACATTGCACTGCACGCCGGGACGAAAGCTCGCACGCCAATCACATCGCACAGTACTGCAATGCAAGCCCACGCACCGTTCAGATTGCACAACACCGCACACTGGATGCAAGCTCACGCACCAATCGGACCGCACGGCACTGCACGCTGCAAGCTGGCGCTCCAGGAGCCTGGAGGACAGGAGCCAATGGGAAAGACACCAGGAGCGTCCGCAACTATTGGTCGACCGGTTCACGACATGTTGTTTCTCCACGCACCCCGAGGCTGCTCCCCCAGCCCTTTTCTAACGGATACGAACTCTCGCCTTGTGTTCCGAGCGGGCCAATACCAGTTCAAATCGTTAGTGAGAACGTGTTATTGTAAGATTTCGACGAGGCTCTTCGTCACAGCACTCCGTAATTACGACGCCGTCTCAGAGTGTGTCTGTGCACTTCGATTGGCGCAGGCGCTGGGGGGAGGGCGGGGAGGCGGACGACCAATCAGCAGCAGCCGCAGCAGCTCACACAGAGCCGCCACCTCCATACAGCCACAAACGACGTCACGCAGGGCGCCAACCCAGCTCCCAAGCGTCACCCACACCGAGCCCAGAGCATGCGAACCACCACCAGCACGCTCCGCAGAGCCGCACCCGCGCAACCCTCGCCGCCGCCGCCGCACATCCTGAGTCACGTGACTCATTTACCCAGGAAAGCTCCATCGAGCCTCAAGACTCTTTTTTCAGGAGGGTCCTGCCAAGTATTTCGCAGTAGGTTGGTGATGCTGCTGTATGTAATCTCAATTAAGTAATCTGCAGGTAATTTTAGCATTTTTATGTCTGGCCAATACCAGTTACATTGTACGCTTTGTTTAGCTACAGGAGGAAACTGGAGAACCCAGAAAAAACCCACGCAGCACAGGCGCCCGAGTCGGGAATCGAGCCCGGGCACGACTTGCCACGAGGCACGAGTGTTACCACTGCTGCGTGCTGGTAGTCTGGCGTAGGTAGTACGCGACCAGGAGTAGCCACGGCCAAAGTTGGAGGTACACCGAACGTGGTGTGCCGGACGTGGATATATTTTCCGGGTCAAGAGACCCAGACACACGTCTGAAATGAATCCCTTGGCAACGGGGCAGGCGTGGATCGATTGACCCCCCCCCCAGACAGCGATGCTACAAGATCTGTCACGATGCGGAGCAGCGATTCAGCGATGACCTTCGTCCCGATGTTGTTCGAGTTGCACTCTCTCATGGGCGACACGAGTCTCGTCGGTATTGTCCCTATCCACTCGATTGTCCGTATCGATTGCATGGTTTGCACTGTCCGTCTCGCGTGTTCCGTTCCGCGTGTTCCGTCCCGTTTGCTCCGTTAGCCCGAATGTGGATTATCGTGAAATTTCGTAAATCGCGTGCACAATTCGTCTTTAATCAGAATTACACGACGATTAGCGGGTAACCCTGCTCTACAAGGCACGCGGCAGGCAGAGCCCACAGCCCACAGCATCTGTGCACACACACGACCGGCGTACAAAAACCGCAGTCGTCCACGGACGGAGTTTACAAACAGTCACGTCAGGGCTGACGATGGCGTCGGCACTGCGGGGGTCGAGATTTCTTTCTGCTAATCTCGCGCAGCAACGTGAACGTGGTTTCCCCCACGGAGCCAGTTTGGGAGGCTCGTCTCTCCGGTGTCACCCACGTCCCGGCAGGGAGCGGCGGGTGATTTATGAACCAGGCAGGCAACGAGGGTGCCGTCAGCGGGGCGACACCACCGCGTGGTTCCCCGCGTGGGAGGCTCGCTCGCACACGCGGGAGACGCTTGTCGGCTCGCCACGCAGGGTTAATGCGAGCACCTGCCTGTGACTCGCACGTCCTTCGCATTGCGCTGCATGCAAAGTGATTTATTGCCGTGACATTAGCGCCGACGCAGGGCTGGGACTGTTCGACATTTAACGCACGGCTTCATAATATCACCGTGGAATTATGGGAAGGAAAATTACGTTGGGCCGTCTGAGTACTGGGTGTAAACCGAGCCAAGCAACACAAACGCACACACAGCTCCACGGCTGTGAGTTCTCCAATCCGCGCTCTGCTGCGTCGAGCTACGGATTTTTTTACTTTCTTACCGCACTCCGAGATTCAACGTTCATGAAATCTGAAGAAATAAATCGCACTGAAATTTTTGCTTCCAAATTCGGAACGCGGCGAGAAGGGTTTGGGGACGGGCAGCCTGCCGTCCGAATCGTTAGGGCGGTCCACGCAACCCAGCGCTGTCCAACCGAGGCGGGGGCCGAGTGCGCCCAGGGTCACCGCGCCGGCGCCGTCGCCTCGGCACAGCGGCGGCGCTCGCCAGCCCTGATCCCCGCTGGACTGGAACCACGGCTGCACCCTCGATTGCCCGCGGGTGTGTGAATGCGTTTTGTGTGTGCGTGCGTGCGGGTATGTGCACGTGAAGAGCAGTGGTGCAGTGGTTCGTGGACCACTACAAACTCGGTGACCTGGGTTCAATTCCCAACCACGGCTAACACCAGTGGTGGTGATTATATGAACCTGCTCTAAGTCTAATCTTGATTTGAAGCTTTCGTAACTGCAGGAATCCATACTCTTTGGTTCTTTCGGTAAAGTCACGTAGGTACCGAAAGAACCAAAGAGTATCTGCTGCAGGTCTCCCCGAAGTCAACTCAGCCTTCGGGGCATGGTGTATAAACACCAGCAACAGGCAGGCAGAGGCGGCCGGGCCCGATTTTTTCCAGCCCACACCACCCCTCACCCCCCTCTCGCGCGCCGATACGGGAAGGGGGGGGGGGGAGATCCGCGTCGCTGTGTCCGTGTGCGTGTGTGTCCGTGTGTGTGTGTGAGTGGGCACCTTGCAGCGCGTTCCCCAGCAGCGCCTCCAGTTCGGGGTTCACCTCGGCCTTCTCCTTGAGCATGTGAAAGAGCAGCTGGCTCTGCGTGAAGCTGTTGATCTCCGTCTGCTTCAGCTTCCCTTCCAGCACCTTCACCTGAGACTCGTTCTGCGCCGCCAGCAAGCCCTGGCGGGGCGCGGGTGGCCGGAGGGCCAATCAGCTCAAGTGGGAGGAGCGGGAGAGGGGTCGTATCTGCGCAGATTATACCTGCTGGGGTCATATCTGCTGGAGAATGTATGGAGGGGAGTAGAGTGAGATGAGCGCGGAGAGGTAGGAGGAGAGGCGTGGAGGCACCGACCTTGCTGATGGTGATGGAGAGGAAGTGCTCCAGCAGGTACCGCGCCTCCGTGAGCGAGCACGAGCCGATGATGGCGACCGTGTTCGTGTTCTCGCTCTCGTCCTCCTGGGCGCCAACCACACGACGGGGACGTTCACACGCGCGTCCCGCCCACACGCGCGTCCCGCCCACGCGTGCGTGCGGGTGCGTGTGTGCCGCTCACGCGTGCGTGCGTGTGTGCCGCCCACGCGTGCGTGCGGGTGCGTGCGGGTGCGTGCGGGTGCGTGTGTGCCGCGAGGGCCATCGTTGCCGCTCGGCAGCCTCACCTTGGCCTCCTCCATCTGCATGATGTTGGCCTGGCAGTCCGAGATGCTCTCGTTGATGTAGTCGATGTTCGCCGTCAGGTTCTCCAGGTCCTCGCCCAACGTCGCCAGCATCTGCGCGTCCTCGGGGCCGGCCTCGAGCAGCCGATCGCGTCGCCGGCTCAGCCGGTCCCACTGCCGCGTCAGCTCCTCGCGTTGCTGTGGGGGGGGGGGGGGCAGGGGTGGGGGCGAGGGGCACCGGCGTATTAAACCGCTGCCTACGCGACTCTTCCGTATAAACGGGGGAACACGCACGGCCCGTTTGTCAATCCGTGGAGGTCATTTCGCCATACCTCACCAGGCTGGTCAGTGCGGGTTGGTGAAGGCGGGGAATGCCGCCCACTGACGCCTATGACCTTTCCCTGCAGCAGCAGCAGCAGCAGCAGCAGCCTAGAGCACCTGCTTTATGCAAAGTGAAGTCGCTCGTCTGAGCACTACCAGTAACTGGCTGAAAACGTCCGAATATATAGGGAACTGCAGAGCTTGAGCAATTGTTGGCACAGGGTTTACTGCCTGGCTTCTTTCTTTCCCCCTCATCTGTGGTTCCTCCTGGTGCCTCCGAGTCATCCTCTCTCTCTCTCTCTAGGTGAGCGATTGAGCGGATAATGTTTCGGTGGCAGTACGTTTCAAGTTGGCATTATTATTATCCAGGCTCCGAGATGTGATGGGTCTTAGGCCATATTTAACGGTTACAGTGATGTACAAATCAACAGGGCACTGAATGCCAAAACCAATTCAAACAGGAAAAGCGTTGAAACTGACCAAGCAATTCAAACTATTAAAATACCATACATTGCGGGAGTAACTGATCAACTGCAGCGCTTCTTTAACATGTTTAATTTTATTTTGATTTAAAGCTTTCGTGACTGCAGGGATTCATATTCTTGGTTCTTTCGGTAAAGTCACGTAGAAGGGAAATTTGTATTGTTTAATATTTATATTATTTTATTATTTCCCTTCAACGTGACTTTACCGAAAGAACCAAGAATATGTTTAATTTCACTTCTCAGACTATCACCATCTGAAAGTCTTCTGCCGGACCCGCCACACACCTTAAGCAGCCGGTTCATGTCGGCCTCCATGTTGGTGATGGTCATCTTGCGCATGACGACGTCGGTGATGCGCCGCTCCAGAGTCTGCCACTTGACGCGCGCCGAGCGCGACGAGTAACTGCTCACGCCCTTGCGCAAGTGCTTCTTCCTGCTGCTGGAGAGGGGGTACACGGGGGACACACACGAGGTGAGAGATGGAACAAGCGCCGTTGCCGGTTCATGATGCAAACGACGCAGCACGGCTCAGCAGCCTGGTGTAGGCCGGCCACATATAACTGAGGGATGAAGCGAGTTTCTCATTCCAGGAAGACAGAATCGACCCGGCGACCTCTGGATCGCAGGTCCAGCGTGCCACCTGCACACGTGAATATTACGTCAACGACTCGCTACACACGTGTCTACGCTGAAGGGGAGGGACCGCCCCGCGAGTTCGGTACCCGCCGCCCAGCGTTCACCTCGCCGTGGTGGAGGCTGCGCTAGCGGTGGCCGTTTGCTGCCGCGCGCTGAGCACGCGGCCCCGCGACGGTGCTGTGGCGGCGGCGGCGGTGGCGGTGGCGGCGTCCTGGTCGGAGGAGCCCGTGGTGGCTGAGACGTCCACCCCGGAGTCGCCCACCACGTGAAGACGCCGGTTCACCTTGCCGGAGAGCGGCTTGGCGATCCGCCGTAGCGCCGTCACCTGTCGGGACACCACCGCAACGCCGCCGCATTAAACGCCGCCGCATTAAACGCCGCCGCATTAAACGCCGCTGGTTTCCGGCACAGAGCCCCCCTTCCCCCACCATGTCGCTCCCACAGCTCCGAGAGCACGCGCCCATGTACGGCGCGTCTGCCAATCCACTGCTGGATGAGGGCTTCCCCGCGCCGCGCAGGTTGGGCGGGTTGCTTGATCGTACTTCACCATGCTGGCCGGTTGCGGGGAGCGTAGAAGTGCAGCGCAACAATAGATTTTTGCTCTGCCCCCTCTGCCGTCCGCCATGAAACCCCGCAGGCTTACGGCGACCTGACCTGAACACGCACGGGTGGTGGTCCATCCGAACAATGTCCAAGCTCAAACCCTTGCTGAGCTTTTTGGGATCTGACGAGATCGGGCGCGCGCAAGAGAGAGCGACACGCTTCGCTGTGAGGCTCCGGGTCCCGTGATGCCAAGACGGAGGTTGTGAACCTCACGAGGCCCTCACCTGGCTCAGCCAAAGACGTCGGACTGCCGGAGACCCAGCGGCAGCAATGTGAGACGCGTCGCTATGTGTGGTGCTAACCCAGCACACCTGCAATGATGGACCAACTTTGTGCCAATGTTGGGCCAATTTTGTGCCAACTTTTGGGCCGATGTTTTATGCTTGCTGGAAAGGCAATCAGCCTTGCTTCATGATTAATTTACGTCCATTATGTAACCAGGAGATAGACCATTACGTTATATTATCCTTTTTGCATTACCAATATTATTGTGCTTGATTACCCAGCAAGTCTCGTTAATCAGGAGGGTCCTGCCAAGTTTTCGCAGTAGGGGGTGTGATGATGGCTACTGCGTGTGGATTCTAAATAAGTCATTTGTGCTGTAATTGTTGTGCAAAATGGCAAATTTGGACCACGGCAATTGCACGCAATGGCCTCCGCTTCCGAATAGCATCACGGGTATCTTAAACGAGCAATGTCAAGTGGTGGATTTCAACTCCCACGTACCTCTGCAGCAAGCGCCGTAAGTGCGACTGCTATGTTAGGTGCAGAGGAGGTCTGGGTGCAGGGAGGGGGTCTAGGTGCAGGGGTGATTTGGATGCAGGGGAGATCTGGGTGCTGCACGGGGGTCTGGGTGCAGGGGGTCCTGGGTGACGACTGAGAAGGGGCGGGTTGTATTGTTTCGCTTCACGCCGACACCCGCGGCCTGCACTGCGTGGCCCATGGCGCGCGGGGGCGCCACACGGCCGTGGGGACGAACGCCGAGCGACTTAATGAATGAGAGCAGAGACCTCCTCGGTTTTCCTCCGCAGGATGAGGTCCTGCTGTCGCTTCTGGGCCTCCAGAGATTTGATGTGATACTGAAACAGAAAGCGGCCACAACAGTGAGCACGGCCTTAACAGCGGAATCCTTCCGTACAGATCAGCCGCAATCATAATAATAATAATGACACGGCACGTGCGGTATTCGCGCTTTCATTCTCGTGGCGCAGGGCGATCGTCACGGAGGAAAGCGCCGCTGCGTTTCACAGACGCCGCCTGCGGTACTTTCACAGTAGGGGACGATGTTGCTATGGGGTCTCACCAAGGGCACCCCCGGTGGCAGCTCTCCCTGCCAGTAGGTCACGACAAATGCTCCTCTACGTGTAATCCAAACAGAGTAATTTGCAGTGTCATTTTTCAAATTCGGTGAATTTGGATCGGGATGTCGGCACGCAATGGCCGACACCGTTTCGAATGAGGTCGCGGGATCGTTAACGTCCGCAGTAAAGAAGACGGCGCGTGGCGTTCTACGGTTGATGCGCACCGCAGCGATAACGGGAGGCTATGAAGCCAATGCCCGAAACGTCGGCAATTTCTAAAATAAAAATATTTGAAGGCCAGATACACGCGGTGTTGTTATTGACGAAAGTGTTGCGTTGCTTTGTTCACTGATTGTGCACCACTGCCAATGCAGTAGCAGCAGCAAATAATTCAACGAGGGTGGCCTGTCGGCTTCCAACCACGCATATGTAAATGACCACACCGACCCCTGCGTGTGTCAGAGACTGCCCCCACCACACACCTCCTGCTTGCGTTGGTCCTTCTTGAGCTGCGCGATCTCCCTGTTGCGCCTCATCTCCACCGCGCGGGTCTTCTCCTGCTCCTCCCGCATCTGCTTCATCAGCCGTACCTGCGCGGTCACCACGCGGGGAGTTACCACGCGCGCCACCAACTCCACCAACACAGTCCCACCAGCAGGACGTCGCCAACACTCACACACACCCAGGCACACCACTACAGTCCCAACAGCAGCACACTTGCCTTCACGCACACAGAGAATTAACCAACACCCAGAAACCCCACGACAGATCCACGAACACACTGCTAACACACACACACACCCGGCCACTACCAACAGACACACCAGTGGCATCCAGACAATCCACGCTCACACACCCAGACAGACCACTACTTACACACCAGCTGCGCAACAGCCAACAGACGCGCGCTGTCATGCGCACCGCATTAGCGATGTCTGCGGGGGCAGCAGCAATCCTTGCTGCTGCCCCCTGCAGGGGGCACGCACGGACCATCTTTCTCCCGAGCGTGACCGTGGCGTCGTTATTACCACCACGCTCGTTCACGCAGGGGAGCCTCGCCGAGTCCCGAGACTCTTTTTCAGGAGGCTCCTGCCGAGCGTTCGCAACAGCGGACAGACGGTTGCTGCTGTGCGTTTAACCAACTGAGTAATTCGCGGCGATTTTTTAAGTCCACTCTGATGCTGCATGGTATTTTTTGTGGTTAATACACACCGCAGTATTAACCAGGCCGGCCAGCCGGATTCAAACCCCGCCCCTGCAACAAGCGCACGTCCCGAGCTTCGTTTCCCCCCTTACCTTTGTCTTCTTCATCTCGGCCACCTCCTGCTGGAGCTTCTTGAGCTGGCGCTCGTACTGCGACTGGTTCTTGAGCATGCGCGCGTGCTCCTTCTGCGCCACATGGAGCTTCTGCAGCTCCTTGTTCATGACCTGCAGCCGCTTCTCGTACTCCACGCGCACCTTGTTGGCCTTGTCCTCCGTGTGGCTCTCCATGGAGCCTGCATTGAGCGCACGAGCGAGCGAGCGGAGCGCTCCTTCAGCACGGCCGCCGCGACTTCCCGCACCAGACGCCGACCTCGCCGATCCGAGCGATTTTGTTGCTTGATGGAGCAACGACATTCTGTCCAAGCGACTAGCGATAAATGACTGTTTGGGATAATAATAATAATATCAACGTGGACTCACCACCGCACAGTCATTGTTCGCTCTCGTAGAGAGAGAAAGACTCAACAGGCGCCAGGAAGAGGAACTACAAATAAGCGGGAAAGGCAACAGCCACGCGGTGAGCTGGTGCTACCAACCTTTGTGGTCCTCTATTTATTAAGATGTTTCCAGCCAATTAAGAGTCAGAGAACACTCCTGGGTTGCAAGTGTAATGACGCTCTATCCCATACGATAGGACAGACGAAAGATACGTCCACACTTTTGTTGTACCACCTTCTCCTGGCAAGCCAGGGCACGGCTCCTCCTCGATGCCCACGCGGAAGGGAGTCTCACAACATCCGTGTGCAATCCACAAACCCTCGCTGCCTCCACAGTGGTGGATTACAGGCCATGTGCAGCGTAGGCGCCACCCCCGCCTGGCTTGGGGTGATTCCATAGCGAATCTATGGAGGATTCCGCGTCAGCTCGCCGCGTGTAATACTCGTCAAATAGTCTCGTGGCGTTCTTGACGACGCTAGGACGTCTCTCTAGGCGACCCTTTCGAGGTTCGTTCGGGCGACTCTCCACCCAAAGGAGTTGAAAACGGCGCTCTGAGCCCGCAGTGCTGATAAAGGCACAAAGCGACGTAACGTACGCCGCTCGCGGACCGAATCGAGTTGCGCCGCTAAGGGGATGATGGTTGGGTGATGGCGCTCGGGCTATTGTGTAAGCGGCCGTGCAGGGAGACGCACGAGCATTGACCATTAAACACAAAACAAGCCGGAGCTTTACAACTGCCTCCGCCAGAACTGCTGGCTCTACACTGCGCACACATGCACACGCACCGATCCCCCCAATAGCCTTTACAAGCCTGTTAGGGGCAAGCGGCGTTGCCGAGTAGCACCTATGAAGGCCAATAGGGCACACGACAAGAGAGGGGGGTGGGTGGCCAGCACCACGTCTCCCCAGGGCTGATGTTTTACACACCGCAACAGGTTCTTAATTTGAGGTCGAGTCAACCAAGGAGAGGCCCAGGATTGGTTAAAATATTCGTCAGCAGTGTTGGCCACGAGCGGGAACTTAACTCCGGTCGCCGGGTTCTGCACTACCGCTCCCCTAACACACACAGGGACGCACGCAACATACACGCACGCAATTCCACACTTTGGCCAGCCCTCGTTTAAAGTTGCTGCACCACTGCACATGTTAGTGCCCGGCTCACACGCTCCTTCTCCTCCTGGCCGACGGCAACTAAATTTTTCTTTTCCTCGGCGCGCGGGCGGCACAGCGGGGCTCGTCCGACACTCATTTAAAATTTCCGCAAGAGCGGCGTCAGCGGCTGATGGAGGCAGTGGTCGGGGGCGGCGGGGGGCGGGGGGGGGGGGCGGCGCACGCACCCAGGTTGTGCAGCACGCGGTCGCGCTCGAGCTGCGTGTTGCGGATCTTGTTCTGCAGCGTCGAGAGCTTCTCCTCGTACTGCTGCTTGAGCGTGTGCAGCCGGCGCTGGCTGTTCTCCAGCTCGTCGATCAGCTTCTGCTTGATGGCGATCTCGCACGTGATGTCCGCCAGGTCCGCCTGGTAGTTGGCTGGGCGGGACGCAAAAACAAAGACGTATATCCCTCGTGTGGCATTTAACAGACCGTCGGGGCAAGTGCCGTGGGCGAGCAGCGCCTATGGGGTGGGTGGTCAACACCACGCCCGGCCGCCTTTGTCTCCCCAGTGGCGATGTTTACACACAGCAGCAGGTTCTTATTTGAAGCCGAGTTCACCTCGAGGAGGCCAAGGACCGGTTCAGATAATCGTCACTGGTGTTGATGGCCGTGAGCGGTAATCGAACTCGGCTCGCCGGGTTCGAAGCACAGCATGCTAACCGCTGCGCCACCGCTCACCCAACGCCGCTCGCTCACCAAGTACGGGAGTACGCGTCACGAGCGAGCGTAGCTTGAGGCGGGCGGCCTCGCGGCACCGCCTGGCGCTCCCAGCGAAGCTTCCCACCAGAGAAGCGCTTCGCGTGGCCGAGGGAACGGCATCGTACTGTGGCCCAGCCGGGGCCTAGCGGCCATCAGCTTCTATTCATCTGTCCGACTTGGTGGTTTTTGCAACTGGCGAGGGAGGGAACGTCAGATGCGGGTGAGGAGCCGGCTGAGGGAGAGTCACCTTTCTCTTCGAGCTCCGAGTCAGACTCATCGGAGCTGTCGCTGGAGTCCAGGTCCTCCTCCTCTTCCTCCTCCGCCTCCTCCTTCTCCCCGTTCTCATGATCGCTCTCCTCCGCCTCCTCCTCCTGCCCGAGCACACGCACGCACGCACACGAGCACAGATGCACAAAGACAAAGATCCCATGTATAGCTTCAACAGACAGTACCTGGTGCTAATAAGGCTGAGTCACCCGAGGGGAAGCCCTGGACTGGTTCAGATTCACAGAGCAATTCGCAGAGATTTTTCACAGTTGGATCGTGACGCCGCCGTGTTCATAGCTCAGCTATGAACATATACAGTCACATACACGCAGTCGCACAAAGCTATTCTCTCACACACACACACACAGTCACATACAGGGCAGCGTCACGCACGCCTGCCCCGCGAGCTGGCATCGCTCCACCTCCCTCCCCCCCATCCCCCATCCCGTCCCACGCGGGCGCTGGCCCCAACCCACTTCATCACACGCTTCTGCAGGCCAAGTTCGAGGCTCGGCGAGCCAACTCAATTAACCGGCGCGGGTTTTAATCAGCGCTGTCTTCTCGTGACTCGTCAAGGCACTTCGACTCGAGAGAACCGGTGCCGGGCAGGCAAACCGCGAAGGGTGTTGGTGGCGGCGACGGCAGCGGCGCAGGTGTCACACGGTGGGCCGGCGGGGCACTCACCGCCTCGCGGTTGTCGCGCGTCCTCTCGTCGTGCTCGCCTTCCCGTTTCTCCGTGTCGCCCGCGTCGCCTCGCTTCTCCAGGCTGCGGGGCAAAACGACGAACGCGCGGTTACGCAAGGGCCTCGACGGAGGGACACGGCAGGCTCGTCGCAGGGGGGCCACGGGGGCGAGGCCACGCACAGGCCGTGCGGGGCGGCCCGCGCAGGCTTGGCCCGGCGGCCCACTGGGGGCCACGCTAGGCGGCCCAGGTGGGTTGTGGCACGGTCCCGGTCAAAGCCACTGCATGAAAAAGCATGCAGCCACAACAACACTACAAACGTTAACAAGTATCAATTTGCATCGCGGTTCAATTTCCCAATCGCCGCCCTGGTTAATACTGCGGTTGTATTAACCGTGAAATCCTAAGCGCCATCCGATTCACTCCCGCAATGTCATTTGCGAGACTAGGCCAATGCGTGCCGGCATCCGGTCCAAATTTGCCCAAGTTGAAATATTACTGCGATATTACCCAATTGAGAGGCACGGAGCGATCGTCTGCCCCCTCTTACTACGACAACTTGGCAGGACCCTCCTGAGAAAGAGCCTTGTGAGAGACTCGGTGAGGCTTTCCGAGGTAAACGAGGGCAATAATAAAAAGTCGTTTTATTTCTTGAAAATTACTGAATGATGCCACGTTTATGAACGCATCAGCGATGGGTAACAATGAGGGCTTCACTTCAGCCGGGTTTGACAAGGTCAGCGACTCAGAAACGACTTCCCTACCCGGCACCCCTCATCCATAACATGTCTCACTATGGGCTGCGGGGCTACTCCCAATCACCTGCCACCAACCCCGGTCAGCCAGTGACCAGGAAATTATTCGGTGAGAAATCAAACGCCGAGTTCAATTGCCGAGCGGTGAGGAGGAACGCGCCGAGCGAGTGGCGTTATAAAACAGAGGAGTGGAACTCGGGTCGGATCGCAGCCGGAGGGGTCGGCTCGTGACCCGGCGTGCACTGCACGCGACGGTCGCGGGGGCTCCGCTCCACTCCGCGACTACTCCGGGCCACGCCTTCCATCCAAACCGCTACGGCGCCTGACGCGAATCTCAAACGGCTAAGTGCGCTTTCGCGGGGCAAACAAAAGCGGCGCGGCGCTGGGCCGCGAGGAACCCACTGGGCGGGGCTACGGTCGGGATCCTCACACGCCAACGCATGACGACGCATGCGCAGCGCGGCGCAGGAGAAGCACAAACACAACGGGGGCGGTTGATAGCAAACCTCCGCGCCGACAGACGGCCGTGTCTTCCTTCCTTCTTTAGCCTTGGGCGAGACAAACATAGCAGACGCACGTTGAGAACGCCGCACGTCGCCCCCTGAGGGCTTCGATAAATGGACGCCGTTTCCCCAAAGGCGCCTCTCCACCGCCGCCACTCACGAGAATGGGAGAGCCGCGACGACGACGACCGCACATTACGTACAATCGAGCGGCACTAACTGGCAACGCGGCGTGGGTACCACCCGAGCCAAATCCCACAAGTGACCCCAGCAGTGAGGAACAACGGGGGAAAGGTCAAAGCCTCCCCAGCTGCCCTGCAACAGGAATATCGGTGGCCGCCAGCAGGCACCGACCTGATCTTCCTCTGCTTCTTCTCCTTCTTCTTGAGCTTCTCCAGGTCTTTGCGAGCCACCTCCAGGACCTCCTGCATCTCCCGGTCGGGCGTCACTCCATAGGGCCCCGCCACGGCCCCCGAGGGGGCCCCCAGGGAGGCAGCGGGTGACGCGGCTCCGCCGAACATGGGCGAGCGCGAGGTGGACACGCGGGTCAGCTCCCGGCGCAGCGAGCCATTCATCGCCTCGCTCTCCAGGAGCTTGGCCCTGCGAGAGCGAGGACACGCAACTCATCAGCGCGCGACGTTCTACCACAGCGACACACAACACGCCGGCACGCAGCCACGGCTACACCACGAGCGACAAATCCAAATGCAACACGTGACGCGTCAACACACCACACACAACGCGTCAACACGCAACACATCAACACAACAACACGTGAACACGCACAACACACGCAAAATACCGACACCACCTAACATCACATCACATACAAGTTTCCCGCACCACGCATCGACCAATAACACCACACCACACTCCGTGCACACAACCACAGACCACCATACACAGAGACTTACCACCACACGCCACATGCCACCACAGGCCACTACACAGCATTGTCAATACACCACCATCACCACATCCGTGACTTTTGCCAGCACAAGGTGGCGACAGTGACAGGCACAGTTGACGGCCCCCAAAAGCCCGAGCCCCTCCTCCTCCGCTGGCTTGCTCGGGAGGCCATGCGGGACGAGCCTCGTGGTTTAAAAACATTCCACCACCGCAACCTCTGCTTCTCTGTTTCAACCAAGGCATTCGCATGAACACCTTGGGCTCCGCGCGCTCCTGCACACGGGAATCGAGTGGCTCGCATTTGTAGTCCGAGCGCGCGTTTTAACCGGGAGCTCGCTTCATCGTTCGCTCCCTCGCTCGCCCGCCCGCTCGCCCGCCCGCTCGCCCGCCCACTCGCCGCTCGCCGCTCTGAAGCCAACGTGCCGCGGGGGACCTGCTTTGTTGTGGGAGAGTGCGTGCTGCGGGCAGTGAGGGGTTAGGGGTGGCCGACCTGAGGTCCTCTATCTCCTTGATGTAGCTCTGGATCATGGACCCAATTTCCTCGCTGCCGTCACCTACGCACCGGGAGAGAAGACAAAACGGGGGACGCAGGAGCACGGCCATCAGAGAGGCGGAAGCCTTTCAACAATTCCTTCCCAATTAGGATCAACCCCAACACCCCCCCTCCCCCGCCAACACCCGTAACACCCCCCCCACCCGCCCTGCACCCCATTCCCCCCCCCCATTCACCCCTGAAACGCCAGCTGAGCGGGCACCGACAGCGCTGAATATAAATTAGGATACAAACAAACGTACCATGTAAACCGTGTGCTGGGATGAAGGGCCATTGCCTGAAACGTCACCTTTTGTTTTGTTTTTAAGGCTACACGCACGCAGCGTTGTTATTGAATGCCGAGTTGTTGTGGTTGTTGTTGGTTGTACTTGTGCACCACTGCCAACTCAGCAGCAGCACCACGGCACACTGTGCACAATGTGACCGGTACTGGCCATGCTTTCAAATTACTCAATTGGGATCGCGCACACAGCAACATTGCCCCCCTACTAGCAAAAACTTGGCAGGTCCCGCCTGAAATGAGTCTTGAGACTTGGCATGGGGGGCGACAATTTCTGCGTTTCCCAGCTGAGTAATTTGGGAATTTTTTTAAAATACGAACTAGCACAATTCTTCTGCGAGTGATGTTATGGATCTTTAATGTCCACTGTGAAGCAGACGGAGCGTGAGGTTATGGCCCTGAACGTCAAATGGCCAGCAACAATGAGCACTGTTATCACAGTGGTAATGGATTAGGGGTTGGCGCGTTTATAAGAGCCTGGGAACAGAGACGATGATGGTGGCAGAATAGCCGCCACCACCACTCGGGGATGATGATGACGATGTTAATGATGATGGCTACAAATCTGACAAAATCATCAGCAGCACAAACCCACACTTGCGGCCACGTGGAGCAACACCGCTCCCAGTCACGCCACCACGGCAGGGTGCAACATGGGTGAGTGGGTGCGTGCATGTGCCCGTGTGCGCCGGTGCTGCCTTGCCTGCACCGGCCAGCGCGTGGCTGGCGTGCTGCGTGAGCACGTGGGCAATGCGCGCGTTGAGGGCGTCGATCGTCTCCTGCATGGCCTTGATGCGCATGCGCAGGTTCCCGTTCTCCGCCTGCAGCATGGCGTTCTCCTGCACCATGTCGTTGAGGCTCTCCACGCCGTCCTCCCCGACCAGGCGCTTGCCCTGGAGAGAGAGGGGAGGGAGGGAGGGAGTGAGAGAGTGCGAGTGATAGAGAGAGGGAGGGAGAGAAAGAAAAAGTGAGAAAAAGGAAAAGACAGGAAGAGGAAGAGAGAGAGAAGCGAGAGGGACCGCGTCCCTCGGCTCTTCGCACCGGGTGATGCTCACCGCACCCCCCGCACGCTCCTGTGCTGCCCGTCTTCACCAACCCGCAACAAGCAGCGTGGTGAAGTATGGTCAAATAACCTCCGCCGCGACCCGTACGGCATGGGTCGAGGCCCCTAATCTAGCAGCTTGTTGGCTGAACCGGCGGATGCAGTCGCCCTGTCACGCCCCTGGCGATGGCTCGTGTTGATGTTGACGGAGACTAAAATCGTTTGCGATCGCGTGTTCCATCTCCAGCGAGGAGCGCGTTTCCCGTCACAGTTGAGAGACGCCCCGTGGGAAGATGGAGGGGGGGGGGGTGCTCCCGGGGGGGGGGGGGGGCATCGCCCGGCAAGGGGAGGGGAGCTGTGTTTCTGCATTGGGGACGGTTCACAGTCTGTCCACCTCATTGCCGTCATCATCATCATCAGCCAGGCTCGATGCACTGCTGGATGAAGGCCTCCCAGAGCCGTCGCTATTGTTGAAGAGCCCCGGACGTCACTGCAAACGAGGGGTTCCACCTCCAGAGTTTTTCCAGGTGAAATATTTTGCTGGGTTCAGGTTTGTGGGTGCAGGGTGCTGGGTGCAGGGTGTTGAGTGCAGGATACTGGGTTCACGGTGGTGGGTGTAGGGTGTAGGATACTACGACGTGCCCTCCGACGTGCCCTCCCCCTTCACTCACAGTGGGCGTCAGAGGTCCCGTGACGCCATCGTGTGCCAGCATCACGGTCCACAATCGCCAATTTAAAAAAATTACACCGCAAATGACTTGTACGGTGCGGAAGAAGTTGAACATACATTCATACATACATTTGGGATTAGACACAGCAGATATCATCACCCCCTACCGCAAAAACGTGGCAGGATCATCTTGTAAAAGAGTCGTGAGACTAAAGCGAGGTTTTACTGGGCATCATCTTAATCATGATCATCATGACCACCGTCGTCATGACGATGAGGCACCTCCACCCACCGTTTTGTACTCCATGAGCTCCATCTGGATGCGGGCAATCTCGGCGCGCAGCGCGCCGATCTGCTGGCTCGTCTTGTCCTGGTTCACCATCACGCGGTTCTTGATGTTGCGCGCGCGGTTCGCGTACTTCAGGGTGTTCAGCGTCTCCATGAAGTCCCGGTCGGATGGGCTCACGCACGCGATCATAAGCGTTCGGCTGCACACAACGGCAACAACAGCCACCATTAAGTTAGGTGTGGAAGACTCTCGCAGCTGACAGGTCACGGGACAGACCCAGATGTTGTGGATTGACGGAGATGACTGACGGATGCACTACCCATGCTGCCCGCTGTGCCAAATTGCCGGGTTTTAACTGCCCGGCGCTCCACTCATTGTTGCGAGCGTCGCTTCTCTGCCCTAACACCGCTGGTACCAGTCGTCAGCAAGTCCACTCAGCTCCAGATCCTCCTGGACCGCATCAGCCCACCTCTTCTCTATCCCATACCGCACCTGCTTAGCCCCCTCTATTCAACCTAAGGCTGCTTGAGAATGAGGTGGCTGGGCATGCAGCTGACATAACAGTGTGTGTGTGTGTGGCTACACAAAGACACTCTGTTTAGCCTTTAACAGTCTGTTGGGGCAAGTGCTATTAGCGAGTACCTATGAAGACCAGTACGACACACCACGAGGGGGTGGGTGGCCAGCACCACGCCCGGCCGCCAGGTGCTGATTTGAGACTGAGTCAACCGAGGAGTGGTGGCCGCTACCTGTTTCCCCCGAGAGAGTCCTGTAGCAGGCGTGTGAGCTTCGAGTCGCGGTACGGAACGTGCGTTGCCTTCTTGCTCTGGTCGCCCAGCGCGCTGATCACGTTTCCCAGCGCCAGCTACACACGCGCGCACGCAAGCGCCGGTCAGCACCGGGGCATCGGCATGGCCACGCGCCGGCGGGCCAGCGACCCTCACACCGACCGCGCCCTGGACGCCCTGTTGAGGTCTCAGTCTACCAGACACTGCCGATTATGTTATTTCATGCACACCGTGTTCATCCAAGACCACAGTGCAGGTCATGAACAGACTCACTCACCCACTCACTCACTCACTCACCCATTCACTCACTTACTCACCCAATCACTCACCCACTCATTCACTCACCCACTCACTCACCCACTCACTCAATTACCCACTCTTTCACGAACACAATCAATCACTCACGCACTCACTCACAACACTGCAGGTCACAACAATTCCCTTTCTGCTTCTTCCCTCGCACTGCTCCACTGTGGAATTCCCTCCTGTATTGTCTCTTTTCCCAAGCTCTTACAACAATAACTTGGCTCAATTCCAGAAACTCTTATCCATTACAACTCTGATGACAGTACTATTACTAACTATTTCTTTTACAAAGTAATGCCCATTGAGCTATATAACTCTTTTGCAGAAGTGACCTGGCCACGAATTATAGCTCAAATAAGTGGCTCATCACGTGGAAATTTATAGCAGCCAAATACTCTAAACGCATCTTTCTAAATGTGGAGGGAAAAACAGGAGGAGCCTGAGAAAATCCACGTGACCACGGGGAGAACATGCAAACTCCAAATATATAGGCGTCAGGGTCGGGATCGAACGCACACCCTCCTGTATACCAAGCGAGGTAGTCAACATCTTGCCAAAAGTGTTGCTGGCCACTTGATGTTCAGGGCCCTTGGGCCTCTGGTCAGTAACTGTGTCCGTCTCTCCGCTTGACCAGTGGATGTTCAAGACCCCATGACATTGTTCAAAATGAATCGGCTACTGTGTGCCGACGTCACGGTCCATATTTGCCATATTCTAAAATATATACCGCCAATCACTCAACTGAGATCACACACAGTAAGCACCTCCCCCCTCTCTATTGCGAAACTACCGCAGCCTGCGTCTGTGAACCACAGCAGCAGGGCCTTCCTGCGTGACAATCGCCCTGCGCTGTGAGAACCGAGCGAATGCCAGACGCAGTGCTGATGAGCTCCAGTTGGAGATGAGGCTGAAAAAGCTCGTGGACCACGCGCATCACGTCGGCCTGCACGCAACACGGAGACGGCCACAAACCGACGGGGACGCGGGCGAGACGGCGCCGCGGAAGCCCTACGCACCAGGCCGCAGTTGATGGAGATGCCCTCTTTGGCGCGGTCCCCCGTCGCGCCCGTGCGCTTGAGGCGCTCGGAGCCCGCCAGGTCCACAAAGTGGAACTTTGCGGTGAGCACCTCGAGCTCGTTCATGGGGGCAGAGGAGGAGGCCTCCACGCTGTTGCTGTATTCCTCCGCGTCCTGCAAAAACACGCCGCGGGCGTGAGTGTGCATGTGCAGTCCCGTCAACTACCACCACCCACCCACACCACGGCCGTGGTCTTCTTTCCACGGCTGGCACCGTAGCCACGGCATAGCTTCCCACGTCTGGCAACGTAGCCGTGACGTCGTTTGCCACGGCTTGATTGCAGACGTGCCACGGCTCACGCCGACCGCCCACTTGAGTTACAACACAACCGCAGCACCTCGAGGCCCTGTTGTGCGGAGGCAGTGACGGGCGTGGGAATGGCGCCCCGCGGGTGAACAACCACGCGTGCCGTCGTCGCGCTCTCCGTGCAAGCCGGCCCTTACGAGAGATCGGCGCCGACAGGTGAGTGGCAGCAGAATCAGAATATTTATACTAGAGCGACGTGCATCGCTGTGAAACTCTGGGTCCGGTTGATGCTGATCACAGGGGTCGCCGTGAGGTCGCGCTGCAACAAACCATTCCTGTCGATTCTCGTGGGTTTTTTTGTCTCTATCAGGCCGACTGCTGGTTAGCCTTCACGCCTTCTTTTGCATAAAACAGATGATATCACCTGATGCTGCTGCTGCATTGGCAGTGATGCACAAGCACAGTTAACACCTCAACATTTCACGTGTAAAATACGCTGCATCCTTGAAGGCACAAGTATACAAGGACAAGCGAGGTAGCGTGGCCTCTATATTCTGAAGAAGTTCGTAGAGTGACATTATATACACATGTTTTTATTTAAATAAAACGTGTGTACTTTGTAAGTCTGCAGTTTTTTGTGGTGATTTGTGGACGGTTCAGTGGCGTCACGGGGATTCGCACGCCACTGAACGAGTCGCGCAGCCACGAGCAGAAACATCATCTCCCATCGCCGCACAGCGACGAGCATTCAAGCGTCTCTGCGACCGCGTCTCCGCGTTGGAACGTAAACCTCGGTGATCGCGCTGGCGGAGATGAATAGCGGTGACGCGCCACCACTACTGACGGGAAGCGACGGAGCGGCGCGTTTCTTTTATAGCTGTAACGGACGCACTGCTCTGGCCGTTAAAGCTGTCAGCGGAAACCGCGATGAGTGGGCCCTGTTCCCACCTGGCCTATCATGGAGCGAGGCTCACGGAGGCCGGACCGGCCCGGCTTCGACATGCTGTTGACGTGCCATCAACCATTCTGCACCGGAAAAAGGCCGCATTCCGGTCAAACTGCCGGGGGCAGCGGCAATCGGCCAATATTTTCCCTCGACAGCAACACGTGGCGCCCGCCCATGTGCTGCCCTTTCAAACCCTCAAATGTTGCCATGAGTTGCAAGCGATTGCCGGGGTCCCGCGTGAGCGAGCGCGCGGCGTCGTGGGCGGTGGGCGGTGGGCGTGTGAACGTTTGCCCCTGGGCTTGCCGGGCGGTTCGACACGGTTCCCTGAGTCCAGCGAAACTAATACCGCCTAATCCTAAAAGTCACCTCTTCCCCTGCTGCTCACGCATGGACGCGAGCATTACAAACAGATGCGCAGTGCGTACAGAAGCCAGGCATGTGAATGGAACAGGGGCGGAGGTGAGGGGCGGCGTTGCCGGGGTGGTTTACCTGTGGTTTGGAGCGGCACACACGCTGTTGGCAGATGTGCACGGTGAAGATGGCGTGCGAGCGGGAGCTCTGCACATTCATCTGTGTGCTGGCGGTTGTGCGTGACAGGGCACCTAGCTTCAGGCACTGGATCATCTGTGTGTGCACACGCGCACACACGACAACAAACAACAACAAAGATCCCCCGAATAGTCTTAACAGACTGTTGGGGCAAGTGCTGTTTGCGAGCACCTATAAAGGCTGGCAAGGCACACGAGGGGGTGGGTGGCCAACACCACACCCGGCCACCTTTGTCTCCCTAGTGGTGATGTTTACACATCGCACCGGGTAATAATTTGAGGTTGAGTCGACCTACGGGAGGCCCACGACCGGTTCAGATAATCGTCACCAATGTTTGCCGTGAGCGGGAATCAAACCCGGGTCGCCAGGTTTGTAGCACAGCGCGCCAACCGCTACACGACCGCTCCCCACACACACACACACACGTGCACACACACACACACATACACACACGCACGCACGCACACACACACGCACGCACGCACGCACACACACACACACAAAGATAAAAAGATCCCCCGTATAGCCTTAACAGACTGTAGGGGCAAGTGCTGTTAGCGAGCACCTATGAAGGCCAGAACGGTACACGAGGGGGTGGGTGGCCAGCACCACGCCCGACCGCCTTTGTCTCCCCAGTGACGATGTTTACACACCTCACCAGGTACTCATTTGAGGCTGAGTCGACCTAGGGGAGGCCGGGACCGGTTCAGATAATCGTCACTGGTGTTGGCCGTGAGCGGGAATCGAACTCGTGTCGCCAGGTTCATAGCACACACACACGTACACACACACACACGCACGCACGCTCGCTCGCTCGCTCGCTCGCACGCACGCACGCACGCACGCACGCACACACACACACACGTGCATTGTCCTCGTAAGCATGGTCAACACCCACCGCGACCTGCCACTTTAATCCCAGGGACTAACAGTGCTGTCGTGAAAGCCCAAATTAAATATTAAACGCGTCACTCTCCCAATCTCTCACGCATGGCGGCGGTGGCGGCTCTCTGGCCGGGGAACGCGAGTGCCACTCAACGAGGACGTGCTAAAGAGCTGCCAAGGTCTCCCCGTCGTATCCACTCAAGAAAACATCGAGCGCCAAGCGAAACCCGCCTCGTCCCTCCCTCGCCGCACCGCGATCACGGCAATCAACAATATTTACGCTGCGCCTATTAAGCCGCGATTGTAAATCACAGGCAGCTGCGCGTTCCGCGTTCCGGTTGCGCCACATTCCGCGAGACCGCAGGATTAAGTTGGAGGCGTCAAATAGCAGAAGTCACGACGAGACGAGACGGGGGGCCAGGGATGAGCAGGAGACGCCGCGACCGGTAATCTCTCAGCCGCCGCTCCTCCCACGCGTTCGGTGGGAGAACACCCTCTTGACAAACACATCTCCCCTTATCTCGCCTCCTGGCAGGGTGAGAACATTCTGCACCGCGTGGCCTTCTTCTTACGAGCTGTGTCATTATCTGAGCTGTGTAATTATCTTCGGAAAAACACAGCTCGCGAACGGAGTAAATCAGCTCAAGCATGCTCTGCCACTGCCCCCCCCCCTCCCCACTGCCTCCCCTCCCCACTGCCTCCCCTCCCCCAGAGCGATTGTTTTGACTGACAAATGAAACGTGACAACGCCGGAACTTGTAACAAATGTCTCGCTCTCCCACTCCGCGAGCAAGTGGCCGTGATGCATGGGCCACACCGAACCGAGCCGCAACCTCACGCGTTGCCCCCGCCCCACCCCCCCACCCCCCCGCCCCCCGACCCCCCCCCCCCGCCCCCCCCGCCCCCCCCACCCCCAGGCACGAATGGGAACGGCGTGACCGGACGGGGCCCGTGCGCCACGTACGACCGCAAGCGGGGCCATCGCACGGGAGGCCACCCCGAGGCCCTCTCCGCCCTCCCCCCCTTCCTGAGCTCCCCCAAACGCGCCGAGGTCAAAGGGCACAACTGACCTCTTCCTCCGTGGCGACGGCGCGCGTGGTCACGCCCACCGTGTAGATGCTGCCCGCCGCGTCCTCGTGGATCTTGATGCTGGACTTGCGGTTGCGGGACTCGACGTCTCGCGTCCCGTCAAACAGGTCCAGCACCTCCTCGTTGTACAGCTGCGGACACACGAGATCCAATACAGCAACCACGTCGCTCCAACATGCGCTCTTCGTGGCGCCAATCTTATGTCCTCGGTCGGTTTGTGTGTTGTTATTTCATAATCAATTACTTAGGAGAGTCACGCGAGTGTGCAGGGCCCTACTGCTGATGTTTGGCTGACCCCAGTTGTAGTGTGCATGTGTTTAGCTATGGGAGGAAACCGGAGAACCCGGAGGAAATTCATGCAAAACAGGGAAAAATCATACAATCTCCACTCAACAACAACAACCGCCATTCGCCACTAAGTGGCGGTGACGTCACCAAGACGCTTGTGCCAGGCCATGTGCACCTTGAGGCCACGTGAAGTGTCCTCCACTCACACACTCACTCACTCACACCCCGCAGCATAGGGGGAGAATGTACAAACGACAAAGACCCCCCGTAAAGCCTCAACACACTGTTGGGGCAAGTATTGTGAGCGAGCACCTATGAAGGCCGGCACGGCACACGAGGGAGTAGGTGGCCAGCACTATACCCAGCCACCTTTGTCTCCCTAATGGTGAAGTTTACACATCGTACTAAGTACTCATTTGAGGCTCAGTACACCTAGCGGAGGTCCAGAACCGGTACAGATAATCGTTACTGGTGTTGGCCATGAGTGGGAATCGAACTTGGGTCATCTGGTTTGTATCGCAGCGCGCGAACCGCTCCCCACGCACTCAATCGCACTCACTCGCACTCGGCAGATCATTGGGAAAACACCCAACTCCACACACAAGAAGACGCTCGAGACGGGAATCGAAGCGAGGAGCTCTCGGCACTGCGAGGCACCGCCCGGGGTGGTCACCTCGAGGAACTGGGCGCTGATCTTGAAGTCGGGCGGGGGAAGGTTGTTTTGCAGGGCCTCCTGGCGGCGCTGCTCGATGCCGGCGTAGAGGTGGGCGACGGCGCGGGGGATGATGCCGTGCTCCTCCTCCTGCACCGCCACGTCGAAGCCCGTGCCCATCGTGTACGTCTTGCCCGAGCCCGTCTGCACCACACACAGCGCAAGCCGGTTTCGCTCACCATGTTACGTCACCACGTCTCCCTCACTGCATCTCCTGGCCACGTCTCCCTCACCGAGTCTCTCTCACCGCATTACCCTAAACTTCACCTTGTCGACCTCACTCACCGTGTCTCCCTCACCATGCATCTCTCTTATCACGCGTCTCCCTCACCAAGTATCTCTCTCTCGCGAGCGACCCATGGCACGAGGGGCCGGGCGACGTCCCCCGGCCCTCGCCGGCTCACCCTCCGCTCCCACCCTCCCGCTAATCCCCCCAGGGTGGGCGGCGAGCAGACAGGCGAGGGCCCGCTCCACGGTAGCAGCGGCGACCTCCCACCCGGGAGAGCGATGGGCCCACCTCCCTCCCACCCTCCCCGGGCGGATGCCTCGCGCCGTGACAGGACAAGAGCATCGTCGCTTTTAGGGCGAGAAGAATTTTGAACGCCGCGGGCGCGCTCGCTCTCTCTCACCCGCACCCGAGCCATTACGCTCGTGGGGATTTGTAAGATTTTCATTCTCAAGCCCTCGCCGGTGTTGTGACGTAGAAGGGCGAGGACACGGCTCACCGTGGCGGCGCGGCGATAGCAGCGGAGCATCGGCGGCCAGGGTGCGGCTCGCACCTCCCAGGAGGTCACGGCGTTGACAAGTTTGTGCTAATTTTTTTGTTGTTTACGTAACGAGAGGAAGCCGAAGTTAGTCTGGGGGAGAACCCCACCGTGAATGCGTGCAAAGGCCGCACGGACGGCTGCGTGAGCCCACTTGGTATGCTGCCATCGCGCAGCCCTAGCTGCTGGGTTTACGCTGCGGGGGCGCATCTATCGATGGCACTGAAGGCCGGTCACTGTTCACAACGAGTATCACTGCTGCTGCTGCTGCTGCTGTTTATGTTCAACCGGAATACAGCCGGCTCGGCGGTATAGTGAGTGGCTTGGACGATGAAATTTGTGAGTTCACATCCCACGAAGTACTGATCTTATCGACCCCTGGACGGAGGGATGATGGGTTAAGTCGAGCACCGCAACCAAGATTTAAACTTGCGACCGCGCGAATGTGAGCAGCTCGCTCCGCCGCTGTGAGCCACCTCGCCGGGAAGTGCTGGCTGTAGCGGTAGCACGCTTGCCCGTGAGGTGACGTCCTCATGGCTAACGCACGCCAATAACCATCATTATTTCCTATCGTCACAATCATTTCCTTATAACAGGGTCGCAGAGGGGAGCGAAACGGACGCCCGTCTGCACAATGCGTTTATCGGAACAGGATGAGAGCTCCCGGAACAGGGATGAGGCGAGGGCCACTCCTCCGATTAATAACGCGAGCAGCAGCAGGCAGCACACAGCGAGACAGCGAGCGAGTGACTGTGCCGGACGGGTTCAATCGAGATAATGGGCACGGCAGGGAGCGGTTATCGATGGCTCCATCGACCACGCGGTCAGCGCTTGGCAGCAGCGGGCGCGCGCTCCAGCATGGCGCAGAGGCCGCCTTCATCCCCACCGCCTCCAACACCCCCACCCCACCCATCGCTCCCACCGCCCCGACCGTCTCCATTGCCCCCACCGCCGTACGACTCTAAACCCCGGGGAAAAAATCCATAGCGCTTATCTCATAGATACGGTCCACCTCGCCTAACAGCGAGTTTGACGCTTGAGAAACAAAATATTAGTTGAAGAGTAGCGCCAGGGAGCACCACCATTACAGCATTTCGGCCGTGTTACCCGGCATGTTCGTAGCAAAATAAAAAAAATGGTGATGCTGCTGCTGTTGCTGCTGCGACAGTCATGACACGAAACTCACGCCGCCGTGGCGCTGCGGGGAACACGCGTCCATGACGGGCGACGTGTCGGGCAAGCGGCCCCTTCCTCACAGCAGAGGGGCCGGTCGGAGACTGCACCATGCACCACGGCGCCCTGGTAGGAGGTTTCATTTTAAGAAATATTCCAGAAGACGCGTTCAAGCGAGGCCATTCCGTGTAATGTGACTCTGCCCAAATGCAGCCCATTCGGAATCGCGTGGCATCGCACGCGGTCGCACACCATAGAATGCTATCGCAAGCTGTGCAATGTGATCTCCAATGCCTCCACTTGCCTAATCTCGTAGCTCAGAAATGACATTTACATCGCTGCCTGCTTTGCTCACGAGCACAACTCACAATGCGGTTACACGAATGTTCCGAGTTCGTCCAGATTCGTTCCAGTTTAATGCCCCTTCAGGTGTCCCGGGTGGCCCTGCACAGGGCCGACGATGTCTCGCGCATCTCGATCAGTTCGTTTGGGGCGTTGGCTGTGCACGTGGCCTGTAGCCCAGCACTGTGGAGGTGGCGAGGGTTGGTGGATCACTGCACGAATATCGCGGAACTCCTTTCCCGTGGGTGGGCCTCAAGGAGGTGCCATACCGCGGCTCTCCAGGAGAAAGCGCAAAAGCAGAGTGCGGACTAACATCGTCCGTCCCTTCTGTATGGGATCGAGCGTTAACCGTCTCGCACGCGTGGGTTTTCTCCGGGTACTCCGGCTTCCTCCCACACATAAACAAATGATTAATTGGCTGACAACGTCTGGGGAAAAGAGAGGAGCGCAGAGCTTGGGCAGTCATTGGTGGTGCTGGCTCCTCACCGCCCGGCTGCTGCTGCTGCTGCTGCTGCTGCCGCCTTCCCACTCGTCTGTGGTTCCTCGGCGATTTTGAGAAATGCAATCGGCATGAACGTCACCGCCGCTGCGTATAATACTACACGTGACTATCACAATCATTATTCATTCAAGACGAAGGCTTAAATAAGGGGGAGCACATACAAACTCACTCGCATACATTCAATGACACTGCAGAACAGGGAGAGAACATACAACAACTCACTCACTCACTCACACTCACCCACGCTCTGGAGAACAGGAGGAAAGCACATACACAAACTCCACACGGACATGGGCGCCTGAGTCGGCAATCGAACCCGGGTGGCTCTAGCTGCGAGGGCACAAGCTTTACCCACTCCGCCACCGGCCAGGAAAACGAAACGGAGCCTCTAACCACGGGCGCGGCGTGAATGGCGGAGTGAGTGGCGGCTGACCTGGCCGTAGGCGAACACGGTGGCGTTGTAGCCCTCCAAGCAGCCCTCGATGAGCTGCTGCACGCAGCACGCGTACATCTCCTGCTGCGTCGAGCTCATGTCCAGGACGTAGTCGAACGTGAAGGCCTTGTCCTTGCCCAACACCACCTGGGGCTCGCCGGGGGTCAAGTACGTGCAGATGTGGCATCCCTCGATCTTCTCCTTGGCCAGCTGGGGACGAATCCTGCCACCGGGAGTGCGCATACAGGAAGACAACGGCGTCACCGCACGTCCGGGACATGGGTGAATGTGCGGTGACGCGCCCACCGAGAGACAGAGAGGTTGCGCCACCTGTCCAGGCCAAGAAGGTGGCGACGTCACCGTGGCCTGAGCCACCGATGCCATCGTCGCACCTCAAAGGTCGCAAACGGGTTTCGATTCCTAACCCGTACCCGTACCCGGCCGCACCAGGGTCACAATCGGGTACCCGTACACTACCCGATACCCGGCTACCCGTACCCGGCCGGGTATCGGGTAGGGTACGGGTATCGGGTACCCGATTGCGACCTCTGCCGCACCTACTCGCCCTCCTCGCCCTCATCGCCTCCTGCCCCTGCGCCAGATATCGCAGTTGCTGCACCGGAGAAACACAGCGACCTCCCGAGGTCTGGCTGGGCGGTCTCCCACAAACTCGCCAACCACTTTACCCGCTCACAAATAGACCCAGTCAAACACAAACAAAGTCACCCACCCACTCTATCACTCACTTATTCACTCACTAAGGCACACACTCACTCACGAAACCAAACACTCGCTCACCTACTCACCCAATCACTCCATCACTCACTCACTACCTAAACTCACCCTCTCACTGACACATCTACCCACCCGCAGACTCACCCAACTCACCCATGAACCGAAACACCCACCCGTTTGGTCACCCACTCATTTGTCCACTCACCAACTCACGCACACGGCCGCCACACAATTGCCTGATGTTCTCTGAAAGAGATCACGGGGATCTTTAACGTCCACTGTGAGCGAAGCGGATGGCCACGACGCCCGGGGGTTGAAGGCACCAACACTTTCACCACATGTCGAGGTGTGTCCGGTTCAACACGCGGACGGGCCACGCCTCCTGAGTGGCCGCTACACTTTCTGAGCCCCACTGTCCCAACTGTGGACGCTGTAACAATGATGATGTCAACTTGTAATGCGCCACCACTGCCGCACAAGCGCTCACTCGCAATCATTGAGAAAGAACGGCTCAGACGCATGAGGAGGAACCCCAAACGAACAGGAAGGCAGAGCTGGCGCCCACAATGGTTTAAGCTCGGCAATTCTCGACCATTTAAGGCATTATCGGATCAATTAGCCAGTGTTTATATGTGTGAAGAAGCATGCGAAGGGGCAACACTCTATTCCATACAGACGGAACAGGTGGAGTCCATATTCTTGCTCTACCGCATTACCCTACTGTTTGGGTCTTTTGGTAAAGTTACGTAGATAAAAAAAAAATCACGACGTTTCGATCGCAACACAAGCATTATCCTGACGAACCAGGGAATGGCAGGCAACTTAATGCCCACGGGAAGTTACGCAACATCTGTGCAATCCACCAACCCTCGCTGCTGCCTCCCCAGTACTGAATTACAGGCTACGCCATGCCACGCACAGCGGAGCCACCACCGCGGGCGGTCCCAGCAGTGGCCACGGCACCAACCATCAACAACAAACTCCCGGTTCAATTTCGCGAGCAGATAAGAGGCCACGTGGCCTGGGGACAGGGCCTCGTGTCCGCACAAACCTAAACATCGCTCTATATACACGCCAAGGGTGGGGCTGGTCGCCCGGCCCGCGCGGCCTCAGCGCGGCCCAATGGCAGGACGCACACGGGGTGTCTCGGGAAGTCGCCGGTTTGTTTAAAGAGGCCCTTCACGAAAACAGACGAGGTGTGTGTGCGCGTCATCTCTCCAACGCGCAGTCTCGCCGCCGAGCGCCTGTTACGCCCCACAACACAGAGGCCCCTAATCCTCTTTCCTCCTCCTATTAACGCAAACCATCTGCTTACACCTTGCCTACAGGATTAGTTTTTGCCATTAAATCCACTGACCCAGTAACAAACCCTGAGTTAAATGCATAATTTACTACACGCATTCGCAGAGCACCCCAATTATGTGCAGTGGCGCGGCGATGACACTCACGGCTCAGGTCGCCCTTGCAAAACGGGCAACTCTTTCAAGCATCTCCCCATGGGTTGATTCCATCTACTGGTGAAATTGCGGCGATTCCAACAAGTCCACCTCCCCCCCCCCCGTAGGCCACCGGTGCGTTTTACAGGCACAGAGGCGGACGTTAGCTCCGAGTTAGGATGCAAAGAGCCTCGCAAGGGCGGTGTGACATCACGCACCCTCTCAGCCAATGAGCGCACGCGTCGCAATCTTGAATCGAGTTTGCAGGAAGGTACGGCATCGCCTCTTCTGATTGGCCGAACTTTGGCAGCTTCCCCACCAGTACGACGATGTGCCCTGGGCTGCTAACAGGCCGTTCAATAGAAAAGCAATCTGGAGCACTCTGATAACATAATTGGACAATGCACCACATGGGTCAGAGGCGGACACTGCTTCCCTTCAGAGGTGGCTAAACTCAGCAGTAACGATTTACAGTGGGCAACGCATAAGAACAGGTTCATGGCTCAAGCTCCCGCCCGGTCACAGACCATCCCGCAAATGTCCTCCGAGCAGTGCATCGAGCCGACCGAGAGACAAGACTCTCCGAGACACAAAGAGATGCGGATTAGTGGGACCACGGATAGCTTAGCATAGGATCACGGCGAGAGGACAGTAACCAAGAGATGAGTGAAATAAGAGCAACGTGAACAGGTCAGAGACCTGGAGAGGGAGAGGCCCAGATTAGTGACCACATGTACATATCACAAGGTCATGCTGCTATGCTATCAGTACACTTGTTTACCCAGGAAAGCCTCAAGACTCGTTCTTCAGGAGGGTCCTGCCAAGTTTTCGTATAAAAACACACAACTCTTATAACCCAGGTTATCAGGGGTGGTTCCCAGGGTTATATTTGGCAAATCTGTACCGCGGCACCGCCGGCACACAATGGCCTACTCTTCTTCGGATGATGTCACGGGACCTATAACGCCCACTGTGAGTGAATTGGAGGGTGCATCTTGGTATTTTACAGTTCATACTCATGCAGCAGTATTAACCATGGCGGCCTGCCGGGCTCGAACCGCCAACCTCTGCAACGAGCGGTGATCGCGCTCCGTAACATCAGCACACGTCACATGATGTCACACTGAGATTGAAAGCCCACACCGATTGTAAGTACACTTAACTGGTGAACGCTCGGTGCGTCGAGCCAAGCTACTCCGAGTTGCTAGAATCGGCGGCGCCATCGCCACAGGCCTACTGGAGATGTGTGCACGTGTGGCCCTCGTGAATGAGGCAGCGGCTGTAAGAAGAGCAGGTGGAGGATGAGTAGTTGGCCTACTGAAGGAGATGTGTGCACGTGTGTGTGGCCATTTAGAATCTTTATTAACGGAGAATAGCAGCGCGGTGGTTAACACACTTCCCTATCAACCCCAACTGATCTTGGGTTTCCCATAGGTCAACTCAGCCTGAAACGAGTTCCTGATGCGGTGTGTTAACATCAGCACTGGGGAGCCAAAGGCGGCTGGGTGTGGTGTTGACCAACCAACTCTTCGTGTGCCGTGCCGGCCTTCGTAGGTGCTCTCTCACAGCACTTGCTCCAACAGCCTGTTAAAGGCTAAACGGGGAATCTTTGTCTTTGTCATTATGAACTGGGCAGCACCTGTAAGGAGAGGAGGAGGGAGGACGAAGTGAGCGTCTATCCAGGGGGCATCAGCTGACCCCCGCGAGCCCTGACCTCGCGAACCCTGACCTCGCGATGGCCCGCGCGTGCACACACAGGTACAGTGCGCACACACGGGCAGGGCAACGTACGTCCGTCCGGCATCTGGCCTCCTCCTCCCTCCTCCTGCTGCCCTGTCACTGCATGGGCTAGAGGTGACGGGACAGGCGCACGATACCAGAGGGTGGGGGCCGGGGGGGGGAGCTGGCACCGCCGTGGTGTCGCACCGCATACGCCGCGCGTCTCCGCCGTCTAAATATAATAACGCTGCCTTTTATTCCTCCAGAAGAGGCTCGCCAGGCCTCGAAACTCTCTCTCTCTCTCTGGAGGCTCAAGCATCGAGATATTTGGGTCAAGTCTTTTATTTTTGCACGCGGGAGGAAACCGGAGTTGGTCTGGAGGAAAACCGCACCGTGCGTGCGCGCGCGCGAAAAGGCCGCACGGACTGGTGCGTCAGCCCGCTTGCTGTGCTGCCCTCTCCTGGTCACCGCGTGGCCCCAGCTGCTGCTGGGTTTACGCTGCGGGGCGCATCCGTTGACGGCACTGAAGGCGGCGTGGCTCGCGTTTCCGTTTGGAGGTTAACTTGGCCCGCCATCTTGGCACCCTCTGGGATCGATAAAATAAGCACCACTTTTTGCTGATATCAAACGGTTGTTCTCACGAATAGCTCGTCCCCTGTCGTAGGCATGCGGAAATTCCTCCACGATCTCTGCAGGGCTGTAAACGGGAGATGAGCACCAATGCCTCCATGCTCATTTGAGCTCCAGGACCTCACTTTGACCGTGACGATTATTTCCCCCTCGTCTTCAGAACAGGCCCAATGCAACACGCGGACTCCTCCACTCCGCCACCGCCCCGGATGCCGTGGCATGGCTACAACATTAACAATACAACTGTAGCCCTGCCAACGCTGCTGCTTTCTTCAAACGCCAGATGAAAGAAGAAGATTTTAGGATCCGGGAGAGGGGGTGGGGGGAGTGCCCTGAATAAAGTATAAGGGGGGGGGGGCTCCACTACTTAAAGACCAAGCTCTTTGGGGGACAGTGGATAAAGTCACAAGGATCCATTACAGATCTAAGCTATCTGCACTGCTACCTCCACCCCCACCTCCCACCACGGTTCGCTAGCACTGCAGGATGAGTCAAGACGTAATCGCCGAGCCGCAGGGGCCCTCCCCGTCAGATGACGCAGCGTCAATCAGTGCAGCGCGATGGGGGGAGGTGGGGGGGGGGGTGACGAGGAGCAGCTTTTCGAGCAGATGGAGCGTGAGCCAGTGCTCCCCACCTCGCCGGGGCACCGGTGCCACCCCACGTGAGACGCACAGAGGACACGGGCCTGAGGCCACCATCACAGACGATCCTGCCCGTCGCTGGTCGCAAACCGCCACTCCACCCCCAGCGCGGGGCGGCCACTCACAATTGGTTTTGCGGATTTACTGGGCATGGCGATGAGAGAGCGTGTGCGAGGGGGATTTTAAATTTCACCCGCTAATTTTACTCCGACGGCGCTATCGGTGCCATCTCGTGTATATACGGATCTCTCACGTGGAACAGTGCAACCCCGAGTGTTAGACAACGGTCCCACACAAGCGGGTATCACGGAACTACCGCCGAGAACCTTTCTACAAGGAACCTTTGGTCTACACATTGGGGGGCAACATTTTACCACCTGCTTGCTCACTCTACGGGCGAGTAAGTTTTTGTCTCATGACAGTCAAACCGCAATATTTAATTCTCACGGCTGGAATTTTAGGCGAGGTTAAATACAGAACAAATGAAACGTGTCGGTTTTGTTGTGCCAGTCATCGGTGACCAGGATGAGGCGAATCGGCTCCCTGGACTTGAGAAACCAGTTTAACCGTAGGCGGCTGCCTGGGTTCAGTACCAGGATCTCGAAAGTGGTGCCGGGTCGTTGCTCCCTCCTCCGAGCCATCCGGCCTCCTCACTGTGTGTCTTAATATCTGCGTCATTGCGTGTTAATGTGTGCGCCAACGCACAGGGAGTGGTAGTGCAGTGGTCAGCGCACTGCGATACAAACCTGGTGGCCCGATTTCGCTTCCCGCTCGCGGGCACCAACATCGCTCACGAAAATCTGCGTCGTACCCGGGCCTCCCCCCTCGATCAATGTAAACGACCACCTGGTGCGGTGTGTAAAACGTCACCGCTGGAGATACGAAGGGTGTGGTGCCAGCCACACCACCCCCCAAAATTGCGCTGTGCTGGCCCTCACAGATGCTCGCTAACAGCCCGTGCCCAAAGGGTCTGTTAAGGTTACGCGGAGGAATCTCTTGTCTTTATCGTGACACATGTTGGCAACAGTTGGGAAACTTGACCAGGTGCGGAGTTTCCAATTTGCTGCAGCGCTGCGTTTCAGGGCAGCGTGATTCTGCACCGCAGCGACAGGTCACGCCAATACACCACCACGCGCACCGCGCCCGATAACGCCTTTTAGCCCATCCCATCAGCCCCCAACGTATCCCATCACTACTCCTGACAGCTCGAGTGTGTGGCCTACGCAACTGTTTATCAGTCCGTAACGATGTTGAGCGCGTCAGGCGCCGTTGGCTCACACCCAGCCCCCTCGCACCCTGCCTCACACCCAGCCCCCTCGCACCCAGCCTCACACCCAGCCCCCTCGCACCCAGCCTCACACCCAGCCCCCTCGCACCCAGCCTCACACCCAGCCCCCTTGCACCCAGCCTCACACCCAGCCCCCTTGCACCCAGCCTCACACCTATCCCCCTCGCACCCAGCCTCACACCCAGCCCCCTCGCACCCAGCCTCACACCCAGCCCCCTCACGGTCTGCCCCTTCACACCCTGCCACCTCGAACCCTGCCGCCTCGCATCCTGCCTCCTCGCATCCTGCCTCACACACAAGCCTCACAGCCGTCTACTGCATGCACCGCATCGCTCCAAAAACCGAACTAGAGAATTATCTGATACAACGCCATCAGATGCGTGTGTGTCTACGTGTGTGTCTACGTGTGTAGCGGGGTAAGGAGCGCACGGGACACTTCATGAGGGTGGTCTTCCGTTTGAGATGAGGACGTGTCCACGTAGAGTTTGTTCAAGAGTTGGGTGTCTGGGCCAAACTCCAGCGCCACCGGCAACTCGCCGGAGGACAGTAGAGGGGTGGTCACTGCTTTGTATGTCTGTTGAACTTCTTTCGCACCGTACTTAGCCAACCTTAGCTCCGTGACGTGGACTTGGCCACGCGTAGAGGCTGCAGTGAAACACAGCGATGATAAACTTGATATTTCAGATGATTCCACTGATGCAACCCACCCGCCCGCCAAAGTCCTGGCCGCGATATTTTGCAAGAGCACTTTGCTTCACGCTGCACTTCCCCACCCGCAGACGCAGTGGCACGAGCAGCCGGGTTTCCTGACAGCAGCGGCGTGCGACGCAGAAGCATCGCAAGCACGCTCTCCACTTTCTTGTGCCACAATAATAATAATAACGATGATAAGAGACAGTCAGCTTCCTAGAGCGAGAGAATAAACACTCCAAGCGCTCTACCCGCCCCGCGCACCGATTACAGGATAAACAAAGAACGCGGCTGTGAGGGTCCGCCAGCAGATTTATAATAGCAGGGGCTATTTTAACCACAAGCCACTCGCAAGTTTATTTTCGTCACGTTCGGTGTGCCGTGACTGAACGCCCGCGCGCTCGCCGTTTTAAAACAAGCGCTTATCACCGCCGTAGCGCTCGGCTGGAAATACGGGAAATCAGTTTAGGCAAACCGCAAAAATTACCGCCCGCCTTATCGGCCCCATGCATCCTCGTCGCCAGCAACCCGCTGGCATCGCGACGTGTGTGTCCCCGTCACGACGAAGGTGGCGGCCGTGAGTCTGCCTCTCGACACGGAAGCGGGTTCCTGTGCGATCGGCCGCACGTATGGGTTAAGTGGACCCTGTGCAACTGCCTGTCGCCTGATGAAGCTAGTTGTAATTACTGGCGAAACGTTGTGCTCAAGTTTGTAAATGTTGTGGTTTTGTTGTACTAGTAAAGAATTGGCATGTTCTGTTTACGTGAGAAACCTTACTAGTTGGCTGTGTCGGGTGGTGGTGGGTTTAACGACACATTTAGAAAAACCTGTATTATAGACGATATTATCACTTACAATTACCTCTCGGATCAGATCGCGCAAGTAAAAATGTGTGTTGTACACGCTCCCCCATCTGACACAACTGATTAATATAAAGTTGTCACGTAAGCAAACGCTGCCAATTTATCAGTGCTGCTGGAGAGGACCCATGCACGTTTAACAATTGAGTGCGGACGTTTCGCCGGTCGTGACAGCCAGCATCGGCAGGCAGTGGGCAGACATTTACGACGCACATTTTACTTACGCGATCTGACCCCAAAATGTAATTGTGAGTCAAGAGTAAGGATATTGATCAACCACCACGCCACACACAGCGGCCGTCACCGAGCCCCTTTCAACGCACGCTGCGTCACTACGAGCGACAAAAAAAAACCAACACAGTTCCTAGCCGGAGAGAATACTCAAAACGCGTGCCCCAAAATCTCCGTAACACACAGGTAATTCACACTCCACCAGCTCTAACCTAATTAGAGGCGCCGTTTAATCAAAACCAACTGAGCCTAATTAATAGCCTGCACATGTTGAAATTGCCCTCGATGTGCAATCCTTTCAGATGGTTGAGTCACAACCTTAATCTGCCCGTTCTCACGAGTTGTCCCGTCTCTGCACCTCGAGTGCGGACGGATGGCCATGAGCTCATGGCTTTTGTTCCGAGAGCGGCACTTGACACGCAAGGGCATTTTATAGGAACATATTTTCGTCGTTCTTTTCCGCAACACCATCGTGACTGGGCAACCGGCGTCACGCCACGACACAACGAACCCAGTCGGGTATCTCGCAGATCAACACCACGCGCGCGTTGTGTTTAGCGAACGCTGCACGTTAGAGGACATCGTAGAGTTACCTCCGAGATGGCTTCCCCACCATACGTCCTTTCACCGACGGTTAACGTTCATCACGTGACAGTCAAAACAATAAGCTACAGTCTCAGAGCAATTAAGCTGATGAACCAAAGCCTACGTGTTCACTGTATCCATAGCATTTCTTGCAATGGGTTTTATTTTTTGTGCAGTCATCGGTGTCTGGGCAAAGAGCATCAACTCATTAATCTCCAGGACCAGGTTTGATTCGTTGGGTCTCTATGCGAGTCCATGGCTCTCTGTGCAAGTCACTGGTGACTGGGCTGAGACCATCAACTTACGACACTCGGAGAACCCGGTTTGACCACAGCTTGGTCTACGCGAGTCTCGGAGTCTCTTGTGCGAGCCTACAGTTCTCCACGCGAGTCAGTGACGACTGAGGCTGAGTCCACCGGCTCGCTGGACCCGAGAACCCAGCACCTCGGCGGTGGCGACCCTCCAGCGCTCTGACCTCTTGAGCCACCCGGCCGCCTGTACGCAGGAGGAAGTGAAACGCGGCACGTGCGCACGTGCGGTGGATCTCGGTGGATGTGGTGGGACTCTTTGCCATCGTCGCCTGAACCCCCCTCTTCTACAACCCCCCCATCAACCCCCCGCCCATCGCTGCATCTCAGCCTATTCTGAAATCCACCTGGAACTGGAGGCATCTGGTGTTCTGACGTCGCTCGCGTTAAATTCGCTCGTGAGAAGCCCCAAATCCACCCCCAACGCGTTCGAGCAAAAGGTCCTGGCGATGATGATTTCGCACGGCCAATGAAGAGCGAGGAATTAGAGGAGTGCAATTTAATGCCGACTCTTAATCACCGCCGCCACGCGGCCCGGACGCGGGCGTGGGCGTCTGTGTGGTGGTGGTGTCGAGAGGGCCACAGCCACTGCTTCCCCTGCAACATGCAGAGATACTCTACAGCACAAGGGCCGGACACACGGACACACTGTACACAGCGTGGTGAAGTATGGTCAAATAACTCGCCCAAGACGCCCCCCCCCTCCCCCGGTACATCACGGGGAGCTAACCAATCCATCAGTACATCGCGTACATCGACACACGTACATCTGTGTGGCCATACTTATTATGCTGGACATGCATAATATCCATACACATACGTACTTCACACATGATGGGTATGGGTGTATAAAGATCCCCCTCTCCACGTAAAGCCTTAACAGACTGTTGGGGCAAGTGATGTAAGCGAGCACCTATGAAGGCCGGCACGCCACACGAGGGGGTGGGTGGCCAGCACCACACCCGACCGCCTTTGTCTCCCCCGTGGCGATGTGTACACGTCACACCAGCTGGAGGGGAGGGTCAGCACCGGTTCAAATATTCGCCACAGTGATTGGCCGTGAGCAGATATTGAGCTCGGAGTCACTGGGCTCGTAGCAAAGCACGGCGAGCACGGCTCCTCGTGTTTCCAGAACACAAACACACGCACCACTATCTTCCCCCGAGGCTCGGGAGAGTTAATTGTACCCGCGAACACAGTACAGCAAACACAATGGGCACAACACAATGCACAGTAAACCGTAAGGCATTTATTATGTAGGAGGCTGAGCAGACGTAATGCCTCTCCCCCCTCTCTCTGAACCAGAGAGGCGGGGGGGGGCTCCCTATGGAGCAATGTGCCATCTTAACAGAACACACAACACGTCCGTCAATACCACTCCCTTGCGCGTGTGTGCCGCCTTAAGGGGAGGGGCGCGAGGGGGGGTTATATTAGAATGAGACGTTTCGGGCAATGGTCCTTATTCAGAGCACATTTGTGCTTTCTGCTCGTCCGAATGGCCAATACTGTCGGCATCGTATGCTCAGTGGGAATCGATTACACATACAGTGCTATGGTTACACGTCATGTAAATGCGTGTTGGTGTATATATGAGACTGTGTACACTCGTGTGCGTGTCTGTTTATTCCTGACCACACGGGTGATGGAGACGACCTTTATACCACTGCCCACTGTATAAAGGGTGTTATTGTGAGCGTGAGATTAAAGCGTCGTTGTGCGTAAACACTGACGGCACCACAAACAAACCCCTTTTAACAGTCCGTTGGTAGCAACTTGCTGGTAGTGTTAGCAAACACCGATTAAAGGCCGGCACGACACGCCATTCGGGGAGGTGGTGAATGTGACCAGCACCACGGGCTGGTCCGCCTTTGTCGCTCCACATACTGATGATGTTTAACGAACCCCCACCAGGTACTCATTTAAGGTAGAGTTCATTTGCGTGTGTAAACACACACACACGCGCACACGCACGCACTGTATACACAACGCGCTCACAACACGTACGCGAGTGTACGTACGACACATGCAATTGTGTGCAGCACATTAATACAAACACACACAACACACGCGCACTCATGAACAACCACGGCTGCCCTGGAAACATTCGCTCTGTGCACCACGCGCACTGTACACAATAGGCTACGCCGTGCGTGTGTGTGGGTGGTGTACAGTGTGTACTGTAAGCGGCAGGGTTTCTGGCGTGTGCGCATGTGTACACGTGTTTGTGTGTGCGCGTGTCAACAGGTCTTTGTACGATGTCGACGTGTGTGTGCTTAGTGTGTGCGCGCGCGCGCAAACACATGTGCGTGCAAGTGTGTACGTATCGACACGTGCGTGTGTGTATATATTGTGTGTGTGCGTGTGTACAACACACGTGCGCCAGTGTGCATATCCCGGCTATCGTCAAGGTGACACCTGCCAACTAAACTTTCTCGGCCACATTGTGGCGGTGGTGGCGGCGGCTTGAATGGCATTAATAATTCACCGGCCCCGCCAGGGCCCCGACACGGGGCCAAGGGCAGCGGTTAGGGGGCAGTGCGGCTGCGCCCAAGGGGGCGGCATGCTGGGGGTACTGTGGGGTCTGAGCCAGAGCACCATGGAACCATGGACACCCACCCAGCACCATGGACAAGTGACACCATGGACACCCATCAACGTCACACTCCATGCCCCCAGCACCACGGCCACCCATCAACTTCACACTCCATGCCCCCAGCACCACGTACACCCGTCAACTTCACACTCCATGCACCCAGCACCACGTACACCCGTCAACTTCACACTCCATACACCCAGCACCACGGACACCCAGCACCACGGACACCCATCAACTTCACACTCCATGCACCCAGCACCATGGCCACCCATCAAATTCACACTCCATGCCCCCATCACCACGGACACCCGTCAACTTCACACTCCATGCCCCCATCACCACGGACACCCATCAACTTCACACTCCATGCCCCCAGCACCACGGACACCCATCAACTTCACACTCCATACACCCAGCACCACGGACACCCAGCACCACGGACACCCATCAACTTCACACTCCATACACCCAGCACCACGGACACCCAGCACCATGGCCACCCATCAAATTCACACTCCATGCCCCCATCACCACGGACACCCATCAACTTCACACTCCATGCCCCCAGCACCACGGACACCCATCAAATTCACACTCCATGCACCCAGCACCACGGACACCCATCAAATTCACACTCCATGCCCCCATCACCACGGACACCCATCAACTTCACACTCCATGCCCCCATCACCACGGACACCCATCAAATTCACACTCCATGCACCCAGCACCATGGCCACCCATCAAATTCACACTCCATGCCCCCAGCACCACGGACACCCGTCAACTTCACACTCCATGCACCCAGCACCACGGACACCCGTCAACTTCACACTCCATGCACCCAGCACCACGGACACCCATCAACTTCACACTCCATACACCCAGCACCACGGACACCCATCAACTTCACACTCCATGCACCCAGCACCACGGACACCCATCAACTTCACACTCCATGCCCCCAGCACCACGGACACCCGTCAACTTCACACTCCATGCACCCAGCACCATGGACACCCATCAACTTCACACTCCATGCACCCAGCACCACGGACACCCATCAACTTCACACTCCATGCCCCCAGCACCACGGACACCCATCAACTTCACACTCCATGCCCCCAGCACCACGGACACCCGTCAACTTCACACTCCATGCACCCAGCACCACGGACACCCATCAACTTCACACTCCATGCACCCAGCACCACGGACACCCATTAACTTCACACTCCATGCACCCAGCACCACGGACACCCATCAACTTCACACTCCTTGCCCCCAGCACCACGGACACCCATCAACTTCACACTCCATGCACCCAGCACCACGGACACCCATCAACTTCACACTCCATGCACCCAGCACCACGGACACCCATTAACTTCACACTCCATGCACCCAGCACCACGGCCACCCATCAACTTCACACTCCATGCACCCAGCACCACGGACACCCATTAACTTCACACTCCATGCACCCAGCACCACGGCCACCCATCAACTTCACACTCCATGCACCCAGCACCACGTACACCCATCAACTTCACACTCCATGCACCCAGCACCACGGACACCCATCAACTTCACACTCCATGCACCCAGCACCACGGACACCCATCAACTTCACACTCCATGCCCCCAGCACCACGGCCACCCATCAACTTCACACTCCATGCACCCAGCACCACGGACACCCATCAACTTCACACTCCATGCCCCCAGCACCACGGACACCCATCAACTTCACACTCCATGCCCCCAGCACCATGGCCACCCATCAACTTCACACTCCATGCACCCAGCACCACGGACACCCATCAACTTCACACTCCATGCCCCCAGCACCATGGACACCCATCAACTTCACACTCCGTACACCCAGCACCACGGACACCCATCAACTTCACACTCCATGCACCCAGCACCACGGATACCCATCAACTTCACACTCCGTACACCCAGCACCACGGACACCCATCAACTTCACACTCCATGCCCCCAGCACCACGGCCACCCATCAACTTCACACTCCATGCCCTCAGCACCACGGACACCCATCAACTTCACACTCCATGCCCCCAGCACCACGGACACCCATCAACTTCACACTCCATGCACCCAGCACCACGGCCACCCATCAACTTCACACTCCATGCCCCCAGCACCACGGACACCCATTAACTTCACACTCCATGCACCCAGCACCACGGCCACCCATCAACTTCACACTCCATGCACCAATCACCATGGACACCCATCAACTTCACACTCCATGCACCCAGCACCACGGACACCCATCAACTTCACACTCCATGCACCCATCACCATGGACACCCATCAACTTCACACTCCATGCACCCAGCACCATGACCACCCATCAACTTCACACTCCATGCACCCAGCACCATGGACACCCGTCAACTTCACACTCCATGCACCCATCACCATGGACACCCGTCATCTTCACACTCCATGCACCCAGCACCACGGACACCCATCAACTTCACACTCCATGCACCCATCACCATGGACACCCATCAACTTCACACTCCATGCACCCAGCACCACGGACACCCATCAACTTCACACTCCATGCACCCAGCACCACGGACACCCATCAACTTCACACTCCATGCACCCATCACCATGGACACCCATCAACTTCACACTCCATGCACCCATCACCACGTACACCCATCAACTTCACACTCCATGCACCCATCACCATGGACACCCATCAACTTCACACTCCATGCACCCAGCACCACGGACACCCATCAACTTCACACTCCATGCACCCAGCACCACGGACACCCATCAACTTCACACTCCGTGCACCAATCACCATGGACACCCATCAACTTCACACTCCATGCACCCATCACCACGTACACCCATCAACTTCACACTCCGTGCACCCAGCACCACGGACACCCATCAACTTCACACTCCGTGCACCCATCACCATGGACACCCATCAACTTCACACTCCGTGCACCCAGCACCATGACCACCCATCAACTTCACACTCCATGCACCCAGCACCACGGACACCCATCAACTTCACACTCCATGCACCCAGCACCACGGACACCCATCAACTTCACACTCCATGCCCCCAGCACCACGGACACCCGTCAACTTCACACTCCATGCACCCAGCACCACGGACACCCATCAACTTCACACTCCATGCACCCAGCACCACGGATACCCATCAACTTCACACTCCATGCACCCAGCACCACGGACACCCATCAACTTCACACTCCATGCCCCCAGCACCACGGACACCCGTCAACTTCACACTCCATGCACCCAGCACCACGGACACCCATCAACTTCACACTCCATGCACCCAGCACCACGGACACCCATTAACTTCACACTCCATGCACCCAGCACCACGGACACCCATCAACTTCACACTCCTTGCCCCCAGCACCACGGACACCCATCAACTTCACACTCCATGCACCCAGCACCACGGACACCCATCAACTTCACACTCCATGCACCCAGCACCACGGACACCCATCAACTTCACACTCCATGCACCCAGCACCACGGCCACCCATCAACTTCACACTCCATGCACCCAGCACCACGGACACCCATTAACTTCACACTCCATGCACCCAGCACCACGGCCACCCATCAACTTCACACTCCATGCACCCAGCACCACGTACACCCATCAACTTCACACTCCATGCACCCAGCACCACGGACACCCATCAACTTCACACTCCATGCACCCAGCACCACGGACACCCATCAACTTCACACTCCATGCCCCCAGCACCACGGCCACCCATCAACTTCACACTCCATGCACCCAGCACCACGGACACCCATCAACTTCACACTCCATGCCCCCAGCACCACGGACACCCATCAACTTCACACTCCATGCCCCCAGCACCATGGCCACCCATCAACTTCACACTCCATGCACCCAGCACCACGGACACCCATCAACTTCACACTCCATGCCCCCAGCACCATGGACACCCATCAACTTCACACTCCGTACACCCAGCACCACGGACACCCATCAACTTCACACTCCATGCACCCAGCACCACGGATACCCATCAACTTCACACTCCGTACACCCAGCACCACGGACACCCATCAACTTCACACTCCATGCCCCCAGCACCACGGCCACCCATCAACTTCACACTCCATGCCCTCAGCACCACGGACACCCATCAACTTCACACTCCATGCCCCCAGCACCACGGACACCCATCAACTTCACACTCCATGCACCCAGCACCACGGCCACCCATCAACTTCACACTCCATGCCCCCAGCACCACGGACACCCATTAACTTCACACTCCATGCACCCAGCACCACGGCCACCCATCAACTTCACACTCCATGCACCAATCACCATGGACACCCATCAACTTCACACTCCATGCACCCAGCACCACGGACACCCATCAACTTCACACTCCATGCACCCATCACCATGGACACCCATCAACTTCACACTCCATGCACCCAGCACCATGACCACCCATCAACTTCACACTCCATGCACCCAGCACCATGGACACCCGTCAACTTCACACTCCATGCACCCATCACCATGGACACCCGTCATCTTCACACTCCATGCACCCAGCACCACGGACACCCATCAACTTCACACTCCATGCACCCATCACCATGGACACCCATCAACTTCACACTCCATGCACCCAGCACCACGGACACCCATCAACTTCACACTCCATGCACCCAGCACCACGGACACCCATCAACTTCACACTCCATGCACCCATCACCATGGACACCCATCAACTTCACACTCCATGCACCCATCACCACGTACACCCATCAACTTCACACTCCATGCACCCATCACCATGGACACCCATCAACTTCACACTCCATGCACCCAGCACCACGGACACCCATCAACTTCACACTCCATGCACCCAGCACCACGGACACCCATCAACTTCACACTCCGTGCACCAATCACCATGGACACCCATCAACTTCACACTCCATGCACCCATCACCACGTACACCCATCAACTTCACACTCCGTGCACCCAGCACCACGGACACCCATCAACTTCACACTCCGTGCACCCATCACCATGGACACCCATCAACTTCACACTCCGTGCACCCAGCACCATGACCACCCATCAACTTCACACTCCATGCACCCATCACCATGGACACCCGTCAACTTCACACTCCATGCACCCAGCACCACGGACACCCATCAACTTCACACTCCATGCACCCAGCACCACGGACACCCATCAACTTCACACTCCATGCACCCAGCACCACGGACACCCATCAACTTCACACTCCATGCACCCAGCACCACGGATACCCATCAACTTCACACTCCATGCACCCAGCACCACGGACACCCATCAACTTCACACTCCATGCACCCAGCACCACGGACACCCATCAACTTCACACTCCATGCACCCAGCACCACGGACACCCATCAACTTCACACTCCATGCACCCAGCACCACGGACACCCATCAACTTCACACTCCATGCACCCAGCACCACGGCCACCCATCAACTTCACACTCCATGCACCCAGCACCACGGACACCCATCAACTTCACACTCCATGCACCCAGCACCACGGATACCCATCAACTTCACACTCCATGCACCCAGCACCACGGACACCCATCAACTTCACAGTCCATGCACCCAGCACCACGGACACCCATCAACTTCACACTCCATGCACCCAGCACCACGGACACCCATCAACTTCACACTCCATGCACCCAGCACCACGGACACCCATCAACTTCACACTCCATGCACCCAGCACCACGGACACCCATCAACTTCACACTCCATGCACCCATCACCACGTACACCCAGCACCACGGACACCCATCAACTTCACACTCCATGCCCCCAGCACCATGGCCACCCAGCACCATGCCCCCAGCACCACGTACACCCAGCACCATGCCCCCAGCACCATGCCACCAGCACCACGTACACCAGCACCACGGCCCCCATCACCACGGCCGCGATGCGGCTATTTACCTCAGGCTGACCCGGACGCTGCCGTCGTCTGCCGCCATGGAGCCACGGAGACGAAGAGGCGCCGCCTCCTCTTCCTCCACCTCGTCAGCTCCTCCTGTCACCTCGTCACGTCACCACCTCCCCCCTTACCACCCCATCATCCCCCACCTCCTCCTCACCTCTACCCTCAACCCTCGGCACCCACTCGTTAACCCGCGTCTGCGTTGCCTCCTCCCCTGTCAAACCTTCTCGACCGCTACCCCACCTCGTCTCCTCCTCCTCCTATGCTCGCCTGTGACCCACCGCTCGCCGCACTTCCCGCTCACTCGCCCTCCACCTCGTCACCACCACCACCACCTCCACCTTTGCTCCCCACTCAGCTCGTCAGTGACCCACTCGCTACTCGCCCCGCTCACTCCTCCTCGACCTCCTCCTCCTCCTCTCGTCTCGTGGGCCCCGGGTGGCCCCTCCCCTCCAGCTCCTCGTCACGTGACCACCTCGTCTCCCCCCCCACACCACCACTCGAGCCCCGCCCCTCGCCTCAGCGTGCGCGCGCGCGCGCGCTCTCTAACCCAGCCACGTGACGTCGCAACCAGCAGCGTCCAATCGCGTGCGAGCTCGGGCCTCGCCGTCCAATTCTCATTGGACGCTGAGCCGGCACGGCGGCCAATGGGGGCGGGGGGGGCGGGGCGAGGTTCCGTGCCCGGCGGTGCGTTTTAGAGTCGGGGGCAGTGGCGCGTGATTGGCTGTAGATTGGAGGGCAGCAACATGTGGGGCGGTGTAGATGTGGGGCGGTGTAGATGTGGGTCGGGGTCGTTGTGAGTCGGTGTAGATGTGGGTCGGTGGGGGCGGTGTAGTGGTGCGGCGGTGTAGTTGTGGGTGGGTGTTGCCGTGGGTCGGGGTCGTCGTGGGTCAGTGTAGACGTGGGGTCGGTGTAGACGTGGGGTCGGTGTAGTCGTGGGGCGGTGTAGTTGTGGGTGGTGCAGGATGGGGTGGTGCAGTGTAGTTGTGGTGCCGTGCAGTCTGGGCCGTGTAGAGTTGTGCAGTGTTGTGCGTTTTCGTGTGGGGCGGTGTAGAGTTGTGCAGTGCACAGTCGGGGGTTTTGGTGTTGGGCGGTGCCTTGTGGTGCAGAATGGGGCGATACGGTGCAGGGCCGTGCAGTGTGGTGCTGTGTAGGGCGGTACAGTGTGATGCTGAGTAGGGCCGTGCAGAGTGATGCAGTGTAGGATGATGCAGAGTGATGCTTTGTAGGCGGTACAGAGTGATGCAGTGTAGGGTGGTGCAGTGAAGGGGAGTGAAACGCAGGGCGTTGCAGCGCAGGATGATGCAGAGTTGTGCAGTGTATGGCAGTGTAGCGTGATACAATGCATGGCGGTGGATAACGGTGCAGAGTTGTGCAGTGCAGAGTGATGCAATGAAGGGTGGTGCAGTGTGATGCTGTGAAGGGTGGTGCAGTGTGATGCTGTGTAGGGTGGTGCAGTGTGGTGCAGTGTTGGGTGGTGCAGTGTGGTGCAGTGTGATGCTGTGTAGGGTGGTGCTGTATGATGCAGTGTAGGGTGGTGCAGTGTTGGGTGGTGCAGTGTGGTGCAGTGTTGGGTGGTGCAGTGTGATGCTGTGTAGGGTGGTGCAGTGTGATGCTGTGTAGGGTGGTGCAGTGTTGGGTGGTGCAGTGTGGTGCCGTGTTGGGTGGTGCAGTGTGGTGCTGTGTAGGGTGGTGTGGTGCAGTGTTGGGTGGTGCAGTGTGATGCTGAGTAGGGTGGTGCAGTGTGATGCTGTGTAGGGTGGTGCAGTGTGGTGCTGTGTAGGGTGGTGCAGTGTGGTGCTGCATTGGGTGGTGCAGTGTGATGCTGTGTAGGGTGGTGCAGTGTGATGCTGAATAGGGTGGTGCAGTGTGGTGCAGTGTAGGGTGGTGCAGTGTGATGCTGCATTGGATGGTGCAGTGTGATGCTGCATTGGGTGGTGCAGTGTGGTGATGTGTTGGGTGGTGCTGTGTAGGGTGGTGCAGTGTGATGCTGCATTGGGTGGTGCAGTGTGATGCTGAGTAGGGTGGTGCAGTGTGGTGCTGAGTAGGGTGGTGCAGTGTGGTGATGTGTTGGGTGGTGCAGTGTGGTGCTGTGTAGGGTGGTGCAGTGTGGAGATGTGTTGGGTGGTGCAGTGTGATGCTGCATTGGGTGGTGCAGTGTGATGCTGCATTGGGTGGTGCAGTGTGATGCTGTGTTGGGTGGTGCAGTGTGGTGATGTGTTGGGTGGTGCAGTGTGGTGCTGTGTAGGGTGGTGCAGTGTGGTGATGTGTTGGGTGGTGCAGTGTGATGCTGCATTGGGTGGTGCAGTGTGGTGCTGAGTAGGGTGGTGCAGTGTGGTGATGTGTTGGGTGGTGCAGTGTGGTGCTGTGTAGGGTGGTGCAGTGTGGAGATGTGTTGGGTGGTGCAGTGTGATGCTGCATTGGGTGGTGCAGTGTGATGCTGTGTTGGGTGGTGCAGTGTGGTGATGTGTTGGGTGGTGCAGTGTGGTGCTGTGTAGGGTGGTGCAGTGTGGTGATGTGTTGGGTGGTGCAGTGTGATGCTGCATTGGGTGGTGCAGTGTGGTGATGTGTTGGGTGGTGCAGTGTGGTGCTGTGTTGGGTGGTGCAGTGTGGTGCTGTGTAGGGTGGTGCAGTGTGGTGATGTGTTGGGTGGTGCAGTGTGATGCTGCATTGGGTGGTGCAGTGTGGTGATGTGTTGGGTGGTGCAGTGTGGTGCTGTGTTGGGTGGTGCAGTGTGGTGCTGTGTTGGGTGGTGCAGTGTGGTGCTGTGTTGGGTGGTGCAGTGTGGTGATGTGTAGGGTGGATGCAGTGTGGTGCTGTGTAGGGTGGTGCAGTGTGGTGCTGAGTAGGGTGGTGCAGTGTGATGCTGTGTTGGGTGGTACAGTGTTGGGTGGTGCAGTGTGATGCTGTGTTGGGTGGTGCAGTGTGGTGCTGTGTAGGGTGGTGCAGTGTGGTGCTGAGTATGGTGGTGCAGTGTGGTGCTGAGTAGGGTGGTGCAGTGTGGTGCTGAGTAGGGTGGTCCAGTGTGGTGCTGAGTAGGGTGGTGCAGTGTGGTGCAGTGTATGGTGGTGCAGTGTGGTGCTGTGCAGTGTGGTGCAGTGAAATGGTGGTGCAGAGTGGTGCAGTGTATGGTGGCGCAGTGTGATGCAATGAAGGGTAGTGCAACGCAGGGCGGTGCAGCGCAGAACGATGCACAATTGTGCAGCGTATGGCTGTGTAGGGTGCTACAATGCAGGGCGGTGCAGCGCAGAACGATGCACAATTGTGCAGCGTATGGCTGTGTAGGGTGCTACAATGCAGGGCCTTGCAGGACGGTGCAGAGTAGTCCAGGGCGGTGCAGTTTATGGTGGTGCAGAGTAGTCAAGGGCGGTGCAGTGTATGGTGGTGCAGTGTATGGTGGTGCAGAGTAGTCCAGGGTGGTGCAGTGTATGGTGGTGCAGAGTAGTCCAGTGTGGTGCAGTGTATGGTGATGCAATGCAGGGCGGTGCAGTGTATGGTGGTGCAGTGTAGTCCAGTGTGGTGCAGTGTATGGTGATGCAATGCAGGGCGGTGCAGTGTATGGTGGTGCAGTGTAGTCCAGTGTGGTGCAGTGTATGGTGATGCAATGCAGGGCGGTGCAGTGTATGGTGGTGCAGAGTAGTCCAGGGTGGTGCAGTGTATGGTGGTGCAGTGTAGTCCAGGGCGGTGCAGAGTAGTACAGGGCAGTGCAGGGCGAGCCGTGCGGCGCAGTCCGGTAGCCGGGACGTGCAGGGCGGTGCAGAGTGCTGCACCCGCGCCCCCTTGTGGGCTGGGTGTGATTGGCAGGCTGCCACTCGCACTAACAACGCTGGGGGGGAGGGGGGACATGCAGACGGGGGAATTCATTCCTTTGTCGATTCATGAAGTCGCTCCTTTTGTTTCCGGTCGCGTGTTACTCAATCGAATGACGAGATCCGTTGCAGCGACTTTGCACAGTGGCTCTGTCACCTCGCATCCCGGGCGCGGTCTCTGGTGCAAAGTGGTGCACTGCTCACTGAGAGATATCCACATGGACACGACTTCATGTCCAGACACGGTACCAACATTACAATATCAATACCCTTTGTCAAATTCACCAGCAGTCAGGGTCCATCCACTGCTGGCTGAAGGCATCCCTCTCCACGCCACCGCCGCCACTTCTCATGATCCTGCGATGTCGCGATCCACACAGCACCTGTTCCACACACGAGGAGCTGATTGTCATCATCGCTCCATCTCCTACCGGTGGTAGTCGTCTCGGACGCCGCGTTCCATTCCTTGGCTGTTATTGTTTTTGACCGTCGGCCCTGATCGTCAGTTTAACACGTAGTAGTAGTAGGAGGCTTTCGCGACCAATATCATCCATAATTTCGGGTTTTTTGGAGGGTGAGATCGCGTAATTATATAAATGTGTCGTTAAACCCGCCACCACCCGACACAGCCAATTAGTGAAGGTTTGTCACGTAAACAGAACGTGCCAATTCGTCACTAGTACAGCACTAAGCGGTGTGCTGGAGAGATGTTGAACTTCTTTCGCACCGTACGTAGCCAATCGTGCTCATCAGAGGTGCGCAATGTCGAGTTTGGCTTCCGAAATGTTTCAGTCCCAGAAGACGGTGTGGCTCATGGGATGTGTAGACAACTACTTGTATATACATATACACGTGAATGAGGCGCATTGCATGAACATATTGTTTGACTGATAAGCTCATCTTTCATTCGCGTGCCCATCACTCTGTTGATTCGTTTGATTTTAACGTCATCAATTTTTTATTGTTTAATATAAATATTATTTTATTATTTCCCTTCTACGTGACTTTACCGAAAGAACCAAGAATATGAATATCTATCCACTCCTTCATTCACAACACAGTGGTCACAAAGCTTCGAACTCACCGCGTCGCATCACGCGGGGGTTGGTGGCTCACGCGGGGATCATCATGATGCGTTCGACTCCCCAAACCCGCTAGGGCGGCGAGACGACGAGGAGATGGCAGTACAGCAAGTGGGCTCTTAAAAAAAACAGGACTGCAAATGGTTTCTTGATGAATACAAAAAAAGTTGAGAGTCAGTGATGACTTCTTCTTATATGTAATAGACACACCGCATCTGAAGCCCCTTATCGGGACCGTGCCTCCTGTCCCGTGCATGTCCCCCGCATCTCCCGCGTCCCTTGCCTGTCGTCTCCTTTGCCCCCCCCCCCCCCGTGTCTTCCGCGCGTGCCCCGTGTCCGCGGCGCTCCACCCTCGCCTTTCTCGCCACGTCTTCGCCACCACCCACGGCCGCCCTGCGTGACCGATTGACTTTAGTGTTTGACCCGGATCCTGGACCGTGGGGACTCGCCCCCCCCATCTCCCCCCCCTGTTTCCCCCACCATCTCGCACAGCCATCGCTCCGCTAAGAGAATGTCTCAATGTCTGATTGATTGGTGATTGATGTTGGCGGCGTGGAGAACACGTGCCCGCCGCGCGCGATATCATCGCCCCGAGGTGCGGGTGGGGGCACGGGCCGCGAGTCTGGGGGGGAGGTCGTACTCCTTTCACCTGGTCGGGGGGGGCTATCACCCCCCCCCTCTCTCCCCCCACCGTCTTCTCTTGAAGGTCAGCTGTGTAGGGCGTGGAGATGCCTCTTTGGAGTGAACAACACCAAGGGGATGGTCGCTCATAGATCGACACGAGCTATAAACATCGTGGTGGTGCTCTTGGTGGTGGTGATGATGGTGGTGGTTATGATGGTGGTTGTGATGAGGATGGTCGTGGTGGTGATGAAGATGATGCCACCACCATCATCTGTGTTTGTCGCGTTGGTGAACAGACACACGGACGATAATCAATATGCTAATGATGCGAAGATTAATGTAAGTGGGCCCCCCGCGTTTCCCTTGCTGGAGGGGGGGGGGTGCGCCCAGCAGGGAGCTGGGGGGGGCGGCGTCTGTAAGCGATCTGAGATGAGGCTGGGGGCGTCACGCGGCGCTCATCTCGGCGTTGCCCCCCGCGGGGCGAGCGAGCCCCATTAGCGCGCCCAGATTAGAACCGCGGGGGGGGGGGGGGCAAAACTCATGCCCACCACCACCTAGACAAAGATCCCCCCATATAACCTTAACAGACGCTTTGGTACAAGTGCTATCTGCCAGCACCTATGAAGGCCCGCACAGCATACTAGGGGGTCGGTGGCCAGCACCACGTCCGGCCACCTTTGTCTCCCCAGTGGCAATGTTTACACACCGCACCAGGTACTCATTTGAGACTGAGTCGACCTAGGGGAGGCCCGTGCCCGCTTCAGATAATCGTCACTGGTGTTGGCCGTGAGCGGGAATGCAACTCGTAGCGCGGTGAGCTAACCGCCACGCCACCGCTCCCCATTACCTCCACCACCCTCACCCCCATCGTCAACTCACGCCTCCCCCCCCATACCCACGCCCACATAGTTTTAGTGTTGAGTTTGTTAAGCGCCTTGGAATAAGACGCTGTATAAAAATGTTGCATTGCCACACGGACGACCCAGTTTAGCAAGTTTCCCGGATATTTTACACAGAGATCCATGGCGCCTCTGCACAGGAGCAGCAGCAGCAGCAGCAATATCAGAATCTGTCTTCATCCTGGAGAAATCCGGTGAGCCATGAAACTCGCTTTCACAGATGTCCAGTAGGGGCGAATCAGAATGTTACAACAGCAAACATTACAAAAAATATAGGAATGCAAAGTTTCGGAATGGTAAGCAATTGTATGTTCAAATTGCTTAAGTATACCAATTCCCAAGCGATGGCAAGGTAGCAAAGCTACAGCAAAAACAGTCCCAGGACCACAGCAAGGCAACACACAGTCCCTCAATAAAACATTAACATTGCAGAGAACGGATTACAGAGTCCTTGATGAATATTTCACAACTAACAGACGAGGTATTTAATGGTCGTAAAAACACTATGCAAAGATATAATGTGCCGAGTTTGTTGTCCTTCCCCCGCACCACTGATTAGCACGATCCGTTACGTACGGTGCTAAAGAAGTTCAACCTATGTTAGAGCAAGAGGCGCCACAAAAAAGTAAACTCTGTGTGTTGGTCTAACAGGGACAAAGGGGGCGAGTGCAGGGGGCGAACCAATCTGGTGACGAGCGGGGATTCAAGAAATATGGTAGACCAACGTGGAGACACTTTTTAAACACATTCCTGCGGAGGGAGCTGGTAGGAACGTTGGGTTGCTCGGTCAATGGCCAGGGTCAACGGCAGCGTGGTGTATTCCGCAAATATGTCCGAATGTGAGGGCGGGCACAAGCCGGTGTGAGTAGGTTAAACGTTGAGTTTTATAAGGGCACCACGGAATGACCAGCCCCTCCCCACCCAGCCCCACCCCTCCCACCCCCTACCCAGCCCCACCCTCCCCACCCAGCCCCTACCCACCCTCCCCTCCCCACCCAGCCCCTCCCCACCCTCCCCTCTCCACCCAGCCCCTCCCCACTCTCCCCTCTCCACCCAACCCCACCCCTCCCATTTTTGGATACACGACGGACGACTGGACACAATAATCCCCTGTTGGCTGGTGTAACCAGGAGGTTCCTACCAGTAAAACTCTTACCTATTACAGCTCATAGTTCTGCTTTCGGTTGTCCGCTTAACGTTCTGTGGACTTTTGGCCTGTAAACACTTGACACAAGCAATCAATTACCAGCTCCGGGGTTCCTCACGCCTGCTTGGCCCGGGGGTGGGAGGCGGGTATAGGCCCCGATAATTGAGGGGCTCTGAACCGGCTCCAGGTGCGGAGCCGCTAATTCTCTAATTGGCGTGAGCTCATGATCACACCTTGACGACCCCCCAGGTGAGGAGCGTCACGTGAGTAGCGCCACGTGAAATGAACCCACGCGAGTCGAACCCTGGCGAGTGATTGTGGTCCCCTGGGATGGGAATGGGGCCCAGTACTTCGTGCACCCCTCGCTCCCCGGAGCCCCAGAAGAGGGAGAGAGAGGGGGGGCTGTGTCCGTTCCGCCACACCCCACCATTGACTACGAAGCCTCCACTGCGATAAACATGCACTCGCTTAAGGAAGAGAAATGATGATGATGGGAGAGAGTTCATAGATCATTCACATCCGATTTGCAAGGTTGGCTACGTATGTTGACATTATTTTGCACCGTACGCAACCAACCCTGCTAATCGGAGGTGCGAAAGAAGTTCAACATACACACTGTCCATCCCATCCTCGATCAGATAAAAAAAAGCCATCAGCATTTATCGTCACCGTCTCATTCCATCGTCCACCCGAGGACTCGTCCCGTGTGCCTGGCTACGGGGTCACAATGACCCCCACGTAGGTGTAGACGGCGCGCGCGAGCGGGTGAGCGAACGGGTGGGTGAGGCAGTGCCCTGGCCGCGTGTGTGTGTGCGTGTGTGTGCGCGTGTGCGTGCGTGTGCGTGCGTGTGTGGGACGTCCTCGCGGAGGAGTTTTGCTCATTTCCCTAATAAAGAAACCCTCGAGGTCACTTTAAACGAGCGGAGGAGCCGCAGTGAATTCTAAACACGTGGACCTCACCACCAGATCCTCGTGCGTCACGTGTCATGCGGCAGAAGCCCTCGACACCCCCCCCCCCCCCAGTTTCGCTAATTTAATTTGCGCCGCGTGAACGGAGCGTGGGGGGGGGTTCTCGCCTTGTCCTCTCCTCCACCACCCCTACTCCCCCATCCCCCCCACCTTTGTCTCTCTCTAAAAGGCGGCGATGCCAGCCTCCGAAAGCTGTTATCGGGTAACGCTGCCGTTGGCAGTGACGCATAAGCACGATAGCAACACAATTCAACACGTTCGTCAATAACACCGCGTGTGCCCTTAGCTATGTAATGGGCGACGTTTCGGGCAACGGCCCTTCTTCACAGCACATACAAATGCTCAGAAAAAAAATCACCGGCAAATTACGCAATGAGCACGTTTGGCTATGTACGGTGCGAAAAAGGTCCCCCGTACAGCCTACAACAGACTGTTGGGGCAAGTGCTGTTAGAGAGCACCTATGAAGGCCGGCACGGCACACGAGGGGGTGAGTGGCCAGCACCACGCCCGGCCGCCTTTGTCTCCCCAGTGACAATATTTACACACCCCACCAGGTACTCAATTGCGGCTGAGTTGACCTAGGGGAGGCCCAGGACCGGTTCAGATAATCGCCACTGGTGTTGGCCGTGAGCGGGAATACGAACTCTGGGGTCGTATCGCAGCGCACTAACTGCTACCCGACGCACAATTGTGACTACACAGCAGCAGCAGAAGCTGTGTGTGTGGTCGCGATTGCCAAAACTCGACAGGACGCTCCTGTAGAAGACTCTTGAGAGTCGGTGAGGCTTTCCTGGCTAAACGAGCGGAATCACAATCATACAAAGCATTTCGATGGCCTCTCTTTGTGCTGCGAAAGGGGGCCATTGCGCGAAACGTCGCCTTATTATATATTGATTCTCATATTTGAAGGCCACACAGGGTGGCATTGACGGACGTGTTTGCTACGCTGAGCGCTCACGCGTGTAATGACAGGTGGGGGAGGGGGGGACCACGTGGTGGCGTGGAGACCCCCCCCCACCCCACTCTTCACAGGCCACACAGCGGCGCCGCCACCTCCTCCGTCACTCACTGACTCTGCCCGCGTGTGGAGAACGCGCACAGCCCTCGTGCTCTATCCACTGTTCGACGATGATATCCCCACGCCGTGCTGGTCCTGGGGGTGATGTTTTAATTTCTAAAAAATGTACTTGATCTAGAAACCACTACTGAGTCGTAGCGTCATGTGGCATTGGGTTTTTATTTAAAGATGTTTTCAGTCAATTCATGAGCGTGTTTTATTATTATTATACATGTGGGAGAAACCCGACGCCTTGCACGAGGGGCAACACGCTATCCCCGTACAGATGGAATAAACAGATGGCGATGATTCTACTTGCTGTACTGCCTTCTCCTATGGCGAGCCAGGATATGTGGCACCTCCTCGACGCAAACGGGAAGGAAGTGTCACAACATCGGTGCGACCCATCAACCCTCGCCTCCACAGCGCTTGGAGTTAAAGGCCACGCGCAGCGTAAGCCGCTTCTGCTCATTACGCTGGTTTGCGCAGGAAAGGCTCAATCGAGTCTCGAGAGATTCTTGTCAGGAGGGTCCTGCCAAGTTCTCACAGCAGGGGGCGGGCGACGATCGCTTCGTGTGTTCCCCAATTGAGTCGTTCGCGGTGTGATGTTTGCAAATTTGTGAGCCGGGAATCGAGCGCTAGTCGCGTGGTTTCATAGATCAGTGAAAGCTGACAGTGGCGACACTAAGGACTCAATTGCGTGCTCCGACCTCTTCCAACGCGTGTGTTCAGCGTGGAAGAGTAGGCCAAATACACGCTCTAGATCTCCCTCGAGTGGGCAGGCCCTTTCCGCCAGCAGTGTCGTGAGCCAGATATTACGAGGCTGCGCCTTCATCCGTGTGCTGCCACTGCCCTTGGATTTGTCGTCTCGGCGGCTATGATCAGTATTGTGCCGCCGGGAAAGACAAAGGTGGGTGTGGTGGGGGTGACCGGGGACTGTCTCCCCGCGGGGGGGCGCTCTGTCTCAGCCCGGGGTGCTTCCAATCAGGAACCTCGCGCCGTGGGAGGTGCGGGGGGTGACGACACCCCCCACCCCCATCTGTCCGTCCCCCCTCCCCGTTCTCGCGTCTCTCCCTGCTGCCACTCTGTAATGAATCTTCGTTATTGGTGATTGGGGGGGCGGGGGTGATTGGAGGGTTGGGTGGAAGCGGTGAGCAGAGTCACCTTGGAGCATAACGCGAGTGGGGGGCTGTGGGGGGCCCCCGACGTCACGGGGTGGGGGGGGGGTATGGCTGCCTGAGATATAAAGCACGAAT